>NC_136713.1:9729154-10949154 GCF_947650265.1 Symphodus melops
AACTTGAATGTCTCGGGAGAAGAATGTATCCAAATCTGTGAAGCACCAGTTCACATGAAGCGCACCCAAAACGGTCAAATCTAATTCCATGTACAAAAAAAACATTGGGTTGTTTTCCAGCTGCAGCTTTCAATATTTTGACTACTAGCATGAAGTCCTGCGTGATGAGAAGTTCCTGTTCATTGATGACCGTTTATACAGAGCAGACTGAAAGAGAGCAGGTGAATGCATGTTCACATCACAAGTTGTACATAGAGTGTTCTGAGTGACATTTTACTATCATGAAACATAATGCTAACCAGCTAAAGGGGGCTATGCTAATCAACACTTAACTACTTGTCAGAAAACAGGGGGAGGGACCAGACTCTCTGGGACCTGCACCAGAGGGAATTCATTCCCAGCCTTACGGTGTCTTTCTGATCTCAAGCTTCCATTTTTTTATTTGACTTTCCCCATCACAGGAGAGGACATTTTCGGAGGGATGGCCTCCCCAGAAATCAACATAGAAAAACAGCGGTCCCTTTTCATCACACTCTCTCTTCCTCGTCCTGTAAATTCACATCCCACCCCAGACCCCCTTCGCACAGCTTACTTTTTTTTTTTTTTGCTGAATGCCCCCCAGAGGACCCGAGTCTTCGCCTCTCTGCGCTCGGAGACGTTGGGAGACTCTCACTCAAGGGCCGCCTCCGAGGGGGGAAACGATTTCCACTTTGTTCTGGCAGCGAGCGCTCTGTGGGGAGAGAACGGCGCACATAATTAGAGGAGGGGAGTGAGAGGTAAAGACGAAGCCCTGGTTTAGATGTGAACTCAAAATAGTTAATCAACTCAGACTGGCTTTTTTTTTTTTTTTTTTGTAGCGACACATATCGGCAGCATCACCGTGGAAACGTCCTCTAATGTATTCACATATTGGGGGTGAGACGGGGACACGGCTGGGTAATGGTCTCGAGGAAAGGAAACTAAAGACCCTTTGAGTTTGCGCTTGGCAAGTGTTGCAAAAAAACCCTTCAATATCTGGATTCAAAAAAAGGGTTTGAAAGAAACTGCTGACATCCTGTCGGACATCTTCGAGGCATTGCATCATGGGGATTTTTTAATTGAAAGGACACATGATGACGAGAATGATCATTATGAAGACGAGGCGACTTTGGGCCTCCGGTCGTCTTTGTGATGTCATTTGTGGCGCTGCAGGAGCTTTAATGAGCTAAAGTAGAGAATGACGGAGCAGGTTGCATGATGGGAAGTGTAGTTCAGTGTTTTGTGGGTCATACAAGGAACAAAAAGTCAGGAGAGCTCAAAACCAAATGTCTCGTCTGACTCCTCTTATTCTGTGGAAGTATATTCAAGTCTTTCCTAAATGAGGAAAATGAAAAAATCCTTCTTTATCTCACTTTTAAAAGAAAAGTGGGCAAACAGCACAAGTGTAGATTCACTCCGTCTGCGTTGTGGAGGCACTTGAGAGAGAAAAAAAGCTGCAGTTTAGCCCAAACTTGCGATGCGAGCCGTGAATTCCCTCAGTGACACCCTCCTCCATCCCACCTCCAGCCCTCAGCTAAACATCCCCGCTCGCAAAATACTCACACCCTCTCCAAACACATCCACACACTCACACACACACACACACACACAAACACCTTGTATTGTCTTCAGCTCTGCTCAATTATTAATGGATAAACAAAGAGCCGTGAACTGTGATGGGCTGTCAGCAGATATTTTCCCCCCTCTCATATCTTGGCGGCACAGGAAACGTACACGAGAGCTGGCAGTGTAAAGAGGGAGGAGAAGCTTAAGGTCAAACTCCTGCACACGCACACGCACGCACACACACACACACACACACACACACACACACACACACACACACACACACACAACCAGATGTGCATGAATCTATTCGCAAAAACAGATACAAACAAACGGGAGATCTGCGAGGAGTACAGATAGTCTAAAAATGTCAGGGAGAGCTGCGTGTGTGTGTGTGTCAGGGAGAAGTGGAGCAGATAGCTCATTTCCTCTACTGAGACGCTTAGCTGCCTCCTCTCTCAGGAGGTTGGCTAGCCATGTGTGTATGTGTGTGTGTGTGTGTGTGTGTGTGTGTGTGTGTGTTTGTGTGCATCTAACAGACAACAGACTCTCCTGGGGAAGTTTGGATGATGTAAGGGAAGCTCATCGACTTCACTCTCAACGATTCTGAAAAAGCGCCTCTGCCAGATTAACGGCACAAATAGTTGCAATAATTATCATTTTTTCGGAGGGAGAGAAGAAGAAGAAGAAGAAGAAGAAGAAGGAGAAGGAGATTGCATCAGGAGCGATGATGGAAATAAATGACGTCTTGCTTTTCCCACGTCTTTGGATTGCTGTTTGTTGTCCCGGTTGTTGTTTTGGTAGTTTACAGGAAATGCTGCTCTGCTGATATCACCGCGTGTCTGCAATAACCGGGAAGTGACTCAAATGAGCCGTGATGTCATTCTATGCTTTGTGCTAGCAGTGCGGAGTCTTATTCAGCCATCTGCCACGCGCTGTGTTTGTGTGGCTTCTTCCTCTCGCTGCGCTCCTAAGTGAGGTGGGCGCGTTGTTGTTGTCAGGGGTTACAGTTCGTGCACACACAGAAATAACCCGCATCCTCCTAAACCCCCGCCCAATCAAATATCATGCAGGTGTTATGTCAGTGGGAATATTCTCTGACAGCCTGTTGCAGCACCTCTGATGAGGCCACTGACCAATCACAGCTGAGGATTTCAGGTCAGCACCAGGCGAGGCCGAGCGAGGATATAGGGCGCCTCACACTAAACCGTCAGGGATTTTTATTGTCCGTCTGCGGACGAGGCTTCGTCGGCCATCTTTGTTTGCATTTTTTTTGTTAAGTGAGATTCAAAGGCTTTCATTGGTTCTTTCGTTCACTGACTTTAAATGAAGCGGCATGTTTGTACCCGCTGCCTGGAATCAAACAATTCAGACTTTGATTTACTTTTAAATTCATTTTACTGAATTATTGATCACAGAAACACTTTGCCAGTAGAGAAAATGGCGATGACTTCTTTAATCATTGAGATATTTTCGCAGCTCTTCATTTGTCGACACGGTTATTTGACACGTTAGCATAAAGACGCTCGACGCTCATTTCTCGATAAAACCCGTTTGAGTTATTACAGTCAAAGTGAAACAACAGCTGATGAAAATGTTTGAGTTATCGGAACTGAGCAGAAAAGTCTGTTCTGCAGCTGAACACAAGCCAGAGCTGGTGGATGTATTTCTTCCTGCTTACTCCTCTGCAATACACACACACACACACACACACACACACACACACACACACACACTGTGCGATATCACATGCACAGGGAAAGAAAAACAGTGGTGTAAGTTCCCCTCAGCTGTACACACAAATCCATCAAACTGTGGCGTACATCTCCGACTTGTTAAGGTACCATTTGTCAGCTGCTCCTGGAGTGGCTGTGTGACTCCAACACTAATTGCCACTGGTGCTAAATTTAGTCGGGGAGATATGAGTCCTTTTGATCAGAAGCACTGAATCTAAAAAAAATAAAAAAAAATAAAAAAAATGTGCTCAGCCTCGCAGGCAAGTTTACCCGCCTCTCCCCCGCGCTCTCCCCCCTCTTCCTGTCGCTGGGGAATAGGTGAACTATTCCATATGTCAGCCTTGTCAATCAGAGGCAGAAATATGGGAAGTGCTCTCTCTCTCTCTCTCTCTCTCTCTCTCTCTCTCTCTCTCTCGCTCTCCCTCGCCAAAGATCCTGGGTAGATGTCGTTCGCCTCTCTGAGAATTCTGCCACCGCTCCGCCGCGTGTTTATTTATTTCCGTGTCATCATGGGTGGTGTGCAACCTCAAGACAAGAAGGGAATATTAATCAAGACAATCTCAGCCAGGAATTTTAATTGTAACGTTAATCAATCATTGTAAATGAGAAGAGGGCGCGGCGGCGCTCTCAGCAAACTTGTTATTTGGAAGATGCTGCGCTCAAAGTAAAAAGGTTTGTGATGTTGGACTGGCGGGGGAGTCATCCATCAAATGCCAGAGTTGAAGCAGTTTTAAGTTGTTAATCAACCGGTGGGGAAAAAGGAAAAAAGTTGGCTTCTTCCTCATCTTAAGGATGTTAGCCTTGAGTTTAACAGGAAAGAAGAGCGTGAATCTGTTTTCAGAGGTGTTGACTCTGAGGCAACAACGTCAGTCAGTTATAACTTTAAATACAGTGACGAGGATCTGTGGGAATCAACATGCAATCTCAAAAACACTGGTTGTACATCAATCGTGATGTGACCATACAGGAAGAGAGGTCAAAGCGTCAGCAGTACTGGACACTCAAGTCAAAGTGTCAACGATGTGTGAAGGCTTGAACCTGCAGACGTGGCCCACAGTGTGCCACGGTCTCCCCGGAGGAGGTCTGACTGTGTCGAAAGTCGATGAGAAAAAGGAGTCGACCTCTCGTTTGGTGCTCGTGATCCCAAGTTGATGGGAATAACGTCGACACGTCCTTCTTCTCGAAGCCATCGATCCAGAAAAAGCTCAGTTGTCCGTTCACTGATTAATGTTGTGAGTGCTGTGCAGACTTCCATCATAACTCACAAACTTGAGGTTTTTTTGTTTTTTTTCATGCAATCAAGGTCACAGCGAGCAACTTCATCTTCAGCGGGGGGAAAAAAAACAAAAAAAAAAAAAAAAAAAAAACACCATTCTGCACCAGTGCTACCAATAAATGTTCTCTTCTGATCCATTTCAGTGACGTGATGCCGTCCAGAAGGCTTTTATTGTAATGAACACATTTGTCATAATGCGGCCCGATGGCTAAATAAGGGGCTTTGTGGGGAGATTGATCTCTGTGAATAGAACATCCATAAAGGGCGCAAATCATGCTAAAAGCGTTGTCTGAAGAAGACGCAACAAGGCCAAGGCTGAAGCAGCTCTTTTGTTTATTTTCTGGATGCTTCGCTTGTTTAGATCCTTTTTTTTTTCTTTTCTTTTTATTTATGTTGTTGTTGATCTTTCTGCCCGCCATAAATGAAGACGCAGCCAGCCGGGGTTTACAAAGAGCTCTTGTTGAAGAGTGTACAATCATGGCTGCTCTGTTTCAGCGCACTCCTCGGTGTTCCGATTGTTTTTTTTCCTGTTCCCCCGAGGTGCCTGAAGTTCTCAGGGAGGAAACAGAACACACGCAGGTAACCAACGGAGGATTGAATGTCAGGAAGTGGATCCGTTAAACAGATATGGACTGTTATCGAAGCTGAATCCATGAAGAAGTGATTCGTCTGGTTGTCTTTGCACGAAAGGTGTGACGCTCAATAATTCACAAAAGACAAACGCAGATCACATTTGTCAACAAGTACTGAAAACTCCAAAGTATCATGTTCACAAACAAACTAAGAATGGAGATGTTCTTCAGTGACTTGGAAAGGTCAGACCCCATAGTCCTGTCCAACAATGTCTCAGTGTCCTTACGCTGACGATGTCCTGCTTTACCGACAGTTTCTTGGACCAGCCTCTAAAAGAGCAGACGTCCTCCTCCCGGTAAGATGGGAGCTGACATCGGCAGAACCAAGACACACTGACAGCCAGAGAGTGAGGGAGGTTTTTCTGCTTGAGATGAAGTCACTTTTAAATGTCAGCGCAGTTTTGACAACAGTTTGACTGCTGAAGATCAGACGAGTTACAGGCGTTTGATTCGGAATAATTAAGAGCCTGATGAGGAAAGGAGTTAAATCAGCGACATTAGAGGGAGTAGAGGCTCGCTGACAAACTGAATACTTGTTCGAAATAGAACTTATTCGTCTAAATACCTCAAGAAGAGGTAAACACTTTGTGTCTAATTTGACTTCAGAGAGATCACTCGCTAACAAATCACCAGTCAGGCCACCGGCGCTCAAACAGGGCAAACAGGGCTGAGTCATGCAAGTCCTGTCTCTATGGCAACAGTCTGTTAACAACGCTCGCTGTATGACCACCACTCTGCTGCTTTTTATTATGTTTTTTTTTTTTGGAGATTGGTTTTTTTTCAGACGTGGAGCAAAGAGGATTTGAGTACAAGACACGAAACCGTGAGAGCGCTCAGGAAAAACGACGCCAGGCGCTGCGCTTTTGTAATCCAACAATAAAGACACTGACCACTTGTCGCCACAAAACTGGGAGCTTTGAGGGCTTCATTAAAAGGATTTTTTTTTTTAAAGTCAATTCAACAAAAAAAGTACCAAAACAGCTTTCCTTTTCTACATCGAGAGAATCAATTGATTCCAGAACTGACCTGATTTCACCTCGAAAACCTGAAAATCGGCGAAGAAAAACAACGCAATGTGATAACTGCAAATCGTCCATCCTGAGAGATTCAAGAACCAAGAAAAAAAAATAATAATTGGATCCAGACATGCAAGTCTCCCAACAGCTGTGTTTCAGCATCTCTCAAAGAAACACACAACATACAGCCAGTGACAGAGAGGGGGGAGGAGAGGAGACGCTGAGAGCCATGATATCACAAATCACAGCGACAATCAGGAGCCTGTCGTTTCCGAGCCAGCGTACGGACTTCACAACGAACGGCCTGTTAACGGAAAACAAGACGGGGTGACTTCTTTTTTTTACATCCACTCTGCTTATAGCCGCATGGCAAATATTGGACGTTGATAAGATGTAACAGCGTGTTTGTGATTTTATTGTCACGCCTGCTACGTTGCTGTGAGACGCTAAAAGAGAGACGGTTTGATCAGCTCTCGTGGCGTCCTATGGAAATGCAAAGCACAGAACAGACGTGGAAGACAAGACACCCCACATTTATTAATTTGTGAGCATGAAAGTGCTGCCGTGTTGGGTGCTTTTTCCTTTTAGGGCATGTGACAAGACGCACGCTGTAGCTGATCAGTTTGGGACGAAGTCTTGAAGTGACAGTGGAGACGCATGAAAACTGGAAACTGAATGTCCGGTTTAATGAAGCCTGGAAAAATGGCCTTCACTTCAAATGGATGATTCAGCTTTGAACCTATGTGTGTGTGTGTGTGTGTGTGTGTGTGTGTGTGTGTGTGTGTGTGTGTGTGTGTGTGTGTGTAGGTCTTTACATCTACCTCTTTGAGACAGAGGGACAAAGAAAAAGCAGGGCCGGCTGTTTGAGAAGGGTCCCTGCATTAACCTTGCTGCGGGCAATGACCCCCCCCCCCTCCCCCCTCACAGAGAAACACATTCAGGTTGGTTTATCCCCAGCACCAGGCCACCATCGCTGCCCTCTCCATCTATCCCTCACAGTGTGTGTTTGTGTGTGTGAAAGCTGCACTTAACCTCCCATCCCGGGACCCTCTGACAGCTCACAGGCAGGCTGCCTTCAAAGGTGCAGCGCTTCAAATACACACACACACACACACACACATTACCTGCTCTTCTTCTTTTCAACCTTTATTTATCCAGGGAAAGTCAAACTGAACTTTTCCCACACACACACACACACACCTGCGAGTCTCCCGGTCCAACCGCAATCCTCTCCACAGTCGTCTCCAGTCGGTTGTTTCTTTTTTTTTTAGCTACTTTCTTCTCTCGAACCCCCTCCTCTCCATTCCCAAAGAGCCCGCTTGCAACAGCTCCAGAACAGCAGTGATTCATATAACAACACGAGGAAGGGGAGAACCGACCAGCTATGAAACACGCACTGCCAGGAACGCTCGCTGAAAAGCATACAAACATGAGTCTGATTATTCTCGGCGGACGCGTGACTTCATCCCTCGCCGAGAGAGAAGACGAGGGGGCAGAGGGAGAGTAAATAAACCTGTTCAAAAAGGGAAACGCAGAAGTCAGTACTTGGAGGGGAAGTGGTGCCAACCCGCCACCAGTGATGGAGAAAGTGAAGTTTGAGAAGTGTCTTGTAACACTCAGAGGCTTCTTTTTCCGTGCTGTGAAGTGATATTCTCCCATCTTTCATGTGAAACCTTTATGGTGCCCTGACCGAGACGAAATGGGGCCATTTCACAAATTCAATGTCATGCTCAATTAGCTTTAACACAGGATCATGGTTTTGGTAGAAGTAGGAGGCATATGCATAATTTTTTTTTAATAAATATATATAATCGATCTTTTTTTTTTGTGTGTGCAAATTATTGCACAAAAATCTAGGGACCTCTCAGAGCTAAAAGAAGAATCACTCTATCCTTTGCTAGCAGTCACTTCTCATCCTCTTCACATGCTTCTCTTTGTATAGGAGGATTTATGTTCTGGTTCTCCTGGGTGATCCAATGATGTCCAACTTGGTCTCATGTCCAGCTGTCTGCGTGTCATGAACAACTGTTTAGTTCTGATCCTGTAAACATGGTAAAGCTGAGGCATTAGTAACACTTGGTCAGGTTGAGGATTCTTGTGGGTCTGAATGAGTAAAGAGAAACTAAGATACCACTTTATAAGCATGACTGGAATAACTTCCACCCCATACAAACTGTACTTTTCAATGGATGCAGCGTTCACATTTTCCCGGAGTCATACCTCTACACAGTCACAAAATCTGTAACTGTAAGTCACTGCAGTGGGAGTGATGTAACACTTTGAAGGACCCAGAAATCCTCCCCTGATGAAACCCTCCGAGAAGCCTCGAAATCCTCCATTGACTTCTATCACGCCCGTGGATCTACCTGGCTGTCTGTTCTCATCAGCCGCAGCCCCGGCAGACTCGACTGCAGGGAGGGTTCGGCGCTAACACATGTCGGCCTAACTCTCCCTGTCACTATGAAATAACTGACAGCAGGCGGCCCGGGCAGCAGCCGGCTGAAGAGAGACGATTTAAGAGACTGCGGAGGAGCAAAAATACCTCTCTCACTTCTCAAACTAAGAACACGTTTAACGGTGAGTGAAGGGAACTTTGTGTGTTATCTATGCATCTCACATTTAAGACTACCGGTGGGCTCACATGGTAGAGGATGTGGGTATAATACCCCCACCTGGGGCTGTGCAACCCCAAACTGGAATCATACAGGGAGCAAATGTACAAAGGCCCCCATCCTGGTCAACAACATACCTCCGGCAGACAGAACAAATTACACCGCCAGAGCCCGCGTCCACCAACACCCCCGACCTGAAAACAAGCTCGCATTACCTCCCAACCAGTGCGTAGCGGCTGCAGACTCTCTCAGCCCAATAGTTCCACTGTTGTGGGAGACGTGAAGGAGGAAGTGGGGTCTTGATTACTCATTTGGTCCTATTTGTTTCCATCTTCCTGTCGTACTTTATCATAGAATCTAAGGCCCCGTTTTTCCACCGCCGACCCCTAAAAACCCTAAAAATACAGAATGGGACCAATCCATCTGCTGTGCACTGATGGATGGATGTCTGCTGTTTATACTCGGCCTCTGCTTTGAGAAGAGGAAACTCCCATGCCCATAACAGAGCGGGCTTTGACAGAAGCTGTACAGTGTTGTGGGTTGGACGAGGTTTCTAACGTCAGCTTGAAAAGAGAGAGAAGCTGAGGTGAAAAGTTGAGAATTGATTTCTTTTGGAAAGATTTGAGTTGTCATATCGTGACGGTTCAAGCTGCTGCATCCTCTCAAAACGATGAATGCATGGACCAAGTTTTGTTCCCCATCTAATTGTGCAGAAGATGCCTTTGGGGAACTTAACCACACAAAACCCACCAATTTGTTTTACATCCAGGGGTCTTTATTAGTCCAACGGTCAAAGTTGTTAGAATTAAACGTTTGCACGAGACTGAACAACAAACCGTCCTCTACTTTTTGAGATATTCAACTCAAGACAAAATGTAACCCACATTTGTAAAGGGAGCCATAAAGTAGGACAACTGAGGTCTGTTTTGTTGTTGGCATGTTTTTCTGTCGCTTCAATCAGATGCTAAAATCAGTTAAAAATATGTGTATTTAAAAGCAAATATTTTGTCTTTTTAAAGATGAATTGAATAAATAGTTTTTTGTAAATAGTTGTTTAAAGGGATAATCAACACAAAAGATGGCTATTTGTTGAAAGAGCAGAACACAAAGAGACAATTTCAAAGTGCTGCTTTGGTTGCATTTTGAAGCATCAGGCGCCGGTTCATTTGCAGTTAATTACATTTCTACCCGATGAATATGATAGAGTGACTGTTTTTCTTCCAATCCAATTCTGTTACATCTTCGGCCTTTTGAAGGTCTGATGGTGTTAAAAATATATCCCTCGCCAACAAAATAACACCTTTTTTCAAATCTTCGGTCCAAACGGCGGCGGCAGCAGCAGTGGAGCTGACACACCGTACATCTGTGCGGCAGATTGTCCTCGTGCCAGGTGTGAAGTAATGTTCATTAAAAGTGACAAACACCTGATTTGTAAAGAATTCATTGAAAGCAACATGTGCTGGAATGACGTATGGTGTGGATTGTTTCAGAGAATGTTGTTAACATTAGAAATAGAAGGCTTTGTCTTGAAGCCGGAGCAGTCGGGCAGGAGACAGATTTTGCGTCCGTCTCTACATCTGTGCACAGACACTATGTTGATCATGTTGATAAACTATTTCCATCGGACAATATTGAGCCATTTTTCTCCGACTCCAACCTCTCTACCAGCGTGTCTGCCGTGACGTTGTGCATCCAGGCCTGGGCCTCATTATTTTTAAACGACCCCACCAATGCAAGTTGTTGGGCTTCATTCTAACAATGAGGAAGACGCTGCTTAGCCAACGTTGTGAAGCATTAGTGAATATCACGTAGATTATCAGCCCACATCATGGAGGTTTCTGAGTCAACCAATGACTTTGGGGGGGGGGGGGGGGGGGGGTTCCATTCATTTCCCAAACTGCAGATTATCCAACTTTGAAACCACCTGAGCCAATCACCCAGCTTCTCATGAGGCGTGAATTTAGATGGACGGGTCGAGAGTAAGTCTGTCTTGATGCCACTGATGCAGCAATTCACCCATTTCATGACCAGTGTGATTGAAATAAAGACTAAATAATGTCATGAGGTAGGTTCTAGTGTTTCAGCAGTAACATTAAGGATTTCCCTTCATTGGGGTATTAGTCTAATACATTCGAGTCCTGTGTATTTTCAAAGGGCGCTCCAGATCCAATTTGTATTACACGTGAGTAACATTCATTCATCTTTTAATTACATATCATTACTAAGTCATTCTGATTCCAATGGATTACCCACTGCAGAGTGTAACTAATTGCCAGACACACTTTATTACAAGTTAATCAAGAGTTTCCCTCCGAGGAATCCCTGTACTGTAATCTAACATACAGAAATGTACTATTCTGGAGTTGGCGACACTCACTCCTGACTCCTCTCCGCCACATGTAATATTCATGACAGGGAGTTCTTCTCCTCACCTGGTGGGGAAGCAAAGCGTGCGTCTCCCGACAAAACCTCCAGCCACTTGGAGCTTTTTATAGACTCTCCCTCTCACTCTCTCTGAGCGGTTAAGCTGTCCCTGGGTCCCTCTCAGCTATTGTAATCCATACACAATACCCACACATTTAATGGGAGTGACGCCTGCAATAAAGCAGAGGGTGCATTTCGCAGGGAACAATTTAGCCTCCAAACAATGTGCCGAGGTTTGTGTCCTTGGGGCAATACTGCTGCTGGGTTATTTCTTCTTTCTTTTTTACAATGCAGAAAACAAGGATATAGTCATTAGAGTTTGGGCGTAATGATGGCCGAGTAAAAGGAAACAAGAAACGTTACGTTGAGTCTTTGAGGATGGATGTGCTTTTAGAGGATAAATGCTCTGGATTACAGCAAGGTAACAGCCAAGCAGGTCACCCTTTTAGCAAGCGCAGTGTCCAGCTGCTATCGCTTATCTCAGCCAGCTTTTCAGGCTAAATGGTGAAACCCACCTGGGCTAAAGGAGAGGGCCCTCTCCACTCCGAGCTTTCCCTTCGCCTCCTCCCATTTCCACCACGAGGATACACAATACCTTCCTCGCACTAACCTATGGGGACAATGGACAATAAAAAGCAATCATTCTCACTTCACCAGCTCAATTACCGCACAACTTCGCTCCCCTGCCTTCCCCACACTCCCAGCAAAAAGTGCGAGCAGAGGAGCGTTCTTTTGAAACGCACATGGCTTTGACTTCTCCACCGCTTGCTACTCTTTCCTCCATTTCCCTGATAAGACACACTAGACTGAGTGCACTGGTACAATGCATGCTGGGATGATGTGGCAGCTTGCTGCTAGGCACTTCCTGTACCCGGCAAGAGCGGAGGTTGTAGTTTGTGGATTTTCGACGATTCTTTGCTCATTTCAGCTCAAATGAAGCAGTTTTTGCTGCCCCCTTTGGATATTGTCGGTACATGTTCAGGACCTCAGTTCGTATCTGAAGAGATAAAGTGAGCTTGAAATCCACAAAGACAAAATGAATCTCAATTTGCTACAAACCTACAGTATCTTCAGGCATTGCATCCTTCTCCCCATGACACTGGCACGCCTGAATGTTCTTCATTAAGATGGTGCGGATATCAGTATGTCATTAATAATGACAAGGCCCACCACTAAATACATGTCCACTGTTAATTATCAGAGGCCATGTCTGTTAAATATCAGATTCCTCCCTCTAAATAGTGGGCAGTTCTCCCGTGCAGTCTCATCTGTCACTGTAAATGTCATCACTTTATTCTCTCGTTGGCGACCGTGACAGGCCCCACTTTGAGCCCCGCTTTATCTCCTTTCGCCTTCCATTCTCCCCGCCACAAAGATGCCCCTTTCTCTCTCTCCCTTTTCTTTCTCTTTCTCTTTTTTTTTTTTTTTTCCACCACTCACTGCTGTATCCGCTTTCCACACGTGGCAAATGATTGCCCGGGTAAAGGTATTTTCTGTTTCAATCTTACACTTTCCCAAGGGAGAACAAAAAAAAAGGGGGACAAGCTTTCTGCAGCTGGTTTCACTGAGAAAATTGTTCAGAATTGCCTCATTCCAGGGCAGATTAGCGAATGCATACAATCCCGGGCTAAGTGCTATTGTGCACCACAATTTGGCCATTATACTTTGTCTTTTCCATTTAGAGAACCCCTAGCCAATTAAAGTAATACAGCCCTTCCAATACCTGCTCCCAATTAAATCTGGGCGGTATTACCTGCCTTGATAGAGCCGGCCGTGGCTCCTCAACACTCACTTGCATTCATTAGGCCTATTCAACGTGACGGAGCTGATGACAACAATTCAAGTTGCTCTCCCTCCATCCCTCCCCCCTTGCCACTCTCTTCTCCCTTGTTCTCCCCCCTCTTTTCGGACGGGTTCTCACTTTCTTTCTTTCTTTTTTTTTTTTTGTGTCCTAGCCTTTCTCTCTGTCACTCCTCTCAAGTCTAGAAATGCCTGCCGCTTACTCCAAGGACTCAAGAATTGGCTGGGGAATAGAAGGGAGTGAGTGTCCCCCCCCCTCCTCCAGTCCCCCCTTTTCTCTTTCTTCGACATTTTCTCGCCTGCCCCTGGTTTTGTTTCCCAGGTAGCTAGGATTCTTTTTTTTCTTTTTTTTCAGCTCATTGTGCCTTTTTCAAATCCTTCGTCCATGCTGCTTGGTTGGCACCATTTTAAAGCCCCCGCGTCACAAAGAAAGAGCTTGTCCAGGCCACTGACTCGATTGACAATTTCAGAGTGTTAAAAAAAATCCACAAAAGCCGGAGCTCAGGGGTGTCGCTGAAGTGGGAGAGAAGCCGTCAATATGACATGTCTGCTGTCCAAACGCATAACCACCAGGTGTTTGTAGCCTTTCAGGCAAAATCCGTCATATCCCACTGTTCCAACTGAAGCAGAGAATCGTGGAAAAAAAAAAAACTTTCCACTGTTCGGTGTCACATTTCATAAAGCAGAGGTTAAAATGAGGAAAGCTAATAGAGGAAACACACTGACAGTAATAGTATGACTGTAACAGACGGATTGTATTTAATATGCAAAGTGGTTGAAACAACATGACACACTTTATATATGTATTTCATCATAGAAGTGATAAAGTATATAGTGATAAAAATTGGAATTAAAACAGTTCATTTCTGTTCTTCCATCAGCGTGTTTATGTTACACAGATGACCCGAAGTAAACTCCAGTTTAAATGTACTAATGTCCACTGGAGTGATGACAATGATTTAAAAACCTGCTGAAATGTCTGCCTCCTGAAAAAAATGACCCGTCACCTTGAAAGGGGCACTGACACTTTTTATAATGACCCAAAGCAAACACGAAATCAGTAATCACTTCAGTTTATAAAGACAGCAAAGGTGGAAAAGGGATTGTTTTTAAAGTATTATTATAATATTTAAAGTTTGAATACATTTGGAAACTGGACTGGCAAAGTGTTGAAAAACAGGCATAACCAAAAGTATACCAGTGGGTTTTACCAAAGTTAGTAGCAGTCAAGTTTATTATAAAGACTCGTACTTACAGTTTTGAAAGCAATAAAAAACAGTCTTTTTAAATTAAATGTACTTAAAGTTATAATGTGACCACTATCCATATATATATATATATATATATATATATATATATGATTCATGTTGGTTCCTCTACTCAAAGACTGCAGTCACTGAAATGATAAATCCTACAGAACATGGAGCTTAAATCACCCTTCTGGGTTGACATGTTTCCATCAAACACCTTGGACCCAAAAGAGAACAGTGCCTCCTTGATAAATCCTCCCTGTGCTATTGGTTTTACTCCCAGTGACATTTGGAGATAAAGTATAATGGTAGAAGGAGGGAGGTAGAGGAGGAGGAGGAGGAGGAGGAGGAGGAGGAGGGGTCTCCTGTATGGAAGTGAGAGTGACATTCTCAGGACCCCCCATGAGGGGAAACCTCTGGGCCCTGCTCAGCCCGACTGTGGGGATGATATCAACTTTCCCTTGTCAATCCGCCGGAGGATCAGCCTCTCGCTCTGCCTGCATGAATCCAGCTTTGATAAACCAGTCAGCTGAAAGTAATGTGTGCTTAAGGATGCATGGAATCATTTTCTATAACGGTGTAATATTTGCCTTTTGGTGAGTAAGTGGTACTTAGTTTTGCAAGTCTCGACAACATGGTTATTGGCCAATTTGTGGCTTAAAAGAGCTCCAATTTTGCTCTTAAAGTTTTGGATTTCAACATTAACCATTAAATCTGACTACATTTGGCCCATTAATTTGTCTTTTGAGGGAACGGTTGATTAAAAATTCAATTTACACCAATGTGATAAACAAATAAAAGGTAGTTAAGGCATTGCTTGCTATTTCATCATAATTTACAGCCCTCTGAAGCGTATTAATTTAAGCACTTGATTATTTGTTTAAAGGGGAAAACACACTTTCTACCTTTACTCTAATGGAGCCTCTTTTTCATTTAGAGAAATGCGAGGCAGTACTAAAGCAGCCAGCCAATCAGAATCCGGCGAAGTAGGTCTGTGTGTTCCGACCTTGGGAACCACGGCAACCCAGGGATCACGCTCCCCCTTTGATATGCCAAATCAAAGATCTTGCTCCGGCAACTGAAGGCTGTTTTGTTGCTCTCGTTCTTGTTGTTGTTCCCCGTGTCCGTGTTAAAAGGGAAATTGGCCGTGACTTTCGTTCACGCCACTCGTATGGAAAAAAAAAAAAAAAGAGAAGGAAAAACGAGCCACCCTTCTCACCTTGAAGGGAAATTTTCAAAGGGAACACTGCAAAATATTTGAGTAACACTTCAGGAATAATTATTGCTGTAATTAAATCATAAGAAAAATAGAATATCTGCAACGCAATATCTCTGCTGTTCTGTGGAGCGGACTCTGAAGACACATGTCGGCATGCAACCACTTAGTCATGACGGAGAGTAAGGAAAGGAAGCCGGATGGGAGAGGGAGATAAAGGATGGTTAAATTCAGACCACATGGCTGTACAAGAGGAGTCACCAGGGGCTACTTCTTGTCACGGTAGCTTTATGAAAGTGGGATAAGAAGACGGAAGGAGACCTGGGATGATGATGTACACTGCTTACATCGAGATATTAGATTATTACAGCTGAGATTGTCCTCAGATTCCTTCTGAGATGGTCATTCCTTCGTGCAAGTCTTGAACTGATTATGACATACTTTAGCAAAATGGCGATATATATTTTGATCCAACTTCTCTTTGGTTGCATTGGACATTGTTTGGGGTATTGTCTCTTCGACTGACTACTTGAATCAGACGGTTGCTTCTTTCACTTTTATCTTGAATCCATTATAATGTTACGTTTGTACAACGACCTTGATTTAAATGCGTCTCTATTTTGAATGATTGCCTTGTTCATCCTTACCTAATTGATAAAGACTTATATTGGTTTGGCTCCTGCTTTTTAACAGAGATGACTTTACACTTGCACAGGGCCTTGCATCCAGCTTTGATGATTGCATTGGACGTTGCTTCTTCTATCGATTCCTTCAATCAATCATGGCTTCGTTTTGGAAAAATGTCCTTGATATATTTGCATCCAAGTTTTTTGATTGCATTGGTTATGGCTTCTTTTAATTTCTCCTTGAATTGACTGACTTTTCTCAAAATATCCTTGATGCATTAACATTCATCTTTTATGGTCATGCTTCTTCTATTGATTCATTCAATCAATAAAGACATGATTTCTGTAAAATGACCTTGATACATTTGCATCCAGCTTTTAGATGATGCATGGCCATCGCTTCACTCTCCTTATGCCTCTAATTATAATTTTTTGTAGTTAAATGACGTGGATAATTTCCAATCCAGATGCTTGGTTACTGCATTGGTTCCTTCCTTTACTTATTCCTTGACTTGATCTTCACTTATTTGGCCTTTTCGTATTTCCATCGAACTTCTTTGTGATTGCGTTAGTCAGTGCTTCATTTACTGATACCATGAATCAATCATGGCTTTTTACTTTTGGAAATGGCCTTGATATACTTTGCAGCCAGCGTCTTTTTGATTTTATTTCTACTATTGGGTTTTTCTACTTGTTCCTTGAAGTGATCATGAGACTAATCATCCAAATGGCCTTGCTATGTACAGTTTGGCCGTGAAAAATGCATTTGAATCCAGTGAACCAATTGTGTACATTTCAGGGTTTCTCACCCCCCTTGTATCCACACGGATGCCCCCTTAATTTCTCCTCCTCAGCAGATGTTAGAGACTAGCTGGAATTAGCGTGGACACTAACCCCGGCCAGCTTTTAATTAATTTTACACAGACAGTAGCGCAGTGACCCCGTGAAAAAGGACGAGGCACATCTGACTAATCAGCCTGAACCCCGATGACATCACTCTTGGACCTGCCAAGCCAGCCAACAGGGGAGGGAGGGTAGAGTGTAGGTAGTTTGCAGTGGATACAAAGCGCCAATTTATCACTATAAGCAAATGCTAACCTAGGAGCGATGCCCCCGGCAGAATTAATTGGCCCTCTCCCTGTCTGTGAAGTGTCTGGCCTTGTTTAAAAAGACAGGCAGCCCCAGAGACCCCCGCTCTCAACACGCCGCTCTGAGGGGCTGCGCTGCGATTGGCTGATTGATAGCCATGGAAACCACCTGCTCTGCATAACCAGGAAGTGCTTGTTCGTGAATGTGATTGGATGCTCAGACTTGGAGTTGTGAGACATTATGTGACCAGGATTTTGGTGATAGAAATCGGGTGGTTGTCGTCTATTCCAAATTTTAAGTCAAATAATTTACAAGCTATCACTCAAAGAAATATTTATGTGTAAATAACTGAATCTCTAACTCATTATTCAACATTGGTTCTCTTTTCTTTTAAGGTTGTACTACAATAATGTTGAAGGTTCAATGAACAATAGCATTTCTTATTTTTGCCTTTTTTTTTTAGGACTATATGTGTAATTTTAGTTTTTAAAGATCAAATTAAATTGAATTATCGTGAGGTCTCTAAGTGGACCCTCAGAAAAAGACAAAGCACATATCGGTTGTGAAAGGCATTAAGGAAGAGTCACAAAAAGGACAGTACAATCCACACAACGAGCTCCATGGTTAGCAACACCAAAAGAGTGGAAGCAGAACTTTTCCAGACGAGATAAGGTGTCTTTCACGCTGTTTCTGGAGCTAACAGAAGCGGGGGGAAAAGCTGATTTACTCGACTATTTGCTCTTTCAACTCCCTCTACTGCGACCGAGAAAGTGTTGGTACATTAGCTGGAGATTGAAGGCTCCTACTGTAGGCTAAGAGAAAAAAAAAAGACGGGGACAACAGAGCCCCCCCCCCCCTCCACTCCTTCTTTATCTGGCCTCTCTCGTTCAGTGGAGAGAGTGCAGACCTATCTCGCCGGCCCATCCACGGTGTCTCCTTTCCTTGGCTCCTGTACTTGGGGGAATAATTAATCGGGCTAACAGGTAAGAGATACCGAGACGTGGCATAAGAGCAGCTTTCAGAGCTTTGTGTGTGTGGGGTTTCCACGCTGAAATGGATCCAGGGCTCCTTTTCACCGGAGGAGTCGTTGAGGAGGAAGGGGGGGGGGAGGCAGCTGCGAGCGGATCTCACCGGACAGCTATGGCAACGCCCCCTTCACAACCTCTCCCCTCCTGAACCACTCCAGCCTCTCCTCTCCTGTCCTTCCTGCATCCCCCCTCGAACCTGACATCCTTTATTTTCTTTTCTGTTTTTTCTTTTTTTTAAGTCTCTGAGAAATGAGACTCATGCACGCACAGAGGCAGCTCAGGGCGCCGGAGCACACTGGAGGGCCCTTGGACACTTTCCCTGATCCGTCCTCGACTGTCCCCGCTAACCAAGCACGACTCACCTCCGCACGTATTATTTGTGGAAAATCTTCAGCTCGACTCTTGTTTTTTCTTTTTTTTTAAATTCCGTATCAAGTTTGAAACGCAGCCCTGAAAGTAACTTTGTGTCCCCACTAACAAAGCCTTTTTTCGAAATAAAAAAAGACGTGGATGTGACAGTACAGTTTGTAGCTCGGCGGTGTTTCTGAAGATTTATTTCCTGGAGGAGGCTTCAGTTTCTTCCTGTGGGTGTCAGGTGATTGACAGCCAGCAGAATGTAAAGTAATACTCTGAACGCTGATGTGAAAGCATCACCGTTGATGCGCTGGAATTGTGATGAATCAGAAAGTTTCACAGAGACGATGTGAGGCTTCATGTTTGCAGCCTTAAATGATGCTGCTAAACGCTGAACAACAGCGAGAGGCTTGTTTTAAAGTGAAGGAGGGAAGTCTTAGATCTGTCAACTGGAGTCTCTGGAACTGGAACTGATATATCACCATTTCTTAAATTGGCTTCATAGGGCTTTACAGTCAAACACTACATGATCATATCTGTGTGTGCAACTTCACTCACAATCCAGACAAACATGCTCCGTCTAAAACAGGAAGTGAACTGGAGACGTCCGCACTCTCAGGTGTTCAGGTTCGGATCATTGCTGCGTGCAGTGAGGGAGTTTCGTTCTGCAGTGCGGCTGCGTCGCTTACAGAGAGGAAAGGTCACGTGCTGACCTTTTTTGAAGTGGAAGCTTCGTAGAAAGGCGACTTCGAGAAAATGCTGTGACGATCACAAAGAATCCAGCGAGGACGCGCACATTCAACTTTTCAAGGACGTGGACGTCAACCAACAGCTCATCGGCACAAAAAAACCTCACAAACAAGCACGAGATTATCAACATATATACATGGATGAGGAGAACAGAAAATCCATTAACCCCGCACTTAAAACACGTGAAGACGTTAAACACTGGGTCACAGATGGGAGCAGTGTTTCAGTGGAAGAAGGAGGCGAGCAGCCCGTCATTTCGACAGCAGCTGAGTCTTCGGGAGAAGAAGAGAAAAACTTCACAGCACTTCCTGGTGTCACAGCCTCAGAATAGACGGTGGAACTCTTGGAAAGTGGAAATGATTTAAAGCGATACATTATTTATAACAGCTAACACAACACTTAGAGGTGAACTGCTGCTGCTTCGTCTGCTTTTCTCAAGAATGTGACACAAGTTTGAAACGTTGGACGTCGACGCATCACTTTTTTTGGGGGGGGAACGCTCGCATCGTAAAAAAAAAAAAAAAAAAAAGTCGAGGTGTTGTGGTGTCATGTGCTGAAAACTGCCTCTCTTACATCCAATGAGGAAATGCACACAAACCAACGACCTTTGATTTGACTCCGAGCACGTTTATCAGTCGTAAAGGAGCCGATTCAGATGCAGAGTGAACACATCCTGCTCATATCGGGCTTGTGAACGCACCTCAGCACAAATGAAAACACACTGTAGACAGTGTTTGAAACGTGACAAAAATTGTAGATTTTTTTACATTCCTCAGGCGACATAAAAATGATCTGATTATAGCCTTACCACTTGACAAAAAGAATCTTTAACCAGAGTAATTGTTTTTTGATGGATTAGAGTACACAGATCTTCCTCTCCTTCTTTTTCTTCCCCCTCAAAAAAAGGTTACAAAAATACAGTAGTAAGCCTTTTTTTCTTGCCAGACAGCTCCACAAAGTCTACATTAGTCCCTGTGGAGCACACCACTGGACGCAGAAAAGGCCAAAAGCCGCCGCGACCAAAAAAGGGGGAGGTCCAAGGGGTGCTCTGATGTACGCCCAAAAACCAATGGGATCAATCTGAGCCCCATGCAGAGCGCCTCCCTCCCTCGCTCCTCTCCTTCCCCTTCTCCCTCTCTTGCTTTTCCTTCACTTTTCCTTTTGTCTTACCTCCCCCTGCTGGCTGCCTCTCTTCTTTTTTTTTTCCTCCTCCTCCTTCCTTCCTTTAAACACTCTCATGGGCTCACACTGGTAGTAAAGGGCTTAACATAAAGTGGGTGGTTGGGGGGGGGGGGGGGGGTTGGGGGGATGCAGATTAGCATTACGCCAAGTCATGAGTTCAGGGGGGAAGAAAATGCAAAAGCCCCCCCCCCCCCCGGCAGAGATACAATTACCATTATTTTTACATTTTACATCGAGAAGACACATCCGACGCTACTTAACAGCGTGCATGTTTGAATGTTCAAGTGCAGCTCACAGCCGCTCCCGTCGCTCTTCAGATGAATGCTAATTATTAATCAATGATATTGATAGCGCCTCGTCACAGATGAAATCAGTCTCGTAATGTCAGCGAAGACGCTCAATCATGGAACTCAGGTTCATCAACGGCAGAGATTGACAGGCGGGAGAAGAAGGAGGAGGATAATTAAAGGATACAGATATTCCCGTTTCTGTTAGTGATCGCCTTCTTGAAAAGGATACTGCTGACAAATTCAATTATTCCAAAGAGACGGGCTAATGGTGCGTGCTAATGATTCATTTCATAAGTATTTGTGCCGTATGTTTTAATGAAAGCGCACATTGTCACTGGTGGCAAAGGGAGCGGATGGCTTACACCAATTACTGCGCTGTCACTGAGGGCGTATGTTGCAGCAATAATTCTAAAAAAAAAAAAAAAAAAGAAGAGACATATACACTGTACACTTTCCCCAACACATGTTTGCTGTGCACAATAACCACAAACACACACCTCAGTCTCCTTTTCCCAATCCCCCGGCCTGTTTCCTCTCTGTGGAAACACAAAAGAAAAAGGATCCTCGCTGTTGTTCTGAATTTCTGGATCCAGGGGGGTCCGGGCAAAACTTCTGCCCCACCACGCTTCAACATCCCTGGGCATGAGAGGCAGAGGAAGGGGCCTAAGAGTCTGGAGGTCTGCAGGTCTCAAGAAGACAGAAGGTAAAGGTTTGGTGGTGGAAGGGAGGGGGGCGGGGTCAGAGGGGTGACATACATCTGCAGCCCAGAGAGAGCGAGAGGGAGAGAGAGTCAGGCTCAAAGGCTGGGGGAGAATGAGAAGAGGGGTTGCAGGGGTCAGTGACAAGTGGCACACACAGGGTGGGTGTGCGGGTGAAGTGGGGTGGAACAAGTGCTATAGAGGAGGCTAGGGATTGTGTTTTTCCCATGGTCCGCTACCCTCTTTTACCCCCACCCTCCACCAAAAGTTCCCCCTCTTGGACCCCCACCCAATCAGTGGTACACTCTCTCTCTCTCTCTCTCCGTCTGTGTCGTTGGCCTGTCAGGAAAAAGGAGCGGGCCGGCTCAGTTTCACTCCACAGGGCCGGTGTGTTTTCAATGAATTGATACAGATGAAGAAGTTCAACACAATGGATGGATTACCTCAGCCAAAATAGAGTGACCCCCCCCCCCTCCCACCCCCACCCTCCCCCCTTTTCCACCACACTTCAAAAACCCCACCCGCCCTCCTCGCTCATTCACACAGCCGCTGACACGCACTGACATCGGGTGATTTAGAGCCGCCTCATGCACTTGCACACAGATATGAACACGTATAATAAAGCTGAGCCCAACCCTAAACACTCTCTATGACATCATGGCAATAAAGCCAATAAAAGTGCATTCAAATCAAAGCTGTCTTTAATTCTTACCTAAAAAGGACGTAAGGAAGTATCTCAGGCACAACAAACAACATTATTAAATCAGGCTGTAGATAAAAAACTACTCTCCAAGAGGTAGAAATGGTTCACAGGTTTACACCTAACCAACTCGGCTCTCCCTGTACTTTAACTCATTGGGAGTATCCTAGTTGGATGAGGATGGTCCAAGATGCTAAGATGCTAAGATGGTGCTTACCATGCTAACTGGTAAGCGCCATCGTGGCCTCCATAAAGCCTCTCCACGAATCACCGTCACTGAGACCGCGTCCACGTCCTCTGTGCTCAATGACCAAGCCTCCTCGTTCCACGGGACACACTCTGCTTCAGTGTTGCTCTTGAATCTGGGGTTTGACTTCAACCGTGAGTTGCTTCATTCATTGAAACGAATTTGGCATTGCCTTTTTTTTAAACCGCATGAAATGTGTTGAAATGACAGTTTTCTTCAATGTATCGTTGGAAAATTGAAAAAGGATTGACCATGAATAGGACTTTATAATCAAAGGGAGAAGACACAAGTGCCTGTCTTTGATTGACAGATGACCTCTGGGATATGTAGTCCAAGCCTTCCATAACGCTGTCCACATCCTCTCCATGTCAATGGCAGAAACTGTTGATGCTCTCATACGTCCCTAGATGGGATGAACTAAGTTCTCTGCTGTTAACCACAAGCCCCGCCCCCTCATCTCTGGTGCCGGAGTGGGAGGCGGCGGCGGCGTGCTAAGCTGTCTGGCTAATGGCTACGAATGGGCTCTAATGCACGCTCCTCCTGATAAATCACACACCGAGCGCCCTGCTCAGACATTCAGCAGCTTGGCCCAACCACTCTGCTCCATCACACACTCTGAGATTAATGAGCACACATCCATTTACCTTTGCACGGCTGGACACCAACACACACACACACACACACGGACAGAAGCACACTTATTTATATGGAAAAAATTTGAAAATCAAAAAATGGACCAACTAAAATGTGTTTCTATCATTTTGATGTACACACTCTGTCTCACACACACCTTTCACACTATCCTGCAAGGCATTTTCATTCTTCCTGGAAGGACAACATCCCATCACAGGTCTGAAGCAGAGTGGCACTGAAGTAAAGAAGAAGAAGACACTGACAGAAGCAGAGGTAATAATGCAGCTGAGTGATTAGTCAGGATTATGCACGAAGCTCAACTCTTCTTTCCCCCCCTTGTTTGAGCAAACTTTCTCTCTCTCTCGGGACTCGGCTGCGTCCTCTGATCTTTCATCCAGAGTTATTACAATCAGCCGCCGCCACCGCCGACATGTCAGGAACCCAACGTGGCGAACCAAACACGCTCCCCAAATGTTTATTTTAGCAAGAAATAATGCACTCCGCTAACCATATCTTTGTGGTTATCATTATTGCTCGGGCTATTTACAAACTGTATCTATTAATCATTTTTGAGCATGTACAGCAATTAAATTAGGCCGGGTCACACTTGAGCAATAATACGATTTTAATTGCGCAGGGCAAGGGCTCTAATTCAACTATCTCTGGATCGCTTGACAAGGGCAAAGGAAACACTTGTCAGGGGCACAGAGACGGAAAGAAAGAAAAGAAGAGATATATTATACTGGCAGTTGGAGTTTCAATTTATGGGAACACAAGGGAGTGATAAAAAAGTTCAATCAAAATAGCAGACTCGTCTATCTTTTCGATTATGCGTCTGGTTGTTGCAATCTGAAAAGACAACCGTAATTACAACCAAGAAAGACCGTGTGTTTGCCTCGTCTCTTTTGACAGGAAAAAAAAAAAAGAAAAGAAAAAAAAAGGGGTTTCAATACAACTCATCTCCTATCACCTTCAAATACGGAGCCACAATCCCAGGTGCAAGACAAAGTGCAGCTTTTCAGTGCAAGGGAGCTCACAAGCGAGCTAAAGTGCGAGAGCAGAGCAATGTGAGCGTTTACTTGTTGAATCTTTGATCGGTTTGGTTTTTATCTCCCTCCTCCTCTTCTTCCTCTCTCTCTCTCTCTCTCTCTGTGTTATCTATGCAGCAGGTACTGAGCTATGCATCGGGCTGCGTGCGAGGAGCTGATTAGAACAGTGATAGATGGGAGGGTGGGTGACCTTAGCTTCCGACTAAACACAAGGTTGGACATTTGTCTCCTCGCTGCATTTGCATGCTTTCCGCCCGTTTATGGCAATTTGTCACCATACTTGCTTTGCCATTGAGAAGACAGCAACAAAAAAAAACAAAAAAAAGTGGCATGGAAGGCTGGATTCACGGGAGTAGAAATTCAAAGCAGGTAATGATGAAGCACTTTCAGTCGGATAATTCTTGCAAAGCGCAGGAGCTCACACACTGGGAGCTCTTCCTCATGCTTACCCTTTCCTGGTGGTGAAATATGAAGTCATGAAGACTAATTCTGGCACACTGGTGCAGAAATTCAACTGAGTCTCAACAAACTGACAACAAGGGAACGAGTGCGCGTTCAAAAATGTGAATCCAGATGTTCTCCTTTAGAAGCTCACACTTTAACCTCCGACCTCCCACAAACTCATTTAACAGCCCACATGCCAGAAACACGAACGCCTACACATCCAACGCGACACCAACTGATGAATGGCCTGTCATGCTGTTTGGTGATCAGTGAATTATTTACACTCATATGCCCGTTTAATAATTCAGGGGGACCAGTCTTAACAAATTACCGCCTCGCTCCCCAAAACCAACGGCGTTCACTGAGCCGGAGCCGCACACGCAGCCCCTTCGCCCACTCCATAACGCGCCCTGAGAGTGCGACGGGTGACATTTCTGCGAGGGCGCTAAATCTCGAGTGTAATTCGATCATGTCGGAGGCGAGACGTGTGTCAGCAAATCAGTCCAAGAACATCTCCATTAGCTATGTGTTGGTGTTCGTCTCTCAGTGAAGGCGTTCCCTCTTTGTGCTGCTGTACCGTCACATGTTTAGGAACGGGAATGATGGCGGGCCCGCTCGGTAAGATAAGAGTCATCCATGATCGTAAATCAGCGTGGCAGGTGAAGGTTACAACATGCTGTTATAAGGTATGTGTGTCCTGAGCAGTTTGCAATACAGTTGGCCGACCACATCAGGACAGCTAATATGAGCTATGAATGATTGGAAGTTTTTTAAACCGCATTGTAAAAGAATCAAATCGATATAAATAACAGTGTCAAACTGTGGGGCATTTTCAATCGTTTTAAAAGGGAAGGAGCCAGGCGACGAGACGTTTTGTTTTACCTAGTAACAGTGACTCAGGAGGCGGGGCTTGACAAAGGGTGAGTTGTGTGTTACACGGGTCATGTACACAAACAACCAGAGGTTAAGCCTTCACTTTATGCCTTCTCCGTATTCCTGCTCATCAGCTCACACGTTCATCCGCGGACCAAAAGGACACAGACAGGCTCGAGCACGCACCGAGGCCCGAGCAGACACTTCCAGGTCCCTAACGAGGTCGCTAATTAACTCTCCCACTTGCGCTCGCTCGTTTTCATCCGAGGTGCACATTGCTTTTTTTTTTTTTTTTTTTTTGACAGGAGAAAATTGCCGGGCAATTAAATCATCTGAAGACGAACACTCCAGCAGCTGGTAATAACGGCTAAATGTTACATCCATTTTCAAAAAATGCAATTGTGGAGGAACTGTTCAGTTAGTGACTGACTGCTATAGTGCTCCCTAATAAGCCACAGCTCAGCCTCCGTGTGCGATGCACTGTCGTCATTTAGAACACAGGGCGCTGATGTCACACATGCAAAGCTTTCATGCAGGCCACAGTCGTGATCATGGATATTTTGTGTATCAGCTGAAATCCCTGGTTTAACAGGAACAAATCAATAATAATGAGTTGTATATAGCGTGATGATTGTTTTTGTTACTTCATGTCTTGGTTGGTCCAATTTTAAATGTGTTCATCCTTTAAACCACAACCCATACATTGAGCTGTATAAACTCCAAGAATCATTTACAAACAATATTTCACCTAAGTTGGTGGCGAATGAGTGCTTTTTTTTTTTTTTCTTTTTGGCACCACTTCATCTCAGTGTAGCCTCCCGGGTCCCGGGCCTCCTCTGAAACTGATTTTTGTCTCCTATTTTGTTAACCTCGCTCGCAATTAACCCCACGCTGCGAGCCAGCCACACATGGGCCAATGGAGGCAGCCTACAGTACGAGTGCCCGGCCCCCGTGTGAATCACCGCATTGTGTCATCTGTCCTGCAGAGAAAAGAGTGGGGAGGTAGGAGAATGGAAGAATGAGTGCTGTTTTTGGGGGTCCACTATTCTTAGCGGGGTACCCCCAGAGGCGATAACAGCAGTGTAGGGTGGAGGGTTTGTTTCTGTGTCTGTGTCTGTGTGCGCACAGAAAGGAAGGGGGGGGGGGGGGGGGATTTGACAGGTTCTTTTGTAAGGCGGGGTTTGGGGCAGAGAAGAGGGAGGGGTTACGCGTAGGTGAGGGTGGGTTTTGTGACGCCGTCAGGAACGTTGGAAATGGCGTTGGTCGCCACCGGCGGGGGGTCATTGTACCCAGTCCATTCTGTCTCCACACTCTGCTACTGCTCAATGGGAGGATTAAAAGAAAAAACGCCTTGAGTCTTAATCTTTAAACTGCGCAGACACAGACACGGGCGCACAAACACACACAGCAACACACTCTCAGAATTGAGTCTATCAGGGTCGGGTCCCACGCAGCTTGTGTGTGTGTGTGTGTGTGTGTGTGTGTGTTTAGCTAAACGTTCACACTGGCTGACACACCAGAATCTATAGGTCTCATTTACAATGCTGAACACATTGTAATGATGTTACCAGCACTATGGCACACACTGCAATGCTTCTTTTTATAGATACATCCAAGATTTTTTTTTTTTTTTCCCCTGGTCGTAATGAGAGAAAAAGGTCAGTGTCTGACAAGGGGGAGGAGGGTATTAAACCAGGATCCTTGGTTTCTTTACAGTTCCTTAAGTTCACCAACTCCAGCAAATGAGCATGTACAACAAGCCAAAGGGCTTTTTATTGCAAATCTAATTTATTTCTCTAGACAACTGTGAAATTTGCCATTGACATTAGTCGTTACCCGCAGGCTAACGAAAAGATGATCTCAGTTAATAAATGATCCCTAACAAGGAACTCTCTCTTTCTCCCATTGCGTTAATGGCAGGGGCAGCTGTTAACGCCAAGCAGTTACAGAACAACGCTGCTAACGCCGACTCTGGCTTCTCTCCTCTCTCAGTCCGTCTGCTTCCAGTTGGCTGCTGGGTACCCCTCTTTTCCTCATCTACCCCACTTTCTCCCCCCCCCCACCCCCACCCCCTCCTCCTCCTCCTTCCGCTTCACCATCCAACCGCAGATCCTGCATTATGCAGTGGCATCATTAGAGCCATGATTTTTTTTCTTTCTTTTTTTTTGAGATGCTTCCGGCGCCATTTCTGGATCACGGTTGCGGTCGCTTCCGGATTGCTGGCCCGGCGACGATTCCAAGAGGAGCTCGGGGAAGGCCTCTGGGAGCAGATGTGAGTGACAGTGGCTCTGAGACAGGGAGACAGAAAGGGCGAGGGGGATCGAGGCAGCGATTTGGAAGGATGAGGGGAGGAAAATGGCTAATCATCTGGAAGCGACTCTGACCCTCCAGCTGGCCCCGGCCATCATTGATACTAAACAATAAGGAAGCTGTTCTTAGCTTCACGGGTTAGGGTCAAGCCAAAGGTTGAATCACACACAGCCTCGGCTTCTTAAAATAATACAGAGAAGCAGGTCACCGTAAGAAGGTCCCCAACTGTAATCAAGCTCGGTTTGTGCCTCAATTTACATAATTTGAAAACAAAACAATCAGAACTCTGCTGTAATAATTGTTCCCTGAAAAGTGAAATCCCTTATTAGAGCGCTGAGGCATTAATGTTTGTCTATCTCTAAAACAACATGTCACATTTTCCCATCAGAAGAAAATGAAATTGTGTTTGCAGGAGGAGTTCCAACATCTAGTGTGGGAAGCACATAATACCATATTCACGTTTTCCCCACCACTCTGCATTCCAATTTATTGGAGTAACCGAGCAGAAAATGCACTGACAGCTGTAGCACTTTATTGCAAATTAGTATATACATTCTACAGCCTGAGAGGAGAAAGCCAAGCCTCATTGTAGTTCTGTAATTGCCGAAGCTTGGGAATAAAAAAAAAAAACCAAAGGGGCAATGGCCAGTTGGGCAATTACAAGGCAAAGATGACAGGGTATACTTTGAGCTTCACGTCGTGTTTGAAGAACGGGATGTGAGTTGGGAAGAGGCAGAATCAGAGAGGTCTGGTGAGGTGCGGGCATGAATGGCGGAAAAAGCAGGCGTTAACAAACTTTAATAGTAATACCTATTTACAGAAAATACTAACGCTGACAACAGCAGAAAGAAAAAAATGGTTATTACTATACACGTTATTGCTCAGATTGTTCTATCATCAAACCAAACTAGTAAGATGATAAAACACTTTCTACCTATACCTTTTGGCACATTATTGAGAGGCAGTTCTACCCAAATGTCCAATGGAAATCACTCTAACCATCTTAAATATTCTTCATTGATGTAGGTTGGGTTTTTTCTGGGGGGGAAAAAAAAAAAAACCTTCCTTGATACAAGCCCTGTTCTGATAAAGACCATGTGTTTTTTTGCCCAGGTTTCTCCAGTGCAGCCGACGGTCCTCTGCACTGTGTTGATTAGCCCGTCTGTTCCAGTGCAGCTGGCTTTACAAAGACACTGGAAAGTGGAGGAGAGATCTTGAATTGATCTGAGACCTGCAGGTGTGGAGAGGATTCCAACCAGCTCGACGCTCCCCTGATGCCTCCTTTCATGATTCCAGGTGACTCCCCCCCCCCCGTGCGGCCCTGCAGTCCTCTCGCTCCTTTGCAGCGTGTGAAGAATCAGCAGAGAACATGCTGTTTTCCCAGCCTGTTGTATTTGTCGAGCTGATGCGCTGTTTGGTGTGCAGAGCTGCTGAACTGTGAAGTGCCGGGGGCATCGAGAATAAACACGAAACTGACCGTATGTGAACCGGCCAGCCCGTCCTGTGTGCAGGTGAACTGCCCAAGGCCTTTGTGGACTGCACACAGAATTGATGTCAAATGAGAGTGACTTCAGAGGTCGGTCAGGAGCATGAAATATGGATCAAGATGTATTCCAGCTTGGGTTGAACTGTCTTTGAAATCCTTTTCTCTGGTGATTGATGGATTGATTTAGACTTTCAAACTGGAACCAACTGAGAGCCCCACGTAGGAAAAAAAACACACACACACCCAAGGGACACTCCATGTGCAAATCAACCAAATGATAACCATCATGCTTTTCAATTTGCGATTGTTTCATCAGCTCAAGTAATGCATGTTTTATTTGCTGCATTCACTGTGCTCGGCTCCTGATGGAGAGCTCCGACTGTATTCCAGTCCTCGTGCATTTCCTTCGCCAACAGTGGGAGCAGCCCTGGGGAAGCTAACCTTCGAGATGGAGAGTACTTAGAATGTAAAAGGCACAAAGCTGCAATGTAAACACTTGTCTTCCTTCATATTAGATTTTCCATCATCTTCATTGCTCCGTCTTTTTTTTTTTTTTTTTTTGCCGAGAAGCACATCTCACACTCCGGCGTTTCAATTTGCGACGCCACCGTCCCAAACTACACGTTCATTCATCGCCGTTATTACTTTGTCATGTTGGATAAATTGATAACATGACATAACTTGTTTGCTGCCTTGTTGCGCCGGCAGTCTGATTATGAGGTCAAGTGTGTGAACAAATGACAAATGCAGGAGATGGGAGCGCTGCCATCCATTCCCTTCAAGTATGTGCTTTTTTCCTCTTCTAAAATTAAGACTATTGTTCTCGCAGCGGTGAGGCAGAGAAGTGATTCCCGTTTCATTACAATCCACTGCAGGAAATGATGAAGAAAGTTTACAGAGTGGGTGCGAAGACATGATTTGTAAACCTGCGAGCGTACCGCTAAGTGGATTGAAGATTCTCAAACGCGAGGGAACCAATTAATCCTGGTTATTTTGGACAAGCTTGAGGAAGACGTGGCTCTGACGGTCCGATCAACTATTGACACGTTTGGTTGAATGTCCGAAAATTTGCCGCACGGATTCCTCCTCGTGATGTCCCAATTTCGAGGGGACTGGCGGTGATTGAGAGGAGGACGGAGCAGAGGGGAAAGTCAAAGTCATGAAGCGCTCGTAAAAGGTTTCCAAGCTACAATCTGTGACCGGCAGAAAAACATTGTGCCTGACCCACATCTACTGCTCCTACTTTGCTTTCCTGATATTAGTGCTGTGCTCCTGCCTTGTTTCTCCACACTGCCCTTGAAGACTTATTTGAGGATTGCGTGTAGTCGTAGTTCATTCATTGCTTAAGGAGAAGAGGACAAGAGTGTGAAGAGAAGACCCCAAAGACGTCTCCGGCAACATCACACCCTGACAGGTGCGCGATATAAAGAGACCATTTTTGCGAATTAGCACAGCGCCCTCGCATGTCTGTGGACGCACTTCATGAAAAGGGAAAGAGCCTCGCACTTCAACGAGCGAGGACGATGCGCAGACAACGCACGCCGAAACCTTCAGGGTGCAAAAAAATAAAAAATCTCCTGTCCTCAGGGGACGACGGCACTGTCAGAGAATCCCCCCCCCCCCCCATTATGTTATATCACAAAGTCAGACAGCGAAATCTTCAAAACCAATGTCTGTGATGGGCTAAGAAAGAGCTGACAAGAGAGCTCCAGCCCCTCGCCTCCCGCCTCTCTCCCCCCACATTCGAGTCACTTTGAAAACTTAGCGGATCCACCTTTTAACAATTCTGCGGGGATGAATCAACCTTGTGCTCCTATCTAAGACGGTACAACCAGCACACCTAGAATTACAATGGAAGCACATCAAGGGACGGCCAAGCCTGACTGACAAGCCCTTCCCCCTCCATTAAAGAGCCGGGCTGCCTTCATTTGCATGGCGGGTTTGGACTGGCGGAGGAAGTTAATCAGGGCTTTCCATGGTGCCATAGCAGGGGCTCTCGTTTGTACAGCCCCTTTCCCTTCCAACCGAAGCACCCTTACCCATGAGGGCTGCGGGTGAAATCCTCTTAGCGGTGGTGAATTGGAGCCCACCTCGCCTTGCGGGTCATGGGAGGAAATGGGGGGGAAGTGGGGTTGGTCGTTCTGGGGCTTGTCTCCATTGGGACTGACCTCCTCTTCCAACACCGTGCACCTCCCGTTAAAACAGCTTTAATTACACAGAGATGACTCCTCCAGCCCCCCCCCCTCCCTTCACACTCCCTGCGCCTATCTCTCCCTCTCCACAGGGGAGCACTCCTTGTCTCCTCTCCATTAAGATTGAGAGAGTGAGGGGAGAGGAGCCTGCAGAGTCGACCACTTCTGCACATGCAGCAGGGAGCAAATACCATTTTCAGCTTCAAATGTCTTTTTCACAGATTGGTTTTATTTATTTATTTCCATAGATGACCTTTTTTTTTTTTTTTTTGATCCTTGAAGCAAATTTAAAAGGATTCATGTGCTTGGGCATGAATGATTTCAGAGACATCCAGCCAAATGTATTTGTGGCTTCGCTTTCGAGACTTTTTGAGCAAACTTTGGGGCGATCTAGTGTGTGCATCGGAGCAAAGTTTCGGATCAGAAGAGTCTCCGAATAGACACGAAAGGAAAACAAAATCTACCTCTTGGTCTTTTGCCCCATTCAGATGCACAGGACCTTCATTTATTTATTTTTATTTTTTGAGATGCAGAGTGAAACTCTGTGATTCCGCCTCTTCTGTTGTCCACTTTTACTCTGATACGACACCTGAGCCCAGGAGAACCACTTTCTTTTCCTCCTCCAATAAAAAACTGTTATCAGTTAATTCCAGTGAGGGGAAGCTTGATTTATGTTTCCTTGGATAATAAAGTACAGTATCGCTAACATGTGTAAAGTGATCCCCAAGCGCCACCTCTGTCTCCTTGATTAATGCCGATTTAATTAAGCAGCGCGCTAATTAAGCAATAAATAATGACAAGGTGTGCATTTATGCAAAGATAATAGCAACGCCTGGGTGAAGTGATACCCTGGAGAAGCTGTCCAATCAGATTGTCTCGTTGGACAACAATGGAGGGGGATTAAATGCATCCAGCGGACATGTTTGACCATTGTTATGCAGTGCATTAAACACGTGCGATAATCATCACGATGTGGATTTGCCCCGGATGTATTAAGAATGATAATTAATTGGGTAATAATCACGAGGCTATCATGACACATACAAAGGGAGGGGGGAGGTTGTTTTGTGTTGCTTTTTTCGGGGCTGATTGGAATTGGATTTCAGGAACAAACTTATCTGCAACTTTCCACAAAAGGTAGGACAGCGCGTTTATTTTATTTTTTTTGCTGCGCTGCTATATCACAGCTTCAATTATGTATCCATCGATATTTCAAGAGAGTAAGATGCCGTCCTCGACAGTGGGACATCCAATAGAGCCATTAATCAAATCACACCCTACTGTCTCGAACTCCACAACCTGAGCCCCCTGCAGCAGAAAATACCAATTTCCTCTCGGGAAAAAGCGTCAGCAGCACCTCTCGCCAACATCTGCACGCCACTTTTCTGATCCTCCGGTCACACGCCTATTTTTTATTTTTTTTTGCTGCAAATGTGCTTCGTCGCAGCCCTCCTCGGTGTCAAGTGTCTGCGCGTACAAACTCCTGATATGTGTATAAGAAGAGCGTTATTTACACTGATTAATGGTCGCCAGCTCTGGCAGGGTCGAAGCTGCTCGCGTCCAGACAGCGGTGACAAATAAATCTATCAATCATAGACGGGATTTTCTAATCCCCGAGCCATCAGACAGAGTTGCAACCTAAACACTTTGTCAAGGAGTGAGCGGGCCATTTGCTGTAAACACACACTTAGTGTATAGTTAACACAGCACTTTGAGCGGTACAGCAGCCTCCACAAACACAAGCACTACAGCAGCTACACAACATGTTTATACAGTGGAGTAAGCATGTGGAGTTTGGTGCTAAATACAGGAAGCGAAGCCTCTCTAACCAGGAGAACTAAACCAGAACAGCTCACCTCATAGAGTTGTTCAACATATGGTGCATAGATGAGTGGTTTGAAAAGCTTTTTGTCAATATGTGGAAGTCAATAAATCACAATTGTTGATCTAAGTATTGAACAAGTGCCATCAATGAACATCTAGCGTGAACAAAGTAGTGGTGCAATTCATTGCAATATCTACAAGACTTAAATTTGCCTCAAATATATGAAAAAAAAAAAAGTGGAAGTAGAGTTTCACTGAAGTTCAACCAAAATGAAAACGCCTATATGTGGCACCTGGTTGATGAAGAATGTAAAATGAATGAAGGAACACCCACTTTAAAACAGATCCCCTGTGGGACTACACATATCTATAAAAAACACTTATCTTATGCAACATGTTCCAAAGATGGATTGGATCTTTTCTGGTGTTTTTTTTTAACTGATATTAAATGAGCTTATTAAAGACAAAACATTTACTTCCTTCATTCTCCAGGTACCAGCGGCTCTGGAATGATAAACGCCTTCACCAGCACATTTCAGCAACATATAACTCTATTTAACCCAAAAGAGAGGAGTTGGGGTGCGTCGCACAACTCTAAGTAGAGACATCAATCGGCTGCGTGAGTCCTCACGGGTCCATCAGCTCCAGTGAAACAGCATGGCGGCGTATAGCAGAACAAGCCCCTGGTTGCTCTCAACCATCTGTGACTGAAAACAAAGCCTGTGATCACATTAAAACGCCATAGAGGGAAGGAGAAAATGTATCAAACCGCAGCACTTTCCATAATCTGCTCACAGGTCTCGGCCATTACACAAACACAGGGCCAATTCAATAAACCCGCAACTGCCATTTAATTAAACGTTTGGCAGCCGAAATTCAATTAGGCAATAATAGCTCATTTCCAGCGATGGCTAATATGTTAGACACAGATAGGAAACGCGGGTTTGATTTCATGTGTCAATTCCAATTATTTGGAGCAGCTTTGGCAGTTTACGCAACACATGTCGGAAAAAGTGGGAGGCTGTGTGCGTCCCTCAGGTGGCAAAAGGAAACAGCTTCGGGGTTGTTTTTTTTTACCTTCTTCTAAGAATGCTAATTCATAGTCATCACGTCTTCCCGGCGGTTTGTGGAGACGTCCATTCCGCCGTTCAGTCCCACGTGGAAGTCAGAGTAAGTAATGCTAAGGGAAACCTAATAAGATCTCGGAGAATGGAGGGAGGGAATGATGATTATCTTTAATCACTAACCTGCCTCTAGTGGCGCCACCGCATTACCCAGCACCTTCATTCCTTATAAAAATATCTATCACACACAACGCCGGGGCGATGAAAAGAAGCAGCGGCGACGGTGGGAGCGGAATGCCAATGGCCTCATTACTTGTCATAGCACATTGTAACTGGAAATTGCTTCTTTCAGGTTTTGTTTGCTCAGGCAATTACAATAAACTCACGGCTTGACACGTTGTTTGCACAGATGTAGGACATTAATAAACATGAGCTCTAATCTGAATTATTGAACTGCTCGCCATAATTCTGACAACGGATTTGGAGCCCCTGACGGATGGAGGGACGGGAGGAGATGGGACATGCCGGGATCCCGGGGACGTTGCCCCCGCTGGCCGGCCTTATCACCTGAGAAATCCTCTAATTGAATGTAGGAGCGCGGCGCTCGGCTCAGCAGGTGTTTCCAAACTTGTTTCAGCCGCCCCCCCGCCTGCCAGACATCACCGACTGCCTCGGCCCATGACGCGTGTGAGACGAGCACTGATTCCAGGAGAAACAACACGAGTGTGAAGTAATATATCTGAGCTGGGAATAAAAGCAAGAGCTGCACCTTCTTGCCTAAAAAATTAAGCCGATGACGCATTGAAATTTAATCAGAGAAAGAGTGTTTTTTTTTGGGGGGGGGGGGTTCTCAGTGAACTGCAGCATCCCAACTTTCCCAAAACTAACTGTGGTCCAGTGGGTTATATGCATCAATAATGGGCACAAGTAAAATACAGTAGCGCACATACAAATCTTCTCTCCTCTGCTCAGCTGTACATATTGAACACTTGAACAGCTGTACGGACAGAGTCTGGGGTTTTATTCTGACAAAAGCTGCTTGTCCTTTCCTTCCCTTCAAAACGGCTTCCCAGGAAGGCGTGTGGTGGGAATATCTACAAGAAGAATGCAGGTACTCCTTTTATTTTCAGAGGAATCTTAAGATGTTCAAAAGGCATAGCAGAGGGAGGGCCTTGGCTATTCTTGAGAATCAAAAAGACTATGCGGACTTTGATCACCTGCATCTCATTCAATGCAAAATTACCGCACAGGGGTCCTTGGCTTCTCGACATGTGAGCGAGATGGAAGCTTATTATACTGTACACAGAGGCAGACAGTGAAATGAAAGAGGTCTTTTGTCAGTTCTTTGATTACAGTCAGGCATTGTGACTGTTAAGCAGACTACTGGCAATTACTAGAGCCTGAGTGAGCGCCGACTGAGAGTGTGGGAGAGAGAGAAGGATATAGGCAGACAAAGAGATGGAGAAACGATGACGGAATAAAGCAACAAACCGGCCTCTTTAGTAAATTAGTAAGTGTCATCAGCATAAGTGATGATTAAAGCATGTAGTGATCGTAAAAGGGGATGGAAATGTGGATCAAATAGCTTCGGGCACACTTTTGTTCTGGATCTTTCTGCATGAGGTTCTGGCACAACTTCCTCAATTACGAAGGTGCATGGAGAGTGAAAGGTTGGAAGAGGTTTAACAAGCTCCAGCGACACTTGTAGCGTGAACATCCACTTTGATAACTTTATTTAACCGACGCTAAGACGTTAGCGACGAGTTGACTTTCTTCGTAAATGGAGGAGTCGTCACTTGAAAAGATGAAAACAGGAAATGCAACACTGGCATCTCATGATTCCGCACGGACGACGTTAGCATGAGCGGGGGATGTGAACGAAAGCGTCAGACACTTGCTTCAGGACTTTTCCGCACATGCAGGTAATAAAGGCATCTGAGGAGGAAGCTCGGGCGTTTTGCGATGAGTAAACTTGGATGTTTTGTACCCTTTGATTCCACGACACAAGCAGCATTAGAAAAACGAGGCCTCGCATTTCCACGTTGAGCCCTCCCCGCCTCCCTCTGTGCTATAAATATTGACAAAGAACGTGAGCAATCGCCTCGTCACAGGTTGTTAAAGGCAAACTTTATGGTGGAGAGTACAGTCTGTGTGTGTGTGTGTGTGTGTGTGTGTGTGTGTGTGTGTGTGTATTAGCATATCACTGTTTACTCCAGAAGTTACTGTGAAGCGCCCGTTTCTCCTTGGGGAGAGCTGCTTGGCAAACACTTTGGAGTAAACAAGACAACCAGTGACAATATGCTAATGGAGTCGATTCATTATTCCGCCGCTACAAGCTCCGCCTCGCCAAAGACACCGCACATCTCCAACATCTCCATCACAGCACCCGTTTCCCTGCTCCACCCCTTCCACCGGCGCCTTATTAATATCTCATCAAACGCTGCACTTTTTTTTTTCTTCTTTTTTTTTTCTCCCCCTCCAAGCGGATCATCCGTCATGTGGCTCAACTACGTTTCCCCCTCCTGACGGTATCAATCTTTGAAGACTGCGCAGAGGTGCTGCTCCGATGAAAAGGAGGCGAGAGATAGTTGTTCACCTTTAAATGCTGCGGAGATGGATGCACGACTTGTCAACAACACAAAGCTGCTCAATCCCAGCTGCTGTTTCCTGATTAAGACGTTCAAAGCTGCACTGTTACAGTCAATAAACAGCTGGACGGACCAATCGGAGTGGCAAGATTCCAATAAGGTTCCCTCTTAATTGAATCGGACAACAGATTGGATTTATTAACTCCACAAATATTTACTTTTCTTCCTGGGGCCTAAACTCATTACTCTCTTATGGATTCCTCCTCCTACACAGTCACAGATGTAAGTTAATAACAGCCTTGCTCTGCATCATTCAGAATTATTTCCACAAGCCACCGAGCACCAAAAGAAGACCTCTCCAACGACACAAGCCACAAGCACGTATTGATTTGAGAATAGAAAAAAGTAAAGACCGTTGACATTGGTGTTGGTATCTATCTGATGGAGTTGATCCCGGATGGATTTTACTCAGCTGCTCGAGGGTCCGTCGACTGGTTGAAACTGACACCAAATGAATTTGACAAAATATTGGGCCGTGAAGGAAGCACCTGATGGATCCTTCTTTAGTCAGGGAAAGGACCAAATTTGAAGGAGCCTTCGAGATTACGATTACGAGTCTTCACGTGTGCCCTTTGAAGGATGCAGCCCCAGAAATGGGCAAAGCCATTGTTGAGTTTGCCATTAACTTGCAGCCGAGACTTTGCCCTCTCAGCTTTCACCATTATGTTTTGTGGGAGCCATAGGTTACCATGTTTGGATGAATGAATTGAAATGCATGCATTGATCTGGCAACAGGTCAATTCAAAGGCAGACAAGCCCTAAATGTTGTCATTAATAGTCTTGTTTCCTTTATTGGAACTATTTGTTTTTCACTATACTCATAACAAACTGCAGATTTAAATCACAAACATTAGAACAAGTTTACTTTGATACCCATTTAGACTTCCAGTAGAGCTGCCCCCTGCTGGTCATCTGAAAAAAACGTAGGTTTATGGCGGTTCATTATGGCGTCTACTTTGGAATCTTTGAGGCGACGTCACATTGAAGGTGACATCACCGTCTCAAAGCCAATTGAGCCTCTTGTGTGCTGCAAACAAAGGCTAAAAGTCTGACCTTTGCTTTTTTTTAAGGGCGGAGGTTTTAGTGTCTTTGTTACTTTTGTGAATAAAAAAAAAAAGTGGTCACATTATTGCAAATCATCAGTTTAACTCAGAAGAGTTATTAACCAGGATTTAAAGCGTCCACAGGGGGGAAAAAAATCAAAAATCAGGCGACGCTCCCCATATTCAAAAGAAGATTTCTAAGCGTCCCGAGCTCCCGAGACACAACACATAATTCATCAGAGCACTGAGGTAATTTATTTCCCTCCGTTTTAATATGTTACAGACGAGTGCTCGTGTGTCTTTCTGCCATTGTTGCTTTACAACACAGAGGCCAGGCGTGTGGCGCGGCCGCCGCTTCTGCACGGCGTACAGCCGATACCTGTGGTGCCTTTCATGGTTCAGGGCGCTCTAATTTCAACGGGAAGTTGCACATATTTCATGGATACATCCCTGCTACAGGGGGGAGGGGGGGGGGGGGTTCGCACACACAGGAGGAGGCTGATGATGGACTGTGCGTCTTGCTCCTGTGTGATGCAGGCGAGGCTGGCCATTCCACAACAGAAGGTTCTGGATCATTTGGTTCGGCCACTGGCTGCACGAAAAGCCCTCTGGTGTCATTGCGCCCAGGACTGCTTGATGGAGCGATTGGTGGAAGTGCCACAGTTTGGAGGTCATTGTGTTCATCTTTTCTAGAAGATTCACACATGAAATCCATGTAAAGGGATGACAGAGTATTAGGGACAAAATTAGATTATTATTGTAAAGTATTAGGGACAAAATTAGATTATTATTGTAAACGCTCAGAATATGGTGGTAATAGCATGAGAATAAAGTTCTCACATTTGGAGAATAAAGCTTGTATATGAAATGAATAACATTACTGTACAGTAGTCGACTCTCTGGAAAGTTATTCCCAACATTATCGCTGCTGCTCCAAGCTTCTACTTCCACTTTAACGTCCCCATCAGTGTGTGGAGACGTTACAATCAGCAGCTAATACACAGCAGGAGGGCCAGCTGATTGCTCAGGAACATCAATTAGGATAATGACGCCTCAGGCCCTGACATTAGGGATGGGTAACAAAGAAATGATATACACTCAAATATTAAAACAATCGGAGAGGTATCTCTTTGTACTGAAGACTTTTGTTTTTCATCGTGATGAAGTTAGTTCGAGCGTCGTGCTTTCAATCCAAATGTTGAACATTTTCAGTTTTCACCTGGTCCGTAAGAGAAATCTCAGACCTGTTTATCTTGTTCTTGTTACTATAAAATCAGACCACCCAATAGAACAGGTTTGCTCTCTGGGAGGAGCATCCATTAGCTGGCGTGTTTTACACAATGCTATCCGTTTGACTGGATTGTTTCCGAGGTGAGTTGGAGTAGGGACCTCGAGTGTTATCCCAGCTGTTTGGATTGCGTCTCCTCAGGGCAACAATAATGTGTTAGATTCTAATCAATACCGGACGCCTGAAGAAGAATAGATCGCGGAGCTACAGCTGGACTCCACCTCACTGTCCATCCCCCTGCTAGTTATGAATCAGCATCCTCTTCCTCCAGAGAACCCAAAACACAACGCATACATACACATATACACAAAGAGTGAGGGAGAAGCTGACCTCTGACCAATGACATTTTGACCCCTGACCTGTCTGTCTGATGGCCTATCGATTACGTCTGGCCTCGCCTGGGTAATTGCTGCCTTGTAATTACTTCACATGTTGTGTTTGGAGCCACAAAAACGGCAATTTTCGCTCGTCTGAATATTGCACGAGAGCACTTGAGACCACAGGACACAAGTCTTGCCTCATTTCAGGAAATTACACCACGCACTGGATGGACAATTGCAGACCGAATGAGAAATAATTGCTTTCTGCAAAAATTTTGATATTTGGAATTGGAGGGAGAAGCTGAAATAACGATGGTAAAAAGTAATCAGGCGTGTTTCTGACTTCTCCAAAGGAGTCCTTTAGAGGGACTTGAGGCATGTCAGATGGCGCACTGAGCGGCTGCCCCCTACTGTCCAATTTCCTGGCCTCATTGCCTGGGTAACCATGAGGAAATGAGGAGCAGACCTCTCTCTGTTTTGGTGGGAGTCACGGGTGGCAGCTCAGTGGAGTGGTGTCTGTTTTGGTATGTAAGGGATTCTTTCAGATAAATGAACAAAAAGGCCTTGCCTACATTTCAAAGATAATATGACATGAAAATCATTTTTAATATTCATGTTCGATCTGAATGGGTATAAGGAAACTGTCAAAAAAAAATGTCCAGAAGTTTACGAGGAGCCTGAAACGTCCCGAAGATTTGAGGGGATGTTTCCAAAAACGCCATGATTGTAAAGAAAATATCCAAGGAGAATTATCTCCAAAATAAATCACACTGAGCGTGTAAAATGTGTGAAGAGAGACGTGACCATGAACGGTGTCTATGGTGGGAAATGTGGCCTTGAATGGGAAATATTTGGATTGTCCAATGAAAAGGACAAATGTCCAAAAGATAACAGTCGACGTAAAAACACGAACAGTGCCTCAAAAAAAACAAAAAAAAACAGGGAGATGTCACTCAACCTGTTGCCGTTCCATTAAAAATGAAAGAAAAGGATCTTTGTTGTCTGTCATCGACACATCCATGAAAGATCTCAAAATTGCCTCAGCAAATTGAGTTTGTTGTGTATACAAGTACCTGCCAGATTTAATATTGAAAGGATGATCCAAAATGGATTTTTGATCCCGGGAAAATGAGGGGAGATGTCTGTAACAACAAAAAAAAACTGGAAAGGAAAGAAGAAGAAAAAAATCCATAACCCTCTCAAGCTAAAATCCTGCTCCCGGGTGTAGAATATATTACTCTCTCCCCTTGCTCTGTCTTTTTCCTTTTTACGAGTTGTTTTCATGTAAAGAAAAACCTATAGGCTTGACCTCTGCATCAGTTTGCCTTTGGCGATCCACAGATTGCAAGTTTTCAATGCTTGATCCTCAGGGACGGATCCAAGTCAAACCCTATAAATATTTCAAGACTTTTTCTTGCTCCCAAGACCCTCCACTAACACACTTGCCTCTGCTGGCAAACAAATCCAGCCTGTTTACACCCGCCACTTACTTGTCATTGCTTTAAATTCAGCCTTGTGCAGTGGCTTAATGAGAGAGGCAGATACTACCAAATTGCATGTTTAAATGTTTTGCCAACAATCCGACTCCTCTCACTCAAAGGATTCATGGATGCCGATCAATATTTCCCGAGTCGAAAGTGTTGTTTTTTTTGGTTTTTTTTGCTGAGCAGAAGAAAAAAAAAAAACACATACAGCATGAGCTTAAAACTGATTCCATGATTTTCTCCCCTTATGTGAGAACGACAGATTTGCATGTCGAGAGAAAAATCCGGTAAAAATTAAATGTTGAAGTGTCAGGAGTCTTTAGAGATACGTGTCGACATCTGGTCGCCATCTGAGGGATCCTGGAGCAAGGCCAAGGATACTCCAAAAAATGAAAATGACTTCATTATGAGGGAATTATCACTGGATGCTGACTGAATACTTGGAACAATCTAACAAGCTGAGGGAGCTATTAGAACTCAAACTGTAAGAAACTTTATACTTTAAACTTTGAATGAACACATTGAGACACAAGTTGGACAGAAAATCAGTAATTTCCTTTGACAATCTTAAGTGTGTACCTTTAATACAGTCCAGGTAAAAACACACATTTCTACCTGCAGCACCCTTTTCTCCTGCTCATAATATAAAGTGACATCATTTGTTCACAAAAAACGAGTGCTTTTCAAAATATGGTATTTTTACCAAGGCTCTTAAATGATGTGAAGTGAGGAAAAATTGCTCTTAGAGTAAAAAAAAAAAAAAATAAATACAACAGTGTGTGGCTTAACAGTTTTAATTGTTGCTTTAAACAAAGGGATAGAGGCGGTATAAGAGGATCAGCGTGACAAACAGTCCCAGCGGTCCCTCTATCATACAGAATACTAGAGCGACAACAAAGGCGAGAACAGAACGGCGCTGGAAAACTTCCAGGAATCCATTTTACCGTCGAGCTCAGGGTGAATCAAACACTCAGGACACATCAGGTCCTTGAAACCAACGACAAAACCATCCACATCATGCAACCTCAGCTGGGATTAAACTTTTTTTTTTTTTTCTTTCTGATATTTGGCTCCCAATCTGCCACAAATCCAACTCTTAAAAGGATGATGGATAACAAGCTGCCTCCTGGAAGGCGCTGACTAATTGTCCAGCTCGTTATTTTGTTGTTGCTTGGCGAAAAACCTCGAATCCAAGTCTGTGGAAGCCTCCGACACTTTCAAATCAATAGTGTATCTCTGAAAGAACTCATATTCATGACTAAATATCACTCAATCACAAAAAGGTTGGACTCCAATTGATTTAAAGTTTGAAATTTAACACCCAAGAGCATAATCTACTCACCTTATCTAAACTTTGTGGGTGAACTTTGTTGATGACTCAACCCTCAACAGACAACTAATATGCAAATGTACCCAATTTCTGATTTGTACAATCAGGAACATGGACGCATTTCACCTCCCTTCATTTCAACTGAGACTCAAAAGTTTCAAACCAATGAGAAAAGTGCAGAAAGAAGACACAAATCCAGAGAGCTCACATGCACAAGTGCAAAAGTGTCCACAGTCCCTGTGAACTGAAGGTTTTCATCACATTTTGAGGGTCCGATGGTCTTCTTCCATATTTGTCCACCATTCTCTCGATTCTTGGTCTCCAACCTGTACTGGTGGAAATTTGTGCTGAATTCTTTCGTTCCTACCTTCACAATATTTGGTTCCAACCAAGAGAAAACTCCACTTTACTTTACTGTGTCTGCCTGGTGTTTTTAAAAGTGCTATTCAAAATGCTATTCTATCTTTGTTCTAACAGAGAAATACTATCGTTAACTAATATTTCATGTAATCTCATCTTTGTCTTTGAACCGATAAGAGAGTGGTTGTTTTTGCAGTACGTGAGAAGAACTTAGTATTGATTTTGAATGATTGTTTTTTCTAGCTAATTGACGCATTCTTTGAAACCTGAGGTTTTAACTCACCTGTGATAATTTGTTTGTTAACAGCCAGCAAACAGTAGGATAAGTGGTACAAATAGCTTACATAATCCTGTACGACGACTCTGACATAAATTTGGTGGATGCGTTAAGCCTATTGACAGGTGGAAAGGATGTTTGGGATGGATGGCCCACTAAGTTGTGTTTAAGTTCTACTGTAAACAGGATTAGCATTGGCAGGTATCAGGCTACGAGGGATACAAACAGCTTCCAGCTCCGTGGGGAATGGACTGATGCAAATACCAGCTAATGAACTCGGCTGTTGTTTGTAACAAGGGAGAGAGACGAGCAGGGAGAAAAAAGAAAAACTAAGTTGAGGGACGAGCACAAGATTGATTAGTTTGGAAAATGTCCAGCGGTCAACGGCTTATGGAGGATTTCCAAGCGTGCACCAGAGCAGGCCATCATTTCAGACTCTACCTTTGTCTTCATCCCAAGTTAACACAAGCCGCTTGATCTACTGTCTTCCCATTGAGATCAGAGGGTGCTGCATCAAGCTGTCTCGTCTAAAGATGGGACTTTATTGGGCCGTCTAAATCTGTCCTGTACACAGATCCGAACAATGAGGCCACTAGAAAAATGGACGCCACCTGGCAGTTTGAAAGAAGGACAGCCGTTTCCCGCTGTAATCCATTCAGTGCAATCACCTGGGGGCCACAAGAGAAGCATCGCCCACCCCTCCCTCTGTTCCCTACACACCATTCAGTGGCGACAAAGTGATGGAGTGCAGGTTGACGAGAAAGCCAAGTGTCCCTTTCAGAGATGAGCGTGTTTTTACAACTTTGTCTTTTTTTCCCCTTCCACCCTTGTCGATGATCTCTTTTTCTTCCCCGTTGCAGTTCCTCAACCATAATGGAACAAACTGGGATACATTTTTCCTCCTTATCCACACACACTAAATATTTGGTGTCATCCATTCAGGAGAAGAGTTGCTGTAAATCGCATGTCTGCTGGGAGAGATCGAAAGCAATTACCATTAGGTGGCGACTGTCGTGAGCCGAGTGCATTGCCCCAGTTCCTGACTCTCAATGCTTTCTCTCCGACAACTCGGTGTGCATGCAATTTAACCGACGGATCAATAGCTAAAGGCAGTTAGTGGCCTCACAACTCCCTTGAACTGCCTTGCCAGACACGCTTTGGTATCAAAACGGAGCAAAGTGTCAAACCCAGCCCAGAGAATTTGTTCTTGTGAAGCATTATTGACACACTTTAACCCGCATTTCCACCTCGCACTGTGCGGCTAAGTCAATTCTCATTTGGAAAGGTGGCAGCAGCGGCGTAGCCAAGCAGGGGGAGGTGATGGAAGGTCAGCAGAGGATGGAGGGGTGAAGGAGTCAGAGGTCTTGGATTGGCCCAAGGTCAAGGTGACAGCAGAGTATCAGAGCAGGGAGGCCTTCATCTCCACCGTGGCCTTGGACTGGATCAATACCATTAGAGAATCCGTCTGATCCATCAACCCCCCTCCTTCCTGGCGTCTTCCTCCTCCTCCTTTTTTCCTACCCAGTACACTTCTCAGTGACTATGTCTCCTAGTTTTCCTTTTTCTTACCTCAGCCCTATTCACTCTTTAGCGGATTCATTTAATCGGTCGAAGGCTCTCTCCCCTTCGCTTTCTGCCGGCTAATCTTGATACTGACCTGCGTCTTTCCCGTGCAGAAACCCTCGACTCCCCGGGCCTCCGCTGGAAAAAAAAAAAAAGGACAGGCGGAGATAACTCCAGCCCCATATTGTTTGAACAGCATTTTATTAAGCTGAGCACTCTCTTTAATATTTACATTGGTGCATCCGAGGCTTCAGGAACGCTTTAGGCAATTACACACATGACCAAGTCGATAGCCACAGAAACAGCAAAAAAGCCTTTATCACGCCGCCAGGAGAGTATTGCCAATTCCGCGGCCCGGCCGATGATGTAGTTTGCATTTCAATTAAAAAAGGGCCGCAATACTGGTCTTTTATTCAAAGTCAATGTCGTAGGAAGGATCCAGAAAATACAGCCAGAATAGAGTATTTTGTGTGTAGTGTAATAACGTGGGGACATTGCACAAGCTGGTGTTTGGACTCATAATGCAGGGTTGCAGAAAATCAATGTAAAAGGACTTACACGGCTGAATAGAGAAAGTTTTAACAACATGCTTAACCAAAATGATTACGGGACGACTTTTATGTCGACTGCATGACCCTTTTTTTGTGACTTAATTGGGTCATCTATACAAAAATATGATTCTTTATGAAATGTTTCAAATAAAAGGAAGCACATTGATTCTTTGACTTATCGTGTGTCTCAGTTATTTCCTGTATTCCATCTTCTTTCATCCAAGAGAACAATTGTGCTTTAGTTAATTTCACAAACACGAGGCTTAAAAGGACTTTAAGGGCTGATATTTTTCTCTGCAACACGATTCATAGCACGAGAACAATGACTTAAAGCTTTATGTAACGCGGCCATCTCTTTGATTGCGACAGAAGACCGACTTAAAAGCAAAACACTTCAACTCTAAACCAACATTTTCACATCAGCCTCTTCAAATTCAAATCAAAAAGCGGCTTCATCTGCAGTGTAGGTGTGCGCTATTTGCTACTGCTCAATCTCTCCTTCTGTTTTGCATTGTTAGTGGCAGCTGTGCTGAAAATGACCCCCCTGGATTTCAAAAGCCTTGGTGGCTTGGCCGCCCAAGAAACAAACAGATAAACAAAAGCAACAGAGGGCTTTGGCAATCAGGGGATTCTAATAAGGTATATGAGGTTGAGCAAGGAAGCGAGGGGGTTTTTGCTTTGAAGTGCTCCCAGCCCTATCTGTGCAACCCCCCCCCCCCCGCCACCCCCCCTCCCATGGTCTTGCCCCATCGACAGACAGGCTCTGCAGTGAGTGTGTATGCTTGGAGGATCATAGGTAGCTTTGATAATCACTCCCATACTCCTAAAACAAATGCAATTACTAAGTTAATTGTGTTCAAAGTGGAGGCTGGCAGTGGAAGGAGAAGTCAGCAATCATGACTGTGCTGACGGTGCAGTGAGCGTGGAGAATAATGGATGCATGCGGGGCAAATGCCGGGGGGGGGGGGGGGGGGGGGGGGGGGGGGGGGGGGTGATTGCAGAAGGGGTTTAAGGGGTGGAGGGTAGGGGGGATCGAGAGTGAGAGCGAGGGGGTTTGATGAGCGGTCGGGAGAGCGGGTGACACGGCGCTGAGGGATGTGGCGGTGAGCGCCACCCGGCTTGACCTGCCATTTATCAGAGGATAAACAGCAAGTCACCTGACCGGGATAGGCGCAACGCGATTGGTCAAACGGGCTGTTTAGTATGCAGGTGGTATTGCGTGGTCGGCGCTCGCCATGCACACACCACGTCTGCTCCATCACAATGAATTATTGGTCAGAGGGATGATCAATTTGAAATCGGCTGCATCCTAATCCATGGTCAGAAAAGGAGGAAAAGAGTGGAGTGTGTGCGCGTGTTGGAATATATTGCATATTTGTGTGTTTGATGGAGGCAAAAAGTTGTGTATTTTGCAACTCAAGGTTCCTCCTCCCCCCCCCCTCTTTTTCTAACGTTAAATTTTCCCTCCCTCCAGAGATAGCGCAGGGAGCGAGAGAAGGAGGGGGCGCGGTTGGAGGGGTGACAACAGATGTGCTCCCTCCTTCAGAGAGCTGCTTGTTTGATGGTGACAATGAAGCGTATCATGTAGCCTGAGGTGCTAACAGTAAATATTACAATACCACAAGATGCTCACTGCAAACACCATTTCTTGCTCTCTGCCAGTCAATTTCTCCTTTTTCACCCCTGTGGTGAAGGTGTTTTGATGGAACCAAAGACCAAGAAGGAGATTCTGCATGTACATATAGACATATGGCATGGGAAATAATATATAACCCAAGTGTGCAAGGCCTCAATATTCTCAAAAATGGGCATTTTTCAAACACATTACAGTCAACTTAAGCCATGATGGAAAAGAAAGTAAATCAACAAGGCACCATCGGCAAGAAAAAAAATGGCACTTTAAAAGGGCTTTCTGCAGAATAATAGGCGAGCCCGGGATTCATGGGATTGCATTTGGCTTCCTGTGGCGCTGGGGTGTCTTTGGCTCGCTCAGTCATTTCAGACGGAGCAGTAGTGCCGTCCCACCCTGGGCGCTGTACAGATGGGCTCATGTGTGGAGAAATGAGCCGCGAGCAATCATTCTCTCCTTCTCTTTCTCCCCCCCCCTCCCCCCCGGCCGCTCTCTGTGTGTGTCGACTTCTTCTTGCTTTCTGTTTACCTCTCTCTCCTTACCGTCCCCTCCTCTCTTTTTCATCTCCGTCCCTTTATCTCCTCCACCTCTCATTATCTCCCCCCTTCCCGTCATGCATCTTTTTCCCTCTCTCCATCTCTTTCTTCACTCAGCCTGCATCTCTCTCCCCCCCCCCCCCTCCTCTCCTCTGTTTCTTCCCCCCGTGGTGACTGTGTCCTGGGGGCTGCAGAGTCTCAAGTCTGTGCAGCAGTCTGCGGTGGGGGGGGGGGGGACTCGGCAGGAGGCCCCGGCGAAACGAGCTCACCGAGACGTCGGAGCCCATCTCAGGCTTGTGCTACCGGAAAATCTGCCCGTTCACGCTCTGCCGCGCAGCCAGACGCACTGATGGAGGGCGTGCGATGGGGAAGATGTTGCAGGAGGAACAAGCAGCCTTGGCTTTTTTTGTTTTGCTGGAGTCTTTCATCACAGCAGATACAGTCGGGCATCGGCTTCTTTCTTCATCCACACTGACCTGTACTTTCTTCCTGTTTAGAGACTTGACTTCAACTACTTTCAAACAGTGTGAGAACACAACACACAAACCAAAGAAACGTCCAGAAGTTTTGATGGTTCAGAGGTTATCTTGACAGCTCTTCCTGTGGTGTGAAGTTTGTTAATGGCGACCTGATCTGCTGTTATATTTCCACTCTGATATCTCGCCGTGTCGGGACCAGAACGCACTCTGTGGATTAGAACAGGAAATGAAACGATCGCCATGTGGGAAAAGGAGCTGAGATAAGAACTTACTGAAGTGACTTAACAACAACAATCCTCCAGCTCGTGACATTAAGCCATCTCCAAAACTATCCATCGTTTTTTTATTTTTATTTTTTGCAAATTTTCAGAAAAACTAATCCGAAACGATTCTTCCTGCTCGTTGTCTGCCATGATAGTTCATCGCATTTGACTTGCAAAACGTTTTGCAAGACTTCCAGTTTTTTTAAGCAAGGACTCTGGTTGTTGTTCAATGAATCTATCAGCATGTGGAGTGTTGTGCTGGTCATCATTTTGCTCCCGACACATTATAGGGAATTATCTACTCCACTTCTACTTCTACATCTGCAAACTGATGTACTCAACTCTTTTCAAAAATATCCTCACCTTTAAAGAGCTGAAACTAACAAGAGGACGGAAAAACCCAGAGTTCACTCATATACTGTCTGCTGTATGTCCCCTCTCCTACCTCACTCCATTAAATCACTCCTTACTCCCTTTCAGACCCTGTTCCCTTTTAACTCAACCTGCTCTGCTTTAACACCCGTGAACTCACCTCTCCTGTCCTGCTCTGTCTTCTAGAATTACCTTTTTTTTTTTTTTTTTTAATAGTACCGTCTCCTCTTTTTCCAGGTGATTCCCCTTCCTTTTCAGTCTTCCCAGGTTAGATGGCTCATACAGTATCCAGAGAGGACGAGCGGCATAAAAGAAAAAAGGAGGTGACGGTTCGGGCCGCGGTTTGTCCTTCCCCCCCCCCCCCATCTTCCACTATCTGGAAAATTCAATAGACTAACCTTAAGAATTTAATTGATGCTGCCAACGGGATTACAAAAGGGTCCGTGTGGCGCAGGCCGGGGACAGCTGATTAGCAGCGGGGGTAATTGTTAATTGATTGATGTATCTCTGCACCTCTCTGCCTCTGCTCCTTTTTGAGACGGTCCTGTTTGCCACAGCCGGACAGCACATTACCATACATCTACTCCCCTCTTTCTTTATTAAACTACAGGCGGCTGGGTATCTTTGTGTGCTGAGACAAAAGGCGGTGCGTTTAAGGTCACGGATAGGTGCAGAAAGGGCAGCGATTCCCAAGAAGAATCCATTCTTGCATTAGAAGACAAAAGCTGAATGTCTTTTTTTTCTCCCTGCTGTGTTTTATTTAGTTTAGTTTTTCCTGATTCTGCTAAAGTGCGTTTTCTATTTTCAGAAACTAGCACAGAAGAGATAAAAGCCTGGCAATTAAAAGGAACAATAATCATGAAGTTGCAGAAAAAGAAGTGAGGAAAAAGGGGAAGAAAACAGCGAGCCGTCCAGATTTGTGTGTCAGCGCAGAGCCCTCGTTGGGGTTCAACAAACAGAAACAATCTCTCCATTATCCCGCTCATTCTCCCACTACAAGCTCCTTTCTTCATCCGCTCCCTTCTCGGGTGTGAAAACCCGGGGCTGACACTGTCCAAAAGGCGACTCAGAGAGCTTCCGCTGCAGCTATTTCTGCCCGAGCCAATACCGAAGCCCACTGCCAAGTATCCCCCAAAACTCCTCCCCCATGGCTTTGGCATGGCACTGGGCTGACCATCAAGCAATTACACGGGAACTTGGCAATCGGGAGGAAATCCAGTCATTAAAAGGGCTTAACACTGGCAGAGGGTCTCCGTTGGTGGCGAGCTGAGGCGCCCGCTGCACCCCGTGTTGAATAGGACAAATACTCAGGGAGGGGGGAGGCTTGTATCGTGTACAAGGGGGTTTCATATAGCAATTTTTTTTGGCAGGGGTTCAGTTGGTGTGTGCCATTGTGTACATGAACACGCAGCTGTTCTCTGACACACACACACACACACACACACACTCCTTGCTCTCCCGCCAGATGTTCCCATTCACACAGCAGGATTGTGTATCATGGCTTCGGGGGGAAAACGCTGCCGAAAATGTCAACTTTTCAGCAACTGTTAGGAAACAGAATCAGTTGTTACGCCGCTGACAGTGTGTTTCATACATCGCTCGATTGGCTTTAATGAACCCGAGAAGTTTGTGATTTCTCTGAACCCACACCAAAGCTTTTATTCTGAGGTGAAAACCAGGCGGGGTTTGTTTTTTTGCAAGCTCGATGACAGCAGCGGTGTGAAGGCGAGAGCTGCACCCATGTCCAAGGTTACAGACTATCGACTGCAGCAGACATAAACAGTATTGGATTAGACGCAGCTCTGGTTGAGGTTTCAACACATTGATTGGGCTTCTCGTCAAGGTTTCAGCAGAAAAGGCAAGGCCAGAACGCATCTGGTTCAAAACCAAACAAGTCTGTTTGGTATGCAGAGTGAGGCTGACGGAGACCGTTCAATGAAATATTAATTAGCTGAAGCAACATAATGTTGTTCGTATGATTTGCAATTTGCTCCCCCCTTATGAAGACACTAAACTGCTGTTTCTGCATGAACCTAGCAATTCATCCATCTTTGATTAATAACATTAAAACATGTAAATATTTATTCAGAGAATCTGTTAAACATGGCAGATCAGTTTATTAAAGCTGATCTTACTTCTGGATTTTAACAGTTGAGCGTAGTCTGACCAACGACCGAAACTTTAGCTCTTAAAAATGCTTAAACATGGAAGTTGCATGAATATGTTTACAATATGAAAATATTTGTACTTCTATTTGTTTTCCTTTTTAGAGTTGTACTATCTTAACTACAACTAATGCATTGTATAATGTTTGGGAAGACATCTGCCAAAGGGAAGAACAATAACAATAACAGTCAGTACTGACTTGAAGCATCTGATGGGACGCGCTGAAACTGTAAACAGCAACCAAACAACGTTTCACGAAGCTTAAAGCAAAGGTAGGTGATTTATTGAAGGATATGTTTTGGGGCTGAAATTTGATTGGACGAAGCCTTCGACAGCAACGAAAAGGAAAAACTTTCTCCCGCCACTCCCGATGAATGAATCGAGTATGACCCCGATGCTCCCGCTTGGACTTATCCTGCACCTGTTGTCAGCTGGTGAGGGATCCTCTGTGCTTCTTTTTGACCTGTCCATGTTTGTTGATGTAGTGTTTTCCGAAATAAAAAAAATCTGATTGTGCTTTCTTTAAAAGGATGTCAGATGTGTGACCTACCCTACGGCGGTGTTTTCAGACATTACTTATTTTGATACTCGAGGAGCTTAAATTTGCCGACTCTTGCTTTAAACCAAAGGATTCAGCTGTCATATCCCAAAAAAAACACAAGGGAGGCAAATCCCAGTCTTAAAAAAAACACTTTTTTACCGGACAAAGAAACCCAGAATCCCTTCAAATTTTAACCGTAGCAATAGTCAACATCAAATATAATATATAATATAATATCAAAGTCCAATAAAAATACACAAACATCGAACCAGAAAAGAAATACAGGATTGGCTTCTAAGGTGGACATTTCTTGTATTTTTGTTGCTTTTTGGGAGCTTTAAAATGGATCCTCACAGCGTCATACACAACAAGGTCATGTTGACGTAAGTGTCTTGTGCGGTAATAAAAACAGAAGTAGCTTAAACGCAGAGTGTTTTCTGTTAATGTCAGTATCAAGAGGCAGAAAAGTTTGAAAACCCATCGTGGATAAGCTCATCATCGCGGGTCACAGCCCTCTAAAACAGCCGTCAATGAGGCCGCTGCGGACATGATGATCGTCCGTCCTTCATGCCTCTTTGCTGAGGCCTTGGAAAGTGCACTCCATGTTGAACTGCCATTGAACTCCTCACAATTAGTCGTTTTTTTTTTTTTTTTTTTTTTTTCCTCCCGTGGTTCTTTCCAGCAGAGGCTCGGAGCAGAAACGCTGAGCACTTTTCAGATGAAGGTATCCCTTAGAGATATTTAAACTCCCTGCGTGCCGGCGCTGCCTCCGGGAGCGTGGATGGGATGGTTATTAATGCATTATTTACACACGCTTCCTGCTGTCTCCTATTGTGGCTGGGCTTGATTAAAAGGGATATAGCTAAGGAGGCACTTTTTGCACACTGTGATAGGAGGAAGACAAGTTACTTTGTTGAGGAGGACTTTGTGTAGTTTTGCAGGCTCATTGGATTGGGCTAAAGATACTATGTGATGGGCTGGCTGTCTGCTCGCTGTCGTCCATAAACTAGAAGGTAAAATAAACTAAATAAAAAAAAGATTCAATTAAATTTACTCTCATGAAGGAGATTTTATAAAGACAATTCTGAACGGTTTAAAGACTTGAGGAAACAAACATCGATTAGTTGTGTGCCGCCTGTATTCCTGATTCTGCAGCAGCTCTTTAACAGTTGATTTGTCTGTAAAGAAAATATGGTAAATGTGTTAAAAGGTTAACCATAACTTTTTTTTTATTTTTTTTTAATGGAAGTATTTTTCAAAAATGTTTTCCACACTTTGTATTCCTAACAGGCCCTCTGAGGTTTACACTCTTCTCGTGCTAGCTTCTTTTCTCTCAGGTTACAGTCAAAGGATGACTCATCACAGGCTCTTCTGCCTGTGATAATTCCCCAGCTGTATAAATAAAGTCCACCCTGTGTTGGACGGTCATGGAGGAGCATGTTTTAGTGGTATCCTAATTGAAACACACGACTCCGACAGCTTGTTTCTGCACTTAGTCGCCATGAACCATATCTGATTCGTCATTAAGTAATTATGAATGCTAATGCAAATAAAGCACCTTTCAAACGCAGCGCGCTCTCCCGCTCTGAATCTCTCCTTACAAGGAAATTAATCACTCGCTCCTCGACGGAGGAGAAGACGGGCGGAGAGGGAGAGAGACAGGCCAGCTGCAGGACGGTCACTTCGCTCTGTGTCGAGATATGAAAGAGCGCAGAGACGTTAATGATGTCTGGGGGATTCCACCGGGGAAAGTGGAAGGACTCAAAGGGAAAATGAGAGCACTACTCGTTCTTTTTCTTTTTTTCTTCTTCTTCTCCCTCCTCCTGTTCCTTGTTACTTTAATAAAGCAAGGAAAGGGAACGAGAGAGAGGGTGTGAGGAAAAGAGAGAGTCGCTTAGAAGTCTCCCATAAAGCACAAGCCGGAGCATTTTGCAGCAATTACAGGCAGATTGGGGATTTAGATATTAGTGCCCGGTGGTCCATTAGCTGGTAATTTGCCTGTCTTTTTTCTCCTCTCTCAGTCGAGGAGTGTTCGCACTAAGATCTCTCCCACTCTAATCCTGTAAATAATAGCTGCATGGAAAAGAGCTGCCGTGTGATCGCTGAGTGACACTGAAGATAGCTGAGTGGAAAGAAGCGAGCTGGATGGATGGGACAGGTTCACAGTCAAAGGAAGAGTCTCTACACTCATGTCAGATTGGTTGAGTCACCATGGGATAATTGCTTTCAATGATCAAGAGGGTGTTTCCACATTTTAAAAAACGACTAAATACATGTTCACTTACATCTACCCCAGTACCTGCTCTTGTCTGGATCCCTGTTAGGACGAGAAACCTCCTTTAACTTGAAGGATTTCAAACAAATACCACGTCAAAAAAAAAAGTACCAACAATGTTCTCTAAAGGAGCCGATTTAAAATGCTAATGCTAGGAAAACTGATCGCCTCTGTTCAAACTCAATCATCAACCAGGACGCTTGACATCAGACAATCGTACAAAACCTTAAGTTAAAAAAAAATTCTATATTTGAAGACCACTGGCAACATTATAAACTTGTTTTTGCAATCATTACAAATGCTAACCCTAGTATGGCTTGGAAATGTTCACGTTTCGGTCAAATCAAATGGAAGCGTTCATGTGATGAGCCACTGCAGTGCTGGTTTAGATCACGGGGGGAGAAATGGTTTTAGTTGGAAAGTCACAAAATGTAGTTTCGTCATATTGACCTTAACCTATCTAACACGACTCCTTTGCTGCCTCGTTGCTGCATCTGCTGTTTGCTCCGCTAACCACAGTACATCAATACTTAGCTCCATTGCTGCGGCATGATCAGCGTACCTTCTTCAGAGTTTGTGTTTCAAACTACAACTCAAAGGACATTGGAGTTCAGACCTGGAGAGGAGTAAATTAAAAGCTTGAGAAGCAGAAGAGCGACATGAAACGATGAGAATGAAGATATCCAAGAGGCCGCTTAGAGTGAGTCGTCCGCCATAAAGCAACAGTCCGCTATAATTGGCTCATCCATGACGCCTGTTATGAGCTGCCGTGTATCGAGAGGGGACGGCAGAGCCCTGGGACATGCAGGCTCGGGGTGACATTAATCACGGTCCCCCACTTCATCGATCGCCCGGATAATGGTTCCGCTTATCACTTCACTGGTTTCCAAAGAGGCCAAAAGCCAGAGACGTTCAGGGACATCCTCAGTGTCTTTTAACTCTTCTACTTTTATCTATTTAGAGTAGATTCCTGAGATTATCAATAATGTAATGTGTTGCTGTGCTCAAAATTCATCATCCAGCCAAATCCAGGCAGTGTCAACTTATTAAAAAACATTTTTACCGACATGGTTTACATAATGGATCTTTTGTGTAACCATATCAGCGACAGCATAAAGAGTAGCCATCCATCTTTCTTGTCTCCGCCCCCTTTTTTTTTTTTTTTAACCACCTCTAATCTCTGCTCTCTCATCTCTCTTTGCACATGGAAGAAGGTTAGCCGAAATCTCCGCAGATCAATTAGAAAGGGGGACCTGCCCTTCAGAGACAGGGGGGGGGGGGGGGGTGCAAAGAGCAGGGGGAGAGGTATAGGAGTAGACGATAGGTGGAGGAGTGAGGGGAGAGGATAGAGGAGAAGACAATGTGACATTAGCATATCAGCACAGTGGCGTTCAGGCTAGCCAGTCCTGCTAATAAGTCAGCTGCTAGTTGGCGAGTTTCCTGCTCTAACCTCGGCTCTCTGCCCTGGACCGTCGGCTCCGTGGGACGAGAGGGATTCAGGCTATTAGTATCTGTCAATCTGGCTGAATAAGGTGAGCTGCAGGGATCCTCAGGAACAGTGGACCCTTAGGGGGGGGCGGGGGCGGGCGGGCTTACTGGTTCTCCTTACAGCCTTCGTGGGGTTGGACTGGAAGTTGTGGAAGATAAGAGCATGAGCTGAAGTTTAAGGAAGGGAGAATGGGAGATTTGGCGCAAGAATGGGATGGAGGATGTATGAGGAAGTGACCCGGTGGTTTGCCAGTGAATTGAAGGCAAAACGGAGTACGTCTCTCGTACGTCTAAAATATTTTATAACCGCAATGCAACATGTAACACAAGCTCATTTCTCCCTCACGTTTCGTCTCGAGGGGTGAGACCTGAGAAAATGAGCAATATACTGAATCACTGCGATTAAGTAAGCTCTGCGTCCTACCCCGTGTTTAGACGGGACTCATCGTGACCTGGTGCATTGTTTGAAACGATAACAGCTGTGGGAGGGAACATCTTGCGGTTCCTGCCCTGACAGAGTTGGGAATATTTTTACCTGTACGTAAATATTCTTTGCCAGTAATAATGACCGTACAAAGTGTGTGTGACACCAGGCTGATTCTATACGTGAAGAGAGTGGCATTAAGTTGGGGATAATCATGTTCGGCTGCTAATTTAAGGTAATGACAGTGTGAGTATGTGAGTGTCTCCATCACCCCCCCTCCCTCATGCATTGGTAATGAGGCGTAGGCTTATTGACTGAGGGTGGAGATATGATTATCTCTCCTCTCCCCTCCTCCCTCTCCGCTTTTTTTTCTCCCCTCACTTCTCCATTCATCAGGAGAGGATAAGGCATGTTTGTTGCGTGCATATTGATTCGTGCTGATTGTAAAGAAAGCGGGCTGACTGGTCAAAGATGGAGGCAGAGGCGCAGGGAGCCCACCAGGAGGCCTGCTGGGGTCTCTGCAGGTCTGCAGGCATGGAGGATCAGGCATTGTCCGATTTGAAGAATAAATTGAAAAAAGAGTTCCGGCAGGATGTTTTTGCTCCGAGGGTGCTTGAACGTATATAATGTTCCTCTCATCAAATCAAAACGAAGCGAGGAAAAAAAAGTTGACTTTATGTAGCTTAGATTGATACAAACTGTCTCCAAAGAATTCGCCTACTTCATTCAAGAGATCCACACACGTGTTAATCCGTGTCTTATACATCGTAACAACATCGTAATGGTCTTCCGTCAGCGTTGTAACATCTCCATCTTTATTTAAGGCAAACTGTGTTGAATCTTCTCTATGGTGTGAACATGCCTGCAGCCTTTGAAAAAACAGCAGAACCACTTTTTTTTTTTTTTTTTTTTCTTGTCGTTGGATGCTCAGAAAAACTCCAGGCAATGTGAGCTAGGATCTCAAGTTTCCACCTTCACTATCGCAAACTGGGCCGCCAAGATGGCTGCCAATTTGACGTATGAAGTATGGCGTGTGAGGCACAACATTTGCATGGTTGAGGCTATCAAGCTAATGTACGGCTAGCATTTGAGGGACGTCAACAGAAGATGGAGAGCAGCAACTATCTCAAAGCTCTCGTCGAACTAAAGTACAACAGCAGAAGTTTTTTTGGTTTTTTTTCTGACCCTCTGGAACACACACCACTCAGAATAATATGTTCCACACTATAGTCATATAATGCATCTTAATGTGCCCCAACAACCTCCAACCAGGGAAGAATCAGCACTTGAAAACTATCAAAGCATCCTCTAGAAGTGTGCGTGTTGTTAAACCGAGAGTTGGGTCACTTCCACTCCTACTAATGATTTTTCTGGCAGCGTCGTCCTGCGTCTAATGACATCGTCGACACCGGGCTACCGCGACACATCATGTCACGGGGCCACTCATGTTGGCGCCGTTGGTTTCCGTCGGGGGCGGGGGGCCTGGCGCGGCCAGAGTGCCGCTTTTTGGCAGGAATGGGAAGCGACCCCGCTGCCGTGGCAGCACACTTTGCAGGACGCCTCAATTTGTTCGTCCCCATTGTGAGCGGACGTTTTTCCTCTGGCGGCGATCCAGAACTCATCTGCATATCTTTGTTATCCCAGCGCTGGGGCTGAGGGAGAGGACGGTAGTGATAGACAGAGGGAGTTTTTCCACGCCATCTGGGCGCTGTTTCTTCGAACGAACACAAATTAAAACTCAACCTGTACGCTGATGATGAAGCGAACAATACTTCTAATCTCTTTCTCCCTCTGTGGGCTTTCAAAAAAAAAAAAGAGGAGAGGAGAAGAAAGGAGCTTTAATAATTAGAGGGGTAGAAAGCTCAAACAGATGAAACAATGTCCCCCTCCTTTCTTTTTTTTCTCCCCCTTTCGTTTGTAATGACTCGCGCGCTGATGGAGAGGCCTCTTTGAGGATGACATTCAAATGCTGACATTTGAATTATGTCTGTTTATCAGAGAGGAGAACGGGCCCGCCCGCTTTTGTTGTGCCTCCTTCGGCGTCGCAGGTACTCAAGCTGGCGGGTTCATTTTAATCACGCGCACACGCCGCCGCCGCCGCGCACACACCCACACTCGCACTCACAGATAATACATAATGGCTCGTAGGAATCCTGAAGGGGGCAATTTGAGATGGTTTTGTAAAAGTGCGGGAGAGTGCAGAGACAGTGTACACTAAAAACTTTAATGGGTTTTATTTCAAGCATTTACAGCCAAAGAGCCATCAAATTGTAACAACGGACATAAAATCGCTCATCGTCACTAATCCCCCCCGACTGTATTGCCAGTTTATCTGCATGGCTTATTTCCAGGCGAGGACAACACCGACTCCATTTTGTGGAGAAATTCCCTCACGATGCATGTTAACCTTCAGGAAGCATCATACACTTAAAGGGAGATCACATTTGCATATGTGGAAGATTTATTGTCTATCAGTAAATGGGGCTGCGATGCAAAAAAAATAAAAATAAAAAAAAGGCCACTCGGCAGCCGTGTGGGTCTCTCCTCGGCTGCTTGTCAAAGTTGGGATCTTAAAAAAAAAATCGAGACGATCCATCACATTGGCACATGAAAAATTATGGAATTGAGGAAATGTATTCACCGGACGCGAGGGTGTAAACGGCTGTTTGACGAAGGCGTCGAGAAGTCGGCGGTAAACGCGGGGTCTTGCGAGGTGTGCAGGACTGAAAGGGAGGGAGGGAAAAGCGCGCCATCCCATAATCAAGCCTCCCCCATCGGAGGGCGAGTTCGCCGCTGCCGAGTGTTGAAACAAGCAGCCGGCTGGTTTGATTGTCAGCTGGAGCTGCTGCAGGACAGGTAGACGCCATTTATCTGGACGTTATTCGAAGAGAGCATTAATGTTGCGTGAGAGAGGATTACATCTGCACATACCTGTGGGTCAGTGTGTATGTGCTGTGCATGCTGACATGTATATACAGCAGATAGTGTACACACAGTCCAGTAACCGTGTTGACGTCGCTGCAGTTTATTTCTCCTCCGGAACCTCTGAAGTCCTGAGGCGAGCTTTCTCGACATTTAAGAAAACATTGAGAAAGCTACTTTTCGTTTGTTTGCTCATTAGCGTCACGTCGGTCACCTTTTCAAACTAAAGGTAAAACATGATGACATGATTACTCTCCCGTCCTGTGGACGAGCGACAGGAACACTGCAAGTGAAAAGGACATCGATTTGGGAAGTTGGAGAGGGAGGCTGACGTCTGTTCTGACTGATGAACTGAAATAACATGTGTGGAAGCGTTTGTGGGAGGTTGGAAAGCGGACTGGATTCTCTGCAGGCGTACTCCTGTAAAAAAGTGGTTCACTTATCGTCAGTCATTGTTGACATCATTACAGCATTTGCCCGCCACGTCTCCTCGGGAACGCATTGTTTGAGTCCGCCATGTTCCCCAGCGGGACCTGAAGGCCCAGCATGCGCTGAGTGCCGCCTCATGTTTCCTGGTCTTTCAGGTCAGTGGGGGAGCCTCGCTCAGCAGCGTAAAGTGGACGACAGCATGAAGGTAGTTACAGTCCAGCTGAGCGGCCACTGTGGACGACTTACTCTGAGTCCGCTGCAGCCGAGCCATCAGGTAAACGTGTGACCTCACTCTCCAGGGGTTACACCGTTTTTAAAGTTCTGACTGGTCTCATCTAATATTCATCAATTCATTCCACAAAAGTAAGAAAGTAACTAGTTTATCAAATGATGTGATACAGTACAGTGTGATACGATATGGTAAAATAAAACACGAGATAAACAAAAGGATCCAATTGGATGAAACACTTGAATGTCTCTTCCCTTATTTGGGCGTATCTGGTAGAAGATCCTGACGTTGTGACAACATTTTCCAGCTCTCGAGCTCTATGGCAGATTTTCGGGTTTCGCCTCGACTGACAGCAGCTTTTGTGGTCCCACACATGAGGGTGTGATGTGTCATTTCCAAACAAACAAAACCCCTTCCTCGCGCACAAGTTGGGCTCAGGCTCGGCTGAGGTCAAGGCCCCCACGACGACACCGGAGTCTTTGAAACACACACACACACACACACACACAACAGTGCCTTTGTTCCCGGGGAGTTCCTGCTTGAGTGGACGCGCTTTGGGTTGGGATTTCTGTTTTCATTTAGTTGTTGCTCCTGAGGCGACAGCAGACGCTGCGTTCCCCCCCCCCCCTTCCTTTTTCCTCGATTTCTTCTGCAGTACACTGGGAGATGATTTTGTGAATGAAACCATGCATATCCTGGAAGCCTTTATGATGGAAATGACGAGCAGCCGAGTGAACAATGGAGGCAGATCGCTGGGATTCAACGGTTGGGAAATAGAGGAGGTGCGCGTCAGTGTCTGTTTGTGTGCGTCACTGAAGGGTGAAAACCTCCTCGATCCCAAAAATGCCCCAAAGACAAAACTGTTGCTCTGACAGAATCTGAGCTACTGGCTGCTGCTAAATATTCCTGAATGTCAGGTTGATGTCTCATCACACTCCTGACCTAAATGATCCACTAGATAATGAGCACTGATTGGCTTGCGCAGTCAAAGCAGACTGACATACCGAACAGGAAATGAGATCGGTGGAGTCTCCACGCAGCGGTTTCTATCTCGATGTCAAATTCGAGACTGAGGCGTAAAACTACGGAAGTGAAGACGCAGAGGTCTCAGATTCAATGAAGACGTAATAAGTGTGAACGCTCGATGACGGCAGCAACAAGTGGAGGTCAATGAGAGTCATTTTATACAAACGAGCAGCCACCATGACACTTCTCAGGAAGAGGGAACGTTTCAAAACCACTTTTTTGTTCGGTTGAGCTCCAAAAAAAAAAAAGACAACAGAAGGATGAATCAGCAGGATATCCAAGAATCCAGGGATGTACTGCACCCCCCCCCCCCCCCCCCCCCCCCTTCCCCAACACACACACACTGTGTGACTGACAGGTTGTGCAAACATGGTCTGCGACACCACCAGAAAAGAAACCCCCTCTCCAACGAAAGATCTATGAGAAGCTGACGGACATTAAAACGATCTACATTGGTGCCACGGTCTAAACAGGTTTGAGGTGTAAACAATTACAAATAAATCCAGGCCGGCTTCGAAAATGTGAGAGTTTGCTCTTCCATGATTGTAAATATAAAACTCTGAGGATTCAAATGGACTCGAGCATTTATCCAAAAAATTGTAGAAATACATTCCCTCTTGCGGGCCAAACTGTCTGACTGTAAGCAGCATAAATACACACACGTGTATCTACATCCCAAACAGTGTGTTATCACTAGTACTTCAGATTATTCCCAGTAAATGATTCTTTTTTTCCTGTTTTAGATGAAACCGCTCTAATGTCTCCACATCTGGCAGAGCTCTTCTCACTCGTGGCTGAAAATTGTTGGGGCCGCGGTTTAATCGTTATGTGATTGTTTAGGCATGTTACAATTTGTAGACCACACCAGCAGACATACGGATACACGCGCACACGCACACACACACACATGCATGTTCACAGGTGTGCACAAACACACACGTACTGTATTTGAAGGCTCCTGCATGTGGGAGCTTTTGCGGACAGATGTCACCTCGTCATTGATGTTGACATGCAACATTAGCCAATCAGCAGGCAGTAAATCCATCAACTGTAAACACGTGGAAGCACTGGCAAAGTAGAAGCCGACTCTTTATCACGTGTGTGGACAAAACATGAAGGTTAAGCCCTTTTTTAAACGCAGAGTACAACCGAGCGTCAAACTGTGCTTGTGTGTGTGTGTGTGTGTGTGTGTGTGTGTGTTTATTTGGTTGGTATCAATGTAGAGCTGAGTGCAGGCCTTGCTAATCCCTCACAGTAGGTCAACCACTCAAGAATCGGCAGCCATTATCGGCTTTGGCTTCATTTTATGAAATCACTCTCTGCGTCCCTGTTGTGTTTTAATGGGCTAATTTGTACGAACGCCGTGCAAAGGATACAATCAATGATATGGTTTTATAAGGAGGCTTAATCAGATAACTACTTTCTTCTAGCCGCTAATTAGAACCAGGAGTCAAGCTGAAAGAGCGGAGCAGACCTTTCTCAGCCCCGGTGCACCGTGGGAATCGAGGTCCGAGGTCAATTTCAAAATTAGTTAAGCTTGACGGGCCGCCACTGACCTGCACAGGTGCTCCCACTTCCCCTGCTGCTCAGCACTTCCTTTCCAGCCGACCTCGCCAACCCTGGGGGTCACAGACATCGGGGTGGGGTGGGGTGGGGTGGGGGTGGGGTGGGGGGGGGGGGGGGGGGGGGGGGGGTTTCCTCCTGGCCCCTCCACCTCCTCAGCTCGCCTTCCCTGGGATCAGTGTGGATCCATTAGCAGGAGCACGAGGAGCTGCAGGCCTGCTGAGAAGACCAAACGGTCTGTTAATGCAACGCTACAGCATATTCGAGCTAAGTGTTCGCACACCTTGAACTGTCGAGCAAGCGAAACGTACCGTTGCTTTGAATCAGACTTAAAATCACAGAGCTAGCTTGGTAAATCAACTACTGAGGCGTATTCAACACATTAACAGTAAGACTTGAAGAGTTAAATCTGCTTATCTACACACATGAAAACAAACTCCCGTCACCTCCCGTGTCCTGCCGTCTGTACTCTCAGTAGGTTTTTTAACAAAGTGATGGGGGGTGCTGGTTGTTGTTAGCGCGAGTTAAGCTAGGCCCGTTGTTTTTGAGCCCCGCTGCGGTTGTGGCCTCCCGCTGCTCCCCCTGCCATGTGTAATTAAACATTTGGCCTCCACAATTACTCAGCAGTGTACGCATGCCAGTGCATGGCCTGCACAGAATATGCATTTCAAAGAACCTAAAAGTGCTGAGCTGACAGGAGGGGAGAAGCTTGGGGAAGAAGGGGGTGTAGTGGGAAAGGGAAGGTAAGAAAGGGGGGGGGGGGGATGGAGCGGTCCACAGGGATGGGCTGATTAGAAAATAAATTACACTTGAAGTACAACTTGAAAGTGCACTACACAATGGAGGCCTTGTTTGGCAAGCAATGGATACAGCTTCCACGTTCGCATCCACCTCTGTTGCCGTCTGTCCTTTTTGCATCAACATATTGATCGCAGATTTTTCAAACTAATCTTGTCCACTCGACGGGGTCACCGATGGTTCCACTATGATGCCGTCGAGAGTGTCATGCCTGCAAACTGTGCCAAAAGTTATCTGGGATGTTTGGAATTTTTTAGCCAAAGAAGACGGAAATGTCCTTCTTGCAATCCAACAAAGAGTTTAAAATGTGTGCAGCTCGAAAGACATTAGGGTTCATCCTCTGACAACTAGGGGGGGCAGAAAATGGCATTCATTCCTACGGTTTTAGAGATATTTCTTTTGCAGCTGTGGATACAAAATGATAGTAACCAAACCCATTTGGAGCTCGGCGACTGAGAATGATTTACATAAGTGTTGATTTAGTTTGTATCTTTGATTCAGGACGTCCACCACCCCCGCACCAACCCACCCAGGTACCAGTTGGTGCCAAAGCTGCCACATGGCAGCGCTGGAAAAATTTGCCGGAGTGGAGCATCTCAACATCAAAACCATCTTGGTGCTGCCACCGGCCTGCTGTTTACATCCCTGACAGTAATGAAATTCACACGCAGGCCCGCCGTCTGACAACAGAGCGGCTCGGAATTTATGCAAACACATACATTAACGTTTGACATTGTGCGTCTACGGGTGAAAAGGTTCTAAATTGCAACCTGCCATTAAAAGGAAGATAAATAAATAACAAGCAGTCAAACAGGCGGTCTTGTGCCGTGCGAGGGTATGGGATGTTTACGACGAGCTGGAACACCTGCTCCTGTGCCAAGTGTGAACGAGAGCAAGAGTGCAGGTCAGTCAGTGTGCTGAGAGAAAACAGCTCATTGCCTCGGTGTTATTCTTGACCAGTGATATCTGAAAACAGAAACTGAAGGAAAGATTGCACTTCCTGCATTATTCAGTTCTGGCTTTTAAAAAGGTGCAGGAGTAGAAGCTGTGGAACCAAAAAAAAAAACTACAACACAGGATCCTTGTCATCAGTGACACTTAAGAAGAATCAGAATTTGCCAGTCCAGTTTAAGATCTTTGGCCAACCTCTTCGTAGACATAGTAAAAACAGTCAGGAAAAACTTGGTTATACCGAAAGAAGTAACGGTCAATACAGCTACATCAAACGTCGTTGACTTTGTCTCTTGTAGTTTTCATGTGCTTGTTATCGAAGAGTCTATTTTTATGGTGGTCATTTCACATTTAACTGTCACAGGGTTTTTTTTGAGTAGGTTTGTCTCTTTGCGGTTGGTTTGCTTGTCATCATGGCTTTTTAAGTATCTCTTTGTGTGAGTGTTGTGTTGTTGAACTCATGGGTGACGTTCACTTTTTGAAGTCTTGTTGTAGTTTTAGGGTTTTACACTTTCAGAGGCTACAGTCGACGGGCCCTCTGACCCCTTTGCTTTGTAGTCCTTTACTTGTAATCCATGCATGGTTGCAACTGAGAAAACACATATTACACAAAGTAAAATGTGTACAGCTCTAGAAATTTATGTATTTCGCTCTTATTTTTGCTAGTTTGGAAACCGTGACCTTCAAGGACCTTGACAGTTCTTGTCACACACCCTTCAACTTTGTGTAACCTAGTCAGAGCTCCCAGAGACACTAAAGCTCCTCTTGAAATGACAAACCAGCAGCTCCGGCGCTGGCAAGAGCCACCCAGACAAATACGACACCCACTGCAAACACGGTATCGTGACTCGAGGAGCAACGCTTTGGCATCCAGCTGTCACTCAGACTCTCTCGGAAAAACAAACCCCCCCCCCACTTTGCCTCCTCTCCAGTTTACCAAGACATGCGAGTCTGCCACTTTCTTTGTATTGATAAGCTCAGACAAAAAGCCAGAGCAATACGGCAAAGAGTTGGAGCAGAAAGACAGTTGAAAATACAGCATGTGTGTGCAGAGAGAGAGAGAGAGAGGTGACTAAGCCGCCCCCCTTTTTTTTAGAGAAAAACAGCACACAAACACTCATCCTCTAGAGTCCCCCCTCTGTGAACAATGTGGATTTTTAAAAGAAGCAACCTCTCCTCGAGCCCCTTGTCAGCGCTGAAAGCTAGCGACACGTCACACAGACGTTGGCAGCACCACCTGCCTGTGAGGCCCCAGCATCCCCTCTGCAGCCTCTTGTGTGCCATAGAGGTGCCTGTGTCCATGTCCCGCTATTGTGGCACGGACTAGAGGGGGTATTGTGAACCTTGTCAACGGCGCTGCCATCTCCGTGCCAGCTGGCCGGGAGTGAGTGGCTAAAGGGGGCGAGCGGGGAACAATGCGGAGATCTGTGCACAATGGGCAGCCGTGGAAAGGCGGCATTGTTCCGGCATGATCGGTCATGCCAGCCTGCAACGACTCGTTAAAGTGGATGAAATTTTTTTCCAGAAGCGCTGGTTTCTGTTCGAGAGAGAGAAACAAAATGTGCTCGACACACAGAGCAAGGTGCGCCCTTTTTCTCCTCTTTAACGTCCACATGTGCACCCTGCAGCCTGAAAGTCTTTTCTTCATATCAAAGAGCGAAAAAAGGAAGGGGAGGAGCGGCTTTAAGGGAACGTCTGGAATCCATCTGAGATTGAGAAATCCGACCATCGTGCTTGGATCCAATTGAATGAGGCAGGCCTGAGTAACACGCTCCGACACGGCCTTTCTCTTCCTCTAACACCCCGGCCATGTGGTCCCTGAGCCCTGCCAGGAAAGCATGTCACAGCTCATCACAGTTGCGAATGAATATTCATGCAGCGGAGGGTGCCTGTGTGGAACTGTATTTACGTGTGTGTGTGTGTGTGTGTGTGTTCCTTTTTTTTTTTTTTTTTTTTCGTGCGACAAAGACAGAAAAAAAAAAAAAAGTGAGTAAATGTGAGTTCGCGTGCTGGAAGTTTGTCGAAGTGATCCCCGGGACGCAGCCACAGGACTCAGCTTCCGCCGCCGCCGCCGCTTGTAACACGCGGCGCGGCTCCCACCGGCATGCTGGCCAAACACAGCCGTGAGTAAGAGTCAGTGTTGGCTGCAATGTGAGGTCTCTCACACACTGTCTGGATGCAAAAAAACACACACACACACACACACACATGCGCAAGTGAGCGCGCACACCCACACACAAAACGAGCGTTGGCTGCCAGAGCTCCACAGATGTCCTGGCTGTTGATGCGTGCGAGTCAGCGCGGGCCGAGCTCTTTGATGGCAAGGTCTGGTGCGAGGTTCGGGGGTGCTAGGATTGAAATGCAAGGCAGGTGCACTGTCACATTTGGCTTCTAGTACATTCTGATCCCCAGATTGGCCCCTGACCTCTCAAACAACAGCAGGCCTGCCATGTCTGAGAAGCCGAGGGTGACACAAACCTCGGTGAGCTTTTCAAAGCCACAAAATAAGTTTGTAAAACTTACTCCTTTTTCACTCTGAACTTCAAACTCTTCGGGCAAAAAAAAAAAAACTCCACATGGTTTGCGATACCAAATGAGAAGCCTGATATGGCTGAACTCGTTGTTCCGACAATGACTACATTAGCATTGTGGGTAGCATGTACAGTGCCAGAATCAATGTGAAAGATGACATATCTGCCAGGATTACTTTCTAGGATCATAAATGTCCTTTCAGCTGTTCAAGTTCACGACACATTGGGTGGCAACTTGAACATTTTATTGCTGATAAATAATGGGCAGCAATTAAATCAAATCAGATGCATGTCATTCTGCACAAGTAGTCCACTTTTAAAACTTCTTGCACAACTTATTTTTTTTTTTTGGCCCATTTGTGTCCATCTCAGACACGGAAATCCTGTCGCCTTGTAACTCATCTCAGTCCTCTTGACTTTCAACGAAAAGTTGCACATCTTTTTCTTTCCATCGAAATCCTCCCTCGTTTAAAGTCCGTTCACAAGGTTAAATAATAACGAGTGATGAAATAGATAGAACAGTAGACTAATAATAAAATCAGCAATGAAGACAAAACGTAGCCAAACAGCGTTTCTCAGAGATCTCAGTGTTTTCAAACAGGATGATAGCCTGGAGCATGCAACACACTATTTGAGATATGAGCTGTTTCTAATCTCTTCTCTTCAGTGCGACTGTCAAACAGCGTCAAGAAACGTGTGTGTGAAGAAAAATGTATAACTCAAAGCCACAAAATCACTGCTGTCTGTTATTCCAAGAATAACCAAAAAAAAAAAAAAAAAAGATTTTAAACTCCTGTGTTGCTATTTTCTGAGCCCTTGTAATGAGTCCACGCAAATAACACCTCCCAACGTGCCGACAGCACACACTGGTTACTCGGCAGAGAGTGAGAACGAAGCCTCTGACGGAGCCGGGAGTACAGGTGTCAATGTGATTAATTGCACCGGGGAGGAGAATTAGCAGCCAGCTAATCAGGTCGACCAAACAAGGAGGGAAAATTAAGTTTTTAAAGTGTTAGTTTTTCCTACGATCACGGCCCGTTGGAACAGCAGAGGGAAGTTTGTTAATGGCTCATAAGTCCATCCCTGAGGACCAAATTATCCAGAAGGAAGCGCTCTGTTTGGAGAGTGCCAGCTTGGATTGTGCAGGAGGGGCAAACACCCACACAGCGTTAGCGGAGAAACAGCGAGGTTATTGGTAAATTGGCAGCTCAGCCATGTGGGGAGTAAATCTTTGTCACCGACTCCTCAGCAAGGTTCGGGGAATCCCATTTGGATAGAGAGGAATGTCTTTACCCTAATTAAAGAAAAACAAACTCTAAGCCGGCCACACATAAGCGGGAACTGAAAATCACGTCCAATCAGGTGTGGCCGTTCATTTTCAAGGCTTTCGCTGCCCTTCATCGATGAAAGCAACTTCCAAGTAATGACTTCTGACACCAGGGTGATGAATGATAGAAAAACAATCAGTGGAGTCACCTTTTTCAGGTTGTGTGTACATGTTCACACCAATGTATGAGCAAGAACATCTGGCCTGGCCTGAAGACGGAGCCTTCATGGGATCTGTAGACATTTAAGGTCAGTGAAAATGGCCCCCGCTCTCCGCCCTTTGGGTGAATATTGAAATTTTGACTTCCTGTTTCGAAGACTTTTTGCTCCCTTCACACCTGCCAGTGCTTTGCTCTTGGATGAAGAAACTTGATCTGCTCCAAGCATGTGATTTCGTTCAATGAAGAATGGAAAGTCATCAGGTAGGTAGACTTTTTGGGAAGCTTGTACATGTGGTCGTTTCTGTCTGAAAGTGGAGCTTCAAAACAACATGAACCAAAAGACAAAAACTGAGGAAGGCAACAATGAAAGTTCTTCTACAAACAAATCAATTAGTCCATTAAAGGGATCCTGTCTTTTATAGTGGTTTTGTATGTCGCTTCATATCTTCTTCTTTTTTTTAATGCTAAAACAAAATATGAGTGTATTTGGACCTAACTTCGATTTCACCTTATGTAAACACCTTAACTTGTTCATAATTAATATGCTAGCATGCTAAAGTTCAGCAGGCCTGGTGTTTACCATCTCACTTTAGCATGTGAGTGAGGATAAGGATAATCTTTATTGATCCCCCAATGGGGGAAATTTGGGTGTCACAACAGCTCCGATAAAACAGGGAATACAAACAGCATCAATAGCAAAAAAGAAAAAAATAACTATGAGCAAGTTGACATTAATTAAATAAGGGGGATAAAAAATACAAAGACTTAAATAATACAAGGCATAAACACTATGTGTGCTGTCCTATCTTTGTGGAAAGATAGGACAGCACGCTAATCAGCATTCGACAAAGGCATTCGCTAAAAACAAAACAACTAGCTTACATTTTGTTGATGGTGCTAAATACAAATTGAAGAATTACAAAACGGTTTTCCCAATTTTAAGTGCAATCCATTTAAGAGTTGTGCAGGTATTTCAAGTCAAAGATTTCAGGAACACACAGACACACCGAATGAGCTTCAGTTTCGCTTTGAGTGCTTTGAATGAAACCTTTCATTTTCTGTGTGAACGAGACGCGAGCATCAAAAGCCTAGACACAATTCATTTAGCATGAATAATCAAAGCCCACTCACATCCTCTGGAGTGGAAGAAATGTGCATCACAGCATAAACAATGCCAGGTTGGTCGGCATATGATACAGTTTTCGACTGGAGGCTCCACTCTGGACATACGGAAGTAAGCCTTTAATATCCACAAACAGATGAACACAAGTCCCCACACAAAAGCAGCAGCTGGCACCAAAAAAAAAATACTATTACTCACTACTGCTGGTGTTGGACGGTAACGACCAGGAAAAAGTAGACTCCCAAGAGTGCTGTTCAAAAGCACATAAGAAAACAGCTCCAATTGCTAGTCAGCTTCCTACCATGATTCCTTATGGATGCATGAAAGAAAGAGAATCTGATCATACTTGAATGTTTCACTGTATTGACTGCAACGTCTCGGAATACATCTCAGGCCCTCAATCAAAGCCCTCAATGAGGGAAATGAGTGAAATGCTTCCTTGAACAAGAAGGTTAAGTGTCTTTAGTTGCTGGATCCTGAAACAGGAAATAGCTTTTTTAATGCCAACAAGTGTCACAAAGCACCCAGAATAATAACGTGTTTGTATCGGTCTGTTTTGGGAGGCAAAGTTAGGTGGAACTTGTGGACAGATGGACAAAGCTGGACTGCACTAGCTCATTCAGGTAGACTCTCCAATCCTGCATCCAAATCTGTAATTGCCACCCTGAGACTAGTACTTTATCTCAGTCCTGAATGAGATTAATCCAACCGCTAGATTCTGTCAACCCATTCAAACATTTCTGCACCCAGGCCATGAATGAATCGTCTGAATTCCCTCGACTGTCATTTGCTCCCCTGTTCCTGGCGGCGTTCCTCTTCAGCTCCACCCCTTCTCTCAATCTCCCTTTTTTCCTCTCTTTTCATTCATCAACCACCTAACCAACTGTCCAGTGGAGAAGAAGGAGCTCCTTTTCTTCCTCTAATCAAAAAAAAAAGGAGTCCAACAGACGGAAAAAAAAAAAAAGGAAGAGAGAGCACGTAAAAGGCAGTACATGAAACCTCTTCCAAACCGCCTCGCCCACCCAGGCCAAAGCCTCTCAACTCACAAGCCCTTCAAGCGGGCATTTTCTAGCGCTGTGAATTTTTGTGCAGGTAAAGATTAGCAAAGAGCCCTCCGCAACAAAGCATTCAATCACATTCAAGTAGGGCCCTGTATCAAATGTGCCCTCCACCTCCACCTACTTTAGGAGAGCAGGTCTTTCTTCTCGTCTCCCTTTCTACTCTCGTCTTCTCTTTGGCTTGGTCAGGCTGAATTGCCTTTGAAACCAGCATCTCTGCTCCCCACCCTCCCCTCTTTCCCCTTCATCTCTTGTCAATCTGAGAAAGCCAGGAAATGAACGCTCTTTGTGGGATTAATTAATAGCGGGAGCTGGTCAGCGCGCTAGCAGAGCTGTAATTGCTACTCAGCAGAGGGAGGAGGAGGAGGAGGGTTGGAGAAAAAGTTTGGGTTGCAGTTTTTTTTTTTTTTTTTGGTGTAGAGGGGGTGTTCCTGAGCGCTTTGAACTGAAGGGCTGTGCTGCAGTGGATTAAAGTGAGAAGAGAGAGATAGAGGAGGGAGGAAAGGGGGGCTTTGAAGTCTGCTGAGAGGTCTAGGAGAAGAAGAAGAACTGAAGTTGGGTGGTAGAAATTCTGTCTGGCAACATCAAACAGTGTTATCGCCCACTTTCACCTGTTGACACTCAAGGGTGAAGACACTAGATTCGAGCCGCGCCGCTTCTCGTCCTCGTCTTCTTTCAATCTCTTCCTCTTCACTCCGGGATGAAAATCTCGGCAGAGGACGGCGGAGACGCTCGTCGGTTTTGTTCTTTGCGGTTCAACGCGGGTTGGTTGGGCTGCTCGCTTCTGCAGCTATTTGGTGCGTTTCCAAACGCAGCTGCTTCTGCGCCTGAACCCGGGGGTCAGTCCGCTTGTGCGTACACAGAAGTGAGCGCATGAGCGTTTTGTTATCATTAGAATATGTTTTTCCCACCCTACGCCCACATGGAGGCACATCCGAGTGTGCGGCTGATGGTGGAAAAAAAAAAAAAAAAAAAAAAAAACCTGTGAAGGTCGCACACTGATTACTGAGAAAGTTCACCTCTTGGATATCTTTTATTCAAAATGTAAGAGTTTAGCTTATTAATTCTTCAGAGCTTCATTATTTCACAAAGAAACATTCACAAATCAGATTATTTCCTTGGCTTTCGTTCAATCAGAGTTGGTCGTCTTTTTGTAAAAAGTTCAGAACAAAGTAAAACAGACGGAGTTATAAACAAACATCATTTGCTGCTTTCTTTAGAGTTCGACTTTAATTCAAAGTTGAATAAAGCGCTTGTGAAAAACTGCTGATGCTTTGAGTGTTTGAATGCGTTCTGATGCAACAGAAGAACTTTTCAATGCTGCACTGATGATGTGTGTCCGTTTTGAGCTTTCAGACCTCCCTGAAAAACGAGGGTTTATGTAAATGTTTTTAAAACTTTGCAAATTGACTTTTTCTGTTTTTTTTCTTTTTTTTTGCTGAACTGTCAAATTAAGAGTTGGAGCGGCCATGCGTACTGAGACTTAATCGTCAATAAATCGTTTCATTTCTGGGGGAGAATATTCAGCAGGGGGCCGTCTGCTGGACTGACACTCGCACAGACAGAAACACTTCACTTCTTCTTCTCTGATTTTAGTTATTACGTCTTTTGTCTCCAGAGTTCAGATCAGCTGAAAAAAAAAAAAAAAAAAAAAGATTTTAAAGAAGAATTTTTTTTTAATTGAATTTAGTATATATTATTATAATAAAACTGAAGGACATGGGCTCATTAAATGCAAAAAGCCGTCTTTCTGTAATGTTATTAATTCATTTTTATAATTTAAAAATAGTTTTAAAAAGTTGCTATGATTAAAATGAAGCCTTTTCAAAATTCACCACTTGAAAATCTGTTTGCAAATATGCGGACGACGGCAGCCTTTATAGCCTCAAAGATATATTACATTTATATAAAAGATGATCTCCCTTCAAACCTGAAGACTAAAAGTGGAAGAATGGAAACACAGCAAACCAGAGACACAGTTTGGACATTAATGCCTGAACTGTGAGTCCATACCAAACATGCATTTTCCCTCGTTTATAGGTCGACGAGGGTTTTGATTATTCCCCAGTGTTGAGAAGAAAATAAATAGATCAAGTGTGTGCAGTGTGTGGAGATGGACGAGTGCAAATGAATACGCTTAAAGGGGGAGGGGGGGGGGGAGAGAAACAGTATGCATGTCCAGTGAAGTGAGCCCACATCCACTCATCCATTATACCAGCTTGGCACATTTTACACACACACACACACACACACGCTGGAGTCTGGACGCACTGTAACATCAGAATTCAGAGAGGAGAGGGATGTTGTGGAAGAAGAAGAAGAAGGGAAAAAAAAAAAAAAGAGGGATCCTTGATTTTTATTCAACGCCTGTTCAGAATTCAACTATCCTTGAGGCGCGCTTGTGCAACACTTTGCTGATGTCTGGAGGCCTGTAATTGTGCACACACATCAATTATGGATCGAGCGGCGGTACTCCTCTTGCCAGCTCCAATCAGAGCAAGGAGGGGTGGAGCTGGTGGCGCTCCCCTGGTGCCTTTTTGGTGGAGCCGTTTGATTACAGGTGTAGGCCTTGTTACAGCGGAGGGAAGTGGTCCCCTTCTCGTTGTGTCCGGATGAAGGGGCATGTTGGCGGGTGGGTGGGAGGAGGGAATTAGGGAGGAAGGTAAGGGTGGAGGGTGTGTGTGTGTGTGGGTGGGGGGGGGGGGAGTGTGATTCGGCCATCACATCCCTCTAACAATTTCTGTCAGGTCCCTCGAGGTTCCCTAATGAGCCCCACCGACACGGCCGAAGGCGAGATCCCCGCGCCGGCCCACTGAAGTGAGAAGCCATGAGATCGGCACCTAGCAGCCTCGCAATTATTAATCAGACTACTCTAGCTTTTTTTTTTTTTTTTCCTCTCTTTCCCCTCACTCCCCCTCTCCTCTTTTCACTCACTTTCTCTTTCACTCTATTCATCAGTTAGTCAAAGTGCTCCCCTGCTTCTCTCCCTCCCAGCTCCGCACATCTCCACAGCCTCCGAAAAACATCTGAAAAACATCAACAGCTTTACCAATCCCGACAAATCAGCATTTAAAGACACATACACCTTTAACGCTGCTGTACTCGTCCGGTCCTCCGTGTCCTTTAGACTGAAGCTCATCATGAAACAGAAACGGCATCGAGGAGTTTTTGGGAGAATACGAAAGCGGCTAAAATAGCGCCTACTAGAGGAGCTAGGACTCAAACATGCACGTCGAGAAATCAGCTATTTCATTATTATATTTAGTTATAGAAAACAAAAAGAGCTCATTTTAAACGGATGTTTGGGAATAAAAAATGACAGACTACGGTCGAGGTTAACGAGTTCAGATCAGAGCAAAGGAGAACGAAGGGGAAGCGTATATTTTGTGTATTTGAAGGACTTTTTTAAAAATGTTGTTAATGTTCTGTTTGATGCGGTTTAGTTACTTTTTTATTTTTTTATTTTATTTGCACGGCATTTGGAACGTCAGACTGTCTTTTTTTTCGTGAAGCGTGTTTTCCCGTAACAATATTAGGCGCACAGTAGAAGCAGGCTGATTTGTAAATGGCTGATTACATCGAGTTCAAAATCAGCATCCTGCTGTGTGCACGGGAGACGAAAACGACTCTTCTCCCAATTTAAGATGATTAAACGCTTCTGTACGAATTGAAATATTCATACTTCCTAAAGCCCCTGTGAGGAGTTTTTGACTTATTACGAAACACACTGAAATGAATACTGGCGCCGCTAAATGAGCTCCTTAAAGAAACGAGCGCGTCAATGACCAACTATTCAACTATGATCTATTCAACTAACCAACTATGATCAACTATTTCTATATTGTTGTGTCAGACGAGACCTTTCACAGATAGTCACGTCACTCTGCTTTACGTTCCTTCACCCGTTCTCCTCTCAGCTGCTGTTGTTAGCCTCCAAGTTGATTTAAAGCTTGAATAAAAAAAGGAGAAGAAGAAGAAGAAGAAGAAGAAGAAGAAGAAGAGGTGCTGAGGAAGAGTCCGGGTGGCGGTTTCAGCAAACGCCCCCTTGTGGCCGTTAAGTTGCCCCGTTAATAGAACGATAATTTACAGGCCTGTATTTGTACATGCAGGACTTTTACACACACACACACACACACACACACTGAGACCTTCTTGCCCACACACACACACATATACACACACACTTTCATCCCTCCATGGAGGGGAAAAAGGGAAAGTTGCTTGTCTAAGTCTGCTCTCACTTGGCCTGAGGCCGAATCTGACCTTTGCACCACAAAGGTGAAAAGCTGTGTTCTCATTGGTTTGAGAAAAATGCCTCCAGAAGTAACATTTTTCCCTCTTCACATCTCATCTTTTCATCACTTATTGTGTGTGCGGGTTTTTTTTTTCTTCCCTCCTCTCTTTTGTGCCGTGTGCGTGAGTGAAAACCTCCCCCCCCCGGTCTCTCTCCCTGACAGGCCCTGATGTTGCTGTAACATTTTTTATCACCGGGCGGCTGCACACCTACGCGCCCGTGCTGGACGGAGGGTGTGCTGAGTGCTCGCTAAACACGGTTGCAGGTATTCCTCAAGGCGGGCGGGGGGGGGGGGGGGGGGGGGGGGGGGGGGGGGGGGGGGGGGGGGGGGTCAAGTTCACAACCTCGCTAAGGAGTGAATCGTTGACCCTGACCTCTGAAAACATTCCCTGCGTTCTACTTTGTCACAATATTGAAGTTGTCTTATGTTGATCCTCATTTGCTTTTTTTTTGGTGATTAATAATTTTTATTATTATTTCTTTATTTTTTTTCTCTAATACAAGCCAAACCCACCAAACACACCTTTAAAGCAAACAAACCTGTCATCACCCTGAGAGAGCTCTTTAGTGGACAGGCTTAATTACTGCAGCCATAACATCATTACCAACAACTATGATAATAAGCCAATCACAGCACTTATAAAACAGGACAAGTCAGCATTATTAAAAACAAATAAATAAATCTCCTCTCACTGTATCAGCCAGTTCAGAGGCTTTCTGACAAGGATATGTGTTTGTCCCACTTCCTAGAATACACATTTAATTTACTTATTATTTTCTCTCTCCCTCAGTCTTCCACCTCCTGAGAAGAATCGGCCTGCCCTTCATCGTGCTACTCATTCACATCATTTATATTACAACTTTCATTTTCTCACGTGCATTACACTTGAAAACGTTTGGATTTATTTGTTGCTGTTTAGCACGCAGAATGACATTTATATATTTTGCGGTTATGTGTGGAGTGACGCTTCAAAAAAAATTGGATGTATTTCAAACGACGGAGAAACTTTAACAGCGTTGTTGCTTCCAGATGATGTATTTGTTGTGTATTTTTTTAAGTTCAATCACTCGTCCAGTGTTTGTGTTTCTTTTGTAGCTTTTTATTTTAAAGTCACTTATTCATTCATGTTTGGAACTAAATTGACCGAAGCACAAAAAAGTTTTAAATGCTCTATTTATTTTTTTTTTTTACAACTTAAGCGTCACAAGGTTTAACGTTGCCTGTTCATTTTGCAAATAGCTGAATTAAATCAACATGTTCAACTTGTTGTGAACTGAGGAGGAAGAGGAAAATCACTTCAGATGGAGATTATTTCTGTCATGTTTTGTTTTAAACATTGAAAAGATGGACATGTCAAAGCCGTATTTGTTTCTATTGGATCACTTTGTTTGAACCCATAAACACCAGCACTCTGTGTTTACTGCTTTACATCCCTGACACTGTGTACTGCAGATATGATTTTCAATGTTTCCTGCGCTGAACTCTTTTCTCAAACACCTCGGAGGGAGAATGATTAACGACTCATCTGTCTGACGTATATTTTAATGTTGTTCCTTTAAAAAAGTTCAAACTAGTTCAGCTTCATCACAAGTCTCAAATCTCATTCAGTTAAAGAGCTGAAACACTGCACTGATATTATTCATTTATGCACTTAAATGTTGGAGTCCGGTCAGATGTTTCACCTCATTTGTAGTTGACTTTGACATTTTCAATGTTTGCGGAATTAAAAACACAATTTGTAGGTTTTTTACAAAAACTGAACTTTCTCCTCGTAATCTAACTGCAGCCCTCTGAGCCGCAGTTTGAGCCAAACATGATAAATACATCAGGTGTGAGGCAGCACCACAGAAGAAGAAAATCTGTGTGTGTTTGTGTGTGTGTGTGTGTGTGTGTGTGTGTGTTGTTGGCTGAGCTGGCGGTGTGGAGGGTGCGAGTGAGAAAAGAGAGTGTGTGTAAGATTGTGTGTACTGGTTTGTGTTATTCATGTGGGTTTGTGCATGTGTGAGGGTGCTCATGGGGGTGAGTGATGAGAGGGGAGGGGAGGGGAGGGGAGGGGAGGGGTGGGGAGGGGTGGGGAGGGTTTGGGTGGGTGGTAGCCCCGCTGTTTGGCCATACGCTCCTGCCTTCTCTTGCCTTTTCAGCCTGGCTGACCAGAGAGCTCATTTGCATTAGCAGTGTGTGTGTGTGTGTGTGTGTTAGTGTGTGTATGCATGCGTCTAAGTGTGTGTGCCTGTGTGTGTGTGTGTGTGTGTGTGTGTGTGTGTGGAGAAGGAATGGGGGGGTGGATTTCGCTCGAGGCCTGTCTACTCTTCCAGGCAGTAGACTGGTGTGTGTGTGTGTGTGTGTGTGTGTGTGTGTGTGTGTGTGTGTGTGTGTGTGCGGCAGCATTCAGCACAGAGAGTTTGGTGAGGGGGGGGGGGAATCGCGCACTGGCAGAGAGGACATGTCACATCCATGTAGCCCCCGCTAATCAGGGGCCGGCTTGAGCTGCGGCCAACGAGCCGCGGCCCCCCGCGCTCCCTCCACGCCATGTGAAGAAATGCAGATAATGGCGCACGCTGCAGATAGAGAGGCATGCTGGGAAAATGCTACATAAATGTAGAGGTGAGAGTGGCTGGTGGGTTAGCTTGGAGTTCAGCATATGGGGTGGTATCATGCGTGTGTGTGTGTGTGTGTGAGTGTGAGTGTGTGTGTGTGTGTAAAAGGCCACGCTCTGACAGCCCACCAGCACCTCTTTTCCATTGCAAATGCTCCCTCATTTGGTGAAGTGCTAGTGACCCCTATGGGCAAGATGCTGTGAATTTTGGCTATTCATGATGTGCATGGATGAATTTACACCAACCCAGTGCTAAGAAAAAGAAAAAAAAGAAAAAAAATGAACATGGCATAACATTTCAAACTGAATCTGCTCCACAAACTGGAGCAAAATTAACAAATCTGTTCCCTTCTTCTGAAAGTATTCCACCGTCCTTTCTACTCTGGGGGCACTTTAGGACAGCAGCATCAAACGTTTACAGTTTACAGCCCTACAGGCCAACTCCTTAACAACCAATCAGAACAGACGAGGGTGTTCCTACATGGACTCCAACAACCAACACCAATGTCCAGTGCAGCACAAAACGGTAGTGAAGGGCACAGTATTTGGAACTGGTGGATGCAGTGAAGCCTGGCAACCCGAGGAAACGTCAAACTCTCCCAGAGCTTCAAATCAGAAAGAAACAGAACTTGTATAAACTTAGTATTAGATAATATAAGAAGAATAACCTTTGCATACAGTTGACTTTTAGTTGGTTTATTTTAATAAGTGTATAATTCTCCTCCATGTTTTGGACTCGCCATATTGAGGGCATGATGTTCATTGGCCAATAAGGGCACACGCTCCGGAACAAGTCAAAACTTCGCTCGCTTTTGTTGCAATTCTGTTCGAACTGACCGAGTGAATTCATGAAGTTGTATTTGAGACAGAGATACAGACAGCTGATTCTTAAAAAAACCAAAACAACAACAACGCAGCATCACCAGCACAGGGCGCTCACTTCCTCTCCTGTTCCGTCTCCCGCGGGGCGATCACAACAAGCTGGCATCACCCTAATCTGGAACCCGCCGTCCAGACTGGATCAGCCTCGACAAACACACGAGTACCTGAGCGAGCGATCTAAAAAAAAAAGCAGGGGGGTAAAGGGGTGAGTTTCCCTTCTTAGCTGCCCCTCGTCGTGGCTGAGACGAGCAGATGTGACAAACACCCCCCCCCCCCCAAAAAAAAAAAAAATCTCTTAAAGCGTCTGATCCGTATCTTCATTTAAGAAAAACAGAATGAATTCCAAATAATATGACACAAAGGGATGATAAATAGCAGGATGAGGAGTGTAATAAGCTAAAGGGGCCGTGTGGATAATAACCCCAGAGATGTAGAGACCCAGGCCCTATATGTTTCTCCTTTGCCCGCTCGGGAGCCCTAATCCTGGGCTTTGAGAGGGGGGATTGGAGGGAAAGGGGCTGAGGTTGAAGTTAGTGTAAGATGCATTAGTGTCTCCTACCCTAATCCCTGCTCTCCAGCTTTTTCTGAGCCGCTTTTGTGTTTCATTTTTTTCCTCCCTTCCCTCCCTCCTCTCCTCTCCTCCATCCTCTCCTCTCTCCTTCGCTCGCTTTTTCCTTTTCCTCTCCTGACCGGCTGAATCCCGACGGGGCCCGGCGGAGTGACAGGCCCCCATTCAGCGGTGTGCTCGGGGTGACAGCTGGTGAGAGGCCCGTGTGAAAGAGCGGTGCCCCCATGACGCCTCTGACACCCCTCCTCACACACACACACACACACACAGACAGATACAAGACAGGAGTGAAGGGCCGAGCAGCAGCTGAGCCTTCACTCGGCCCTTTGGGGTTGATGGTTCCAAAAATGGCCCACGTGTGGGGAGAACAGGTAGTTGTCATTTTGAAGCGTCGATCTAAGATTAGGCTTTTGTTTCAGCTGTGTTACTCGGTCCGAGCTGTCAATCTCAACGCATGGGCGGGACGTGCTTCGACTCTGCGCAGGTGTCTGCTGTGTTAGCGCTGCTCATCCTGTCAGAGAGCAGATGCTTCTGATGGCTAACGTTGGCTAACATGTACCAGAAGTTAGAGCGATGCCAATGACTCTTCTTCTCCTGTGCTGGTTGAAGAATTCACCTTTTTTTTTTTTTTTTTTTTTAAATTGTAGATGTTGCTCTCTTTTTGTCCCTCATACACAAAAGGCATCATGAAGTTTCACTCGAGCTTTACTTGGATCTCTTTTGAGTCACTTTCTCAACGTTTAAATCGCTCACATTGATTTTCACCTCATCTCCATTAAATGAACATTTCTTAACCATAAAAAAAAACATCATTCATAATAAAGCTGCAGTATTTCATATTTGTGTGAAGCCAAAATTGTATTAAGGAGAAAACAAAGAAGCTGTTTTTATAAGTTTTTGTCCATGTTTGTGTAAAAAAAAAAAAAAAAGTCAAGGATTTTGATTTTAACCGCCATTTTCAGCGACCTGGAACAGCTCGTTGGATTTGAACGAGGCTCCTGGAACTCGCTCGTTGGATTTGAACGAGGCTCCTGGAACTCGCTCGTTGGATTTGAACGAGGCTCCACAGCCTTCCAGCTACTTGATCCAAACGCCCTCCCCTAAAGTACAGTTACTCCGCTCTCGGCTGGGCTCGGCAGTCGGCGCAGTTCATTAACGAGGCCGGCGGTGGTTTGCGCGGTGATGAAGGTGGACCTACAGGAGCGTGCGCGTGTTCTCCGTCTGGTGCTGCCATGTTCCTCCTCTGCCCCCCGGCTTGCTCGCGTCGCCTCGTGTCCGTCAATCTGCGCCCTCACCTGCACCTGTTTTTGCACGACTTATTCCACGTGTGTGTGTGTGTGTGTGTGTGTGTGTGTGTGTTTCCTTCCACTTTTTGTGTGTCCATGCCTAACGAGGGTCCCTGGTCCATATGTGACTTCCTCATTAGCGGGCCCACATGACAGGGACAGAGGCGCTGGCCGCTGGCCCAGAGTCGGGCTGACACCGCCGGACCCCCAGACGCCAGTGGGACCATGTGTGTGCGTCTATGTGTGCGCGCGTGTGTGCGTTTGGCCACAGATGCCCTAACCATGTGGCCCCCTGTTCTCTCTTCCAGTTAGGACCACTAATTACAGGCTGGATCTCTCCCCTCCACCTCCCCCTCCATCCATCCATCCCTCTCTCTCTCCGTCTCTTTTTGTCTCTTTTTGAAGTGATAATGGCGTCATCGGGCCGTAATTGGCCAGCGAAGATTGATGGTAATTGATAGGAATTGTACCGCTCCGTGTTGTTGTTTGCTTTAACTCGCAGCGTCTTGGAGAAAAACAGCGATTTTGCAGTGCAACAGGGGCTGATAAACAGAAGCAGGAGCTGAAAATAAAAGTTCGACAGGAGCGAAAAAAAAAAAAAAAAAAAAACGACAAACTCGTTGCGCTCCATGTTGGCGGAGTGCGTCGTACCAGGCGAGAAGCCACACCAAGTGATTGACAGGCTGTCACAGTGAAGGCGGCTTTTCTTTTTCTTTCTTTTTTTTTTTTTCCCGGAGACTTTGAGTCAACTCAACGCAGGAAAAACTGCCTGCTGTACCTGGCAGAGGTACAATTGGATAACAAGCGAGAGCTGTTTGCGCCACGTTCGGCGGGGAACACAAATAATGTCAGATCGGGGTGTTTTTGTGCTGTTAGTGGACACGGCGAGCGTTTCAGGGCTGCAGCAGGGGCACATAAACATGAAGTGACACGCCAAAACACAGTCAGTGCAGAGCTCGCACCTGAGTTTGTGAACATGGGATGATGGCGGTTAGATAAGGACAGTAGAGACACTGGTTGTTTCTACAGAAACCCAACTCACTCCACGAATATTCCTGGAATTAAAAAGTCCACAGTGCGAGTTCACTACCAGGCCTATCAACAGAAATGTGACTCAAATGTTTTAAAGCAGTCAGTGTGGTCAGCTTAAGTGGTCAAAACAATGTGATTACAGGTGGTAATGCTTTAAGTTCAGGACGTGCTGACTTTAAAAAGAACAATCTTAAATTGTGAAAATGAAAGGACAAGCTGTACGAGCTGAGTCGACTTCCTACTTTATAGAGGAAATGATTCCTGTTGTCTTTCATTCTGTATGTCGTCTACATGAGGAGGAGGAAACATGGTGGGGGTATTTTTTAAAAAAAGGATCAGAGTTTAGTTTGTGCCTCTTTAATATTTGACCAATGGTTCTGAAACACACGGCCAAGCTTTCTATCATTATTATTATTATTATTTGTGTTATTATGATCTTGAAGAATCGTGAATGTCCGCTGATGAAATATTATTTGAGCTAATTGTGGCGGTGCGCTCCCCCACACTCTGCTTACTGCACTTACACTTCAAAAATCAACAGCCACTGTTTGATGTGATTAGACGTATTTTTTCTTTACAATTTCTACATTCTGAGTTTTAAATGTGCAATATTTCAATTGGAGCCACTTGGCGATCAGGCGGCTAAATCTTAGCAGGGGGGATAAACAAAGGTGATTTGGTGAAAAAAAAGAAAGTGGGAAGAAAGACTCTCATTGGAGAAATGTAATTGGTGATCCATCACAGCCCCCCGTGCATGCAGATGTTCCCTCCAATGAAACATGACAGCGACACTCTGCAAAGATTCCCACACTTCAAAAGGTTTGTGTACAAAGTTATGTGCGAGCCGTTCTTGGAAAAACCAGCGTGCTTGGCCATGTCCGCCTCCTTTGACAACCACCAGCTGCTCTCGGCCACACTCGCTGACCTCGTTACTTCCAGGTCTAGGCTCGGATGCTTCACCTACCGCTGTACCTGTCAGGTTCACATGTGTACTGTGGCTCTTCTCAGATACATAACATGAGCACCTCAGGGTCACTGGAATGTCACAATGGCGCCACGAAGCGTGACCTTAAGTCTCCAAATGTTTCCATTAACAGTTGGATCACGTCATGTCATGTCAACATGGATCATCAAATCACATTATCATTGAGTTCGTCTTGGTTGTATAATCAGTTAAATGGGATGTGAGAAAAATTCAAACATGAAGGGAACAGTTTGAGGTCCAGTTTACAGATTTATGTTGTTGTTGTTGTTTTTTTTAATTAGAGTTTTGTTCCTTTGCAAATACAATCAAACATTTAACACAAAAGAGGTGTGAATAAAGGGGCAAATAATAGTTGCAATTTGTGATTATTCACACGTCGCTCGTTTGGGAGGATGTAGGCTGGAGAAAAAGGTGCAGCAATCATTAAGGTATTGTTCCGCTCAGGATGTCTAATTTTCATCTTCAGCTTAATATTTGGCTTGTGTATATTTAAGACTAGACTTCTCTACGAGGCGGCTGATTTCATCGCTTACTGAACGAGCATTAATTGCTTAGTTTGTTCAGTTGGAGATTGTTCTGGTTGCTCCTGAATAATGACGTGTCACACGAACGCTCAGGCCCCTGGGGCACGTTAACGTCCTCAGCAGATATCATTTTTCCCCTAAGCGGGTCTTAAACTGCCTCCTGGTGTTAAAATTAATTGCCCCCTGCCCAGACACTGGGTTGACCCCAGACAGCCGTTTGACCTCAGACCTTTCAATTGTGTTGTTGCCTTTCCAGAGTAAACAGAGACAGAAGGCTGCTGCCTGTCTGCTGACCTCATGCTCTGTTTGAGCGTCGACTGGCCTCTTCTTCTGACACGTCGAACGCTACCGCAACCGCATTAAACAATCTCATAAAAAACGCCATCTTTAAGTTCAAAATTGTAACATTTGATTTGACGTAAAAAAAACCAAAAAAACACATTTTGATCATTTTCCCAATTAATCGACATGTCGTGCACTCCAAATCTGACCTTACATTTTGTGGTTAATGTTCTCCATGAATCCAATAATAAAACCTCTCATATGAACCAAAAACCTGCAAACTCTAATCACGTATTCTTTTTTCCAACCACATTTACCATACAAGAAGAACGCCTTACGCTTTGATTGGTGGATGTAAACCGTTTAAATCATGTGACAGACGGCACATTTGGAAAATGTAGATTTACCTGATTTTATTTGGTGGGTGGTAAAGCATGAAAGTGGACCACGCCAACTACTGCCTACTTAAAGTAGTTCTGATTCAAGTTCCAGGACGGCTTTATCTTCCGAAGAAGAAGAAAAACTGAAAGTGTAAAGAGCAGAAATAAAGGAGGTAATGGTGCTAACTAAGCAGCATATTGGCCTCTAAAATGTACTGAAATACAACTTTCACTTAGATAGGAATAGGCTTAAAAGACAAACTTAACTTCTGAACTTAAATGCATCAAAGATTTCAGGATTAAACTGAAGCACAATAAAACAGTATCGAAGAACAACTGTGCTAATTTCATTTGCATCCCAGCAGCTCGTTCGTGCTTCCTGATTGAATTCATGATTCCACTGATCATCATCGGAGTGGTCAAGACGCAACAAGCCTGAATCCAACGGCTGACATCTCAGGAAAAAAAAACATCAACTCGTTCCATATGTGGAAAAAGAAGTGGCACAATATAAACGATACATTTGGTTGGTTGTTTGTCTTCTTCTTGTCAGCAAGCCAAGCACAACAATGACTTCAATCCTGCATTCCTCGTCTGCCAGCTCTTGCTATTTACAGTACAGTGTTGTCACCTAAATATAACGACACAATGATTTCCAGTACTGTATAGACATAAACAACCAGATTTCAGCTGGAAGGAGTCGTGGTAACTTTGGGTTACAAGTTGCCAGCCTTCCTGTGAGTCTGCCAATCAAACGGTCTGTCTGTCAGCTCGTCAACAAGCATCCCAGATAAAGAGGGGAAAAAAGAAAAAAAACGTGTTCCTGGAATAGAATCAGCTGTTTTTGGCTCTGACAGACGAGCTCACTCTCAGGAGAAGATCTCCTCAGCTGCCACTTCCGCAGATGACACAGAGATATTCTGGATTTTCTGCAAAACAAGGACGTGAAGATGTGAGCCGCGACACTAAAAAAGGTGTAGTGGTCGCAGAGTGCAGCTTCAGGCGCGTCAAAAGACTTTGTCCTTTCTCAAAGCCAGGTCATTTCTTCACAACGATTGCCCTCTCGAGACATCTCGTCGAGCTGATCTGAATGATTCAACCACTCTGCTCTATCTCCATCCTTAAAACTCGGCCCGCGGTGTTCAGGTTAAAGAAATCAAGAGAAAAGAGGAAATTAATTTTAAGTCATTTCACCTTGGAATGTGCCCCCGGGTAGCCGGAGGGCAATGAGAAGTAAGGTTGAATGTGATAACACTTATCTACTCGCTGCTTGTGGTCTGAACAGTTTCTCCCCCCACAATGCACTGCCTTCATGGCTGTTGTATTAAAACACTGAGTGAGGTCTCCAACAGGATGATGTGTGAAATAAGGTCAGTACTGTGCATCTGTTTTATGACTGTTGACAAACGAGCTGAAGGTTCACTGTCATCTGCAAATGTCTCACATGCAAAAACTGCACTTGCTGACATGGATTTAATTGGTGAGTATTTATCCAAAACCAACTTCCAGTACCATTACCATGCACATTTTAGCCCTCCCATATTTTAGCCACTAACAAAGCCACGCAGGGCTACAACCTCGGCTGATTGGAATCAAGGCACTTGCCCCTGGAGGGAGAATCCATTTGACCTATGAGTCTCCTCTATTGTTGGCCGACTTATACTAAAAAAAAAATAAAATAGTGAACAGATTTTTGGTTGGAAGGCAAGCTTTAATGGCAAAAAGAAAAATCTAGTCATTGCAAAACGTGCAGTGCTTTACTTCGACTTTTATTGTTGTCAATGCTTAGGTTGGGAGTCTGCTTTTTGTGAAACTAAAATACATTAAAAAGTCACTTCAAATTTGATCACGAGACAAATTAATTGATCATTCATTGACGTGAAGTAAAAAGTTACATTTAAAAAGCTCCGATTAGTCTGTTGACGTTTTTTTTTTTTTTTACTATAATGGTACCCAGAGGATCAACCTCTCTTAATTTGGCTCTCCTAAGATATTTGTATGCAAGACAATAAGAGGATGAACATTTCTTGATCCAAGTAAAACATTTCCAAGCATATTGGATGTGTTCCTATTATAATGTTTGGGAGGATTTGGCTAGTTTTAGCCACCGTGCTCATTTACTTTCACAGCACATTTACATAACTATATATATTTTCTGATTATTCTTTGTAGTCGGGCTTAGTTCAGACTTGTTGCCAAGTATGAATTAAAATGTTTTTGCTTGCATCACAAGCATCCACTAGAAATGACTTCTCGTCTCTAATGCATCTTTACAGCAGATGTGAACATCTGGCTGCGTTGGAGTGTGTGTGTTGTTATTGTGAGCATGCGTCTGGCAGGCTCTCTATTCTATTCTGTGTTTTGTGTCGACATTAGTGGACACGAATGAAAAAGAAAAGAACTGAAAAGAAAGGATCAACTGATAGGATCTGGGGAAAGGAGCCTGAGGTTGTTAAAGGTAATGAATCTATACCTGTGTCTCTGCAGCTATTGTCGCGTATAATTGCAGTGCTGTTCTTCAGCGGCTGAGAAATGCCAAAGAGGGCCGCTCAAACAAAACACCAGCCCCTGCTCTTATTTTACGACAATATTTCCTCCCTGACAGTTCCCTCCCTCTTGTCTCCAGCTTTCACTGCCTTTCGGTCGGAGGGGTCCAAAACAACAAGAAAGAGCAGAACAGAAGGGCCCAGCTTGGGGAGACAAAAGGAAAAGTTGTGACATTATGATGTGCCTGTGTTGTTAATTTAAAAGAGAGAAAGAGTGCATTCAGACATGTTTCACATATCTGAACAACAAGCTTTTGTTTCAGGAAGAAATCCTTACTGACCCTGTGCCAGTTCACATTGGACATCCCCGTTTCATAATAAGCTTACAATGAAATGTCACTTTTCTGCCATTTCCTCAAGGATTAGAGCTTATGTCGGGTTGATGGGTTCATGAGAGGTGAAGTGTTACACTCTGTTTCCTTTGCTTGTCATCGGCGTGTTTTGTTATTGGTGCTGTATATCACAATCCTCAATGCTTTGTTGTCATTTAAGTCTCTGTTATCCTATGCTGCTGTGTCTTTGCTTGTCATCACATTTTTAAGGATCTAAGGTCTTTTTTTTTTTTTTTTTTAAAGGCCCAGAGGGTTTGTTTAGTTTCATGTCAAACAAATTTATATTTTTGATGTGCTTTTTCACCGAGCATGTAAATAGTTGAAGCCAATCTGAAAGTCGCTTGGTATTTTTTAGTGTTGTCAAGCACGCATTCTGTCAGTTTCGATCTTGTTAATAGAGGAATGGATGGGTAAAGGCAGGATCAATGTCTGCAGCTGCATCCTGTGTCTTGATATATATAACCAGTCCGTAAAGCATCAAGTCACTTCGAGAAGTCCTGATCCTTTTGGGGGATTTTTCAGTTCGCCTAAGCTGGAAATCAGTTTCTTGAAAGTCCTAGTAATGTTTCCATGCGGTGACTCAAGGGGACATGAAAGCCATTCGCCTTGCTCCTTCTGTTCTTGATTCCATTTCAGTCAACTCATCCTCTTGATATAAGAAAGGCTCATGAATGAGAAGTACTTGCTCCATGGCGTGAAGATATCTGCTTGCCCACCACTTTGGTCCGGACTGAATGATGTCAAACACCTTTAACTCGATTGGTTTTTAAAAGTTCTTACTTAACCTAACTGTGGGCCTTTTACTTTAAGTCCATGCCTGCTTACTATGTATCTTAGGAGCTAAATGGGAAGACTGAATCAACATAAGGAGGGTGGACACTCGACAGTAACTGCAGATTGCAGTCAAAAAGAAAAGTTAGAGATTGAAAGAAAGTGTTTCCCCTCGTGCTGCCGTTTGTGTTTTACAAAGCCTCTTTGTTTGTAACTGTAATAGAAAGTGACATTATAAAACAGAAAAGTCAACATGGAACATGAATGTTTTTAAAGAAATATTAAATACAAACTGTTAATGTGCACCCACCAAAAAAAGGAGGAACTGTCTCTATATAAATGCCGCCATTTTTGCATCTAAGGCTGCCAAGCACCGACCTTAAAGAATGACCTGGGGACAGACGAAGAGGTCCTCAGATATTGCCCACCAGGTAAAATAATATTGCAATGGGGAAGCAGACTGAGAGCATCAGAAGTGTCGCAGGAGGTCCTGACGCTGATGACGCTGTAGGTGGAGGTTTAACGCTTGGTTAGACGCGCTCTCATGCGGCTCGTTGTTCTCCAGAGAGAAAAGGCGAGAGTGCCTCGACTTTAATGCAACAACTACTGATTTCTCTTTTCTCTTTCCCTTGATCCCACGAGGACACTGTCGGTAAACTAAATGTGGAATGTTTACTCTGTAAAAGTCAGCCGCATGCATCGTTAACAGTGGCCGAGGCTTCTTGCAGCATCGGGTACATCTAAGGGGTGCGCGAGATCTGAGGCATCAGGAAGGCTACCAGACGAGGGGGCTAGGAGAGGAATCAATGCGAGCCTCTTTAAGGTTCCTCGGCTGTGCAGCTGCTAGCAATTACCTGTGAGGGAGAGGAAGAGTGAAGGAAGGCTCCTCACACCCTGAGGCCCTTTAATTACTCCACAAAAAAGTCTGAAAATCTGTCAGGACCAATCAGACGCTGCCCAGGAACAGGAACATGGAACACTCGCGCTGACTCAATGTTTGACTTATCAATGCGTGTTTGCAGGTCAGAGTGCTGCTCTGCTTTTTTACAAACATTTTGCAACAAAATAGAGGTTTTAGGTTTCAGCCTGCAGTTATTTAAATCCATCAATTTATCGACTAATCAGATCATTGATATTGCAGGATGTCTTGTTGACGGTCAGTGAATCTCGCCCATCTTTAAGCGTCCTCTCTTCCTTGTTTTTGCCCGAATAAAGGCGCCATTTGTTTTGACTCTTTTTTTCAGCAGCTTGTTTTTTAAGCCGAGGAGTTGGTACAAAGTTTTTGGTGAAGGGCAAAAAGTGAAGTGTTGAAACAAACACAAGAGACGCTTCTTCAAGATGACTACTACTGCATCCTTTCCCCCTCGAATCTCCTCTCCTCTCCCTCGTCTTTTTTCCCCCCCCCTCTATCCTCTTTGCAGTATTGCCTTTGGAGTGAGGCCGTCCCATCCTGCCATATGCTCAGCGCTCTCCGCCTTTTTAAAACCACTTTGTCACTTTCCGCGGTTCGGAGGTAGACTTTGAAAGCGATGTGGCGCGATGCAAAACACCCAGAGAAGGTGGGCCAGCAGCAGACAATGATTAATACTGCTTTCAGACATCTCCTTGAAGGGAACCGAGGCGTCATTACGTCGCAGCAGAATTACTTATTCTTAAAGAGAGGAGAGTGAGGGGGGAGTAAGCAGCACCATAATTCTTTGAATCGCCATATACGGATGTTTTTTAATTAAAATGTTTAGTAAAAACACATTATTCACAACCTTGGACTGCATGCATCGGGGGAAAGTGTTAAGACTTTGTCACATTCTCAGAAGACTCATCTTGATTTCCGTGCCGTTCTCCCAAGGTTGTTTTTTTTGTCTTCCATTCGAGTTTAAGGTGATAAATGATCCGATTAAATCTACATACTTGTCTTTACTCCAGGACTTAAAGAAGTAGGGACGCAACAAGCAACAAATGTTGGGGATTTAGGATTTGGAGGGAGCGTTTTGTTGGGGAGTGTGCCTGTGCATTTAATAGAATATTTAAAAAGTTGGTATCATTGAATGTCTGCCAGTGTCTTCCCTACGCTGCTTCGCCAGTTTGACCTCCAGGCCAGGGATTGTGTGGTCTTAGCAACCTGCTAATATGTGAGCTCGTAGTGAGTCAGCATCTGTAGCAGAGGCCTCATTAGGACAAATAAAGTGTAATGAAAGAGGTTTGCTCAAGGCGTACTGTGACTCACCTTCTATAGGAGGTGGGAAGGTGTCAGAGGGGAATACTTCAGGGAGTGTATTTAAATATTTCAGTATGTTGACTTCATGTTAGTGATGCGTATTGGTGGTGATAAAGATGTAACATTGGACATACTTGCACTAAATTGATCTTGGTCACATGTTCACAGGTAAACCAATGATCAGTGTGTTTTTTTTTTCCTTTTTGCTATGCCACTTGTCTGTTGTTGTTTTTTATTTGTATTGTGTTTTTAATCCAATGTAAAGCGTCCTTGAGTGCTTGGAAAGGCGAAGTGAAATAAAATGTATTATTATTATTATTGTTACTAAGAAGAAAGTAGTTGTAATTGTCCTTTAACTGCTGACTGAAAAGAAAGCAGCATCACCAGGATGAGGACAAAAAAAGAGAAATTGAAGTTATCAATGGCTGCTTTTTGGGAGTAATGAGTGATATCATTTTCTCAAGAGTGCTGAGTAATGCATTGTGACGGCTCTCTTTAGTCATGACTCACAGTCTCTCTCTCTCTCTCTTACACACACACACACACACACGTTTATCAGGGAAGAGCGTTACACACTTCATAAAACTACAGTCCTTTCATTTAGCAATTTATCCGGACAAATTAGAAGCTTCACGTATCCAACTGATGAAATCTCAGCTAGTATCAACCATGCAAATTCAACTAATGCAGTCCATACTCCATTACACATATCATTACAAACCCTTTCCCCACTTCTAAAACCCCGCTACCAATAATCAATCTCTTCATGTTGAGGAATAAAATGCAAAGGGTTGAATTAACAAGCAGGCGTGACAGGCTGACTATTGATTTAATGTCAGCGGCTGGCACATACATCTCTGAGGCACGGCACACTATTAAAACGTCCTAACTAAGGTAATTGCATTAGACACCTTTTTATACCACTTTGTGCAGCTAATCGGCATGTAATAAGGAGAGGGAAAAGACGGGAGCCGAGTGATTCGCTGAGTCAGTGGCTGCGTGGTGTCATGTCTGGAGGAGGAAGTTAAAAGGAAAGAGAATGAAAACTGGAGAAAGACGACAGGAGAAACAGCTTCCGTCTGAGAGAGGGCGAAAAAAGAGACGCTACTTGCCACGTCGCGACTTTATGTTAAATTTGAAACTACAGCTAGGAGAGGGTTAGCTTAGCATATCATTAGCCCATTAACTGCAAACCACATATGTGCCTGGCTAAAAAAATGTAGTCCTGGTGCGACTCCAGCGCCACCCTTAGTCCAAAGGCCCCAAAATATCAAGAACTAAAATCAAGGCTTCAAATGGAACAACTGGTGGGTAAACAGCAGGGCTTTGTCCACACGTCAAAGAAAGATACAAGCACCTATAAAGCTCACTAATCAACACGCTACATCTTCAATCAGGAAATCTGTCAGAGCAGTCGCCTGCGTATTCACATGGGGTAATGTTTGAGGCCATATGGCCCAAGGCGAGCTCGAACGGAGATATTTGTATCCTCATCCGACTCTCAGCAAGACAACTAATTGGCATATTTTCCTACAATCTCAAACTATTGCTTTTATAATATGCTTCAACAGTAAACATGGAAATGGACATGTGGAATAAACCTTCGCTTCAAATGGCCTGCAGCAACAAGCCCAGAATTTCACTCCTGGGGTGGACTTCCAGAAGTGAAATCTCCTTCAGCCTGAGCGCGCTGCATGCCAGCCCCACTTCCTGTAGCTCTCTGAATGAAGATGTGAAACTTCATTATGGACCCTCAATGAGGCTCGCTAGGGAGGGGAGGGGGAGATGGAAAGGGGAGAAGGAAAGACAAGAGTGGGGTGGCCAGGTGCCAGGTGCTCCCTGTGACGGGACACCCCATCGCCACGGAGACGTGGGTCAAGGGGCATGCAGAGGGGAGGGGGGGAGGGCACGCGCTCCGAGCAGCGGGGCGACCGGGCTTTGGCATGAATTACCCGCCCGCTGAGCCGCTGTTTTGGGCCCACTGGAGGAGAGGTCACGTACTCAGTGGCCCTTAAAGACACACAGGCCTCTCTCAGCGACAACAACAAGGCTCTGTGTGCGGCCGGCTCGTCACAACAGCTCTTCTGCATTTAGCGCACACACAAACACACAGACGCTAGGAGGGGAGGAATTAGGTTAGCTTCGTTGGTCAAACAGGACGTCTCAATGCGCAGCAGGGCACTAAACACAAATTATCCTCACTAGAATGCTTTTAATATCAAAGAGGAAAGACACAATCAGTGGCTGGACTTCCATTTCCAGCGTCCCAGCGCGCCGTGTGGTGCCACATAAGGTAGCGTGTCTAAAGAGCACCTGGACACACGAACACTTCAGGGTACACGACAGGAAACTGGACTCACTGTACTGTGTCCTTATTAAGTCGACATTTCTATTTAGAGGTTTATCCAGCAGATCTTTCCGGAGTAGAAATGGTGGCAACTTTTGCTTAATCACAGTGTCGTCAAGTTTTTCAACAGCAGCAAATCATTTCTTATACTTTAAGAGTTCGTGTCAGGCAGCCATTTTTTTAAAAAGGCAGCAAGACCACTTTATATGTGCGGACTTGAACCCATTGTACTTAAAGCACAAAGTTAAAGCACTAAAGTTTTTTGTACTAAAGTACTAAAGTTTTTTAGTTGCTAAAGGTGCTCTCAGCTGAGGTGATAAAAACAAGACGAATAACAGACATACAGCAGGATTAAAAAAAGATGTGCACCTGCGTGTCAGACAAAGTGAAGTTAAAGGCCTCATAGTCTTAAAATCCTCATCGTTTGGGCAATGCGATCAGGTTGACTTGTGATCATACAAAGACATATTTGTGGTCATTTAGTTGAGAATCTATGGGGGAGGTGTTGTGCCAAAAGTTTTGTGAATCAAAACATGAAAATGCCAGTCCAAGTCAAAGAATGCGGAAGAGAAAATGTATTCAAAGAGAAAAACTTGTCCCACGTGAAAAAACTAAAAATACCATCCAAAACTGGAATCATCAGTTCTGGTACAAACAGTCAAACAGCGAGATAAAAGATTCGACCTTTACTGTAATTTAGCAACTTGTGCTTAGTAACAACAGTGGGTCACTGAACCTCCTCCTCAGCGTGACTCCGCTGCTGAACTCGAGGATTGTTTTTCCACCAAAAGTACGTGATGATCCCACTCCGGCGGAGGAGTGCTGGAGAGAAACAGAGAAGCCATGCTGTTCAGTGCTAAACGGCATGAAAGGCCAGAGGGCTGCTTGCTGGATGTGTGCCTTCATCATCCGACAAGCTAAGAGAGCGACTCATTCATTCAATCGTCTCCTACACGCGTCCGAGACCTCGACACACACACACACACACACACACACACACACACACACACACACACACACACACACACACACACACACACACACACACACACACACACACACACACACACACACACACACACACACACACACACACACACACACACACACACACACACACCTCGCACAGCAATGAATCAAACACTGCCGATCCGGGGAAACACAAACCTCTGCACAAGCACACATGTGCACGTCACTGTAACTGGAAAACAAAGTTGGAGCATGACTTTACTTTTAAAGCGAGAGAGCTGTGTCAGTGTTAGCATGCGGATGCGCAGGAGTGACACTCCGGCGTTGCCTTGAGTTTCTAATCAACCACTGCGTCTCTTATTACGGGAGTAATGAAAACTGAATCAGCCTCACACGGATTAATTTGTAAAAGCAAAAATAATTAAGACAAAAGGTCCTGACAAATCAGAAAGACAACTAAGTATGATGCGTGACAGCTCTCGCACGTCCTCCCGCGGTGATGCAGGCCTGTCCTTTGTGTCATGACTAGTCGCGCGGCGGCATTAATCAGAGCGTCGTCCTATCTTATTAGGCTGAGCTGCGAGATGATAGGGCGGCTGCAGCTCTTTAATCAAGGTTAGAATAATCTGTGATGCTAGCTGATTAAAGACCTGATCATCAGCAACATATTGTCGCCTCCTAATCATCCAAATAAACAGAGAGCGACCTGCCCCTCAGCCCCTTCTGAAATGACATGATACTCCTGCATGAATCCAACACACACACAAGTGCCTTAACTCACACACAGCTAGCTTAAAAAAAAACAACAAAAAAACGCACGATATCTGCAGCATGCAGCATTTTCACATCAAATACTTCTGATGCAAATACCCCGTTTTAAAAGACTCTGTTTCTCTCTGCCTCTCAGAGAGAAATGAATACATCACAAAGTAAGAAAGCACAACTTGAAAGACATCCATCAAGACAGCAGATAAACAACGAATCGGCCCCTCTCAAGTCGACGATAACCTCAACTTCTTTTTAATCTACTTTCATGTGCTTTGTCTCCCTTTTTTTATTTACTCCCACTCCTTATATTCCACCTCTCCAAGAGGTGATCCTCTCCTCCCTCTCTTCCAGGAGCTCATTACCTCGGGACCGAGTCTCGGCTGTTTTCAACACAGAGGAAATTATAACACGAAGCGGCGACGGCACTCGTTAGCAGCCTTGTCAGTCATCGGCGGCGGGCAAAGGCAGGGGGGTGGTGGGGGGGGGAGAGAAGCAATCGGCGGCGGGGGTCAGCGATGAAGATGTTCGTTCTGGATTCATCCATCACATCTTCCGGGAAATCAATTTACGGCGCGTCAACGTCACACTTCCTCGACAACAGCAGAGATATGAAAGAGGAAGGAAACAAGTTCTGAGGAGGAGACAGAGGAGAGTGGTGGGATCCGTTTAGATAAAGTCTAATAAACGTCACTCATCCTGGTATTTTCTTTTCTGTCACCTGCAGGTTACCTGAAACCGTTTTCCTCCACTGGAAATGACTTAATAACTTTCATCTTGAAAAACGGCTACCCATCGCTTACTGGGTATTCATGTTTATCCTCCTCCAACTGTAACTTACCAAACCTCACCACGCTTTTTGTCCCTTTTTTTGTTTCCTGTATACTTTCACATCATCTTTAGGGAGGGGCGACGCTGCCGATGTCACGTTAATGGAGTTGCTGCTTTTTTTTTTTTTTTCTGCAGGCGTCGGCTCCACAGTTCATTAGCGTGTTTGGTTCTTCGAGAATCTCGAAAGAAAGAGGATAAAAGAAGAAAAAGAGACAGCTAGGGATGTAAAAGAAGGAGGCACGGGAAAGTAATTGGCAACCCTCGCGCTGACACTGTCCATGTTCGCCGACGACAGATGAAAAGCGGATTTGAACGGCGGTTCTTTGCCGGACATGGCGGGCTTTGTGGAAAGCTGAAGCTTAAGGTGAAGTAGTCAAGAAGAGGGAAACGACAGGACGGGGAGCCAGTTTGTTTGAGAGAGGAGTATGTATTTGAGGGAAAGGAGGCGGGGGAAGGGGGGGGGGGGCTTTCATTCCAGGAGATGTCATGCTGTTTGAGCAAACGCTTCTCAACGAAGGCCATCCATCGCCTGCTGCCGGCGCCGCTACCCTCGCTGTCCCCAGCCGTCCTCGTGCCAATGCCTCCGACATGGCGGCGGTCGCCAATGCCAGGAGCATGCCTGCCCCCTTCATCTCAGCAGAGCAGATGTCACTCAATTGCCCTCCACCTCCACCCTCGCCGCCTCCCCTCTGCCACCCTAACAGGCAGCAGAGCCGGCGTGCCAGGCAGGCGACACCCGACGTGTGAAGTGAGGGGTGGGGGCGCATCGACAGGAAGGCGAAGGAGGAGGGAGCGTTGTGGATTTTTCGCACCCCCTCTGCCTCTGCCCCCAAGCCAACCACTCACCTACCTCACTCCCTTCTTTTCCTGCACATGCCACTTGTGAAGTCATGCCCCCCCCCCCTTCCTTCTTTTCTGTAAAAAGAGACACACTTTCCCCTCTTTCTCCCGAGATGACACCCCCTGCAGGCTTTGGAATATTCTAATTCTGTTTCCTAACTCTTATTATGTGTGGAGTGTGTGACATGTGAATTGTAATTAGTCGCTCTGGGGTGAGCAGAGAGCAAAACCCCCACCCCCCAAAAAAAGAGAGACCCCAAAAAAATAAGACTGGAGGGCGAATAGTACCCCATCCAATTTAACCCCCAAGTCACCACCTTGTGCTCCTGTGGCGCCTTTGATTTTCCAACATAGGTGGATATGCGCTCTTTGTTTCCCCTTCCGGCGCTGATCCAAGTCTGTCTCCTTCCATTAAAATTTGTATGGTACTGTCGCAAATCTTCCTCACATTGTCTTGGATATTATCTGCAAGGGAGGCCGGTATCAATAACCCTGCAGCCTCCCATCAGCTGCTACAAAGGGCCCGGGCGATAGGGGCTAGCTGTAGGAATGGAAGATAATGGTATCGAGGTGGTATTTAAATCTCAGCGAACCATGGCAGCTCAAGTAATTAGCGGATGGGATCCATACTGGGGGCGCTAAGCAGAGCTAATGCTACCCTGGGCTCTGCTGCTGGAGCAAAATTAGCAGTATGGGAATGTTAAGAGCTATCACACGGATTATCGAGGCTACTTCTGCCACTCAATCTTTCTCTCTTCTCTGATAGACACACAACAGAAAGAGGAGGTAAAGGGGGGGGGGGGGGGGGAATGAGGGACAGAAGGAGGGAGGGGATTTTAATTTCACAGCAGTGTCAAAAAAGCCAGCCGAGGCCCTGTCTTTCCATTGAGGCTTCATTAGGACGAACAATGGACTTCCCTGCCATCTAATTAGACGAGGTTAATGAGGAGAGGAGGGCAGCGGCGGATCCCCACCGTGCACGCTGGGTCGGGGGCGGGGGAGGTGGTCAAGGGGCCTCGGGGGCAAGAGGGGAGAGTCAAACCATAACCATCTCACATACTAATGCTCAGCTGAGACGTATACGAGGTACAGTGTTAGGGCTGTAAATTCTCTCTTAGTCTAAATTAATTCAACTGGATTTGGACGAACATAATGTTTTAATCTTGATTCAGGTCAGAACTCAGTGTGTTTTTTTTTTACAATCTTTCAGTTTGAGGAAAATAAGCAACTTGTGGAAGAGACAGAAAACTTTGAAAGGCGGCCATCAGCAGGCAAGTCCCACTGTTTCTCTTAAACGTGCAGCAGTCTCCCGACAACTTGTTAAATGTAAATGAAGCATCATGACATTTCAAGGAGAAAAGACTGCACGGCCCTCTTCGCTTCACTCTTGATGAACTCCAGATGTACTGTACCTTTAAGTGAACACTCAGCCCATCATTGAAGTCTGCATTCTGCATCCTCCATCCCTCAAGCTTTTGAAACTCACAGCCCAAAGTAGCTCATCAAAATGTGAGATACCACTCGATGGACCAAGTCCTTTTTTTTACCTTCCCTGCTTAAAGGATGGCTAACATTCACCAAATAAGATTTATCGTATCTCAAGTGTTTAAAAATCTGTCTAAAGAACGACAGCTGTTCCATGTAAAAAAGAAAAAAAGGTGCAGAGTATATTTCTCAACTACAGAGACAAAAACTGCTTTTAGGACTCAGGAGACAGAGCTCTGTGATCAGCCGGTTAAGATGCACTTTACTCCCCCAATACCAAGAAAGACAACATCTCAACTGTTCTGGACTTATAATAACCAGTTGAGTTTTTTTATTTTACCATTTTATACCTTTGTTGCTCTTTGAATCACTCGTATGCACAGAAAGGTAGAGTAGAAGAAATCCCAACGGGCTAATAAAAACATCAGTCAGAAACAACAACACAACACATGCTATGTGATGTAGCTTTACTACTAAGGGTGGAGCTAATTAATCCGCTAGGTGTTAGCCAGCAGAGCAGAGGTGTCTGTGTGAATTTACCGTCAGAGATGTGCCAGACAAGAGGATAGCTGTATGTATGCATGTATAATGGATATAAACACTTCAAAAGCTGGTGTTGACAAACAAACGTTGACAGTTTAAATGTACGATAGTGAAAGTAAGCGGCAAACCAAAGAAAATGCTAAAGTTGTCACAACAAACACAACATAAGTCAGTCTGCTTACCTCGTCGTGTTGATGGGGGGGGGGGGGGGGCTCTTGGGTTGATCGTTTCCTTCGGCTAGAAGAATAAGAACAAATAATTTCAGTTTTTTCCACATGCATTAGCTAAGAAGCAAAGCTAACTCAAGTAGCTAAAGACAACATGTGCAAGAACAGTTAGCTAACCTGCAAACACGATGGGCGTCAAGAAGACACCTTTAGATGTGTCATTGTTTTCATGCACTGTACACTGAACAGTTCAACCATTGCCCTTCCAAAATAAATAAGGTTTAATACAGGTCACTTTGTTGAGCTGCTAGCTAACTCTAGCACTTTCTATATGAGATGCTAGCCCTTCAATGGGTATTTTTGTGAACTGAGTGGGCAAAAACAATGTAATCAGTGATGACTCCTGCTGTAACAGGTTCCTCTCAGACACACACACACACACACACACACACACTGAGGTAATATCTAGTCATGTAGTCAGTGTGGTGTGGAGTAATGACCATAATCACAGAAGCTGTTAGGCTAATTTCAGATAGATTTTATGCCGCCATTGTAACCAAAAAGCCATTTTATTTTACAATTCCCCGAGACATAGATAGAAGTCTCTATATTGTACACATCTACACAGCCTCCGTCTCTGCTCCTTTCATTCCCCCGTAGAAATGACGCCGGCGAAACTGACATGCGCAAGCAAAATGTTAATCAAACAAACCCATTTCCCCTCAACAGCTAAACCAAACAAACGGGCCTCAACTTTCCCATTCAAGTCAGAATGACAGCGTAACACAACACAACAGCGGCGAACGCGGCGTTCTTTATTCAGGGAACGTCAGCCGCGTGCTATTCTGTTGAAAATATCAACTTCAGATGTTGAGGGGAGGAAAAAAAAAAGACGGGCGTTTTGTCTGCCTTTGTTGGCTCGGGCTTGATATGCCGCGTGAGCCTTTCAAGCCATTTGTTAGACTCAATTTCTTCCTCTGTTACATCTGCAGATTACGTTTCAAGCAAACAACCGGCAACATGAAGGCACAGCAGCGCTATTATGGTGAGAGAATGACAACTTGCATAGGTAGAGAGCGGGAGGAGAGAGGAGGAAATACAAGAAAAGGATGAAAAAAAAAAAAGAGTTGATGTAAAGTAGGCGAGGAAGATTGGAAAGAGGCGGAGATAGAAGTGATGAGATTCTGCAGTGATGGGATGTATGCGTGTGTATTGTAAATGCTTGCATGCAGGTTATGCAAATAAAAGCGCTTTGATTCTCTGGCCTTAAACGTTGTCTCGCTCTTGTTGTTTTTGCTCCCTCTTGGTTTCGTCTCCCTTTCAGTTTGGTTCTTAAAACAATACATGAACTTGAAACCTGTTTAAACATATAGCCTGAGGTGCTTGGCTGCTCCAAGAGCACCCATAGTGCCAGAAGCAGCATAAAAAGCATCTTAAAGAAGGTGGAAGGCGAGAGTGCAACTACCCTGAGTATAAAAACAAATGTGTTGGGGAGTAGGGGGCGTGTCCACTCACTCACTTTGTGCCATTAGCATCAACCACAACATCAAACCGTCCATGCAACACAATCCCACACACACCTAAACACGCGATGACTCTCAAAGCAGAAATGACACTTCAGAGTCTGTGTGCATAACTCTCACAAAGAAAAACAACGGTCAGGGGGTTTAGTTCCTCTTTAAAGAGCAAAATAGAAAGAACGACATGTCTAACATAAGTTGAATAAGGTCAAATTTTTAAATGTTTTTGGTCCTCTTAAGCTTCCACATCTCTAATAGCATTTGAAGTGGTGGAAAATGAACACAAAGTAGCTACAAATGAGCTAAAACATTAGCCAGCTGCTACTGAGTTTGTTAAGAGTAAGCTTCTTTTTTTTGTTTTTTTTAATATTGCTAGCAAAACTGTGCCTGTCTGGTCAATGAAGTGCACACAATACTCATGAAAACACAAAGAGAGCTGACGAGAGTCAGTCCAACAAACAGACAGCAAGCTCGCATACCTGTCAATGTCGGTAAAGTCAGCTCTCACATCCTGTCTTCATCTAGAAAAAAAAGAAAGAGAAAAGTAAGTCAAGCGTAACCTGCCTGCATTAGCTACTTAGCCATGCTCATTTTTGAGAAGTTTAAAGTGGCTAAATTCAGCCTGAGCAACACAAGAAAACAAGTTGGCAAGCTTGCTAACCTCTGAGTCCTCATGTGGATCTAAACTTGTCTTCACGTCTTCTTTATCCACACCTGGAGATATTTGGAGAAGAAATCTGGGTTAGATTCTCAGAGGGAGACGACATTCTTTCATTTCTTGTTAAAAGCATTTATTTAAGGTAAAAGTCCACAAAGGAATTCATAAAAAACAATCAACTTTACTTCTTTTTGCTTATTGACAGTTTCGTGAGAGTTCCCTCTGAAGACTAAAAACACAGGAAAGTAGAGCTGAAGGGTTAAATAAGGGGCTCACACAGGTGCTGCAAAATGTCTCCTAATTAGCCCCATAAGCACCATACACTGAGGTGCACAGAACATACCAAGCCACGCCCACCAAACAGCAGCCAATGAGATTTCTGAAAACCAGAAGTTTGTATGTCCGTCTGAGGTGTTTGTACCTTCTCTCCTTCTAGACATTTAGTTTTATTTCCTCTGCAGGTCATTATGATTGTGTGAAACGTAATGCGTTTAAATTCATTACATTTACATTGTGTGTCAACTTAAACTGAACCTAACTTTATTTATTCATTTATTTGAGTTCAATCCACCGTGTGCATACAGTTAACCAAAAAAGACAACACACAACAATAAGAAACCACACACACACACACACACACACACAGACGTCACATTCAACATCTGAAGCAAAGACCAGTGTGTCGAGTTTGCAAGCCGTAACAAATAATGTATTACAGATTAACAATGAAAAAATAATGAATAACTATTCAAGGAAACTTTTATTTTATATTTATACATACACACACACACACACACACACACACACACACACACACACACACAGAGCTCTGGCAAAGACAGCAGCAGAAACATTTCAGACAGACATTAAATAAATATTTCATCGATCAACAAATCAGAGGCGTTCAGCAGAGAAACGTGTGCATGCAGCAGTAAAATGATCCTTTGCTCTGTTTTGAAAATCTTGGAAGCCAACGCTCTGGTTAAAGACGACTCTGCAGCTCAGACCAAGATGATGGAGCCAACGCGCTGGGAAACACCATCACCAAAGACGGAGCGAGTTTGAGGACAAACAAAAAGCGTGATGGAGAAACGAAGGCAGGAGCTGCCGAGAGCTTTAGGAAATATCTTCACGGACAAGAAGGCAGTTATAGAATGATTCAACAGGAATAAAGCATTGTGTGAAACATTAGAAGATGGATGTGGACTCTCCTCGTTGGGAAGGTGCTGTTAATATTTCAGGTCTACATTTGATAGCCCATGTGTCTGATTCTGATTCTACCTGTGGCCTGAAGGAAGAAACAAGGTGCTCTGCACTGTGAGGTCGAGTCTGTGTGTGTCCCCTTAACTTTTGTCCTTCTTTTATAAATCCTGTATTATTGTGCTGCTCATGATTTTGTTCCATAGACTCTTAGACAGTTACCCGAGCCAGAAAGTCAAAACTGCTTGATTAAAACGTTGAACACCAAATATTACCTCAGCTTTTTTTCATCACATCGTCCAACTTGGCCTATCCTCCTGCTTTTGTGAAGTCACATGCAAACATCCTCAAACACTATGAAGCAAGAAGCTCAGTTTGAGCCGAACAGAACACAAACAGAGAGGACTGACACCACTCATATATATTTACAGACTCCGTTACCGTCCAATAGAATGTTTAAGTATTATCGCTATTCCTCTGTACTTTGCATGGCTCGTCATCTAATTCAATCAAAACTCTCGCAGTCATTCGTCCCCCTGATGAAGCTGCAGCCTAACTGGGTCAAAACACTATCTCACTTGATCAGGAGTCAAACAGCTGAGGTTTTAATCTCCCTCTGCATTAGACAATTTTTGCATCAAATTGTGTTTTTTTTATTTTTTTTCCTGCATAAACCCTGACATGCATCCCGTGCAAGCGTGGAAGGAAACCCTCGATCGGCGCAATAAAGGAAAAACTGCAACCAGATCTTATCCAGTATTCCACAGTGCTCACGAGTGTGTGCTCTTCAACGAGGAGGATCACTTGCCACACAGCAGTCGGCAGGCTATTCAACACACTGCTTTAACCTAGATCGCCATCTAGTGCTCGTTTTCAGCACATCTCTGACACCTCCACACACACACACACACACACACACACACACACACACACACACACACACACACACACACACACACACACACACACACACACACACACACACACACACACACACACACACAGAGAGAGTACAGTATGTTGTAACACAACGCAGAAATGTTTGCTATCAGCAGGGCGTCTGTGAGAGGAAGCTTGATCGGGCTTCTTTTTTTTAAAGCAGAAAATATGGAGCAGGCTGTGTGATTCTTCTGACGGGGATCAATAAACCAAACACCAAAGTCTTCTTTGCAAACGTTTATGTACGCGGTGATTTCACTTTGAAAAGTGTATTTACTGTCAGACTGAGAATCGACATGTTCTTAAAGCATCTGGTGACACATTTCAAAGAACGCTCTGAACTTCACCCTGCTTCCTGATGGCTTGTGTTTGGTGTTCACATGCTAACACGGCTCTCTATTTCAGGAGGGCAAATTTCATTTAGCTTTTTGCTGAATTTCCCCTCTACTGTGTTTTATTCACTTTTTATGACCTACATGTGACTTTTTGGAAATGCTTTCTTGAAGTGATGAGAACCTCCGGCCTGTGTTGGCGTTGACACGTCCTGACTGCTGTATTAGTCAAAAAGACAAACTTTTTTTTGTTGATTTTCTTTTCAATTGGTCTTGAAACTACATTTTGGTAGAGTGTTGTATAATCAACCATTTACATGTTGAGCCTAAAAATTTTTAAGGTTTTTTCTTTTTGTAGCAAATGCAGTTTTAAAGTGACAGGAAACAAAAGCTTATTGTTGAAGCTGCGACATCACAAAACATTTCTATCAAATATTCTCGATTTTAGAAATGTGCAACTTTTTGCCAGAAAGAAAAATGCACAGAAAACAACGTCGTCCAATCTTTTCAAGAGAACACTTTATATTAAATAATGAAGTAAATGTTTCCCTTGAGTTTTTGGTGATTCAGTTTTAAATAAAGCAGATTGGTTTTTCAGATTTTAATTATCTTGTTTCTGCAAAAATGCAAAAAAAAATAATAGTTTTTGTCTTTTAGTCACGCAGATTTAAATTGAGCTGGTGTTATTTTTGTCATCATGCTTTAAATATTTTCTGTTTTCAGTACTGTAAATCTTTATCTTCCATGTCAGGTAACTGCTGCTGATTTACAAACGAGTAAAGGTTTTTTTTTTTTTTTTACAGTGAATCTGAGCATCATTGCTTTGGACCACGAGGACTGAACAAACCACTCAACGTGTTCCAGGTTAATGTCTTCAGAGTTTGTGTCCTTTTAGAAAGACATCCAGTGCACAGCTTGTTCGGGGGTGTTTAGAGAGGAGGAGACTTTCCGTGGATATTCTGCTGTGATGTGTAACATGTCGACCCTCTACAAGCCGTCAGAAGGGTGAACTTTCTTTTGGGCTCTCTGCTATGAACGGAGCACTGTGTTTGTATCTGTGAAAACTTTCAGTATTTCAGAATTAAAAATCAGTATTTGTAGTTCACATTATTCAATTTTTAGTTCTGTCTTAAATCTGAAAAAAAAAAAAAAAACAAGACTTCAGGATGAAAGTTTCGATGTTTTTACAGACTCAAATTTAAACAGAGCCCATACTGGAGCTTTTGTTGTTGATGTTTAATTTCGTCTCAGCCTTATTTTCAAAAAATATGTCAAGAAAACAATCTTGTTTTTGATTTGTTTGTTGTTGTTTTTTTTTTTCTTCCAACGATGCAAATTTGAATGGATCATTTCCATTTTGGAAAATGTTGTCATCAGAAATCAGCTGATTTGCTCGTCACACGGCAGCGTTTCAATGGACGCTGTGAGGAAATAAGGACAGAGGTTTCTAGAAGACGAGAATGTCAGCGGCTTCCTCGACATATATTTATGGATATGTTCGCCCGAGTGTGCGTGTATATGCCTCCGCTGTATTTATGCACATACCTTTGTGTGTGTGTGTGTGTGTGTGTGTGTGTGTGTGTGTGTGTGTGTGTGTGCAGATGCCGTGTGCCTCACCTCTCTATAATGAAATCACGCGGGTCAGTGAGGCCAGCGAGACTCGGGCAGGTCACCCAACAGATCGGAACTAAGCTGCTTTGACCCGGCCTGGTACTGCATGCCAAACACACACACACACACACACATATACACACACACCCACACACTATGCTTACAGCACAATGAAACCACTGTACAGAGGAGAGGCAGTGTGCTAATGATTACAAAAACACACACACACACCAACACCCGAGGAGGTTACTTATTTACAACGCAGGAACACACACAAACAAATCCCTTTTATTTCTCTGCCAAACTAATACAAGCGATCCGAGAAGATGTCCCTTTAAAGAGGGTTTGAGAAAATTACATCAGGAAATTAAATCAGCGACAGGAGTGATCAAAGTTGCCGTGGTCCATAAACACCGAAATGCTACATTAGATTACAGCAACTTGTGTTGCAGCCGAGTTATTATGGGGAGAGCTTTAATCATTTTCTCTTCTATTAGCTGCTGCTCGTATCGCCCAGGGACTTCCATTAGAATTAAATTAAACAGTGGAAATGTAAATATTGACAACATACGCATAATTATTTATTCCACGAGCAACAAGATCAGAAAATTATTGCTGTGGCGTCATGTTAATATGAAAACAGGAATATTTGCATTTGCAGGTCATAAAAATGCTAATCCCATTACAGAACAAATAAAATTAATAATAATAATAAAAGAGACAACATGGCCTCAAGTAAAATGTCAATTTACAGCCAATCTGCATTTTTTGCAAAGAAAAAGGAACCCCCCCCTCCTGGTATCAACCTGTAACCTTTGCTTTTCATATTTCTAACCCTGCCACAGGTCAAAGGTTAATGACTCAAGGCCGCCCCCCCTCCACTGGAAGCTGTCCCCTTTCCGACGAGGATAATCAATTACCAGAAGACTGATCCCCGCCGTCCTGTCCCTGCTCATTCCTGCTCCTTCAGATCACCCAGGTCCCCATAAATTTGAATGTAAAACAAGCGCACCAGCACAGGGTTAAACACGTAATTAGCCACGACAAGTGAATATGAGGAGCAGACTTAGTCAGGAAGAGAGCTATGGTAATGCAGGAGACTCCGCGGCCCCTGCGAGGCATCGAGACGGGACGCCGGGGAAAGAGGAAGGGGAGGGAGTGCGAGGAAGATTTCACATGCAGATATTAGAAATGCCTTGTGTTCTGCATGCGGGGCGTCGGTCTGGAAATGGACTTTTTCATTATTCAGTTAGTGCAGTAATTAAATATTCAATGCCCTGGGTTGGTGAAGCTGCTGAACCACACCGAGGATATTTAACCGCGCCTGACAGATGTTTTAAATAATGTTTATTTATCGATACTAATATAAACTGCCCCAAACTGCTGCTCTCCTGTGACCTGCCTCTTGTTTCTGCAGGCTTTTGCATCAAGAACTCAAATCAAGCAGCAGATCGAGAAAACATCAGAAGTTTCGGTCTCTTTGTCACTTTCTTTCTGTGTCGTCCAATCTGATTGGCTGATTCCCCTTTAGACTTCCGAGGACAAACATAAAACCAGAGCGGCCTTATTTGTCCGCACGAAAAGAGACCCAAATGTATAAATTAATAAATGAATACATGAAGAACAGCAAATGAATATCCACTCAGATGAATTAAAACATGAAAACAACGCCATATTTATTCATGGTCTCCACAGAAAACGCATTCACAGGATTTAAGAGGGGGAAAATATCATTATACAACAATTAGACTTCCATCGACTTTTCATCGCCCGTTACAAAATATGAAATATTCTATGTATTTACATCCCAAAATGTCAATCCCGGTCAATGTCGCGGCGTGATTTGCAAGTCATGCAGCCTCTGAAGAGCCATCAAGGAAGAGGATAAAAAGGGGACAGAGATCCCGGGCCAGAAACACGGCGAGCAAAGAAAGGTAAGAGACGAAGAGCGTAAAGCGGCAGGACACTCGAAAAGGCTCGGAGCGGCGACGAAACGTACGAACGGCGCGGCTTCAAAATCGGAGGTTGGCGCTCGCTTCTTTCGCGTGGGTGAGTACTCCTGTCTTCCCTCTCGGCGTATGTTACAGTTTCCATATGAGAGTTCATTCATAACGAGGCTGGAACACACTCGTCTTGTTATTTTGTACCGCTGGAAACTGGACAGGCTTTGAACTGAGATGCTTTGCCACGTTAGCTTGCGCAACCACAGGGTCAACTTTTTTTTTTTTTATTCCAAGCGAAGTAACACTCCAAGAAGCAAACACTCAGCCCAGAACAATACGCTTCCTTTGGATCTGTGGAATCCATTTGCATTGGCAACAGGTAGCGGCGCTTAAAAAGAGGGGGCCCTCCCTTGAAAAAAAAAAGAAAAAAGAAAAAGAATTGGTTCGAAATTCATCCGCTCCTTCACATCAGAGATTTGCTCAACAAGGTAAAAATGTGGAGGGAGGGAGGGGGGGGGGGACGAAGTGGTAGAGTGCTTTTGTTGACAGGCTCCAACAACTTATAGTGATCCTTCATCGCTGCGTTTGATGGACATCTGAGCACCACTTGTGAAAGCGTGGGGGGAGGGTGAGGAGAGGAGGAGTGGGAGGGGGAGGAGGAGGCAGGGTGGGTGCACGGGGTGTCAGCGCGGGGAGTGATGGAGTGTGCGCTAAAGCAGTGTATTGGAAAAAAAATAAACAAATCAGAAACAATTAAGTGTGAACTCTCATGGAATATTCATAGGCGAGCAGCCTTTGCGTGACAAGCCATCACGCCACCTCCAGTCCATTTTTTTTTTTTTTTTTTTTTTCATATTCCTCCTCTCCGTGTCCTGCACACATGGAGATGTGCCTGCCACTTAAATCAAATTAGTCATTAGCAAATTGAATCAACAATTAGAGCAAAAGAGCTACATGGCATTAGCGTCAGCTCAGTCAGATTTGTCAACCTATCAGAGCAACCTTTATCGGAGTTTTTCCTGCGGTCCAACTCCTCCGTGGTGCGGTTCAAAGTCATCGTGTCGCTCAGGGCAGAAGGCCCCTCCGTCTATTTCCTGCCAGGGTCACCTAGCATCACTGCGTCTGCGACTTGAGCACGCCATTGTGTGTCTTTTTGTGCCAAACGTTTGTTTTGTTCGCCAGCTCCCTGATGGATCCGGTGGCTGCCCTGATCGCCCTTCTTCCCGCCTCTTGTGGATTATTCGTATCGACATTTCTCACTCCTCTCCAAGCGCGGCTTTTAGTTAGAGGCTGTCAAAAACAGCGCTGGCGGAAATGGAAGTATCCTCATTATGCAAATGGCGGCCTCCACTGATGGCGTGTTCTGTTTTATAAATTGCATCCTCCTTGTCAGAAGTCAAATTGTATTTGAGTAACTTCAGAGAAATTGTCATAAGATTTCAATTTGCTTCGCCTGCAATGCCACCATCAATTTCATCAAAAATAAATATAGACACATTCTTTTTACAACCTTGATTGTGTTGTTGCGTTGTCACAATCATGAGTGGTCACATAAGTTTATCTTGTCCTCTGCGCGGCTCTGATCACACAAAGAACCAAAAGTTCACATGAAACTTCAGTTCATTTCGCTCTTTAATAAAATATGCTAATCAGCGGTGGTTAGTGTATATTTTTGAATGATTTTCTGCTCACTCCTCGCAGACGGCTGACAGGGCATCCTCCGAGGAGACATTAATAATCGTGTTCAATTAGAGGTAACAAGGAAACACATTTAACAGTGATCGTCTGTAGGCTGCATCACTAGCTACATCATGGAAGTCATCTTTACGGCAGCGTGAAGCTCAAAATAAAACCACACATTTGAAAACTTACTTTTTTCACAGGATGGGAAGTTTCCAGAAATCAAACTTAGCCAGTCGAATAAATAAAAGACAATTTGAGACGGCATAAATCTTTTACAAGACAAACAGAATTATCCTTATTTGTATATCTAGCTTGAAAGTCATCTCTAAAAGCAGAAAATCACGGCTCACTCACAAGACTTCAGAACTGAAATCTGAGTAAATGTCACCGTTAGCACGGGGACTCTGATTTTCGACATTGTTTCACGTTTTTAGGAGTTTGGGACTTTTAAAACTTCATCAAACTTTTGCCTGAGAAGATTTAAGAGTGAGGGGAAGTTGCCGGTTTGAGACTTTCTGCTGAGTCGGCACTGAAAAAAAACAAAACAGGCAAATCAAATATAAGGTTGTGGGACGTTGCTGTTCAAACCGCCCTGTCAGCACACGTCAATACAAATCTATTTTATCAAAAGTCATTCAGAGCGAAACTTCTTCAGCGAGTTTCGATGAGGAAATATCCAAACGGCTTTATTGTATTCTTTATCTGTTGAGGGTTTAAAGCCATCTTCGTCCCCTTTACTTGTATTTATAGGAAATTATTAGAGCACCAAAGGGTCGACTCCACGTGCCTCTTTTCACCCACTCTCCTCAATCATTGTTATGAGACAAAAAAGTGGGGGAGAAACATGACGCCTAAATCAAAAATCTCAGACTGTAAAAATAAAAAATAAAAGCAACTGGCCAGAACTGCAGACCAGCCAACAACAACCATCAACTAAAAAAAAAAAGGAAAGAAGCGAGAAAAAACGTCAGGGTGGATTTTAATATTCATGAATTTCCTACCAGCTCAGTTCAGCAGTTTCGATTAAGCATTAATTAGGAGCCAGAGGGGAAACCAAACAAAAATAAGGAGCTGAATGACTAATGAAGGTGCTGGAGATGTGGGTAGGCTCGCAGTGACACTAATGGTTTGGTGCTATGGGTGCTACATGGGCAGGAGTGCCAGCGGTGTGGGCGGCTAGACGCACCTCTGCCCACACCAGAGATCACACTCTGAGCGGAGGGAAGAAAAAAAAAAAACACAACACTGGCCGAGGAAGAATAAAAGCGAGAAGCACTGCTTTTTCTCATGCTGCTGTCAGTCGAAAAAACTAACAACTGCAATTTTAGGAGGAGGAGGAGGAGGGTGACTTAAGGGGGGGGGGGGGGGGACCTCTGGGGTGCAGGCAACCACCCTGGATTCACGAAACATTTTCCCAAAAGCAGCTGGATGAACTTAATAAAACACAAACACCAGGGTCAGGCTGAAAAACGGAGATAGGAGGTTTCCCTGCGAGTGTACAGACACATGCAGGGAAAATGTGGACGCATATTTTAGGCGGCTGCTTCACACGGAAAGTTGAGGCTGTGTTCACTTAAAGTGAAAAGTGAACGAGAAGTTGAGGGTCAGCATCGATCGCGGTTGGAGCGTTCCTCGTAATTTTTTTTTATATATTTCAACATTTTGAGAGCGCGTTGAAGAGCGTCCGCTGCACAGAGGTTATGCTGAGCTTGATGTTTCCACCCTTTCACAAAAACTGCCCCTTGTGCCAAAAATTAAATGTGAAATAATCAGCTAATTCAGCCGCGCTCTGCTGAAGTTTAAACATCACAAAAACAAATATGCTTCACCTTCTCATAGTTACACGTCTCCATGTTCAGGAAATATGACTGAAGAAAGTGAAATCACAGATTTAACACCTTCTCCACTGACTTTACTTGACATCACTGTTGTGTGTTTATTCCGATTTCTTGCAAAAGTAAAGCAGAGATTTTTAAACAAATGTTTCATTTAATAAAAACATGCCAACTGAAAACTTTTAAATTATATTAAAACTCTGCAGAATTATCTGATGCGTTGACTTTAGGTCTTTGTTGCAGATTCAAGGTGAAAACATCTGTCGTTGAATGGCATTGAGATGCTGCGACACGACTTCCCTCCAGTTCGTGTTCTGATTACATAATTTACATAAGCAAAACTACATTTCTGTTGGGCAGTGGGACTCGTGTGAACCCGACGACATGAGGGTGCTAACAGCTCCTGGTGAAAGAAACACGACTCGTGCGAAATGAAGTGAAAAAAAGTCAAACACTTAAAAAAAAAAAAGTAATGAGCATTTTAAAGGAGAGAAAAAGGCACTCTAGTTTGTGGAATTGTTACATGAAGTCCTCAATGTTTTGAATGATCTCTATTCATGTTTTTTATTTGTAACTGCAGGATAATAAAAAGTCCCTTTGGGGGCCACAACTTACATCCTGATTTTAAATTCAGTGATCTTCTGTTTTACATTAATTTGAGTTTAAATAAATCAAATGCTGAACTCTTAAGAAGCTCGTCTTTCCGCTCGTTCATAAAGATGATAACATTGTGAAGCTGCATTACAGCTGCATTTTATTTATTTATGATTTTTACATGAAGTGCCTTCAGGTTTGTTTTCATGTCACCTCTCATGTGAAGCTCATGATCAGTGGACTTCATGCATTTAGCAGAACAACCATGCGCATGTGCTGCAGTCCCATATGAATAAACAGCATCCATATCAAATGTGAATAACATTTTCATTCATTATTGTCAGGGCTGCAAAATGTCAAGCAGGCCGTGATTTACATCCGATGAATAATTTCAGCTCAACTTTTAGACGCATGCTTTCTCCTAAAATATTGTTTTAAGGTGGCTTATATTTTTACTGGCACTCAGAGGAGGAAAAATAAATTTGAAAAAAATAAATAAAAATCCTCCCAGCAGCAAAAAAAAAAAAGAAAAAAGGTTATCTTCCTCTGATCTGTTTGAGAAAGGGCTTTGTGGGCTCCTCTCCCAGTAAAACAAGGATAAAGCCAACAGGGGGAAAAATAAATGATATTGTTACCGAGGTATTATCCTTAAGCCTGCCCATGATATTTGAATTGTATTGGTGAATTGTAATCAGGTATTTTAGCTTAGCGCTGCTGTTGAACGCTCACCATCTGGTTATTGGACGACAGAGGGCTGGAGAGAGAAGGTGGGGGGGGGGGGGGAGAGAGGAAGCAGTTATCCAACAGAAAAGCCCGGCGACTTTACTTCCCCAATCTCTAAATCTACACATTGTAATGTAAGTCCACAGACAGGGAGCGCAGAGCAAACAGGGTCTGTGTGAGCACGTATCGGCTGCAGATCCCTCCAATCATTGGGGGGGGGGGGGGGGGGGGAGTCTGCCACGCTGCGGCTTTGTTCACTCTGGGAAGGTTTGAAAAAGAAAGGGGAAGAAAGAGAAGAGAAAAAAAAACGTGGAGTTTAAATGATCTGTATTTTCAGCTTCTGATTGTTCAAATACAACGTAGAGGTGTTGTGTTTACACATAAACAGTTCAGCTGAATGACGTATGTGGTACATTCAAAGTAAAGGAGGAAAAATCTCTGCTAATAAAATCAACATGTTGGACATCAATGATGGTTTCCACAGAGGAGTTCCTCATCTAAAAACAACACCTACATTAAATATATCTGACAGGACAGAAAAAAAGTGTTTGTTAAATTGTTAGCTTCACGAAAGGAGTGCACAAATTAAAATCTGAAGCAGCAGCTTTGAGGAAAAAAGTGAAAAGAATCAGCCTCACGATCAAAGTTGACCCAGAAGACGAAGGGTCAAGCACACGTTCGTCACCTCTCTCCGACCGCACGCTGACGCTGCCGACAAATCTGACATTCACCCAAATAACCAGGCACAATCTCTCACGAAAGTTTGTTTTTCGATTTTGAGGATGAGAAAAAAAAAACTAATTTACAACATCGCAGCACACGATCAAACACTCGATATCGTCAAATCAGATCCAAAATATATATATTTTTTTTATTTCAATGCCTGCAGGAGTTTCTTAATAAATTGTCAAAATACAGATCTGATGATTGTTATAATCTTTGTCAGTGATTCTATGGAGCAACCCTGTGATCGTGTCTCTGTTTGGTTGCAGGTCACTGAGTTTTTTTGATTTAAAATCTAACCTTGGCCATCTTTAAAATATTAACAAATGTCTTATAAATATATACTGTATCTGTGTCCAAAAGTTTTTACAATCCCTACATGTTGTTGTGCATTTTCCTTGCTTATTATTTCATCTGTTAATCTGTTTGGATTTGGGGTTTTTTTGCAGCATAAAAATGAAAATATATTAATGCTGATTAATCAATTTTTGCAGCTAAGCTTGTTCAAGTTGTAAAAATATAAAGTGGCCAGTTATTGCTTTAGTTTTGTACACTTTGAGGTAAATCTGTGATCGTATACATTTAAATTTTAATGTCTTTAAATCTACATTTAAAGCTGCAGGGACGTAAAAATCACTCTAAATCGACTATGTATTTACCTCACTCTTCTGTTTCTCCCGAGAGAGAACGAGTCAAAAGCCAGACAGAGCGGCTCATCTGTACCAGGGCTGGGGACTAGTTTAACCTCCTGACCCCGGCCTGTTTGATGAGAACTCTTGTTTCTGTTGTCGACGGAGCGAGAGTCCTGCTGTGGCCGAACCCCGCTGCAAACCGTCGTCGGCTGCAGCCGCCGCTGGAGTACCCTTCAACGGGAATTGCTAGCCGCTTTTCAAGTGAGCGAGAGCTGCAGAAAGAGACGTCTGTGCTCCAAAGGGGCCTGAGATAAAAAAAAAAAAAAAGCAACAGAGTATGTGTTTGTTTTTAAATGCATGATGTTCCCTTTAAAACTTTTTTTTGCAGGAGGTTTGGTGCAAAGTGAAGCTAATATGAGCGCTGCGCATATGTGGTCAGCTAGGGTCAAAGACAGCGATAAACAGTGATTACCGGCGAAAGATCCGGGTGAGAGTCAGTGCCATAACGATTAACAAAGGGAGGGGAGAGAGTGTGTGTGTGTGTGGGTTAGGACGAGGTTGGGGGGGGGGGAGTGAAGTTTTTCCTTTCTCTCTGCATCGCCACCTATCACAATTCATTACTACAAATTAGGGTTCAATAAAATTGCTATTCAGAGATAATTAGGAGTCGGGTTGGTGGGGCTGCGGGTCGTTGAGGGGGAGGACGGGGGATGAAAAAGAAAGGGGGGTTGGAGGGGGGGGGACTTCAGGGTTGTGGGGGGGGAGTTGCCATCCACATGTCATCCTGACCTGAACCAACAAACCGAGGGTCTTGCAGCTGGGGCAAGTGAAGTGAGACCCTGATCTGCTTCCGAATACCCCCCCCCGCCACCGCCCCCGTCCCGACATACGATGAGAAGGCCCGCACACAAAAAGAAAACACATTCACTCCCACCCCCCCACCCCACCCCGCTCCCCTTTTTCCTCTCACCTGCTGAGTTGGGACCCGCTCCAAATTAAACAAATTATTTCAGGACTCTCTCTTTCATTCCCCTTGAAAAAAAAAAAAAAAAAAAAAAAAGTGGAGCAACGGCTCACCGGCAAACAGTGGTCCCACATACGGAGGGCGGCTAATAAGGTTACATCCGTCTGTGTGTGTGTGTGTGTGTGTGTGTGTGTGTGTGTGTGTGTGTGTTTAAGTGGCTTCTTGAAAGCAAGTGAGAGCTCGGGTTATGCCTGCATATGTACACCAAGCTGAAGAAGGATTGTCTTTCACTAATTAACACTTTCCTCAGAGCACAAGCTACCCATCTTCGCATTCGAGAAGGAGCGAAATATTTGTTGGGGTGACAGAATATGCCTGAGAGCAGTTCTGTTTAATTAAAACACAGAGATGAATTCTTCTGTCATGTCTTTATCATTCTTACTTAGTTTTCAATTAATCCAAAACTGCATTCATTTGGTCATTTTGGTGTTTTAGCTACAATCTAAAAGCTAAAGAAGCTAAATTTCTTTGACTAAAACGTCACTTTTTAATTTATTTGTCATTGTCAAACAGAGCTTCCCATAAATAATTAATAGGCCCTCTGATTGAAAATATGAGAGTGCGCCATTGAATCAGTGCAGAGCGCTACTTTAACGTGCTACTCGCTTCATGTTTTATCCTCCTCTCAAGATTTTTCCTCTTCAGTCAACAGGCTCCACGTGTTTTTCAAGATTCAAGAGAATTATTGGGATTCAAAACATCTTTTCTGTATATTTTCCTGAAGTGGACAAAGAACAAGGGCACAAAGGAAGTTTATCGTATTAGCTTCATTTCAGAAGCATATGAGCCACTTCCTTAGCGATTAAATTATGACTGAACATTCATTTTAATGTGCCCGTTTATATTGTCACTAATGTATGTCCACTTTATGACGGCCTCTGTGCAAAAAGGTTAGACGGAAAAGAGTCGAGAGTTTGACATTTGAGCATGATTAGCTTGTTCTTTATCTACATATTTTGCTGTAAAGCTAAATTCCTTTAACATTAGAGCAGAGAAAGAAGGTACATTTTACGAGTGAATACGTTGAGTTAAAAAAAAAATTGTTGGTTTGTTTTTTTTATGGCCAAAGGTAAAAAAGAAAAAAAGAAGAAGCAAAAAGCAGAGTTGAATGTTTTAGCTTAGCATCAATAACACCAAAGCTGGGCTACGTGTTAGAATAATTTTACATATTAATACAGTTTGCCACCTCTTTCTCAAATTATTGTTTTTTTTGGTTTCTTAGCAACATTAATGACTTCTACACAAAAGTTAAGCTTCACATTAAGAGTTAATTAACAAAGATTTTACCTTTAAAAGTGTATTTATTTACACGTAAAGCATTGTAGCCAATAGTTTACATAGAAATAAGTGAAACACGTATTTTGCCTTTTTTTTCCCCCCGAGGGAAAAAAAAGAATTAAAGCAGATAAAGGCGAGTATAACATTTTAGCAGCATTTAAGGCTTTAAGGCTCCTAACTGGTCTAGATTCAGGACCAACCACCAACTCCTTCCTGTAATTTGTAACCCACATTTCTAATATTTAATAGAAATCAGATTTATTTAAAATCTGATTTATTCAATTAAAAAAAATATGTAGTCTGGTCCTCAAAACTTGTGTGATAGAAAAATAAAAAAAATGTATTTAAAAAACCGCTTCACAGATTTTTTGACACGTTTTTTATCAGTCACAACCAGATAAAATTAGAAAAGTTGAAGCTTTGGTTTTTAGAAATAAATATAAGGAAATCCTTATTTTAAAAAGCCTACATTTAATAAAAATGTAATGTAAATTGAAATACGTGGCAAGCCTTACTGATTTTGCGTGTGGCTTTTCTTTAAAATAAGCTGCAGAAAAACTGAATTTAAAACATCTAAGGAAAGCAGTGTTCATGGAAAGAAAAGGTGCAAACTAAACAGCTAATATAACACATAAAATAAAAACACATACGCCTCAAGTAGTGTCACTTTAACAACTTTTGTTTGTTCACTTTCTCGCGCCGCCTTGGCAACTCTTCCTGACATTCAGCTGCTCTGTTGAACCTGTCAACTTTAACTCTACTTGTTCTCTCTTTTGGCTGTTTGTTCCCTGCATCATCCTCCTCCTCCTCCTCTCCCGTCTCCTCCAGCTGTCTTCTGCCTGCGTACCACTCTGGCTGCGGCCCCAGCGCCACTCGAGGGGCCGTGTGAACCGTCCAGTCCGGTCACTCCGCATCAGTGTCGGGCTGGAATGCGCCGTGGCCCTGGCCTTGGTCGGGGACACCACTCTGGGGGCTGAGAGGCAGGGAGGAGGGGGTGGTGGTTGAGCAGGTGCTCTGTTAAGGGAGGAAATAAAGTTGATGTCACGTCCCCTCCCACCGCCATCCTTTGTGGTTGCGGGGGACATGGACACCAATGGACACAGAGAGCCTGTGGGTGCTCTTCTGTAGAGGTCAGATCAGAATCACACTGCCAGTCTTTACTTATTAAGTGGCTTTCTGTGCTCCCGATGGTAGGCCGGCGCTGCACGACAACCAAGCCTGTTCCCCGGCACAAAAAGACCCCCGTAAAGAGACACCACCCTGCCATTGAGACCGCCACTCTGCCGCTGTGTTTGTCCCCATGTGAACAAATATGGCACATGATACCAGAGGTGTAGCATTCCTCCCCATTTCCACTTTTTTGTTGAAAGAAAGAAGTCCTTTACACGCCAAACAGAGCATCGCAGACTCTCTGATCAACAATTAGGGAGGGGGTATGGGACAGGGGGGGCCTCCAGGGACCAACGGCGGGCCGTAAATACACTTCTCTCTCCGGAAAATGAAAGCAAAAGAGCTGCCATTTGTAGACAATATTCATGCATTATATGTAGAACAATTACGCTGCGCATACTTCAGCTTTATTTACTTGCTGTGTTTTGTCTCGGAGTGACGTGTGCGCACAGACTAGGACAACTCTCCCAGTTATTTCTCGTGTGTCGCTGCACTATGTAGCTATATTTAACACCAGCACAAGTCAGAGGTCGGCCATTTGTAAGTGGTGAACTGGCACAAATGATTATCATCTATTAATATGCCATAATAACCGGGGTTTACTTTCATACTTCCAACGTGCATTTGTCTTTTAAAGTGATCTAGTTTGGCAATCTCGCCGCCTCCTCTGCTCCGTATGCTAATGTGAGTGAAAAACACTTTGGATTGTCTCTGAGGAATAAAAACACGTATTGGGATTCAGACCAGCAGCGTTTTACACTTTAGGGCGTTGAGAAAAGTTCCTCAGCAGCCAGGGTGTCTCGCCGACTTCATCTGCACTCGCTTTCATATTGTTTCCCCATAGTAGTCTCTGCGAGCGGAGCCTGGTGAGAAGCCAGAGAGCCCATTATTCAAACCGGGGTCCTGACACCAGTTTATGGCTGAATTACATTAACGTGCGTGTAACTCGACTCAAGAAGGAATAATTAATATTCACCCCAAACTCAGCTCGGCTTTTTGCTTGTGTTGGCTACTGACTACTGTTTTTCCATGTAACATAATTCATGCACTCTGCAACTCTGGACGCAGCGTAAGGATATCCAGTGTTGGAGAAGGAAAATAATAAACACCCGAGGAGGACCCCAAATGTACTGAATCCATTTCTTTTATACGTGTGCCTTGAATAAAACCCTTAATTCTTTCTGAATTATTTTTTTTTTTTTACTTGGTCTAAAACAAAACCTGTCTCCAAAGATTAAACAATGAACACAAAAAGCTCATGTGATTTAAATGGACTGTAGGAAGTAGGAAGAAAGCTGGTCAGATTCATCTCTTTTTTCCTGCTCTTAAAGATGCACATCACGCTGATGAGCAAAATCATTTTTTATAATGTTTAACATATTACTCCAGGGTAAAACAAAAATGAGTTTGGAGCTGAAAACGAGAAGAAAAAACATCCCTTTGTCTTTCTCAACTGAGGCCCCTTAGATCATGAAATATTCTCATTTTGGTTTAACATTTCAAAAATATTTATTCATATTATTTGAAAGCTAGCGTTGTTTAACAGAACAAATATGGCTGTCTTAATCAGTTTATTTCCCTGAACTTTGTTGTTTTTTTCGGGTCAGCTGGATAGATTCTTGAGGTTTTAAATGTGAGCATTTGTTGAAATAATTATTAGAAATGAAGAAATGTGACAAACAGATAACAGTATTTAAGTTTGATGCACTTTTCAGGCACTTCTATTTTAATTAATCTTTTTGGTGATTTTTGGTTTGAAATGAAGTCATTCGTTCGTTCGTAGGTTTCACAGGTCTACATAACGTTTGTTTTTTCTCCGTACAGGTGAGCTTTAAGTTATTTTATTCTAAAAGTCCACAAAAAAAGAAGACCAATTAATTTGATCTACTTTCTGTTGCCAAAAAATGTTACATTTCCACTTGATTGGGATTTTACATTGTGATTCTTGATATCTTTATTCTCTATAACCACTTCCGCATTACCAATCATTACCAATAACTCTACCAATCCATTTCTTCCTACATTTTTTACTCTTTTTTTCAGATTTCCATGAACTGTTTCTAGAGAAACAGTAACTGATAACATATGCATTTTAAGTCTAAAATCCATGTCAAAAACATCAGAGAGATTCTCAGGTTTGAAAATGTTCTTTAAAAGTGTACTTGAGTTTCATTCTGACGTGAATTCATCATGAGCGATTAATTGATGCTTTCGGAAATGCAAAACATGCAAGAGGTGCTGGATCAGGTGTGTTATGTTACTTGGATCTCATTTCTATGACTTCTGCTTGAAATGTTGGTTAAAACAAATACTTCATCTGCTCATTTTTGGGTTAAAAAAAATGGGTAATGCCGAATCTGAAGGCCCTGGGTTTCAGTAAAAAAAGAAAATATTTCAGTTTTGGTTCTTCAAAGAAACAAAATTACAACTTATTTGAAGCTCTAATCTCTTCCCCCACTGGTTGATCTCAACTTGACAAAAATAACTACTCTGACACATAAAACAAACTCCTGTTGTGGATCAAGAAAGTATAGCTGTGGAACTGCGTGGCCTCTCCGAAGTGCACTCGGTGGTTAGTGCACTCCAGCTGCACGGGAGTTGAAGCACCCTGGGCGAGAGGGCTTGAAGGACGGCGTGAGTGACGCGGCAGCGAGGAGCGATGAGGAGAGGGGAAGTGACAGGAGACAGTTGCTACACACTGTGTCAGGCTGGCAGTGTCACACCTGGCAGCTGTCAATCACCACACTCCCGAACACCTCGCTCCCTGATATCACCCGAGCTGCTGCCAAACATGCCTTGAGTGGTGTCATCCATCCACACATGAGCACTGGCTCACTCCGACTGCACTCATCCTGTCACTGCTAGTCAGAGGCAGGGATAGAAAACGGGGGAGAGAGAAAGAGGGGAGAGGGAGGGAGGCATCCGTCTATTTACATATGGAAAGGTCACAAATAGCCTGCAGGCACTGTGCTAATTAGAGAATGTGGCAAAAAAAAAAAACTCCAAAGATAAATTGAAAGACAAAATTGGAGAGTTATCTAACTAAAGTGGTGTAATGAAAGTGGGGATAAGGTGAATGAAAGGAGACAGCAAGTGGCTACATCTTGCTAAAAAAAAAAAAAAAAACTCTTTACTGGGGGGAGACACCAAAAAGTAGAGAGCAGTTGGAGTTCTGAGAAGCTGCAGAGTTACAAACAAAACAAAAAACTGTCGGCGCGCTCTCAGGTTGAGCAGCAAAGGAGAGCAATAAGTGACAAATTCTTGTGTTCCTAGCCGTGTAGCTTTAGCTTGGTTAGCACGGGTCTCCAGCAGCAGACATTGACCATATGACGGTGTTCAGATGACCGGGCGTGTGTGATCTCCCTTAGCCAGATAAGCGAATCAACCTTTATAATTCATTGTGACAAGCTGACAGGCAAAATGAGTGTAAAATTTTATACTTACATGAATTTTTGTGTCAGATTACCGTCTGTGCGCTTGTTTTTCTGCCCGGCCATAGCCGAGGGCTCCTTTTCCGCGGGCGCTTCACGGACTTTGTTTCCAGGCCTTCAGACACATCGCCCTTCGCCCTAGTGAATTTGCTGATTAATTTTGGATGCTCCCCTTAATTAACACCCCAAAGGAAAGTGTAGATTTCCTAGCCCGCCTTTGCTGCGGCACAAACAAAAATGAGAGAGTCTGAAGAAGGATGACCTCAGGGAGACAGACGTGCTGATGTCCAAAATGACATTACAGGAGCAATGTGAAGGCCCCGTGATGGCGGGCCTAGACCTGGACACGGGCGATGCCTCAGGAGCTCCCAGGCCTTTTAATCAGCGACTGGAAACGAGCTCCCTATTAGTCTCATTTCATTTGCTTTAGCGTCGGTACAGAAGCAGGCCTCGCATGATGCCACCCGACGCTTGAAACATGCTGTTCTTGTGCCAGTGCTGGTGCCGCCTCCGGCCCACGGTCACTAATTGGTGCCACTCTCTTACTTCCAGTGAAATTGGCAGATGACGGACAGGGGGCGAAATAAAAATTTGATTCCTTTCTCCCTCTTCCCAACATCAGAGTGGGTTTCGCTAATTGGGTTGAATGGCGCCCATCTCGTCTTGTGACAGCCACGCGGGGATGCATGAGAAGCTGCGGGCAGCTTGGAGAGCTCTCACCCTGCCGTGCCAGCTCGGGAAGACACGCCGGCAGGAGGGGGGCGAAGTTGGAAAAGACACTGCTGAGACAAAAGAGCACAGCTCGAAATCAGAGCGCTCACTTTTGGGAGACCTTGAACAAACAAACTTGCACTTTGTCTCGCCGAGGGCAAGAGGAGACGCACGTCATCGCCCGACCAGAAGGTAGCAAATCAGCTCAGAAAAGACACCGAAGGTAAAGTCCTCTGAGACTTCCTCTGCATAGTTGGTACATTACGTCCAGTGGGTAATATTAGTGCGACCAGCAACGGGAACAAATGACAATGTGGAAAGAATCATTCGTCAAATCGAGCATTCAGGTCAACTCAGAGCGAGCTAGACTCACTTTTTACGATGAGGAAACAAAATAATTCCCAAGTATTTGAATCTTCGGGAGCTTTAAGGTCACCCATCTTCTGAACCCATTTGGGTTTTTTATGAAAAACCTGAATTCTACTCGCTAACGAAACGAACACACAGCATCAAGATCACACGAAAGTGGCAGGAATTTCAATCAATAAGTACGAAATGTGGATTAAATGCCTCATTGTTATATAACTGCAGACTAATACAGTGTCCCATTAGGGCCATTAAAAGCACATCCGATCCGCCCGCCTCCAGTAAAACAGACATGGATGTTTGAGCAGGTCGTCTCAAGCTCCCCCCGCTGGACAATTGTCCACTTTGTGTTCACAGAGATTCAAGCAGGGGAGGGGGAAAAAAAAACACAGCAGAATTCCCATTACAAAAGGACAAGAAGTGCAGGTGTAATTGGGATATTTGGGAGTGTCTCGTTTCAAGGCCCATCGGAGCTGCAGTGAAATGAAGCCTGTAAGACTAGAGCCTCTGACTGGCAGGCGAGGCTGCCCTCTCACTCGCCTTTTGCCCGCTATTCTCTGAACTCTCTTCCAACCTCACCTCCTGTCTTGCTTGTTTTTGATTCTTCATTATTTCTCCCTTCTTTTCCCTCTGGGTCTTTCTTCTCTTTTCCTTCCTCTCTCTCTGTCTCTCTACATCCCCAAAAGGACATGACACAGTAAGCTCCTGCCAAACTCGCCAAGTCCCCTTTCCTACCGCCTATGATAGCAGCTTGATCGGGCAGGTATAGGTAACAAATGAGATCAATTAACGTGTCCAAGAGGGGCATCTACCCGAGAGTCCGGTTGCACTAAACGATCTCCTCGGCTTTTGTTTCGCCTCTTCAGGATTCCATTTGCAGCCTCATCACTTTCCCGGCTCGAACAACGGAGACGATTGTTCTGCCCAACCCTTAATGGAGAGGGACCAAGAAAGCCTGGCCTCTTACCCTGGCAGAGGTTGTATCGTTACCATCAGGACTCCAAGCGAGGACAGGGGGCGACCTCGACCAAAGAAATCCCCGCTCCGCAAACCTTCCAACCACCCCGACTTCTCTCCAAACTTCACAGGACATCAACGGGCTCGATTTGTAACAAATTTGTCTCTCCGAGCTGGTTAATCGAAAGGACTCGGGGACTAACAAGGAGCTGATTGAGCCCAATAATGGAAGTGTTGAAGGCTGAAATGCCAGAGCAGAGGCCAAGGCTTGACTCTACTTTAAATATGCTCTCCTGCCTTGAATAGAAGACATATGTGGACGCTATGTTATACCACAGTTATACATCTATGAGATGTCAAAACGATCAATATTTCAATAAATGTCGTTCTTTACAAGCGTTCCTTTGCTTTGCCCATCCATTTTTTATCCGTTTACAGCGTTCGGTCTCATTTTCAGAGGCAGCTTTTTCCAATATCCAACATCCTGACAAATTGACAGTCACTTTTGCGAATTTCATCTCGCCGTATATCGCAAGCCAGCTTTGATGGAGAGATTGGATAACTAAGTGAAGGTCTGCGCAGGAAAGGCAGCCGAGGAGACACAGAAATAGGGGCAATTATCATGAGTTAGAGAGACGGGAGGGTCGGCGATGGCAGCCATCGAACGCCCTGAGCGTTGGTTTGAATCTGCTTGATGAATGTGACGCGTGGCGCTCATCTATCCCCTCCATCAGTCTGCCCAGTCAGACAGGATTGTTTACTTGTAATCAACCTGGCTTGGTTGACAGTTCACCATTACCCCTGATAACAGGGTCTGCTGCAATTTGGACCCCGAAAGAAAATATATATATTAAAAAAAAACAATCCAACACACAGATCTGCTCAGGGGCCTGTTCTGATGCCTTATTGATAGAGCGCTGTTATCTTTGCACGTAATTTGTTTTCAAGAACTGTGATTTACATTTCAGTGGGATTACACCTTTTAATGCTACACGCGGGCGAGAAGTGGGCAGCCGCTGGAGGAGGAGGAGGAGGAGGAGGAGGGGGGTAGAGGGATGGAGGCGGTGTGTATGTGTGGAGATGAGGGAGGGAGGGGGTTCAAACGATGCATTTCCAAGTCCTCAAGTGGAGAGGATTACAATTACAATTAAAAATCAAAAGGCCCGTGTGTCCATCAAACGCTAGCCCATAACCCTTTGTGTACCTTCTGCCAAATCGTTGCGGCGAGTGGAGGGCTGGCAGATGCAGAAACGCTTTCCAGCTTAATTGTGGCGTATTACCGCGGCTTGTTCATCGGGATATTATGCAATAAGTGTTATTTCAGGCAAGGATGCAGGTTCTAAATGGCATGCTAATTCGACTCCCTTGGCAGCATGTTAAAGAAAATCCATGCATCACCATTAAAGCAACAGCGAGGGCCCGTGGCAAAGTTCAATCATCTTGTTTGAGATACCGCCTTGATATCGTACAACAAGTACAGAGAGATTAGAGCTGCAACAAAGGACCTGCACGGGTCCGTTATGAAAGAAAAAGAAACACCTGATGAGAATATATGGATGGCATTATTTATCAGACAGCCTCCTGTACAACTCTAGAGATATCAAACCTTTAAAATATGCTGCAAACCCCACTTTAAAGAAACCTCTTCAGTGTTTATAGATTGATGAATCACAAATTCTCTTTGGATGAATTTCATACGAATGGGAATGGGTTCCCCAGCTGCAGTGTGTGATATTTATACTGGTCTATATTCACGCTGGCCTGCAGCTCACGCCACCACTGAAGACTTTTCTAATAATTAGTGAGAAAGAAAACTTCAGAGAAAAAGAGTCGGAGTGTTTGTTTGCATTCAACACAGGTTGGTGTGAATGCAACAACGTGCAGGGTTCAAGTCCCAGTAGAATAGACAGTTAAGACTCGATAACGGGGTGTTAGAGCGCTAAAGAGATGACTTACAGCGTGTGCCTGATGTTTTGTTTGTCAGAGACACAGAAGAAGAGACAGAGACGAGACCGAGGAGGAGAGACGAAGGAGACAAGACGAGACGACAGCCTAAGCAGGAGTGAATTTCATGGTTTCAAGGAGATGATATATTTTGCATTTGAATGTCTTATTTTTGCTTCATGATCTTATTCATGCTTTGAGTTCAACTTTTTTTTTTTTGTCCTCAAAGGCTCGTTTGTTTGGCATCAAAAGGACGGAGGAAAAGACAAGAGACAAAACACATGAGGAAAAGCTAATGAGGTTAAAAGGAGGAGGGTAAGAACTGATGCTGTTCACAGCTTCCTTTACACAAGAAATAAAACGCAGAGTCATCAAAAAACGTGAACAGGTCACTATCATCGCTGCTGGTGTCGACACTTCAGATGACTTCTTGTTCGTATGACAGAACATTTGATTTTCACCAAAAACCCTTCCTTTCTTAAAGGCATCGAGCTGTATGCATCCTAATCATGTGCATTACTCCTGTAACTCAGATCACAACATTTGACATAATTCTTTGTTTATTCATCAGTCGGTGAAATTATGTAAAACAAGCTCTCGATGGCTCTCGGCGTACGTAACAGAATGCAGATTTCATGCGATTCGAACGCGTTTGCTTTGTTGGAGGCAGTGTCCCATTTAAAGGAGCATTACACTGAAATGTCACCGGGGTTTCTCTACATTTACAAACAGTGCATTTATTAGAATACGTCTGCTGCTTCCTGAACGTGGATTTGGGTTGCTGGAAGGAGAGACGCGCTCCGAGGGTTATGACTTACTAATGCTTATTTAAATTGTAAACGCTTCCTTCCTGCCTTTTTTCGTTTTATTTACCCACTTCCCCCCCCCCCCTTCAAGATGACATGGCACCTGAAGAATTGCCCTTTGAATTCCCCCTCCATTGAGATGGATAGAAACATCATTTGCTTTTGTTGAATTAATTCACTCATTAGGTGGCGGTTTGAAACCTGCAGCTCCTTGAAAAGGCGGAGATAATACCATTTCTGCCATTCACAGTGTGTCCTTAGAGCCGGCAATCTATCGCCTAATAATTTTCTGGCCAAATTATAACACAGAAATCTTCATTCAGGGAGGTAAGAAAGTGTGAATGTGACATGGAAAAGAGGCCCTCAAAATGCCTTTTTTTCCCCAGAATGGCAGCAAAACAAGGAGATTATAGGGGAGAGGGAGACTCGTTTTACCTCATCAGTGGCCTTTGTACTCCTTGAGTCAGCTTTCTGAGGCGAGCAGGTTTGAGCTCAATCATCCCTGGGAGTCTGCGGAGACATAAAATAGTCCCTCGTTATTCAGTGCAGGTGGGAACATCACTAGAATGTACAGTTTGCATATTAAAAGCAGTTAAAAAAAAGACAATACTTGATACAAACTCTGATCGTGCCGTTTCCTTTTACATGCAGGAAGGAGAAATGTTCCTTTTTTAATGGACGAGCTTTAAAGATTAATTGCAATTTTTAAAATTGCACTTTATTTTTTAAGCAAATCACATTTCCCTGCCCCAATGTATTTCATGCGCACACACACATACGGTGGATTGTTTCCATATGGGAAAGCGATATAATAGCACGTGGCCACATTAGATCACTTGCATACAGATGTTCGCCTGAATTTCTGCAGCAGTTGGGTCCATCTGTGTTTAACAGTGAGCTGCTTAGCACACGCCTGTGTGGAGGGAGGCATAGCAAGCATATGGACATTTTACAAAAGGTTACCCTGCATAAATTAGGTTGAATGGCAATCTGTTGAGGAGAGGTGGCTCGCTGCGAGCGCGAGGTGGTTGGGAGGAAAACTGGATCATAAAGGCATTTTGTTTTAAGAGCTGCTCATTAAAGAGGAATTTATAAAATGTCTCACAATGAAATATCAACCATTTTCCTTTTTCATTTGAACAATATGTAAATAACAACTTCAAATCAACGTGAAAAAAATAAACATGTAATGCATATGTCTCTCTTAGATTCAATTAAAAATGTTTCGACTTTTAAGTGGTAAAAGAAATGCTGAGTAGAAGGCCAAGGAGATTGGTAGAAAAGACAAATACACAGGCATTATTCAAGCGTATCATTTCTTTGTTTACATTCAACATTTAGAGATCTGCAGTATCAAAAATCGTTCAGTTCTAGCATTAGATACAAAGTCTATTTTCAGCCACATTGTGCAGATAATCACTGACTGTACGAGCATCATTAGCACAGCAGGCTGCCTTTAGATTTTTATCTCGTCTTAGAGTGACATCTAGTGGTCGTTTTTATCGTTGACGCCACACCAATCCTGCATACAGCTCTTATTCCTTCTAGATGCATTTTGAATGACCTATGAAATCCAGGACACACTTTGTCTGCCTTTATAAGCTCAGTTTAGCTCTGTGAAAATACAAAAGATGTGTTCCTGCTTCCGTTTTCAGACATTTCAGTACTTATTTTTAGCATGAATCTTTCAAACATTTTCTATCACTTTTTAACGCTCTGAAATAATTGTTTGAGGTTTTGTGTGTATATTTTACCCGTTACTTTTGCTTTTTCTTGGTATTATCCATTAAACTCCTTCGAACAGCTGCTGACTTACTTTTTACTTAGTTGAACCTGTCACATTTATCATCCATTTGTTTTACACTCTCACTTCCTGCCTCCTCTGAACACAACCTCATGAATCAAAAACACCCTCAAAACTCTCAAAAAACAGCCCACAAATGCTGCACCCAAGTATCACACCAGCCGCCCTTTCATACATCCACCGACGCCTGTAACACATTCAGTCTAATCTGCCTGTGTTTGCTCTCATCTGAGAGTTACCTTCATCGCTGTGTGGGTGGTTAAGATTGATTAACAATAACAGCAGCTGACTAGGCAAGAATAATTCAGCAGAAACAAAGCGTCTGTGTATCAAGAAGACCGGCGATGAGAGACAGGAGGAAACCGCCGCTTCCACGTTTCTGAGTGTTCTGATGTCGATTAATTGAAGCTTTGTAACACAGATCGAGACAGGCGAGGTTCAAAGGCAAGAGCCGTCCGACGACGACGACGACGTGCTTTTATTTCAGGACATACGGCACCTTTGATGTGTGCTACTTTGTCTGGATACGAAGCTTTGATACGAGAGGTCATCGCGGGATGGTCGAGAGGGCTTAACCGGACACAACAGGCCTCTCTGAAAAGGAGGGACCAGGGCGCGACAGGAACACGACCCAGAACTGGACAATGGAGCGCTCAAGAGGTGCGGATTGATATTCATGCGAAGATCACACAGCATCAGACAAGCTGTGGAGACGCTTTCAGGTGAGTTAACGTCTAATAACGTTCTGAAAGGTACGTCTAGGCCTCGCTGAAATATGACGCCATTAAGCATATTTCTGCTGGGTAATGTATAAAAGAGTTCTTGCGTCCTGTTTAAAGTATAGTTGGTGGTAAAAGATCCAATAAAACAAGTTACTGTTGAGGACGTTTCCTTAGTGCCCCAACAGACCGACTTTACATCCACTGTTCTGTTTTTTGTTACTGTACATCTCGCTCCCTTGAAGGTTTAGCATTTTTTACAGTCCAGGCACTATTCTTTCCTCCAGCATTCACAGGTGAGCTGCATTGAGTGATGCCAGAACAAACTAATGAAGGTGAGACATAAAGGCTTCGGAAGACGGATGTTCCTCACAATACGCTTAAAGCGTTGACACCCCAATCGAACGCTCCCTTTGGTTTGTGAGCGGAGAGGTAACAACCCTTAACTCACCCTTCTAACCTCTTGTCATGGCCGGTCCCTTTGTTCCTCAACATAAAAGGACAAGTCTGGACATGGAGAGGCTGGGAGACACTTTGACGGAGACGCTGATCAATAAAGAGCATCTAGCATGGAGATAATGTTGGGAAACTTAAAGTGCAGGTCGTTGAAGTGTCATCGATAGAGCTCTTGCTAAGAAAGGGTTCAAGCTATAGGTCATTCTACGGAGAGTAAAGGTGCAGTTATGTCGGGCTACCAATACAAATGTTCTCTTTGATGGGGCTCAAAGTTACGTACCAACTTCAAGATGAAGGAATTGGCACATAAGTGGAAGGTTGGTAGTATAACATGAGAACAATTGGTTTAAATTTAGTGCGAAATGTGAATAGTAGGGGCCTCAAGAAGAGCACTTAACCCTTAGGTGTTCCTTTGGCGTTGCTCATCAAAAATGTGTGGTGGTCCTGGGCAACCAACCTTTGTTTTGGTTCGAGTCAGTCAATACTTGCAGATTTGGTAGACTTGGAAAATAAGGGGGAAACCTTAAATCAGTGTAATTCCTTATGTGGGGTTTTATGTTCCGGAAACATCTAGAACTTTGGTTTCTTTTGTTCAAACACTGGCGCTGTGGACCTGTTTTAAAAATATATCGGAGAAAAACTAGTTTGAGATCAATATCAAAATGTTGGCACAAACAGCAGTTTATCTTGAAATGTAAAAGTCCGATTTCTGTCAGCAGACCTCATAGAGTGTCTACTGTGGCCAAGGTCTGCTGAGTGTGGAGCAAATCAGCGATAACGCCGTTCCTTTCACCCTCCCCATGATGAGCCGTGCTGCAGAGTGTGTTGTTGCCTAATTCCCTCTAACTACAGCCCTGTGTAATCGCACACCCCAATTAACCAGCTCGGCTCCCGGTTTCCTGCATCGCGCACGCCGCCCCGTCTTCTCGCCACGCCGCGTAATTAGCTTTCATCTGAGAATGAAAAGAAAAGGAGCACCTCAGCAATTGTGCCGCCACTCTCTCCTTCTTCCCCATCTTACCCATCTCACTACCACCCCGCTCCTCATATCATAATGGACTGCAATTTCAATCAGATGGATTTTTATCGCTGACACTAAGAAGAATTGGCCCTCATCCTAGTCCCTCCGTGGGAACAAGCAACCTGCCTCATTTGATGGCTTGTGAGACAGCTATCAAGGAGAGTCCTTATTGTGACTGGGAGCTCTTAGTTCGATATTTACAAAAGGATTTCATTCCCTTTTGTGGATCTGTGCAATGCTGTCAAAAGATCAGGTTCAACGCGTTCTCAAAAGGTGTCGTACTAATTCATTTCACAACCAACTACGGTAAATGAGGAGAGGATGAACAGTTTGTTCGAAGCATTGAGTCTGAATTGATGTTTGTTTGGCGGCATTTATTTAGAGATTTACATAAAAACATGTGACGTCTTTGATGCACCTGAAATAAATGCTGACCAGAGTTAGCTTGCGCACTATTTTGTATTGTTTTATCCCTTTAAATCAAAGTTGGACTCGATGCTCCTGTTAAAAGTTCAGCTTGACTTTGTTATGGTGAGAAAGATCTCACAGTTTGAAGGAGAACTTCTGTACAACAAACTATGCAAGCTCAGTGTTAGCGGGAGACTACCCTGCAGATGGAGAGCGAGATGATACCATTAAGAAGTTATCAGCAGCGTGAACGCTTCTCACAGGTACACTGCTAATGTGACACGGACGCCACACTTTGGTGTCACCAGGAACAGTTCCAGCTGGCTGAAAAATTGTTCAGTCATACAAGTGAGCAGCCTGTTAATGACGCAGCCCTGACATTTAACATATAATAAGGTGTTTCAGATGAATCTCCTAGCGATGCGACTCACAGGTGGAACGAAACTGAAGACCTTTCCGGGTCTAAAAGACGGCAAAGATTGTCTGTATTCCTGGTTCTTTCTGCTCCTTGTCTCTTCTCCACCATCCCCCTCCTTTCTCACTCAGCCTGTTTGTTCTCTTATCTCTCCTTGTCCTGAACGAATCGATGAGGCGCTCGTTAGCTCAGGGATGTTCATCGCTGAGTGCTTGTTGGAGAAGAGATTGGCCTCGATGGGGGGAAAAAAATTTTTTTGAATGAGGCAAACAGAGGCCTATGTGTACACTTGAACAAACAATTGGATGCAGACGCCCTTAATGATCGAACATCTTTGGAAGTTGAAGACCTTTACTTAATGCAGGTCAACTTACAGTCAAGATTTTCTGGTGATATTTGACATTAATTCCAAAACACTTTCATGTAGAGCTCAACATTTACACAGCTACGATATGATAGCAGCTATGTTAACACGTGGAGGTTCTGCTGAGGTAGCATTGCTGAAGACAGAATGCTAATATCGTCATGCTACAAATCCCTCCCAAAGTACAGCAAACATCATATCTACAACTGTCACCATCAGTTCAGTGTTTTAAACATGCCAATATTTGTTGAACACAAAGTACATCTCAGGCTAATGTTGCATTCATGGGAATATCTGAAGAAAGGAATTCACACCCGGTAAAATGTAAATGACTTCTTGTGTCATGATTGCAGTATAAAGTTTGAGACCCATCCACTGATGTAAAACACCTTCCAAACTCTGGCAACGAGACCATCACAGGAACCAATGAATGCAGGCCGAGTCATGATTGAATGCATTATACGAATGGGAATTTGGCCCCTCGTATTGGTGCCGCCAAGCCGTCACCCAAATTCTCCCAAAGGGGAACAAGAAAGTCTCAACCAAATGTCAAGGACATTGATCAGAGAAACTGAATGTGGGGTAATGGTTCTGCCAAAATCAGCCGAATAAATCCTCTTTGGACCACCAATGTCTTGACATTCCTTGAATAACCATCTAATAGCTCTTTAAATAACCCAGATGGGACCAGCCATGCCATTAGCCTGGCTCAAAATGACGGATATCACACATCTGAATGGTAATATGGAACTGCATACAACTGTTGCCTTAGTTTTTATATTTCTCTTTAAATTTCCGGCCATTAACTTAACTAGCATTTTTTTCCCCTCCAAATTTCATTAAAACAATGTTTTTACACCACCTCGCCATTTCACATGAGTGGAGCTGGCTTGCATATAAACTAAATGTCGCTTCATCAACAGGGAAGGGGAAAAGAAGCGAGAGGCCGTCAGAGCATGAATATGCATCAGAAGTTTGAGGGGGGAAGAAAGTGTTTATAGAATGATTTGTTATTTCAACACTACTTCCACTGAATAATGTTTCCATTCGGGTAGATAATAGTGTTCACAAACTTTCTAAAAGTACTGATCTGTCTTTCTGTGCCGATCAGGGGCAGACATGGACAGATAGACACGTATCCTAACACATCCTTCTGTCATTACTCTGCTAACCGAATGAAAAACAATACGGGTAAACATATTTATGCAATTGATACGCTCTTTCAGTTTCAATAAATTGGGTTTGCCAAGCTGTGCATTCATTTTTCATCCGTGCTTCACTCTTGTCATATAATTTATACACTTGCTTGCCATAGCCTGTGTACTGTACAGCAAAGGAAAACGCCTTTAGAGGTGTGTAGGAGGGTTGATTTCATGTGGTTAGCTTTTGATATCATCCAAGAATCCCTGATTGAGTGGGCTGCACATGTTAAAGAAGGTTTATAGAATCTTATCTTTTAATGTCTGTCCAAATATGACATTTGTGTCCATTTGAAGTGGAACAGAACATCTGGTCGCCTTGTTGATCTTACTGATGCTCTTCTTATTGTGAATGAATACAAAAAGATAATCACTGCGAGTGGGTTGAAAATTACTACTTTTTTTTTTTTTTCTGAAGCCAAAATCGATCTGAACATGTCAATGCCTGGACGTAGCCATTCTTACGTACCAGAAATCTCACTCTAAACCTATAGAACTATGGGTCTGAAATAAAGCACAAAGTAAGTAAAGTAAATCGTTGACTGGAAATAAGAATCGGACAAAGCGTGTGATCAATCACCTACAGCATTTTTCTTTCGGACTACCATTTTTAAACCTAAACTTGGTATACGGGCCCTCATTTAGGACCATTTGAAGCCAGAAGACTCCATATTTGCACAAGAGTGGACATGTGGCCAAGGTAGCAACTTTTAAAAGACAGAATCATGAAGTGTTTCAGTCCTAAATGTGAGCTTAATTCACAGATTGGTCTTTATGGACACGTTAAAGGCTCTATAATTGTTCCAGTATCAATATGGCAGTCTGCCAGTGAGAAATAAAAGGTGGCTCTTAGTTTTGGCACTAAAACACCCTCTTGAGCTTTCACTTGAATTTATGGTTCTTCAAGAGTCGCCATATCAAAATATCAATGAAGGAGTGCCCGAGATAATATTTTATGTTCAGGTCTGCTAATCTGTGTTTCCACTGAGTTTATTTCACAGGGGATCTCGAATCCACCTTACACCATACATCTTACACTGAACAAGTGAATGCCTAGTCTGGGCCTGCAGCCAGCATCATGCCAAGTTGCAAGCAGACCCTCAACTCAACCCTCGTGTTAGTATCAGAGTGACGGCGACTCCTCTCTCCTCTGAGGTTTGCATACACAGGAAGAGCTTATCCTCTTAATAAATAAACCTGGAACCTAAAATCACAGGAACACAGGAGGGATCACTGCTGCACTGCTCTGCACTCCCCTCCTCTCTCCTCCGTCAGAGAGGGATTATCCCTTTCACTTAGCGCACACGCCACTAATTTCTCCTGCCAGGTTCAACTCCCAGAATGCACCGGGGAGATTGGCTGTCTCTGCTTCTTTCTCTTTCTTTCTCCTCTCTCCTCACTGCCAGTCTTTTCTACCCGGCTCCCTGACTTGTTTTTTATCTCCTGGCTGGTGGGAACACAAACCCTGGTGTTTCTTTCTCCTCATCCTCTTCTTTGATGATGTTTTACGAATTCACTTGGCAGGCTACAGAACCAGATTCCTGGGAGTCAAGGATGCCTACGTGTGCAGAAAAAACAAGATTAAGGCGCACACCTCTCGTAAAACAGGTGTTGTCAGCGCCTAACAGGTTGAGTCTTCCCTTTTCTTACCTGATTCAAGCCTCATTTTATCCCGCACAATACCAGTGGATACAGGTATTTTTGCGCCGATGGAGCAGGGGGTTTTATTCACAGAAACATTTATTATTTCTGCTCTTCACATGATAAGCCTTCAGGGACAAGGCGAGCAGACAGTCGAGTATTCCTCTTAAGGATATATCAGCTACAGAGGTCTGACTCTCTTCAAAACGCCTGCTAAACTTCTGCTGCTGTTTATTCCAAAGTGAACATTTGGTAAAAACGTATTTCCACTGATTTTGTTGCATTTTGTATCTTTGTACCACAGGAGTGGTTTCAGGCATTGGAGATAAATATTTAGAAATAATCAATCCCTGGGGTCAACAGTCTTACAGAGAAAATAGAGCAACAAGGACACTTATCATCCATGACAATACTGCCGAGTGTCCCATCAACCCCGAGGCTCTATGGGAAATTACATCACTGCTCAGGAAGTGAAGGCACCATCCATTTAACCTCGGCCACAAATACAACTTTCAATGGATGACAGTACGAGCACGTTTAAAAGTCAGACGGCTCGCAGAAGTGACGCAGTTCTGGTCCATCAATGAGACACGGCGACATCCTTTCGTCTCCTCTCACATCCACGTGTTTGTATCCTCTGAGTGTTTACTCAGCGGCGTCTCTCACCTTCAGATAAATCTCACACCCTGCTGATGAACGCCTCACGTTGGACTGTAAATCGTATAAGCCAGAGAATATGTATGGAAGGCTTCACGTTTTTCATGCTCACTCAGCAAGTTCAGCCTGAAGGCAAATTGCAAGAGCAAGTGCAGATAGCAAAAGTAGAACATTCTGAGACTCCCAATCAAATCCTATGGTAGCGTTTAACTGGACCTGAAATCAGAGCTGCAGCTACTGTAGAAGATGCTTTGATGGTTTAAGGACCCTTTGGTGCATTTTCAGTACGACTATACAAATACTTTTACATATTTTCAGTTTAAGCAGGTTTGATTTAAAAAAATATATCTAAAGCAGCTTATATAATACCTCACAGCCGACATCAGTTACCTGTAGACCAAGATAGCAGAGTGTAAATACTTGAGTGTTGCTATTGAAGAAAATGGAGACCAAAACCTGAGCAAGCAAGTTTCAAATAATGCTAATGTTGCACCATATCTACTCTATGTGTAGATACAGTATTAGATATAGTATTCTATGTTACAGTTCATAATTTAAAGGTTGATTATATGTCTATTGAACGCCCCAAGTTGCCTTTTTCATTTAAATTTTTTGAGTTTTTTGAAGTAATTGTATAAAGGATTTTTTTTACGATCAAACGGTTTTGACATCAGAAACACATGCATGGCATTCTGCTAAAGGCATGAAGACAACATTTCATCTATAATCTCTCTGAACTACTTTTAGCAGAGAACAAATGAAGTGGATAAACTCTGGGAAAATTCAACTGAAAAAGTATTTTTATCTTTAGGTCGTCAAATATTGTGGAAAGCGCCCTCCCAAAAAACACCCATGTTTCCAGCACCTACACTGGGCCTTTTCTGCCATGAGGTGTTTTGATGTTTGAAATGACAGGAGGGTATTAAATCAGACTGTGAATGAAAGAGTGCTGTTTCCATCCTACTTCCCCAGTGTCACCCATGGCTGACCTTGCTTTTTTTTTATTATCTCCTACCCCTTTAAGAAGCTTCCTTTCTCTTTGCCCCGCTTTCTTTCTTCCGCTCCCTCTCTTTGTAAACCTCTGTACGTGAACGCATCAGGCATCACAAGTGTTGCTGTCGTCAACGCCGCCGTTATCCCCGTCTCTCTCCCTGGCTCACCGCCGCTGCTGAGCTGTTTGTTTAGGAATCTGGGCCCGAAAATTGTATTCCATCGACCATACTCGCTATCAACACACAATTATCTGGGTTAATCATGTGGAACTGTGGCAAATTCACCTGGGGCTCAGGAACTAATGACATTCGCGTCTGGCCCTGCTTTAGTGAAATGGCCCCAGCACCTGCAGCAGGAACACGGAGATTGCCAAAGAAAATTTGGTCTCATTTCGTCCTCCTCACCCACCCCCACCCATCACCCACCCATCCTCCACTTTTCTAACCACCCCTCCCCCAATCCAATCTCTCTGTCTCTCTTCCCATTTTCATCCCACTTCTCCCTGAAATTTGCAAATCTTTCACCCATTATTTCTCCTTTTTTTTTTTTTTGTTTCTCTTGCACCGCATCGTCGTGGCGAACGACGGACACCCACATCCGCAGATTCATCACACCCAATCCTAACATCAGGGGCGAACGCCAGTCTTCACGCCTCTTGTATAATCACTATATTTCCAGCTCTGCTACCTGTGTAACACCTGAACAGTAGACGGGGGGGGGGGGGGGGGGGGGGGGCGGAGAGAGTGAGGAGGTGATATAGAAGAGAAAGATGATATCGCGCGATGAATTTGTGACTTTGGTTCCGGACAGACAGCGACTTGTGTTCTCGCTGTATAATTAAGAAAGTGATTGAGTGCAGTCAGCAGGGTGTTGATGCTCTTTCTCCATCACACTTTCCCTCCCTTGCTCTCTTTGTCTTCCTCACACACACACACATTCAATCACACACACCACAGAGTCATTTCAACTTAGAGGAAGTGGAGGAGCTCAATGCTCATAATTATACATCAATACAAACATATGTTTCCCAATCACAGATGCCATCCATGTGTGAAATGGGTGTCACACCGTTGGAGGTCTCATTATTTGTGAAGTGTGCGCGTGGCTACCACCCACACCGGCCACAGTGACGATGTAATATACCTCCCCTGCTGGTAATCTCAAACAGGGCTTTGCATGCAGAGCGTACTGTACACCAAACTCTAGTTCCGACAGCCCTTACTCAATTCAAGGTGCAAACGAATCCTTTGTTCCTTTGGGGAATGTGTTGGTCATTGTCATTGGATTCATCATTCAACTGGTCAGCAGAAGAACGAGCTGTCCATCGGGGGGGGGGGGGGTTCACAACCATTGTGCTCATCAGTCGTCTTTTGGTGAGAAATAAATGACGATTGTTGTCGCGTTATCACACAGAGTTTGCCTCCTCGAGAGTCACACTTTGGAGTGTTGGCTGACTCAGAGGACGTGGACTACCGACTCCCTCTGTGTTACTACTACAGCCTTTCATTAAGAGATGCACAGTCAAAGACTTTGGTGTTAAGTTTGCAAATGGAGTTTTGGAAAACAATACAGCCTCAGGGCCCTTGTAGTCTCAGAGTTAGGTTTTTTTTTTTACTTTGGGTAAATGCAGATTGGTGTTCAGGCACAACAGCAACGTCCTCTGCTACCTCGCGCTCAGACTTAATGCGAGCCAAATATCAGGAGCTGGACGATTGCACAGGGGTGAAACATGGCCGAAAGCAGAATGAAGTGAAGTGTATCAACTTGAGTATACAATTTGAACTTATCCAGAGGCAATATGAACCTGCCTTTTTAAAATGCATCAAGACAAGAGGGGAAAGTGAAGGCAAAGACGATATGGAAAAGAAGTTCTCAGTGGGTTCTCAGAGATTCACGTCCCACATAAACACACATACAAGCATGTTACACTGGAGATTACATTGCTAGCTTAAAGCTATCACATGTAGAGTTGGTTCTCTTGTATTATTATATATTATTGGGATAAATTAACAGAATGGTTGTCAGTGATTTTATATCCCTTCATTTTGACCCACGCACAAGCATATAGCTACATGCAAAATCAAATGCTAGTTTCTTTGTGCTAGCTGTTTTGTGGGTATTAAGGACCCTTTGGTGCATTTTCAGTACGACTATACAAATACTTTTACATATTTTCAACAACTGTTTAAGCAGGTTTGATTTTGTGATCTTTTGTGTCTTTGCACCCAACTTGCTGCGATGTAGCTCAAATTATGGACCACATGTAGACGGTCTGGGAGAAAAAAAAAAAAAGCATCTTGTAGCCGTTTGCTGCTCAACACTCATTTAAGTAGCTGCTTCATTTAGCTTCAAATATCCTCCATCTGCAACCCAAATATACACAGATGTCTTTGCATTCAGAAATATATTCAAGGCCATAATAATCATCGGGCTAATTGAAAAAATGTTTACTAAAATAATCAAATTTAAAGCTTAAGAGAGCATTCAAGCCCACATAAGAAGCAGGGCAAACACACAAACACACAGGGAGCGTGTCTTGTTGCTCTGGAGTCCGTGACATGGTTTAACAGTCTCACAGGATCCATAAAACGCCCCCAAAGGCTTCATATAATCTCTCTCCCCCCCCCCCCTGGTTAATAGGAGATAATACAAGCGCACACCCTGATGAATCAATATGCAACAGCAGCTTTAGTTTGATAATTAATACCAGTGTCGGAAATAGATTTGTGATTTGGCAGGGCAGGTCTGATATGACTCGGGTCTCCCCTTCGCTCTTCCTCTCGACAGTCAAAGTCTCGTTCCACTCTGCATCCACATCCCATTGAACTAATCTCATTCAGTTTTTTTTTATTTTTTTATTTTTTTATTTCAATAGTGCTAATTCTTTGACTAAAGCCTGTTATCTCATTAAAAGGCCCCGCGATGGGATTCGATGGCATCCTGACATCTGTATTCATTCCCCCTCCGAAATGAGTCCCGACACAAATTTAATGAAAAAACAGTCAGAACAGTGGAGATTAGACGTCATGCCAAGTGTCTCTGAAGGATTCAAAATGGGGGGAATCATCTTTTTAGTTTTGGTTTCATTTTTGGAAAGGTGGATTAGCACTGCTCCTGGTTGAGGTCTGTTAGCCTGGCTTGTTTTCACTCAAACTTTAAGTGGGATTGAGATATTGACGAGTGCTACGAGTTCCCTGATTGGTTTTTTTCCTGAATAACTGCGACACTTAAAGCAGTATTCAATATCAAAAAAAAGTGCGAAACGGCGAGGCGAGACAAAAAGAAGCACCCCTGGCCCTCTGTAGATAAACCGAGACGCGAGACAGCTACAGTAAGCTAACGTGGGAAGTGGATTCCCTCTCTACGATCTGCAACCACCAAACTCCCTCATCTCCTGCCTCTTGCCTCCTCCCTCCTCCTCCCTATTCGCCGCCATCGCCCTCGTCAAAAGCCTGTGTCGGTTGTGGCGCTGATAATTCCCTCTGTTTGAAAAAAAAAAAGAGAGAGAGATGAAAGCGCTCATGGATGAAAGAAACTTGGATTTAATCTTTCTCGCCGTCTTCCGCTCTTCTCTCCCTCTCTCTCTTCCAGTACACGGTGTTGATCGTTTTCTTTTTTTTTTCCAGGGGAAAGGGAAGCAGAAGAAGAAGGGGAGAAAATGGGAAAAACAGCAGAAAGCCCATTTGGAGCCATGAGGACCAGGTGAGAGAAGGTGGTTCAATAGAATCAGTTTACCCTCTCTGAATGTACACACAGTGACCTGATGGGAAAAGCGGTCCCGAGGTGGAGAGGGGGCAAAGATAAAGAAAAGCCATCGTTTTTTCCTCCCGTGTCTCATTTGGCCCCCGCTACGATAAGGCCTTCAGCTCTCAGGTATCTGTATTCACAAGGTAAGAGGCCTGTCATAAAGCGGAGATAGAGAGAACGAAGAGAGCAGACGGGCTCGGCGGAGGAAGAGGAGGAGTGAAGACAAGGCCGTAAGAGGGATAGTCACTTCGCTGTTTTAAGTAAGACAAAGAATTAAACGCTCAAATTGAATCCCGTTTGTCAGACATGGCGAGTCTGAGCTCGGCTAAAAGAGCCACTCGGAGGCAGACACACAATAGCTTCTTTTAATACCCCGCATGCATTAAAAAAAAAAAACTTCAGTTGGCAAGCTTTTAAAGTACAAACGCAGACAGCTTCAGGAATTAAGGCAGAATCGGGGCGGATGTATTTGCACGGCTATATTGGAGGGATACTGTGAGACTCTTGACTCATGATTGGCTGACCGTAAACACAGTTTGTAGACAGGCTGTGTCGCCCAAACTTAAAATTGTTTCTGAAGATTCCCGGACAGACATCTTTTCATTCAACCCAAATCAAGTTTGAGTGCGATTCATTTTACAGACACTGCTGCTGGAGGTAGCCTCCTCGACCGCAGCCGTTCACAACACTACCTCGTGATGCAACTGCAGGGTCACGCCTGAAGGGTTTTTTTTGGGTTTTTTTCCTGACTCCTCCTGTAGTCCAGGAGTCAGGGGCGCACACACCTCATTATCCACCCCCGACTGCTCCGAGAAGGCGAAAAAGGAGGGAGGGAGAATCCACCCAGAGAGCGACGGGAGGAGGATCTGAGCGCAGACGCACAGAGGGAGTCACCTGCGACTATCTTTCACGCCACGTCACCATTATTCACCTTTTATGTTCTTCTCAGTGTGTAGTTGCACATTTGGTTTTGGAAATGCACTGCAAGTCCCATCATTGAATTGCAACAAAGGCATTTTATTTTTTAATTTCCTTCCAAATCTTTTTCCTCAGAGCTTTTCGAGCCTGATAAAAATGACGATAGGGCTGTTTGTTGAGTTTTTGTAAAGCTCAGCGTTGGCCCGAGGGCACCAGCATCCTTCCAGGAGGGGTTACACGAAGATAAATCAAGGTGTAGGTGGTGCTTTGTTATTTTATTTTTTTGGTGTATTTCACAGCCTGCAGCTCTCCCAGCCCCTCTCTGCCAGCTGGGGCAAAGACGGCCCATATGGCAGCCAAGCGTGGCTCCGGCCAGCTCGGGCTCATATGTATGGAAAACAAGGTCCGCGGAGGGAAGTCACGGGGGGTCACTCGAGTCAGAGAGGCAGCCCCGGGTCCTGGTGCAGGTTAGAAGGTCTTGGTTCAGGAGAGGAGGCTAATTTCTTCTACTTGGCTGAGCAAAGGCCTGAATAATTGCGCCCCCTGGGTTGGCCTGTGGAGGAGGTAGAGTGGAGCGTACCAACATGAGAGGTGGGGGGGGGGGTTACAGGAAAGAAAAGGTGGTTTTGAATCCAACTGTCCGTCTGAGGAGCTGAAAATTGGAGATGAGAGATGGTGTTGAAGTTGCTCCTTCTTCATGTGTCGTCGATGCAGCTGCAGACATTGCTGTGCACACTTCTACCTTCTCATTATAAAGAAATGGGCATTTCTCTCATGCTGAAACAGTTCAAGATTCCACTTTCAGCCTCGTTGATTAAAGCTTCTCTGACTTTATTTTTCCCCCCTGTGGTGACGACTTAAAGACGATGCAATCCATCCGTAATAAAAATAAAAGCTATTTACGGCTTCATTCGCGTTTGTACGTCTAAATCATCTCATCGAATCAAAACACAAACTTGAATGGAAGCAAAGGTTTGACTTGAGCTGTTAAACGCATTCAAACGGAGATGAGCTCTGCTGCGTTGAAGTTCTTCTTCCTCAGGTGTCTCTGTGGCCGCTGCTGTAATTGCTGTGGACATTTCTATCTCCTGCGGACAAAGACCTGCTGCGATGATGTGACGTAAAGGCTATCGAGCTCGTGTAGAGAGTACATCAAGTGTGCGAGCTTTTGGTAATGAACCTGCCACCGTGCTGCTGGGCCAGATTGAAAGCGGGCGATATGACTGCGTCTCCTGACGAAAATAAAGATCGCCCTTTCGACGGCGTGAGGCGCTCTCTCTCGCGCACGTGCGTGTGTGCGCGTGTGAGGAGGTGACACGAGTTTAAACGCGGTGAAGGCCGGGGGAAGTGAATGTGACACGCTCAGGTGTAATTACACTCGCCTGGTTCACGGCGGAGATGAAGAGGCATCAGACTTGAAGGAATATCGAAAGACTTGCTGATGAGCGCTCGCTCACTCGCTCTCTCTCTTTTTTTTTTTGCTCCCCCCTTTTTGTCACCATAACTGCAAGGTCTCACTTCTGTTTGCCTTTTCCAATTATCAAGGTGTGACTCTGGGCCCGCACAAGCCCCTCCCCCTCCTCATATAATGTTTCTGAACTCGACAGGAAAAAAAAAAAATATCATTTTCTTTTGTTTGCAGAAATAATTATCACTTACAAATTTCTCCTCCATTATCTGACGCCAGCTTTGCATTTCAGCTCTGACGTCGTTGGACATCGTGATCTTAGTGTAACACTGCCCTCTAGTGGCCGTTTGGCGTTTTACACACAACTCTGTGACGTCCCTGAAGTCACTAAATGGATTATGACAGCCTAATTTATGATTATCTCCATCCTGCTGACCCAATATTTCAGACCTGATGTTGAGATGAGAGGCGGACATCTTTTCTGCTCCTTTGTCTAAACTGATTCATCCATTATAATCAAAGCCCAGCGTGGACGATTCATGGCAACGGGATCAGTTTCATAGATTAGAAATCATTTCTGAACTGATCAGTGGACAGCAGAGGATCTTTGTTCTGCTGATTTGTGGGATTATTTATTTTTTGATGCTTCATATGCCTCCTATGAGAGACAGTGGACAGGCAGAAACCGTTGAGAGAGAGTGTGAGGAAGGGCGTGCGAGAAAGGATTCAAACCCAGGCCGCCCACAGCCTCTGTACTCGTATGCCCCCCACCAAAAAATATATATATTTTGATTGGATGAAAACCGCTCTCTACAGACTCAGTGCTAAATAAATGTCACGTGACTGTCAGTTAAATGACCAAGGAAGAAGACAGCGGAATATATAAGAAGAAGAAGAAGACAGCGTGAAGCTGAGAATGAACACATGAATCCTGCACTTTACCTTTTTATATTCTCCAGTCAATCAGATCTTGTGACGCATCGTTTTATGATTGTTGGCCGATCAATTGAACCTGAGAGAGGAAACCCAGAGAGGAGGAGACCATGAATTAGTGCTTCTAGACGCTGCGCTGTCTCTTAAAGGAACAGAAAATTTCCCCTGATCCCGTCACAAGGTAAAATATTGTGTGTTACTAAGTCAAATATCACTTCCTCTGACATCACTGCCTCAGAGCCGACTGAAAGAGACGGTTCGGTCGCTCCTGTCAGCTGATCAGTGCTCACTTGGTGATTTTTTGTTGCCCTTCACTTCCCAAACAGCAGCGCTATTGACCCAGACACACTGAACATACATCAAGCTGTCTGTCAAAGGGGAAGGATCCTCCACTTAATACATGTACACATCACCAGACTGAAGTTCTGGTGAGGACTTTGAAACAGGCTCCCGTGTTCTGTTTCAGCGCCACTCAGTGTTCAGTGGAGGCCGCTGCTATCCAAGCTCGATTTGGCCTCTGTGCCGGTCACATGACTAGAAGCTATTGAATAACAGAATCTCTGTATCTCCATATTATCATCATGGGTCATATGTTGCTTATCATGTGGCGAGGGACACTGTGATTCCCGCCCGTTCCCCCCCTCCTTTTTGGTTTTTACCACTGTGTTTTTTTCTTATTCTCTCAGAAAGTTAATTTGAAGTTATTTCATTGATGGCCTAAAGTGATCAAATAATGTTCCTCTGTTAGCTGACACCTTACTAAAAATATCTCACCACAACAGAAACAGCGTTCTCAATAGCTGATGTCAGCGTGGATATTTATTTTGAATTACTTTGAAGCAGTTAAAACTTTTTTCTTTTTCTTTTTTTAATTGAAGAAAAATAAAAAAAACACAGTTTCAAACAGAGTTTAATCAAACATCAGCTTCCGGAACATTCTCGTTTTTATGTCTCCGTACCTCCTGAATCATCCGACCAATGAGGAGCGAGAGCAGACCAGCCAGCAGGCAGCAGAAGACGGCGACGGGAGCGAGAAGGAAAGACGGGCCGAGCAGGATGCTGAGCTGGAAGGAGGGACAGGAGGAGGCTCTCTGACGGAGGACAAACTGCTCCAGAGTGTCCAAAACCTGGACCCACGTCAGGTACATGAGCACCACGGCCAGCAGACCCGCACCTGACACACAAGACGGCACACCTTCAATCAGCAGTTTTCTTCATTATGTCCTTCAGTGTAATCTGTCACTCTGCTTTGGAGTGGCATGCAGGTTAGGAGCCGCAGGTCAGACCCTAACCAGGCTGTGTTCATGGGGTGTACAAACTAACCACTAGGCCACTGGCGCCCATGTGTTCTTGAATAAAGGATGAAATGCGTTAATCGCTAGGTCAGAACTTTCTTCAAGATCAGATCTCAGATTCAAACATTTTAGAGTGATAACGTGAGTGTGGGCTTTTTTTTTTTTGGTGTCCTTACCGCCGCTCAGCTGTAAAGCCCCGCCCACTTTATACAGCTTGTGATTGGCCAGTGGTCCCGCACAGATGACTACAAATCCACCAATAAAGACCGACATCCAGCCTGCGACCAGGAAGATGCTCCAGAATGTCCTGAAAACTGGAAGGAAAGAATAAAGTTCATAATGATGTGAAATGGATTGATTAATCATTTTAATAAGACATTTACCGACCAATAGCAGAAGGGTGTTCATACGGCTCCGTTGGCTTCGCCCCCGATGGCTCATAAACAGGAAATGGAAAGAGGAAAGCGGCACTGCAGAGCTTCGGTGACGGCTGATTGGCTGAGGAGAAAGAGGCAGTGGTGATGCTTTGTGTTTGTCAGACTTTGATGCGTTGGACGAGTTTCACAGACGTAAAGAGTCTCACGGATCCAAAGGTCCCACGTAGAGAACTCCTCCGAATCAGCCCTGAAGGAGCAGCGCCAGAACAGACCCTCATGGAAGATCCTCACTCCGCCTGAAGCCTGATGAGTCTGCAAAACACAGGATGCAGATTTAATGACCCATCACAAGAAACTACTTTCTGCTTCTGATTCTTTGAACATGAGGATATTCAAGTTTCACATCATGTCCATGTTTTTTTGTTTCGCCTTTATTTTAAAAGTACAGTGCCAAGCCAAGAGAAAGAGCGGGTAATGACACGAGAGAACCCGGGCCATCAACCTGGAGGAACACGACCTCCACACATGGGGCGACCTGGTTTCATTATTTTTCATGTCCATGTTGACATCGAGCAGCTCGCTGATAATCAATTCTGTGTTACATTTGGACCAGAACTGACTTTGTTTCTCTTCTTTCTTTATAGGTCAAGATATCGAAATGTGCATCATCATTCAGATACTAAATATCCAGATATGAGTTTTGGTCCTTTCGCCCAGCCGTAGCCAGCAGAGATAAACGTGCATTAATGAATGGAAATCAGTGAAGATCATCTCCCGAACGATCAAAAACAGGGACAATAACTAAAACCACCACAAGAGGGAGACAAAGATCAGGAAGAAGAGAAACATTAAACATAAACCATTCCTCAAGCCTTTGTATTTTTGCACTGAAGCTTGAAGTTTGAACCGACCGTGTGCAAATGTTTGACTTTGATTCTGCAGGTAGTGCACGGTCTCTCCTGACCTGCATGTGCACACACTGGTTTTCTCTCTTCTGCTCTAATAATTACACAAAGATGAGAGAAGCTTGGCTTTGGGTTTCTAGAGCGAAAGTAAATGACTGCATACAACTTGATCTACTTTAAACGTCGACTTAAAACACTTTTTTCTTTGCCCTTGACTGATTTTGTCCTCTCCTCGTTTCTTTGATTAAACTTCTGAATAGTTCTCTTTGAATGTCATTCGTTTTCTTTGGTTTAAGCAGCACGATGCACAGATGGAGAAAGTTTAGTTTAGTTTCACAAAGAGATCCTTAATCCTATTAAAAACACTTTTTCTTATCTTCAAAATGATCGTGTATGTTTTCAGTACTGTCAACACTGTTAATTTTTCTGCGTATTGACTGAACCTCTCATCTAAAGGTGTCGAGACTAGAGCTGTGACTGTTGTAGTTTTAATGCATCTGTCCTCTGTTGCATGTGTTATTTTGCTTGTTCTGTCTGTAGTGCGTTAGGTTTTGTCCTTATATGACTATATATGATAAATTTGTATGGGACCCCCTTCAAAACAAGGTGATACAGCTCAAGGGGCCTGTCCCAACATATCAAAATTCAATTATAAAGGGTGAGTAACAGTGGATGGAAAAGTGTGCAACACTTTTGATTTACACGGCAGTAAACTTGTCAAGTCTAATTTAAAATGTTTTACTTTTATTTTAGTCATTTGCTTTTTTTGGTTTCAATTTTTAGTAAAAGTAATTTCTCACAATTTCCATTTACTATCTCATCACTGTGGCTACATGATTGCACATCTTACCTTTTGTTTTCTCTCCATCAATTTTTACTTTCACTTTAATTTTATGGTCTTACATTTCTTTTGCTTGGATTCATTTCTACAACTTTCCTTCCTGTTTAAAACCATCTACTCAAGTAAATACCTCACTGCTGCTCTTCCTCTTTTTCAGGCCACTTCCTCCGAAGCTTCCCTCATCGGAGTTGCACGTCTCGGCCGCCAGCAGCCAGTACTCGGTCCCACAGGAGAGCAGCGTGAACAGAAACCCCACCGCTCCGAAGAACAGCGCCAAGAAGAGGAGCACCTTCAGCCTCTCAGCCGGAGTCATGACGCAGCCTGTGAGTTCTCCCTGAACACAACTTACATGGACAGTGTCACTCGTCTACAGCCAGACTCCGTCTACTCTACTACAACTTCAAAGACAACAAGGGGTTGACATTTATTATGTCGAGAAACAAAGAGACCCTGTAGAGAGAGAAACACGCCTGTGGACAGTACAACACTAACTACGGACATGAAAATAACTTCTGGCCTCACTTATGAAGGGATACAGTTACTCTCCCTCTCACTAAAATAACATTAAGGCATTGACGGTATTTCCTCCAATCCAAATTTAAACATGTAGAAGCACAGCACACACACTTTATATAAAGATGGACGACACAGGCAGTTCCCTGAAAGTGAAGTCAGAAAGTTTGGAGGTCCTTTTTAAACAGATGGGAGAGGAGCAATCTATAGAGTCAAATAAATTCTTTAATGTTTAATCATGCCAATGTTCACTTTCCTGAAAACCTTCGTTGCGAGGAGTTATCCGAAGCTAAAAAAATATGGGCTAAAAGGCCGTGATTTGGCAGGTCTGATAACAAACGCAGCCCCGTCCAAAGTTGAAGAGAACTGGCGCAGGACGTTACAGAAACTAACACAAGAGCCATTAAACTTTCCGTATTCGGTAAAAGGGTCTGCTCAAAAGCGACAACGACGTATCCTGCTGTACCAACTTCGGCTCATATTGTGTAAATGAATAGAGGGTTCTAATTTAGGAAAGTGGCGAATACTGTGGCTCAATTAGCCATCTTAACATGCAGGCTCTTGGGGGGGAGTTGGCTTCACTTTGGTACAACAGTAGGAGGTGGAGATGTGCTGTCCATCTTTATACACAACAGTTCAACGTGGAGAGAAAAATACATCACAACTGTAGAAATATCTCCGTGGCATTTATTGGAATGCCAGTATCGAAATCCAGATTTGGTCAAGCACGAGGCTGTCCAGTAGAACTGAGATCTAGGCAACAGTGACGGTCCAACAACAGTCATTCAAACTGCATGTTCATATATTAATATTACTTTTTTGTTTTCTTCTAACAGAACGGTACTGAAAAGGTTAATACACGTTGAAAAAAAAGAAAAAGAAAAAAAAAAAGGAAAAGTAGGAAATATTTATTTGAACAGATTTAGATTTTTTTTAAATGCCTGGCGTGTTTTTAACAATCTACGTTCAAATAAATATTTCTTCTCGGGACATTTTCAAAACACAGAAAAGGAAATCAGGAATGGTCTGAATGTCTTACTGACTTTTTTAAGCTGAATACTAAAAAAAAAAAAAAAAAAAAAAAAAAAAAAGGTTTTTGTGTAAAATGATCGAGCTAAGAGCTTCCTGCTGCTTTCTGAAACAACCATTATTTTTAGAGTACATAACATACCAAGAAGATCCCCCACAAAAAATACAAAGAGCAGTGCGTTACAGGACTCCTGATGAAGACATATTACAACCCTGTGAGGAGATTAGAAGGACATGAACGAGGCACGCAGAAATCAAAGAGTTATCACCTATTATGAACCTATCGCAGTAAACATTTTGTATAGAGGATCCTTTGGGCTTGAGTCACCTCTTCTTTTTTTTTTCCTCCAGGACATTTGCTGCTTCTTCTTTTTGTTTTTGGCAGTTTGTTTGGTCCGCTGTCGCTCTATTTTTATTTTTTTTTCTTCGAATGACGAGTGTGACAGGTGCATCCGTGCAAAGGCTCATGGGACTTCTACAGCATGTGAGGTCTCGTGACGCCCCAGACAGCACCCCCTAAGACATAACTCCGAAGACGGGGTTGTGGCGACAGATGCTCGGACCGATCTCCTCGTAGTCTTTCTTGGTGTGGCACACTTGGTAGAACTCAGGCTGAAACAGAAACCACAGTATTTGAGTGCACTTCCAGTTTTGTTTAAAGACTCAGGGGACGTCTCTGCTCTCTGAATTATTCTCTGGTTTGTTTCAAAAAAAAAAAAAAAAAATGGAGCGTTGTTCTGTTCTGATACTCACTGTAGATGCCAGCATCGACCCTCCGAACCAGACGGCGTACCTCTGCATGTGGTGAGTGATGACCTGCACGTCGATGGGTTTCGGCTACAAAAAAGGAAAAATGCTCAACTTGGTCGATATTCTTGAAAACTTAAAAGTAGAACGCAACGTATAAAACACGAACAAGACACAAGGTCGGCGAAATTATCATACCAAGTGTTGATAACATGCCGACATTCCCAAACTTGACCATCAGGACGTGACAATCCTTCAGTTCTACCTTTTTTTTAACAGGTTGACAGATTAATACGTCCTTCCTCCCCGTCTCCTCACCTTCAGTTTGCCGCCGCTCAGCTCTTCACTCATTTTCAGCCGGGCGTCCACCGTCCTCTTCAGGTCTCTCTGCAGGCGTCTGCCGAAGTCCCTGAACATGGTGGAGCCTCCGGAGAGCACGACGTTCTGCACGCAGCAGGACAAGGAGGTTCAGGAAAACATGCACACACGTTGAAAAACTGAAGCAGCTGGGACGGGTGTGTGTGTGTGTGTGTGTGTGTGTGTAAATGGACCTTGTACAGCGGACGTCTGACATCGATGGGACAGTTCTGGATGACCTCGTCCACCACCTCTGAGATGGGCTGGGTGAAGTCGGGGTTGGCAAACTGATGGAGAAGAAACAAAAAAAAAAAACACTCAATATGTGATATTGTTATGACAAGAGGTTGATATCAAAGGGTTCGTTTTTTAATACGATCCGTTACCTCAGGGTGGAAGAAGATCTCGGGCCCCAGGAAGCGCTCGTAGCCCACGTCGATGGTGAACTCCTTCTTGGAGATGGCGTTGATCCCCGTGTACTGCTTGATCCACTTGGAGCCGTCTGTGTCGTACTTGTTGAACTCTTTCACGAGGTCGGGACAGACGTAGCTGAAACGCTCCTAAAAAACAAAAACCCAGAATAACTTTCACAGTGTCATTTTTCATTAGCCTTTATTAGATAAGAGGGCGGAAGAGGGACAGGAAGTACATGATAGATAGATAGATAGATACTTTATTGATCCCGAGGGAAATTCAAGTGGGGGGGGGGGACTTAACCGCTAGGCTAGGCAGTGAGGAATGGGCTGGAAATGAAATCAGACTCGTTTGTATTCATGAAGAATTTCAGCTTGTGTGGCTACAATGACATCTAGTGGCCAAACTGAGTAATGCAAGCATCTCTTCCGAGTATCACTTCCTTTTTTTTTTTTTCTTTCTTTTTTTTTTTTAAATCTCAATCGACACGGAACATGACGCAAAATGAGTGAACTCAACTTCCCTGAACTGAGTATTTGTGACTCGTATGTCCCAGCGTTTGATGAGTTGCTGGGAAACGCTGAAGCTCACCCACCTTGACAGCTTTAGCCGTCTCCAGGGACTGCTCGGGAGGAATCCCCACCTCCCGCTCCCTGAGCAGTTGTTGGGTGAAGTATGTGATGTCCCGGCCAGCGATGGGGATGTGCTTGATGCAGCTGCCGATGACGTAGCCTTCAGCCTGGAAAACAAAAGCAAATCTAGTTTCGGGAGGAGCACAAATACAGTCAAAGATATTCCTGAACGAAACCACTCTCACCACAGGGATGACGTGTGTCACGCCGTCCCCGCTGTCGATCACAGTCCCCGTCAGCGTCCGCTCTCCGACCTGTCGGGACGTCCAGGATGCAGCCAGAGCCAGGACAGCCTAAAGAGATGACAAGCGATATTTCATTCAAATCTGATGCAAAAGAGCTGATCGAAAGAAGAGCACGAGAAAACCACAGTCCCTCAATCTGCTCTGTGACCGATTCGCATGAAGTGGAGAATCTCAAAAGAAGAAGGTGAGCCTTAAAACATGTGAAGTTTGCGCTCAGGGGAATTCTACTTTCAGGGCCTTTTTTTCCCCATCACACGCACTCATGTGTTGACATTTGGTGGGATGTTTCTGAAACGTACCTGAACAGCGATGTAGAGTCCGGGGACGTTGAAGGACTCGAACATGATCTCGGCGGTGTACTCCCTGTTCTCTGGTGTGTTGAGGGGAGGCTCCGTCTGTGAAGAGAGAATTAAAAGAATTAAAAATGAACTTGAATTTCCCTCGGGATCAATAAAGTATCTATCTATCTGGGACCAAGTGAAGACTTTCAGGTGTTCTTGTTGTGGAGGGGAAACATTGAGCACGTCAAACCTCTGCATCATCGAGACTTTATCTTTGTCTGTATTGTAGCTTAGATAAATGTGTTTACTGCGTCTCACCAGGAGAAAGTAATGGTCTTCAGGTTCTGCCCGCAGGTACTTGAAGATGATCTGCTCCATGAATCTCTCCATCAGGTCCCAGTCCTCCACAATCCCGTGACGGATCGGCCACTGGAAGAGCCACAGGTAAATGTGAGTGTCACTGTTAGCCTGGAGGCTGAACACAAGAACAGCGTCTGGATTCCCTCTTACTTTTGTTGAATACGACGGTTTTTCGATGGCTTCGTCCCCGATGAAAAAGTCCAGGTCGTCGACGCCCCTCATCATCCTGCGCTGGGCCTGGTCTCCCACCTTGGCCGATTCTTTGATGGCGATACCTGACGTGTGTTTGCCAGTTTAAGTCAAACAGTGTTTCCCACGCATAGACAATACTGCTTCCACATTTAGTTGTGCTTATTTTCTGCTGTGCACACTTTGATTTTTTTTTTTTTTATCAATAGGGTCTAAATTATTTGAATGCAGGAAACAGTGGCTTATATAGTGAGATCAGGAAGTCAACCTGAAACCCATATTGTGGTGAAAAGTGGAAGAGAAACTGTTCATGTGTCAGACTGTTTAACCAAGCCTGCTCCCTGTAGATCATAAACACACACCCACAAACTGAACCAGTTCACTCCTACCTCTTTGTTTCATCATAATCCGACAAGATGTCACCTGATCTTATTTGTATTTTTAATGTGATTTGCATTGCAATTATAATCTATGGGACAAATTGTGCGTCCATCCTTACGTGCACTGTGTTCATACAGACTTACATCTTTAAGTCACAGACTCTTTCACTATTTTTCATGTTTTTATCTACACAGCTCAAACAAATAAAGGAACACTTAAACAAAACAATGTAATCAAGTCAGTCACACTTCTGTGAAATCAAACTGTTCACTGAGGAAGCAACACTGATTGACCATCAATTTCACGTGCTGTTCTGCAAATACAGGCAATTAACAAGACCCCCCCCCCCCCCCCCCCCCCCCAATAAAGGAGTGGTTCTTTCAGGCGGTGACCCCAGACCACTTCTCAGCTCTGATGCTTTCTGTCTGATGTTTTGGTCACTTTTTAATACTAGCGGTGCTTTCGCTCTCGTGGTAGCATGAGACGGCGTCTACAACAGATACAAGTGGCTCAGGTAGTGCAGCTCATCCAGGATGCACATCAATGCGAGCTGTGGCAGGAAGGTTTGCTGTGTCTGTCGGAGTAGTGTCGAAAGCATGGAGGCTCTACCAGGAGACAGGCCAGTACATCAGGAGACGTGGAGGAGGCCGTAGGAGGGCAACAACCCAGCAGCAGGACCGCTACCTCCGCCTTTGTGCGAGGAGGAACAGGAGGAGCTCTGCCAGAGTCCTGCGAGATGACCTCCAGCAGGCCACAGATGTGTTTGCTCAAACGGTCAGAATCAGTCTCCATGAGGGTGGTGTGAGGGCCTGACATCCACAGGTGGAGGTCGTGCTTCCAGCCCAACACCGTGCAAGACATTTGGCATTAACCAGAGAACACCAAGATTGGCAAATTGTCCACTGTCGCCCTGTGCTCCTCACAGACCAAAGCAGGTTCACACTGAGCACATGTGACAGACTCTGGAGACGCTATAACAAGCCACTTAATATTTTTAAGGTCAAAGTTATTTATTTTATTCAAAGCCTACTGCGTCTCAATAATGCCATTGGGTTATGACCTTAATTGCTCAAAATAAATCAAAAAGACCACTGGAGGAAAACTTCAACAAAAAAAAAAAAACCATTCAATTGTCCTTGCTAAAGAAAGATAATGTCCCCCTTTAACGTGCAAAAGAAATGTATAAGTCTGTGGAAACAGCTCCGACAGAGGAAAAAAAAAAAGTATCCTCCACAAAAAAAAAAGAAGCAAAAAATGTCCATTCGGTTGGCACTCACCGGTCTGGCAGCCTAATTCGTTTCTTACCCCGGGAGATACAGGTCTCTTTTTGCGTCATACGGTCCTCCAAAACCTAAGCTCCAAAAAACCATGTCCAGGAGGAAAAACGCTGCACCTTTCAAAAAAGTTGATCCATAATCCTCATCCGGGAAAAAAAAAAACCTCTCTCTCCTGCCACCCAGTCCACACCACCGCTCAAAGAAAGAAACCAAAAAAAATACCCAACAAACATTTCCCCCTCCCTCTTTGTTCACCTCTGCCCCACCCCCTACACACCCGTGTATCCCTGGCTAATTAGGTCACCTATCCAGGCTTCAGACAGGAACACACACACACACCTAACAGTAGTGGCCATGTCACAGCGCCGTGGAGAACGTTCTGCTGCCTGCAACATCCTCCAGAATGACCGGCTTGGCGGTGGGTCAATAATAGTGTGGGGTGGCATTTCTTTCCCTCCATGTGCTCGCCAGACGTAGCCTGACTGCCATTAGGTACTGAGAAGAGATCCTTAGACCCCTTAGGAGACCATACGCTGGTGCGGTTAGCCTTGGGTTCCTCCTAATGCAAGATGATGCTAGACCTCATGTGGCTGCAGTGTGTCAGCAGTTCCTGCAAGGCATCAATGCTATGGACTGGCCCGCCCGTTCCCCAGACCTGAATCCAATTGAGCACATCTGGGACATCATGCCTCGCTCCATCCACCAACGCCACAATGTACCACAGACTGTCCAGGAAGTGGCGGATGCTCTAGTTCAAGGAGGAGATCCCTCAGGAGACCATCTGCCACCTCATCAGGAGCATGGCCAGGCATTCTGGGAGGTCATACAGGCACGTGGAGGCCACACACACTACTGAGCCTCATTTGGACTGGTTTTAAGGACTTTACATCAAAGTTGGATCTACCTGTTTTTCCACTTTAATTTTGAGTGTTACTCCAAATATATACCTCCATTGGTTAATACATTTGATTTCCATTGATCATGTGTGATTTTTGTATTCAGCACATTCAACTATGTAAAGATCAAAGTATTTAATAAGGATACTTCTACTCGTTCAGATCTAGGATGTGTTATTTTAGTGTTCCCTTTATTTATTTTTGAGCAGTGTAGTTTAATTTTGCACTGTGATTTTCTTTTGCCATCCTGCTTTGCTGCTGTAACACTCTAAATCTCGCAACTTGCGTGAAGAATAAAATATTAACTTGTATATTAGTCAGACTGTTGAGGATTTTTAATGAAAACATATAAATTAGGTCATAAAAATACAACAAACTAAAACAAACATGTTAAACCCTGAACATAATGTTATTAGGTTATGCTTAAATCACCTATATGGTATTTTATTAGTTTAACATGCAGTGATATTCACACTTCCACGCGGAGCTGATAACCAATCACTGTGTTAAGTTTTTACTTACATGAAGGGATGATGAACTGTGGCTCAGTATTTCCTGCATAACCCAGCTTTGTGTACCTAAACAAGGACAAACACCAACACACAGTGACTCCCTTGTTTATAATGGATCAGTTTAAAACTTCAAACATGCACTTTATTGGTTAAACGTTGATATAAATGTGTAAAAATGTTTTCGTCCGTAAAGACTTGTCCAGGAAGTAAAATTAGCATCCAGCAGCTAACATCGGCTAAAAGCATTTAAGAAGATTTATTCGGGATAAAAACGAACAAAATAGTCGCTTTAGCTTACTTATCCCGTCAGCCCCCAACTTTACAGACAATATTTGATCTCAAAAAGATGTATATTCAGATTGAGGAGGCTGCACATTTGAGCCGGAGAGCTACGCGGGGCGTTAGCTGCAAGTTTGACAGTCAATGAAAAAGCCGTGCTAATGCTAACAGGCTAGCTCCCGTTGTCGTTTCTCACCCAGTGCCACAGTCGACAACACAAGCCGGGAGCCGACCAGCCATGCTCGCTGTCGTCTAATCCGTCCAAAGAAAGCGAAAATATCAAACGACTGGATGTCCAATTAGTGTCTGATTGAACTCGCAACAGCTGCAGCAGCCGGAATGAATAGCAAGTCTCGGCCGACGGAGGAACGCCTTCCGGGTTTGAGGAGAGCTCTTCTTGTGCAGAGTCAGCAGCAGCTTGGACGGAACAACACCACCCCCAAGTGGACATATACTGTAACTGCAACAACTGCAGTTTCCGAGAATTAATGCTTAAAATAAGAAAAAGAAAATATTAAGAGTTTCAGGTCTTAAAGACACAAATGTCAATATTACAGAATATGATCAATAATATTAACATTTCTGTTGATTTTACACCTTTATACACGTCTATCTATATAGGTCTATCCTAAACAATCTGCTACTGTGAATAAATGCCACTGTTGTAAGAGCAGAACATTATTGTTGTTATACAATAGTGTGCAGTATAAGGGACGTTTCTGTTCTTTATATTGTTGTTGTCTCTTTCTACAAGGGGGGTTTCTCCATTGAGACCAAAAATAGCAACCAGCCTCATCGGGGTCTGCTGACTCCACTCGATGATATCAGTGATTTAGTTGTGATCAAAGGCTCCTCACAATCCCTGACTACATGTAGGGGTCACTGATAAAGACGATATATACGAGCAGAACTGGAGCTCCAGGGCTGGATTCTGGCTTCAGAGCACTTTAGCACGTTAAATCCAATCCCCTGGACAGAGAACATTGGCCCTTTGTCCTCGGGCAGACTCATCACTCACTCGAGAGTCTCTTCACCGCAGCGACTCTCAGAGAAAAAGCCCTCGGCTCTGCTGCTCCTGATAGGAACAGTCTCCTCGCTGCCGAGCCGGGGCCACTTGATAGAAACTCTCTATCACGAAGTGTAGCTGGAACCATTTGTTTTATGTCTTTCACTTCCCCATAGCACCAGTGATTTAAACAGCGCTGAACACAAGGGGTGTCTCGTGTCCTCTCTCAAACCTAACCTCGCTCCCTGATGATCGGGACTTTTCTTAAACCGCCCCTCACCCTGCTCCGCCTTGTCTCCTTCCTGTCCTTTAATAACCAGCTTCCTGATTCTGTGTCCTGCACCGTCATTGTTTTGAATACTAGAGGGCGCCACGTGCTCTCACTCCTCTTTGATGATCATCAAGTCACTTACTGTGATTTACAAAAACCAAACCAACCCGTTCCTCTGACACAGTCCTTTAAACCATCAGTCCCTCCATGTATTAAACACCAGCCTGTTCTTGTAAACACCTGTCCTCACAGCTGCACATTCATTCCCCCCTCCTTTGCGCTGCTGTAACTTTAATTGTGTTTATTCTCCTTTATTGGCCCTACTTACTGGAAAGAAGATTTGTTTCTGTGCAATAAAGGCGATTGGAGTTTTAATAAAGTGGGAAAGTAGACTGAACGCTATAGTCATCAGATTGAAGATTATTGTTGATGCTGTGCACGCTCTCCTCTTCTTATTCCGAGTAATATGCTTAATGGGATTTGTAATTTAATGACTTTTTTAAATCAATAGCAGAAATACAACTAGAGATCTAGTTCATTCATAATTAGTAAATTAATGTGATGAGATCATCTCTGATTTATTTGTGATGTACACTTCCATGTTGGCTTTAGTTTAGTGTCCTGTAGCTGCTGCTTCGTTGCAACCTTTGACTTTCAGCTCCTGCAGCAGCAGAAACACTTTGGCCTATTAGCCAATACTAATTATGGAGCCTAAATCCTCACATCGGTCTGCATATTTGTAGATCTGTGTCCGCATGAGTGGATCTATCCACACATTTGCACAAATATCTCCAACCAAATGTTGGTCCTCTGAATACTGTTTACCTCCTGCTGCATGTTTTTGATATTCTGGCCCTTGTTAGTCCTGTATCTTACACGTTTCTCACCCAGGCCAGTTAAGATAATTCCCCCTCTTATTTCCAACACTTTTAGTCGACAGTAAACACGGCAGATGAGTCGGGGTCTCTCATCAACTCGAGTATTTGCAGTCAGTGTTCGCACGTACGTCATTAGAGCAAAGCAGAGGTGGGCCTTATTATTTTTAATAATCGGCTGTTTTTTGCTGCTTCTTAATCCCGCAGGATCTGATGTCGGCATTCTGTGATCCCCACACCTTCATCCTCCTCCTCCTCCTCCTCCTCTGTGTCCACGCTTAATGATGCTCAGTCATACAGCCGCTGCAGGATGCGGCTAAACAGAAGCATTAATAACATCAAAGTCATGTGATATCTTTACGATTTGATCAAAATGTCCCTCCTTTACCTGCAGACATTCAAACATTTCGAATCAAATAGGCTCAGACCAGTGTACTCGTGTGCTTAGATGTTTATAACTAAAAGACTGTCGGAATGTTCAGATGTGCATCCTCATTGAAAAACCACAGTGGCTGCACTCTGCACAAACAAATCAATAGATGAGTAATTGAGTGACAGCAGCATGCTGAAATGGAGCTAATTTAATAAAACATTGGTTCCACTTCGTCCTCGGTCTGACTGCGTGAAGGTTAAAGACATGGAGGCTTCCAGGGGCCACCAGCAGAGGAGGATTTCATTTTTCAAAGGGTCGAGTAAAGTCAGCGCCTCCGTCTAAACCCCACACTTTCTGGAAGGATATCTGAGGGGATTTCTAATGTTACGGAGACGGGTTTAGTGGCTGCATGTGGAGGTTGATGCAGACACAAGTCTTTCTTCCTTTTTTTTCCAGGTTAACTTCAGTTTCATGTGTTTCAAACACTCTGTGACTTTTTTTTTCTGGCGAACCAAAGGAGCTAATTCTTAAAGTTAACTTTAAAGGCTCCTAATTAAGTGCTTAAAATTGTGTCCGAGGTGGTAACTGGGATACGCACGAAACAATTAACGGCAGTAAATTGCTAAATTAACCAATCGAGTCTTTTCATCAGCAAGTCAGCAGAAAATGTTGCAGCTCGAGACTCGGGGTTGTACTCTTTTTTTATACACATTCTGCAGAACCTGTTTTTAGCACAAGCAAAAGGGACTGAGCACAAGTCTTCCATAATGCAAGGTGTCTTTTTCTTGAGCAGAAATCTCCAGACATCGCTGAGATATTGCATTTTTGAGCATGGGGTGGTTGTGAGGTTACTGTTGCCTTGACCTTTGAAATTTTTTTTCCACCACACTTCAATCAGCTCATCGATGAGTTTCAGTGGATGTTTGTGTCCAATCTGAAAACATTGTGTCATTCCTAAAATATCCATAAGACAGGGACGAGGAGAGAGCCGAGATCAGGGTTACATCGAGACATAATGACGTCATTGTGGAACTGATCTTTGCTCTTGTGTTAAAATAATATTATATTGTTCGAACAGAAGTTTTCATGTGACCTGTGTCATGATTCCATTTAAAGAAATGATGTTAGGAGGTGAAAATCCATCAAAGCAAACATGACTTTTGACCTACAACTTCTCGTCAGTTCCTCTGTGAATTCTTTATGAGAAGCTGTCGTGTTACCAATGGAGGAGAAAACACACCGCCCAGCCACTTAAACAAGTCTGATTTTTTTTTTTTTCCTGGAACATTTATTTACACTACATATGAGCAGAATACAGCGTCACTCTTCACAGAAGACCGGTCATAAAAACTGTCATGAGCATTGATCAGGTGATTGGTTTCTCTCATCAACTCGAGTGCTCCCGAGTAAAGATGAACCAATGAACAACACCATTTAAATATTCAGGCTTTTTCTTTAAAAGGAGACTCTTGATTGGTGTTCAACCTAATGCACATGTTTGGCCTTTAAATGTGGGAAATGTATTTTTCAGATTTTCTGTCTGACAATTTGAATATTAGTACTGCACAGATGACAAAAAAATAACAAAAAAACACTTTTCAATATATGACCCATCCAGGGAGTCAACTGTACTGTCATTGTTACAGAGTAGAACATTTAGTATTTGGTCTTTTTAAATTTAAAACTATAAAGAGACTTAAACTTAAAGGGGAATATGGCCAATATAGCCTGATGTGTTTTGGCTCATAGCTTGATCTTACACTGGACTGCCTCTGTGCGAAATAAACTGATTAATGTATTGTAGCAGTTGTTCCCAATTTTAGCTGAGTGTCTCCTTTCCAGACAAAGGAAAAACACGTCTTATTAACGTCTATAATGGATACATTCAGCGCTCTGTAATCCAGAGTCCTCCTCTCATCAAATGTTTGAAGATAAAAGATGTTAAATAAAACATCTGAACATGTTATACTTCATGAAAACTCCATTCATGCTGTGCAGCTGGGAAAAAATCTGCAGTAAGCGGCCTCAGAACGGCTCTAACTCCACTGTCGTCTCCCTCAAAGGGCCTTCTTCTTTAAAATACATGAAGGTGATCTGAATACTGTTGTAGCAAACACGAAATGTGTGTTTCCCGAGCAACATTGACAACAGCATCAACGAGAAGGAGAACTGTCACTGAAAGCCGACAAACTCAAAGCTTAAAAATATCATTTTCCACGCACGATTGTTACTGGCACACCGTTTACAGCATGTTCACCTCACGGAAAAAAAGCAAAGAAATGAAGAGATGCCTCGGCTGCAGAGCGAAGTGTCCTTCAGGAACGATTCCCAAACTGTTTCTTCCTCCAGGGTCATTCTTCGCGGTCCCGGTGGTCGATCAATCACATCAACAGTTTGTCATGTTGCTGAGAAGGTACAAAGCCGGCGCCGTGTCCAAATGTGCTCCACAGCTGTGATCGCAGGTCAGAGCTCCACGTCAACCTGCGGCAGAAAACGTGTTCATTCATAAACATAATCTGCATGCATGCGTCAGCCACGTGTTAGAGGGTGAGTCAAGAGGTGGAGGCAGTTCTGTCGGAGTTAAACTCAGCCGTGGTTCATCTTTAGTGCTCCAAGTCAAAACAACACTTGTGTATCGATTATCAGTGCAGGTTGCAGATTTTTCTTTTTTTTTTTTCGGGGAAATTATCTTTTATAGTTTTATAGCAACCCAAAGATGGCAGTCGCCATGTTGAAAGCTCTCCTTCCAACTCAATCACAACAGTTGATTTATGAATAATCACCCAGTACAGTTTTATAAGTCAAGAAATGAGCTCTTGAGATCAAAACAATATTTTTAAATCTGCCGGTAAAATGGACTTTTTATCATTGGATCTAATGAGGATCTTTGGTTTTTAGAGCTGGCCTCTATTGGTCACTTGAGGAACTGCAGCTTTTTCTGCTTCCACATCGGCTTCTTTTTTTAAACACTGGAGGTTCAGCTTGTTCATCTCTGCTGTTTTCTTTGTCTGAAAATCAACAGTACAGATAATTAGAGTCAGAGCCAAAGGTGTAAATCAAGTTTGGCTTCAAGGACAACCGATAGTGATGATTATCGCTTATTGACCCTTTGACCTTTCTCACTGTGCAAGAAGTTTTTTTGTTTTTTTTCATTTCTATAGTTAGCGCTAAAAAAACCAAAAAAAACTGTACAGCAGAGCGGTGATGGCGTCCTCTGTCTACGTCACAGGGAGGATGGTCAGCAGCAGCGGCGGCGGCAGGAAGAAGGTCATGAGGAGGAGGAGAAGTGGCGAGCTGGCCTGCAGGCTTGATGTGGCTGCAGACGAAGGGGGGCGCTTCCTCCTTGGCCCGTTGCAGAGCGGCGTGTTGCAGCAGGAGATGCAGACAGAGTTCAGCCTGCCGGTGCAGAACTGCTGGTACCCTGAGGAGGCGATGAGGCAAGCTCCCGAGGAGGCGCAGGACTTCCGATAATGGATACCTACACACACATAAAAAGAGGGTTTGTAATGTCTTCACAGTTATTGGCGAGTCCTATAACCCCAACCTGGGAGAAAGGTGCTTTATTTTCTCTTGCTTTAAATCGTTTACAGCGATTGAAAATATTACAGATAAAAGCCCTGTGTTGTGCAATGCCGCAGAGTTTCCCTGCACAGCACAGCCACGGAGCTATTGACTGAGTCTGCTCTTATTTACTGACAGTGTCCGATATGTTTCTATAATTTAGTTGCTTGTATGAAAACGTATCTTCTGCAGTGCTGTAACTTTCTGTCGCACCCCAGGGAGCCTGATTCCATTAAAAAAGGAATGTTTCTGCGTTTGGCGTTGATGTTACACATCCGCTATGTTAGAGAACTTCATTTACCCTTTAATGAAACCTTCTTATTGTGTGGATTTTTCTTGTGTTTTCTCCTTACACAAAGGACAAGAAGGACAGATAAATGAAACGGGCGCAGAACGTCGCACTGTCAGATCATTTGAAGTTTCAGTTATAGCATTTTTTGTCATTAAGCCAGTCCTGACTGATAGTATCCAAATCGACAAAAACGATATTTTAAGTGATCTCCTTGTCTGAACACTGCACCCCCCCTAAAATCCTCATTCATGATTGGCTATTTTCCTGATTAGCGGTGGGACTGAAAAAAAAATACTTTGACTTCTCAGAATCATTCATGAGTGTGTCCATTTTTTTTTTTAATCTCCTTCCATCATGGTCGATAATCCTTTGTGTGTATAACACTCTTTCATTTCCATTTCTTGTGAACATACATGATGTTCTCTTGTCTGAAACAGCCTCTGAATACAGTCTGGTCACATGTCTCCTTAACATCTATCACTGAATGTCTTTTTAAAAATGTTAAAGTCAGAACATAATGTGATGACATTGTAAGCGGAGCCCATTATCTAAATGTTTATCATATTGCAAATAAGAATATTATCTCATTTGACCTGATTGTTTATGGTGTTGGACTGGCTGAATTCAGGCACGCCCATTTTAATTGACACCCGACAGAAGAACCATTTTATTTTCGGAACTGTAGTGCAAAGCTAATCTCATCTTGTGTCACTTTAAGAACAGCCTCCCGTGTTTGACAAATGAGCTAAATAAACTGGAAGGCAGTGTTTGCTGGGAGTGAAAGTACATCACTGGAATGCCTCCTTAAAACTCGGAAAGGACTTTCACTGAGTGTTTTTGTCTGGCTTTATTTTCTGTCTGCAAGCCAAAGCTATCTGTATCATGGCGAGTCCATCCACACATCAATCCATGCCTCTCTATCCGCCTTTGAAGCTGAGCAGAAGAACAAAATAACAGATAACAATGTCTATTACGCTGAAAATCACAGGGGATTGGTTCGACTCACTCGGCCTCCTCTGCTGGGTCGGAGAGTCACATATTCTTTAGATTAAAAGGTGTTACATCGGCGTGGGGAAACAAGGGATCATCTGGTGTCCTGTTTTCTGTCTCATTAGTCATTTTAAAGCCAAGAGAGAAAACGCCAACAGCTGATTTAATGTGTTGTTTGAGCTGCGCTGCAATTTCATAACTTGAAAAATGACTCATTTATGCCATAAAACTTCTAAAAGTGATATTTCCTTTGGACCTGCTGTTTCCAGACAGCCTTGTTTACGACATTGTCTCAGACTCATCCCAGTCGAGGCATCAGTATTTATGCTAATTGTCTGCCCTGGTTGGCATTGAGAAGATTGCCCGGTGCTAAGCGCTTCATATAATTGCCTTACACTCCTCTGATTGGTGAGGAAATAAATTCAATGCTCAGAGGGGTCCTGTCATTTCGTAGTTATATATTTACATCTTTCCCCAGATTACAATTGGTCACATAAACTGAAACTCAGCCATCAATATTCAGTGACTCTATCTTGGATTCAATCATCGATGAGGAAAACTAAGACACCAACGTTACATGAAAACCTTTTTTTTCTTCTTTCCCACAAACCCTGAGCTCAGTCGATGCCGCTCAAAACGTGTGAGAACAAATTGTCCCTTACCGTCGGATTTGACCAGCACCTCCTTCTGACACATGTCCTGGACGTTGACCGTGCAGTTGACGATGTACTCCGGTGTGGAGCAATCATTGTGCTTCATCTCCTCACACTGGTAGCACTGGATCTGAAGGGCATCTCCTGCACGCACAAGAAATGAAAATGATTGTAGACGAAACAAACGCGTCACATGCATAGTTCAATCGAAGTTACCTACATATATATAACATATAGTTGCAGATATTATTCTAAATGAGGCACACATGTTTGTCATCTGCAAAGATTGCTCGAATGCTCCAAAATCTAAACAGTATTGTAAATGTAAGGAAACAGAAAGGGATGGTTTGAGTAATTTCTGAGATGTTTATGAAAAGACTCAGGTTGCGGAATGAATCAGCAGGCCATTAGCTTAGCTTAGCACAAAGACCAACACCTGATACAGTTAGCCTGTCTCTGTCTTAGGGCATGTTAATCACCAACCAGCACTTTAAGACCGAAAACCAAAACATAGATTCACTCATTGTGTGAGCTCTTCTTCGTGTTTTTTTTTTTTTTTTTGTGCTGGAGTCAAGCTGCAGAGGCTTTTGAGGATGTGTGTGAGTGCCTCTGATGGTGTTGCAGCAAAAAGAAGCCTCGTGGAGAGTGCAATATCTTCATCCCTGTTTTCAACACATTGTTGTGATATGAGGTTGGAAAAGGGCAGTGGGGAGGTTTTGTCTTCACGAAGCACATAAGGAGTCCAATTTTTGGTATTTCTGTGCTGCTTTTATTGCCTGTCTCATGAGTGTCAACGGAGTGGTTATGGATGGACAGGCTGTAAAGTAGCAAAAAAACATGAAAGTGTTTGTTTGAATCCTCTTTTAACTGCATGGATTTCCGAGGCGATAAAGCACCATTTACAACACCAACAGGCCGTGAGAGGGGACTCAATGCACTCTGGCGTAGCAGAGATTACCCGTGTGAATTCTCTTCCTCTGAGATAATAAAAATGTGGATATCTCACAGCTTGCACTTTGTCTTCTCGTAAAAGATAACATTCAGTGCTTCTTGGGGCTTTTTGCAAATTTCATCTGATGTTTTTAAAAGCCTCAAAACTCATTTATTTTTTTTACTGTGAACGCCCTGAAGAAAGGGCAAAGCATCTGGGAAAACTTTGAGGTGTAAAACCAGAGAAAAAGTGAGATTATGCACAGCCAAAAATGACATTTTGGTGCTAGAAAAATAAGTGGAGGATCATTTTTGTAGACAATGTGCTTTCTGTGCAATAGTCCTATGCAAAGAAAGTCACCATTTCTCAACTTCCCATTACATCATTAGCGCAGTCCAGAGTTTGTGGACGATTTTTTGCAGGCATGTGAAAGATAATACAAAAATTTAAAAAATCAAGTCTTAATTAGCACAGAATTGAAATATATGCCAAACCTGTCTGGTTGAAATTCAGATTTCTTTAAGATATCTTCAGTTTCAGCATCATGAAGGCATTCAATCAAAACCTTCCACTCTCACAAACACTCCTGCCCTTTTCTCTCCCAAACAACCCACACAGCTGACATACATTACCGATGTAATTATCAGAGTGGCACCAAGCATTAATCTCGACTACGACAGCGCCATCAAAATGTATCTGATAAAGGTCCCACATATAACATCACAACCAAGGACTAATTACTTTAAAGCAAGCAAATGTCTACAACCTTCATCAATCATTGTAATAACAGGGAACACTCTGATTTAGGAGGAATATCTGTCAAACTTGAAGGCACAAGTTTATCAGCGCTTTATTATTTTTTTTCCTCCAGCAACAAAACTAAAAAAAAAGGTGACGACAACATCCTCTAAACTATAATCACTGCCGGCTCCACAAAACAGAAAATAGAGAGATTTGAAAGGGCACAACATTTGTACTGAGAGGAAGATCGAACAGAGAACTGAAAACATGAAGCTTCTCGGAGTGTTACAACCGCAAATTGAGGGCGTTTTTGGCTTGAATCTGCGCCCCTGTCTGCTTCTCTAAGTGCCTAAAAAGCGCACAGGAGTCTATCATAGAAACACTCCATCCATGCGTAAAACAGCACCAAAAACGCAACTAGGCTTTTAAATGTTTTGCCCATTATGGCAAGATGAAGGTCTGAAAGAGAATTTAAACAACACATTCAACGGGAATGTTGGCTTGCATCTGTGTCTGTCACTTCCCTACGTGCCAAGAAGCGCAGAGAAAACCAGCAAGCACCAACCCATCTGTGCGTAAGAAAGCACCAAAATCGCAACGTGATGAGCAAAGAATTCTTATTATTTTTCAATAGTTCAAAATATTTCCAAAAAGAACAGAAAGATAGTCAAAGTTTCAGAGAGCCGACCCGTAGCCAGTCATAAATTACGCAGAGAAAATGAGCAACGAAAAAGGCAATACTTTCAAAATATTTAGAGAAAAATAAATCTCAGAACAAACGTTTTCAATGTCAATGCGTTTGCTGCAAACCATGCAAATAGTAAAGATATTGTTCATAATTATGCATTTTACACCTGTTACGCTAATGGCTGCACTGCCCATTCAACTCGCACCTTACCTGAGTCAAAAAACACTCCGAATAAAGTCGCAAAAACGAGAAGACACATTCTCTCCCAGAAGCCGCTTGGAGGGGAAACATCCGAACAAGTGGACTTGTTTTAGGCGAAGGAGGCATGGAGGAGTAGGAACCGCGGCGGAGGAACACCAAACCCGGATCCGCTCATCCTCTCGGCTCTAGTATGAGGTGAGAGCAGGTTTCTCCGGAGCGCGCAAAGAGAGAGAGAGAGGGGGGGGGGGGGGAGAGGGGTGTGGGGGGGGGGGGGGGGGGGGGGGGGGGGGGGGAGAGATAGATAGATGGTGGTGAGCGTACATTTGGTATTTTCATATCTCAATGCAGTGCAGTGCGTCTTTATGTTCTGATAGAGGAGGTGTTCAACATGTAGTGTACTTAACACATGTTACTTTAAATCATGAAATAATTTTGGGACCTTTTATCAAATATTGTCATGTATATGTCATGTTTAACAATTATTATGTTGCTTTAGGTTTTTAATGTTGCAGAGAGAGAAACAATCTCAGCCACCACTAACTGACCACTAATTGCGTGTATTTATTCGCGTTTAATCACCCATCAAGGGACTAATGGTTATTAATCCCTCCGCGCGGAGCAGCAGCGTGGTCTTGCAGTAAACTGTCCCCTGCTTTCAACTTCACCGTGAGACCGTGAGGGAGGCGGTGATACACACATTGCCCTTGGGGTGAAAGATTTCAGGGTGCTCTCCAAACAATTGTGTTTTCATGGTGGAAAAAATAAAGCTTAAATGAATCACCTTGTGACGCACGATGAGCATCATGAGCATGTCCTTGATGCATCATGCCTACCATAAATAATACACAAACACATGTAGCTCAGTTTGAAATAGGAAATAGTTTCTCATATTTATTTAGGAAATAGTTACATAAAATATAGCATCAAAGTCTGGTGTAACAGACAGAATTGCACACAGTAATAATAATAATAACATTAACATTAATTATAATAATAATTACCAAAGTAACACTGCTGGTAGCCATTTCTCTTTACAAAGGAACCAGGAACATTTAAGGAAAGAGGTGAAGCTTGACAATCACACTACAGTCTGACGGTACAAAATGTGGGTATAAATACTGGACATCTAGAAAAATACACAAGTCCTCTTCAGACTCTCTTCATACAATATTAACAGTTTCATAGAAAAATTGAAAACACACACAGGCGGCTCTGTTGATTAGCACCAGCAGGTCAGATTCCAGATAAAGATTTGGCATAATAACTTCACCTAAAGGTCAAATATGTCTTTGAAAATAAAGTGATAAAATATTTAAGCATTAGCGCTTATTGATCAAAATAAAGTCGTTTTGTTTTTTTGTTTTGTTTTTTTTTTAAACAAAAAGTCCTAAAGTTTGCATGACGTTTTCTAACAGTAGACGTACAACCTTGGTTGAATGATTGGCAAAGAATTTACACCGTTGTCTTTTTTCCTCTTTTGCATATATCAATCAGCAATGCCCATTCTGATATTAACTTATAGCAGTTTCTATGTACAACATAACAGACACCTATAAAAGGAAAAATGAGGTTTCGAGAGTTCAGGTAAGCTACGCTACATCAGAAATTCAGATTCTAGAGTTTTGCACGAGGAGTCCAAAAAAAAGGAAAAAGGTTTTTTTTTGTTGTTGTTGTTGACTTATCCCTCATGGCTGTTTTTTTTTTGTTTTTTGTTTTTTTAAGTTCTTACAATCTACATTAGTCTTGAGTGTTCCCTGAGCTACCGACAATGAAACTGGATGCGTTAAGGAAAAAAAGCTGGTTTGCTGGACCAGTGCGTCAGGCAGAAATCATCGTTTTAACCTATGTACCATGTGGAAGCACAGCTTGAATTACGCCAGCTGACTTCAGAACATTTGCAGCAACAATAGATTGTTGTTTTTACTGCTTTAAATCAGAGATGCACAACGTCTCAGCATCAAAATGATCAGCCCTGATATCGGCCTTTCACAGTTATATCGGTAAATATGTAGACAATAAGAAGCATAGATTGAGATTTAAGAAGAAAGCTGTTTCAGAGGACGACACCGCAACACATTTTCTCAGAAACAAACTTCTGAAACTAACAACATTTCAAACGCTCACTCTTTTCAGTATCTGACATGACAAGCAGGAAATTATAATATATCGGTATCAACTGAACCATGCATCCCTACTTGAAATAACACACAATGACAAGGTTGGCAACTGATTTGACCGTAACATAACTTAACATTGACAGAAGTCACAGACAACGTGATTGTTGATGTAGTTATTGTTGTAGTAGATTGTAGTAGTTGTAGTAGTAGTAAAAATATTGCTTAAAAAACCAGTAGAAAAGACGAACAAGGTGTGTTATGATGTCTTGTGATCTCGGGCAACAGACTTAGCAGCAAACATATAATGACACCTTAGGTTTAAATCTAGTCTCTAGTAAACAGAAAGGCTGTCAAATCACAATGTTATTGCCCGTCAGCGCTGCTCAACACTGCTTGAATAATCTTTTACTTTACATTTCTTACAGACTTTGTACAGTATTTCTTACAGTGCAATGATAAGAAGATCCTCAGAATTGGGGGAAGAGGAAACAAAAAATTACCACGAGACAATGTTGTATATTGCTGTCAAGTCCACCACACCCAAAGTCCCAGTTTGGTTTTGAGTTGAGCTTTCATCTTCGTGTCTTGAACTTTAATAAGTGCTTTGCGTTGTACGTAGCCAACATGGAAATGATCCGTGTTTTTCGAGACCAGGTAAGTCCAGTTAGAATAATTTCCAATCATTGGTTCAAAGTCAGTTCGAATTAAGACCAAATCCAAAGGGGATTGGGACCAAAGTCTACAAACCAAGTCCTATTGGATATTCTTTTACTCGATAAAGTTGACGTTATTGCTTCAGGAGGTTTGAAAGGTTCAACAAGGATAACAATCAACTGGGAATCCCCATCATTTGCTGGCAGTATGCTTCAATAACTAGCCAGTCAATGCATGGGGTTTTGAACGCAACAAAAGTAAGAAAAAGTTATCCAATAAGTAATGGAGTTGGTCTGACAGCAAAACTTGACCCAGGACTCGTGCACTGAGACGCTGCCTTGGTGCTCGTTGCCCCTACACGTCATTGGAGCCCTGACTGGTGCAGGAGGAGAAGCTGTCGTACAGCGAGTCACTTAGTGAGCCCACGGGATCCGCCCCGGGTTTGCTCGAGAAACTAGAAGAAGAAGGCTCGTCCAACTTGCAGCAGTCTTCGACGCTCTTTGCTGTCTCGACAAGGCAGTCACCTCTGCGGCTGCCCGAGCCAGTGTCCGGATACAGGCTGCCAGTGCTGGAGCTGCTGTGGTTCAGTTTGTTCAAGGACTCCAAGGAGAACTCCAGAGACTGGTTTGCAGTGATTGGCGTCTTCTCAATGGTTATCTCTTTCTGCAGAGAAAGGATATGCATTTATTCAGAGTACGCCAAACAATACTTGCACACATCTTTACTCACGATTATACTTATTATTTTCATGCTGGTGAAACTTGACAAACATCTATTGGTTAGACAGATCTGCGAAGCACCGAAGTGAGTCTCATGTTGCAGCATTTTGCTCATCTCATTTGCAGTGTTATGATGCAAAGCAATAAGGCAAATGCCGCTCGAGAGCAAGAGAGTTATCTATAGTGAGACTTTTATCGTGCTCAAGGACCAAATGTATGTCTTGGGTGTTGGCAAGCATGCATCATTGGGCATCTGTGCCCACCCACTACCCTCGATATATTAACTGTCTTGTAAGATGATTTTTTTTTTGTCGAGCCCTTGGCGGTTTGCTTTATAAATAAGCATAATCTAAAACATGCTACTCAGGGGAAATGTTACATCTAAAGCGGCTAGCTGTCGATGGCGCCTTAATTAGTGCGAGGATATAATCCTGGAAATGCTAATCATAACGGTGATGTGCTCTGACTTGTGACAGTTCAGAAGGTGTTATTTCTAATTTTATCATAGGACTGGTTGGGTCTTCAGATCTGAGCATGATGGCCCTTCAAGGGTACAGACCTTGAGGCAACTCAGCAACAAAAGTGTGAAAGCCTGCATTAATTAACCAGTGGATTCTTTGGAACTTAGATTGACTCTTCGCCACATTATTGCTACACTAATGACCCATGAGGAAGATCCTGTCTTGGGAGAACAAAACAACACGTGAAGCTAAAAATAGTCCTTTGTTGTTTAGGATGCGCCAACTATTTCAGTGACCTCTACTGTACGTCTTTAAATGCACTTTAGGGAGCTTGTTACTGAACCAATCAGCTTCAAAATCCCTCCTCAGGCGCTGTAAACTAAATTCTCTGGGTATCTGCATTTTCCACAAAGCAGTTTCAGTCACGTATTTCTGCAGAGGTAAGTACACGGCAGAATAGCTGGAGGGGGGGGTCCAGGCAACCTCCTGGGATGCTCCAAACCTGGACGATTTAGCAATTTTTTGTGTGAGGTGTATCTTCCCTGAGACCTACAACTACACAAGCATCTAACGATAGAGTCGGGAGACAAGAGGGGAAAAACTCGGACTTGATGGTGAAAGTTTTGTAAGTCACCAAAGTTATTCAGCTAGTGTGCCAGAAGGCCCAAAACAAATGCAACATTTAAAACAACTACAAAAAAGGGTTTTTTTTTCAGGCGAATTCTTTTTTTTTTAATTTAAAATAATTGGGAATAAAATAAACATGCAACCTCCATTGATATTTATTTTACTGTCTTATCAAACTTAAGTTCACATTCTTCAGCTTGACATCGCAACTCGATGGTTTTCCAAACAATCTAAATCATCACTGAAACTACATATATTTTCTACTCTCTCTAAAAATGCTTTCTGGCACGTTCTACGGAGACAGCCGATCCTATGCATTATACTTTAAACCTCGGGCTCAATGTGTAGGAGGAGAGAGCACAAACAAACACTGACTGTGGTTCTCAGCCGTGTTTCTCTTGGGTCTGAAGCCTTGTCATTTCTTCTCCTACCAGCAAGCTAATTGCATTCACCTGCCAACCCAGGTGTATGCTATCCTGTGATTAAGAGGTTCGAACAAAACACCCGGGACTCTGAGCACAGATAGCTAAGTATGAGAACTATTTGTACAAGCAGCAAGACAAGCTGGAGAAAAAACAAAAACCTGTCTCTGTTCTCAAAAAGTCCAACAACTGCACACACCTCTGCTTTATTAAGACTTTTAAAAGTTGAGAGCTTGAACTAAAAACTTTCCACTGTTAAATCCCTTCAAACCCACTTCATGTGCACTTCATGTGACCTTTTTCCGTAGGCACCATCACAATAGATTTGTAAAGAAAAGACCGACTCAAAGGAAAATACAAAGGTGAAATTTGACTCTTGGATGATATATACTGTTACTTAGGCTTTTGCAGGTGAAGGTCTTAAGCTGAAATGAAGCACAGGTGTTGCATTCAGATTAGAATTTGACTAAAACACCCACATAATGCTACTTAACATCACTTATATGATTACATTTAGTCATTGAAGATGACTTTTTATATCCTTAGGAAACACAAAAGTGTGTGATGTGATGGGTTTCAGAGGTTGGAGGAGCTGTGTGACAGTGAGAAACAGTCTCTAGGTTCAGACTTTCTCCCTGAACCCCTGCTATACATCTGTTTCTGGACAGAAACAAGAAGAAAGATGGGGAAGTGCCGTCTTATCGCTGATTGGGTTTGATTTTGGAGTAACACAATTACCAGCGGATCGAACCTCCCTGGTGCTGCTCTCTGTACCACCTGCGGGTTCAGCTAAAATGATGGCTGCACACATAACTGAGTCTGCAGGCAGAAGGCTCAGTGAGAGCTTCCCACTTGAAAACACAAGAGGCCAAATCGGCTCTTGGTTCAGCATCATGGTCAGTAATGTCTCAACTAGAACTGAGATTTGAGAAAGCTTATCCAAAGGGTCTTCGATTTTGAATTCAGCTAGATATATTTCTCCTGCTGCCATCTTTTTTTTTCCTTTTTCCTGAAATTTTTTGACTTACACAAATATGACATTTTAACTAAATTCACTTCTTTCTTTTTTTTAATTCCAACCTACGTTCAATGATCTCCCTGATTCTCCCCAACTTATACTTGGAGCATCCAAAGCACACACTAAAATGTCTTGACATTATGTCATGGCTGCACTAAGGTCTGCAAATCCTACGTTTCCTGCTGCTGTTTAAATTAATATAATAATAATAATTAAAATTAATAGGTGACAGCTTTTATTAACTGGCAGCCAAAGTAAACTCAGTAAAAGTCTCTGATGTAAGTGCCAACCATGATTTCTTCTGATCAGCCAATCAAGTAAAGAAGAGACATGGTCATTAAAAAAATCCACAGCTGGTATAATTTCATTTTTGCACAAATGAATGCAACACGAAGAAGCAGCCTGGATAAACTGACTGCAAAAGATTTCCCTTCAGCAAGAAAACTAAACTTGTTTGATCGACTTCTTTGTCGAAAACTACTGGTTTGTTGTTTTATTCAGGTGACTTCTTCAGTAAAGAGGGTGAGATTTTTTTTTGGCTGCTTTGTTCAGGGATACACACCATTTGAAAGTATTTTTGTAAGTGCAAAGGAGCATATTAATCTAGACTGAAATCTTAAGGAACACAACATATATAAAGACAATAATTATTAAATTAAATCTGCAAGTTCTTAATCTGCTGGATAACTTATATAAGATAGGGAATTCACTCCGTGAATGTTTAATAAGAAAGACAAAAAATCACATTGTATGCCGATGATGGTGTGATCGATGATAGGTCTATTCCCAACGTGCATATGACAAGATGATTTGTATCGTCATTGGGCACCACATCCAAAGGTAGAAAACATCTACTGCTGCTGCAGTGTTGTGCTGGCTAGCAATGCTATCGTTCTGACAGCAGCTCAAAAGGAGGACATATTTCTACTGTTGATATTCATTTGTGCGCCAATATAGTTTTGGTTTTCCAGCGGCCCTGTTTCAAATTACATGTCAACTGAAATGTTCCCTGGCCATGTCATCATTGCTCAAGGAAACAAGCTGTTCCACACTCACAGAGAGGCTGTGAATGCTGATTTTTCTGACTGCTGGTTTCGGGACGCAGGTCACATAGACCTTAGGAATCCCTCCAACTTCCCTGAAGTTGTTTTACTGCAGTGGTTGCTTTCTCCTTCATACAAAGGGTGGGAAAAGAAAAGAGAGAGCGATACGAAAAGGAATGAGAAAAGTTTGGGAACAGACTTCAAGGAAGGACATGTGAAAACTGTTTAGAGCAGGAGTCAACTGAGAGGAGCTGCAGCTAAATAGAGAGAGGCAAAACTGAAAGGAAGACGAGGAGAGACACGTGGGAGAAAGAGGGACTCGGAGGAAGGAGAGGATAGAAGCAGAAGGGGGCGGAGGTTGGCCGTTAGCAGGGCTGTCAGGTGCTGTCAGGATGATGAATGGGAGGCCAGCGCGGGCTGTGAGGGCTCTGATGGGAGTCGCTGAGCTTTACATCACTCTCCTGAGTGTTTGTGAAAGGTTATTAAAGGCGCTTAAATCACCGGGTTCTGACACGTGGCCCGCCACCAGCCACCAAACTTCCCCAAAAGTGCCGGCTCTGACGACGTGTGCAGAGTCAAAAGATCCCGAGCGAGCGAAGACAAAAGGTACGGACATGTGCTGAGAGGAGTTGAGAAGGTGATGACACGCAGATGAATTGTCTTTTTTTTAAAGGAATAATGTAGGGTAAATGGGTTCAACAGCAGTCATCCATCATTATGGCTGGTTCACAGTTCAGGAGTGAGGTTATTGTCAAAATCAATACAGGCACTGGATGAAAATGGAAGCCTAGAAAGTGGAAAATCCCTCCTTTTATATACGGGATTTAACAACTTGGTTGTGGAATCACTGCAAATAGTTCTCATTCTTGGTTTGTATTAAGCCTTTTATTAATTCAAGCAAGCATTCCCAAAGTCAAGTTCATCCTCCAATTATTTTCTGCAGTTTTAACCCTGAAACCCATTTCTCAAACATCCTCTGAGTCAGCTCATTTCTTATGGAGGACGGGTAGATGTACAGTGTTTGTGTTGGCAGTGCCTATTTTAAGAAGGAAAGGTTTAAAGACTCACTTTTAGGCCGACAGGGCTTGAAAAGATATCGATTCTGTGCTGTGATTAATGTACTCACTTTCACACTCGTACTGAAGGTTGCGTCGAGAGTCAAGTTTTGCTGGGGTCTATGATGAAAGGGGTAATGCACAACAAGGAGTTTGTTCTGTTATGTTTAAAGATAATCTGTGACAAGAGATTAACTCCAGTCCTGTTACCGTGGTTACCTACTTTAAATCAAAGATGACTATTTTGCCAGGGTGTCAAATAAGAACAACAACAGGCTTTTTTATTGGACTACTTTATATGTATGTATTCTTAAGACATAGTGAACACCCTGCAGCCAATCAGAATCGAGTATTAACCCTGACCATGGTATACCTTCCACGTTGAGCCATCTTTCAACCACTTCATTGTCTGTTTGGTCGTTTAATCTCGTGTCAAGTTGTTCTAGATGTCATATGTTTAAGAAGATGAGTCCAGTGCTTGAGTGACTGTGAGCCGCTTTGACAGGACAGGACGGGATGCAAGGTTGTTTTGGGAGTTTGTCTCTTGACCTCTTGATTCCAGACCCTGCTAGTGCTGAAGGCTTCCCTGCTACCATTGGAAAAGTAGCCTAGCGCATCCAATTAGATGACAGACAGGTTTGAGGATGAGACAAACACAGCGCTCTAGTTGTATCTCGCATGTCAGCTAATGGAGTTGTGCTTGCAGCTTGGTTGCACAGCACTCTCTGGCTCACTCTGCTGGGACTCGGATCAGGACTGAACATGTATCTTTCAGGAAATTCCTGCTTCTGGTTGCTTTGTTAAACTCAGACCCTTGCCTTCTCTCATGTCATACATGTTTAAAATTCTCTTTAGCTTGGAGAGTTCAGATGGAGTAAGTAAGTAACAAATCTCAGCGCTTGTAGGGATCTTTCCATCAACAAATATCCATCCAAATGTGTCTCTTTAATGTAGAAAATGAAAGAAATCTCCTGGAAATCCTGCACATTATTCTAATTTATGGGTGTACTTCAGCAAATAGTCCATAGCTGGTCTTAATATTGAGCTCCAGAAGGACACCAAAGGTTGAGAATAAAACACACCGAATAAATTGAGATGTTTTCTCCCTTCTCATACACAACTGTGTTTTAAACTTGTGTTGAGTCAGATCCTTTTTTCAAAATATGGATTTTTGTGTCAGTGGGAGGAGAGTTTTGCTGTCCCACAGAGCCGAGGCCCTGCAGGCTGGAGGCCATTTCATGGTCTCTGATTCTCATTTGTCATTCAGCAGCGTTAAATACTAGTAGGCAAATACCCGCTGACACGAGAGGGCAAGGCGATCGAAAGCAATTAGGCGTCTTTTTCCATGAATATCTGCAAACAACTCCAATGTTAAACCATGAAAATAAAAAACTATAAAATAAAAAAACTTGAGTTTAGCAGATTTGTCCATGCTTCTGGAAATCTTTCAAAAGTCTGAGTCACTCCGACTGTCTGAAAACCTCCTTACTCAAGTCTAAGACACACAGAGTGGTAAAAATTCAATTTATTCAACTGCATGCCTCTGCTGCGAGGAGAAAAAATAATATTCAAACCCTGTCACACCTTGTGCCTATCCTGGGTAGAATTTCATTGAGGGCAGACTCTGGCAGCACCTCCCACATATTCTCTTCATACATCAGAAAGTCCCATGCATCGACACCTGGGAGCTGCCTGGATTTATCACAGGGATCCTACACATTTCAAATTCTATATTTGCAGACTGAAGTTTCATGTCAGAGTCCTGTTTTTTTCCCTTCAATATGTTTGACAGAAATAACTCAGATTATTCTGTCAAGAACTGGACTTCAAGCTACTCGCAAACAAGGCTTTAGAACTGGGATTAATCCGACAAGGAATGCTCGGCCAAACTTCATGTTGGTTTGGAAGATTTTTGTCAGTGATCTCAGTTCATACACGTTATTGATAAGTAGCTTGTTCAAAAACCAAATATCAGCGCGTTAAATTTCTTAAAATGATATCAAGCAGCTCTCTTGATATCATAAAACTGTGTAATGACTAATAAAACGCTTGATAGGAATCAGCAGCATGCCTGTAAATCATCTTAAAACCCATCAGCTGGGAACAATGAGCTGTGGTTTTACTCACGCTGAGTCTGTCTCCAGCATTGCCATCAAGGGAAGACTCTTTGTGCAACAAGCTGTACTGTGAAATCCTCCTGCTGTCCTCCAGATGTGAAAACACGTCGTGCTGATAGTAGTCCATGATTGACGGGGTTTTGTCCACGCTGCTTCTCTTCAGGGTGTCCTCGTTCTGATCCACTGTAGGAGCAAGAATGTTGTCGTTAAAGGACGGCTCGACAGGAAATGTAGAGAAGATATTAACTTTATGAATCATTCGGTTACTAGAAATTGAAACCTAACCTGAGTCACCCTTCTTGGTTTTGTTGACCAGAGTCCTCTGGGGTGAACCCAAAGTGCTTCCCTTGGGTTCTGTCTCAGAGTCGCTGCTGCTCCCCGAGTATGTGCACACTTGCAGGGCTCTTTCCTGTTCATATTTGAAAAAGCAGATAAAAAAACAGACATAAAGATAAGAAGGCACCTTAACACTGTCAGTTATGCAAGGAACAAAGAGTACAGAATGTAAGATACATAAATCTTGGCATAAAGCTCTGTGCAAAATGTATGAGAGGGATTATTTTTCCAAATGCAATGATAACTGATTTTTTTTAACAGAGCACAATGGAATATTTAATTGAAGGAATATTCAATATTTACACTCCCAACTAACCGTCCAATTTCAACTGTAACTAATTGTTTCATTATTTTCTTTCCTCGGGCTAAAAAAAGGTCAGATAGCTAATTTGACAGTCACTGACTTACACCAGCGATATCATGATCCTTGTTTTTCCCCTTCCTCTCTGCTTCCTTTTCTTTGTCCTCTGTGGAGATGTTACTGCGAAGGGCACCGAGACTGAACCTCTTTGTCCTGATTGCATCTGAAAGTCAACAGAGACAGGACAAAATGAGTTTCACAGTTTTTTTTTTTTTTTTTACAGTAAATAGCGTAAAAGTGTCTTGCATGCACCACATGGCCAGCTAATGCATAAGGACAGTCGGAGGAAAACATCATTTGAATTCTTCTAAAGTGACAATCTTTCCTCTCGCAGACAGTCTGATAAAACTCCATTCAACCAGAACCCGTTCAGCTGCCTACACATCCATTTCCAGTATATATGAATGCAGCTGCAACAATATCTGAGCTATCAAACATTAATGGTGTCCAGCCTGCCATTGTTCCCCGCCATGACTCCAGGCAGCTTTCAGGCCTCCAGTCCTGAATGATAAAGCTTTATTATCACTCTGCCTACTCAGACTGACGCTGCTCTAATTGTCTCTTTTAACATTCAGCTGCGTTACAAAAACAGGCTGCTGAAAAATCTGCATTAAGACACATTTGTGCTCCTTAATGTGCCAGGCGATGCTGCTTTTCTGGCGACCATAAGCCTCTGAGAATTGAAGTATACAACTTATTTACATTTTGAAATTAATACATTTTAGATGCCTGTCAGCTATCACACCGCTCAGGGGCCAAAAAGAGATTTTGTTACATTTGTTGCATTACCTACATGGGTAGATGATGGTCCTTTTTGGGATCCATTCTGGACCAGTATAAGTTGGCATTAGCCACCTTGCTACTTGTTCAGTACACATTGTTGTTGTCTAAATGGGTATGCCCATTCTTTGCCAATAGATGTTCTTTATTATGCTATGCATGATACACTGACTGATGTAACTATGATTATACAGATGCACATAATACCTTAATCAACACAAAGAAAACTCAACAAGAGCTAAAAGTTCTGACACAAATTGCTGCCACAGCACTGATTAAAAAGATGCATGTTAATGTCCTGTACGCAAAACACCTTGTGTTTTATTGTAGCTTCAATCAGCCATCAGATTGCATTAACTCAACACCTTTCTGTTGTGCATCACGTTTAACACCGAAGCAGACTGAGCTTTATGATTTATGGCTGTTTTGACATGCTCATCTAATTGCATTTTTGTTACTTTTTCCTCAGGGCATGAATAGTGTTTGTGTTTCTTTTAGGACACAGGCGCCTTTGTAATCTCAGCTGAGTATCAGATGTCCGTGTTGATGCATTAGCTGAAGAATTAGCTGAACAAACATGGTTCTTCTTTTAATCAGAGCCCGTAATAAACCCAAACACTGCTTGTTTAGAGACCTTGAGTGCTCAGAAGGAAAATGTATGACACAAAAACGCTGACATTCAATATTTTACTTAGTTCCTGAAAAGTAAGACAAGCTGTTTAAGGCGAAACAGAAGCTTTCACGGACATGCATCTTTTTGCATTTACTGGAAAACCAATTGTGCTCCCATTTTTCTCACAAGATATAGAGTCAAAGTCAAGTCAAAGTAGAAAGACACGTCTCTGGAAATACCTTCAGAACAACAAAAGGTCTTAAGCTTTGTTTTTCTTTAAATAGCTCTGAAGTCTATTGTCACTTACCGTTGGTTATTGTACAGTTGTCAGTTCAGTGTATTGGCATGCTAACATTCGTTAATTTTCTCTGAATGCAAAGACAACCAAATAACGCATGGATGAGACTTTTTCAACTCACCTGAAGTTGCTAATTTGGGCAGACGGCTCTGGGTGTCTTGCAGGTTGTTGCTACACGACGTCACAGTGGGGTCGGACAGGGAGTGACCCAAGCTGGTAGGGGCATGCAGGCGGGTTTTTGGGAGGGAAGGCACTTTCACATCAGGTTGTGAGGGATCTGGGTGAGAAGAGAGAGGCTCCCGATCGAGCTCGGAGGAGCCCACGGTCACCGCACCAGGACTGGATTCAGATTTGGGGATATGGCGACCGCTGGCCCGTGTGACTGAATCGGGAAGAGGGAAGGTGCCAATCCCACTGTCCAGAGTTCTCATCTGACAGCCTGAGCCTAGAGTGACAGGGAGAGGATTGTGATGTCTGGGAGAAGCAGGGAACAACGACAAAGGAAAAGAGAAAGGAAGGCTTGGATTCACATGCAACGGAAAGGGTTGTGTGTAAAGAGGGTATCTGTAAGATGTGGCCCAAAGGAGAAGAGAGAAAAGACAGCCTTTTATTTGATTTAGTAGTACTGAAGTGATGGAATTATTAGTATTCCTTTCCGCCTTCCTGATGCACCTTTGTCTATTAGGGTCTCATTTGAAACATTTGCAGAAACAGATTCTAATCAGATCTGACATGAGGAAGCTCCTGCTGCCAGCCATTCTGAGCAAAACACATCGTGCTACAACCCGAGGACATGTTCCTTTGATTCATCAGGGCGCATGTTGGGTCGTAATCAGCAGAAACGACAGCGAGCAGCAACAGATGGACGTCGTTTGGAAAACACAGTTTGCAGAGCCTTGACTCTGGCTGGAACAGATGGACGTCCATTCAGCTCGGCCCAGGTCCTTGTAACTGCGAACACTGATGGCCAACGGTTACATCAGCTAATCATGTGTGGGTTTTTGCTGAATTTGTTAAAGTGAAAAGGCTTGTCATGTTTTTTTTTTCTTGTTTTTGCGCTTGCTGTGGGCAAGCTTGGGTCGAACCTTATCTCATTATGTTTTATCTTCCTCTGTTGGCCTTGGAGACGATGAATCCTCGACGGCTCTGTCTCGCAAAATATTGGTATGTGAAAACTCTGGCATGTTTTGTAGAGACGGATCGATATTGACAGGCTCTGCTACTCAACTGTATAGCCTTGTCTTGCCGGGGAACCAGAGCACAAACACTGACTCGTCATGAGTATTTGCTTCAATGAATAAAAGTTGGCTCCGCGTGCTGTCAGGCTTTACAGCTGAGCTTCAAACGAGAATGTACGGAGGGTAAGAGCCGTGTTCTGAGAATTGGTTCGTTCCTATGAGCATTTACTCTTAAGCTTGAGTCAGAAGCTCGAACTATTGATCCGTTTATTTTTTTTTCTTGCATTGCCTACAAGAAAGTCTCTTGGCGTCATTAACCAAGCACTGAACTGTAATCTTCTCTGAACGTCCAAATACGGTCGATGAATTCACACATGCTGGAGTTAAACGAAGTAACTTGTTTGTGTTCTTGGTTGAAAAGCTTGACGTCAGTGTTCTTGTGTATGTGTTTTCTGATATTTTTCTGACTTCTTCTGACATACTTTGCACCTAAAAGCTGTGAAAAGGACTCATGTGTTTGCATGTGCACGTACGCTGTGTCCAATGGACAGATGGCCCATTTCGAGTAAGTCCCTTGAGGACAGTTGTTGCAAAACAGATCCAAAAAGTCAAACAAATTTAATTTTCCAACTGGCATGTTGTGAGGACGACCAGAGTACAGACATGAATGCTCATTTGTGAGTGTGAGAAATGTGGATATAGCCATAGATTACACAGCTGTATAATTGAATGCCAGGCCTCGTGGTTCAAAACACCCTTTGTAACCAAACCATAACAGTGTCCACAGTAATTCTACCCAGAGGCTGCAATGACTGGACATAATCCAGTTTTTCATGAGCTCCCTATCATTTCAGGACACCTCCTCCGGGGTTGAAAGGAGGAGGCTGGGTGTTGATACCTTTACTGTGTTAGATATAAGAAGGAAAGGAAATAGTCCTCTTTTAAACCTCTTATTGGAGAGATTTCTGTGGTGGTAAATAGATGAAAGGGCCATGAAGACGGACAGAAATTGTAAAGTCATATATCAGCACAAAATGGACTAGTATCGTATGACATCAGATCAAAGACTCGGCCACAAATCAAGCTCAGGAATGAAGCTCTTAAAAATCTCAAAATTGTTTTTCTTTTGCTTCCGTCTAAGGCTGAAGAAGTAAGTCTTCAGATCCAGCCTCAGTGAAGTAATTGCTAAATTATTGGTATTGATCAACAGTGCCAGCAAACCCTTACAGATATATTAGAGTCATTCTCTGCTTTAGGCAAGTCCAAATGTTATTTACCGTCTCTTTGTCCAAAAAGGTCCTGCCTCAAGGGAACTTCTTCTAATAAACAAAAACTGACCAGTGTGGAGAGAAACACATTCGGAACTTGAGCAATGGATTTTACTCTCGCTGCTCGCATTATAAACGGGATTTTTGGATAGAAGCTGTTCACATGATTGATGGCTTTGTCCACATTTGGGTTACATAAAAAAAAAAAAAAAAAAAAAAAAAAACAATCTGACATTAAAGCAGCACCAAGGAGCAGTGGTTGAAACCTTTCTGAAATATTTAATACAGACTGTCTGGCTGGAAGTGCTTAGATGGCAGAATATATAAAAAAGCACAGTTTTAATCCGAACAAAGAGACAATTAAGGGTTTTATTTTCAGCAGTGAGGCTGCCGCCCATCATCAGCTCATTTCCATACTCTGTTTTGGCTCGGTCAACAGTTCACTTAGCCAAGAAAAGTTCAACTCTTTTGTTGAAGCTTGAAACCAGAAAGACGAGTAAAGTAGAGATCCTGGTTCTGGGTTTATAAAGATTATTTCCACCGAAGGTCAGCCTTGCCAAAACACATCTACAATAATTATAAAGAGCACATAGTGTTTTTAAAGTTGGACCCCAACAGTGAGTACAGAAAGATCAAATCTATTACAGAGTGACCACACACACCACCACCTACAAAACAATGACGAACACACTCAGTGTGGCCACACGTTATCAAAATAAAAGTTCCTGTCAGAGGATCTCATTTCTTGCTGGCCATGGTGCTTTATTACAAGATAAGCCATTCTGACCTTTGAGATGGATCACTGAGACAATATCGCAAATATCACAGTGACAATTGAGTGACAAACTCGCTGCACTCCACTTCATGTTAACAACTGTTCCACACTCTGAACGCCGTCCCTGCGCCACGATTCACACCACAGTGTGCATTCGTCGCACTGACATAATAACAAACATCATCTCGTCTTGTTTTATGCATCTTTTTTTTTCACCTCAGTAGCTGCTCAGGCATTGTAAAATATCAGCCGGTCGCACATCAATCACCTCACTAGACTGTCAACGTGTTGTTCACCACCGCCGCTATTTCCCCGAAGTAATGGCGAGTCTGGCAGTGAGGGAGAATTAGTGGGCGAAGGGATTGAGTTGTCAATCACATCAGGAAATCACAGCTGTAAAACGTGTTAATGCTCGGTTGCACTGGTTGATTCCTGATGGTTAGTGACAGATTTTGAAAGCCTGGAGAAGAAAAAATGTGCTGGCTGAGGTAAAGACTCGCATATATGAAAGTCAGACGCTAAGAACAGATGGAGCAAGCTTTACGGCGAAGAGAAAATTTGGTAAAAAGGGACTATTCCACATCGAGTCGTGTGCTTTTCTTTTGCTGTAGGACTTATATATAAGCTTACCTATCATGTGGTCTTGACATGCTGGATCCGGCATGCGTCCCTCTTCATTTTGAGCCCTCAGGTTGATCTTCTCAGTCATTAAAAGAGTCTAGGTCAATAAAAAAAGTTTGTTGGTATAAACTGGAAAGATCGACTAAAATATACCATGTAACATAATTACCATCACATACAATTGTCAGAACGGTTTTTCTGTCAAATTCTATTTTTTAAAAGTCTCACCATGAAACTGAGACTAAAAGCCTGAGGACTACAGATTTATGGGTTTACTACTTTTACAGATGAAAGGAGAGGCTTCTGGTATCGTAAAACATTCAAAGTTTTGTCCAAAAAGAAGTAAGGCCATTGTTTTACTTTTCTGCTTTCTTTTATTTGGGTTACTTTAAAAAAAAAAGGGGGGGGGGGGGTTTAGTTTTTGGGTTGGTTAGAATGCAGGAGCTTGTAGGTCACACTGTGTTCGTCTTTTGTTGCATTTCTGTGGGGAGGAGATAGAGAGAAAGCTCGGAGGATGGTATTAAATAGCCCCTTTGTCAAATTGAGTGCCTGCGATAAGGGACGACTCCATGTTATCAAAATTCCACATCATGTGCAGTGAGACTGTCTTTTTGAAACACTCTTCCTCCATTCAGTCTGCTCTTTTTACCTTTTTTTTTAGAGCTCTTTTATGATCTTTTAAGCACTCCGCCTCCATCCTTTTTCTCTGGTCTTTTGACAGACAGATAATAAAGAGTAAATCCACAAGGTCATAATTTTAGCATTTTGCCTGCAAAGACGGAAGATATGATTTAAAGAGGAGAAAATGCTTAATTTAAGTTTGCATTCTGGCAGAGATGTGGCCTTAAAATCTCCAGCTTTGTGGAAAAGAAATACAACATCAGCTTGGAAGGATAATGAAAAAGTAGGCAATGACTTGTAGGCCGAGTAAGAATGCAGTGTGAATCAATAGCAGTCCTTTAGGGGATGTGATGCTGAAGAGGCGGCGGGGTTGTGGATTGTTTGTGAACATGTTCATGTACTGTACAAGAGTGAAAACCTGTGGGAATTTGCATGTGTTAATGTTTGTGCCAAATAGGCAGCCAAACAAGCACCGCACGACACAGGCTGCTCTTTAATAAGTCTGTGAAGTTGTGATATGGCAGAGTGTTTTCTCACTTACAGCGGTATCTGTGCAGATCTCCATATCTCCCTTCATTTCCCCGTGTTTCTTGGGCGAGGAGATCCCGGGCGGCGATGCAGCCAAAGAGTTGCCCTTCACAGCGGACCTGTGAGGATATAAGATTTGATCTGTTTTCATGTCTGTGATTCGAGTTCCTCCTTTATCAACTCGGCAGGTACAAAGTGAGCCTGCTGATAAAATGAACTGACCTGGTTTTACTCCTAACGTGTGTACAGGCACATAAATATCATCAAATGTTTAACATCCTCGACCAAATGCTTCCCCTTGAGGGATTGTTTGCATTTTCTGTTTAAAAAAAATCTATCAGTTTATATTTGACGAGGGAAATGTGTGAACTGATGAGACGGAAATGGAAAAGTTTTCCTGGCTCATAGATAATTTACCTTCTGTGTACTGCCTGTGTGTCTGAATGCTCATCCAAGAAATGCATATGCTCGCAGAATTGCAGTGACAAAGAATAGTCATAATATAAATATGGTAATGTTTAATGTCACAGAACAACCAGTCAACAAATCATTCGATCAATTCAGAGTATGTATTTTTGATGGTGAGGATGTTGTTTACCCACCTGCCAAGAAGCTCTTTCACAAACTGGTCTTTGCCAATAAAAGCAGTTGTACACTGGATCTGACTGGCAATCTGCCCCATCTGATTGTTGCAGTGGTCCATGATGGAGCTCAGCTTGTTGTTCATCTCGGAGAGATTCTGCACCTCCTGGCCCTCTTTCTGCTTCTTATCCTTTTTCTTGTCTGACTTCATTTGCTTGCCTGCGAGAACTGATCCGATCTTCAGCTCTTTCTTCTCATCTTTTCCCTTGGGGGAGTCCGCTTTCTTGCCACTCAGAGCTGGAAGTTTGCTCTTGCGAAGTCCAAACCAGTTTGCTAAAGAGGGGCCAGTTTTCTGTTTGGCCTCATTGGCAGCAACTTTCTCTTGCTCTTGACATTTCTGTAGATTCTCTTCGATTCCCATCATGACTTTTTCTTCAATAGTGCAGGCTGAGGGGCTGATTTTTTTCTCCTCCGTGTCTGGGGCTTTGTTCGGCGAGTCTGTCTGGACTTCCTTGATAAAGTCTGGCTCATTAGGGGTCATTGCTATAACCCCTGTCTCTTGTGCTTGATTTTCTGAGCTGTAGACACAAGACGACTGTGGCTGAAATTGTGGATGAGATGCAACCTTTGCTGGCTTACGAATGTTTTTCAAACCAATCTTATCAGTGAGGGGTAAGCTGCGTGCCTCTTTTTGTGAAGGTGAGTTGATCGCCTCCTCCTTCCCTGTGCCTTGCGCACCTTCACCTTTGGACCCTGGTTTAGAAGTTTTCTCAGGGAGGATGTTATGACTGTTTGACCCTGTCATGCCTCCATAGTGGCTGAGCCGAGTCCTGGGGGAATGGACAGGGCTCTCAGCTAACCCAACATTGGGCACCTCCAAGGAAGTCTGTCTCGACAAAGAGTTTCCCCTTTCACCTGAGTTTGTGATAATCTGAGTTCGGATTTTTCCTGGTCCATCTAGAGAATTGATGTTGGGTTTCTCAATGTAGTTGGTACTAAAACTCTGGCTACGAGCTTTGGCCCCATTCATACCCAAGGCTGGCTTGAGATGAGGTTTGGTTGTGATAGATATGGATCTGGAGAAAAGTAGACTTCCCCTTTTCCCATTATCGCAAGCCTCCCCCTCCTCTGGTACCACAGCAGCTTGTACTTCCTCTTCCTGTAACCTACCCTGAACTTCACATATACCCTCTGTATCGGACGTCTTGGGTGGTGGATCCAGACTGTATGGTGGTGGCAGGCTGTCATACTGGGGAACAGCAGGAACAGTCACAGTCTCCTTGGAGACTAAGTTGATATGATCTTTCTCCTGCTTGCCTGGTATAGAGGGACTAGTTTTATGGCTGGGTGGGGATTTTAAAAATGCTTTAAACCCCATTGGGATGCGAGTCTTTGAGGCCTTTTCTGTGTTTGGGGAAGTTATGATCGAACTGGGTGGACTAATGACTGCTTTACAATTTGGGGGTTCTGTTATAACTTGAGGGGAGTCCTGAAGTGATATAGGTAAACTAACTGATGTCTTCTGCACTGTGTGATGGACATTTTCTTGGGTTGGTCCTCTTTTCCCTGCAAATTGGTTCTGAAGTGAGGACCCTCTGAGGGCACTGTAGGGAGGAGGGACATTCTTTGAGCTTTTAGGTGCATTTTCAGTTTCTTGAGCACACCCTGAGTTTGCAGGAGGGAGGTAGTCTTTCGTGGTAATCCTCTTAGAAGTGCTTTTAGTGGGAGTCTGAGCCATGGAGGGGGACTTTTGAAGGTGCTGACTGGTTTTGTCGACCAGTTTCTGAGGTGCAAGTGCAGTCCCGTAGCCTGCATCCATGTCTGAACAGTCTTTATCCTTGATGGGGAGTGTACTTTGCATATTTGGTAAAAGTGAGGTCTGGTAACTTGGGGGAGGGCCCCTTACAGTGGTTGGTGTGGATTGTTGAGCCACCCATGTTTTATGTGCTTGAGGCGACCCTTCGTAATTTGGTCTGATCAGTAAGGAGGTGGTACGACCTGGGGGTGGGGGAGGAGAAGGAGACCTGAGTTTATTTTTGCTGGCTTCACAGTGTTTGTCTCTGGTTGGCTGTTCGCCACTGTCAGCATACTCCAGGTTTCTCCTTGGGAGATGTGGGGAACTGGAGGAGGAGCTCTTACTCCACTCTGCCCTGCCGGGGAGCTTGGGGTTTACGGCTTTTGGGCTCTGTATGCAGTTTCCCGGTGCCTTGATGAACCTGGACAATCTGACTGTTGGAGAAGAGGGGGATTTGTCGTGACCAGAGGGTCCTGAGTTTCCACTGGTATTTGGTTCAGTGGTCGAGCCCTTAGAGAACTTAAGTGGGGACCCTGCAGGTTTGTTACGACCAGGTATCTTTGAAGCACCAGTCTTGGTACCAGCAGACTCATTCATTGGAGGGATGGAATGGCCTTTAGTGGGTCGGCTGCTTGGTGGCTTGATTAGTTTCCTTTGAGGAGTCAGAGGCATTGGCAACCTTTCTGCACTGCCCTCCCTGCTATTGCTTGATTTACTATTCCTGATTTGATACTCGGATGGCTTCTCTGGAGATTCAAGAACTGAGTAGTTTCTTGTATTTGCAGATCTTTGTTTTGTTGGTTTGTCTTGGGGCACAAGTTGTGCATAATTGGGAACTACCTTGGTACCTTGAATGTCATTTTGACGCCCTGCACCAGGGGTAAGCTTCTGAGCACAAAGTTCAATGGGCTCTCCTTCTGCATCAAATATTGCCATTATGCTCTCTTCAGACTGAGTACACTTGGACACTTTGGGCTCTTTTAGTAGGCTGAAAGGCCTGGGCCTCCCATCAGCAGACTGAGTTCGTACCTGGTCTTTTCCTAACCACCGTTGTTTGAGCAGCTTGGCAGCATCTCTTGACAGCCTTTTGGAATCCCTCTCTGCTTTCTCCGCTGGCCGGCTAAAGGACATTCGAATGTCACTGGATTCAGACTTAGGTTCTTCTGGATCTTCAACATCAGAGAGGTGACTGGGACCTTGTGGTTTAGGAGGGTTTAAGTGTAGCTTGGATGGTTTACTAAAGGCTGATTTCCGTCCTCCTTCAGGGAGAAAACTGTTGATGAAACTCATGAGTTTCTCAGGACGCTCTTTTGAGTCATACCCAAGAGGCTGGGTCGTGACAGGACCAGCACTACCATCACAGCCACTTCCTCCTATAATGTCTTGTGTTCCCTCCCAGCTACACAAACTGTCTGAGATACTGTGTGAGAGCCTCTTACAGTAAAACCAGTTGTCCTTTGTGGGGATATTGTCTCCACGACTGGAGTGTGCCAATTCATCATCTGCATCGTCTGAATCGTAAGAGAACTTTCTGCCACTGACAGCTATACTTCGACTCACATGAGTGGGCTTGGATACCCCTTTACTGGTACTCTTGATACCTAAGGAGTAGATGCCCTCATTGGAGTTCATGCAGTCTTTGTAACCTGACTTGGAGGCCTTCGATGAAAAAGAGGCGCTCCTGTGTTTCCTCCTCTGGAGCTTTCTAAGTCCCTCGAGGATGTGGCTCTCCTTGCGCCTTGTGGGCTGCTGCTCCTCCATGGGGTCGCAGATATTACTTGGTGCCGACGAACCCAAACTCAGCCTTTTCTCCCAGGTCAGAGATGACTATAAACAAGAAATTATATCAGGATATGTTAGGAGAAAGACAGAAAAAAAGAACTCCCACTCGATTCTGTTTTGTGGCATTGTTGTCTTTATAGAGTAAGAGTTTACCATTTTCCCACTGGAGCGTCCATCATTCCAGGTATACGAGCCGCTGGAGAATTCACTGCATGCACTTGACAGGGACAACTCACTACTGCTGCAGCTGCTGCGTGGGTATACAGGCGCCGGCACTGTCAGACTCAGCTGGCTCAGACACTTAGCCACAGGGAGACCTGCCTTTCCATTCAAATGAACCTCCTAAGAGATAAATGGAGACACACAATTAAAGTGGATTTACCTGTTAAAGAAAATTATATGGATTAGCGTGGGAATCAGAGTTTGGATATTTCATTTTGAAGTTTTAGGGTAGCGTTGCATGTCTAATTAAAACTCCGCTTGGCAGACCAATTAAATAAACTGAAGTTCCTTTAATGCAAAGGCAGCATAGTTTTCAAACTAACTTAAAAAATATCAATCACATTTTCATGTGCAGTCATCTAAACACAGCAGATGCTTTTCCAATTAGCACCTCACTCCAGAGAATGTAGCAATGCAAATAAAGAACTGGAAAAGTTGAGCTGGAAACAGGAGAAAGAAGATATATTAATGTTGCAGTTTCTGTTCCATTAATCTCAGAGAGATGGTGGGGATCACCTTCCATCGTTTTTTTTAAATCGTAACGTTTAGATAACATGATGAAACATAACTCACTTTGTGGCGATTATTAGTTCTTCTCCTTCATCTCTAAATGCACACATTAGAGTTTATCAGATGGCAATCTCCTTTTCAGTCCTTAATGCATAATACATAAGATGACTAATGTAGCACAGTGTCCTATGGAGTCATTTTTACTGACAGGGAGCCTCAATCGATGGTTTTCTGGTAATCTGACAAGGATTTATTCCTCTTAGTGCCAAGTGATACTGCCAGCTCTTCCTGCTGAGGCCGAGGAGGGGTCACGACTGCAGATATTTGGGTCTGTATTTTAATATCTTGTAATGATTTCTTGAAAGGGGATGTGGTCAAGATACCTGACAATAAAAAATGCCTTGCCCTTTTGCATGTTCAACATTAAGCTTACATTGGAGGGAGATTCTGTATTCCTGGAAAGCAGGAAGGCCTTGCTCCTCTCCGGCTCCAGAAGCAAATCGGCAGCGGATAAATCCATGATCCGAGAATGGAGTTTCTGAAAGACAAAAGGACGGACAAAAAACAGTGAGTCTTGACTTCAGGGACTTTTACATATTTAAAAGAGCCTTGGTTTATGATCCGTGATTTACACAATAACAAAAATTGAGTTTTTATACCCTTACAAGTTCATCAATTTGTTGTACAACACAGAGCACAATCCAACAGTCTTATTGTAGTGTCAGATGATTCAAAAATTGATCCATTTATTTTAGTGTTATGGGGCAATTCAACAATGTTCTAAAACATAAAGTTTATGAGGTTGGATTTTTTCCATATGTGTGGATTTTAACCTTGTAGTTGCCACCAGTCTTATCTCTCGTCCGAGGCTTCAGAAGAGGACATTTGTAAATAATGTACAAGGTTTTAGGACCAACAATAACTGATCAGTGATGCGTTGTTAATTGTGTTATTAATTGCAGGTAAGAAATAAGCTTCGGAGAAGATTTAGGAATGTTCTCTGCATTCAACAATTTAAATGTGGTAACAAATCAGTGGCTGTTGGGATTAATTGATGAAAAATCTTTTTTGTTTGTGTCTTCATTTTAATGGTTGTAACGCTCCCTTTTAAACCGTTTGCTACACTTTGAGTTGCTTTTTGTTTAAATGGAGCTCCATATCTTGTCTAGGTTTTTTAAATATACAGTTGAATAAAAGAAAAATTACATCTTCTAGCATGATGAAATTTAATTAATTTTCCATTATGGAAATGCAGTAATATGAAATGAGTACAGCTCTGATTTGCTTAGACCCAGAATAAACAGAAAAAAAGTATTTGCTGAAAAGTATTTGGATTTAATCTTCAACTTCTTAAAATCAGTGCAGAATGTTGAGGTTGCAGAAAGTATGAAAGCGACCATGATATTCCCTTCATCGGCTGATTCCTACCTCTCAAAGTCATTAAGTCATTGGCTGGAAACCCCCCCCCCCCCAAAAGTGAATAAGAAATAATTGCATGAGGGAGTAAGGGATCCCTAAGATTTTCTTTGTATTCATTTGCTCGTCTGCAGTCTCTTCTGTTATTTAACACTCGTGCATGAGAGGGAAGGATACAAAACCAAATTCATTTCCACGTATTATTCTCAGAAGTTAATTAAACTGTGCTTAAATGAACTGAATCCTGAAAGATGTCGGAACAAAAACACATCTCCTGCTGAATTTCCTGCCCAGGGTGAAGCTACTGCCCACTCAGGGAGTATACGTACGTACACCCGTGTGGATTTATGTTCTGTGATATAAAATGAAACGCTTGTCTCACGCTGTGCATCTTAAAGAGGAAAATGATCACAGTGCAAGTCACCTCCAGCAAATGTAGCCAACAATGCCACAAATCTGTAATGAAAGTGAAGCTACTGAAGCTCTCTGTTGCATAAAACTCGCAGCTGAAAGTTTGCATCGACTTCTTGTGTGTTGTGAAAAAAATCTTCTGAACATTAGAGCAACGGAAAAAAAAGAGAACAGCTCCTAATGATGCCAAACCTTAACAGCTTCTTTTGTCTCCTCAGAACAAACAACCTGCATCATGTCGCCTGTGGCCAAAACATAACCATCCCACGTTTTTTTTTTTTTTTATTCACTTCAACTCCGTGCAAAACAACCAAGGGCAGAGCTTCTTCTTGTATTAGTTCGAGCTTGTGATTCCACTTTCAAAGAGACTGGCTTTCTACCTTCAGTGACTTGGTGGAAATGGTGCCATGGAAACAGATGGATGCCCACTTTCACTAAAAACTATTCTCTACTATTATTAGGATTTATATAACATCAAACTCAGAGTCGCGTTTGATTTGATTTTGAAGGAGATTAAATGATTTAGTTTAACCTTTTCAAGCTCAAAATCAGGCGATGAAAAAGTTTTCCGCTTTTCCACAATTTTTGTGTTTGAAAAAATATTGTTCTATCCACAGCTTAATCTCTGACATTTCCCTTTTATTTGTATGAGTTTTTTTGACCCAAACTCAAAGTGCCAGATGGTTTCTCGACCTACTTCTAAAGTCATGAGATTGAAATTTGTGCAGCTCCCATGCCGCATCCCTGCTGTCCACTCCGGGATGGGAGTGGCTGAGGTGTCACGGGAGGCTCTGATCTTATCGTAAGGTGCTGGATTTCACCTCCTCAGCATCCTCATCAAGGATTCAGTCAATAGTGTCGCAGGGTCACGAGCAGAGGGTTGAGATAGATGAAGGAAACGACAGATGACAAGGCTGTGGGTGCAGCTATTAGACTTTTAGAGGTTCAAGGCCAAAATCAAAGTCAAAAACATTTGTAATGTGCTCACATAGAGCATGCAGCTCTTCAGCTTCTTCTAAACCATTCGTAGACGTTATGATTTTACAGAAGCTAATGGAGAGGTTTTGTTGACTTTTTGATGATTTTGCCCTCAAGGTAATGATTTTGAACTGAACATGAAAGCAAAGGCAGTTTTCAAACTATGTAGTGCCAGGAGATTAAATATATAACCTTGCTTCCTCTAATATTCAAACGCGTATCTCATTGACAAAGTGTAAACAAAAGCTGCATGCCTACACTTATTTCATCCGACGCCTACCTGGTGGCAGCTCCACTTTCACACATTAGAAAATTGAAATATAGAAAGAATACATTTTTTCGTTGATGTATTTTCTTTGCTCGGTCAAATAGGGGTGTTAGTATTAATTGCAGTCTGTTTTGTAACCAGTAAAAATGACTTCATAGTAGCTTTAAGTTGGTGGTGAGATCATAGGCTATCTTGGAAGCTCCGATTGAGAAATGTGGATAATTGATTTTCCACGATGCTGAAAAAGTGACGTTATTTTGTTTAAATTTCCAACCTGACGGTGGTTGTGGCTGCTGCGTGTGTTTACCAAATTGCACGAGCAGTAATGAGGTCATGGCGTTCACGCTGTGTCCTTGGGGCCCCGAAGCAGCAGACGAAACACTGAGGATTTGTCCCAGTAATGGCCGACTCAATTGCCACTTTCCTGTCATATTTGATAAACGGCATAAGTGGATAGGACTGCACACCAGTTATTTTCCCTCGGCTTGTTAATAGCACTCGGTTTGGGAAAACAACTCAGATTGTTTTGGGGGGTTTTTTTTCTGAAAAGGTAGATGTCTGATATTTTTCTTCTAAAATGATACATGCCACTTTGGAAGCCAACCAATCGAGCTGGAGGCGAAGACGGTGCACAAATGTTCTAATCTGCATGAAAAGCTTTCTGGTTCTTTATCAGGGGAACTGAAGATGCCCAATGGGGAACCAAGGGAACGTTTAATTACTGATAAGCAAAAGGTCCAGAGCCAAATGGGAAATAGTACACTCTGATAGGTGATGAAGTCTCTCCATGCTCCAGGCGCATGCAGCACAGAAAAGAAATGAAATCGCTTCATAATTATTTAAATAATTTCATGAGAGATTCTGTGAGTGGGGTGTAAAAAAGTGTTTGTAGTGACGCGAGGGTTTATTTTGGTTTAAGAAGAAGGTAGTGCACTATGAAAGAAAAAAAACAGAATAAAATCAGAAGCAGCACTGGGAGATTTTTTGAATATTTAGATGGGTTAGTTTAGCATTAATTCTAAAAACCATGGTTGAAGATACAACAAATAGTAGAAACACCTTTTAAAACTTTCTGAAAAAAACGTGTTTTATCTACAATGTTTAATCTGTAAAAATAATTATTTTTGATTGTCATAAACAGTTTTATTAGGGGACAGAGCCAAGCTGGCTGTTTCCAGTCTTGTTTTTTTAGGTTAGCCAGTACATACTGTTAGCCAAACATTTTTACTATGTTTCTAGAAAAAATTGCAAAATGTGCTGTTTTTTGGAATGTTTTAAATGTTTTTCTTTTTATGAAACTCCAGTGATTCGTCCAAAGCAGAACCCCTATTTGTGTTGGTCCTGCTGAATTAATGAATTCAATAAACCACCTACAGCAGAATACAAGACAGACAGATAAAAGATATCTAAAATAATCAGTTGGATATGTCAGCTTGCTGTCATGGCGTTAATTATAGACGTTTTGAACAACTCTCCCACTCTCGGTCGAGATTATCCGGAGCAGCGTGCTAACGTCCTGATTCATTCTTACACTGAATCATCTGTTCATGGTTAAAATGTTATTATTGAGTAATGAGCCACAGAAACATTTTCTCTTTGTAATTGCGTCATCAAATGTGTCAAAATGTGGACGTAAAAAAAACACAAACATAAACGCTGATTTTGAGCGGAATCATGCCGGCAAGAGGGGGAGAAAAAGAGAAAATACAACGAGTCTCGGCCTTAATTCGCGTCTCAGACTGGATTGCACCTCTTGGTCCCTGCAGTGGTTTCATCAATATCCCCCTTCAAGCCTTTTATATTGCAGCTTCACTTGACAATGTCCTTGCCTGTCCAATAATGGTCGTTGAAGTACCTGGAACTGACGGAGAGCTATACAAAACACCCACAGCCGTATTATTTCTCTTTTTCTCCTTCTTTTAAAAAAAAAAAAATCCATTTATCTACCTCTTCTGCCTCTTCTTATTTTACCCTCACTTTTTCACTTCTCCCCGCGTGTCATCTGGGCGCCACATGCTCCTCTACTATCTCATCCCTCTCCATTTTCACCCTTATGTCCTTTACTTCGCTGCTTATCTGCTCTTGCTTGCCTCCTCTCTTCTCTTCCCTGCTCTCTTTCTCGTCTCAATGGACTGACAGCTTCTTTTCCTTCATTTCTCTTTTGGCAGCTTTATTCTTTCTTTTTTGGATGCGGTCACTTGCACAGTTATGTAAAGCCCACGTTACAAACCGGCCTTATTTTTTCTTAATTACTATATCACTGTTGACAATACGAGAAAAGCATACAATGGCAAGTTTGTCTGTCTTATCGTACAACCTAAAAATCATGCTTGAATGCACAGACGCTCACTTTTCAGTATAAGTTATTTGTTGTCAGCCTTTCAAAAAAACCTGAGAGTAAGATCTGTGGAGAAAATAAGTTCAGCCGTCACTGTCAGATGGTTCAATTTCTTTTTTTTTTGCAGCATTTGATGCCGATGAGATGCTCCATCAGGTAAATCGATATAGTACTCGTCCTGCAAACTTTTAGCAAAGTCTGAAAGCTGCATTACGAGCACAACCTTTCTGCTCTTGTATTGAAATGCTCAGGGAGAGTATTTGGGGATTTTCCCTGTTTAGGAGCTTCTATAAAAGTTCCAGGAACTCAGACGCAGCAGTAGTTTTCAAAAAAAAAAAATAATAATAATAATGCACCCAAGAACAAGTTTCTATGCATGAGTCACAAAGTAAAAATGTGTTCTTTTAAACTTTAAACAAAAAAAAAAACAGCTCCTGATGAAAGACAGAGAGGGAGAGCAACGGATCTAGAGGGATGTAAAAGTTGGTCTGCCTCTTCTTTTCTCTATTCTAAATCAAAGTATTTACAGTCTGCTTTACAGCCTTGGTCTCTCCCCGGAGCGGTTTAATAACAAATGAAAAACAACTTCAAATGCATGAGAATGAGTGGACAGCCTTGTTTACTGGAGAAGCTGCTGCTCAGTGGAGTGCATGCTGAGATTGAGCAGAAGGTTTTATAGAAGTACGGGTAAGTGAGAAGGAAATAAGTTAAATGCATGTTTATGTGTCTGTGACTTGATAATAAATAACCTTTGTAGAATCCTTCTGGCCTAGGACAAATTCAATTTCAGTCTCAGTTTTGTTTGCAAGGCACACTGTTGTTTTTGAGGTAAATTTAGAGAGACTCCTCTACAATTGCTTCATTGTTTCATTGAAGCAGCGACTAGTTTTTTTCTTCTTTGGAGCGAATAAAATTAAGACTGCAGATCACAGGTGTAAGTCATTTTCAAGCTGGCTTCACTGGCTGAAGCTGCGAATCAAAATAAGATGCACAAAGGTGCACCATCCCCTCCAACCCGAGGCTGTTGTGTGGGTGACGTACCTGGAGAAGCAGGTCAGATGCAGGTTTGATCCGCTGCTGGAACAGAACGCTCAGCGCCCGGTTCTGCTGCTCGAGGTCGAACACACGAGTTCGAAGCTTTAGACATTCCTCTCTCAGATCCTGGGAGAACAGAAAACAGAGGAAGTGTTCGGAAAATGTTTCCATGCGTATGTGAAATATGAAGTCGATATGTTAATACACAGGCAAGAAAGAGATGCGGTTCATGCATCAGCATCGGTCATATTTATTAAAAACCTTTTTTAAACCGGTTGATTGACGATGAACAACACAGTCCTTTTTCATGGAAACAAGACCCCAAACTGTTACAGATGACAGCCAGCAAGAGGTACAAGGTAATTACAGGACATCAAAACAAAATGATTGGATATTGATTTAAATTTGCTTTCACTGCCCTATGAATTTTTATATTGGGGGTCCACCTACTGGTCTTCTTTTTGTCACAGAAGAAGCAAGAAAAAAAAAAAAAAAAGGTAAAAAGTAGAAACAAACCTTTTGTGTGAGAAGCGCCTGCACGACTTGATTTGCAACCTGAAGAAGACAGAATAAACATGGCGTCATGACTGCACCTTGGCTGATTTTTTGACCCTCACAGGCCTCTGTAGCCTGTCGACTTGGTCCTACGAATGCTGCACTTCCCCAGCTAATGGACACATAAGATGATTTATCACGAGCTGAAAACAATGGTACTGTACTGTAAGTGCATGTCTTGTAGAAGCTCTCACCCGCCCTCACTCCGGACCACAGCGCCATACAGAAGCGTCTCTGATTACCGCCCATTGATTGCTCATTAATACCGTGTGAATCCACATCGGCTTTTTCTGAGTGCCCTCGCTCTCGTTTATTGAATGATGAGAACTGAGAGTAAATATGGTGAAATGAGCCGTGCTTGTGGAACCGCAGGTCGCCGCTGTAGATGAAACAAAACCCTGATTCGATGGAGAACTTATTGTTTGACTTTGACACAACTAATTAAGCTACAAATGAGCTCGACCACACGCTGGAATTTCGACAAGCAGCTGGTGGAACATAAAATGATAATCGCCTTTCCAGTGTTGCTGTGTGCAGCCTCTGTCGTCAGAACGGGACCATTACAGCCCTTCTTCCACAAAAGTCAACCACACGGGGAAAAAAAATGACAAGCAAACACAACACAGCCAGGCGAGCTGTTTTAATGAGGGCAAAGAAGCAGAAAAGAGGCTGATCTTACCCAGAATGCAACACAAGGAAACTCCAACACAGCTCTATCATGACATTCTCCCTCTCCATTTTTTATTTCTCCTTCCTCTCTCTCGCTCGTCTTTCCCGCCCTCGGGCACTTTACCATGGTCTGCTGAGCCGGTTGGTTCCAGGACAAATTGGGCAACTTGTCCCTGCTGGTCATCCCCCCCCCCCCCCCCCCCCCTTCTCTTCTGGAGTGATTCAGCCAACAGCCTGGCTGCTTTATTCCCCTCATGTGGCTCTCTAAACAGCACTTATAAAGCCCACACAAATAACCGCAGGGCACACAAGTGCAATTGTTACGTAAAAACATTGCTTCTGCAACACCAGCTCACATCAGGTTTAGGTTATTTAACAGCTCATCTTCTAAACAACATGAACTCTGCCTGCAAAGAACAACAACAACCATGCGTTTTGACTTTTAACTCTGGAAAGGAAATGGAGCACTTGTGCATGCATCAGTGTTTACGCTATAAGGTTCTGTGATTTATTCAACCAAAAACCAAAGAGAATTTGTGTCATAGATTTAAATTATTGTCAAGAGGTACACAAATCATCGAGCGTTCGTTTTTAAGTGTTCAAACATTAATCCGACATAATTTTGTCCAGATGATCATTTACGTAAGAGGTGGGATATTATGGTGTCTGCAAGTGTGAGATGAACTCATTGTTAAAATCAGCAACTCCTATGTGCATCCCTCGAGCTGTGGTTAAAGGAAATGACCTGTTGGAGGAGATCATTAAAACCTTCATCTGACACTGAACTTTACTAATTCTGCTCACACAGAGCGCAAACAAACTGGAGGAATTCCTCAAGGTGAGCAAAACATCTGTCGAGTCTTGACGACCTTGACTCGGCCTCAGAGTTGAGATGCGCACTCACCTCATCGAGACAGCGCTCGTACTGTTCCCTCTGGCTTTCGTTCTCCGAGGCCAACGCCGAGTTTCGCTCCTGCAAAACAAACGAAAACGAGCACTGAGTCAGACACCTTGATGCTGCAGGAACCTCCCCGCGACGTTGACTTACATTTGATGCAACAACAACGGAGCCACAAGCAGCAATCAAGCAAAGACGAGGCTTGCTTCGCAAAGGTCAGATGTCGACGTTAAAGCATCACGGCTGATAAAAAATGTACAAAGAGCTGCGCGGAGAAAGGTCAAGGGGATGGAAGTTGTGTTGTTGAACTTTGGGGCGGTAGCTAGCCATTTGGAGTTCAGACTCTAATAGGAATACCTCCTCCGTGCTCACACAGATGAGGCGTCGGCATATTGATCGCTTGGAGTTTCCCATTTGTCAGAGGCAGACGGGATATTATGAGCTGTCAGTCGGCCCCGTGGCCTTTAGTAGAAACTACAGATCCCATGAAGGAAACACGAGGAGTGTAATTACAACCCGAAACACTCAAATGACCCCAAACAGGAAGAAACACTGACTAATTGAAGGATGATAGCGTGGGTGTTAGTGCAAATGTAAGCACTGGAAAAGGTCATTAAAAAAAGTTTGTGTGATTTCAAGTCCCGCCTCCCCAAAATCAGAGCTGGGGCTTACATGGTTGCTTTTAGACTCCTTGAACATGAATGAAGCATAGAAGATTTGTAAGTTGCCACTCTGTTTTGTTTTTGAACTACATATCCTACAAACAAGAAGGCGGCATTTCTTCCATGAGAACGACTTTTGAGATCTGTGTGCCCAGATGCTTCATGACCCCCCTGCATTCAGGTTCACCTGCTTAGATATAAAGCATGTTAGGAAATGATGAGGACACATGGCGAATCAAAGCATCACGACTTCACGACTAAGATGACCAGCAGGCATGTGTGCATTCATTTAAAGCCCACTTCACAGTCCACGGTGTGGCCAGCCATCGTAATAACCCGTATCAGCTGAGCAGGAGAAATGAGAGCCGGGGGGGGGTTACTTAGTGTCAGCTGAGTTTATGCACGACCCCAGCTGGTGATGAATCGCCTCAGCTTGTGTCCTAGCCGCTGCGGCCGGCTGTGCATCCATCACGAGTGGAACAAAATGGCAGATAACTTTTGATAAAGCCATTTAAAAGGTAATGTTTGGGTAGTGCGATTCATCAGACAGGTTGAGTGTACTTCCTGCCAGCGCTGGAAGATAACTCACAGCTGAGGAGCAACAAGTAATTACCTGCCGCTCTGCTGTAATTAGGGGCTATTTTTTATTGGGGAAGCATTAGCGTAATTGAGCGAGGGAAAAGAATATCACACTCTTTTCACCGGTTTTTCTTTGTTTGCACTGAAAGATTGTCATATCTCTGAATGAGTGCAGCTTTATTTCTCCTTTATTGTCTTATTTCATAATTTGCTTGATTACTAAGTATGGGTTTAAGGGTTCTAGATGGTTTAAGGACGAGGCTAGACTATGTGTCAACATCTGAAAATCACAGGAAGTCTCTTAGGAAGCAGTAGGTTAGCTTGGTGGATAGATTTAATTAGGTCTGAATGCTTTAATTGCCGCGGAGATCTAAGACAATGTGTGTCCAGTGGCATCAGTACAAAAAAACAAAACAAAACAATCAGCATGGATCTGTTGCTCTCGGCTCTTGGCGGCGAGCAGCTCAAATCCCAGTGCGCCAAGAAAAGCAAACCGGAGCTGGAGTACAGCCTAAGGCCCTAGCGACTCCTCTCAGGATGACTTTGCTCTCCAAACGGAGAAGACTGGAGAGAGTTTGATGAGCTGTCATGCTTTCAGACGCAACTGAGCGGGGGACTCTTGACAACTGGCAGACAAAGCCGGCCACGAAGGAAAGAGAGAGAGGCGGCTGGAAGAGTTGTGAACGAAGCAAACAAAAGGAGAGACGAGCAGGAAAGAAGAAGGACGAAGGTGGTTACCTCCAGGGCCTTGAGACGATCCAGGAGGGGCTCGGTTTTTTCTTTGTCCTCCTCTGATTGGCTGGCATCAGGATCAGCGTTGCCAGAGTCTGGCTCCGTCGGAGACGCCTGCGGGGAGCCGTTCTCCTCGGGGCTGTCTTGCTGCTTCCGCACTTCCTCTGAGAGTTTATCCTGTCGAGCAGACAAAAGAAAGAGGTTAGAGGAGAGGTAGAAGGAGAGGGTTGGCAAGAAGAGAAAAACAGAGCAGATGGGAAGAAGGCGCTTAAAAGTGAGGTACGACCAAAGTAAGCAGCTCAAGAAATCAAAGCGAAGGAGAGAGTAGAAAAGGGAAAAGATCAGATGGGCGGATGGGACAACAGCTTTGACAACAGAGCTCCAAAACGTCCTATAATCCCTAATCATGTCTCACTCGTTTTCCATAGAGCGCCGGTGACCTTGAGGTCTCTCGTCTCGTCAGTATTACGGGGATCAAAATCTTCCCCTCTCTGCCCTCGCTGAATATCCGCCTCTCTTTCTTCCTCAGTCTCTCTGCCAGCTATCTTCTCCTCCGTCTCGGCTCTCCCGAGGTATTTTCCTTGCTGGCTTCCTTGCATCTGTGATAATTAACTATGCTAATAATGAGCTGCTAATTAGGCCGTGTCTGGCTAGCAATGATCTGCAGAGAGAAAAGGCAGCTCACTGTCATGCTCCACCTTTTTGGAGGACTGTTAAAGTATGCACTCATTCAGAACACGAAGAGAGAAAGCATCTTCTGAGCAGTGGCAGCTGATTCTTCATGGTTATATCAAAGATTTCTTTTTATTCTCCCTCTCTTTTTTTTAAGTATTCGAACATTGGATATCTTTGTGTTTTCAGGTCAAAGGAGAAATCAAGAAGTCACCTTGAGTTTGGTGAAACTATGATTGGTATTCTTTGCCTCTTTCTGTGTATTAAAGAGGGGACCAGTGGCTGTGACCAACCTTCACAGGTCAAATGTGTCTTTGATTTGATGACAGCTTAAGTAAAAAAAAAAAAGTGGCTTCATCCAATAAAAAGTTGAGATTGAGTCATTTTGAAAGAAGAGGCTCGACGATGCAGAACCCCACAAGAAAAAGATATCATACAAGAACATATTTATGAAAGACAAAAAAAAAAAGTATTGAAGGGCATTTTTATCGTTCCTGGTTTACAAACTGGCATGCAATTAGAACAGGTGTGTCATGTGGGACCCTGACCCTCAGACTGGGAACCCTTGGCGCAAACGTGGAAAAAAAGAAGAAGCTTGAATTAAAAGGACAACTTAAAATGATGAAAGCATCCTGGGTGCAGTTCAGTTCTCCAATATATTAGAAATTCCTAATTTTTCCCAGCTATTCACTTACAAATCTAAAGTATTGTGTCCTATCGCTGCAGAAAGTGGGAGTTAGGCCGACTCTGAATGACAAAGAGGTATTCAGTTGTTCTAAGGGTGATATATCACTGTGCACACACATTACATTTTTCACTCCTGGCTGACAGATTATTGTCAAACCTGAAGATATCTCAGCGCTTAATGTGCTGGACCAAGTTAGCAGTGCTAATGGATGTCTTTTATAAGTCCAAATGCAGCATAGAACAATTATCTCTCCCCTAATAGGAATTGGATATAATGTCCTTCCAGGCACTTTGTTTTCAGCCTGATCCAATCTCCTCTAAACACATATTAGCTTTTCAATCTTCCTTGATTCCATCAGACAATGGTGTTCAAGGCAATCCTTTAAAGTCATGCTTTTTTAAGTCTGCTTTTGTTTGCTTTTTGGAAGCACTGTGAAGTCAACAGCCGTCTCTGAGAGACTGCTCATCAGACGGCGTTAAAGGGTTCGCTAATAATCTCCGCAGAGAGAGAGTCTGGGGTCGGGGAAGGGAGGGGAACATGTCCCGCTCGCTGCCCTTTCAAGTTATTGAGTTCGTCTGCTGAATACACAGAATACAGCTGCAGCTGGAGCGCGGCGTAGGTACAGAGAGTGCTCGGTGATACAGCAACTGAGAAAAACATCTCTGAGTGTTCTCTCGTTGACGATAAGAGCAAAGCACATCTTCACATCGGACAATTTGGTCTGTATTAAAGTCAGGTCTAAAGACGAGGGAGAAAAGAAACATCTTCAAAATACCGTTGATTAGACTTCAATGTCGAGAGCCACGTGTACAGAAAAATAGAAAATAAAGGGGAGTTGCCCTATTTTCACAAACATACGGATTCATTTGTTATTCTGCTTCTCATATAATCCTTTTGTGGAAAAAAAGCCACAACATCATTAGCATGATTTGCATATTGACACATTCATATTGTCTTCACACTGTCTAGCCCTGTTTTTTTGATAATAAAACACCCCAGTCTAACACAGCTTTTAATCCCATGTTTCTCAATCTTCTCACACTCGGTGCACAGAAAGCCGTAAAGGAGCTGACATTTACATTTTATAGCACTCTTTTTTTGTTCTGCCCACTTTTATTTGTGCTCATAACTCAGTGACTTTCTCTGCACCAACTCCTGGCTGTTATTCACAGTGATGAAGGTGTGCAGTCATTTATAATGACGCTCTTTTTATTGCTCACTTGCTGAATTAGAGATGGCCTTTTCGTGCTGTCCCTGGAGCTCTTCATTACAGTTGTTGACTTTAAAGACAATAACATAATGGTTTGCAGCGTTATGGAAAGTTCTCATATGGTTTCCAGTGTGAAGGAAAAGTTGATATTTTTGCAGATGTAAAGAAGCATAGATGCTGGATCCATACTTTAACAAGTCTAGGAATGGTTTGAGGGAAAGTAACTTCTCTTCTTCTGTTGTAAAGGCTCCCAAACGTGGGAATGAGTAACATCACACTGCAGATAAACAGACTGAGGCGTTGCAGCGCTAACACAACACTGTGTAAACATGCTGAGTTCCAAATTGCATAGTGCGACCCCAGAGGTGACCCCGTGCTTCAGAAATGTGCAGTATTATACTTATTCTTCTGCCTCTGTGCTCAATCCCAGCAGCTATTTCTATTATGTAACAGGGTCAGCTATGAGCGTTTCACCTTGGATCAGTCTGGCTTTATTCTACAGCATGGGTGTCTGAGGGACAAGAGCACAGAATTCGATACCTGCAGAAACGCTGTTGACAAACAGCCAGTTCATAGTGTTATTAGTGAACTTTTATTGGCTCATTTATACTCTCTCTCTCTTTAAAGTTTTCATTACTTTCTCTATGAGCTTCCCTTATTGAACACAGGAAATGGAACAGACGCTCACAGGATGGTGTTTTACCTTGTAGGCCTTCATGATGTCCACTGTGTCCACGGCAGTCTGCTCCACGACGCCCTGATTCTGCAGCAGCGACCGCACCGTCTCTTCCATCCTGCGCACGAAAACACAAATCCCGCTGTTTTAATTGGGAGTTCGAGAAGCTCGATAATTCATGCTGGCATTTTCCAACACTTTCTTGAGAGAAGTCAGGTAGTATTGATGTTGGAGTTCATCAAGTTTAAAATTCTGGAGGAGAAAACCTTCACTTAAAATGCCTTGTTACTAAAAGCTGTTCCTACTCTCGACAAAAACGTCCTAAATCAGAAACCTACCAACAGCAGGCGACACAAAGATAACTCAGGTAGCATTGGGGCTATTAAGTTTGAAATTCTTCACCTTCTGCTCAACTGCTCAAGCTAGCTAAAGAAAATGGAAGTCAATGGCACTACGGGCAATTTTCCATCCTTTGCCGACTCATTGTGGTACCTCAGGTGATAAAACATAAGCTGGGGATTGGTCTGTGGAACCATGACGTTGTTTCGTAAAGACATTTAGCAAGCAGCAGTTTTAGGGGTCTAGATCTCTTGAAGGACATCATCATCCCAACCCTGGGGCCACGATCCAAACATGGCATGGTTTGGATCGCAACTGTCGAACAGAAAGTCGGAACTTACGAGCAACAGGGTTGTATTTGGTTAAATGAAATAAAAAAATGTGATTCCAAGAACTGCTTCAAAGACTTTGTAGTTTCCCCCTCAAACATAAAAAAAATGTGATCCTGGCCCAAGAAGTTGATCAATTCAGTCGGTGTTTGTTGGTTGAAAAGCTTTGTCGCAGCCCTCAGCTGTGTGTTTCTAATCTTTCCATCAGCCTTAACACACCAACACAACCACAAATGGGTCCATAAAGAAAAAGACAATGTCACTGATGGGATTCAGTGCCAGAGATACAAGATGGAGAAGTCATATTTTCTTTTGGACTGAATCCAACACTTCTGCTCATTTAACAATACAGGGAACTAGACTGAAAGTAAAAGGTCTAAACATAGTCCTCACAGACTTTTTGTGTGTGGTTTTGTAGGTGTGTGTGTGGCTGCATGTGTGTCCAATGATCACTTGAATTAAGAGCAATCACAGGAGCAAAAACCATGCCGGTGACCTTGACCTACACAGCAGGCTTTGCGCGAAACAATCCTCTGTTTTGTGCCGCTCGCGCTACAAGCTGCATGCTAAACAGTTGCTGAAGAGTGTATGTGGAAATGCTTCTGCTTATTTCCATCTGAATAGGGAACCCCAAGCTATCTGTATCCCTGGAGCTGTAAGGAGAACTATGACCTGATATGTATTCTCTTTCTGATTCTGGGGAGAGAAAAAAAAAGTACTACAGGAACCGATAGGACGATGTTGGAGATCATGGAAATGACAACAATAAAACTTGCTCAGGAGAAGCATTAGATGTAGAAAGGAAGAACCCAAAAGAAGCTTTGACAATGTGAGGTGGAAATCGTCTGAATTTCATGAAACTGACTTCATCTTCTTCTTTGACTGGTTTTATTTACACTAACGTAAAGCTGTCACATTGAACATCAAGGTAACATACAAATCAACGAAAACTTTAAATGCTTTGTTATCCAATAACTTCCTAGTTGAGGTGTTCCACTCATTAGCCTTGACTGATGAATGACAGTGGGGGGAAATGAAGGCAGACAGGGGCAGGGCCAGCAGAGGACAGTGCTCGCTGCACCATCTGTCCAGGCTGAGCCATAAAGCCGGGTGTAATCAGGCCGCTCGCTGCTGACTGAAGAGTCAAAGAACCAGCCAGGCCCGTAGAGCTGGTGGCAGATTGCTTCAGTTCCTACTTTAAATGCTGGCCTTAATCAGCACAACCTATAGAGCAAAGAGGACGTGACAGAGAAAGCTTTGGTGTACGGAGGCTCTGACACAGGGTCAAGGACTGGCTGACAGGCATGATCAGCATGGCAAGCAGGCGGTGGTTGTTGGAAAGAGGGGATTTGGGCAGTTGACCACCTACAGTTAGAGCCGTAGTGTGTATTATAATGACTGTCAGGTCACACAGCTTTTTGTTCGAACAGATAAATAGCTGGTGATCTTAACGAAAACTTAGGAGGTCATTTAACAACACCTACTGCTGGGCTGAAGGAACAATGAAGCCTCATGAATAAATAAATACAAACAGGAAGTCATTGTTGCTGCAGAAGAAAAAGTCCAACATATAATTCCAGTAAAACCAAAGTAAACTGTTTTTACTCTTTAATTTGAAAAGATTGAATTAGCAAGACATAAAATGTGACTTATCAACCTTTAGGGATCATGGATTTAGCTAGCGGCTTCTCCCAGTCTAGTGTCTCTGTAAGTTAAGCTAATTGGCGATAAATGAGGTGCACCGTTCTTTTTATCTAATTCTGCAAAAGAAAAACATGAATGAATCTGCATTATTTGCCAATAGGAAATATCTTTTGAACCAAATTAAAACTTGGTTAAATGTTCAGAAAAGTCGCATATTGACCATTTGTTAATCGTTTAGTCGATTTTTGTCAGCATTAATCAGGAACATGAGGCCAGCAGGACAATTATTATGAACATGCAGGGTGAATATCTACATGTGGGAGTTTTCGAATTAAACCTGAAATGTGGAATAGCTGAAATATCATCAGGCGAGCCAACAGATGGAGAGAAAATTATTCCAATGCTGCATGAATGAAAACATGTGCCAAATGAGTCAGGGAACCAATTTATGCAAAATGAAATAAACAATTCAAGCGTTTGCTTTTGTTGCTTTTGTGGCCAGATATACACAGCCAAACCCTCTCAACTTCCAGACAAACTTCCCAGCATGCTCAGTGTGACTGGCGAGACCTTAATGACCTTTGCATTACCAAGTGGCGGTGGCACTTTGAAGCCTCGGCCGGTTTACTTCCTCGTGTTGTGGTTTGAGGAGGAGGGAAGTGTCTGTGGTGTTTCAGCTGGTTTACAGAGGTTTGAAGAATTCTGGTTCACCAGAATGGGCCCTTTGTGTGTCTAAGTGGAGTCGAGGGGCTCTGGAAATGTTTTGTTTTTATTTCAAAGGGGAGAAATTTGGTGATTTTGATGGCAGGTGATGGAGACAGAAAGAAATTAAATTTTGGTGGTGGTGCTGGGAAACTTTTCAGGCTTAATGGAAAAGCCAATTTGAAGTCATACTTATTTTTTATTGAGCTTAAAATACACAGCTGTCACTCTATACTGTTTTCCTTATTTTCAAATATAGGCATCACAAAACCTTTAAGCGAACATCTTAAAATCAGATTTTGTAACGTAATGTCCACTACACACTCCTTCCAATCCAAATGTGATTTTGAAAACTGTGATATATTACACTCCATTGTTTGGAATAAAAGCTTCTGCTAACTAGTATTCATCTGCTAACTCAAGCAACACAACAACACAAATAAGAAAGGTCTGGACAATTACCCCTCAGTAATCACTATTGATGTTGCACTCATTACAAACACTGACTAACCGCTTATATTGTTATTTAGCACCCCTTTCTTTCCAATCAAAGCACTTATCAGTCAATAAAAAGTGTTTCAAAAGCTTTAAAAAGTGCATTAAAATAATCAAATGTGTTTCAAAGGCAGTAAATTCAGCTTAGATTTTTTTATTTTTTTTTTATAGGAAAACATCCCATAAAGTAAACTGTGTGATTTGTCATTACTTTAAATTCATTCACCTAAAACCTATTCAAATGTGTGAGAGAGAGTGTGCTAAATGCGTATGATGGATGGAATGTAACTCTCAGATGACAGAGCATTACTTTACATAAAAAACATAGTCTCGCTCAGTGATAGTGTGATTAATCTCAAAGTGCTTTCCAAACGACCTATTGAAAGCATCATTCAGTGAAGGAGAGAGAGAGAAGGACAAGCATTTGTGTGTGTGTGTGTGTGTGTGTGTGTGTGTGTGTGTGTGTGTGTGTGTGTGTGTGTGTGTGTGTGTGTGTGTGTGTGTGTGTGTGTGTGTTTGTGTCTTTTAAAGGCAAATTCTGACATTCTTGACCCTCGCGACGCACAAGCTGAATTTCAAACGCCATGTTCGACAGCAGTCCAGGAAATACAATTAAGGGTCCAATCAATTTTGAGCCTGAGCTCTGACAATCTTCAGGACAACACACCCCTTTCCTCTGGGCAAAACACACACGCACACAAAATGCACACATGTCTTGAGCTTTGATGTGAGTTCAACAAAGTGATGCATCATCAGAACACGCCGGGCAATTAGAGGTGAAAGGCTGCGCCCCGTCTCTCCAACTGCATAACATACAAATATCTTTTTCTTTCTTCTTCCTCTTTAGGCATCAGAGGTCACAATGACTTCGAGACTTCAAACGAAGTAGCGTTTTATTCATAAGCCTTTCTATTCATCGAAACTCTGGCTTTACACAGCTCCGACCGTCAATGACAAATTCCTTCACAGACCTGAGAATGATCAAAGGATTCCAAACCTCTCTCAAAACTTACCCCATCTTGAGTTTTTCTCCACTCTTGACACGGCCATTTTTCCGGAAAAGGGCAAGAAACACTGTGCAGACATCCCTGATCTCCATATGAAGAGACATCCGACTGCACATCCAGCACTCTTGCTGCTATCGCAGTGCTATAAAATGCCCCAGACGCTGTTGCAAAAATGTGGGTCTCTAATCTAAAATAGGCCATGCGCTCATCATATAAGCCTGAGTGCTTTTCATTCAATCGACACACAGCATGGCCGATCTCATGGCCGGGTCACACAGAGTCATGCCTGTTCTCATTTTCTACTTTCCGTGTCTCCAGTGTGTCATTATCCGACACTGGCCCTGTGCAAAGACAGTGATCTGGCAGGCAAAGACTTTCCCATATGTCCCATGTTAAGCCCTCTCCAAGGGAGCAGGAGCCCTGCTGAGAAACAAGCATGCCAGTAGTCTTGGATCAGACGGGGAATAAAGGATGGACTTGCAGGGATAAGGCGCTACTAAAGACAGGGATCCCCCTGTTTTTCGGCCAAAGTGTGTGTACTCTTGTGTGCATGCAGTTGTGTGGGTTTGCATTGGTGATTAAGAGGCTTTGGCTTTCCTTAAAATCAACACTTTCTGTGCAAGAAAAGCTAACGCAGAGGCAGCATGCCAGTACGTGGATGAGAGATCTCTGCTTGCCATCACATATTTCACATAAACTCCTCATTCTAATGATCCTTAAAAGTGTGCTACTTTTCTTTAAAGCAGTGAAAGGATGCTCCTTTGATTATTTTAGAAATCACTCTCGAGCCAATGGCCTCTCTTTGTTTTTTGTTTTTTTAGCCCGGACTAAGCTGGAGCTGTCGATGCCCCCTGCCATGGTTGGATATTTAGTTTGCCAGCATTCCTTGGCAACACATGATTACCTACACTTTATATATTTTAATTAAAGATTAAAGCTTGGACTTTTGTACAGAAAAAGAACAAGATTCAGAAAACATCAACTCTCCAATAACTTTTACTATCTCATTTAAGCCTTAGCCATGAAACAAATCATAGAATAATGCAAGTTTCAGCAATGGGATTTTTGGGGACCAGAGTCACGAAACTAGATATAACAAGAATCTCAACATTTCACCTTTACAAGAAAGAGGCTTTTCAGGGCCAAATAATAGAAAAGTGCCAGATATTGGTGAAAATGCTTCAGCTTTCCATCTCTGAATCTCAATACACTCTCACTTTATCAGCGTTGTCAAAAGCTCAGGTTGACCAATACACCTCTAATCAGATTTGACCATTAAGAAATTGGAAAATCCTCAAGTTGCTCAAATGATTGGCAGAACAATCACCTGTTTGTTCGGCTGACACAAGGCCATCCGGGACTAATTCTTGATGGCTGCAAGGTTAAAATCCCCTCCTCCGACCTCCATGAACCCCTGCAAAACTGTCCATTTTAGCACAAAAATATTCCATTCTTCTTCTTGAACTCCTTTCCAGAAAATCACTTAAGAACGCCCACCGGATGATTGCCTAGCTTAACCCAATGCTAAGCCAATGTTATCCTCTTAGAGCTTTTTACAGAAAACATGCAAGGAGACCCTTTCTTAGTCGTGACCTAAATGGAAAAGAACGTAAAACTACTGGACGACTTTGGTTGTGTCCAGTTTGGAGCCTCAAGGCCAGTTCAGAGTTGTAAAAGTCATGCACATCAGTCATGCATGTTACAGTGGGATAGGATTACAAAGGTCTGTGCCCTCATGACCACTAACTTCTGTCTGTGACCTTTTAACCTCTTCAACGAGACACACATGCCAAGGAAAAAGAGATCAAGAAGGCAAAGTGCTAAGTATGGCTTCACTCCAATATTTCACTGTTGTGACAAAGAGCGCGTTTTTGGTCATTTATATTTAGAAGATTCCAGGTTAATGTCACATGGCTCAGTGAAAACAAAATCCAGATTAAATAACTGAGATAAATATTGGTTTGTTGACCTTTTTAAATAGATACTATTTTAATCATACATGCAAATAATACAAATGCATTGACACTGGAAAGTTCTCCCTGAAAATGGTTGGGAATTAAGTCCTGACTCTTACCAGGACCACCCCAAAGACTTAACCAGATGTTCAATTGGTAGCCATTGAGCACTAAAGAGCATAAATTAAAAAAAGACATATGGAGGAAATCAGATTTAGCTTCTTTTTTTTTTTGTCTTTTATCCTCCAGACAGCCCCACTACATTTGGAAGGATTTAGAGTGCAAGTTCCTGATGGTCATCACACATGTTGACCCCTGGCCAAAGGAAGCAGTTAGCAATGAGGAAGCTATTGGTCCTCAAGAGTATCTAACTGGAGCCTTTGCTTCCACAATGGGTTACAAGCATGTGTGTTCCACATGTGACACAAAGTGTAATTAAGGAAGACATCCCAGTAGGATACCATGGTCATTATGACAGCATGGAGTCTCTTACTTCCATCAGGAGCCTGAAAACAGGAGGGGTAGTAAGGCAGTGTGATACCAATAACACCTTGAATCAAGTTGCATGTGGAGCTGGATTTATTAAATAGATAAACTAATTGTTATAATGCATTAATCCCAGTAATATGTTTACGTTAGTGGCCAGAATGATTGATGATGCAATGATTCTGAAAGTGTCTTTACTCCTTTATGAATGTTCAAATTAATGAGATTATAAGAGGTGGCTTTAGCTCTGATTGTATGTAATCTTTTTATAGAGATATCAATGTTCAATTTAGAGCAATTGAGGAATCCCCAGGATGAACTGTGGAAAGGTTTCATGTGGACTTTTGCTTTGGCAGAACATAGCTCCAATTAAACCTGTTCATTGAGGGGTTGGGGGATTTCCCAGAATAACCAGGACACTGCTTAAGGGCAGAAATGCTCCTGTGAAATGTAATTGCAAAATACTGTGAGCATTAAAAACAAATCTCTTCACAGAAAAGGTATACGACAGAAAAAATTACCTCTTTATTTCTTATATGCAATATAGATAAAGAACCAGCGCATAAAGCCTGACATATAGAAAATATCACAGCAGCTGCTGTGTATATGTGTCAACTAAAGCAGCTGCCAGACAACCAAATCTATACTGCAACCATGAGGTCAGTTTAAATTGCATGCTGTTTGGCTTTAGGCTACAATCTGTGAGCACCAGCTTCACGAGTCAGGCACCAGAACAGGCGTGCTATCATGACGTGAGGGATGGATGCCCTACTTCCGCAAAGGCTTGTAATCTGACCTCTTTCAGCATGCCTATAAACATCAAAACCAGCGTGTTTAATCCGAAGCGGAAGTGGAGTGTGTGTATACAAGTGTTTGTGATTGTTTGACATAGTTACAAGCCAGTAACAGGTCGCTCTTTGAAACTGAAAACCAATTTCACAAAATGAACTGACTTTTTTTTCACAGAAATTGGTACTGAGGACCTTTTATAGGCTGGTAATTTGGTACAAGTGATAGAGTAGAATAACCCAAATTAAGTTCAATCACACATAATTTCTGGTTCAAATTTGGAAGTTAAAGAGAGGGCCTAAAAGGGTCCAATAAATCCTCTAAATATGAGGTGCTCCCAAAATAGTCCAGACAGCCATTATCTATTTAACAGGCCTTGTCCCCATTGGGCAGGAGTAAGGAAGTAACTTCAAAAGACTGAGCCCCCCCCCCCCACCATCCCGTTAATGACCCCAGATGTGTCGTCTTGAACAGGGGCCTGATTCATGCGGCTAAATCCTGCAGCCGCCAAGGCCTGCAGGGGGGCCATTCAAAATGCGCCAAATTAAAACCCTTGGTGCAGGCGTGGCTGGATGCTTGGATGATTAGAAGAGAGTGAATTGATCTGCAAACAGACTGCAATCACTCAGCTGCCTCTCTGAGTGTACTGGCTTTTGCTGGTCCAGCTGTGCAGTCCAGTGGTGGTAACGTGAGTAGCACATGAATGCATTCAACATACCCAGTTCAGAAACTTTACCCTGCGGACCATGGAGGCATCTCAACCTGAGCGTGACTGTCCAAACAACACGTCCAGACTTGAAAACTCCACCATTCCTGCCTGTTTGCATCATCTGACTCTGACATACACACACATTGTATGTTCTCACGGCGCTGAGTAATGTGCAGAAAGAATACGCAGCTGAGCTATAAATCTGCAGGCACCAGTCATCGTCTGCTGTTGTTGTTAGTCTAGTCGTAAGTCTCCCATATCCTGCCGTGAAGAGGGCCTTTCAAGACGGCAATGATTCAAAGTCAAGTGGACCGGTTCGGCTGTAAACACCCAGGATTCACAGATGAATGCACATGTGATATGGGTGACAATGGTTGTTAGCAGAATAAAGTCAAGAGGATTTCATTTCCAGGCTATCTTTAGAACACAGGCTCATCCCTCAATGCTTTAAAAGGGGACAAAAAAACTGCAAAATAAAACAAGATATCCGAAAATAAGCAAGCGGCACAAGAGCAAGATATGGTTCTGTTGATTCGAAGGTGTGTGTGAGCAAACTTCTGAGCAGCAGCCAACAAAAGGCTTCTACTTTTTCCTTTCAGGGTGTTACTAATCTCCATTACCAGCTGATGAACGACTACAATGGGGTATTTAAGAGGATAAGGATGGTAAGCAAAAAGCTGTTCAGGGAAACCAAAAGGCTCAAACGACTGGAAAAGTTGTGAACAATTAGTTTGGATATTATACAACATGGTACAATATGATCTGATATAATGCAACACAAATGATATGATATGACAAAATATGGTACAATACCACAGGTTACCTTAAAATACCATTTAACAACATTGATACTATACACACAAAGAATTATACCATACCGTACACTTTACTGTCCCCTTGGAGAAAATGACCCGAGACTGAAGTGCTGCAGACAGTTAGCTGCCTTTACGGTGGAATCAATCAATCAAATCGATAAATAGCAATCCTTATGTAACCAGAGTAGTAGTATCACCAAGTATTGCACAACCCATAAAACCTCATGAAACATAATTTAAAAGACTCCTGGAGTTCTCATTGGGGGACTCGGCTCTTTACCTGGAAACTGCTTCCCTCATCTTCAGGCCTTGCAGGGCCCGCAGCGGCCCCCAGGTTCCTGTTTGTTCACCTGTCATTCTTGTACAAGTACAGGGTGCAAATAAGGCCTCAGCAATTCAAAAGATCCCCATGAGTTCCTCTATAAGTTTCCTTTTGTTAAAAGACATGAAGGCAGAATCCTAAATGCGCCTTCATGTCTTTTTGCCATCTTTGCTCTTCTCCAGTCTTGTCCTGTTCTGCCCCTTGCTCTAAAATGTCTTGTCCATATGGAGTTGTGGGACATCCAGGGTGGGCCCAGGAGGCTGCTAGGTTGTGGGCTGGAGTCTGCCACTAATCCGTCAGAGTTTAATGACGACAGGCCATACTAGTGGTGGTGAAGCCCTTAGGGGGGTTGACCCAAGTCAGGGGGGGCCGGGCATGTGACCCACACCAGGCTAAGAACCCAACCAGTTGGGGGAGGGTGTGTGTGTTTGTGTGTGTGTGGAGGATGTGAGTGTACACCTATGTCTGGAGCTAAATGGCCAGTCACTTGTGGAATGCAGACTTTCTAATCTCAGTCTTGAAAACACAGACAAATTGAGCGATTTTTTTGTGGGTGAATGTAGAAAAAGAAAAGCCAAGTGTTCCTGTTTCAGTGATTCCTGCCTTACATTAGAGCCAAGACGTGCAAACATCACAGAGGCATACTGAGGCAAACACGTACACAAACAAAATTCTGTAAGAAGCTGATATTCCCCTGAGTTCGTCTGGCTCCAGGAATAACTGTCTGATCCTTCCCTTTTTTTGTGCTGATATAGCTTTTTGTTTATCTGTGATATCATAAAAGTGCAACCCTAACAAGTAGATCATTTGTCTCGTGTCATCATAGAACACCTCTATCTTCTGAGGAAACAAATACAATAAAAAGGCAAAAAAAACCAAAAAAAAACCTCGACAGCCTTGGACTCAATTTTTTGGCAAAGTTTGAAAAATCCATTTAAAGGTCTAATGGCTAATTTACTGTTTGATATTTTTGCTGAAACATTTGGCTCTGCGTTTAAATCGCTCAAAACGCCTGTTACCAGTGAGATTTTTCTTCCATAGTCGTAATTCAAAGCACAACCTCAATTAATTAGCGATACGCAAATCAATCGTTGCCTGAGGTCAAGCAGATCCCAGTCTATTTAAAAGATTGGATGTCCACTTAACATGATTTGCGGGTGCTATCTCATAAGACACATTGATGAACTGAGGTTTCTATTCCCTTAATGCAAAACAAATAACCAGCCTGAATCAATCAGGAGTTATGGATGAAGCCTCGCACAATGTGAGCAGCAAAAAATACGACTCGTTGGCGTCAGATAGAGTTCAATAACTGTAAAAACAGAACAGCAAGAAAGAGATGCAACCGCAGCAAAGGTTCATAGGAAGACGGCGGTTGGAAGCCTTGCCAACGAGATCTCTGTCTGTTGTTTCTTCTTCTTTTGCCGGCTTGTAAGTCGCTAATTAAAGTGACCTCACTGATGTCCCATCTGCCACAAGGGCGCAGAGCCAGCAGGTATTGGCTGCCGTATAAGCGTGTTAATCCACTGAAGGGCCAGGTATGCGTAAACACACTCCTCATACACACACACACACATAGAGGGATGCTTAACGTGCTCAACTCATTCACATTCAGATAAGCACTCAGCAATGCTTAAACAAAGATTAAAGACTTTGACAGTGAGACTGGAATCCTGTTAGCTTGTTTGCGAGGAGGTCAAGGGATGCGGTTTTGTTAAGTTGTGGAAGGAGAGCTGCTGAACCTTGTGTCCCGCTCCCCACACGCAGAAGCAAACAAAAGCATCGTCGACACAGACAGCCGTGAAAATTACAGCAATCCAGCATGATGACAATGAGCAGCGCTGCTGGAATGACAATAGCTGAGTGAAGTGGCGAGGTCGGGTCGCTCATTTCGATAAGCACTTTTTGAGGACATAATGGAATCTTTTGTCTATATATTGCAGAGCCACAGTGTGCTCGCTGCAGCAGAAGGATCCGCCTGGCACCCAATGAGAACCATCCATCTGGGTGACCCCTGCCATGGCAACAAATTCAACTGACTCTGTGGGGACCTGTACGGCACCCAATCAGGGATAAGCATTATATATATCCTACTTAATAGAATTGCAGTTCTATTCCCTGTCACCTCTGCAAGACATGGACTCTCATATTGCTGCTCCCCTATCTTCTAATTCACTGCAACCCCCCCCCCCCCTTTTAGGAGTCCTCATCCCAGAATGAGTGCACTTCATCTCCACAAATATGGTCACCTTTTGTTGGTAGTAGTTCAGAAGAGTCCATACGTAAGTCAGACGGGTCACAAGCACCAATACTATTCAGGGAAAACTTAGGGGGAACAGGTGCAGTGAGATATTCTGGACATATAAAATGGGTTCAGACAGGTTTATGGAGGATTTGTGATGATTCATATGCCTCAGACTGAACTGAGAGTCATGCTATACCAATTTGGAAACTGCCCATAAACTGTCACATTTAAGGTCAGATCCTTTCCAGACCACGACTGACAGAGCAAATGAAGGAAATTTGATCAAATGAGCGTACAAATCGTGCCCTTCAGCAAGTCCCTAACGCTAACCCAAGACTTTAAATTGCTTGCAAATGCCTAAAGGCTGTGTTTGTATCTGGATTGTTAAGTGCTTTTATAAAAGGTATGTAAAGAAGCAAGAAATCCTCCAAAGTTGAATTCAGCAGCATCAGTGGAACATTATATGAGATAAGTCTTCAGAATGGCTCTTAAATATTTAAGTCCTCTCCTGGCCGTCATCTCCAACGACAGCATCGGGACCATTAACATGGACAGGATTTTCTCCACCAGCGTAATGAGAAGATAAGCAGTTAATGTGAAATCCTCTGGACTCTGCGTCTTCTTCTTTTGGATGGGTAAAGTGCTGAAAGCCTATCGCCTAATTAAGGAATCTACTCGGCTAAAAGTTGAGATTTTGGACGCCTCACTCCGTCACACTCCGGCGGTTTCAGGATGGAGGGCGAGTTCACGAAACAGAGGTTACTCTTCACTTCACTTCACTTTTTTGGTAGATGTAAGGGTCAAAGGAAGTACTCAGATAAAATAGCAAAGACAAGAACCCCATATTGATTTTCATGGTTTTAAAGGCAAAGTGCTGATTGCAAGTAAATGACTTCTGAAAGTGAATCACTTTACTGGATAAGAAAAGAAACTTTAAGTCAAAAACCTCATTTCTGTGACTAGACCAGTGTCGTCACTGATTTTCACTCACCTGTGTCAATGTTCATATTGCCAATGCATGTTGATTTTTAAAAGTCTTCTTAAAGGACATTGTTCCACTTTTTGAAAGCGTATAGCAACGAGATGACAAGAAATGTAAACGGATATGAGGATTGGTCATATGCTGCTTGAATCCATCTTCTCGCTTGTGATGCCGATTATCACCACTTTAACCATGACCTAAAAGGATTACTCACTTCTTATTACCAGTAATCTTTCCTTTGGTTTTGGGATGATTATTTCTTTTCTACAGAATTTATTTGACAGTTTAGATATTTAATGATTAAGAATTAAAACTGACTTCAGTGAAGGTACCTAGGTCCAAAGTCACAACTTCTTCAAGTGCTCAAAAAAAGGAGAAGGGCTACGATGAAGACAAGAAAGCTTAAAGACTAAATTTATTGATTTTACTCGCCTCAAATTATGCAAATAGCTGATCATAGTTCAGTATTTATGGGTGGCAACAGGGCTGGCCAATCACATTTCAAGGGCAGGCCCATGCTACCCCTCTGGACAAGCCCCTGCTGCTGGACGAGGTTCAGTTACTTGGGGAAATTTATAAACTTTAAAGCTGGAAAATTGTTTGAGCTTTATAAGCAAAATGTAATTTTAATTTAAAAACCAGGTAGACAAAACAGTCAGTTCACAGGGTGGTAAATAAGTTAAAGGACTAAAAAGAAAAACTATGGGGAACAAATAAAAGTCAGCAAATTAATGTAAGGAAGGAAATCAGGATTTAAGGGTGTCTACTTCAATGCCTTAGTCTTACCTGGAGAATTTCTGCTGCAGTGAGACCATCTGCACCCGTCCCAGCTCGGACTCCTCGGTCACCTCCCGGAGACGCTTCTCGCTCTCCAGTCGCAAACGTCGCTCTTCCTCTAGCTCGTGGATCAGCTTTTCTCGCTGTGGAAACAAACAAATATAAGAGCGGTCATCTCTCTGGTGCAGTGTTTGCATCTTAAAGGCTCAAAAGATCATCCCTCATCATCCCTAAGACATACACCATATTTACACTTCTTTAGTCTCCAGATCCTCTGGAGCCATTTCTCCTGCTGACCTCGACTTTTGACCCTCATTGATCAAGGTTAACTCGAAGCAGTATTGCTTATGTGTAGTTTAATACTTTAGAGGTTAGAGAGAGTAAGAGGACGAGGAAATGATGACATTTAAGCTCCAAGATTGACATTTGTCATGAACTTCCTTTTCTTTTGTTGCTGTGACACAAAGTTGACACTGAATGTCAAACTAAACACACTTTGGTTTTTGCACGCCTCAAACTTTATCTCACTTCCACTCTTCTCCGGCGCGGTTTGAAAAGAAATTGAAAAACTTTCAAAACAATGCTCGCCATCTTTGCTCTCTTATTTCAACTCAAACGCTGCTTTGTTCTTGCACGATTTATGAATTATTGAAGTGTTATTGAAGCAAAACTTTGCAGGGTTTGATTTATGTTGAATTGAAACGAACTCATGGTGAGTGTATTGGCATAAAATCCACTCTTTTAAGACCAGATATACACAAATCAGACAGTAACAAACGGAAATGTTAACGTTTTGATGATGTACACCAGCATTTTAAACGACACAGAGAGGATGAATATCTTTGGAGCTATGGATCTGCCACTATGAAAAGGCCGTATAATGACACACAAAATAAGGCATTATTGGTCAACCTCAAAAGGGTGCCACTGCCACCTATATGTCTAAAAAAAAAAAAAAAGTCGCAAAAAGTCATGGCTGGACAGAGGAGAATTTGACTGTAATATTGGAGGGAAATGTAACCCTAACCCTGGCTTTAAGAGAGGGAAACCCTGTATACTCTCAGCAGTTCCTGAGTTTGAATTTCTTTGTAAAAACCAAAGACTAAATGAAGCCGTCCATACAACTTCTGTTCATAAGTAAACCAAAGACAATGTACACTCAGTGACTTGTGACACCTCCATGCCTCGGCCTTTCATTCCTTCACACAAGTTTTTAAACTTTTTCAGTATTTTCGCCAAATGTTGCAGCTTTTTCTCGTCACCCCAATCATTCAAATCAAGAACTCTCAAGTTCTGCAGAGTCTCCAAAGATCATGAAACCATTTTCATCCATCCTATTTGCTGCAGAGACAAGTCCAAAATTAAAATCTTGTCTTTCGTCTAATGAGATTCGTTCCTTCTCAGCCATCTGCCACCCAAAGAGAAGACCATCCTCGCCTAAACATCCACTTGAAAGTGCAATGAACCTTCACTGGCGCGCTCTCCTTCTTCAGAGAAAAGTTTGGCATCGTTAGGAAGATGGGGAGAGATTTGAGCGATTGCCACCAGCAAAGCAAACAACTCATTCTCTTACAGGCTGTTTCTACACAAAAAGCCTGGCATCGTTTGCAGCTGTCAATTCTTGACAAAGCTGCATTTTCTTAGCTGCTGGTTTAAGTTATCAACCATCTGTCACCACCGTGTCGGGAGAATCAGCTGAAAACACAGAGTTTCGAAATAACCGATGGCAACTGGAGGGGGTGAAGTTGCTTTTTTGGCAAATCAAGGTGCCATCATTGCTGAGTAAGACGTTTGAATGTGGAATGCACTCCATCTTATTTGTTTGGCTTTATTCAAGTGTTAAGACATTATGACTGCAGCGCTGCCAGCAAACCAGTCATTCCTTGGCTGTAAATTCAAGAGGGGATTATCATGTCAGTGCCTGGTTAAAGATTACATGTCATCATTTGTCTTAAAAGGTGAGATCAGCGACTCCTGCAGAAGATTTATGTGCAGAAATTGTCTCCTTGAACTGTACAAATAGTCTGTGATGCAGGTTTAGGAGACAGATTCAAATCATCTTCTCCCTTTCCATGTTAAGCACCAATCAGGGTTTGTCATTGTTTGGTATCAGGGTACAATGCTGGGGTTTCCACAGACCAGCATTATGCTGACATCTAGTGGTGCAAATGAGGAACAAAATGTACAGAAGATAGAGTTTGTATGCACACAGAACACGTCAGGTTATCACCAACGTTTGCAGCCATGATTTAAAGCAACATCATATCATCCAATTGGAAAGTAATCCATCACAACAATTGGAAAGCATGCCTGTCATTTCTCCAGCATTTTAGAAAACTGTTGTTTTACTGTGACTATATTGTCTTGAGTGCAACAGCGAAACTGGCAGATTTTAACTGGGTGAGAATATTAAACCCAAGTCACCATTAAAACCAGTTCTGGTCTTTGCAGCAGCCATAAATCTGGGGCTACTATGCGGAGCCTCTCTTTAACAACAGTGAGGCTCTCGGGAGTAATGGCGGCTGTAAATCCAGGCCGTACAGAAGCATAAAGTCGAACATCCCCCTGCCAAGATGTGGGCCTATAGATCTGGAGTGACACCAATGGTTTTCTGGCTTTTCTTTAGGTTTTTTTTTCTTGGCAAAAAAAAAAAAAAAAAAGATGAAAACATGAAAAGTAGGTCATACCTGCTGCATATTATTAAGATTAACTTCAAGGAAAGCAATGTTTAATGATACAAACATAAAAAAAACAGCCACATCCAAGTTAATATCATAAAATTACAAACAAGCACAAAGGCCTTTTCATGCAACTTGGCCCCAAATCATGCAAAAGCACAGTAGTCCTGATTTTTGTTGAACACCCGGGTGCACCAACACCCCAGGCATAAACCACCGACCACTCTGTCTGCTGACAGAGCCTCGCCAACTGCCTCTATAACAACATAGGATTTATGGTCTGCATTGTAGTAAAAAAAAAAAAAAAAGGTCCCTCTATTGCTTTTGTTCAATATATAATTTCAGCATTTTAACAAGACCCTGAAGCCATTAAATCAAACATTACCATATCTTTTTGCAGCCAGAAATCCCCAGCAATACATTACAGTGTTTCTGGGCTGAAATGTTTATTGTCTGGCGCTAATTGAAAGCATATTTGACGTCCGCAGAAAAGGCAGAACGCCTTCATGCAAAGCCCTGGGAAGATCTCTCAAAGTCAACACAGAGAGGATGAAAACACGCCTGGCAAGTTTCTGTGAGAACATTTACTTTGGTTAATCCGACGATTGAGGACATAATCCTCTCACTTGACTGGGCCTGGCAAAGAATGACATGCACTGCCATGTTTCACCGGCAGGGGGCAACATTTTCCAGGAGTAAAACTTGCAGCTCTCAACAAAGCCTGAGCTGACAAACAATACAGTGGTTTGGTAGAAGCAATATGAAATGGAGAGGGACATGTAATCTATAAAATGGTCAAGGCTGCCTTTTACACTGAGCCATATATCAGAAACGAGCCCAGATTGGGTGTTTTTCAGGATTAAATTTGACCTCTGAGACATGGCCGCTTTCATTTCCTGCTTGATAAAAAATATCCATGCATCCATCCAGATGTGACTGAGTTTATCACCTTTACAGCATGTAAAGCTTTAGATTGAATGCACTGCAGGATACTATTGATTTCAATACACTATATGTAGTGAAATAAATGAAAAACGTGGAATAAGAGATGCACCTAATTCATATCCATATCGAGTTATATGTCTAAAATCATATTAAAAGCACTGGAGTACAGCCTGCCCCTGTAATTGGACCACATTCGATGGTAATGGTATTCATCCGATCTGAATTACTAAAGATGTGAACCCCCCTGATACCCTCCAACATCCACAGAGGACACTAAATTAATTAGAGACCTCTGCCTCTCCTTGTTGTGCCTGCAACGTTGTATCCAATAAAATAAAAGCAATGCTATCAGGTTAAGTGCATGTGGGTGTGGGCTCTGACTCTGCAGACTGTCCAACTGCAACTGTACAACTGTGTGTTTTTTGTGTGTTTGTGCAAGGTTTGGGGTACAGTTCAGGGGGCTCAATAATCTCTTCATTACATCCCCCCCTCCCTCCCCCCCACCCAGCTCTTTGACTAATCAAAGGGAGCCGGGAGCGGATCTCTGGCTTGCTGCTAAAGCAAACAAGAGGGACACAATACACCCGGCACAGGTTCTTCATTCATAAATAAAACATGCCACTTGGCTTATTTGTGTGTGCGCCTGTGTGTGTGTGTGTGTGTGTGTGTGTGTGTGTGTGTGTGTGTGTGTGTGTGTGTGTGTGTGTGTGTGTGTGTGTGTGTGTGCGCGCCTGTGTGTGTGTGTGTGTGTGTGTGTGTGTGTGCGTGTGTGTGTGTGTGTGTGTGTGTGTGAGCTCATCAGCTATCCTGAATGCAAATGAAAGTGTAACATGAGGAGGATTTGGCCGTATGGCACACAAAGTGCAAGTGATGTGCAAAGTCAGCTAAAACAAAGTCTTTTTTTTTTTTAAAGGTTGACAGAGTGTTCTTCGAGTGAGTGTTATTTAAAGTCTGTGTGATATTAAAGCACCTGTGAGGAGTTTTTAGAAGGTTATGAAAAACGATGACATTAATACCAATGCTACTATTTGAACTAATAAAAAACAAACAAGACCATCACTGTGAAGATCGATTATTTCAATAAATGTTTTTTCAATTCCTGAAACTTATGGTACCAGAGGACCAGAACCAGACTTTATGATTCACAGAGAGTGAACAGCAGTACATTGTTACAGATATAAGGTGGACTTTAAACACTGTTTTATGCACCAAAAATCTGCCTCCTGTGTCCCCGAGGGCTCCATCAATTCAATTATCATGGAGAGCCACTACATCAGAGTGTACCACTCCGCTCGTAGACAGCCGCGGGCACTATAGCAAATAATACACACACCCCAGGAATATGCTAAATCATACGAGTGGCCCATTTATCATTGCCATGGGAGCTCCCCCTCAACACACCCACGCACTCCGAGTCATTCAGTCACACATACACACAACTATGCTGTGGAGAGTGGGTTAAAGAGACGGTGTGGAGATGCGATTTGGGCCTGGCTGTCAGCGCTCGTCACCCGGAGAATGTGCAGAGTGCTGGGGGGGACCGCGTCTCGGCCCCTTCGCCCCTGAACGCCACTGATAAGGGCCAATCTGCGGAGACAGCACCTGAGTCCCCCCTGAACCTCCACGCTGTCACGCACACTCCAAACAGCTGTCAGAAACACTCTGTGAAGGTCCCTCAGCGCTTGAGCTCCACAAGGACTGAAGCTTCTTTATAAAACAGGGAGCCCTTCGAAGCTTTCCTTTATCTGCTTAACAAACGCTTCAGTCCTGAAGGTGCTTTTTTATGCTACTTAAAACACTCATAAATCAATGTCAAATAAACCAATACATCCTCCTAGTTACTCCAACCTAATTAATCCATGCTTACACTAACAAAGGAGGCCCTGACTCATACAATACACAACTGGAGCTTCAAGAACAAACTTCATGACTATGGCATATTTTGTCTTTGGTAAATATTTGAGTATTTGGATATATGTTGGATAACAGCAAAGGTTAAAAAAAAACTCAAGCTAGTTATTAAAACTATGACGGTATTTGATGTACAGTTTAAATTATTTTGGTATTGCTTCATACCACTGACAAACTCAAGAACATGCTTAAAAACAAAGACTAAACCAAAAAGTTCACATTATCTGCATCTTCTACACGTGGAAACCACCATCATGTAAATGTTTGCAAAGTTAGTGTTCCTGGCAAATTCATTTTATCATAGGAGAAATTATTATTGTTAGTGTTGCGGATAAAGAACAGCTACAGTTAGGGTTGAGGCTGGTCTGTTTATACACTTGGGTGAGTTTGGCATGGGATCTTCTTACAGTTAATAAAAACTGAAAGGCTCATTGCAGGTATTCAGCTTGTCTCACCACTGAAAATTGGAATAACACAAACCTTTGCATGCAGAACAGTCAATGGTAAATGCAAATTGACATCACTTAAAGCACTATGTAGCCAACTTTACAAGCAATTTGGAAATGACTTTCTTTCCCGAGGAAACTCCATCAAAACACAGTACATCATCCCCCTCTACCCATTAAAGTGGACAGGCCTGTTCCCAGAGTCATTCACATCCTTATCCAGCTTTTCTCAAAGCAACAAAAGCCAGAGTTAAAACAGTAACAAGCTGAGCATTAATGTTTCAAGGCTGAATGACTCACTACCTAATGACTTGTTCTGAAGGACATTTGGTCATTTCACAGAACATTTTCTTTGCGCAGCGTTGCAAACTGTGTCACATACAATCTTGCAGACTGTAGCACATGAGAAATCTGTTTTCATGGACAGAAATAGCTGATTCCTATCTTGGCTCCAGGGCCTATTTAACCATACAGTGCCACCCGTTTCCCACTTAAAATTCACAACGACTCTATTCTTATCTTAACTTCATTTTCTACATGAACTACTCTGGAGGGATCCGATTTTTAAATCAGTGAGTTAGACAATTAAGTCAAGTTCAAGTATAAAAAAAAAAAGTGGTCCCTTTAGCGTTCACATGCATGCTCCGCTCAGCCATGAAGAATTCAAACGCTGTAATCAACAAAACCCTCAAGGGAGAAAAACTGCGTGTGAATCGGACTCATATCTGTTTAAGCTCAGATATCACACCGCGTCCACAAAAACCCAAAGAAAAATAAATCCAGCTTCTCTCAAAGCCGGATAGTTTATTTTCTCATGTTGTTTAGACAGCCGCTTCCAGTGGTTAAAATCTTACCCCACTGTTTTAAATGCCTTTTTAATGGCGAGTGCAGCTCCCTCCCTACATTTACAAGCCTGCATGTGCACTCCTGTTTGCTCCCTCCAACAGGAAACCCGGCATCCTGCCCCTGATGGACTTGGATTACACCTCGGAGTGGCATCAAACGAGAGTGTGAGACAGAGAGCGGCCCTGCCCTGCACCACGCCTCTGGGTTTTTTTTTTTTGGGGGGGTGTGAGGGATTCCAGAGAGAACCTACAGCAGCGACAAGGCCGTGAATGAGCGGTTTGACTCCAGACAGACAGGGCAGTCTTGTTGGAAGGGAACTGAATAAACCATGACCTGTGCTCTGTAAAACACCTAACGGGAAAGCCACTGTTTGTCTTGTAAGAGTTTTAAAGAGAGAGGGCCAAAAGAATCATGTCCTTGTCAAGCTCTTTGAATCTACCTTCCCAGTATAGATTCTGATACCTAAACTTGAACTTTTCTGCAGCAAACAGACATATTTTGGACAACAAACAGAAACATAACACTTCCAATGCTTCCAATCTTTTTGCTATGTTGCCTTCTGCTTTGGAGATAAAGAAACTGGGGTTTGGGGGGGTTTAATTACCAAACAGCTGTGATTGGTTCATTCATTTGCAAACCCTCGGATAAATAACACAGGAAAAGTGGACTTGGTGTTTCAGATACAGGTATTGGTATTGGAACAACTCCATGTCCAAGCCTTGATGTGAAGTTCTAGTACAGAGGTTTGTCTTGGAGAGACAGACCGAGTGGTTGTGGGACATTATCCTTTCAAATCAATGCATCTTGTGTGGCCATATTTGAGGTCAACCTCCCTGCAGATGCTGTGATTCAAACCCTGATTTGCCCTGCAAACTATCCATAAAAAAAAAGGTTCATGCATATCTCCCAAAAGATCCAAAACAAAAGAGTGTTGTGCTGCAGCAGAGCCGGTAGTCGTCGTGTTGCACAACAGGAGACCCAATTAAAACACATGCTCCGCAGTAAACTGTGTTGTTAATTCTTGTTTCATTTACACTCAGGGGTGTGTAACTGCAAGGGAGACCTTGAGGCGTAACAATTGCAGCAGTGTGTTCGACCATAAAGATACTGCTTGCATTCTTTCCCAACACAAAGCTGGAGTGATATTGTAGCAAAACAACTCCCCGCAGAGTAGAAACGGTTGTGCAATGGTTGGCTCTTTGTTTCTCTGATCGTGTTTCACCAAAGACACTAATAGATGTATAGGCGGAAGACCAAAAGGCTGCTAAAGAGAGGCATCAGATACAGAGCCACTTCAAAAGTCTGGGGTTTTAATCTGTCTCTTTGAGTTAGTCCCTTGGCAGGCGAAGATTTGTGGGTTGGGGGAGGCGAATGGGCACAGGAGTGGGCGTCAGGGTATGGGATGTGGGGGTTTTGTGGGGCACAGGCTAGTTCCCTCTTCACACCGCCAGCACTTTGACAATTATCTCCTTGATGCAGCAGTCTCTTTTTCAGCCCCATAGAAGAACCGTGCCTGAGCGCCGAAGCCTCCCAGGAATGCCGGAGAGAGAGAGTGAGGGGACTCCAGCGGGGATTATCCCAATTTCAAATGGAGCTTAGTGATATCCCCCCTACTACTTTTTTCCCCCCTTCTCACCCTCCTCCTGTCTGGCACAGATAACTCTTCCCTCTCTCTCTCTCTCTCTCTCCACCCTGTGCACGGGCAGACACAATTCAAATACACACCCCTCTAAAGTAATAATTAGCATGTCATCCACTCGCGTGAGGCTCAGAGACGAGCCTCTGGTCGACTCTCACGGCATAGAGGTGGATGCATTATTCTTGGGAAAAGGTCAGAGGATGTGAGGTTGGTGTAACAGGAGGACGCTGACACAAGGATGTGCAGACATAAAGTGACATGTGTTATGAATGTATAAGTCTCGAGACTCTCGACCGAAAAACTGTGAGATAGACGAACCAGATTCAGTGCAGATTTGGAAAATGTGATACATTCAATGGAGTAGAAATATATATATTTTTGTTCGTATACAAAAATATTAAATTCACATTGTTCTATTGGAAGTCTATGGCAAGCCCAAGAATCTCTGAAAGAAGAAAGTAAAGTTATTTTATGTAAATAAAACAACTTCTGTGGGTCAAAATAATGCGACTGCTTTGTTAAAGGCTTTGTGTAATAAACTTTGAATTAAAATGAGTTGGAAATGTGCACAGACTGAAGATTATGGTTAGCACACATAAGATATTTTGCAGCTCAAATACAAAAAATTGAGGTTGGAAATTTGGACACTTTTCTTCATTTAAAGTTGAGCCAAACTTGGAGACAGAGCTCTAGTTGACAGCATCTTTCTCGACTCTGTGTGCTTGTCACTATTTATGACAAATGGAGTCAGTGCCAATTACTTTGACCTCCTTCTGACAGCCTGAGGAGAAAAATAAACCTGGAAAGCGAACTAAAGTGCAGAATGACTTCCTGTCAAAACTCTGGATGGACGACTTATCTCTCTTACCCTTGAACTCAACACCTTTCAAAGAACTTCCAATCAGTCAGTTTGACATCAAAATGGAGTTCTTCTTTCCTGGAGTATGTGAACCTGACTACAGGGGTGACAGTGACCTTAACTGATCACATTAGACGTGTTTATTATCAGCTTCACTGCATACATGTCCAGCTGCTCACATGACTGATTGTCTCACAGTGATATGGAGGGTTCACTGGAAGATGCATGCATTCATTCTATCTGCAGTATTTCCACCAGCTGTGGAAATCAATACTGAACCCTCTTGTTGTCCATACACATGGATACCTGGAATGGCAGGACTGGAAAAGTCATAGAAAGGTCAGAAATGGGGGGAGGTGGGACTTCTAGTTCAAGAAAGGTTAAGGTAAACAAGTCCTGGAAGCGATCTTTGTTTGTGTCTGACTTCTGAAATCTGAATTAGTCACTGTTATATTCCCTTTAACATCAGCCCAGAACGTAGCATTGCTCGGGTACTGTGTCTAAAAATAACCTTCAATGACAGCGAGAATGCTGCGCTGTAGTGCCCCTGAGCTTCATCTGAACCCTCGCCCAGCTCGGGGGGCTCTGTTCTGACTCTGACCCAGTCATCCGACCTGCTACACAGGGAGGGGGGGCGGGTAGAGAAAACAACAATTCCTCCTTCAGGGATCAATAGAGAATCAGACAAAATAGTGTGAAAATCTTGCAGTGAATCAGCCCCTTTGCGTGCTGTAGCTTTAGGCCTGCTGCCATGAAGAGAATCAGAGGCGTCACTGGGGTGCAGTCAAACAGCTGGGCCTGTGGTTAGAGCCTCTGCACGGAGGCTGCAATCAGCTGAGCTCGGCTTCATCACGTGGTTTCACTCACTGACCTCCCTGAGACACAACAACTGGAGGCACTCGGACAAGTATGCAAACAGAAATGTGCAACTGTATACATTTAGATGGAGGTTTCTACCTCCTGAAGTCTTTCTCTTTGCTTCCACAAGTTTAAAAAAAAATGAGTAGTGAAATTAAATCTGAGCAGTTTCTTTTTAAGCTGAGAACAATGCAGTGCTGACAGGTTAAGCCCCAGCTGAAGCTTTGTAATGTTACCCAACCTGCCCATGCTTCTGGATACCTGTTAATTCTGCAGAATGACTTCAACTTATCTGAACCTCTGCTTACATCGTATCAACAAACGTTACCCCACTGCGAAAAGAATCAATGCATGCAAAGATTGCACTAAATGCCTTATTTGCTTACTTCTTGTTTTATCGTCTGATGTTTCTGACTTTAAACTCTGTGCACAGTTACGCTACATCTTCACCGCCTATTTAGTCCGACCCCTTAATTTTGAAATGTTTTTGGGAATCAGTGGGCTGAATATTTTTACAAACCACAGCTATCTTAAATAGACGTTAGCCAAAGAAACAGCTCCTCTTTTTGCAGATAACCATGTGACAATGGCTTAACAGATTGGTATGTTTAAGTTATGTTGAAGCTGCAGCCGTGAAGGAAAATTACCTTTCGACATGTCATTCAAATTTTGCCAGTAAAGTTATCATCGTGTTTTGTGTATACAGCTTGGAAAATAAGCCCCCCCCCCAAAAAAAAAGTAGCACAATAAGATTGACTTCCTGTTGCATTTGTAACTCTGTTCTAAAGGGCCACGATCCAGTAAAAGAAAGCGGAATCGGAAACCAGGCCATTGAATTCTTTGGATTTATGCAGAATAGCTGAATATGCTTCCAGCTTGAGCGCACATTTCTCCAGTATTGTCTCTTTTAAGAGCCACTGATGAAGTGTGGAGACGCCAAAGATTGACTCTGGCCGGTGTGGCGGCTTGGCAGGGCTTTGCAGCTTGTTTGTGGGTGTGTGTGAAGTGAGCATACTGAGGCTTTTCTGGCTTTGCACAGATTATAGGGGATGGGCAGTCTGCTCTGTACTTTACCATTGTTCCTTCGCTCTTGCTCCGTGCGACTTCCCTCTGCAGGCGAGCCAAGGCCAGCTTTTCCCTAAACGGAGGGGAAGGAAGAGAGAAATGTGGGTGAGTCATTGTGAAGTGGGTGACACAGGTCAGGTCTCACTGACACAGTATTTTAGCATTTCTGTGACACCCAAGTTTTGCACGAAATGCAAGCTCTGAACGCTGAACAAACTTCTCTACCTATGATGATGCACTTTAAGTTTTATTTAAACATTTTTTAATGCAGCTAATCAGGGTTCCAATGAAACGTTGAGTTTAAGTCAACACTTTTGCCTTCCATCTTGCAGCAATCTCACAAACCTTGTATCAGATCAGCCAATAACACACACACACCAACACACACACACACACACACACACACACACACGCATTTACGCACACTCACAAAGGAGACTGGGTCATCTTAACCACACACACAAAAAAACATGAGGGCTTGCAGATCTGTCCAGACAAAAATAGCTCAGAAGGAAACAAAAAGCAGGGCATCCTCACTTCTGACAGACTCTCCCTCCCTTCTGTCTCACCCTCACAAAACACACACACACACACACACACACACACACACACTCACGTGAAACAGGCTAAACAAAGAAACTGACTGTGCGCGTCCCAAAGCATTTCCCACGTGAGGAGAGGAGGGCATTCCTGACTGTAATGGGATAAAACTTGGCGCACAAGCACGGATAATAAAGAAGCCTGTTTTATGGCCTCTCCTGAGGTATCACAACAACTGAAGCAGCGCTGCAGGAAAACCCAGCCTGACAGTCAGAGACGAGAAAAGGAAAACATTATTTGTTGAAAGCCTGACATGTCTGCAAGTGTTTTCATCCAAAGGGCTTTAAAGTACAACAAAATGTGCTGCAGAGGAGAAAGTGTAACACGTGCTTGAGTCGTCACAGTCGGCTGGTTTGAGCCCTGAAGTCAGTCACTCTCATGTCAATCATGCATTAGCAATCATGAAGACATCTAAATAGGATGAACTAGATGTCGACAGTGTAAAAATGACAGGAGGCACACGACTCCTGCATACATTTTTCTATGTTCAACATATTCAAGTTTACCCTGAAAGGCGTTTCATGGAAGCTGAAATGCTGTGACGATGTCTTACCGCTGTTTTAAAGGTTTGCAAAAGGTTTAAACGTTGGGACAAAGGTTCTGTATTTAACCAGTTCCTGATTGATCTACAGCTCAAAAGACGGATACAATCTTAAAACCTCAATCTCGAGACACCAAATATCCAAACGTTGTGTCCTTTAACGTATCGTGACTTGAGGGCATTGTTACAGCTCTACTCATGATTGGTGTTTCCATTGAAACTATTGGTCTGATGAGCAGTAGCATTGTAGCTTCCCAACCTGAGCACTGTCCTCAGTTTGAAGGCTGACTGTATCGTGCCAGTAATTATGCAAATTGACGCATAAATGAACAAAAATGAAGGATAACATCAGGTACATTTCCAACAGAGAATGTAGGCTATATGAGGTAAACATGTTTGTGAAAAGTAAAACCTTTAGGATAAGTGAAAAAGAAACTAAATCTTACTCCAACGTTAAATTAGGACTTTTATTAAGTATGACAGGAAAGTTGAGTTTTTCACAACAAAGCATCATACAGCCCTCCAAGCCAACTAATAACGCGCCATGGGAGCTCATAACGGCGTGTATACAGCAGACAGCCACAAGTAATCACAGTCACCTGCACATTTCTCACATTTCTTTAGTGGAGCAGACACCCAAAACACACGTCTCATCCCCCCAAAAATAACTCACGACGACCGTCTCTGACAAGACATCATTGTTTCTGAGCGGCTTACCTGCTGGGAAAAACCCCCCTGTGATTAAGAGCCAGCCGTGGTAGACGTATGTTTGATGATGAATCCGCCGTCTGGACCTGAGCTATAAGATAACGTTGCTTCTGCTGCTAGATTCAGACATGTCTCAGCTCTACTTGCTCTCTCTCATGGGGGCAGAAACTGAGCGAGCGAGGCACGCCGATTGTGAAAGACACGTTGCGGCGGTGACAAATCCGGGAGGAAGTAGAGCAAAGTGCCGCGAGACAAGGAGGTGTGTTTGGGTGTGTTTTAATATTTGTGTTTGTGTGGTTATTAATCAGGGTGTGGGACCAGGACTCATGAAAGTTCAGGTGGTATTTATGTTTTGAACTCTCATAAATACGTAAAAAAGTCTGACTGCTCTTGAAATGACTCATGTTCCAGTTAAACGCGTCTCATTCGATTACCGCATAACGCTTGAAGCCATTACACTACCGTATAAAAAAAAAAGAAATGTCTCTGGAAGTCCTCACTCCAGATATTGTTTTGTTAAACAAGACCGGCCTGGCATTCCTCCAGTCTGTGTTATGGCTGAGCGTCAGGTCTGTAAGGGGTTAAGTTTCAGCACACTTATGCACAGGCATGTTTCAGGAGCAACCGAGCATGAGCCAACTGCGCCCGGAGAAAATCATCACCAAATATAGAGCAATTTGACATTCTGAGTTTCAACGTAATTATAGGTACAAGCAGCAGCAGTCAAAAACAGCGTAGTAGAAGCAGCTGAGTGCTCACCGGCTACATTTGGATCCAATTGGCGCTGACGTTGGTTTATAAAGTCGATTTGAACAGCATTCAAGCGCACATGAAAGTAATCTCTAATCCGCTATGTAATAAATGTTTTGAGTTTTTTTTTTTTATTCGCATTTAAATCCAAGTTTAATTGAATCATTTTGCCAAACGCCCGCTTCATAGCCTGTAGCCAGATGTGTTTAGTCGTCCGACTTAACAAGACTCTGCTGTGTCAGGATTTAAACCCTCATAGAGGACATTTATCAGCGATGCAAAGAGGCATAACTTTGGCTAAAACCAGTACTGTTGACAAACCAACTCGATGACTGGAGAGAAACTGCTGTCCCCGAAATGTTCCAAAAAAAAAATATTTTCGTGAGGCTTAGTCACTTTTGGCATACACATCACTGTGTTTGAATTAAACGTTCAACTAGTTGATGAAAACAGGATGTATGAGTGTAGTTTTACCCCCAGACTGTGTCTTTTCTGGTGTGGTGAATTTAGAGTCGTTACGGCAGCTACACTGGTGGCGTTACCAAATATAAATGGACCAGTTTGGAAAATGAAAACGAGCTAATTTTAGTTGAATCTCAGTTTGTCACATGTATCTCAAGGTTGAATCACCAATTTGAATTAGTCTCTCATTGTAAAGGAAGACTGTTTGTGCCGGCTACAGAAGGTCAGATTGAAGCTGGGAGTTTGGTATTATGGGTTACAATTTCAACATTTCTCTTTTTACTAAGTTTGACTTTGTTTGTTGATATGGCGTTATATCACGTTTCTCTAACTAAATGTATTTATAAGTCAGACATCACTGCTTTCCAATGAAGTAAAGGGCAGAGTACAACCAGAGCTATACATTAAAAAGGATGCTGATGACATGCATGACAAAGAGGAAGAATTGCTTCCCCCCAGTGACAGGAAGTTCTGGAAAATGAAGCTGATAACAATGCTCAGTCTATACTCGCTCTGTACGCCTAGCACACTGGATATATTTCACACTCGACTGTGACTAAATGGGAATTATTTCAGGCTACAGCCCAGTGCCTTTATGCTGTACATCCGAGCATGTGATGAAAGCCCAAGCTGACAGTTGACCGTGTATACATACATTCCCCCTTCGCCCCCTCCTCTTCCTCCTCCTCCTCCTCCTCCACCACTGCTGTTTTTCTCTCTCTCTTTGAGCATCAACATAAAGCTCTGCTGAGTAAATTCCAGGAGCCAATCAGACGCAGTGTCTACGTGGACCTCAAGCAGTTCCCACTGACCTGGAATCACCTGATAGCAGCAGAGGTCTTAGTGGTTGGGAGGGAGCCCTGCTGAGACTTGGAGAGGAGGGCCAAACCAGCTGTGTGCTCTGCAGTTAATGTTTCTGCACATTTTAAAAATGAACACAGCGAAAGGTTGTAGAGAAAGGACATCTGCAGCAACAATGCACATCGCCGTCGTCCTGCAAGAATAACACACTCAGGATAACACGCCCATCACCGTGCACCTCGGTAACGCCGGGAAGGCATTGCTTTTAAGCTAAAGATGGAGCAGGCTGATTTAAATGAAAATAGCACAGCACGGTTTGCTGCTGCCACTGTCAAAGTGATCGTAACTTTGAGTGCGGACATGTCAGTCATATCTGGAATGTAGGTCAAAACTCATCGATTGAACATTTTACAAAATGTTCTTTATCCTATACCCAATGAAATACGCTCTATATGGATATAACTGAAGGTTTTATCATCGGATCATCAACGGAAAAATAATGTTGTTTGTTAGTTTTCTCTTCACACAACCAAGAAAGCGTAAAAGCTGCGCTCCAATAAAAAGCAGACAGACGTCCTCATACTGATCCACGCCAGTACAGGACAAACTATTGAAACACATGGCTGACAAATATTTTAACTAGTCTGAGGCACCAAACTTACTTAGTAATAACGCAGATATGATTGGGATTAAGTTCATCTCTGAACACTGGTTATCTGGTATCTATGTGATTGTGCAAAGTTTCATGCACAGATGAACAAACGGAGGGTTTTTGGGGGGTGATAGTCCCCACTTTGGAGCCCCTGCTTGCATAAGCATTGAAGTCCCCCCCAGTCTGCTGTCCACCCACGCAGGTTTTGCACACCTCACATCTCATGCATCAAAAACTCCACATCACCAAGTGATCATGACACCAGACTTGTTTCATTCACAGCAGATCCACCTTGCTTCCCCCACAAAATCACCCCCCCTCCCCCTCCCCCTCCCCCTCCCCCCCCTGCTCAGGCACTGTGTAAACCCCGCTCACGCGTCTCCCCTCCCTCTCACATTAAGACAACGCGTCAACTGTTTGCCTCATGGCAGCGGCGGCAGCATGCAAAGACACGAACTGTCAGGGCTGAGGGCGGATCAATCAGAGCGAGAGCGTTTTTGCCAACCTGAGCTGACATGTTGGACACCATGAGCTTTGAAGTGCATTGTGGGAGGAAGCTGTGTTTTCATCACTGCTATCAGGGCTCCTGCATACAGGTGGTGTAATCCATTGTACTTTGTTTGCTGTTAAGCACATAATGAAAGAGAAAGAAAGTGCTGTGTGCTGCTGTTCTGGTTTGCCGTTTCCCTCGCAGTACTGTACACCACCTTATTATCGAAGTGGGTAATCTCTTTACAGATTAAACACCACAAAAATGCTCCGGCAGGTACTCACACTGACAGTAGGATGTATAAAAGATGCATAAATATAAACCATCTTTCCAATATTGTCACCAGGGCTTACAGGGAACTAAACATTTCAATCGTTCTGAACCACAAATGTACACACATCAGCCGAGAGGGATGCAGAAATGTTTGGATGAGCGCAGCACTGCCATGCATTTATGTATTAGCGTCTGCACTCCTGCTGGGTTAAGAGCCCTGATATGCACGCAATCTCCACGGCGCAGCGAAGGCATCCTGTTCAGAGAGGTTTTTCCGAAGCCTGAGTTTTGGCCCAGACTCCGGACCGGTCATTCCCATCCTTAATCCTCCTCCAGCTCTGTTATGTAACCTCCTGCACCCATCCAGTATTTCAGCCCAGCCTCCAGCAGCGGGACAATGAGCTTACCGAGCCGTTTGATAAGTTATAACATCCAACACAACCTCAAAGGATAACACAGTAGCAACTGCCAGGAGGATGGAGACAAGATGGGATTGGAAAATTGTCAAGCTGGGTGTCGAAAATATCGAAATGTGTTATTTTACTTCGAAAAATGTGGCGTTTACAGCTTGCACAAGTCAAATGTTGCAAAGAAAAAAGCTGCTGCATGATTCTTTTATGGTCTTTTTAATCTTTTGCATGAACTGGTTAAAACTCATAATCTTCAGATCTGAGTATGAAAACATGTTTCATCCTGAATCCCTCTGAAGATAATGAGGCTAAAGTCGAGCTTGGATAAAAAAAAACTTTCAAGATAAGTCTTAAGGTCAAATTATATATTATATTATATATTTGGATAGAAATGTTCACAATGCCACATCTTGTGCGAGCTGATTTGATAAGCATTTGTTGTCCTCCGTATGTACATTTTCATATTTTGGAACTTCTCTTCTTATAATGTTTCAGGTATTACCGTGTGTTGTTAACATATTACCAGTACATTTGTAATTTCTATGTGTATTTGTGGCCGGAGGAATTGACCTCGCTCCTCCAATAATACATGGTGTCATCATGTTTGTTTATTTTTCTTCACTCGTGTCTTTTTGCCAAATTTCACCATCATGCTCCATCATGTATTAAACGTTTAAAACTTCACATTTACATCTTCAAAGTGTTGTTTTCTTAAGATGTTAATGAGCCTTTCTAAAGCCTTGATGGCATCAAAATCAGCGTCAGCCCTCAATATAAACACATCATCTGTTCCAGGCGTCTGAGGGGCGGGGTTCCCACATCTGTGACCGTTCAATCAGTCCCGATGCATTAAGCAGCTCCAATCAATCACCAACGAGCTCCATCGTCGGTGCGCAACAACGGGCCTGACCTGCGCCTGTTCCCACAGCTGGTTCCTGACCTTGTGTCTCCCACCTCAGGACCTCGTCTGCATCAGGGAGCAGCGGAAAAAACAGGAGCCACATGTCAGCACCTCACACGCCCAGACTAGCCACCCATCCACCCTTCCAGCCAGCCAGCAAGCTAGCAAGGCAGGCACAATGAGCCTTACCTCACCACGGCAGACCATCAATTATTGACGAGGTGAAATGTGATGAGGTTCTGCTGTGTGCACACAAAGAACACAAGCCTGTTCATGCTGCCATGTGGCCTTGAGTCTGTCTCTACTGTAAGATGAGGGACAAAAGAAGCTGATGTTTCCTTGCATGCATATGTGACTGTTGGGTCAGTTTATCTGCGCATGCTGTCAAACTTACCAAATAAGGATATTATCGTGAGCATTTCCATATAATTGCAGTTGTGCACAGAAATCTGTTTACTCAACCACAATTACCTAAAAAAAACAACAAGAATGTGGGTCATCTAAACACCCAGACATGGCTCCACCCACGTCCTCTAAATGTATAGAACTATGTATTTGTTTGAACACGTGCACCAGTAATGTGGTCAAATGAGTTGAGATGTTCGTGATCAGCCAGATTTATCCAAAGTCAACAACATGTTGAATGCTCCGGGGTTGTTTATGCTTTCCCTGTGCGATAAGATCTAGCCCCTTGGAGAGTTTCAGCTCTGGAGAGCATAATTACACTGCCGCAACTTCACAGCTCTGACCTATATTGTACTTTTTTTTGACAGGAGCGTAAGACCGATGGGTTCAATGACAAGTGAGGAAAGATAAGTCTTTGCACGAGATAAAAGTGAGGGGGAAGATTTAAATGCATTAATTTGTAGGTCAGGATCACATCAAATGAACACATTGCATCTTCAAACTTCTGAAGCAGCAAAAATCAAACATGAGAATTCCTCCGAGACTTCTTCTGAGCTCGGAGAAATGCGCTCGCCAACCGTGGATTACTCCTGCCTGACTTTCTGTCTCCCTAAATGTTTTCTTGTTCTTTGAGCCGAGCCTGACCTCGATTGTTTCCAAGCCACAGACGCATTCCTGTCCAGACGAAACAAAACATTGCGGATGAGCAGATGTGCTTTAAAAATGGCCGAAGCACCCACCCGCCTGCCTGTCTGCCAGCCGAGTTTACTCACCAGCTACGGCTCATGAAGAACCAGGGCGAAGACACAAGGGGGCAACTCATAAACACATGCATGAACACACATGTACAAACACACTGAAAAGCATCAGCAGAGACATGCACACACACTTGCGCAATTGTGAATCTTTTATGTCCAAATCATAAAAGAGAGATGACTTCAAACTGAGGAGATGTGCTGTTGCTGAACCTGAACAAGCTCAGATATGACGGAGAACAAAGATATGTTGAGACAAAACAAGAGCGAGAGAGATCTCCCCAAAAGGCAAAGAAAAACCCTCTCCGACAAACACTGTTTTGACAGCGAGCTTATCAAAAGGCATTTCCAACCACACGCTCACATTCCAACAGGTAATAATGCTGCGCGTCTGCGTATTTTAAGTTTTTCCATTGATGCTTGTCTCGGACATAATTGAGTTTAAGTGACGCACGCTTCCCACTGGACTACAATTACCTTGGGATTTAGGAGTTTTCCAGTGTTTTCTTATTTGGGATTTTTTGTATAAATAGCCAAAACGTCTGAGTAGATTTTTGCAAAGAAAAGAGACTTCAGATTGAGAGTATATCCGGGATGTGAAAAATAATTCAGCTTGAGATCAAATGTAAAATGGTCAAATAAGTCTCAACCTTTAAAACTGTGTAATGTCTAACATTATAAACACGCTAGATGTTCATAAACAAGCTGCTAAAATTGGATGGATGGATTGAAAAAGAAGCATGTGCATACTTTAAGTCAAACTTTACACACCCTGGCCCACCTGGGCTTGACGAATGGGTGAACAGAGGACTCACATTTACTACTGTACTGTTATACTAGATGGTTCTGCTGACTCATGGAGACTGTGCAAAGGCTGCTGGGTGTTTTACAGTGGCTGTCAACACATCGTTTTCAGAGAAGCAGGGCAAACAGAAGCCCTTCACAGAATGCAGACAAACGGCCAGTGAACATACAATAGAAACAATAAGTACGGTAAAGAGGAGCACTCGAACCACAGCTCTGCCATTTCAACCCACCCTGGGGTGATTATATCTTTGTGAGTTACTAGGCAGCTGTTTCAGGCGACTCGTTCGATTGGGATTTAACTTAATACGCCCAGACCATCAGGAGAAATACATGCTCATGGGTGCAAATCCAGAAACTGTGGGATAGAGAGGGATAAAGATATACTCCATGTTCTTTCAGATGTCTGGAATATTACCATAGCATCCTTGGTCTTGCACTCTGGCATGCTGGTAATAAAGCAATTAAAAGTCACTGCACTTTTTGTTATTCACTCTAGGTAAAGAGTTGCACCAAATGGCCAAAACAGAATAAATAAAACAAGAGAGGTGTTTAGAAAAGAGTTTTACTGCATGCAAATGAAGCCTCTCCAGCAGCCTCTCTTTCTGTTCCCTTTCCAGCTGCACCAACACCTTAAACCACTGGACGAGGTCCTGCAAGTTTTCTCCCATTATTACCCCATGATTTACAGCCAAGATAGTTGGGGGCTGAAGTTGTGTTGAAATTCCCCGCCCCACACAACCTCAAATACGACACTAACCCCCTTTTCTAAAGCTCGTAAACGGCCTGCTCCGTCGAAAGTGTCACCGTGACAAGGAAAGATATATGAAACAAGAGGGAATGCTCCCAAAAGTGGGTTTTCCAGCGCTTTGATGTGCAGACTTGTGAGATGCATGCTACTTTGAAAGTGTGTCAGCAGGAAGTCTGTTTCTAGTAAACAAGGGCAACATCATATTATCTTGTAAAATGTTGGCATGTCGGACTATGACCTAAAAAACTAATCCAATTTCAGGATTTCCCCCCCAAAGAACGGAAACACTTGTGGCATGGATAAGAGAGACAAAAGCTTCATCATAAAAGCCAGAATATTCCCTGAAACACAAAGAGAAACAAACCTTTAAGGCAGTTCTGACTGGAAAGCAGGCAGTGCTTCAGCTGTGCAAAGACTGCCCACGAGTCTTCACACCTTAGTGCACATGGAGCGAGTTCTTCCATTTAAAAACCACAAAAATGCTCCCACTCTAATGACATCACTTAACAGTCAGTGAGGGTGTCTGGGCAAAGCTTTGTCTCCAGGCAAAACAGTCAGTGAATGCAATAGACCATTGATAGCTAGCAAATAAAAGCATTTTATTGGTTATAAATTGTGTCGGACCATTAAACTTTATGTTTTTTTCTGAGTGACATTATTACGACTTCAGTCAACAGGAGACAGAGAAAAGACGTCTGATCGTCCCATTTATTCTGGATTTAAACTTGTTAACTTTCAGTGACATGAAGACATGAGATGGGAATATAATGTGTTCTGGCTCTTGGGATAAAAAATTTAAAAAAAAGCACAGACTGGCAAAATGTCAAAAAATGTGTGTTGCGCTCTTTTGTTTGTTTCACGTGCTGTATGTGCAAAAACAGGTTCATACCAGTCCAAGAGAGCTCTGCAGGACTGTTTTTAGAGTTCCCACGTGGTGTTCGTGGGGGAAGATAAATGTAGAGGAGGCCAAGGGGAGGAATGCATTCAAAGCACACTTAATTGAGCTGGATGGCCTGCAGTCAGAAGCAGAGCGTCTCAACAAGGCTGGCGAGATCCTGAGATGTGCCTCACACGTACACATCATTAAACTGGCTGCTTTGGCTCACAGCTCCACGGTACCAATGGAGAGACAGTGGGAATTAAAAATGAAAGTCCCCTGGCTGTCAATGAAGGGGAAGTGCTCCCATGCTGAGGCCCACTGGGCCGACCATTGAACAGAGGAACATTCCTCAGTAATTCAGTTTGACCTGAACCCAATATTCTTGCTGAGGGTCACCGAATGCTGAGCACCACATGCAGGGAGGAGGAAAAGTTGGGAAAATCGGATGTGGAGGAGTGAGAAACAAAGTGACGGACAATTGTTGGAGGAGTGAGAAGAAATATAAAAGCACGTCAGTCTGACATGCTAGAGTGGTCTTAATTCGTTTGATTGGGCCGGTGTTTAGAGTGTTACTTTAGTTGAACCAACACAGCAGAGAAACTGACATCCAACATTTTCTGTTGCAACTGGAGAACTTTTAACATCCATCCCTTATAGGGAATTTGGTATTACACAGCTTACAACAACATGTAGGCCAACTTCTGCTGTTCCTGTCTTATGACTTTTAAATCGCGACTGCTCAAATATAGGACACGATGACGTAAAAGTGGAACGTGTTGCACAAAGCAGAACATGGCAGGAGGGAGGGGGCAATAATAACGTGGGGAAAATGGTTGCACTGCAGAATGGTCAGGACGGAGAGAATTACAGTTTTAATTCTATAAAATCAAATCCCTGCACTTGGCAATCCTCTTATCCAGTAATCCCCAGGTAGGTTACAGAGGGCAGCAGGCTCAAACTGCCCTGTGCAGCAACACATCTGCCCATGTGGCGGGATGATATGACTGGCTGCTGCTGCTGCTGCTGCTCTGGTCCCTATAAAGGCTTTAAATGGACACTGTTTGGACAAAAATCTGGACCAAATGGCAAATGGTTGGTCCAGACAGGAGCGGTGATCGCTGCTTACCGTGTGACATGCCTGGAGAACTCACAGTTTGAAGCAGCTACAGTGGCAGTTTTGGGACTTCCAGTGGTACTAGTATGCAGCTTTTTAAATAAAGGGCAATCCAATGACAGATTTGTAGGGTGTTATAAGGAAAGCGTACTTTGGTTTACCATGTTATTTGACAATTGTTGGTTCTTGGGCCTCTGCATCCATTGGGGTTTCTAGTCATAAAGCATCCACTACATGGCAGATGCTATTTTTGCTCTTGTGTTGGGAAGCACCAGTTCCCAAGGCAAAAAAAAACAAAAACCCTCAAAAAGACAGAGAATGGCATTTCTTTCCGGCACTTTGACAACATCCAGCAACAGTACTGATACCTCCCATTCTCTCCCATGCTCCCATTTACATGTTTCCTCACAGTTATGTTTTCAGTGAGAACAACTCTCACTGAAAATATAATGCCAAATAAATGTCCAGAACACTACACGTGGTATCTTTTGTGAGTTGGTTAAAACCATCCTTGCCTCTTTCTCAGTAATGCAAATACGGCTGAGTGTGAGGAAAGACCCCTGACCTGCCGTGACATTGACATATGGACAGTGGCGCTGCAGTACTTCACGCCACATTTATAGTGAGCTGCAGAGAAGCTGATCATAACAGAGAGCCTCTATCCCCATAATCCATATTCTCCACCACATATCCACACCCAGTTCAACACCAGTCATGGGATTAGTGGGCTGGGTAGAAAATCTTAATCTGGTTGAGAGAGAAGAAAAGCAGCATTGGGAAAGAAAAGCAGGCATTCCTGCACATTAACATCCCCTGCAATGCTCGATTGTTTTACCCCTGCTAAAACGACGGGTATGCATTTCCTTCAGCTATCAATTACAATAAAAGTGGTTTACGCAGCGCCCCGGCCCCCATGCTGTTGCCACTGGCAACAGGACACGCGATTCCCCTTTTGCAACTAGCTAATCAGGCTCAGTGCAAATCAGACATCATCCTCTGCCCATGTATATGAAAAAATGCTGCCTCCTCAAGGGATTTACAGGAGAACTGCAGCTCACTACAAAGTAGAGACGGCTGAAGGAGGTGCAGCCCGAGGAAGAAAAAAAAACATTTAGCCTTGTTGAATCAGGCGCCAGCAGAAAGCATTCATCTGACAACAGGGAAGTGAGTCATGTATGAAAAGATATCCTCGCACAAATACAATACATATCAATAAACAAGACAGTTGCCCTAGCTTAAGAAAGGATGCAATTTTAGGATTCCATATATGCAGATGACTGTCGGCTTCTTACCCTGCTGGAGATGCAGCATCCTGGTGCATTCAGAGGACACGCATGGTAATCCACCAGCACGCTCTCCTCCTGCTCTGCAGCTGCTACCCACTGATCCGGCTGACGATAAAGTTTACATCCACAGTGCAGCACTGCCGGCTCTACACTGCTCCCTGCCTCTCTACTTGACTGAAACCAAACTGCTTCTTTTCTCCTCTCTCTCTCTCTCTCTCTCTCTCTCTCCTTTCTACGTTCTCTAAAGCAATCAAAATCCTTGCCTCCCTCTCCTCTTCTACTCCTCGTTGCTTCTGTTCTCTACTGTCTCTCTCGATCTGCCAACATGCGCTGACTCTCCCAACACTGCTTTCCTCTTTCCTTCTTTCACACTACATACGCTCTCCCTCTGCACTACGCTTTCTCTCACTAACATACACACACACACACACGCTCGGAGGCTCCTCTTCACACACAGTGCTGTGTGCCTCCCCCTGCCCACCCCGCCTCCAGGCTTTATCTATCCTCAGAATGTTTCTCTCCTCAGTCTGTCTCTGCTTCTATCTCTTTCTCTCGCTCGCTCGCTCTCTCTCTCATTCTGTCCGTCACTGGGTCTCTCTCCAGCTCTCTCTGTGACTGCGTCCCTCCTCCTCGGGCTTGCGGGACGTCTAACATGTGTTCAGGGAGACGGCTGCCTCTCTGAAGGTGGCTCTTTCCTCAGGGGAGGAGGAGAGAGGAGGTTTGGGTTGGGGGGTTTGGACAGAGGAGGAGGAGTTTTTTGGAGGGTGACAACGGTATTGAGGGGGGTTTAACTACAGCATGAGCGTGAACAAGCAAGAGGCAGTTGGCTTGTGATGTTCCACTACCTGGGCGAGAGATAGGCAGGAAAAAAGACTGGAAACAAACTAGGTATGATGTATCGTCTGGCCATGATCTGCATCTATTTGGCTGGGCTGTTTTTGACATAAGAGGGATAAAACTGGTGAGCATGGTGACGGACCTAGTGGGCCAGGTGATGGAGGACCTTACATAATGCAAAGGTCAGATCCCTCTTCTTGGGAATCGATGCATAAATTCGCCCTGATTGTCAGATCTGTCATCTCTGGAAAGTGGTTGAAAATGGGACTTTGTTTGAAGAATACCAAATCCTATTTTAAAAACCAAGCCAACGTTCCCAAACCAAAGAACGTCAAACGATTTCTGTTGCACAAATCTGAAAGAATGAACAGCCCATTTTTAGAGCTTTTGGAAGACAGTGCAGAGAAAGAAAAAGAAGGCACCAACAAAAGACAGATAGGGACAACCGAGGAAGAGTTCAAGATCAAGGGGAGCAAAGGAGTGTATCTGAAAGCCAGAGAGGGGGGGAAAAAAGGGGCTGAGAAAGAATAGGAAGCGAAGTGCTTCGGTCTGCTTGGGCAGGAGTGACAGTAAAGGCTCCAGCCCATCTGCCGCAATCACAATCAGTCTCAGCTGAATGGCTGTGACAAACTGCAGCCTGGAGCCCACAACCTCAACCAGGCAGGACGCCTGAGAGGACTGAGGGAGAGGAGAGAGGGGGGATGAAGAGGCAGAATAGAAAGGGGGGGGGATACTTTCTATTGTCTGGTTCCCAATAGGACCAGTGCGAGTGGGGGCGGACACCGGAGGGGTGAAAAGGGGAATTAAAAGGGTCCTGGTGACAGGAGCGCTCAGTTAAAGAGGGGAAAGAAAGGACGGGGCTGACTTAGAGCCAGGGCCATCACTGCCACTTTGCCCCACATTCACTGTCACTAATGTCCTAAATGAACAATGACACTAACCATGTGAGAAAATTAGTTTGCCTGAGAGTGGAAAGGGGGGGGGGGGGACTCAAAGTTGAGATCAACATGAAAGGATGAGTCGTCCCTTGCTGGGTTCGAGGGTTGGTTATTTGATGTAGGGAAATCCAGCGTCATCTTTAAAAAAAAAAAATTTGACACGTCCTGTCACGTTTTCGTTTTCAGACGCCTCATAAAGCCGACGCTCACATTCCCATTTGTCATCATAAACCCCAGAAAGATTCATGATGCCTGATTATTGCATTCATGACCAAAATGTCATGCAGAGGGGTAATTGTGTTTATCATAAGCACAGCTGCCTCAGAAAAAGAAATCTGAATACAGAGCGAGCGTGATTTGATTCGAAGAGCAGGTGGTCACCATTGTCCCATTTGGGTAAAAAAGACAAATGGAGTCCTGAGTCAGCAGTAACAGGAGCATATGCAGCATAATCAAGAAATATTGAGGGCAGTGGTCCATTTTAATTTGATCAGGAGAGAGCGGTGAACGATGACTCTTGTGTTTCAAGCCGACAAACACGACAGAGTTGGAGAGCAGCGGTTCTTGGTGTCAGAATCAGCAGCACCCTCTTTCTTCCAAGCAGAAAACACGCAATGTTTGTTCGTTCAGCTTCCCTTTCTTCCACTTTCAGTTCTTAATGGGTGTCTTGTGTGTGGGTGTGGGTTTGTTTACACACAACATATATATGGGTATATATAGGTTCTTTCAGCTCTAATCAAGCCCATTGTATTTGTGAATATGCCGAATGGTGTGCCTGTATTTGTAATATTCATTCGCCTATAAGTGTGTGTGTGTGTATGTGTGTATGTGTGTATGTGTGTGTGTGTGTGTGTGTGTGTGTGTGTGTGTGTGTGTGCGGACCCTGTGTGCTGAGTGATCTGCTGAGCTCATTAAGGCGCTGCTTATTGCTCTGCCAGGGGTGTCAGTGACAGATTCCACTGTTTGGAAACACTCGGCCGCCCACACAGCCAGCCTGGCTCCACCACTGTCACACACACATGCACACACACACACACACACACACACACTTAAGCTAGGTTAGCATTCCACAGGGAGGGAGGGGGGTGGGGGGCTAGCAGGGAGACAGGACGGTGCTGGGACAGTGGCCTGGGGGACGGCGGGTCGATATGGATTTGTAATGGGGTGCAGGGTGGTCTGCAGGAGAGGGATGCTCCTGACTGCTATTGGGCATGATGTGTGAGTGCATGTTAGTGTGCACACAAAAGGAACATGTGAGTGTAAGCACCTTTGACCAGTGATGTAGAGTGGTCCGGGTTCAAGGACTGCTGGTGGTTGTGGGTATGTTTGAAGTGCTAGAAGGACTTTAGAGATATTGTGTTGTAGATTTTTGAGCCAGTTTGTCTTTATAAATTATCTTAAGGCACATTTAGGTGCCATGAGTTTAGAAAATGGATGTACTAAGGGAGGAGGATCCAAGGTTATCCATTTAGAAAGTACAGTACAATTTGACTTAAAAATGAAATGCATCACGAAAAAATCCACCAAGGCCAAAGAATATCCAGTTAAATACAGATAAGTGCACAGTACGAGAAAGAGCTCAGAATATCCACTGCAATCATCACAGGAAAATATTCTTTCATGGCTGAAGAAGAGATGCCAGTTCGATGTCAGTCATTAGTATATACATACATACGGGACATTTTGTTGAATATTTCATCATAGTATTGTCTTTGGCTTCTGGATGTCCCTAATTATTGATTCTGAAGAATGCAAAACAGAATTTGCAAATCAACTCAATGGAGCACATTTGGCAAGCTTTTTAGAATGTGTTGAATGTAGAATTGCATATTAGAAAATGTCCACCGATACTATGGACTCACCCAGTAATTACAATCAAGTGCACATTTTGAGCACAATTTAAAAACAAATAAAAATTGCATTTCAAGTTATAATTATTCATTGCATTGAAAGTGAGGCTTTTGGGCGTGAGATAAGCTTTTAAACTCAAACCGAACATCTTGATGAATATTTCATTTCAGTATGTTTTTGCTTAAGAATGGCCTTTAAGGCATTGATACTGAAGAATGCAAAGTGAACACATGAAATTGAAGTCTTTGATTTGAATGATTTTGGATACTAGCTTGGATTGCAATTTGTCATTGTTGTAGGAAGTATAGTTTCACAAAACGTAACAAGGCGATGTGCAGGTTCCTCCAAAGGTCATACGGATCAGAGTAAAGTACTTGTTTACATGAATGTACAAACATCCTTCCAGTGAAATGCCCAGGGTTACAGCCGTCAGCCACACTTTTCTTCCATGACATTAATCCCCTGCAGCTTGATCACAGATGAGTGACCAAGGACAGGGGGGGGGAGGCCGGGGTGCGTTACTTGAGCTCATTACCCGACCAGCCGATCCTGTCTTCTAGGTGTGTGTTCCGAGACAGGCATTAATCACACAGGGGAGAGAAGAAGAAAAACTTTGTTTCCTTTCCGTCCCTCCAGCACCCTACAGTCGATTAGCACGCATGCAGTGTTTAAGCTTAGACATGCTTCTCAGAACAGTCATTTTATGTCTGATACAACTGCAGGAAAAGTAACGGGTGTAAAATCATTTGGAAGCAGATCAGAGGTACAATGGGTGGGGAGATCCACGTAGGAGATATTTAGCTGTCAACATGGCGAGACTGTTTTTGGGAGGGGTGAGGGGAGGGTGGGCCTGCATCAAGACGAGCAAAGGAAATGCCAAGCAGCGTGTTTGTTTACCCAACACAGCCTGCTCAGGATCTACACAAACGCCCAGACAGGCGCAAATCACATGACAAGTCACGCCGAGCCCCTCCAGAGACTGCGTGTGTGCGCGAGAGAGTGTCCATATGTGTGTCGTTTAACTTCTGTGTGGCAAGATGAAGTACAACGTAAGCGATAATGCACCTCCGTCATGTTTCATTAAGCAGGGGGATGGGGGCGGAACGGTAAGGAACGGGGATGGTGGTCCGGCGAGACTTCATCAGCAGGCGAGGTTTGTTTTTTTTCCCTCTTTGTGCAACTCAGGAAATGCTCATCAAGACTGGAATGAGCAGGATTAACACTGATGGAGTTAATCTTTAATTAATCTTCAGTTAATCTTAAAGAATTACTTTAACATTCCTCTGGTGATTATGGTAAACAAGAGGGACTATTATACCCCGGCTTATTCCAGTGGAGTCTCTCTATCTCACACCAGTGGCTCTGTTAGATGGACTTTTCCAAATGAGCACCACATTTCTATCACAAAAGCCCTTTGTTTCCTGTCACAGGGATGTCCTTGATTTGGGATTTCTTCCACAAGCATTTCACTGCTAATGTGAAATAATGTTCCATCCATCCATATATAGTCCCACAGAGGAACCACAAAGAAATTAATGTCACTTTTATTAATGGTTAAGTCATCTTAAACTCAATTTGATTCAAATAATGTCGCAACAAAATCGATTAAATCCATTTCTTTTGTGCTTCAGAACAACAAAACAGCCTGAAATAAGACAATACTCCATATAAAATAAACAAACCCAACAACACATGTTCATACAGCACCTGCGCTGTATTGTCTCTCATGTGGTAGTGATGAGCTACTGTTACATCCAAATTACAGGTTGGCTTTGATCATATTTAGGATATGATGTCAATGGATCTGGTTTGCACTTCATTGATGATTGAGTACAGAATTTTGTATGCCTTTGGTCATAAAATAAGGAAGGGATTTCCACCTGCTCAGAGTTGGTGCACAGGTCAAATGTACAGAACTAGACTTGTGCAGGATCGCCATGTGCAGTGCTTTGTTGACAATATCTCTGATGTCACAAACAAATGAAATAGCCATTTATTGAAGTCGAAAGGCAATTTATTATAACAGTGCCCAATAAAGCAACCAAACAGAAAGTCTATTTTTTCTAAGCTGTCATTTCATAAATCCCACTGTGGCCCTATGTTGTCTTACGTTCTTAAAAAAAAGAGAGATTTTTATCGGCACTGTCTGAACACCTGATTGTATAAATCATCCCAACAGACTCTTTTAAGAGTGAACTGTTGTGAATTTCACACATTTTCACCCCTTCCTGTTCCCTCATAGATAATAGGATGTTGTTCAAAGCGCCCTGACCTGGAGGTAAATAGCGTGGATGCAACCACTGTGACTTCCACCAGCCTAAACCACACGAGATCTATCAACAATCCAAACCACACACAGGATCTATCCCTCGTCTAATCTCCAAGTGAGGATGTTTTCTGCAGCACACACGTCAGTCAAAATAACTGCACGCTTTCTTTAGCGTGAAAAGAAATCTTCGCACATTTTCCCAAAACAAACAAAAATCTTTTCATTGCACAATGGAAAGAGGAACTCAGCTGAAGTTAATAGGCCTGAATATTGTGCGAAGTACCATTTACTGAAGCTGAGTGACTGGATTCAGATAAAGAAAGTACATTATTTGGTGCTTATTAAAGTAGTTTTTCCAGCAGCACAAGGCATTAAAATTAGTGCTTGAGAACTCACTTAGACAAACAAGAGTGGTAATTAGCTGTTATGCAACACTGAAAAAGACTCTTAAACACGGCTAATTGCTTCTAGGAATGCAGATAATACCCCATTCAATCCAAATGCCAAGACACCGTGTCACAAGTCCTATAAAACATTGTGTATCCATGTTGTGAAACCACTGGAACAACAAACTGTTTATTACAAAGCTATCTGCTGGGAAAGGCTAGCATCATTGTGCTTTGTTTATTTGTATTTCTAGTATAAGTGCACCAGACAGCTGCTTAACCTTGGATGCAGCAGTAAAAAAACATGAAGGCTTATGGTAAACGATATCTGGATCCATTGGCTGAAAAAAGGGGTAGCTTCAGCATATCATAGTATAAGTGCTCTTACCCAGTGTGCATGGGAATGCAGCGCTGACACCAGCTATGAAACGACCTTGAGGGAGCATCAATAAAAAGCTTCATTAACCCATTCGATTAACCTCGCCTCTCATAAGCTCCATAAAAACTGATGCACGTATCTTAACCCGGCCTGGACGCTGTGCATGATTCAGGGCCTGGAGAGTTTACAGGACTCCGGAGAGAAGTGGGTTCTCGGGCTAAACGGACTCTGTGAATCTTCAGCAAGATAAAAGGGGCGAGCGTTGAGTTGTGTCCCAGGACTCTGACACTGGCGGCGTCACTAACTAATTGCTTCGAAGAATTCATCCTGGAGTTATGAGTCAACCCCTTACAGCATGACAAAAAAATAGAGTAACGAGTTGCTAACAAAGAGGTTTACTACTGTGTTAATGACAGAGAGACAGCAAACCAGAACTTCAGGAGGCCTTACTATTCATGAAATGAAGATCTAGCAAGGAAGGAGATAGAATCGCATGGAAGAGGAAGAAGATGAATTTTGAGGAAAAAGCCCCAGATCATTTTTTCAAGGTCTTATTTACCAAATTCCACCAGTGCCTTAAGGCTCCGGTGTAGGTTTCATTGATTTATTTTCCAACTGACTGCTCCTTTGAGATATCTTAGATTCTGGACTCCTAAAGTGACCTCTAATGGACGGATTAGGCTCAGTCATTCACTTCAGAGGGCACACAAATATACTTTGGGAGTGCATTAGATCTCTTTGGAGCTTAATATGATCAAATTACTGCATTAGAACGGTCATCTTATCCAATTAAAGTTGTAAAATGCGTCGCTTTCGCCCAAGCGAGACGAGCAGATCCTTGGGGCGTTGGATGGTTTGTGGGGAGGCTGAACCCTATCCACGTCCTCCTTGACAGAACAGGCCTTGCCACATACTTCAGTCGAGGATTACAGCCTTTCATCTTGCTCAGACTGCCAGCAGCACTCTGGCGTCTTTGAGGCCTCATATTTATTGTAGCGACATCAGCACGGTCCAGATTTGTAGAGTTGTGTCTCAGCGTCGTGGTCCTGTGGTCTTTTTACTCGTGGGTGTTAACTTGCATACATTTTCTTCCTTCTAGATTGACCTCATGGGATGCCAAGGACATTTTCCTCAAACAGTGTCTGACAGAAAGTTAGGGAACACTCAAAGCGCTCAAAGAGCTTTTTGAGACATTTTTAAGTCTAAGTCGAAACGATTGTTGCCGTTTTATTTGCTAATGTGATTAGCTCCTAATCTTATAAACAATTAGGAAAATATGGAATAAACTAAACCCAATGAGATTTTAATAAACAACAAATGCAGTCAGTTTATTTGGATTGCTTTAAATCCACAAACTTAAGTCCTAAATACAAATATCCTCCAAAGTGGGGAGGGCAAATGGGAATAAATGTTGAGCATATTCAGGACTAAAGTAGTCCATTTTCAATTCTACCCACAGGCTAATTCATGAACACAAAGAAAGTCCCATTACCTATAATCCCCCAGCTAAACGCACATCTGATCTAACCTCCACTTTCCCTCTGTGCTGTGTTTGCAGCACAGTTGTTCCATGAACATGACAAATAGCTTATTGATCAGCAGATGTTGTTGCAAATGTCCTTTCGGCTTGGGCTGCAGCTGCAACCTGTCCTAAGCCCCGTGGATCTCCAGCTGAGTCCCTCTGCTCCCCCTCCCTACACATCTCCCAGTATCTCAGAGTGGGGCCCCCTGCCTGCGGTCTCATCGCTCCTGTCTCTCCCTGGTGTTGAAATGGTCCCAGACAAATGCCATCTGCTCTACAGGGCAGGTGAGGACAACTTCAGGCATTGCAATCTAATACTGGCAACACTCGACCCACTAAAAACAAGGTCAAAAGAAGATTCAGGGAAAAACAGACACCGGCTCAGCACAAATAAAGGGAGATAAAAACAGGAAAGCAGAGACTGGAAAAAAAAATCTAATCTACATTGTTTTAATCCACAGGGAAGATTACACAGTCACAGTGCCTTGACACAGCAGCTTGTCAAAAAGAGGTCATGCAAACTCACTCCCCACCCGTCATGCTTTTTAGCGCCGCAGAGCATCCATATGTCCCTCCCATGCATGTCTGTCACTCAGCACAAGTCTTTAATAAACTCCATTTTCCACGATACAACTGTCTGTGGACTCGCCTCTGTTTCAATGCCAACACTAATGACATTGCAGACACTTAAAAAGACATTTGCAAAGACTGCAAATGGATGATGAATAAGTGGAAACCCCCGGGGTCAGCGTCCTACTGTACGCAGCATCTAGTGTTGCCAAATTTGGATTTGCTCCATCAGATGTTGACACTGCGCCGCGGAGCTTTTGTTTCTGTCTGTCAAGGACGTGGTCACATTGAATAGAGGGAGCAGGAAAGCCCGGCCAGCATCCCACTGGGGTTTTGTGCTTCATCGAGCGATGCTGCTGCGACTGAGTGCTAGAGAGTGTGTGTGAGTGTATGTGTGAGCACGCAAGGGGTTTCGGATGTTCAGGATATGGCAGATGTTCATGAGATACATAAATAAATATATAAATAAAAAGAAGATATCTGTCTGAAGTTAAGGTGTCCATGTTAATAACAACTTTTCCATTTATAAGTACTCAGCACCTGCAGGTTAGATATGCATCAGTGTATCTTAAACCACGTTCACTTTTTGAGAAAAATCTAAATCATCACACAGCACGGTCAAAGTTCATCGAGAAATTAAGTGTGGATATGATCCTAGTTCTTTTCAGCTGTTGTCCTTAATAAAATGAACTACAAACCTTTTAAAGTTCACAACCTAGAGAGAGATATTGCTCAAAGTTTTGTTTTGCGAGTTGATCCTTGAAGTCTCAGCATCACCCTTAACCAACCACAACCACAAAATCGTATTTCGTAACAGCAGCATGTGATTCACCTCACGTTCGAAAAGAGAAGCCTCGTTTAAAAAGAAGTCATAATGGTCAGATCCGTGTCCCTCGATAGTGTGAAACTACCCAATAATATGATACAATGGGAGACGTGAATGCAATGGGTCAGTGGGTTATGAAGAAGGGATGCCGAGAACTAGAGGAATTTAAGGCCTCTTCTTTCTTTTCTTGACGGATTGATGGGCCCCATATTCTAATGGGTGGAGGGAGACATCGACGGTGTCGTGAGATCCTTCTTAATGAGGATGAGGAGGCGTTTTTGTGACTTGCGGTCTATGTTTTAGCAGAACAAAAGCCCTTGTGGAGTAATTTATCACTGTCGACACTCTGAATTGACCAACACTGGAAAGTACAAATCCAGCCTGGTGGTATGTTGTTTTTTTTAAAAACGTGCTTCAAAGGGGAGGGATTTCCAAAGCCCTGCATGAATACGTTGAGGTTTCTTTGCAACGGCTATAGGGTTGCATCCGTGCAGAGGTTCCTGCAGTAGTGCTAGATCCTGTTGCAGACAAAAGAAAGCACTGCTGCTCAATGGAAGCTGGTTTTGTCTTTGCATTGAGCAGCTGCCCTCAGCAAAACACAAACCACAAAATCTGCAGTAACCAGCATGTGATGGACTCTTATCTGATTCTCAGTTTGAAAGGAAGCCCTTCAAATGACAAATCCTATTTCAGGTACGAAGGAAGTTTACACCACTTATTCCACTGAATAAAATTCAATTTTCAACTCAACCTATCCAGGATGTTCATCTTACCCAATCATGTTTCAAAGTGTTCATCTTACCCAATCATGTTTCAAAGTGTTCATCTTACCCAATCATGTTTCAAAGTGGTTGCCAGTTAACCTGATTGTGAGATGTTGCAGTAGGTGTTTTTATAGACATTCACGACTTGTATTCACATTTTAGAGGACGTCCCAAGCTCGTGACCCAATCTGTCCAGTGGATGTTGTAGTATTGCTCAGAAGACACTTAAGACTCTTCAACGGTCAACAGCTGTCTCTCTGTTGCCTGCATGACAATAATTGTGCATTTCTGTATTATTGTCTGTATTAACATAAAATGGGTAACGAACCAAGATTAAGATGTTGGAATCTGTACAAGTTCATGGTCTTTGAACCCCTTGTTCCATTGGGCCAAACATGGTCAGCCCCTACAATGACATTTTTATCTCTCTCTGCAGCTATTAGCTCACACTGGGTGTCACCAAAGATGACTCCCCTGTCTGTTTAAGAAAGGTAGGGATCACATTGACGAGGGGGTCATTCCTTTACACATCACTTCCTTTATTAAAGGGCTGCCCTGGCCTAGTAAAGGGGATGGTCAGTGGTCATCTATTCCCCCCAGACACCCACCCTGAGACCCCTTTACCATGTGTCCAACCCCCAGCCCCTCACTGCTCACTCAGGTGGAAAATTACTTAGAGCTGGGGGAATACAGCTCCATTGAGATGGAGAGAGGGTGGTACAAAAGAGTGTGAAGTTTAAAAAATTGTCTCTTTTTTGAATGGGCGCAGTGCATCACTGGAAAAGCCAGGACGATAGGAGCATGGAGGGGACAAGGTCATTAGATTGGCATCTCCATAAGCTCTACATTTCCATTGTTTGGACAAATCCTCTCAAAGACCTCCATGAGAAATGCCCCCAGTTAACCCCACACTGGGACCAGAGTGTCCCCCTTTTGTCTGCCACTTCTCAGTGTGCTTCCAACACAAAAAGCATTTCTCAGGAAGAGCGTACAAAGCTTGTCTCAGATTCAAAAACCAAACAACAATGTTCTGCTGCCGCTGGTCAGGAATGGATTGCAGGCAGCTGCTGATGTCCGAAAGCGATGAAACATCTGCCCAGAAATCTTAAAACTCTCTTACCTTCTGACGTTCCGGCGCTCCTCCTCAAGCTGTTTGAGAAGCTCGTCGATGCATTTGTTGGCGTCCATGTATTCCTGCCAAGAAGAGATGGGAAAAGCTAGACGTAAACAATGGAGTCAGTGTGCAAACATACTGAATATAGGTTAATTGGAAACACGAGCAGAATTCAAGCATGGTCTTTATCCTAAACATTATCAGCTGAGCCAAGAAATAAAAACAATGAACATCTATTCATCAAATGCATGCATGCAATGCCGTAAAATCCTTACTGGACTGATACTCCACTTGAGCTTTCATAAATGTGTGAAGAATGGCGTAAAAGAGCAAAAGTCCTATTGCAAAGGTGAGACTAATCAGTTTAGTCTCTCTTTCTCTCGCTCCACTCCCTGTGTGTAACTCCAGAAGTACCTCTGGGTAACTTCTAACGGCTGGCCCAGGAGCGAGCCCAGCTGTGTAATGTCAGCTGGGAATAGCCCACACTCGCAAAGCGTGCGCTACTGAGTTACAGCACGGTCGAAATGAGCTAAGGCTAAGAGCAGAATGGAAAAAACAGATGTCAGAATTTCTTGGCTGCTGCCTAATGATTTGCCTGTTAGTGGTGCGACGATACAAAGCAGAAAGGGGGAAGTGCAACGGTAAGAAATAGGCCACATAGGCACCATACTTTAAGCAGCTGGTTTTGCAGACAGTTGAGCTCTACCTTCTTCATAGCACAGCCAGTTGTGACTTGCTGCTGTCATTTGAGTGCGGTAAAGGTTCAAGACTAATTAATTACATGTTAGCTTGACAGCTCATGACGCATCTCCTGGGTAAACGGTTATCTCAGTGGTGCAGATGCTCTCCATTGATTTCTACACACTGTGGTCATGAGCTCGCGTAGTGTAATTGAATAATGGGGATTCCCATGAAGAGGCCAGAAATCTCAGCCTGGAAAAAACAGTCATTTATGTTGTGCCTTTTTCTTAGCCTTATTCTTATCATTTACTACATGTGCAGCTCCCTTTTTCAGCCCCTAAACATATTTCTTTATATTCTTTGTTTGTAATCTCTAATTAAAAATCAGAAAAAGAAAAAAAAAGATAATCTAAGAAAACACAAACTGATTCTTTTGAAAGGGAACTTTTCAAACCAAAGGGAATTGGTACACAAAACAAAATTCCTGTGGTTTCAAATTTTCCAAAAACGCCTGTTGTTAAACCATGAAAATGAAAAATTAGCTGTGCATAGCAGCCAGTCAGGTCTAATATGGAAATGTGAGTTTTGGAAAAAAAGACATCAGACCAATGCACATATCTGGGGTAGCACATATGCACTGGGGGGGTTAGAAAATACCAGAAAAAAACAACATACAAAAATCTGAAAACCAGCTTGACAATAAGATTTAAGGAAAAGGCTGTATCTTAAAGCTCAAGAACTTCTCATAGTTAAACGTAAAGGTTTATTCTGACCTCGCTCTGACCCAGCTTCAGGGTCCAACCAGACTTTAAATACTTCTGCTATCACTGCATGTGCTTTTTTAACCTGCGGCCCTGAGAGTAAACTTGGATTAGACCAGATGTTCACAAGCACAGGCTGCAGGTCGAAATACAGTAAGTGCACTTGTTATGTCTCCACCGCTCCTCTTTGGGTGCCGCTCTCCCACTGCTTCCCACTCCTTCTGAAGCAATTATCGCTCTTAATCGCACATCTGAGAGCGCCAACTCAAGGCGTCTATCACTACCAGTTTGCCCAGGTGCCAGCAAAACATGGCAAAGGCCCAGGCATCCTGCAGAGTCGCCAGTCAAGGGCACTCTGGGTGACCATTAGGCAAACAGGGCCGAGGCCAAAGCAAAGACAACAGATCGATGCTAAACAACATGGTGCCATATTTTCCAGTTCCTATCACAATCTGTGCTATTTTTTTAGCTCTAAAACTACAACCTAATAACAGCAACTCCTGACTTTTCATCATGTCTTCCATCATCATGGTCAGTTACTTTAACTCTACCAGTGTGACAAATCTTTCACATTTGGAAAGCCACCAATTAAACTGTTAAACAACAGTGCCCCAAAGCCATCTGCTAGCCACAGCATGAGCACTCTCATATTAGCTGAGAGGCCATTAGCTCTCAGTTCCCAATGTTCCCAAACTTATACTTCACATTTGGCTCCAACTCCAGCTAATCAATACCAAAATGATCACATGTATGGTACTCTATGACTTTTGGGGGATGGGAAAATATGCTTTGCAGAATGGGTTCCAAACAGCTTATCAAAATGTTGACGTTTCGATCCTTTTGGATCTTGCATGTTGCAAAGTATGCAAGTATGCAATCTTCGTTATTTTAATAATCGATAGTATTGAACAGTAGCAATGTATTTTAAAAAAAACTACATCTATTTCAGATGACAGGGACAGCGGAGAGGAAGGAATCTATCATAAATTGCACAATGTCTAAATTGCTCAAATATGTGCTCATAAAGGCACATGCTAAAAGATTGCCAATGTATTTTCGCAATTTAGACTAAATGAAACAAGCATAAAAAATATGCAAGACACCACGGTCATTCATTCTAACTCTGCCACTTGGTCAACAAAATGTGTGACTGCCTTCTCAAGCAGTCAAATACAACGTCTGGAGTAAAACGTCTCCGATGGACCATTAGCAACGCGATCCCATAATAATTATGGCAGCTACACAAAGGGGAACCTTCTTCATGAAAGCCCTATGTCAGGGGAATATTTACAGGCCACATCAAACATGGAGTAAAGCTGCCTAAGTCAGTGTTGTCATCACGCAGACCTCTCCTAATGACAGGGCACTGAAATAATCCTCTGCACACATGCAGGAATGCAGGGAATGTGGCATGCTTGTTGTCATGTGAAATGGAGGGGGGAATTTAAAGCAGAGATTCAAAACATGGCTCATGTGTGTTATGCCGCACGGTATATCTTTAGCCGGGCATTATTTCTGACGGTCTAATGGCGTGAGAGAAAGCTGCAGCATTCCGACGAGACCCAGGTACTCACATGTTGATTTAGAAGCTTATTTCTCAGGACTCTTGAAACTGCAGAACAACCCAACACTCCCTCACGGTGGTTAAAATGTCCAAAGAGATGTAAGCTCATAAGACGTCCGTAATCGTCCTTAGAGAACTTAATCATCGAGAGGATTTTGGTAAAAATCTTCACATATTTGGAACGCAAGAACATATTGAGCAGGTGGACTTTTGATCAACTGCGACATGTTATTTTGTTCTGTTTACCAAATCCTGTCCTTGTTGTTTTCCCCGGAGTTTAATTGTGTTTCTTTTATTTTATGGAGGCCCTAAGCGGAAATTCATCCATTCCATTACATTCGCTTTATTTTACTAATGTTATTAAGTCATTTCCAGTCGTTTTCTCAAGAACTAATCATGTTGTTTTCCCAAGAGCTTTCAAATAAATAAAAATTGTCTGAGACATAAAAAGCCAATTCGTACCAATGGTACCAATTCAGCTCAAAATTAAACTATGAGTTTTCACAACATTGCATTAAAAGCAAATATTGGACATGGTACAGATTTTTTGCCATAACACTGTTAGCAGGGGCAAAGCTAAGTCTGACCTGCCAGGTAATCTGTTTGCTGATGTTCCTGCTCTATGACCGCAGGTTCCTTGTGATGTTTATCCGGCCATGTTTGCTCATGTGTGAGAGCCTTTGATAAGGAAGCACTCAGTAGCTGTCGAGGGAAAGGGGTCTCCGCCCTGTGCGCAGCTTGATTCCCACATCCAGTCCCCTCCAACTGCTCATGTGCCTTTATGAAATTTTAAAATATGAGCGCCGTCTCCCTGCTGCTTTGGCACTAAGGAGCAGGGACGGGGAAAAACAGAAACACACTTCTGTTAAAATGCACACAACATTCAAACTGACAGACTGACACTCAAAGCAAATGCAATCTGTTGAAGATTAAGAGCCAGATTTTAAGTAATAAAACATCAGATGCATTATTCATCCATATGAGCCTCACAAGCACGCTCGCCTCCCTTCACACATTCTTGAAGATTAAGAGGGATGGAATCACATCCTAGACAAGTGTCTGGATCTTATAAAGGGCCCTTTGGAGTCGACTGGAGAAAACAAATAAACCTTAAGCTAGATAAAACTCTGACCGAGGTCATGGTTGCTTGAAGTCCTGGCTGTGATGAGCTCACTCCAACGCCTTGATGTGTCTACAGATCAGAGTCTCAGGCTGGCCTTGCAGATAAGACACCTTGCACTCAGCATTAGGCTAAGAGACTACAGTCGGACCCGGCCAAAGACAAGGTCACAACCTCTACCCTCAAGTGTATATCGCTGCGCCCCAACCCTCTCCAGCAACCTATCTTTGCTCCCACAGACTGATGACATGCTTGCATGGCCTTTGGGACTACAAAAACACTGGGCTTCAGATTTGACGGAAAGCGCAGCTCCCACGCGTGCTACTACAAGTCAAAGGTTATGCCAATTGACTGTAAGATTTCTTTCTGGGTGTATTTTTATGGCACACTTGAGAATGAATTATGACAGTGTCTTTGCAAGGTGTGGAAGATATACCACATCTGATACGGCTGTTAGTCTTGGCCGTCTGCCAAAGACACTTCTGGGTTTGCAGCCAACTCCTCCTGCCATCCAGTACTCCAAAGTTTATGAATACATCGACAAAGTTGATGTAAACATGGCAAATTTAATTTGCATGACTGAAATCGTATTTCCGTGTGCCAATATAATCCAAAATGTCTGTGATCTTATCGTAATTAACCAATCAGTGTGATGAATGGTCTCTTCTAGAAACCTGCTTCTGCCTGTATCTTCTCTCTGCATATCAGCCAGCCTCGGTTAAATTCATTAGTCTTATCAGCGTGTTTCGAGGCTCTGGCTGATGATCCTTCACTCGAAGCTCGTTACTCACATCCCAAAGACCTGCTGTCAGGGTATCAACGCAGCCATCAGATCCTCTCATATCCTCAGACCCTGATAACTCCACCGATAGCCCTGCCTTTTTATCAGTGGAAAGGGCATCGACTCAGGTTAATATGTGATGTTTCACATTGGGAAAAAGAGTACTATCTGAGCAGCATTAGGTGGATCAGTTTAGTATGATAATTCAAAATCGCAGAGACCACTCTTAATGAATTTATTGATGTGTTCAGTCAAATCAGGACTCAGAAAGGCCAAGTCAGTTCTGGATAAACCAATCACACACTTTTTAAGGAGTTATAGCTGCTCCTCTCAGATAAAGACATGCAGAACAAAAACACCAACACCTTCTCCAAACCATACCCAAGATTCTTCAAATGCTAATTCTCAACAAGCTACTAAATGAAGAGATCAACCTGATCCATCTGGCATACTCTAACAGTAAAGTTGAAAAGGCTTACACAGTTGCTGTATTGAGTCGAGGACATTCGGGTAACAAATACCTCCAGTGAGCAGGATATTCTTCATCTGCCTACTTCCAAATGCAGCAGTGTCAGGGAATATGGATTACTTTAGATACAAAAGGGAGCCTGTTCATCATCTAGAGTGAGTTTCAACAGTTTGGATTATCTGATGTTCGTCCTCCAGCAGCACCTACGGCCCGGCCCAGTCTCAAACATCAACACCTAACCACCGTCAGGAATCCAAATCCCTGCAGATTATCTTTCTAAACATTAAGATACGGCCAACACTCAAATAGCCTCCCATCTGTTTGGGCTCCTCCTCTGCTCTTTGGGGTTTGAATGAGTGGGCCATTCATGCCTGTTGGGAACAGTGGCGAAGCTGTTCATGGCACAAACCTTACAGGGGAGAGTCGAAAAAGTAGCTCGGGAATAAAATACATGGGATCCGACTGCTGTTTGATCACTTCCACAAAGCTACTTGTGTGAAAGAGCATGTGAAATGCATCATTGTGCATTTTTGAGCTCTGTGAACTTTACTAAATTTAAAAACAAAACAAAACAAAAACACAAAAAGCATTTATTTTAATCCAGATCAGTTTTGGCATTATCCAGCATTATCCACACTGCTAGTAAGATTACCTTTCTGTTCACTGCATATTACAATGAACAGTAATATTCGCCAAGTGGTTTCATGTTGGCCAACATTTAATGTTTGTCTGAAAGCTATTACCAAATGTGGTTCCAGCTTGAAACATGGCTCAATGTCCTTTCAGGTTTTCCCAAACATTTTCCTTTTCAGCAGCCAATCCTGAAGCACTGAAACGATGGCACATTCTTACAGGTTTGGTTTGCAAAATGTTAGAACTGAGAACAAGATACTTTTTTTTTTCCCATAATGAAAGTAATCAAAAAAAAACAGACTTCCCAATTCTTAATATCTTGCAAGAGTATTGGTCCTACTTATGCAGCTCAAAGTGTAGACTGGATTAAAGAACCAAACCTTTATACTTGGTCAGTATGAGTATTGCTCACGCACATAAATACTTTTTCCATTTTTTAATAGCCATCCAACAGTCTGCTTCCTTTGTCCCTTCAATCTATTCCCCTCAGGTTCTGCTCTGAGCCTCTGTTTTAAATCTGCAAAAACACACATGAGGGAGGAGCAGTCGAGGAATGCTGCTTTCAGAAACAAAAACAAATACACAGTGTGTTCATGCTGGTACCAATGTTTCCAGACAGGATGGGAATCTAGGAAACAGCCAATGTTCAGGGGGTAGGAGTATACCCAGGTTTTACAAGCCTGCGGGGGGATTGTTGGGTTTTATTGTCATCTGGGGGCCAATATTCAGCCAGGTGTACTTGGAATGGGTGAGAGATTGGCGATGACAGGAATGAAAAGGAAACCAGGATCTGGCAGCGCAGGGAAAATAGAGGGGCTTCTGTCTGAGAGAGAAAGAGAGACAGAGGGGATCAGAGAGACAAAAGCAACAAAAGCGGGATGGACGTCCAAAAATGGCGAGATATAAAACAGGCTTTTAAGACAAGCGCAGTAAAGAACCGTTAAACTGCTAAAGTTCACTAGTACTGATAAACCATGTCAAGAAATCTTTACAAAGGGTTAAAATGTTAAACGAATCCAAAACTTCTTTTGGCCTTCATCTGGATAGATCACGGTCAAAGTAATTGGTCGATTAAAGACCATATGCATACAGAAAAGCAGATGCCAAGTGGCTGGAGACGATGTAAAGATTTTATCGGGATACAAAAAGTCTTGTGATTGCTTGTGTTTACAGAAACTGGAACCCTTCCATAATTTCCATGAACAAAACCATATTCAGAGGCATACTTTATTGCTCATTGGCATGACTGGCATTTCATGTTTCCACTACTCCGTCCATGCTTTTCATATGCCACAGTTATGATGACAAAAACTGTCCAACACAAACTTTGCAGAACTTCTCCGCATTTGACTGACAGACCAAGTCGCCCAAAAGAAGGATGGTGAAATGCAATAACCTCAGCTTTTCCTGATGTCTCACACATCAACAGTATTAATAACACATTGTCGATGATGTCAAGGATTTGGTCTAAAACATTGCAAAGCGGTAAACCAACAGAAAGTGAAAAGAGAAAAAAGAGCATGGGACAATGAGAGAAACCCTTTTGGGGAGTGACAGGAGAAGGGGCAGATCAGAGCCAGGAGCTGATGCTAAACAGATGTTGGTTGGTTCACAGGGGGAAGTCGGGCTTCTGTTTATGCAGGCTTTGACAGACGGGCGCCGCACCTAACCGAGCGGTTCTGTGGATGAAGCATTTGGGAGTGTGTAGAGAGGAAGAAGGCTGATCAAGAAGCAGTGACTGTGTCCCTTCACGGGAAATTAGGCCCATTATGGATTGAGCTAAAGCCCTCGAGAGGATCCATTCAGCATTATCTGTACTCTCCAGCATTTCTCACCTCTTCTCATTACAGTTTGTTGGTAGGCTCTGTGTCATCATGATGCCCAGTGTTTAAAAGTGTTTTTGCAGTCAGCCCTTTTTTTAAGATTAGTTCTTTTCAGCGGTGCAGAATTATGGTCAGATCACAAGTAATTTATGTCCTTGGGAGATACTTCAAACAACCCTTTACGCAATAATGTTTTACGAGCCTGGCTGATGATACCAGGTAAAAAGAAAAGAAAGAAAAGTACCAATATTTCACCATCTTTGCAAATGTTCAGCTGCAAGGACATGAGAGGATAACATCCAAGGTTGTAAATTATAATCCACAAACTAAACAAAGTCTATTCCGCAACAATCTCCTGACCTCCAAGCGTGTGGTTTGGCAGAGATATTTCTTGCGCCGGATAGTTTGTCAGATTCCCTGATGTTTCACGTGCATTAGCCTCAGGCCTCAGCTTTATCACGGCTTCTCCGTTGTTTAATCCAGAGGCTGATTTATTGATGCAGGCTCGTCTGTGAGCCGAGACGTTCCCAGCCCAGGTGCCGGGCAGATGTCGAGGCAAGCGTGGATGGAGGAATTCCTGCTAATGTCAACTTCTGATTTTCTTTTTTCCGCCTCGGGATGGGAGACGGAGATTACCCCTGCAGGCATGCAAGGAACCATAACCGGGGAAATGGTAATATGACAAGAAGATGGGGTTTGTTTGTGCTGCTGTCATCCCCCGAACCCACCTGTGCCACTCATGCTTATCAGATTCACATTTCCTATCTTACCTGACAGTGACGGATCCCGGATACAGTGATGTGATTTCTACTTTTAAATGGAGGGGGAGGAGGAGGTCTGGTCGAAGACTGATGATAAGAAATGCATAAAGAGATGGGTTGTGGTGACTTTTGACCTCTACGGCAGGACTCGGTGCTGTGATCATTTCCATGGTCATGAATTATTTCACAAGAGGATCTCGCCATGCATGTTTCCAGACAGACTGTGGGGGTGGCAGCATGCAGCCTTGGGGTTACCACAACAAGGCTTGTGGCCAAAAGGTTGCCTCTCTGAATCTGAGAGCTAACTGCAAACAAATTTGCATGGTGGGGGAGGTGAATGAGTAATGCCACACTTTCCCAAACAGATATGTGCCCCTGACTAACACAGGCCGTCAATAGAGTTGCCCAGTAGCCTACATTACAAGAATGCAGCGATGCTGGCGTGGGCGGTGTAAATCTAGGTAACCCCCACCCTGCAGGCATTGCTGTAAATAAGAATCTCCTCAGTGAACTCCCCATGTTAAATAATAAATGTTCAACAATGCCTGCTTTAGTGCATGTTCGCCCAACCTTTAATCGTAAGTTGGCGAGTTTATGATGGAAAAAGCACAACATACTAAAGACAACAGGAACATGCATTTACAGATATACAACTGATCTTGACCAGTCGCAATCTTGTGCAACATTTATCGTTTATTTTGCGAGTTTTTCCATAATAATATAAAGTCAATACAAGAGCTCCGGGAAGCAGAGGCAGCAATAGGTTGATTACCCATTTTAAAGTTAACGCAGTGCTGAATCACGAATTGATGGAATTACAGTAAGTGAAAGTCCAGCTCGAGCTCTTCTATGCAACCTAGGTCTGCTGTTGTGATGGGGGCTGGTGATGTAGAGGGGTTTTATCAGAGCTTTTTGGCGCATGACAGCGGCTTGCTTCCCCTAGAACGTGATGAAACAGACTCCCATTTTGCAAAAGAGCCAGACCAGAAGTTTTTAGTTCTTGTGTTTCAGCTTCAGTGTCGGAGCAGCAATTTTAGCTTGAAGAGATCATCCACTTTGGCTGCATCCATTTAATGGGTTAATGTGAACAAAGACCTCTCAGTGCAGCAGCTCTCTGCACTCCATCAAGTGATCTGAAAGAGGGACTGAGAGTCCAATAATTCAGCAGCATAAAATATTTAAATCACCCATCATGGACTTTTGAAAGGCATTATTGCAGCATATTCCAGGGAGCGTTTTACAGTCAGACATCATCCAGGTTGGAAAGGAATTTCAATACGGGTCTCGGTCCAACCGCACACTGTATTTACACAGTGCATGGCACTAAATCCTTCTTATCATCTCAAGTGGAGGCTTATTTTTAGCAACCTTATTTGTTTTATTTCTTCCAGATGGGAGCTGGGGAAGAATTTGACATCAGCGCTGTTTCTCTTTAAGCCTCAGACTGGATGACATCAGTGGACTTGAATAACTCCCTTGGACTGAAACACGTGGGATTTCTCTGTGTGAAGAATTTTTCAGAGTGTCAAAAGTTTATCTGCTAGATAAATTAAATTTCCCTGGTTATTATGACTGACTTTCCGAGACAGGAACCAGAATTCTAATATTGTTTGTTTGTATTAATATGTTGCTTAGTGGATTTCATATCCTGAGACGTCGCAGCACTTAAACTCTTTTAGATATTTAATGATGAGGGGAGTTTCTACTGTGGGAAAATGTCTCAGTGCAAGGACCTGAATTTCCTCTTCTTAGGCCGGCTATTTGCTCTTACAATAACAACACTGTTCTATCGTTATTATTTGTTTACCCAGCTAACCCTCTTTATCTGGGGCAGCCCCCCTTTTAGCGAAAGCTCTGGCATTCTCTGAACCCTCTGGAAAACCATTTCTCAGCCGGCGTCCTCCAATAGGCTGATTGAAGTGAGGAGGGTTACAATGGTTCACCCATCAGAGGTCCCCTACCCCTGAAAGCAGGAGCCATGGTACTATACATGTCCTTTTATAAAACCATGGCTTTATGGAGCACATGCTAGAGCGTTCTGCTTTGTTCCCCTTGTAGGTCAGAAGTCGGGCTGACCACCTGACGGTAGCATTCATAGAGGCCAACATGGGAGTTGAAAAAATGGGCAAATCATTTACGGATTCACAGATGATAAAAACCGGGCTAGCTTAGTAACACAGACAACTCATTTGTACTAATTTCTAATAGAGGAGCGTGAATCTTTCATCGCGGTTTGATGAGGGGACAAATTGCTGTGTTCTGTATTGTCCTGTTGCCTTTTGGAAGTTGATACCTGATCGGACTGTTGGTTCACTGAAAGGAGCTGATGACGTCCGCATGAATAGAAGCCTGATGGGAAAATGAACAGCTTTCACCTATGGTTCATTTCAACATCCTCTCTCTAGAACATAAGAGGGCCATTTACAGTGAAACATATCCTGGGATCATTCAAATGCTTCACCGCGTTGCCGGGGTGCACAGACCCCATGCTGGAGTCGAGCCATGCAAGCTGTGCAGGGGAAGTGGGTCAGGGGGAGAAAGGCTTAATAATGCACTAATTCAGCTGGTTTGACTTCTGTCTCCTCATTTGAGACAGAAGAAGGGTGGGTAAGTTGGAAAATTCAACCAGGAAATGCCTCCAAAACAAAGCTGATTGGCTTGAAGGAGTGTTGTGCTGAAATATTCAACAAAGGGAAATTATTTGTAGCATATTAAGCTAATTTCCTGTAAAATGAAGCTCATTCCAGAGAAATTAATGTAATACAAGAATCTTGGGAATTTTCCTTGCTGTGCATAATTTCTTGCGCGTAAATCTCCTCTATTCTCCAGCTGCTGTGCCAGATGGATGGCTCGATAGCCCTCCGGCCGCCACGGGTCCCAACAATAGCCCCTCCTGACCACCGTGACCACACACAAAGGCAGTCGTTGACCACTGACACAGCACACAATCAGGCCCGAGGGTCCAACACTCCTTGTGCAGAGCATTCGTCATTCAACCCCGACTCACCTGAGGCTCCCAACGCCTCATAAAACCTCAATCACTGCTCGGATGTCTGGCTGCAGAAAAGAGAGACGGAGAGGATCCTGGAAAATCATTGAGCGCCACGAGCACATCACCATAAAGTTGAGTTATGGACTCATGAAAGGCGTGCAGATCATATTATGTCTTTAGAAAGTGACGGAGGCTCGATAATGTGAGTGGCTCCAGCAAGCCGGATGACTCCCACGGACAAATGTTACTACATGCAGATGATATTGATTCTTCTTATGGATCTTAAAAGGCATAGTCTGCCTTTGTAATGACAGAGAGCCTGGCATTCAAATGACTTCATCTCAACAATCAATGAGCTGTATTAAAGGCAGGAAGTGCACAACAAACGTGGGCATTAAGACAATAAACTTATTTGGAGTTCTGACTCTTACTTCGTTTAAAGGTCATGAATGAATTCGGAGATACTATCATACATATTCTTCTTACATCTTCGCACATTGTCTTTGAAATCCGGCCCAACTCTTTTTTTGCTTTGATACATCAACTCTTGCCTCAAAAAAATAAAGGTAATCGTCTTTGGTAAAAGAAAGAATCCCATCCAGTTGTCCGGCTGAAACCAAAGTACTCTCTGCAGCGTATAATTGGATCTGCAGAAATGGCCGATCTTCCACCCACTGACTCTTTATAATGATGCTCCATCAAAGAGCCCTTGCATGAATTTCTTTCTAATCATAGTAACGGCTCTGCTCTGCTCCGCTTATTGATACTTGGCATTTGAGATAATGTGGCGACAGTAAAGCCCCGAGATAACACAATTGAACACCAGGTGGAAATTGCTCTAAAAACGAGGCCACGTGAGGAGGGGAACTGAACTCGCAGGCAGGGAGAAGATCAACACGGCCCACCTATCAGCCCTGACAGCAGCCGACTCCTGGAATACTGCGAGTGGCGTGAAGGTCACTGCCTCCCGACTGTGAGGCGGTAGTGTAAGTACACCCGGCAGGCGGATGTGTTGAGCTGGACTCTACTCAACTCCTTCTTTTTGGACCTTTCGCAGAGCGGAGACGAGGCGAGCGTCAGGCGCAGGGCGCATTAGCCACGTCAGGTGAAGCCAGGCTCCCTGCAGACAACACCTTATTATCATGCAACACATTGCTGCAGTTAGAGGCTAAACAGACCCCTCAGATGTTTGCTGTTGATATGTTTTGCATATAGCGAGTTCCAGAGCAGGCTATAGAGATGATAACATTAGTGCTGTGAAAATAACCACAGGCCTTTTTCCTTAAACCATGTCACTCTGTATTATGAAAATGTTCTTGAAGTGAGAAACATGCCAACCAGCAAGACCCACTGAGACGGGAATTCACTTAGACTGGACTGAAGCCGCTGATAGCTCCATGAGCTGAACATAATTTGGCACCAGTGTCTGCCCAGTCTGAAGCTCCAATTACAAAGCATGCTGTTCTTATGAAATGCAGCTGACCAGCAAGAGCAGCTCATCCAGATAGTCACTCTCTCAACTGGTGTGTGTAAATCTGGGATTTCAAACCTGAGAAAGATTTTCATGAAAATTGTCAAACTTCACCCCAAATGTTCCCATGATGGCTGATTTAAACCAATCAAACAGCACCAAAGCACAGTTAATAAAGCCCTTAGTTTCATCAAAAAGAAATACATTTAAACAGTAATGCAAAGGGCATCAAGTTGGTAAAATGGCCCTCGGAGCACAGAGGGAGATAATAGGAGCCTATCATGACACAGTGGTGACAAACTTCCACATGAGGCTGCAGGCTTCCCCTCAGGGCTGCCACCCTGAGACGCATCACACAGACAGGCAGGTGATCTTTTGTTCAGCAGGGAGAAGCACAATATGAAAAGGAAAGAGAGCAAGAAAAGGCAGGAGGGGAAGGCAAACAGATGAATTTAAAACAAAAAAACAAAAAATCATGAAAGACAAGCAGCTCTCTCCCCAGACAATTTACAGTAGCTGCGTTGTGTCTCTGCTGAGCTGTCTGAAGTCAGGCTTCAATGAGAAACGGCTCAGGGGACCAGAGGACGCACGGTCAGGGCCGGGACACTGCAGGGAAGCGTCCAGCTGGAGCACCTGGTGTTCAGAGCGCTTTAACACAATAAAAAGAGACACACACGCACAGATATGACGGCACCCCTGTGAGCTGACCACATGGAGGCACACACTCACACCAGGACTGTTTGGCTTCTGTGTTCGCTTCCACATGAATAGGCTGCTCTTAGATAGAGAACCAGAGTCCTCATTAACACGTGTGCTTTATATAACCACCCACATGCACATCTAACAAATACACTGGTAAAGATGTATTTCATTTTCTTAGCATTAACCCTTCGTGGACTGACCTTATGTGGCCACTGTTCTTGCATGATCGTGTTTAAATCAGTCTTAAATAAAAATCTATGATTCTGAGAGACTTCATTTTTCTTGCAGCTCAAAGAAAAGGCTTCCGAGTCGTGTTTAAATTGCATGCATGTTGATTACACCACTACATTGATTGTGTTTTTGCAGTGGAAAGCCTTTTATGATTGTTAAAACCACCAAATGCCTTTTCCATTCAGCTCATAAAAAGTATATGTTAAACATAATAAAACACTGAACACTTCAGGAGTGTCGAGAAATCTTTTCTACATGTTACTACGTTTAGAAAAGTTAATTTTTTGGAGAAAAAAATATGCATTTTTCAAATCAGTTAAGGATTTCAATATTTCCCGCAATGAGTCAATAAAATAGATAGTATCACAATATGTAAAAAAAAATACCATTCTACGTCCTGGTGAGTTCACTTTCACCTTTAAATCACACATATTGTGTGATTTAAAGGATTTGCAAGAAAAATGTAACTTGGAGGATTTTTGTTTTGCAAAATGTGAGTATAGAGCACAATTGAAAACAATGTACTTTTTTGTTTAAAAGGCACAAATTCCTTTTTGATATAAACTCATGAAGGCATGAGTTGGATTTGTCATATCGATGCTTCTGTTCTTAAAGCACATTCCTCCCATCGACTCCTGGAAGCAGGATGAGGCAGGTTTCTGACGCCACCCAAACTCTTCACAAGAATTGGGCAACAGTATCTCAGGGAGGCTCACGTTATCAAGCTGTCATAAAAACGTGCGTGCATTTGATTTATATTGAGTTGGAAAATGACAAACATTGAGCAATACGTGGGAGACAGAACATCTACCTGCGCAACAATAAATCCAAATAAAAACCTCAACAAGTATAATTCTTCTTGCGTCATTTGTGTCTGTCGGCCATATTTACGGCCGGTTTCCTGTAAAGTTCGCGTTCAAAGTGTAAACAAACTTACACGTCACTGTCACACCATCGAACTTTGAGTACCATGAGTAACAACATGACCTGGATATTTTCCAAAGTGTTTGTTTTGTGTGTGTTTTGGGTGGTGCTGGTGGTGGGATGGTAATCCATGCAAAACTCTGAATATGAATTTTAGCGGTTGAAAGCCAATAAGGCGCTATCAAAATGAGGGCAGAGTTAATTAATCATCTCGGCTTCCTTTTCACCGCCCTCCCATGACTGTCCCGGGGGCTTGTGTGTGTGTGTGTGTGTGTGTGTGTGTGTGTGTGTGTGTGTGTGTGTGTGTGTGTGTGTGAGAGAGAGAGAGAGAGAGAGAGAGAGAGAAAGAGAGAGCAGAGGGTGGTGCAGGTTGCAGCTGGGGGATATTAGCATAAAGTAAAGTGAGCCAGCAGACTGCTGAGCTGCTGTAAGCCCGCTGTAAACCTCTGAGGGACAAACAGGAAACGTCTGACACCTGCTCTATTCACTGACCACTGAAAGAGAAGACATTTAAAAGACTGTAGAAACTGTATTAGATGCTAATGTGTGCATTTATTAAACTTAAACTGATCATTAAGAGAATGAGGCTCATTAGAAGTCAAACTGTAGTTTCTATTTCTGCTGACTAAAGGAGCTAAGAATGTGTTTTTCTTTCTGTTACAAACAGGAAATGAAGCCAAACCTGCATGGACAGATGTCAATCAATGAAATAACAAATATATCACTTTCTAAAGATCTATTACCTTATTCTCACACTTTGCTGGATCATCATCCCGCTGTCGTGCCACCAACTTGATTCATTTTAACGTTTTGCAGCTGCTCATCCTTTCTCTTTTCACGCAAACAAACTGATCACAATGCTTCCAGTCACAGGGTAATTATTCCCTTTCAAACCTCCTCACTCTACAGTGAGCAATCAAGTGACAGTTCAGACAACTATGAATCATTGTCAATTAGCGTCATTGCTGCCAGGTGTTGCTGTCGCAGCAGATGCATTTGCACAGCGATCATATGTGACACATTGCGTGTTGCACCTGACCCGGACACTCCTTTGTCTGCGCCAGTGTCGAGACGTGTGGTGGGAAATGCACCAACAAAACAGATTTCACATCAAGTATTGACAAAGACTCTATGTCCGATCAAGGATCGTTAAAACATAAGTACAGAGTCTGTTTCACTTGATAGCAAAGGCCTGAGATCCCTGCAAACCAGAAGAGAAAATAATGCGGATGCGTGTGTTATACTTGCTTATAAGAAATTATTTTCATTTAATTCCCAGTCAAGGAAAGTTAACATAAAAGATTCTCTTGTGGCCCCTGACAAGGTTTTATTTGAACTATGGACCTGCAATAGAGTAGATAGAGTAATATTATGGACAGAGCTGAACATCATCCTGAATGCCATTACTCCCACCAGGATGCGTTTATAGCTGAGAAAGACGACTTCGACGCGTTTCAGGCTGGAAAAAGGCTCAGTGGGTCAGTGTGTGAGCGGGGTTTCTAAATGGAGCGGAGGGAGCGTGCAGGAGTGAAATAAGATGGAAAAATGCAATCATGCATCCCGGGCCTCTCAAGACTCCTCATGGTACGTCAGCCCCCCCCCCCCCCCCAGCCCCCCTTCTCCTCCTCCTCCACGAGCCATTAGTCACTATCCAGCTCCTGTTAATGTAATTAGATAAAGGATATATGGAGCCTCAGAGCTCGCCGAGACATTTGTCTGCATAATTGCGTCCATGCGGTGGCAGAGGCTAAGAACCCCTGGATTTCCACAAAACACCTCTGGCTCAATAACTCAAGGAAGAAGTGAAGGGGAAGAAGGACGACACAGAGACATTTGGAGCGTTACAGAAAAGATAATCCCCTGAAAATAATCCTTTTCTTTATCTCTTGCTGTTTCCAGGAGGATACAAATCCCTTTTTCAAGCCAATCCAATAAGACAAATCACTGAGGCTCTGTTATCTTATTCCCAAAAAAATGACTCCAACGCTGCAATAAATGAAGAACCCAAGAAGCACTCTTAAGCTAAGGTCATATTTTTAGACACACACACTGCACAAGTCGGTAATAAACCATTAAATGTCATAATCAATCCCCAGCACTTTTGCAGATGGCGGGCAGGTCCCCATGATTCAGACCTTCTGGAGATGTATCCTTGATGCCAAACAAACCCCATCCTTGCATGTTATTAGTGGCTGTAGCAGCTTGTCAGCGAGTGACCTACATATGGAACATGATAAGATCGGGACGTACCGCACACATAGTAAAGAAATCCCACGTTCCCATACACTGGGGAGCGATGACATTCAAATTAGATGTTCCAAAAAGTAAAGCAACTTATCAAAAATTGAACTTTTCCAAAAAAAAAATCTTCTAGGTTTTGATTGATCGATTCTTAATCAAATCCATGAAAATGACAAAAATGCTGAGCAAGTTTCACATGAAACACAAGAAGTTTAAATTTCACATGCAAAAAACCTGCATTTTGACTTTTCCAGCATCAATCCCCATCCCCCCTTTGTCCCGCACCTCTGACCCCAGGCAATTCCTGTCTCCTGTCTGGCATTAACGATGTAGGTGGTTGTGAATTTGGGCAGACCGGAGGGCAGGATGTTCGCCTGATTATCACCCAGTCAAAGACCTACTTCCAGCTCCAGACAGCCTGCCTCCTGCCCCAGATACCTTCCCCGGCGTACGGACAAGCTGGAGGGGATGAAGGGGAGGGAGATATGGTTTGGACCAGGACTCACCGCCAGCAGCTCCAGGAGGGGAACGTTCCGGATCCTCCCGCACACCGACACGACTCCGTGCTCCTCGAACTGGCTCATCCTGCGTCCCGCTCGTTTGACTGCTCGCCCTCCTCTTCTTCCGCTTCGTTCCCCACTTCTGCCCCGGCTGCTTTGCTGGAGTCTCAGCTGCTGCCTGACACTGAGTGTGTGTGTTTGCTTTCGGCGGTGTGTGTGTGTGTGTGTGTGTGTGTTGGAGTGATGATGCAGCAGGCAGCCAAGTGCTTCGTCTGAATACTTCTCTCCTCAGCAAGGCCACATCAGCTCTTGTCAATATTTAACCAGCCAAGTCAGGTTGGATTAAATCACCTGGGCACGACCGAGTGTGGTTTGCTGCCTGGGAAAGCGTGAGGGTGTGTTTTTACGTGTTTATATGTAAAAAAGGTTGTATTTATGCATGCATGTAAAGACCATGTAAAGGATCTGAATTCAGCTCCCAAGTCGGCTGCTTGTACGTCTTTCCGCGGTTCATGCTTTGGTTCAAAACTCACACTTGGTGGCTCATGGCCCATGACTAGTGCAGCAACTCTGGAGATCTAAAGCAATGCATAGACGAACTTGACATTGAATAGAAGGATAACGTGTGTGTTCATGCGGCTGACTGGCAGCCAGTGAAAGGATTCCTTGACATTTGACTCAGGAGCATTGTCCTCATGTCTCGCAGTGAGCGCAAAGCTTCAGTTTCAGATCAAATATGTCGGAGGTCTGATGATCTCTGGCAGGAAAAGCGAGGGTCTTGATCCAGCTGCTTTGTGTTGGACGGCACACTATTTGACGGCGGCGGAAAGGAGGTTCTTGTTTGGGTTAAACTCTTGTGGTCTCGTCTAGCAACTTGGAATGAACACACATGAATTTGTGTTACTTTTGGAGCTTCTTCCAACCCTTGAGCTCCAAAGTTGAAAAAACTGCTCATCTCTGACTAAACAGTCAAGGAATGAAAGGATGGAATATTTTCTTAGATTTCTCTTTACACAAAAGAACAAGTATGAGTTTAACTGAATAGATAAGGATATTTTTTTTGAGAGGGATATACTTTGCAACTATTCAGATAAACCTTCTCCAATTGATTAGGATCATGCAACAAGACAGACGCTGTGGAACGGCTGCTAAACTGGCCTTGTAGTTTTGATGTTGGAAAATGCTGATTTCAAGGTCACCAATGGATTTGAACTATTTCAAAGCACAACACGAACAAATCCAAAGGTGAGAAAATGCTGAGAAAAGCATTTCCATCACCACTTGCTGAAGACGATCACGTCAGAGAAGCAACGCAACTGACCTTTAAAAACTAGGACTCGCATCCTTCAACCATTTGAGAACTAATCCAGTTCATCTCTGATTCAGCCAAAGCTACTGCTGAATGGATAGTTCCCAAATGTTCTGTGCCAAGAAACAGAGCTGTATTTTACAATTACTCATAGTTACCTAAAATGACGCTTAAATTGATTTGGTGGATTAAAAGCTTCATCACACCTGCCTTTGTGTTGGAGGTTTGGTTTGCGTAAGTGCTCAATAGGTAGAGGCAGGACATCACTTTAACACAGATTCCAGTATAGTCATGCCAGGGCTCTATTGTTACTGGTTATCCAAGCATAGATGTGCAATCATCTGTTATTTGACCTACATTATTTGTAGGATTATAAGACTTTATTTCTTCAAAGTTTAATGACAAGGTGATTCCCATTAAGTTAAACAAATACAAATACTCAAGCTTTTCTTCTTATGCACGTGATGTAACAACGATTGTGTGCAGCAGAAATAAAACACAAACATAACACTATCAAAGAATACACATCGAACTTTCAGGGACTGCTGACAAAGTCTTCCTTAACTATCCACCAAAATCCATTTCTTACATTTCTGAGGTTCAACAAGGCATCAAGACTTTGCTCTAATACCTGTTTTACTGGGAGTTCAAGTAGGTTTCTCTGAGACGTAATAACATAGTTGACATTAGACCCAGAAAAAACTATTTTCTAGTATGGTTTTTAGGTTTACTGTAAATCTCGCACCAAAACCAGAACTGAACAAACCAATGGGAAGATTCAAACGAAAAATAAGTTCTGTTGAAGATATTCTTTCCCATCTTCAAATGTGGAATGATGGAATACTTGACTCAATTTCTTAAAAATTACTCAAATAGATTAAAAAACTGAACGCTTGATAAAATACTTTAAAAAAAACTTCCTTTCAGACCAAAGACTGCAGCTTCAACTCTTCCAACCTATAACATCCCACTGTACAAACCCCCATATATCACATCCACATTGGCATAATGCATAGCAGCATGCCTTGAATATGATTGTTTTGCTCCCACTGACCTACATACTGTAACAAGTGTTTAGCCCTGCAGAAAATTGAGCCTATGGCCTGTGGCTATCACTGTGATTGATGGGACTTGAGTGGCAGGTGGTGCTCCTGCTCAGATGGAGATTACAAACTCATCAGTCAGCAGGCGCCTGGGCGAGCCTCGCTGAGGAATTTATGACATCAGACACACAGTACCTTCACACCGGTCAGGTTATGTGAAGCGGGCTGAGGTGATGCAGGTGTAAAAATCAGCGCCCTGCCCTGAAAGCATTCCAGCAGGTGAGTAATGGTTTTCCATCAAAGCAGGTCCCGCCTGGTCATGAGAACTTTATGAAGTGGAAAATGACATTGGTATCTACTGTGCAAGACAATTGTTTCTTCACTTACAGTTTTAAGATGAATTGTTGGATTAACACTAAAGCCACCAGTCACCAGTTTGGGAATTAAACCATTAAAGAAAAACAATTAACCAGCCTATTCAGGAACTATAATGAAAAATCTGTCACTAAAATGAGCAAACATGCCTTCGTAATAAAGACAGAGTTTTTAAAAAATCATTGAAAAAGGCTTCATTCGTCAGTGTTTGGGACACTAATGCCCATATAATGATTTTGCTCTGGAGACAATCAGAAAATGTAATCTAGGTCAAAATAATGGTCTGATTTGGTAATACAGCCAATGCAAATGGATTCCTCCATTTGTCCAAGCTTTAATTAGATAAATGTAAAAACAACATCAATATAATATAACAAATTAAAGGTAACAATTGTGGTTTGGACAGCTGCATCTGGAGGTAGAAATTACTGAATGATTGGATCACTTATTAAGTTATTTGCAAATTAAAGGGAGCTGAAATGCCAAAGTCTGCATCGACTGATTCAAGAATGTGCTGAGTGAAAATTAAACCACGTTCCAACCCCCGACCTTTTTAGATTTAACCTCCAACCCTTTGAAAACAAAGAGGTCACCAGGTGCGAGGAAGCACCGCTCCTCAATGTGAACACCTGATTGAAACTTACCATACCAGCAGGACCAGTATGGGTGACACAATCTATTTTGCCCCATAATGAGGCTCACAGTCCTCTGGCCAGAACATGTGTGGAAAAAACCCTACATTTAAAACCACTTTAAGCATAAATCACAAACGCACAAACACACATTTTGTTGTCATCAATCAAACCTACAGCAAAACAAACAAGCAAGGCCTTGAGCACTTACAGGGCATCATATATCAAATGTTAGTTTTCAAGTGGTTTCTGTATGTATTTACACAGTGGTGGAAGTTTATGTGGAAACATGTAAATACAACAAAGATTGGCCAACAAGGGATCCTGGGATCATAGTGGAACTTCCCAGAACACCAACCCACAAAATCCACACGGAGGATAAAGCTGAGATCACACTTTAAGATTATGGAAGTCACAAAGAGAACAAAGACGCCAACTTACATGTTTAGATGCCAATAAACAAAATCTCTCGAAGCTGTATGATGGGCAATGACATCATGGTTACTGTTGTGTCTAATATGAAGCATATGTATGGATTATGTACAATGTAAGCGGCCATGTTCAGTATTGGTTACTCAGTTCGGTTTGTGTGAATACAAGTGCGGAGACAGCTTATTGTGTCAAAAACAAACTCCAGTCAAGACAACGTCGCCCAAAGGACGTTAAAAACTGAAATAGATAATTACAACTAGATCATAATGACATTAACATCATATATATACTATTTTCCCATGATCTTAGAGTTTTGAGACCATTGTCTGACATGTTTCTGCTCTGTGATGTCCATTGAGTAATTGTAGTTACAAGAAGACATGTCTAAAATAAACTGAGAAAGTAATGAAAGCAATCATTGTTTTAGCCAAAAACACAAAGCAAAGCAATCTCTATGTGTGCCCCTGCTTCATAAAACCCTCAAAGACAAACATTCTTATCAGTGAACCAAACAACAAGCCTGCTCCCCCTCATGTTGTCAGCTCTGGTGTGGCATGAAAGAGCCGTCTCAGATCCCAGCAGAGGATTTGGCTTTGGGCCTGATGAGGAGGATGTGATCACAGGCCGGCTTCTGTGCTGAAGAAAACACAGGATGAGGCCTTAGCTTTTTCCACCTTCTGCCTCTCACACCCACACATGGTCTTCCAGGATTCAAAGAGGGATCCTGTCACACCCCAGCTGCAAGGTGAGGAGGTGGGCTTCCCTGGTGCAGACAGAAGCAGCCCCTCCTTGTACACTGGGGTTCCTAATCTGCACGTCCAATCCTGTTAGCCACCCTCTGCCAGTTCTGCCTTGTTCAAACCCAAAACTGCAGTGCCAACGCTGGATCCAAACATGGTTCCTCATCTGCATACGATAAGCAAACATCCCTTGAGATAGAGATTCCAGGCCAGGTGGACGGGGTTAACACCTAATAATAAGCTCTGCTGGGCTTGGATCATATAACATTTTTTTGTTGAGACAGGCCTTTGTTTCAGCTCAGTCAACCCAAACATTACTTTAATTTCAGTGGGAAAGGAGTAATGTGTTTCTTTATGTCCTTGTCAGCTTACTTTTGCAAATTAACGACAAAAAAAAAAGAAATCGTGCATTGATTTGTTCAACATCACCTTAATATGGCTACTCCAAGAAAACGAGATGCAAATAAAAAAAGTAACGTGCTACCATTAATGTCATTTGTAGGATTACTTGCTCGTGATAAACTTAGCTTAAACCTCTCAGAAAGCCACTAAAGTAGTACTTACAGTGCCAACCTAGAGCCAGTTCAATTTAGTCATATCCAGACTGACTGAATTTAATTCCAATATGACCTAAACGATATTCATTTGTTGGTATTGTAAAAGTCAAACTCCTTCAAGAGATCCCATGGCAAATTGGTGAATGGCGCCACATGCTTCAGTCATTTCCTTGTTTTTGTTGTGCGGTTAAAATAATTCATTACCACATTATAAAAGCAAGGCATTAACATTCAGAATGTTACCAGACATTTCTCTTAAACGCTTGGACTTTGCTTTAATCGGTGGCGCTGTTTAACCAATGCTTTTGATTATAAAGTCGTTTTCATGGCTGGTTTAATGAAAAGCTTGATTTCACAACCATTTACACACCCTTTCTCTTTCTATCACATATGTCTTACAAATTGGCAAATAAAAGGATCATAATATTTGGTTGAAAACTTGAATCCTCAGCACTTATTATCCTTAACATCATTGTTGTTCTGTTCTATCTAATATGTTGTTTATTATTGGCACATTTTTTTCAGTATTGTATAATCTAATCAAACTGTATTGATGTTGTTAGATAAGTATAAAACTGGCATTAAAAGCCTCATTCTTCTGGAAATGTATATTTACCCAATTTCTCCTTGTATTTGAGCAAAACAACAAATTTACTCTTTAACTGTCAGACTTTGTCATCTTGATTAACTTCCCTTTGAGCATGTGTTGTAGAGTGTTTGATGCTGTGTGGAGATAATGCTGGCAGATAAAGAGAGGACTGTCTTTTTCCTTTCTGGTACCCGCAGACTTCGGCCTCTCAAAGAGCCTCTGTGTTCCTGGCACCGGGGCTCTTTTTTTGCAGGAAACCACAGGGTGAATGGAGTTTGGTGCAACGCGAGGATGTTTGGGGAACAGCGCATGTGACTGGAACTGCACAAGGCCCCTGGTAGAAACTTTCATATTCACTAGTTGATTGGAAGGAAAGGACTGGAATTGGCCCCTCGACGGGCACAATGGACTCATTGGACAAGGGAGAATGCACGTCCAATTAGAAGATCTGGTACAGAGCTCACTGTCCCTCACAACAAAGTAAAAACATTTGGATCAGTTGGATAAGAACGATAAGCTTCTCGTTTTATTTCAAGCCTGATTATTACTGGTATTTGATTGAGTGAGAAGTCGTGAAGAGCGTTTAAAATCCACCTTGAATTTATGCCCTCCCACATATCATTACTGCCGCATGAAATGTACATGCAACTTGTGGCATGGGTCAGAGATTTCAGCACACATTAGTGCACATCAGTATTTCATTGGCAGGCAGAGGAGATGGTTCACATGCTAAGCTGACAACAAGCAGGTCAATTGGAATGCTTGGCTCATTATCACCCAGAGCTAAACGTGGGATCCTCTCACTTTACTCCTCCTGAATTCAATCTAATACAACTCAAATCAAATTCCCTGCAATTGGATGGATCATTTTCTGGCTTTGACTATTTTCCAAATGTTTGTTCTTGAGAGAGCAGAGGGAGCATTTAACCCCCCAGGACTTGATGCTGAGATCCATCAAATATGATATAATTATCCCTATAAAAAACAGACTAGGTATTAACTGGGGACTGCCAAATCTCATTACTTGGAGGTTGGAAAAACAGACGAGTGGCTCTTATCAAAACAGTCCCGACAATTATTAAACCAATTTAACAAGCGAGTGGAGGCCACTTAGTCTTATCCATAGTGTGTGGTTGGATATGGGGGAAGCTGTTAAGTTTCTATGGAACATTGTAATCACTCCTCATGGAGCTTATAAGTACCGTACATAAGAGAGGAGACTGTTCCCATGAGAGGAGTAAAAGCTCCGGAAAGTCAGCAAGTGTCCCAGAGTTTTCTGGGTTCCCACACCCTGCGGCCCCGTGGCTACCCACGCGGTGATCCCAGGTATGCATGGTATGTCACCTGCACAGCGAGGGAGCTGACAGAGGCCTGGCTGGAGGCTGGTACACCCCTGCTGAGGAACTTTATTTGAAAGATGAAGTGTGGCAGTGCTTCGGGGGAACGTAGAGACGAAGTGTACTTCTCTTTAAGTGGCTCCCATCCAACCCCCCCCCCCCCCCCCCCCCCCCCCCCCCCCAATCTGTAACAGCCTCATAACTGCACAGATCCTCAAGGATCAAGATGACACACCAAGCAGGCACTGGTTGCTTTAACTTCAGAGTCCTGATCTGCACATGGCGTGAGAACGGGGCCCGCACTGATGCAGCATTGTCAGTAGATTTCTAATGTATAATTATACTCAATTAGTTTGAGCTGCTCAGTAATAATATCAAACCTCTTCATTTGTCTCTCTGACGATGTGGGAGCCAATCAGATTAGAATGAGCTTTCTTTCCAATCCTGCTTCAGGGTCTGCTCCCCTGCTTGGTTTTATTTCTCTATTCTGCATTGTAACAAGCAGCAGTAATGATCTGCTGGAGGAGAAGGAGAAGAAGAAGGAGGAAATCCAGTTTTAGCAAGCGGACTCCATGCTGGCTCACCATCTAATTCATTTGCAATTAAATTTAGCATTAAACCAAACTAATTTGTCTGTTTTGGAGCATGTTCCTGGTACAAATTTATTGCTTTGCTTGGTCCAGTGAAACAAGTTGCAGCCTGTTATAACAGCATGGCAGCAAATCAACTTTATACAAGGAGGAGGCTCAACAAAAGCCAGGGGGATTTAACTAAACCCAAACACACAGACAAACAGGAAAGCACTGCCACATGCTGCTTGTGAGATACAACTCACGACTACACAACGAGCGTTTAATCAGTAATGTGGAGCACTTGCTTATTAACCCTCCCCTGCAGAGTGTATTCAATTTGGCCTTTTGTTATCAATTATCTCTGAGCATGATTGCACCGCTGCACACATTATAAATGTTGGCAAGGAAAAGGGTGTGGATGATGAAAACAAGGAGTCGCTGTCACTGAATTTGGCATCCTTGGGTTTGATAAGTGATACTTCACGGTGTGAGAAAACGCATTGGACATCACGTCTTCGGAAAGGGGCACGTGACGCTCTATTGACGGATGGAAATGAGATAGGACGGAATGAGAAATGAGCGGGGGGCATGTCAAAGCTAAGAAGGCTGGGAAATTTAAGAATAAGAAGAATCCAGTGGTTGACATGATACTCACCAAATGCCATTTCAACCAGCAATTCCCAAACCTGAATTTGCAAACATGTAGAATTGATTTAAGGTCATTAAGCATTACATCAGAGGTGCTTTTCAGCTTGTTTAAAGAGGCCTCCATCTGTTGCATCAACTTCGCCCAATCCAACATCAAAGCCAGGTGCAGAAAGGTGTGAGAACAGGCAGAGCACCAAAGGCTGGTCACCAACACAGCATAAACCATTATTACACAGTTAACAATGGAGGATTAAATCAAAAACATGACTGACTGAATCAAATATGTTCAAATTTCACCCAACCTCTGGTGATACAGTTTGTTATGACTCCACTAGCTTAGAAACCCACACTGCAGTTTGCAGATGCATCCAAAACAAATGTATGAAAAGTTATTCAGAGACACATTCAAATCATTTTGCAACACAGATTGGAAGATTGTCTCTCCTGTTCAGCCGTAGTTATCAATCGAAATGTAAACTGAATCCTCTATAACTGCTTCCACTATAGAGCATAGACCCCTGACAGAGCGCCTGCCATGACCTAGTTAAAGCTGGTTGGCAGCAGCTAGCAACAGCTCACAGACCGTCCACGGCCATCGGGCTCACCGTGCACGTCCCTGCATGACGAGGAGCATCTCATCCGCGTGCAACATCAAATGATAAAAATAAATAGAGGCATAGAATCAACCCAGCAACACTGCTGTTATGTAATGCAAATGGTGCCCCAGTTACTTGAGCTGTTTCTGATGCTAGTCTGGGCCATTCATGTGCTACATAACCTGACGCAGATTACACAGTTCAAGCCAACCTTTTTCCTGTTTCACTGTGTAGAACGACAGCAATAAAAAGCAGATAAGGGTAACTTAGACTACACCTCATTGAGGAGCACTTTGGATGTATCAAACACTTGGGAATGTTGAAGAAGATATGAAGCTAATTATGTATCTGATTGAAGCCAGGAGACCAGAGCAGCTTTTCAGTGAACACCCAGGATTATTCCCTTAAACCTAGCCTGCATACATTGAGAAACATATGCTAGCACAATGCATTATGCATATGGAAAGTAGTGGTCCTGACTGACATTCAAGCCCCATGTTCACCATATTACACATAGACCATTGATGGGAGTTCTGTATGAAGCCATGCCATGCAATCCATCCGAAGAAGGGCAGACATAAATATTTTACCTAGAGTTCGGCTGACATATGGTATTTAGTTTGGAGGTTTGTGTGCTAGTGTGAGCTGAAAATCTGTCAGAGGCATCCCCAGTGGACGTTTACTCTTCAGTTCATCATCCTAACAAGCTGTGAGAGGCCTAAAAAGGTGTGAAAGCAACAAAAACAAGGTCGACCGCTTCCTGGATGAGGGTAATCTGCTGTAAAAATGATGACAACCGTGCGACGAAATCAAATTAGCACTATTATGTTGAAACACTACATCACTTAGAGGGTCATGAGTCCAGGTCATATGCTGTGTTTTGAAAAGTGTGTTGTAGCAACATATCTGTCGTGAACATCCTGAGTCAACATGCATTTTGTAACTGAGTTGAAACTAAATTAGGGGTAAATCTTTTTTCTTTGGAATCTTATAATCAAAAACAACAGTACAGATCAGCTGGAGTGCAGAAACAATGGAATTCCCACAGTAATTAAACAGGTTCACTCGCGACAGCGCGAGATATACGATGTGTTTGAAAACTGTATATAATCCTTATCAACACATTAACATGTAAACACTTGTTTTTCTTCACCGTCAAAACAGTTTTTTATTCTGAAAATAAACTGGGGGTTATAATGTTGTATCAGTCTGACTTCGCATCCCGTTTGTTCTTTTCTGTGCTAAATTGATGCGTTGTGCTACAGCATCCGGCTAAAATAGAAGCCTTGCATATCTGCTTCGGAGGGCTCCGGACTGCCGGAGCAGAGACAGAGCTGAGACGTAGCGCATCGGACCCAATGGAAGCACACACATACACTGAATAAAGCTCCACTGCTGGAACGGAGAGGATCGGACACGGATCTGGTGGAACTAAGGGGTTACACTTGTGATTAGACTGACAAAATCTTGACTTGGTACGGTTCTTATCAACCGGGTGGGCCTGGTTTGCAGGTGGCACTGAGGGAAACCCCCAACCTGGACATGCGCTCATGCCTTTCGTCTAACGGAAAGAAAGAATCCGCCTCTTGTGTTTTCTCAGATGCCTGAAAAAATAAATGTATCTGAGGCTCATATCCTCCCAGGAAAAGGAGTGTTTACAGGGCTTAGTCGGTTTATCTGTGCCAGTGTCAGCAGGGCCACAAGGGCCTGAGACATCATGTCCCACTATCAGCACTGAAAGGCTGAAGACCCAAGTTTAGATTAGGGACAAACTCGGTGGCCTTGATGGAATGGTGGAAATGAGGGTTTATAGGATACATGGGGAATAACCATTAAAAAACAGTATTTGCATGTCCTTAAATGGCTGAAATTTAAGTTTATATATCCTCCCTGGTTAACAAGAAACGCAAACTTAACTGGAGTCTAACAGGATCACTAACTTTTTCTTCAACTTTTAAACAAATTTTCTGCACCAATAGAGAAGCAGCTTGTACTTTTCACGGTTGCTCGTGCCACGGACTAAAAATCTGCACACTGCCACCAGATCTACGCTGGACCTTTTCCAAAATGCTTTGGGCTTCCTCATGTCCCACTATTTAAGAAAAAAAAAATCATCCCCCTTATGCCCCTGCCGCCGCAAGTGGACATAAATCACTGAAGGAGGAAAAAGTGTGGATGGAAAGGGAAAATAAGACAAAAGTGTGGAGTTATGTAAAGATGCACGAGCAGAGAGAAGGGGAGCAAGCGAAAGAAATAAGTGCACAGCAGAGAGAAAGACGCAGAAAGAAAGAGAGAAAAAAGGAAAGCACAGGGGGTATATGCATGCATGGATAGTCCAGTGGACAAATATGAGCATGTTGAATCACAAGCCCATATCACAAATATGACCTACTTTCACTCTATCAGTAAATCAGGTCGCCGTGTATCCAATTAAAGCAATTAAAAGCCACAGTAAATCCTCTATCAAGCAGTTACTAATAATGATAGTGATATGATGCTGTCGGAAAGCCTTTTATGAATCACACAGTCTGCGTCAGATAATAAACAACAAACACAGTCACATCACAAAGCACGCCATCGTCCACTGTTCCAGGAAGTTACACATTCACAAAGCTGATACCAGTGTGGATAAATTAAACAGTATGCCAAGTGTGTCTCTCCACTCCTCCTTCTGGATTCACTCTCATGTCGAGGTTTGAGAAAGACATGATGGACAGACTTAAAGTCTACTCAACAAACCAATGATTTTTTAAATGAGTAGACACATAATTGATGTTCGGAGGATTTTTGGATGCATATTTATGATTAAGCGTCTTGGTTCAACATCAAGAAAGCCAGTGATAGTCTTCCTTTTAGTTGGTATGGTAACACGTCTCTTTAGGAGAAACGACCATGGACTTGTGCATGGAAAGGGAATATTTGGAAAAGGACTGTTTATGGGTGTTGAGGGGTTTTTTTGCATTAAATTGTACAAAAAGGAAATCGGGCCTAACGCTAACACTACTGCTGGATATAAAGATACTTTATGGGAAAAAAACAGATCCTTACATCAAGGCAGCACTTTTAGTTTCCCTTTGTCAGCAGTGGATTCAGATAGGTCAGCGGAAAGCCATAAAGTCAGCCGGGTCAAGTCAATAAAGTATGTCGACATCATTCGGCTCCTTTAAAGCCTCATTGGGATCATCAAATTGCACCATAAACAGCAAAATGCAGCTTTAACTGTTTGTTTCTGATCAGTTTTATCGTGTTAAGAATAAGCTTTGAAGATGAACTCCCTTCAAATTAGTCGCACTGTACGACTGCTCTATTTAACTATTTCATCTGCAGCAAATGTGCCCCTGATGACTAAAGCATTTCCTGCATCAAAATGCTATTTAAAGACTGTTAATTTGTTTTTTCCTGTGCAGTGACTGTACTGTATGCACTGAGGGGGAATTAAGCTTCTCCTCCGCAGACACAACACAGCGTCGTGCTAGATGGCTGCACTTGACATTCCAAAGAGGCACTTGCTGGCAGATTCACCTTCAGTTAACCCTGAGCCAAAACAAGTTTCCACTTCTGTGATTCGCAAGAACCACGCGGAATAACAGATAAGCCTGTCAATCAACCGGCGGCCACAATGAGTGAGTCTCCCAAACAGTCATGGGAGGCTTTTTTCCCCTCCCTGCTGCTTGACACATGGATGTGCATGTGCTGTAATTTTACTCTCAGGGCATGTGTGACATTTCTTTTCTTTGCATATTCTTTGTAATTGCTGGACTACAAAAACAATGTACAGTTTAATCACAAGAGGTTATCTTTCTGCTTTTAAATACTCAATATATAGACATTTTCTGGAGGAAATATTGTGCAGGAATTGAAGTATTTTTCAGCCCTCAGTAGGCACACAAATAAACCAATGTTTCCCTTTTTGAAAGTACATGAAAAGCAGCGAGATAGATACACAAGTAACTTTGCTGCCATAATAATACCACATACATGGAGCAAATTGGCAAAAATGTGACGATGAGATATCAGGCTAAAGTTACAAGAGACGAAAGATTCCTAAACATTTCCCATTGAAGAAGAAGTGCACAGTGAAGCAACAGACAATTTAAACTCAATTAGAGCATTTCACAATGTTTACGGACGAAGTGACCATCGAAGAGATAAACGTGTTGGGAGTTGACTTACCGGCACGCTGCTGTCAAGTGACAATCTCTTTAATGGCTCTCTCCTATCCAGGTGTCTGTTCATGCTTCCTCTGCCCGGCAGCGATCCACACACCTGGGAAGCCCTGAAGGGAGGGAAAAGGGGGAGGAGAGGAGAGAGAGAAAGTCAACAAAGGATAGCGATATCCGGTAGTTCACGTTTCAGCTGTTACAAAGGGCTTTCACCTTTTACAAGAGACCAAAGTCCAAGTTGAGAGTCAGCAGCAGCTTTTCTTCTCATGTTGCAACTTTGTACCTTTCTTGCAGTTTCTATTCCTTTCCCTGAAATTCGAGCCAGAACAAGAGAGGAAATGTGGACTTCTCCGAAGGCCTGACGTGACGCTGGTATCACAGAGCTCCAGGCCACATCTCAGCCAGGCTTCCCGCCCTCCGACCCTAGCCCAAAACCCCTTCAGCTACAGCCTCTTTTTGTTTTTCTAGGCCTCTCCAAACAGAGCTGGGAACCAGTCCGACCTGGCTGAGGCCACAGCAGAAGATAAACACTTTACTTCACGCATACTACTCCCTTACAATGAGCCGGGGCTCTTTACGCGCACTGTTGTCGTGCACAGAGAAAGCTCCCAACTTCCTCATTAGCGTGGACAGGGTCAAAGGTCAGCTGATGGACGCCTTCAGGGTGAGAGACCCTGATGGTCCTATGCGACCTGTGATGCCATATGCATGTATGTGTGGATACATCCTGGGTGGGTCTTCCGTAACAAAGACAAAGAGAGCGTATGTGCATCCATGTACAGCTTTAACCACACTACTGCAGAGCCACCAGTCTTGTATTTGAAAAATGTAGGGACTAAATTCAAGTGCTGACCCTTCTGCCTTGTTGTATTATGTCTAAGAGTCTGAAGAAAATGAGTTGGTAAATGTAGTGTTTGACAGGTGTGTATGTGATCTTCCAGTATGTGATCATGGCAGACTAAAGTTGGCGGGGCAGGCGATAAAACACAAACAGGCAAGAACTTATGAAATAAACTAAAGGACGAAACTCAACAACAACACAAGCTAAGACCACACTAACATAATTGTTAGTTCCGAACGAATGTCCCAAAGCGCTACGATAGGATGACATGATGCCATGTCATATGATGCGATGCGCTTTATTCCCTCCTGTGAGCTGAAGCTCCACTGATGTCAGAACCTTACTTCTGCACATTTTTGCTCAGTTCAGAAAGAGGCCAAATTGTCTGCATCCTCGCCACACAAACCTACTTCTGCAACCAAACTTCCCCAAAGAGCCTGTTTTTTTTTTTGTTTTTTTTTAATGCATCTGCTGCGGGTTATATCAGTTTCACCCTGTCTGAACCTTCAACGGCATGACTGCACGTGTCAAACATCTCCACACATCAACATGACACATGCCATACTCTGCCAGTCTGGTAAGTCCAAACCTATCGACATGAAGGGGCAAAACATCAGCATGCATTCATGATCAGGCACTACACTTTCATCCAGAACCGATACTGACACAGGCTCCTTCTGCCCTGTTTCTGCATACCCTTGGGTTATCTTGCAGCTTCCTTGCTTAATCAGTGAGCAGGATGTGAAATTCAGTGTCTTTAATGACACAGAAAACATCAGAGTGGCTTATGTTCTGGATAAACATGCAAGTGTATCGCATCAGATCAAATACTCTCAGCTATGTTTAGGTTACATTTCACTTTGGTCCCTTTCCGCTGGAGATTAGTCGAGGAAGTAAAGCCCACTGGATGCAGAGATAGGAGGCAGTTATAGGAAATTGGGAGTAAATGATTAAAATGGATTATAGCACTGTGTCTGATTACCCGGGGCAGATGTAAAAGAACACTGACACCATTTTCCTCAGGGTGTAGAGAGTGTGCGAGGGATGAGGTAGCGGATGATTCGGATGCGATAAGGATTAGGCAAACACTATAAAGGCAGATATCAGGGACATTCAGATAAAGGCAGAGGGAAATCCCTAACCTCTGACGGTCGAACAAAACAAAAAAAAAACATTTTTTAAAGGTTGCCAATCTGCAACAATTTCCATCAATGACACTAATGTTTCATTTTAAAGTTGCAGAAGAGAGAAAACAAAGCACTTCTACCCCACTAGCTTGCTAAAAGACAGTTAGCCAAATAGCTAAGCTAAGGGGACGCAGCATTTAAAGTGTGTTTTTGTATTTCTGATGCTGTCCGCAAGCTTCACTTTTTACTACTCTGGAGGCTTTAGTCACAGTAGTAAATGATGTGTCAAAGCTAATGTGCGACAGAAAGTTTCTCTCCCTCGGTCTCTCTGGCTCTCCATCTTCCTAAAGGTCAAAGAGGCTAGCCAAAGGTCAACCGTGCAGAATCACAGGTCAAAGGTCAACCAAGTAAAATACAGTGGATTAACATTTCACCCTGCTAGTGACGCATACATTAATCACTGTAACTGCACAGGATTGAAGTTTTGTTTTCTGCTTTATGTTGCCGTTTAGATGCTTCTGTGCTGATGCTGCAGTACTTTCTACAGTCACACTTCCAATTGATCTGTGTGTAGTCGTCCAAGCTATATAAAGACATGTTTTCTGTGGCTTTTTACTCCTTTTGAAAGAATACAATACAATACAATAGAATACAGTATTCTTTGAAAAGGCTTACAGTTAGCACTTTCATAATTAGCACAGCTGACTCATTAAAATGCTTTTTTTGTCTACTTTTATGGTGGTCTTAACGCTTTCCTGCCACCGCAATCCATTCAGCACAGTCCTCCCTCCATCCAGATTCCTCATGATTTACACCAAAAGCAATTACAGATATGTTAAACCAGTTTTGTTGTTGACCTACGCTGAGTGACACGCGTCGACGCCTATAGTCTACACGGCCCCCAGCCAGCCGTCCATCCAGTCAGAGAGCCGGGCAGTGGGGTGGAAAGGATATAATCAAAGGAGGCCAGGAGGACGCTGACATCTGGGAGTCTTTGTGCTATAGGCCTAATTAGATGCTCGTGTGAAGGGAGGAGGCGCTATGGGAGAGTGTGTGTCAATGTGGTTTGTGTGTTTGAGGTGGGACGGTTGTAGCGCTGGTTGGGCGCTTGTGTGTGTGTGTGTGTGTGTGTGTGTGTGTGTGTGTGTGTGTGTGTGTGTGTGTGTGTGTTGGGGGGGAGTTGCTTTCCTTTTTAACATCTGCTCCAGGAACAAGGGAGGACCCAGCTGAGGTCAGGGAGCCGCAGACAGCTCCAAACTACAACAGGGATAATGTGAGGGGATAACAGCTTAATGATAACACTTAAACCCATTGAGAGATCGCCCCACTGAAAACAGACCGTGAGCCTGGTGGATAAATGGTGATAATAAGCAAAGATTGTCCATGAATATGGATTGTCATGGCTCAGATTTGACACTGTTCCTTTGTAAGCTGGGAAGAATTAGACAGCTGTGCATTTAGTCCGATCGGATCCTCATTTTGGTACTTCATCTTCATTTTTCCTAGCCTAAAAAATACTGTAAAGCTTTGTGAAGGAACACTGTTGCTCTCCACCCTCTGGCTTTTGACCTCAAAGTGCTACAGAAACCACACACTTCCACAAGTGACAATACAGCCTTATGTACCCAATACAGTAAAGTATTCACCAATGCTTTTTCTCGCCCTACTGTGCAAGAAGTCTTTGTCCCTGTGAGTTCAAACACAGATATAAAGTGGCTTAAACTTTGCCCCTTTCCTCACAAAACAAAACCATTCATTCAGGAATAACTAAAGTGGAATTCACAATAACAAAAACGCCCTACATTTGCTTATTTCATTGTGACTTGATTCAGTCATGGGTTATACATTAAGCTTTACTGAGCAGATAAAATTTGAGTAAATATTTATGCCTCCATCCAGGGAGAGAACGAAGGAGGAAGGACTCAGCAGGAGTTTCGAGGCAGCGTTGTCATGGTGCAGGATTTTACAACTACGATAAGATTCCAGTAAAAAAAATCTAATGATATCAAAAGCCTAGAAACTCAATATTAAGTAATTTCTTGTTTTAATTACCAAGAAATGTGAGAATTTTGCATGCATTAAAATGTTGGTTCTTTTTCAATATTATTGATCATTAAAAGAAGAGACATTGTATCATTCTCAAACATGTTTGTTTGTTTTGACAACCTTAATTTTAGGCTTTTTTTCTCATAAGTGTTCAATTTGCTCAAATGTCTATTATAAAGATTTTAAAAAACTATCCTAGAAAGAAAAGCCTCTCATTTGGATTTTGAGATCAATACCCGACCGCCCCAAATAAGAGCAATGCCAGGAAGTGCCCGGGCCTGAAATTGGATGGTCGGGGGATTGAACATTGATTGGCGCAACCCCTTTGCCCCAGGAACCAATTCATTTTGTCTCCATGCCTTGAATGAAGGAGGGGGAGACAGAAACGGGGTCAACACAGAGGCATCCCCCATGGTACAGAGCCGGGCTCACTCTCTTTTTGGCAAAGAGAATTTATGCACGATTATAATTCGCCCGCTACACTTTGTGGGGGGGGATGTGGGAGGTGACGTTTGTGGGTGTGTAGAGGGGGGGAATGCTATTACTTTCCATTCATTGAGGAGAAAATGGAAGCATGCAAGTGTCTGATGTGGGTTTTATGTGCAGTGAGAGAGAGGGAGAGGTCCATCTGTAATCCTGCAGCACAGATGGTCCAGGCTGATCGGATGTTTTGAGTCCCTCTGCTGGACAGATTGTCTCATCCTGCCTCTGCACATGTTTCTGGAACATTTGGCACCGAGGACTCCAGCTTGGCACGGACTGACATGGAATTACCACGTCTGAGAGCCTCGAACAATAAGCCATATTTTACTCTGCTCTGTTGTTTTTATGCTGTCAGCAAACCGATCATTACGTCTTTTGAATTTTTCCAGTGTCTTCTCATGCATGTTGCCAGTGTTTGAAGCATGCTTGTATTGAAAACAAGTTCACTTTGAAGTATCTATCACATTGGTGTGAAAATGAGCAGCTTTCCGTCAAGGCTAGCAGGTCAAGTTAACAGCTCCTTTGAAATTAATATTGATGCTGCAAATAAGAAAGACTTGATATACACACTGTACTGTAGTTATATAACCTTGATTATGTTCTAGTCGGACAATTTATTTCCTCTAAACGAGGCACAACATGTGCACACCTTTATTGCTACTTAATTGCTACACAAGCTCTTCTTGCGTCTTGCGGGCATTAAAACCTGACTATTAAGGCAAGTGTAGATTTGTGCTATGATGTAAGCTGCTTCATTTGGAATTATCTAACCTGCAGTTCCATATTACAGTCCACAGGTAGGGGCTTTGTCTGGATGTCTGAACACTTATTTGGTTATTTGGTAATGTTTGCAGATTAAAAAAAACAGAGGCCTGGTACTCTGAATAAATAACCCATGTTTCGAAAGTGTTCTAAATACAGAAAGACAAGATTAAATGTAATGTCTTTTTTTCTAACTTTTCTTTTTTTCTAGCTTATAGATGTTTGGTTTTTTTTCGCCAATTGCAAATTTGTTTTTGAGCACATCCTGATTTTCTAACACTAATGAACAAAGCTTCAAAATAGGATAGGACTGCAGAAAAGGCTTCTCTTCAGTCTCCCTTTCTATTTTATTGTCTAAAATGTGCTCTAAAAAATCTGAAGTCAGAAGGAATTTAATTTGCACTAGTATAGGAAGGCTACAATTCATGATTTTTAGGAACTGAACCTGGCAATTTGGGCTTAATAAGTGACTTTAAACTGTCATCGTTACCATAGCAACACCGAATGAGTGAAGGCACAAAGTTTAATCGTGTTTAATCAGTACCAGAAGTAATGGAGCTGCTCACTTCTGTGTGACATGCCGGAGGACTGTGAGGCACTGCGTGGAGACAAATATGTGACACCTAGTTCTGCATTTTTAATCACCTGAGCTGTGTTTATATTCATCATAACACGCTCCAGTTCTGTCTGCTTACATGTTCTCCGCATTCACGTTTTTTCATGTGACAAAGTGACAGAATTTGCAATGGGCCCTCTCTGCAATGCTGCCCCTTTGAAAAGTGTATAATCAATATTTGACTTAGCCTACTTCTTCAATGAAGCCTGTCAAACATGACTGATGCTCCAACCAAACAGCACTCAGAGAGGACTGAAAAGACTGGTTCTCAGATGTGCAAACAGCTAAATTACTTCCGAACCACGATCATGTCAAACAAGATAAAAGGGGGACAATCTACAGACAGAAAAAAGTGTTTCTAAGACAATTTCAGTTAAAAAACTGAACTTGTTTGAGCAGCTTGAATTTATGTTTAGTCAGCAGTGCTAAGCAGGGAATATAATATGGGGGTGGGTTGATAAAGAGGAAAACAATGAGCACAATGTCGTCATCCTGTTCATAAGGGGAGTCCCTGTAATTCCCACAGCTTATCCCACCAGATGCATAGGATGTTTTAATATGTATCCTGGGGAGAGGGAAAAAAAAAAAATCAAACATGCTTCCTGTTGCAAACCAGCGAGCTTTACCAGACAGCCTGACTGTATGCTGACCTCTCTTGAGATAGAGCAACAGGCACAAAACAAAGCTAGACAATGTTACTCCAAAGGTCGAAGGTCAATGCTGCACGCAAAGAGGGGGCAGAGGAATTTTCCAACCATTATCAAAATGCACAACTGTGGCAAAATAATTGTCATACTATGTTTGTTTTATAGGGGAAAATATTCACTCTACCCAAACAGTGAGACCACACAGAACATCTACAAGCATCAGAGAAAATGTTATCACTGTTTTCATATTTAAATGAATGAACATAGGTAATTATCTAGCAGCTATGTCTTGAGATAATAACCAAAGCTTAATGTTTAAACACTTTAATGTTGGCTTTTCAGTGTAATTTTGATACTTTTAGGATTAGCGTGGCTGCAATAATTGAGCAAGTCCTACTGGTAATCTTACTGAATATTTTGCAATACTTGCTGTTTTACTTCATCTAAAAAAAAGTTGTAAATTTGAATTTAGTCAATAAAACTATCTTTGCACAAGCACTGACACTCATTTCATTGCAAACTATCTTACCATACTGTTCAGCCACTTCTCCCAGACTATAAGTGATGGGGAAACTGTTCAGCTTCTTATAATATAAGAAGACAAACAAGCAGGAATCTATACTTACTCAGCGGCAGCCGGATCCTCTCCACTCAAGAGGCCAGTAGCCGGCTCTGTAGATCCCAGACCCTCAGAGGTGTTTTGGTTGGGACGACAACCTGATGATGTGGAATTTCCTTTGATGGCAGCTGAAAACATGCTGTCGTAAATTCCCCTGGAAGCGTTGCAGTCACTGGGGGGGGGGAAGCCACACACAAACACAGTCTCTTTAAACACTATCTGTGCTGGAAGTCTGCAGCAACACCCAGCAAGACTTGTAAATAGAAGAGAGGAAAGGGGGGGAGTGAGGGAGTGAGGGAATGAGGCGGACTGGGGCGGGAGGATAAGGAGAGAGAGGAGAAGTTCCACATTACATCACCAGCAGCTGTTGACAGGCCTGTGTTTATTAACTGACTGCCAGGGCTGGAGGAGTCACACCACATGCCTCGCGCCTTCACACACAACTGCAAAAACGTTAACAAGACAAGACAGTAAGACTGAAACACTTGCTGCATGCAGCTACGTGCAAACGAATTGCAGACACATGTATGCATAAATGCAAAAAAACAAAATTCGCTGTGCTTTGATTGTAAGGAGACACTCTTATTTCTTCCACAGGGTTGGACTTTTTCTGTATCTTGCCGTTTACACTGGCTATGAGACATGCTGACTAGACCAGTAAAGCCGTTTTCCTGACTCAGACACCAGTAACTTTAATGGTATTACTGCAAAGCAAGAGCTGCCCCTGCTGCCTTTGCATTCCTAAAGTGTCTTGGCTTGGCAGAGTCCCTGGCGTCTTAGCTCAGCCTGCACTTCTCTCCCTCCCCTTCTCAATCTTGCTTTCCTTTCTTCCCTCCTCATTTAAATGGAGGCACATGACTCCCATCTTTACTGCCAAGTAGACTTCTTTATGCCGGCCAGGATCCACCAGTGCTCTGCTTTTCATTGGCCTCTCTGCAGGGTACTTCTGCATTCCTAGCTGGCAGCCATCCTCATAGCCCACAAAGCCTAAAGAGGTCAAATCAACCTTATCCCAGATGTCATATTCAGCTTATTTTCTTTTTATAAATCAAAATTAAAAGTGCATTTACTTTAACTTTCATGTCATGTGTCTCGCCTGCTGCCTGGGTGTCAGAGCCCTGCAGCTATAGCATCAGCCACCCACTGTTTGTCATCTCTTCCCACTGTGAACAAATGCCCCGCTTCAGCCCATCTCCGCGCGGCCTCAAATGCAATCGTTTCTCCAGCAACTCCATTCTGTTGTTGCATTCTTCCCGTCTATACTCATGCATTGCAATATTGTTCGCTCACAGACAAAAGGCGGTCAAGTGGGCTGACGACGCTGCAAGAATTTGGAGAAAAGATGTCATACATTTTCCGAGTTGTTTTGAAGATAAACACCAGCCAGACAAATCAGATATTGTCATCCCAGCTCGTCCTTTCATCACCCGAATTCAATTAAACCCAAATGCCAGGAGATAATTGGATAAAAGCAGCATTTTCCTATCACATGTAATGAAGGAGAAGGGTAATAATATCAGGAGGAAGGACCAAGTCATTCCCAACATTTGATAATGGAAATCTGTGATTCTTTAATTGGAAGCTTTTGATGTATTTAGCCTTGAAGAAAAAAGCATGAAAAAGAAAAATATTGCCGGATTAAAATTCATGATAAAAGTGACTGTGATGCAGATACTTTCAGTGTTCATCTGCAAACAATGCAGATGTTAAATCTATAAAGGAGAAAACACAGCTTTTATTTTTGACCCCTGTGACACTGTAAATGTCTTCAAACCCTAGAAATGTGAAATGTGTGACGTTTTTACAGGACTGTCATAAACCTAAATACTTGGCAGGTGCAGTAGCTACCTGAAAACAAGAGAGCCATCATGTCTGCAGGCTCATGCATGTGTTAAGACTTGAGCGCTCTCCTTCACTTGTAATAAGGACAGTTAGAAACCTCTGCTGTTGAACTCATTCATTTAGTGTAACATAAAAACCTATCAGAGCAGGATTCAGGCATGCACATGTTGTATGCACCCAGCTGTGACCACTGCAGTCCTTAGAAAGGACATTATTTTGGCCAAAATCCATGCATGTAAATTGCCGTTTGACTCATCATTTTGGTGTAACGTGAAACCTATGAAAGCAGGAGTCACAGTTAGAGTCACATTTTGGCCCAAAGCTTGACATGTGGTAGTGGTGCCTCGAGACTGCTGCAGGAAGGCAATGAGCCTTCGAACATGCCTCTTGACCTGGGGCGAATCCGGATCCATTCATGGCAAGCGGTCCAACTCTTTCATGTGATGTCACAGGTCAGAGCACTGCAGGGGCACTGAGGAAACGATTGAGAGAGGAAAGCCATATATATTCTGCGGCAGCTCAGAGAGGACGCAAGAAGACAGGTCAGATGTTTAGTATGCACTTGAGGAGTTCCAGTCCTTTACATAGAAACCATGCCTACGCTCAGAGGGGGAAACAGTCCCACCATCCAGGACAAAAACCAAATCCTTGCTAGTTGACACTGATATTACCATCTTCTACACCCACTTTTAACAATGGAAAAAATGACTCCTAGCTGCTAGAAAAAGGACAAATAATAGTCTCATGTATTTTAATTTAATTACATATATTGTGTGTGCTTTCTCATTCAACCTCAACATCTCCCTGTGGATTTCTTGCTGCTACTAGTTGCAAAGACCAGAGCAGTCATAAAGCAGTCAACTCTGCGTCTTTCTGGACTACTTACAGCTCCTTCAGTGTACCTGTGTTATGGAAAGTCTTAAAGCACGGACTGTCTGCTATCAGTGGGACGTTTTGACCCAGACTACTGCTGACATCTGTAATGGAGACACCAGACGATCCCAAAAGATTTTGAGAAATGATGAGACAGAACAAAGAAATGTGACCTTAGCTTTTGACACAAAACTCTGTGAAGTAAGTCACAAACAAACAGTGATGAGGTCCAGAGAATAAACAGTACACATAAAATAACATTCAATTTGGAGATCATTTTTCTACCAGCTCTCCATATGTCCCATGTGAATATTTCGAAGGGGCAGGAAGTGGTTTTAGTGCGTGGCCCACGCTACACTGACATGTTGGAATGCCACTTCAATGTTTTCTGCAGCTGCACTGGGAAGCAAATGATGTCCCGTTTCACAGCAGAGGCCCCAGAAAGCACATCCATGTGCATGTAAGCACGCTGGACTCGAGAGAGATGAGCCTAGTACATACGGTAAAGATTTCATCTTCCACAAATCAGACAGAATTGAGGAGTTTGTGCTGACGCCAGCTTCTTTGAATCCACAGGCGATAAAGCCGGAGAGATTTAGATGAACCAGGATGTAATGCAGAGTAGAAAAAATCATAAGAACTGTTATCCAGCTTTGACTTTGTCAGCCCTTTTAGAGACATATTGTAGTGATAAATAGTGGTTGCTCTTCTGATGCTGTTTAGGCGAATCATGTGATGTCTGATAGCTTTTTATATTTAATCAAAGAGCTTTTTTTAGAACGGCGAACAAGGCTGGGCATGCCGCCAAGTCTTCACTGTACAAATCGACTTAATTTCATTGAATTATAGTGAATGATTTCCTGACGTGGATGGAGTTCCATTTGTCTCGTCTTCTGTCCATTTTCCAGTGCTGCGTCGAAGAATCAATGGCTGTCCCGAGGTAGCGTGGAACGGACCGTATCTTATGTACGTCTCATGCAATTTTTTCCACTCTCCCTGAGGTAAGAGGACGGGTCGAGTCGAACAAATAGGCCTTGTGTTTTCACCCCACGTTTGTATGCAGTGCCACGGTCGGGCTTCCTGCCAAGTTTGCCTCCTCTTCCCCCTGGACTGCAAAAGCAAACCGGAGCGACCACAGCCACCGCTGCCTTCACCTCGACCCCCCCCCCCCCGCTCGCTCCCTTTTTTCTCCCTCCTCTTTTCTCTCAACAGTGTGAACACAAAAGGAGGCAGACAGGCAGCGTCCCAGCGAACGTGCCCAGATTAGGCCGAGGCGATGATGAAGACGACCGGAGCAGAGGTGAAGGAGGAAGGGGGAGGATTTGAGGAGTGGTTGTTATTTCGCGGACAAGGCTCTGTGCCCTCTGCCATTGAGCGTACGCCAGCTGGGACGAGGAGTGGCATCCTTCGCCTTTTCCATCTCTTGTATTTTCAATGAGAGCATTGTGCAAGCCGGAGGAAGGCTATGAGGTCCCATTTGGCTGTCATTGACATGTAAAAAGAGTGTGGCGGTGACAGCTGACGAGATCAGTGCTCTGTAATTAGCTGAGGATGTGGGTTGGACTCCCACCTATTTGTGGCGAATATATAGAAAAGCGTACAAGTATCCACACACACACACACACACACAATATACTACACAACAACTCTGTTCCTCTTCAGCAATATTCAACCGTTATCTATAAACCAAAGCGTGAGGTTTTCACACTGAGCTTCTCAGAACGCGTGAGCCGTGTGCTTTGACCCAGGGTGGCCCACACGTTGAAAAAAAGAAAACATTAAATGGAGAACTCGGGGGAGAGGTTTGGACGCACAACTGAAACATTCATCCATGGGAGACACAGGTGTGATAAGCCGACTGTGAATAACAACCCACTCGCATTGCACATCATAAATCACAGCCGCACTGAATGTGGAATGTGCTGAGTACGAGGCTGCGAGGTTGAGATGCAGGAAAAACTGAGCAGTATTGTGCATTAAATCCATATTTGTGCACGTTAGGAAAGTTTCTTTCAGCACCAGGTAAAAAATACAAGATGTATACAAAGTCATAAAGTAGGAATGGTGACCATTACTATTCAGACACACCATTACTGTTAAGACACGGTCATAAAAAAGTACCATAAAGTTAATGATGGTACAGGATACAAAAACGTACATTTCCATGGAGTGTACGCCCGTGTCCCATGTACGGTCCTCATCACAGTGACCTCTGTCCTTTTCTGCATGTTATCCCCCACTCTCTATCCTTTCAACATGTCATGCCTCTCTTCAGCTGTCCTACCACATATATCATATCATAGCACACAGTTTAGGCTACAGGGTATCTACAGTGTGGGATTGTTCAGCTGATATTGTTCTTCTTTTGGCTCTGCTTTGGTCTCCTCCAACTCCTCAGACGATGCTTTATGCACCAAAATGTTTTCAAGCTCTTTTAACCTGTCCTAGATAGCTTACAAAGTAGCATGATGTGGCTGAATAACCCAAACCTAAAGCTTTGGGTTATTCACTTCATTTATCAGGACAAGAAACCCCTTTAATGTCAACATTACCGTGTTACGCACCGTTTCTTCTTTTCACAATGGTGGTGAACAGGATTTTGTCCTGTTACGTTCACAAATGAAAACGAAAACAATTCCAATTCCACGTCCCTCTCCTGTTTTTCTGCAGGGCTTTACTGTCAGCAGCTTTTATGGCGACAGTTTTTTCAATAGAAAGTAATTGCCTTGCAATTAAATTTCAAACCACACCTCTCCCTAAAACCCAAATTGATGTTTTTACTTTTCCCTTTCCAAAGAAGTTAAACAAAAGAGATTTACGGTATCAATCTGTCAGCTTGAGAGGTGTCGAAAGGCATATTTTTAGTCTTTAAAAAGAACCTCCAGCCTTCAAGAAATCTGTTATCACGTCGAACGAGAGAGAAAATAAAGTGTATCGTATCTCCAGAGTGAGCTGGGAAAGTAGAGGTGCATGTACATGAAAACTAAACCTGCCTCCATGATGCTGTGTTGCTACTCTACTCTGCCTCTACATAGGGCCTCTTACTGCAGGACAGTGTGTGTGCATGGGGGGGGGGGGATACCAACAGACAAGTTACCGTGGTGATTAAGCTCCTCTTTCAAACTTGAGTCTCATCTTTTGAAGGTGGGTCTTCTCTTTGAAACAGAGGATCTGGGCCGCTGTCAACCCACCACAAGGGTCTCAGCCTTGCCCCAAAACCTGCCGATGACAGTAACTGTTCAGAGAGGAGAGGAGCCATCCAGCAGCGGAGGACATCAACCCAACGCGACCCCGCTCTCCCATGGGAACCTGTGGGAGATCCTTGTGGCCCCCCGTTTAACCGGTGTCTCTTCTATCAACCCTCCTGAGTTTTTTCAGGCAGCTCTTTGATGTCCTGGGTGGAGACATGAAGTCCGGTTAGACTGCAGGGAGAGTTCACGTCTCGTATTTACCCGGACACTTTCAGAACATTACAGGTCTTTTATCGCAAACTTCCTGTGAGGGCTCTCGTTGGAAATGTTCGTTGACCTCCTTTTTAGGGAAACTTAAATCTTCAGTTTAACAAGAATTTTTTATGAATTTTCCTGGAAATAGTCCACATTTTTGAAAATGATCAAGAATGTTTTTATGAAATGTGATTCTTTAGCAATGAAAGGACTAAAGGTTTTTTATGAATTGAGTTTTATTAAGATAACAAGTTCATATAAAAGATATCAAACAAATGTCCTTAGTTTAAATTTTGAGATGATAAAATCCCTGCCATGTAGTGAAAGTTAATCTGACATGAGTCTTGTGTTGTATACAAAAGGATGATTTTTTTTAAAAGTTAAATAATGCATTTTGTAATTTAGTGCAATTCTTACGAGCCTTGAGAATATTACAGGAAACTAAAGCAAATTCAATTTTTAAAAAACAAAGCGAAAAACAAATGTCCTGAACCAAAAACTCAAAGTTGTAATGAACTTTCCCTGTTGCATTGTGCGCATGTCTTTCTCTGATGAATCTCTTGCCCCCTCTAGTGGTCATATACTGCTACTGAAGGAGCAGCAGTGGCTTTGTTTGATCCAGTCAGATGTGCTCTGGGTGGTTCTGCAGACAGACGATGAACTCTTTCACTTCTTTGCCCTCGAAGCAGATCTGGTAGACCGCGGCAAACAATGGAAACCTGAAGGAAAAAAAACATTTTTTTTAGTTCTTTTTTATAAGGTGTTTGTTGAATATAATAAGAGCTTGTTCAGAGGCCTAATCAGTCAACTTAAATGAAAACACCCGTGTTAGAGGAGCACAGCTGTGCAGCAACACTTTCACTGGGAGGTAAGCACATGATTTCACTCTTATTTCTTATGTTGTTAAATTCATCTCACAAAGGCAGAGAAAGTGAGTAATGATCTCATTCCTCAGGCCAAGCTCAGGATGAACACTAATTAACAAGATTAGGCACACCTGTACAGTCTGGAGCAGCTCTGCAGCCTGTGATTCAACCTTCATGATGTCTGTTTTTAACACGTTTCCTTCAAGGTGTTAATTCATTTAAAGGTTTTTCATCCAGTTCAGTTTGTGATGTAGTTGTAATGAAGCTCTAGTGCAAGTTCAGTCAGGAAGACTATAATTCATGATCAGGTCTTTCTCATTCACCATTCCTTTTTATGCACGTGCTCGCTGTCATCCTCTCTGATGAAATCATCAGCTTCACAACCACCATGGTCTCGACTCCATGGTGGATTTATTCTATTGACGCTCAGAATTTCATTCTCTTAACACATCAACCACCCCATAGAGTCCGAGCACCAAAGACTTTCTGTCAAGTCACATTTTCATATTGTGATAATTTTCTTAATACAACGTGTCTCTTCTGATTGAAATGCTATTTTTTTTTTTAAGTGTTTATGAAACCCAACCACCACTTAAGGTGCCAGAGGGTTTGACTGACACTCAGAAGACCCCCAAAAAGCAGTGGTCCAGTCCTGTTTGATGCATCACGCAAAGACCCAACAGTGTAACAGAGATTCTGTACTGTAAAGTTCTCACTTGTTGACCATGTCCCTCTTTTGTAGGATCTTGTAGACTTCAGCTGACGTCTGTGGACCCTGCAGCTTCTGGCCGTTCAGCATTTCTGCCTCCAGCTCAGCGATCGACTGCAGAAGAGGAGAGACAGAATAGTTTCACTTTCTCATCAGATCTCTGTGTAGTATCATTTTAAAGTAACAGCGTCGTCACCTTGGATGTTCTGACGAAAGCCTCGGCCACTTTGCGGTTCCGTCCCCCGTAGCAGGTCGTGATGAGGTCGGCCACGCCGCAGCTTTCCAGGAAAGTGTCGGAGCTCACTTGGCCTTTGCAGAAAAGCTTGGCGAAGCCGACCATCTCCATCAGACCCAGACGGATCACCGCTGCCTTGGTGTTGTCGCCTAAACTAAGACCGTCGCAGAATCCAGCCCCGACTGCCACGATATTCTGGAACACGATAAATCATACAATAGTTAATTTATTTGACAGAGAGAATTACCATTTTTCTGTCACTGTCAGAGCTTTGTCTGTTTTTAAAAAAAGCTTACTACTCCCGGCTGTAGAAGATGACAAGACATTGAACTTTACCTTACATATTTTTAAAAGATGTGACTGCGTTTACCTTAAGAGCTCCACACAGCTCCACTGTATCGCTTTCCTGCACCACAGTGATGCGGAAGTTGGGAGTTTGGAGCAGCTCTTTGAAGATGAGGCCGTTCGCCTCGTTTTTTGCGCCTGTATTGAATGCAGTTGAAGGGGAAAAAAAAGAAGCAGAGGGAGTGAGGTCATGGCTGTCTGACCAATTCACCACATCCTCTTTTTAATTTTAATCTCCACTGTGTGCAAGTTTTGTGAAAAATCAGCATCTCACCGATGGTGGTTTCACAGAACTTCTCATCCGCCACCTCGCTGGCGATGTTGGCCCCCATCAGGACGCTGACCTCGATCTCTAGTTTCTCCCGGATGATGTCAGAGATAAGCTTCAGTCCATCCGGTCCCTCATCGATACCCTTGAAGACATTTAAAATCATAATGTGAACATTTCAGTTCCTCACTTTTCAATTGTGGCAAATGTGTAATACTCAGCAAAATATGAAGCATGTGACTGAGTATTTCCCCATGTTCAGGCAGAACATCTGCTTTGAAGAGCAATAACAGCATGTTACTTTGATGAGGGATATTCCGATGGTTCCCTCTGTGATGTGAGGTTTAATCTGGTCGCACAGGTTGCTGATGAACTGGTGCGGGATTACGAAGATGAGGATCTTTGCTCCTTTGACGGCTTCTGTGATGTCTGGAACTGCAACCTAGTGAAGCAGAGTCAGACTTTGAAGTGTGACACAAAGCATGAAGATATAGAATATATAGATAAAAGAAACCATTAAAAAAATGTGCACAAGAATCACAAACATCTGGAAAATTAAAGGTGTATCACTGCTTCTAATTACTCATTTTTCTCTTCAGCTGGTAGGTTGTATTTTGCACCATTGAACGCCTCTTTTATGCTGTCATTACAAATGTTGACGGACTCTGTTACACACAACGCCTCTTCATTGTAGTTATCTTATCAGTTTCATACCTGATAGTGCTGTCAGATTGCACTGAACTGCATAACATAACATTGCTCCTGATTGAGACTTACCACATTCCTGGGCAGCTTGTGACCCGGTAGATATTTGACATTTTCGTGCTCAGTATTGATGATCTCTGTGAGCTTCTTTCCATCGATCATCTCTTCGTATACCCACATATTCACCATGGGGTCAAAGCGGTTGGAACGTTTAACATTGTGCCCGATTATTTTGGAAATGGAAGAGCCCCTGAAAAAGGGAAGAATGTAAGCAAACTGTGGTTGTCACCATAGTAGAGTTTCAAACTTTGACATGATGAAAACAATATCAATGCATGTTTCAAGATCACAGCAAAAAAACGACAAAAAAAAAAAACAGGTGGTTAACTTCTTGTTATTAATTACCAAAAAAAGTTTATTTAAAGCTTGGTGCTTTTCAATACTATCAATCATTAAAATACTTTAGCAGTACCAAGAAAGTATCTAAGTATCGAAAACTTTGAAGCAGACGGCGTCATATTTCATTCAATCCAAAGAGCGCATCCAAAACACTGTTCATGCAGAGTACATACAACCATGTGAAACTAAACTATGATTGAAAACAATGACTATGACTGCGCTTTACGTTCAATCGTGTGAAAGGGCATTTTCATTTGCAGGACAATGCATGCGTACTTGAGGCGCGCCTGTATAAACAACATTCATGCTGCAGCTTGCAGCCTAATTGCTCCAAGTTGGAACAAACTGTGAGCTACAGTCAGATGGAGGGAGAGAGAGTTACATCTACAGCCGCTTTAAAAAAATCATAATAGCTGAAAGACATTGCAAGGATTACACACATGAAGTTCACAAATCCGCGTTATGTTACCGTACGCATCGACTGCATTGCATTGTGCCTCTTTAAAGCTGGAATAGCGGTTCAGTTGCCGATCTGATGAAGAAATAAAAAGTTACCAGTTTCCAGATCCAACGATGCAGACTTTCTTCCCAGGCATTCTCGGAGAGGTAATCCAATCGATGTAAAGTCCCTCTACTTCTTTTTAACACCGTCTTTTAACTTCCTTATACGCCCTATGATGTGGGTTTTTTTCCTCAGCTGGTTCACTCCTCCCTTCGCTGCTCACAGATACTCCCCATAACGGTGTAAATGTTGAGTGTCATAGTCATTGTCAGAAAAACAGCATTTAAAAAAAAATAGTCGGCTGAATGCATTTTCTGCTTTTTTCCACGTTTTATGGCATCCACAGGAGATGTTTCTCTGTTTTCAGTAACTAATATTTGCACGACATAATTAAATAAATGAACACAGACAGAAATAGCAGAACATTTACCAAATGAAAGAAATATCTGAATTTGTGACTCGCCAGAAAAAAAACGTACAGTTTTATTAGTTATAATTACGGAAATCAAGAATAAAAAATCGAAACAAGAATAAAAAAAGCTCATGTCAATTTTATTCGTTTTTCTGTTTGTAATATTAACACGTGAATAATCTTACCCTCCAATTAGGAAAGAATATATATGCATTGGCTTTCAAATTGCCCAAAGTCCAATTATTAGAAAATGTAAGTATATTTAAAACTACATCAATATTTTTACGTGTATAAATATGTTATACATCTTCATTTTCGCAACAATCAAAAAGGAAATTGTGGAAAAGGCTCAACTTCCGGTTTATTTTTCAGACGTATTTTTTTCCTCGTTAAATTAATGTATCTTTTTCCGTGAATTTAAGCGTGCTTTATACATAGTTGTGATACATTTAATATTACTATTATTATAAAAAAATGTATATTTTACTTCTACAAACCTAACACGGAAGTCTGCGATCGTCAGCTGGTCACGTGATTGTTTTCCTGCCAGAGCAGTAAATATCAGGCTACTCCCTGATATAAGACAATGTTTTATAATTCGTTATTGAACACAGTCAGTTAACAGTGCAGTTGTTGTCGGGTGAGTGGTCCGTTTCGATGAACAGACAGCTTCGTTTTGTGTTATAACAGAGACTCGTCCACTTTGTCAAATCTGTGGCGATTTAGCTTCAGCTAGCTTGACAGGTTAGCTCTGAGTTAGCGTCGTTTTTAGTGACTATGCAAGGGGAAACAGCGGCTATACGAATCTCGGAAAGCGACGGAAAGCTGGATGTATTTCCCCAGAACCGGACCCCCAGCTCGGGCAGAGCGAGTGCCAAAAGCTGGCAGTACAGGTGGGTTTGTTTACACATGAGCAGGTTGTTTTGTTATTGTTGGCATATTTGCTCTTCTGTTAATGACGAAATGCACTCTCCATTAAGACTTGCACAAGAAACATCACATTTCCCTTGATTACTTTGTGTTAAGTATAGAAAAGATGATGTAAATATTGGGATTTAAAAATCAGATTAATGGTGAAAAGTCCACTTTTACCGTGTTTTTAAACATATTTGGCTATTCAGAGCCAAAAAAAGTGAAATAAACCCCTTCAGTCCTTTGTTTGTAAATCTTTACAACACAGAGAAAATGCTTCCTTTGACTTCCTTTGCTCTCCTTCTGTTTCTATTGCTGTGGCATCTAATCTGAAATAAGCACAGGGGACTCTCAGCTGTAAAGAAAGGATCAGCGCTAACTCAGTAAAGAAACCCCTTGTCTCGATTATGTCCCTTAGTCACCACCATTATCGCCTTCAGCTGACCCAGACTCTGTCCATGCAAGCTCCAGGTAGTACTACTTACCTACCTACCCTATCACATGCCCCCTCATCTATTACAGATGCCAACAGTAAACATGTACAAACAAGGCAAAGAGAGAAGCGCTGAGAAACGTCTGTGGAGAGAGCGTGCTCTGTGATTGATTCGTGTTCTTTAGATTGTGTGAAGTCTCTTAAAATATTTTAACAAGTGTCCTTCATCTTCTGTTGCCTCGCCATCTTCCAGTGATCACATGGAGAATATTGATGGCTACCTGATGAAGTACACTAACCTTGTAACTGGATGGCAGTACAGGTGAGGTTTTATATACTGATAAAATTCCTACCTACTATATTGACTTGTTTCCCAATAAAAGATAAACAAGAAGCTCTTTTCCGCCAATTGTGCAATCCAGCCAAGTCTGTAATCTAGTCTGATCCAATCCACTTAATGCTTTTTGTTGTGGTATCACAGCGGGGTTAGACATTTTCACTGTCTTCGTTTTTCAGGTTTTTTGTCTTAAACAATGAGGCGGGTTTGTTGGAGTACTTTGTCAATGAGCAGTCACGGCCACAGAAGCCCCGCGGCAGTCTCCCCCTGGCAGGAGCCGTCATCTCCCCGAGTGACGAGGACTCGCACACATTCACCGTCAACGCCATCAGTGGGGAGCAGTACAAGCTCAGAGGTGGGTGCCTAAAACACACACACACACACTCCCCTCTTTACATTTTATGTCTCTACTTTAAGATAACTCAGGTCCTTTCTGTTCGTCTCTCAACGTCTTGGCTCGGTGTGAAGATTTTTATAGGAAGCTAGTGTGCTCCTCTCTCAGCTCTTCACCTTATTGTTGCTTGCACTGTCATCACCATCCATCAGGTTCATACAATATTGATCCGGATGTTTTCCATTATCTGCTCCTGGATGAGGCAGAAGCATTCAGGAATGGATGCTGAGTTGGATCATGCGGGGAGTTATCGTAAACAGACCTTTTGTCTCTCTTGTCTCTCAGCCACTGATGCCAAAGAGAGGCAGCACTGGGTGAGCAGGCTGCAGATCTGCACGCAGCACCACACGGAGGCCATGGGAAAGGTAGGATGCTGTGCAAATTGATGTTTGCAATGATCACACGCTTGCCCCTGCATGCAAATACACAAAGATCTATAAAACATAATGAAAAACTATGCAATATGTGAAGATGTGCCACATTTAATGCTTAAATCCAACATAAAATAGTGCTGCACATTCTTCACTGTTTTGTTATTTTAAATTGGAAACTAATAATTAGTTTTCACACGGACTTGTAGAGTTACACTGTAATGACAGATCATAATTTGCTCACAAAGAGTAACCCCCCGCCAAAGTCCCGGAGCTTCTCCATGGCGTCTCAAGGCAGCGGCAGCTCCCCCATGTCCGTGCGACGACCCAGCCAAAACCCCGCCTCCCTATTTGGCTGGTCGCAGACCAACAAAGGCTCGTCGCTCTACTCCAGCAAGAGGTCGCTGCTGCCTGATCACCTGCTGGACGCCAGAGAGGTACAGCACACACCTTTTTTCCCTCCCTCAAAAGAAAAAAGTAATGGTGAAAAATAAGGCTGTCGCTCTGCTCACACTATGTTTTATTAACGCTGAAGCTTGAGAGCTGTGTCGATCACCACACAGGTGCAAACAGCTGTGAAGTCCCACAACACAGGCTGTGGTCAATCAAAAATATTGAAGTTTTGGTTTTGAGAGGAGTTTCTGTTTTGATCATATTTGATGAGTTTTGAGCGCCTGTCTTCACTTTGACACTTTAAAGAGGTCAAGAGGAAGCTGTTGTCTTGATGTTAGCATGAGTAGACTTCAGCATCATAGAGTTTGTTCTCTCAAATAAAACTACCGGTACATGCAATGCGGCAATCTCCTCTAAATTTCACTCACACAATAACCATCCTCCTCCAGATGATGACTCAAGCCCAAGGCCAGCACCGAGACCTCATCCAGACCATCGAGAGCCTCCCTGCAGCCCCGGGCCTCTCCCCTTTAGACCAGGACTTCCTGATGCTCAAGGCCACCTCCATGGCCACCATGAACTGCCTCAACGAGTGCCTGCAAATCCTGAACCTGCAGCAGGTGGCCAGGCTGAGGGGCTCCCTGGGAGGTCAGTGTTTTGTGTTAGCCGCCTTTTATTGGTTAGTTCGCTCTTCAAACAACTGTTGGAACATTGGGTGTCGTTGTCTTCGTTACACGCTGCTTTTGTGCAAAAACAAATCATAGTGTTGCACACGCGGGCCTGCCTCCAGTCTAACAGACAGCATTGGGCGGACAGTGGAATTATTTTGCATTATTTATAGGGGACTGTTCCTTTTCTTTCCACCTGTCTAGAAGGTAATGAGATCTCAGACGGTTCAATTATCCGTCAGCTGCACTAAGGGGACAGAATGGCACTCTAAATAAGCTTCAGCTTTAAAGATAGAAAACACAGTTTCCAGTCAAGGTGTCTATGTTTCCTCAACTTTTCTTCCCAGAATGATTTGAACAGCACCTTCCAGGTAATGTCCCACTTTTTCGCAGCAGATCTCATTTCTAAATGCATATTTCATTAGGCCAGACTCATCGCCTTAGCCAATCAGGTTATGTTGTCCGATGACGCACGAGGTGAATTTGAATTAACTTTGCCCGCCTCTGTGGCCGCCTATGTATAAAAAAATGAAGGGGAGGTGCAGCCAATCAGGAGACAAGGATGTATCCTGTCGGCAGGGCCAAAGTATCCTGATACCTGGCTGGCTTCAGGGTTTGGGTTTCACTCTATTGGTCGAGTGTAGCCGCCAAAGGAGCAGCCATCTGTCTCAAAGCAGCGACAAACGAGGTTGTGGGGTGTTTGGTGGAAGGTCGGTGGAGTTTAGGGTGAGCTGTGAGTGTGAGGGGGGGGGAAGGTACCACGAGCGCCTCTGAACCTGCCGCTCTGCGTTTACCCGTCTATGGCAGGACCCAGCATTGAGTGGCTGGAGCCCAAGATGCCCGACATCCTGAAGAATGGCAGCGGCTCCCTGGGCAGCTTCCCGACGGGGGAGGGCCCGATGGAGGGGGGACAACTGGAGCTAAGCAGCCCGGATTCTTGCAGCTTCTCTGGGGTAAGACCAAGGAAATATCACCCAATCTCTTTCAAACAAAACCATTGCAGTCTTGTCGTTTAGCTTTTACAGAGCTCAGAAACGCGTCGCGTTACCCGACAACCTGAACAATCACATACTTCAACCTCTGCCGAGTCATTCGAGCCAGCCGTTGAATAAATCACACTCCCCTCCCTTCCTTTGTCTCTCGAAGGAACAAGAAGACATCGACGCCGAGGATGAAGCCGAGGACTCGTCCACAGACAAGGAGGAGGACCTGGGTGTCGTGGAGGAGGAGCGCAGCGTTATTCTACACCTGCTGTCCCAACTGAAGCTGGGCATGGACCTCACGCGGGTAGGTCGAGTTCCATGTCCTGCCATGCTAAATACGCCCCTCTCTCAAACACCACAATCCAAACAGGTTGTTTTTCTAGGTGTAAGATGAGGCTGTCCCTTAATTAGCACTTTTTTTGTTCCTAACACATTTTAAGCCTTCTGTCAACTCCAAATAAAGTTTTGGTTATTTGAACTTTTGAATAAGTGTTTCCTCTTCCCTTCTTTTTGGGTTGAATCAGCTCCGTCATGAGCACAATGTACTGGACATAACAAGCAGCAACACAAAAACAGACTTTCAGACAGACAACGAGCAGCCAGTTGATAAATAGCGCGCTTGCGTATTTTTTCCTTCTGCAGAATTTTGAACGCTGGCGATACCAGACACGTCGTTAATGCTGAAAATACGACCAATCACGGGGCTTACAGTCTGCATCGTTTTGACATATGGTTACATTTCTACAGCTTCTGCATCGGATGCTAGAAGATTCCATCAGACTTTACTCTTATGAACAATCTTTTTACAAGCTTAATGACGCATCAAAAAAGTGACCCTGAATTAATGAGGCACGCTCTGTTTTCCTGTACTCTGTTTTGTGCTGACCTGACAGTCTGAAGTAAGCACCACTTGCTTCGTAATTACTACTCCAACACACACACACACACACACACACACACATTTGCAAACACAGAGAGCCGAATCCTGGATAGTCATTCTATCTTGCAGTGTCAGTTTGCTCCAGCATTTGGATAGCCTCGTCTGGGGTTTCTGATTTATATCTCTAGTCTGGTTGAACCACTGACGTCGTTTGCATTCGGGTTCTTCCCCCAGGTGGTCCTCCCCACCTTCATCCTGGAGAAGCGCTCTCTCCTGGAGATGTACGCCGACTTCATGTCCCACCCGGACCTCTTTGTTGCCATCACGGAAGGCAGCAGCCCGGAGGACCGCATGGTCCGCTTCGTTGAGTACTACCTCACCTCCTTCCACGAGGGCCGCAAGGGCGCCATCGCCAAGAAGCCCTACAACCCCATCATCGGAGAGACCTTCCACTGCTCCTGGAAGGTGCCGAGGACGCCAGAGGCCCCCAAGGAGTCGTCGCAGGGGAGACCGGAGCCGTCCGCCTCCGAGGAGCCTTATCAAGTGCGCTTTGTGGCGGAGCAGGTGTCCCACCACCCGCCTGTGTCCGGCTTCTACGCTGAGTGCCAGGAGAGGCGGATGTGTGTGAACACGCATGTGTGGACCAAGAGCAAGTTCATGGGAATGTCCATCGGAGTTTCTATGATAGGGGAAGGTAAGCTGGAAGAGTTATTGTTATTGTTTTGAAGTTCATTTCTTTAAAAAAGTAGAACGTACCGGAGAGATTCAGATACTGAACTCTGTCTGATTACATAAAAGCAGTAGATTTGTAAAAGATGGAGGGCTGCTTCTCCAGTACAGACCCCTACAGGAGGCTGCATTTGTCAACACAGCTGTCAATCATGACATTAAATCGCATCTTTGTAACATTGAAGACCTCATTCAAACTAAACAAAGACAACAAACGTCTCAAAGAAGTAACTCTCGTATGCAGAAATAAAAGGTGCTAAATGATGTTGAATTAATGGACGTTTGGTCACGTGTTCCTCTCTCCAGGTTGTTTGTATCTGCTGGAGCACGATGAGGAGTACACGTTCACGCTGCCTTGTGCGTACGCTCGCTCCATCCTCACCGTCCCCTGGGTGGAACTGGGCGGGAAAGTCAACATCAACTGTGCAAAGTCGGGCTACTCCGCCGTCATCACTTTTCAGACAAAACCCTTTTATGGTGGCAAATTACACAAGTGAGTCCCGTCCTGGTGACGAGTTGATATTTGTAGTTTAGTTTCTCCATCTCGATCCGTCGGTGTTGGGATAATATCTCCGCAGGACGAGCTGTAATCTTCATTTGTTTTCTTCCCCAGAGTTACAGCAGAGGTGAAGCACAACACCACAAATGCAGTAGTGTGCCGGGTGCAGGGCGAGTGGAACGGCGTGTTGGAGTTCACCTACACCAACGGAGAAATGAAGGTGGTCGACGTCACCAAGCTGCCCGTCACGAAGAAAAGCGTTCGTCCGGTCGAGAAGCAGGGGCCCACTGAATCCAGGCGAGGACAGATTGCATCTTTAGCATTGTAAGGCAGAATCTTTTTAAGCACACACTAACTATTTGTTGCATTTCAGGCGGCTGTGGCAGCATGTGACGGCGTCCTTACGGGAGAAAGATATCGAAAAAGCGACGGAGCACAAGAGGCTCCTGGAGGAGAGGCAGAGGACGGAGGAGAGGCACCGCGCTGAGACTGAAACCGCCTGGAGGACCAGATACTTTGAAAGAGAAGTGAGTAGGACGACGACTTTATTTTCCAAAGAAAACAAACGTTTCATTAGCTTGTTTTTTTTTTTTTTTTTTAAAGGGGGTCTTTTCTGTTAAATAAGATGCTGACGTTAGTTTCTTCTTCTCCTCCAGGGTGAAGGCTGGATCTATCACAAACCACTCTGGAAAAACTCTGCACTCAAAACCTAGTTCCTTCAGCCCTCATAGAGATTCAGGAATGTGTGTGTGTGTGTGTGTGTGTACGTACGAGAGTGTTTGTGTGCTTGAGATTGAGCGCTTGTGTTTAACGGTTCTGAGACGGGAGCATGACCTGCACTGACATACTGACGGATGCAACATGGGGACAAGGACTAAAGATGTTGAGCAGAGTCGCGATGTTCACGAAGCCTCCAAGTACAAGCGGTAGTACTGCTGATCTCTCCTTTTTTTTATAAACCAATGACCACATACTCTTGTACAGGTAAAAATGGTACTCTCTATAAACAGCCTTAAGATAGTCTGACGAATCATGCTCGAAGTTTACTGATCAACCTGGACGCTGTAATATCACACAAAGAGGAAGGGACTTTTGAGGACTTCTTCCTAAGATATCCGACATAACGAGAAGTCAATTCATTGGATTACTGCCTGATGCGATGGAGATTTAAATACTGTGAAGCTGGTGTGAAATGGATTCTGTGTGCTGGATTGTGAAGTTGCTCTACATTATTTTCATCCATGTTAAAGCGCCTGAAATCTTTCCTTCAAATCAAAGTATTTCTTCACTTTCTTTAGCTTCTAAGTTTGAGACTTTAACGACCGTAAACTCCTTCTGCCGTCATCAGACGTCAAAACCATCCCACAAGATTCAAATAACTGTAAGTCAACCAGGCGAGGACAAGGTGAAAATACACTAAATATTTTCACCTTGATTCTCTTCGATATGTTTTCAGGACTTTTAAACCAAAAACAGTTCCGTCATTAAGTAGAATAAATGCACATAAAATATTCTGATATGTTCAAAGCATTAGCTGCGACGTTCAAGGACTTACATCTTAAAAGTTTCAAACAAAAAAAAAAGGTGTCAAACGTGAGAATGTAAAGGGTCCAACAACTTGAGTCTATTTAAAGCTTAGCTGAGCATAAACACTGGAAACAGAGGGAAAGCAGCGAGCCAGCATTCGCTTAAAGCTCTTCTCACATTCACAAGCTCAAATGCTGAACTTATTGCTTTATTTTTTCCCATTTAAAAAAAAAAAAAAAAAGACCCGGGTGCAGTGACTTTGTTGGTTGCCATGACAGCGAGGTTGCTGCTCCTTGTCAACAACAACAAAAAAAAAGGTCTGCAGATTTCTCGGTGTTTCTGTTCTTGATGTCGACGTGCGTGAACTGTCGAGGAATGTAGCGTGTCTCCCCCCCCCCCCATGACATCATCAGGGTCCTTACTGCGGGCTCATCCTCCCTCATAGGCTCCTGGAATTTTTTACAACTGTCTTTACAGATTTCAACTTCAAAGCATTGCCTTGATACGGTTAATATAAGCTGTGTGCGTTGAAATATTCGTATTCATATATGAAACAATGTTAATGGAGCTCTAAATTCTGATTGAATTCTTCTTTGATGCTATATTGATATTAGTGTACTAAGTCACACTGCTTGAATGGCATGACCTAGACTAGCTGACAAATAACTACATTTTAAATTATGCAATCACTGTAATTGATTGAGTCGATGATTTCCCAAATATTCACATCTCTTATTCTCATTTTTAAACGTGGACGGTTAAATTCCCTCCTGCATGATACTAAAGTCTCTCATTGATGATGCTCCTCCTGTGTCAGCATCACGTTTATAGATGTCTGTGTGTGAAAGCTTTTAACCAAATCCGCTTCTTTTTGTAACGCAAATAAATCTTTGCCATGTGCATTTAATTACCTGATTTTGACCCCCTTTATCTTCGTTTTAACACACATGTTTAAACATCTCTGCAGAAAGAGGACATCCCCCTGTTCCAATGATAAGCTAACCCCTGCTTTATGTCTCGGTGCCTTATGCAAACTCTTTGTGTACGTCGTCCGCTGAAGAAAAAAACAGCGTTCTCATCAGTTATTAACCAGAGCAGAGGCGTATGATTTATTTTGCGTGTGCTTGAGTGTGTTTTTGTTTTTCTTTACGGATTCAGTGCTTCATGTTTTAGAGATGTCAAATGAAGCACTTTCATTCTGGGTTGGATTTTATTTTTAGTCTACGGGTTGTCTTGCTGATCTGAGAAATGCACTGACATTGAAGAAGACATGATGTAGAGAAATGGACATGTGTGATCATAAATAAATTGCGTATCAGTTGTAAAACATTTGGGGGTTTTTTTGTCTACTAATTCTACCCAATCTGTGTCAATGTCACATAAAACATTTGTTTCAGCTCATAGGATTTGATGTTAATATCCTGAGTACGGCTACGAATGTCACCATTAATATTCTGACTACAAAAATACAATTTCAAAAATGTCATTTTTCTTCAAATTTATGTTTTGGAAAAATAACGCTTTCTCAGCGACAGAGATTTTCCACTGTGGAAGCACATTGTTTGAATGAACACAAGGTAACTTCTCAGAGGAATCCCAGCAAAGGAAGATGTCATGGGTGGTTTCATGAGGAAGATATGCCGGTAAGTGATGTAAGAACTTGTCAGCAGTAAAGAAAAAAAAAAGAAATGTATCGTTCCTTATTTCTAGTCTTGACCTTACGATGGAGACAGCAGCAGGGACCTTGACTGCAGCTTCTGGTTACATTTTGTTCTTTTGATCACATCGCATTCTTGGGAAGTTACAAGTTTGATTCAACACTCAGTCTTTGATTTGAGCCCAGCATGAGTGTAGCATCACCGAAGAATACTCCACAATGGCTGTCCACATACCTGGTCTGATAATGATGGTGGTCTTCTACTTGGTGGTTTTGGGTATCGGGATCTGGGCGTCTTTGAAATCGAGGAAAATGGAGAAAAGTACGTCAGGGGGGCAACTAGAGGTGTCTTTTTTGGCGAGCAGGAGGGTCAGCTTGGCTGTTGGAGTCTTCACAATGACGGGTGAGTTTTGGTCAAGATGATAGCCATTTGAAAACGTAGATAATTTTGTATGCCACTTCTTAATTATTAGAATTCGTCTGTCTTCATCATAAAACGATATTAATGTGTGTTCGAATGTATTGATCACTGCAGCCACATGGGTCGGAGGCGCCTTCATCATAGGGGTTGCAGAGACGGTTTATGACCCAACAAAGGGATTAATCTGGGCTCTTATTCCCCTGCAAATGTCAGTTTCCTTCATAATTGGTAAGATCCGCCTTTCTTCCAGGGGCTCGTCTGAAAGATTTGGCGAACAGTCAAGTACATGAAATGTGCAAGAAATAGACTTTTAAGGCAAAATGTTGCCGTTTCTTTGACGGATAAAATAATACGCTGTTGAGCATGTGCTCACTTTTAAAAGGTGGGCTGTTCTTTGCGGCGCCAATGCGGGACCAGAACTACGTCACCATGATGGATCCATTCCAGAGAAAGTATGGAAAAACACTGACAGGATTTCTCGCCATCGTTCCGTTCATTTGTGAAATAATGTGGGTTCCCGTCACTCTCATTTCCCTGGGTAATACAGAACTGATTTAATTCTCTTATGAACAATGAACTCTACCTACATAGCGCTCTGTGTGTATTATATGTTTGGTTTTCTGTCCAACAGGGGTGACTGTGAGCGTCTTTTCGGATCTTCCCCTCAGTCTTTGTATCTGGATCTCTGCTGCAGTAGCCATCGTCTACACTGTCCTTGGAGGCCTCTATTCAGTCGCTTTCACTGACATCATCCAGCTGTCATTGGTGTTTTGTAGCTTGGTGAGTTTGAGCACAACTGTCCAACACAATGTATTGATCTCTGGATGTGATTTTCTGGATATAATCTTTCTTTTTAGTGGCTGTGTGTTCCCTTTGTTCTGGCAAGTGGCGTTTACTCTGACATCACTCAGACGGCATTCAACCACACAAACCGAGAATCCTGGCTTGGTAGAGTCGAGTCTCATGATCTGTGGAGATGGATTGATAACTTCCTTGCGATGGTAAGCTAACGCAAAACTGTTGAAATGCAAAACGTTTCAACATTCGTTTCTTAAAACAAATGTGTGCATCTGTTTTTTCCCCCAGAGTGTTGGAAATTTGGCATTCCAGGATTTTCACCAAAGGACGCTCTCGTCCAGCTCTGCATCTACAGCCAGGATGATCTGTTTCATAGCAGCAGGGCTCGTCCTTGTTCTCGGAATCCCGCCTATTCTGATCGGTGCCATCGCAGCCTCTACGGGTAGATCTGAAAAATTCATTCAAACACCTCACCACCACAACGCTGCATAAAATGTGAACCACCCTGCTCATAACTGAACCATCTCAGTAGCATTTAGTGTCTCCCTCTTGTGTTTCAGATTGGAACTTGACCTTATACGGGTCTCCTTCTCCATATGAGAGAGGAGAAGCAGCCATGGTTTTGCCAATCGTCCTTCTACATCTGACCCCAACTGTTGTTTTCGTTGTGGGGATGGGAGCTATCGCTGGTGCCGCAATGTCCTCTACAGACTCTTGTTTGTTGGCTGCAACCTCCATCTTCACCACCAACATCTACAACCTCATGAGACGTCAGGTAAAAGAAGAGAGAAAGAAAAATACCTCCCGAATTATGGAATTAAGCAAAATGTAGTCAGACAAACCCGAAAGTTTTAACCCTCATGTCCGTCTTCTTACTTTTTTATTTAGGCATCAGATAGAGAGCTACAGTGGGTGATTCGTTCCTCAATCGTGGTCGTAGGGATTCTGGGAACCTCCCTCACCTATCTGGAGAGCAGCATCTTGGCCTTCTGGATCCTGAGCTCAGACTTGACTTACACCATTATGCTCCCCCAACTCATCTGCATCCTCTTCATCAGGGTCTCCAACGGTTACGGGGCCGTCGTCGGCTACATCGTAGCTTTTGTGATGAGAGCCTTGTGCGGAGAGCCGGTGTTCAATCTGCCCGTCATACTACATCTCCCAGGCTGCACTTTGGTGGATGGCGTTTACATTCAGCGCTCGCCATTCAAGACCATCTGCATGCTGTCCTCTCTGGTTTCCATTGTGACGTTTTCACACGTCGCTTTCATCCTGTTTGAAAAGGGGGTCCTTTCTGAGCGGTGGGATGTGTTCAAGGTGAAATCACGTGAAGCAGAAACATCAGTGGAAGGGATCGCAGAGGGTGATGGTGAAAAGGCTGAAAGTGAGCCAATGATCGATACAGATTGCTAAGTTTGCAGTGACATGGTGTTCTATTTTATATTTGTACCCAGATAAAAATCGTACATGTCTCTCTCTCTGACACACGTCTGCTTCCACTCATTTATTAAAAAAACACAAATCCTCCTTATGTCTCTTTTTCTGAAATAGAAAGGTGAACAGAAATCATAAAAGACTGCTAAGAGTTATGTTATTTATTCTAGAAGAAATAAATATGATAAATTTGTTCTGGATATGGCTGAAATCGAACAAGAAGAAGAAGTCATGTCAGTGCTGCCTTAGCGTGTGTTTTGGACTGAGGACATGGAGGCCAGACTTGTTGAGCAGTGTTTAATGTGTGCCGGACCCTGTCGGAACAAGATCCGACACCTAACAGATTGGGACTGGCACAATGGCACCTGTTTGGATTCAGCCCCTTTGTCACTATCTAAATCTCTCATTACATTTGGTGCAATAAAATATCTGTTCTGAAATTTGATAACAGAGAATCTCTTGTTTTTCTGCTTGCATGTTTTTCTGCTTGCATGTTTTTCAAATCTATAAAAAACAGGGACAAAGCTGGAGGTCAGATAGGGATGCATGAAGCCAAAGTTTTGTGCACAATGAGAGCTCAGCGAAGGATCAATGGTTGTTTTGTTTGTTTCATTGAAATAAACGGGTCGGAACAGGTTATCTGTTGTGCTGCTGAGTCTGTTAATTTTAAAGAGTGGCAAGTGTTATGATGATGTAATTGTTGCTGTTTGCGCAGGGACACTGGAAGTAGGCAGCACCCTCTTCTTAACCAGGCACATAATTAAACCATCCGGTTATCAAATCATTTAAACTTACTAACAGTTTCTGCGGAGTGATAGGCCTACAACTCCCAGCTGGTCAGAGCTTTTATGTCGTTGCGAACACGTTCAAGTTTTCAACATGATCAAAGAAAAGAAAGACGTTTTATCATCCTGTCAGACAGAGCAGCAGCGAGATATTATCCTAGATGTTGGCATTTACGAGTGAGTGTGCCATTACGCACAGAGGTGGAGAGATATGAAAGAAACTTCAGCCATCATTTCTAATGGAAATCAGTTTAGCACAGAATACTGGGATCTACACTGCAGACTGTAGTCTCTGTTAACAGACGCTGTCCAAACAGCTCCAGCGTGGAATAAGTGCGCACTGATGCTGAGTCCGCTTCTCTTCCCGCTGTGCCCGTACAGCACTCTGCCTGTGCTCCAGGACATCAGTGTTTACAAATTAAGCACTGTGGCAAAGATGTTGCAAACGACCAAAAACATCGCACAGTATGTGTCTGGCTTAAGTTAGAAAGAGAGGGAAAAGCAGCGTGCCATAACAACTGGATCACAATCTGAAACTCGCGCACAACTCAGAAATAATTCACTTGTATACCTGAAGCCTCTGGTCAAAGTTATGTTGGACTATTTACACTGGTTTACCTGAACATGAAGATATTGAAACACACACGGGACGCAGCAGTCCAAATCAAGAAAACAAAGACATTTTTAAACCAGTAAAATCCTGGACACGGCGGCCCAATAACAAAGCAAATATGACTACAGCTGCACATTAAAGATTCAATTGTTAAACACACTGTCTAAAGCGACAAACTGCTCAGACCTAGTGAAGCTTACTTGTAAACCGTATGTCCACGGCAGATGAGACGAAGTCCCACGATGATGCCAGATTTCCTGTCTGTTTCCGTGCAGTTGAGCAGGGTCGGCGTGTCCTCCGTCGAGCCAGACAATCTCCGTGGGTGTCCCGTTCGGTGCAGGCCGAAACGAGACGTAATCTTCACAGTCTCTAGATAACCCGTTTTTAATTCAGTCTATGAATAAGACGCGCTCCAGACTCCGAGAAGTTCCGTCGAGATGTGTCCAATGGATGATCAGAAGGTGTTGCGCGCGCGCAGTTGGAGTTTTCAGGTATTCAATCAAGAGCACCTGTGCTGGGCGCGTTTATCTTCGTCATTTTGGATGTTAGAAGTTAAACAGTGATAAGGTTCAAACTCACAACAACCTTTTAATTCAAATTATATCCACCTCCTGAACCACAGACGGAGCTGTTTTAAAGTGTCTCTCCGACCTTTTGAGTCTTTCCTTGGGTCTATGACCTTTAAAGTTCACCTTGCCCTGATGAGGTTCAAACCCACAACTTCCAAACTCCAAGTCCTTCTTCTATCTCCTGAGCCACAGAGACCATTTATACATCATGTTTCTTTGAACTTTTGAGTCTTTCCTTTGGATTTAGACTTAAAATTCACTGAGTCCCAACAAGGCTCACAATATTCAAGTCAAACTTTTAACTCTTTAGCAACAGAGACAGATGTTTTACCATGTTTACCAGAGCTTTTGAGTCTTTCCTTTGGACTGAGAATTTAAAATACATTGTGCCCTGATAATGTTCAAACTCACAACTTCTGGTCTCAGAGTCCACCTTTTAACTCCTTGGCCAGGAGAATGCATATCAACAACTGCTGTATGACCGGTATCTACTTCGTATTTCACATCGTTTAAAAGCGCGTTTTAACGTCGCGGAGCTTACTGTACGTCCGTGTCCTACGTCACGGCGACGTAGGTCGCGCACGCGGAAGTTGGCTGTGAACGAGCTATGTACATGAGCAAACCTGCTCAGCTTCAATGTGGAGAATAAGAGCCGTAGTGTGAGTAAACCTGAAGCGAACATGGCCGCAGGTTTCCCCACACCGTTATACTCCCACGCGGGACGTGGAGACTTCAGGGACGTTTACGAGCCGGCCGAAGACTCGTTTCTTTTGATTGACGCCTTGGAAAAGGATGCAGAGAGACTCCAGCTCATGAGGTCAGACTAAAGTTACATAGTTGCACCTGAACGCATCACGCATGTCAATAAAAGCTTAAATGTGTCTGCTATGTGTAGACCCTGTGTGTGTTTAGAGGTTGGCAGTGGTTCTGGAGTGGTGTCAGCATTTCTGGCTTCAGTGATTGGACCTTCAGCTCTTTATCTGTGAGTGTGGGGCATTTTTCATCACATCACAGTGGTAAGTCTTTCCTATTGTAAATGCATCAAAGAAAGAACAATCCTAATATTTGGTGGTCTCTTCTTGTAGCTGCACTGATGTGAATCCTGCAGCTGCTCAGTGCACAGCAAAGACAGCTTCCTGCAACAGTGTGTCACTGCAGCCTGTTCTCACATCCCTGGTGAGGCATTTAAGAGCCTGCTACATTCATACAGGATGCTTTTTCTTCAAGAATTTAAATTTATAAGGCTGTCTTTCCTCTCTTTAGGTGGACTCTCTTCTGCCTCGACTCGGCGGGAAAGTGGACATACTCCTCTTCAACCCTCCTTACGTGGTAACACCGTCAGAGGAGGTGATCCAGCTCTCTACAGGATTTTATTTACCCCTGATGAAGATGAGGATTTTACAGATCGTGTACCTTTCTTCCAGGTTGGCAGCAGAGGTATAGAAGCAGCCTGGGCTGGTGGGAAAAGAGGACGAGAGGTTACAGACAGATTTCTGCCTCTGGTAGCTGAGCTGCTCTCCAGTAAAGGTTTATTCTACCTAATCACTATAGCTGAGAACAATCCAGGTAAGTGAAACACCGTCTCTTGGGCGATTTTTAGTGTGGGACACATTTCATGACAAGTTTTCTTAATTGTTCACCAGAGGAGATCATCCATTTACTGTGCAAAGAAGGTTTGAAGGGAGAGTCCTGCTTGTCCACAAGAGCTGGGAATGAAAGGCTGTCTGTGCTTCGCTTCCATCGGAGCTGACGAACATGAAACGGTCTCTGATGAATCCTCTCCGTGTGGATTAAATGTGTATTTCAGAACAATGTGTGCAGGACTCATTTTGAGTAAAAAAAGAAAAAGATCAACAGAAAGCATCTGATTTCCAATGTAAATAAAATGTTCACATTCATGGGAAATAAACTTTTTTTCAAAAGAGTTTGTCTTTCTTCAAAGATAAATGTAATTTTTTATTTTTAATTTGAAAGAAAAGTGCCTTCTTGTGTCTCGTCAGGATCTGAGGATTCATGTTGTATGACAAATAAGGAAAATGAATGTAATGACCCCACAGCATCAAACCATGTGTTCCTCTGCAGGTATCTTTGTGATTATTGATCATATCCTTTTACAGATAATATAAATATGTACAAGGCCTGGTAATAAAGCCAAACCATTTAACAAATCTGTATTTTATTGTTTTTGTTCGTATACTAATAAACAAACAATACATTTCTTCTGCACCTTGTAGTTTCTAAACAAACAGAAAAAATTAACTGAAAAAAAAAAACCCTCTTACAACTCTAAAAATGCTTTTAAAAAGAAACAGTATTAGACATTTAAGACGATACACTTAACACCCATTGAAAATAACAAAACCAATGTGTGGCAATTCATTTTTTTTTTTACATCCTACATCTTTGCAGCTAAAAACTACTAAAGGCATGCAATATAAACATGGATATATATGAAGGTGAAATTGACAGAAGTGCAGCCGTGCTTTTTATTTACTGCATTTATAATGGGAGGCCTGCCTGACGATGGCATCACGCACATTTATGAGGGCAGTGATGCCTTTTTTTGTCGGATTGTATGGTGCTTGAAAATACAAGATAGATAAGTAGAGAGTTACACATATTTCATCCTCACAGGACAGAGAAGTCAATAAAACGCATGGATGAATGTCTGCTATGAGCTACTGTCGGAAATCTCCTTTAAAACCTTTTTTTTTTTTTTTTTCAAATACAATTTTTTTTTTCCTTTCTAATGAATGAATTCAAAATACAAAAATACATCTCCACCCATTGTACAGAAAGTTTCAAACATTGTCTGCCTGAAACAAGACATCAAACATTTAGGATAATAACTTTTTTGAACGATTACTTTGTAATGAACAATTTGCATGTTTCATAGAAACAACCAGCATCTGCCTTATATTGGCAAATAGTTCTATAATAGGACTGTCTGACTGACAGTGTTTCTGAGCTTTACTTAAGCATGATGCTTCCCTTTCAGGATCTTCTTCACCTATGAGGAAAAATTGACATTTTTACTGAACATAAACATCTGTTTATAAACATCCAGACCTTTCTTACGGTACATTTCATAAGACGGTTCAAAGATAATGTACCCATAAATTAACTCTACCTTTTCCCCTATGGCTCCTGCAGGCACCAGCTGAGACGGCAGATCATTCTCTAAGTTCCTGATCCCGGGGTCGGCTCCTTTTCGCATCAGCAGCTTCACCATTTCCACCTGCCTGTTGTGGTTTTGTAAAGAGCTGACAATGTGCAGGGCTGTGTTTCCACTGAATGTCTGAAACGTACAGAATCACAACTTAAAGGCGTGCACTTTTTGTGTTGCACTACTTTTAACTGGATTTCGTTGCACCAAAACTAAAAAAAATGACCTGAGCATTCACAATTTGCAGGGAGGACGACTCCTCGAAGAAAATGTGAAACAGCTCCACATCTGCCTCCTCAGAAGCCATGTGCAGACACGTGCGTCCACTTTTTAAATCCTTTAATAATAAAGATCACATCAGGGTCATTTTAGAAAATAAAACAAAGTTCAAGGTGTATTCAGGCTCGACTGATGCAATGATTACCTTTGTCCCACAGGAGGCGCCCATGAGCAGCAAAGTCTTAATAGACTCCACATAACTCCGTCTTCTCCGCCCCTGCTCCATCACTGTGACTGAGCAAGAATTTTCTTGACGCCTCTGCTCTCTAACAACGGCGCTGTGAGACAAGACCGCCGTGTGCAGCGGTGTATTACCTGCAGGTAGAGGAGTATTAAATCAGGAAGACATTTCACAGAGGCATCAGAAATACCTTCATAACCTGATTGAACAAGTATGCTTACCATCATAATTATACATTTCAATATCAATAGGTTGCTGGCGCCTCATCAGGGTTCTCCAGATGCTCTGTGGAAAAATAAAACAGATGGAGATGAATTGTATCAGGCAGGAACTTTGAATGTGAATGTACCAATGAATCTTAACTGGTCACTTAGTTACAAGAGAGGAGCAAAAAGCAGCTTGAAGTGGGGCACATTTTTTAAGAGTCACATGACAACAGTAAACAAAAAGGTTGTCATGGTTGCCGGGGTAACAAACAGTTACATATATATCATAAACAGTGTTTCCTGACAGCAGAGTGACCTATATATTCTGAGCTCAGTGTGCGTGCCTGAGGTCGTTGGGAACGTTTTTGTAGAATGAGGACAGAAACTTTAAAAAAGCTCTTAGAAACAAAGTTCAGCTGTCGGGCTCAAAAAGTCACAGGACATAAGAAACTGCTACCTGTGACTCTTGAGTTCATGAGCTTAACTCTCAACAAGCGACTGTTCATTTTGAAGGCAGATGTCCAAAAGAAGATAAAGACAAATTCAAACAAAGACAGGTCAGTCTAGTCTCTCAGTCAATAACTCAGGAAAGCAGTGGAGGAGCTGTGGATTTTAAAAGTTGAGAAAATCACTCTGCAAACATTTAACTCAAGAGTCTCCCCACATGAAGGTTATGCAATGGAACATATTGGGCTTCAAGGACCTCTAAGAACTATACGATCTGATATTATTAGGCTTTAATTAACTATACGAAGAATGTTTTTAAAACCTCTTATTGTCTTGAAAGAATCCACAAAGGTAGTCAAAGTCAAAGCTTAAATTCAAACACAAGATTCAGCTTTGGCAGTTCAAGGCGCATATTTTAACGTCTTCTACTCGAGTATGATTTGTGTTTTCTGGCGAGCTCGCACCTGAAGACTGAGAAAGTGGCCTTTTTCCGCACACACGTGCAGAGGAGAGCAGCCCCGCAGGTCCCTGCTGTTGATATCGGCTCCGTGCTCCAGCAGGTCCTCCACTATGTAGGGATGATTGGTGGCGGCGGCTATCTGAAGAGCTGTCTGCGTATAAAGTACAACGACTCAGCTCACTATTAGAACGCGTTATGGTGCTCTTTAAGAAAACAAACACATGAAGCCTTGATGTTTACTTGTACCTGCCCATTGCGTTCCTTCATGTCCACGGAGCCACAACGGGCCATTTTTGCAGCGAGCACAAAAGCAAGAGCTCGTTTCCCTTGTGCAACGGCGATGTGAAGACACCTGGCAGTAGGAACAAACGCCCAATAACATGTTCATACACAGTCTATCAATTTCATGGCTGAATATATATTAGACTATAAGCTCACAATTCCTTTTTTTTCTCACTTTACCATTTTCTACTTTTAGATTTTAAGTTGAAACTTCAAGCTCAACCAAGCAATTATGAGTCATTTTCTTCATGAGTACATACGTGTCACCGTCTGAATCCTGCATGTTCAGCTGCTCAGGAGAAACTCCTCCAAGTCTCTGCACCTCTTGCCGAATTTGCCAGTAAAACAAAGAAACTTTGACATCAGCCGTTGGGGCCATTTGTCCCTGCAGAGGTGGATGTTGAATATGTTGCAGGGGAGTGGGACTAGACTCGGGAACAGCAGGAAAGAGATGATGAGTAACTGGTGCTGGAGGGCCCAATAGATGAAGATTATTGTTGTTTGCAAATGGATCAGACTTTGCACACTTCCATTTGTGGTCCAAGTTGACGTCGTCCTGTGAGCTATTCCATTTCTGAAAGAGTATATTAGAACGCTTTATTTTTATTTGAGCATGTAAAACTAACGTCATAAAACTCAAACATAGTGGTACAGATTCAAGGAGTTAGGTAGAGGGCAGCCCGGGTTCAAGTGGCTCCTTTCCTGCATGTCAAGCCTCACTCTTTAACCTCAGTTTGCTATCTGAATAAAGTCAAAAGCCCCAAAGTGTAGCAACATAAAAACACATACAAATAGGAAACATTTTCTGTGAGATCCAAACACATCAATTTAAATATTCTTCAGCATGTCTTATCCTGTCCCTATAGTCGTACACATACTTGTTCTCCCTGGGAGTGACTCACCTGTCGTCTCATCATTAGCAGTTCTTTCACAGTGTTCTTCTTTGGAAAAGCTTGGGTGTAATCTGGAGGCCTGGGATCGGTGTTGATGTAGCCTGGGTGGGGCAGAGCACAGTAACAACTATGAACAGATCTATTTAGCCAAATGGAAACACGTTATGATATCTGAAATAAGGACAGTTTTCTTTTGGAATAAAACAGGATGTACAGTACATGGCAAACATACTAAACATTTGCGGGTGAATTCAACGCTAATCACTGTAAAAAATAAAAAGGAAGGAGTAGACTTTAAGAGCAAGAAAATAAATCAAAATGAATTTGCCATCACAGGAAAATGGAGAAAAAATTGTCCTTCAAGGGCTTCTCTGTGTAATAACCCAACCATTCATGGTCGAATGAGTACTTTCACCTCTGTTGAAAAAGCTTGCACTTTAACCACAGTTTCAAGTGAAGTATTTTCCAATCGGTATGATATAAGCACTTTAAATGAGGTAAAGAAAAGAACACTCCAGGCATCACAGTTGTCAATAATTTGACAAATTCCAACACTCAGGAGTTAGTCTTCCTGATTCCCCTCTGCCTTAAACCAAGAGAGACAACTCCTCAAGAACATGAAGAAGTGTGGTTGTAATTTCATACTGTACGTGTTGAATGTGAATATCTGGATTCATAAAAACTGTACCTTTGTCACTCTGGCTGAAGTTGGTCCATGTTGCTTGAAGCTGCCTCCCTCTGATCTCGTTCCCTCTTGATCCCAACATGTTTAAGAAGTCATTTAAAAACACTGTGATCCACCTTGAGTTTCTACTTTCACCAACACACGCCTGGAATGTAAAGAGGTCGTCATCACAGAGCTATCAAGTATCATTCACAAGGTGTAATGAAAACATGTACCGTCTCTCAGACTTACCTGTCTGCACCGTTCAACTTTACGACCAGAAATGAGGAACAAACTGCAAAGTAAAGTGTATCACACCCCCACTTCCTGGTTCACAGCAGATCAAGGTGAGCCTGGTGTTTTGTTGAAATCGCTCACTTTTTTTTTCCACATGCAGACAGATATCATCTCATTACAGACTGGTTCAAAGAGTAAACAGCTTGTTGTTATGTATGAAAAAAAAAACCAACTACACAAGTCTTTATCTGCAAAAAGATGAATCATGCAAAACAACTGAAACTTATTTTATCAGCCAGTTTGAAGTCCACTCATCAAACAGTATAATAAGATATTGAGGGTCAGTTAAAACGCAAATGAGGTCAATCTGCTGGACACAAAAGCAAAACCCATGAACATTTCTGTCTCTTCAAGTTATTCATTAACCCAACTGCACACAAACATTAACAAATTAGATTCCAATGTCACACACCAGTTTGTGTTTCTAAGCTGTTAATTATGCTGACTGTAGCCTTGGACTTAGACATCTTAAATGATTCCCCATCGGAGCAATTTAACATACTGCCCCAGTAATAGTATTAATAATCAAAATAAGAGAAATGCTTGTTAAAAAATACTGATAATATAGCTACATAAAACATAAAAAATTAAAGATGGATACATATTTTCACTGATTACATCTACTATTGTTTTGATACACCTTAGCTCCATTTACACTTTAAAAAAAAGAAAAATCTATTAAAAATGTGCAACCTGAAGTCCTCAATGAAAGTGAAGGTTTGGACCGTTTGGCAGAGAAAACCTTCCCTATATCAAGTTTGGATTTCCCCGATAAAACAGGTTGAGCTCGTTTCTGGTCTGAGTCAGTAAGTTTCATTTATGTTTCAGCACCGGTACATGTATGAGGAAATAGGTTTGCAAAAGCCACCAAACAGTCTGATGAGACTGCTGAATTTAGAGATAATGTAAAGCTCTTTTCGTGATTAAGAAATGAGTCACGAAATATACTGTCAAATAAACGGTAACATAGCAACCAAGAAGCCCTGCTTTTACTCAGACTTGATTAAGATAAGATTCTGGAACTATACTGTGTAATTATTTAATTTACAATCTGTTTTCAACCTTTTAGTAACTTCAGACAACCCTTCTGCACCACATACAACCAAAATAAAACAAAACCCATAAATTCATTTTGATTCTACTATAACCTGTTTGTTTATACACATTAAGATGATGAAGAACACACACTTCCTCATCATAAATCAGCAGTCTTTCCCCTACACTTTAAATATGAAGTCTTACCTCATTGGGATAATCACATACAGGGAATATTCTCCAATATGAAGGACATGGACAGCACTGTGCACTGATAATATTGCCGTCTCTGTGAAGGAGTCGAAAGGGAATGGCTGGAGCAAAAACATTTAGACCATTTTTTTTTTTTATTTTGATCCCTAATAGAAATCCAAACCTGGGCGGTGACAGGTGGTACAAGAGAGTTGATTGTTAATTGTCGTGAATATTATTGGTGAGTATATTTGTGTTATTTTGTATTTGGACAATACTCACCAATCGCTTGGAACTCATTTTCTACTCTCGTCGTCATCCAAATGAATAAACTGACCCGTGTTTATTTTCCAGGTCAATACAACACATTTATTCGGAATAAATATCAATCTCTGAACATTTTACTGCAAAAAAAGAAAAAAAGCGTTCTCGATTCTTAACTGTATGCATGCCACTTGTTTGACAGGGATTTTTACATCATTCGCAGTTCAGGTTTTTAAGTCTAGTTTCCTCCCGTGTTATGTCACAATCAACAGCAAACAAAAAAAAGATATCAACATGACGCTAGAGAGAGATCACAGGGTTTGTTGAAATATGCATTTCGATTTTGGGCTACATTTCACCTACAGAGAACATTATGAGCCTTTGATTTTTCAGTGAACAAAAACAATCCTGATATTGTTGCCAATTCCTAATCACCTTTTTTTTTATTTTTTTTTTTACAAAAAGTACAAGAGCCCCCTACTTGCCAAAAAAGCTCCCTCACCAGATCACTAACTTTCATCCCGCCCTTCCCTTGGTTTCATATTTAACTTAAAACTGACCCAATTTTTAGTGTCTTCATTTCATACGTTAGAAAAAATATATATATTAGACTCTGTTAGTACACTGCTTCCACGACACAGAACAAAATGATAAAGTGCACTAAAAGTTCCTAAGATGCAGATAAGAGCGAACTACACATGACCACTGTGGAGCGATTACGATAACCTGAACAACCACTGGTGGAGCTTCCACATAAAGCAGCTCAGACATTTGTATCCCAACACCGTCAAAAAACAGTATTGCATGCACACTTCTGCCGTTGTGTTCATGTATCCTGCAGAAAAACAAATCATTCAAATAAAAAAAAAAAAAAAGAGGACGACAGTGAGGAGAAAGTTCCATCAGTGAGTTGTCACTTGTTTTCCAGTCAGCGGGAAGATTCAGCAGGAGCGTCTCGCTCCTGGAATCTCTTTATGTAGGGGGGGGGGGGGGGGGGAGTGCAACAACAGTGTACTGGAGAGGGGTCCATCGAGGAGAGTATTTTGTTTTTTTACAGTCCTTTGTGTTTCAATGCCTCCAGGAGTTGATACCTAATAGTGACGGCCTGATGTGGAAGGGAAAGCATCGCATTTAGGACGTCACTCAGAGAAGTTTTCAACATGGTTTATTCACATACGTGAGATTTAAAGGACGTAGCATTAAGCTAGCTTTTTTTAATTGGGTAAAAATTGACTTGAAAAGGATGATTGAGTTGAGTTGTTAATGTGCACGTAAAAACTTCATTCCATAAAGAAAACGCCTCCTTTAGTTACGAGACCAAACGCACCAAAAATTTTCATCTTTGCTCGGTTACTCCTAACATGAAACGTGAACAGTCATGTGCACCTATATCGACTGAACTTGAATCTTCATGCATAGATGCCTTTTATTCAACAGAATTGTACACTTTAAGAAGACACTGACCTGCAAGGTATTTAGCTCCAACTAACATCAACATGCTGCCGAAGATGTAGAAGCCGAGCGGGGCGCTGCTGAAGATGCTAGATTCACCTTTAAGTCATCCGAAGCAGAGAACAAAAGAGAAAGAAGAATAAAAGGAATCATTTCCAACACTATAATATGAACAAAATGATGATGAAAAAAAAGGGAAAGTCCAAAGACAAAATCAATCATTGATCATCTATAAGCAAATACACAGTCTTATCAAACCCACCACTTTTTTATTTCATGTTAATTATTATCTCCTTAGAAAATGCTTTATGCTGAAATGATCCAGCAGGCATGTAATGATATTGTTAAATGACATCAGTGGAGGGCCCATGCACCTGTCCTTTCAGGGGCCCAATCATCTCTGTGGGCCTGAACACGAGACACAACATGTGTGTCAGTAGTTCTGACCAAAACCGTCAGCGTCTGTTTAGATTTTACCCAAAAGGAAACTGATCAAGAAAATGAAGTTTGGTTGGTCTTTTCTTTGAGTCTTTGTCAAAGTAGGCGAGACAGTTCATGATTTAAACCTGATGAGTTTTTGACTGGTTGTAAACGTTCTCCCCTAAGAGGCACCGCTCTCTCTCTCTCTCTCTCACACGAGCTTTAGGAAGGAGTTTTACAGTCTCTTCAGACCAAGCTTGCGATGGTTCTCCTGGACTGAACGACACTAACAGGAGAGTGAAATAATAGGTACATTTTGGTTCTAGTCACACTGTAACTTGATTTGACTTCGTTGACATTGAGGGCTTTGGCTAAAGTGTAGAACTGCATTTGAAAAGTCTATATTTGTCCTACCGTTTCCGTTACCAACAGGCTCCGTGGTCTCCCAGTTCATGGATTTCTGCACTGCCCTTTTCCATCGCGCGTACCGGAACTCACTCTCTGCAGAGCACAAGCACAAAGAGCCGTTACAAAGATTAGAGACATCAAGCTGAAGGGCAGGACACGGAAAACAACTGCATTTTCTCCGGCTTGTAGAAGGGAGAGACAGACGCTACCTTCAGGGTTGATCTGAGGCTCAAACTTCTCGGAGGTGACCTCACTCAGGTCCTCTGGGCTCAGGCTCCACACGCTCACCCCTTCTGCTGCTCCCGCTGCCATCGCCGCGCCCAGAGCGGTGGTCTCAGGCATGGACGGCTTCACTGAAAATAACAATCAATACGATTGAAATAGAGCATTTTAGAAATGTGCCATTTCTGCAGCAGGATCAGATTAAAGAAAAATGTGTTGGGGAACCGGTTTGGTCATTGTCTGCGTTTGTTTTTAACTTTTCATTTTGACATGTTTACACTGATCTCTTTTGGAGGATTTTAAAGTATGATCATATGAGGAAATCTCACCAACAGGGATGCAGAGGATGTCTGCCTGCAGCTGCATCAGCAACCTGTTGGACGTCATTCCTCCGTCAACCTGCAGCTGAGTCAGCGGGATGCCGCTGTCCTGATTCATGGCGTCAAGTATCTACATCCATTTCACACAAAAAATACCCGATTCCTCAAGGTTTTAATGTCATTGAAATGAAGAGTGTTTTTGAGAAAATGACAAACATGACACAGACTGATGAGAGTCCTTTTCAGGGAAAACTCATGTCCTTGTAGCGCTCACCTCTCGTGTCTGGAAGCAAACGGCTTCTAGTGCCGCGAAGGCGAGGTGACTCTTGTTGGTGAACTGAGTCAGGCCACAAATGATCCTGTGACACAGAAAAAGAGAACACGCTGCAATAAGCCACGTGATCAACTTTAACGTCGTTTCCCCAAAAACCGAAGAGTCGGCGCTGATCTCACCCTCTTGCACTCGGCTCCCAGTAAGGGGCGTAAAGACCCGAGAACGCAGGAACGAAATAACAACCGTAGGATGTACCGACTGATGCAGCCAGCCTCTCTGCACGTGGGAAAGAAAGAAACGTGCACTTTTGAGTCATCAGTCAAGCAACATGTGTACATATTCATATCTCTCCAGATGTTGGGATAACACTCCTCGTGCAAGAGGTTTTGACAATTTGAGCGTCGCTAATTGCTTCAAACGGATCATTTAGGATGCTAATGATGACAACTGACCGAGCTCTTCAGATGACTCGATGATGCCCAGATTGTCCTGCAGCCAGCGAACTACAGCTCCAGCGATGGCCACAGAGCCCTAGAAAGAAGAACCAGAAGGAATGACAGAAGCGTTCGCTACGAGAGAGAGAAAGAGAGAGAGAGAGATCAGGGAACAGAGTCGATACTCTACCTCCAGTGCATAACAAGCAGGTTTGTCCCGACCGAGTTTGTATGCCACTGTGGTCAGGAGGCCGTGGTCGGACATAACAGGCTGCGAAACAAAAAGGAAAATACTTCATGGAACATGCGCTAAAAACAGTATACACACGCACGTGTGCGTTTACAATACAAACGCACCTTTGCTCCAGTGTTCCGCAGCAGAAAACAGCCGGTCCCATACCTGAAACACATCATTTAACTTCACTGAGCCATTCAAAGGAAGCCACAATAAACACATTCACAGAATTCATAAAAATCACAAAGCTACTCACGTGTTTTTGGCTTGCCCGTCCTGAAAACACATCTGTCCAACAAGTGCTGCCGACTGATCCCCGAGACACTATTTGAAGACATGACGCTCATAGTTAGTCGTTCGGAAAACACGAAGTAAAGAGGAGGAATGTCGGAGAGCGGAAAGAAACTTACCCCTGAAATGGGAATGCCGGAAAGAGCTCCAGATTTCTGTTAAAAGGAAGGATGAGCTTGTTTAATGAGTAAATAATGAGTGTGTTAAATTTAAATTCAAGTGATTGTTTGTAGGGTTTTATTAGTTTCTTTTGTTGTTCTTTTAGAATTCTGGTCTTGAACACATCTTCATATATGAGAGATCAAATAGACAAAACGTCACCTCTTTTCCCATTTTTCTTAAATTAAAAAAACCCCATAATTTCCAGTGACGTCATGACAACGATGTGTTTAAAATCTGGATTCCACAAACATATCTGTAGACATCTGATGGTGAACGATCAAACCAACAGCAAGTTAATCATGCTGTCATGAAGGGCAAAACATTGTTGTACTCATCGTTTGACGACATGAAGCCAGATAAGTGAAACACAGTGATCTTTAATTCTACCACATGTTCACAGTGAGGGGAAAAGTAAAAAAAATTCATAAAATGTCTTCACTCTTACATCAGGCTGTCGTTTCGGTAAGTGGGTTAAATCAAACTGTGCCAAAGAGTGAAGAAATTTCGGTGACGTGACAGGATGCTTTCAGTGACACTATGGACCATGAGGACACCCAGTTTAGTAGCATGCCATAGCAGAAGCAACAGGGGACCATCCAGTACATTCCCAAAAGAGTGCATGTGTAAAGGTGTCTGGACATGACCTTACTTGTGTGTGCACGCATCAAAACAACCGAAAAAAGAAACTCCTTTTTATTGAAGAAGTGTCTGCAAAGAGCGGAACGAATGGCCACTAGGGGGCAACGTAGTGTACTGTAATAACATTGATCCTAATCCATGCACCCATTCACCATAAACCAGTTGAAAGCAGGGGAGAGTCAGGGCGTGTGTCCTGAATAGGCCAGCAGCCAATCACAGGGCTTGATTCACATAAATCTCACTCATTCAGTAATGTCGTTCTCTTACAGTGATGGTCGTTGGGACCGTTTAGACGAATTACAATTAGAAATATGGCAGCATAATGATGTGTTTTTCGAGCAGGCCCCTTTCTTTTAAATTTGGATCAAATGATGCAAACTTTACTCAGAAGTCCTGTAGTGCTGTGAGGTGTGGTCTGCTGGTTAGAATATGCAATTACACAACATCCAAATCTCCACAAGCGTTTTGTTATCTGCGTTATATAAGCTGTAAAAAAAAATGTTGACGCCGGCACCATTATAGTACAGAGGCATACGTGCTGATAACATATAAGCTGTTCTATTTGTGCTCTAATTCTTTCAAAAACTCAACACAAAAGAGGTTAAAAGTTTTGATGCATTTTTGCCGTGCTGCAGCCAAGGTTAGTAAAAAATATGTTAGACCTACTCCATACACTTAGTTGACTATGGTTTTTGTAGTGATAAAGAGAACAATTTCTAGAGATCACGACTTAATTATGTCATTATCCTGGGTAATAAAAATAAAATATAAAATAGCTGTTATTTTTTAGCTTGATAACGAGTTGATTCTCAAGCTCTAGAGCTAATTAATGAATGGACTCTTGATCATGTGAGGACAACCTTTTACACCTTGAGATGAAAGGATGAACAAACAAACAAAAAAAATCAAGATATTGAGAGAACAATGTGAAATTTACCATTTATCCCAAGAAAACACATTGCAATAAAAGGAATGGATGTCCTCTCAGGGCTTCCATTATTTCTACAACTCAAGGAGATGACTTGCATCTGTCTTTTTTTGTCAAACTGGCAAAGTTGAATCAATCACAAACAAGCATCAGCGAGTGCTTCAAAGCCTCGACAACTATATGGAGGAGATAAGCACAATCTGCATAAAGGGACCAAATGTTCAGCAGCTGACACATGATGGTGTGATTGTTGGAAATGCACTGTGTGATGGCTTGTTTTCACTCTGGCCACAGGAGAAGCAGGGACGGGTTACTTTTGCATGATGAGAGGGGAAAAGCTGATGGTGAGGTTTTACTTACCAGGCTAGAACTTATTTTCTACCAGTGAGAGAAGAGAAGACAATGGCACACGTAAAGAATGCCAAACAGAGTTTTTCAGACAACCGTCATGCACTTAAAAACAGACAAACAAACCTCTCCGGTCATATTAGTGGCCAGCAAACACAATATAGTCACACAGCGATGAAATCAGTACAGTAGAAGAGGACTAAACATAACACTGATAGATCTTACCATGAGGCCATAAATCTCTGACGAACTCCTCACTCTGGGTAAGATCTCCATGGGAATACCAAAATACCTGATGGGAATGAGAGGAAAGGGCCTTAGCACATTCATCGGGAAGCTATTTCTGATTGTTGCATGAAATATTTCATTAAACTATTTTTGTGGTTCAGTCAAACTGTAAAGTCTGTCGGAGTAATGAAGAGCTCAGAAGGCCTACTTGCACAGTTCGGGGTCCCAGTCCATGGTGTGAATGTTGAATAGCATAGTTCTGCTGGCGTTGGTCACGTCTGTGCAGTGGACTCCGCCTGACTTCCCCCCAGTCAAACACTGTGTGTAATATAGTCAATTAAAAAAAATAAAAATACGGCAAAAGTTAAGCGACATGTGTCGGGGCCTGCCAGTCTTTACTCACCCATATGAGCCAGGAATCCACGGTGCCGAACATGGCGCGATGAGAGACGACTGCTTCTCTGACCTCGTCCACGTTGTCCATCAGCCAGCGGAGCTTCACCGCACTGAAGTACGTGCTGATTGGAAGCCCTGTTTTATGCTGCAGGAAGTCAAACAACCATTAAGGGGGGGGGGGGGGGGTGTTTCATAGCAAAGAAAATTGCAAAATCAACTATAATCCTCTTTAATAATTTTTTTTGGGGGGATATTTTTAATCAAACAATGCGCTGAATATCAAAATATGTGACAGAGGAGCTCACCTTCAGGTGGTTCTTATTCCTTCCTGGAGTTTTGTTGATGAGACGTTCCACTGTTGACTGAGTCCGCAGGTCCAGCCAAACTAAAAATTAAACACTGAGGTTATTTTCGAGGAACCAAAAAACAGTGAAATCCTACAAACACACGTCGGCTTTTTTTAAACTGTGTGTAAGCCGCAGGGTTTGGTAAAGCTTTCGCTTTCGAAGGTGGTTGAATGAAAATGATGGGCAAAGAGAGGAGGAGACATAAACGCTGTACCGATTGCGTTGTAGAGGGGCTCCCCGGTTTCTTTGTCCCAAACGAGCGTCGTCTCTCTTTGGTTGGTCACTCCAATAGCTACATTTAAAAGGACAAGTCAGACGGATTCAGACAATCACTGCTTTGAAATACATAAAAATGACGATTCACAGCATTTCTACCTTTAATGTTTGAGATGTCGATGTTGAGTTGGGTGAGTTTTTCACAAGTCCGCTCCATGCACTCGTACACAGACTGCAGGATCTCCTTGGGGTCTTCCTCCACCCATCTGAAAACAAGGTTGAATAATCCCCAGTATTTTATAATCTGCACATTTCAAAAAGTGAGTGTGCATCTTTTGGATTAATGTCTCACCCTTCTTTGGGGAAGCTCTGTTTGATCTCAACCTGGTGGTGGCTAAGCAGCTCTGCAGTTTTTGAATTAAACACCTGAAGAGAAGAGAAGAGAAGAGAAGAGAAGAGAGAGAGACAGAGAGAGAGAGAGAAACAAATAGCAGAGGGGGGAAATGCATCAGCATACAATCTCTTATTTGGTAACACATCATGCACAAAAGGGGGATTTCTAATGCTCTGCTGTTATTTAAGCTTTTTCTAAACAGATAAGGAATCCAGTGTGGCATCCTTTAAAAACCAAAGCCTGCATTTCTTGACTCTAAAATTCATAATTCACAGAGGCCAAGACACTTGACTTTTCTTTTGTTTTCCTGAGGGCAGCATCGTCATTTGAACAAGCAGATGATGTTAAAGCCAAGGACACGTGAAAAATAAGAACAGCTCCGGTGAGTCTCACCAAAAAACGCGTGGAGCTGGTTCCCTGGTCGATTGCAGCAACCAGCGGGCCCAGCATGATCCGGTGTGAGGACGCAGCCATGGTGCCGTGCATGGGCAGCCTCCCGGAGAGTTTCTGCAACCAAAGCACTGGATACGACAACGATTACCTCCACCGGAAAAAGCGGCTCAAGCGCAACCAAAGACAGCGCAGTCGCGGAATTCAGACGTGACGATCTTCCTCGCGCTCAATGATGACGTAAGTCCTAGGTGAACGCAAATATTTATTTTTATAAATAATACTGTTGTTTTTTTACTGTTACTTGTATTGTTATTTCCATATGTTTATGTGTGACATTTTAAAAGAAAATCTTTGTTAAATAATAAAAATCTTATTTGATTTCATTATTTAATTCTGTTGCCTAAAATGTTCTGATTTGATGTTCCTGTTTTGTTATGTTCCTGCATTGCGGTTAAAACAAATATAAAATTACGCGTATGCGCTCAAATCCTCACCTCATGCGTCGACTTGCGATGACGCCATCACTAGGAGACAGTGTTGTCAGTCTTAAAATGTGTCAAGCGGCGCTACCTTGATTTAAATTCTTCGTATTTTTAACCACCAAAACCAATTACAATGTAAGTACTGATAACACTCGGTGGCCTATTGTGTAAGTTTTGATTCACAACATATTGTTTTTTTAATGACAAGCACGATTTCTGCTATGTTGTTGTGTTAGCTTTGCAGGCTAAACATGATATTAAACAGTTTAATTTTCATTTTTTCTTATTTTTAGGGCTGACTACTGGAAGTCGCAACCAAGGAAATTCTGTCAGTACTGCAAGTGCTGGATTGCGGATAATAAGCCTGTAAGTGCGTGCACAGGACACAGTTTAGTATTTAACCCACACATTTTAAGCCGTTGTTTATGTCATTTATTTTTTGCTTTGCAGAGCGTTGAGTTCCATGAAAGAGGGAAAAATCACAAAGAAAATGTGGCTGCAAAAATCTCTGAGGTATCAGCGATCACATATTCAAGGACGTGTGTACAGTCAGGATGAAATAGAAAACCTTTCAGTTTTTACACATTCATAGAACAAACTAAGAGAAAACAACATGCAAATGAATGTTTGTGTTATTGCCCTCTTTAATGTTCAGCTTTCAGAAGTGTTTAGCTTTGTTTTTGCAGATAAACAAAATATTGAGCCAAAAACATTTGATAATGTTCACACACACACACACACACACACACACACACACATTCTTGGCACTGTCTTCTGGGACTGGCTAGAGAGATAAGGTTCTGACGCAATGCTCATCACTAAAGCTGTCCTCTTATTGGCTACCATATGCTGCCAATCATCCTATCGTTCTGTCTGCAGATTAAAAAGAAGAGCATTGACAAGGCCAAGCAGGATGAAAAAATGTCCAAACAGTTTGCAGCCATGGAGGAAGCTGCAATGAAGGCTTACCAGGATGATCTGAAGAGGATGGAGATGGAGGCCGAAGGTAATTGCTGACATTTGTGAACACATTGTGCTCCGCATGACGCTTTTGCTTATTTTTGTACAAGTTTAAAGTGATGCGTTTTTTGTGATAGGACTAAGTCCACCAGCCCCGACAACAGCAATTCCAAGAAAGCCGCCACCTCAAGTGAAACCTCAGCCTAAAAAACCTCAGAAGAAACAGAAACAGAGCAAGAGGTTCACAGAACAGAACCCAGCGCAAGTGTGGGTCGAAGGACAGTCAGATGATGGACACACTTACTATTACAACACAGTAACTGGAGGTGGGACTCATCAAAACTTTCTTCTACTTTGTTTTTTGTCAGACCGACTCCTTTTCTGCAAGTTGATCTGTGCTTTAATTTCAGAATCTCAGTGGGAAGCACCAGAGGGTTTTCAGGGATATTGTTCTACCTCTACACAGCCTGCACAGATGAAGGTTATTCATTGTTTAAATTCAGTACTTTCTAGTGCAGTTTATTGTATTTTAAACAAAATATGACATCCATGCTGGCCCCTGATAACGGCCTGCTCTTTTTGTTTCTCTTCAGAGACCTTCAGCTGGTACTTGGATGGAAGCCTTCAGTCCTGAAGGTTACACTTATTACTATAACACAGAAACAGGAGGTAAAAATCCTTTAACCTAGCGACTCAATTTTTTTTTCTTCCTCTCTCTCTTTTGAAGATACCTTCTGATTATCGTACTGTATGTTTTATCTTCCTCACCACACAGACTCCAGCTGGGAGAAACCCGCAGACTTTATTGTGCCGCCTGGAACCGAGTCGAACAGCGAGAGAGAGAGTCAGGACGAGCCTCCTCAACCAGAGCTTCCTTCAGGCGAAGAGGAGGAGGAGAGCTCCAACGGGGCCCCAACATCGCAGGAGTCTGAGGTCCCTGAGCAGAGCAGCCAGCAGCCGAGCGTCCCAAAGATCAGCTTCAGGGTAAGAGGAGTTGTTCAAGTAGAGTGAGTGATGGATAATTCTATGAAACATTATTGATTTAATTTTGTCTTTGTTTCCAGAAAAGGAAAACAGAAGCAGAGTCCTCAGAAAAGGAGGGAGAGGATGAAAAAGTAAGTGATGACGCTGCTGCTAAAAAGGATGCGGAGGAGACCAAGAAAGAGGAAGAGGTCCCTAGCACAACAGCTGAACCTGAGAAGAAGAAAGAGGAAGAGGTGACGCAAAAGGTGACACCAGCTAAAAGGCGGAAAGCTGCCGCTCCATACGGAGTCTGGGAACAGATCAAGGAAGAGAAGGATCCATAGTAAGTTATTTAGGGTTGATCTGCCGATATATATGCAACACAAAGACTGTAAGAACAGCGCTAATGTTTCCTCCTCTTTCCCTTTCAGTGCCAACGTGGACCTACAGCTGCCTCAGGTGGAGGGAGGCACAGCCCCCTGTGCTCCTGCCGAGCTGCCTCCTGAGCCAAAACCCAAATTCAAGGAACGCATCATCACCTCCCTGGGTGAGGAGGGAGGGCCGACTTCTTTCAGGAAAAACAAGGCACAAAACGGCAAATCCAGGAGCATCCGACAGAGGGACAATGACGACTGAGCACAACATCCAGCCAGAGTAAAGCAAGACTCTGAAACAAATGAAACTCTTTAAGGAACTCATGGGGCATCTTGATGCAACATTTGTGTTTTTACTCAAGAAGCACAAATATCTTTTTCAAGTCAACAATTTTTGACATATCGGCCCGAGAAACATAACCTGTTTTTTTTTTATATCCTACAAAATGTCCACCACTTCCCACAATCCATTTTGTTTTCTTCGTCATGGGATAGGTGTGGAAACCGATTTACATTCTTATTTCACATGTACAAAATTATTTGATAATTCCATTAATTGTTGCCCCCAGCATGTCGAGCGCAGATCTCCCCCCCAAAAAAAAATATTTTTTATTTTTCATAACTGTATTTTTTTACCATTGGAAGTTGTGAACATGTGTTCAGGAATCTTTGTATGAACATAAAAACATTTTGTTATTCAAATGTCTTTCCATCATCAAGCAGTCTGGGTAGAAGATAATAAAGATGGGTAACGTGATCTAACTTTGTCATTGAGGTTATTTCTATTCAACCACAAAGCATAAACAACTCAATCATTTTCGAGATATTCAAAAGGGAAAGACTGAAGGTTGCCAGTCAGCTGGCACAAACACACACATGCAGGGTGTGACATGTTTGTGGTGAGTGTGTGGATGAAGCTGATAGGTGAGTTCACACCCTTATTGGCAAAAAAATAACCATGCAGGTTACTTACCATAAAAAAACGCCCCAGAGTTGGTCAGAGTTCACTGTCAACACATGTCACAGATAAACCCTTTAACAGTGACTCATCCTCAGAATTTAAATTCCTACCATTAAAAAAAAAAATAATAATCCACGTACAAAAAAACTGAAGTTTAAAATTTTATTACAAAAATAAACATCTCAAATGACCTCTGAATGAGCTGCAGTTGGTCTTCAAGCATAAATAGCACTACTGTCCAAATAAATACAAGCTGCATTTTCTGCATGTTTGATACTCATTTGCCTGCGAGTTACTTTATAGATTTCACAGGTCTTTAGGATTTTGGTTTGCTACCACAGCCCTCCGCAATCTCCATTAGTGCCTCCCTCTCTGCGTGTTGAAGGACGTCAGAGATCAGATCGTGGAGAGCCTCGCCTCCTCTCATGAACTCCTGAACATGGACCAAAACATTTTTGTCATGAACGAGGAAAGGCGTGGAATAAATAAACCTGGCTTACAATGATAACTTCAAAAGAGATACTGCTACTTTAAAAACATAAAAAATGACGTGCTTACATGCAGACTTTACCTTGATATCTCGAGTGACATATCCAGTCCTGTGGTCTGTGACACGATCCTGGCTGAAATTGTAGGAGCGAATCCTCTCTGACTGAGAACGAGTGCCCACCTGGAGTTAGCAAACAAAGCAGCAAATTGCTTGGATTAAATGAACAGTTAAAATATGAATATCACAAACATGCTCCTTGTGAAGGAGTTCACTCGCCTGCTGCTTTCTTGCTGTATGCCTCTGTTCTGTCTCTTTACCCATCATGCTCTGGTAGAGCCGAGCCTTCAGCACACGCATGGCCGTGTCTCTGTTTTGCAGTTGAGAGCGAGTCTGCTGGCATTCGGCTGTGACACCTTTTGCACGGAGGAAGACACAAGAACTGATGTTTGAATGAATAGAAAAAGGACTGTTTCAGGCGTGGTGTCGTTTGGAGCTTTTAAGTTCTACCTGTGGGAAGATGAACGATGCGCACAGCACTGTCTGTTGTATTGACACTTTGACCTCCGGCCCCTCGAGATCTGAACGTGTCGATGCGAAGATCCTTTGGGTCAATTTGGATGTCAAACTGTGAACACAAACCAGATGGGCCAGAAAAAAATGACTTGTAATCCTGCTTATAAAACACAAACTGATGGAAAAAGTTGATCATGGGGCAGATGATACCTCCACAGGCTGAGGCAGGATTATAACAGTCATGGTTCCTGTGTGAATGCGCTGCATCCTGGAGGAGAGGCCCACCTCAGGGATCCTCTGCACCCTGTGTGTTCCTCCTTCATGCTTCAGATGTCTGTACACATTCTCCCCGGCAATTCTCACTGATGCATGGTGTAAACCCCCTGAGACAGAAGCAAAGTCAACACGTGCAGGAAAAAGCGTCCAACATCTTTAACATGCCATCAGGATGGACCCGTGTTCAAAATATATGTGATCAATACGTGGGATCAGATGACGCATCAGATCACGGTGTGTCTTGTCTTGAGAGCGTAAGGGTAAACAACCATCATCAGCTCACTTATTTCAAGTTTGAAGAACCACGTTTTTATTAATTCAGAAAAACACACAAAAGAAAAGGACTTACCGTACTCAGCAGACGTGTAGTTTAAAAGATCAAAGTGCCAGTTCTTGTAAGAGGCAAACCCCTCGTACATGTCAAACATTTCTCTGGTGAACTGCTGACAGATGTCACCTGAAACATCAAAACACATTATAAGTCAAGTCTACAGTGTGGGTCAAGTACATTTTTCAATGAGCTCTTTACATTCTTTTGTACCTCCTGTCGTTCGTCCTGATACGACCTCCAGAACAACGTCACTGGAGTCCAGCGGGTCGGAGGGCACGAGAGTTTTGATCAACTGAACGGGAAGAAGACACACTGCTTCACATAACGCATTCAAGTCCACACATCGAAATGTTATTTAAACCTTTAGGGTTATTACATCTTTTCTTAAGGCCAAAATGTTACGAGAAATAAGAGCTTCCTCCTCCTTTAACAGCTGGGTGAGTTGTTGGTCTTCTTCTTTGGTGCCAGCTGAACCTACAGACAAGCGCATGACACGGATCAGCAAAACAGATTAACAGAATCCAGTGATGATTTTTTTTTTTCTGTTGGCAATTGATAAGCAATTTTTTTTCAACATCAACGTGGTTTTACTACACACATTCTTTTATTGGAAGTCAAACCAGAGAAAGTTTAAAACATGTAATTGTTAATGAAGACCTTTTTAAAAACAGAAATGCTTACTTTAAAGACAAACAGATGCTTGACAATGACTCATAGACAACCCTCAACACTATTTAAAATATCTTAACCACTAAAGATGAGTTCATATGAGATACTATTATATACTTCCAAATACAAGTTATACTTTCATTATCCCCCACTTGTGTTGGGGTTAAATTAAAAAAAAAGTGCTCGCCATGCAAAAGTGAGAGGACTTCCTCCAGGTCTTGCAGGGCTTGTCTGATGCTGTCAAACACACTGGCAGCAGGCAGCAGCTCAGCGTGTCTCTTCATGAGCACTTTCCTGTCTGCTTCACTGAGGTGTGCGTGTTGGAGCTTCTCCTTCACCTCTCTGTGCTCCTCCGTGAGCTGCTGAAGATACCTCTGGACAGACTCGGTCTTGCACAAGTCCCCCAAGTCACTGTGGCAGAGGCGTTTTTGTGCCACCGCAGCCCGGTGTTGCACCTGTGTGACGTCAGCATAGTGTCCTGTTAGTGTCTTCCATTGACCTCCTCTGTTGGTGCAAACTACACGGCTGCACGAAGAGCATAGTCTAAACCAGCGATTTAAGAGCATCTGACTTAGTTAACAGAGCAATTTGGGCCTAATGATTTCCCCCACGTTATGTTCAGGTGTTTATGAAACTGTCTTCTTCTTCCGGTTTGTTTTCTTCTGCCAGACTGCAATCTCGATTTGAAGGAACATACTGCCACCTATTGTACCGGAGTAATCAAAACGATTCCAACCATATTCATAGGAATTTACAAAAAATAAATAAAGAAATAAAATAAAAGAGAAGAAATATAATACAGAAATGTTTTAAATTAAATAAATACATAAATGGAAACCTTTGTCAACGTCTAATACACGTCTAACGTATCAATATTATATATGTAGAAATATTAATTCCGAACATACACACTGTATATCCTTTCAAATGAATGTTTACAGAATTCTGGTACAAAAAGGAATTATAGCATCGTTAGCTTGCTTTCGACGTAATGACGTCAGTACGTTCAAATCCAGAACGCTGACTTAAAATCGTTATTATTGATACGTCGACGTAAAATAGCTAATTTATATTAAAATGTCAAACTTTAGAGTTAATAAAGATGGTAGGTGGAAATTTTAGTTGTAAATCATGCTTTCTGACAAATTCATTAATAAATTAAATAGTTTAAACCATCAGAATAAATTAAATACAACACGTTAGCTAGATTGTTTTTTTGTTTTGTTTTTTGCTAGTGGGTTTTAATCCATTATTGACATTTTTAGTTTTGTTGCTTGTTTATAATCAATTAAATATGTTGGCTACCTGTTTAAAGTCAAAGCAATTCAAATAAACAACATTTGAATGTTTGTTGTGTTCATTGGTTGCACATGTTTGCATTATGTGTGGAAATATATGTAATAGCAAACCTTTTTATGTTTCTTAAACAACTATCATACTCTTTTTAATCATCTTTCCCTCAGAAACCGTGGAGAAGCCAGAGTTTTCACTAACCAAGGCCATAGAGGATGTGAGTCTACATGGCTGCGCTCAGACTGCAGCCCTGAAGGACAAACAGAAGATGATCAGCTCTTTGCAGGTTTACCTCAACACCTCTACAGTCACACCTTGCAAACCTCTCTCTTCTTTTCTGATACTGTTGTCATGTCTGTAGAGAAGTGTTGGTAATACAACCTTAAAGCAGAGGTAAAAACAGCCTAGTTGTTTGTGAGTTATTACAAGTCTCTCCTCATTTACACTTGTATTTATGCGTCTACCTGCTTCTTTATTTTCCATTGCATCTCAAAAGTGTATCTCTGTGGACTAGACACAAATACAAAAAGTATACCTTCTTTCCAGTCAACCTTTAAAGATGTTCAGTTGGAAGTAGAGATAGTGGAGCAGCATCTGAGAGCCAAAGTGAGGGATACTCTACTGCTGGAGGGCGAGATGGAGCACCTGGAGTGGCAGAGAAAAGTCCTGTATGATCGCTGTGTATCCTTGAGCAAGGACAACAGTAAACTCCAGATGGGTATAATAGAGGTGGAGGAGAGTGCTGACATTGCACTGGAAATGTTCAGCACTTACAGAAAAAAGATGGATGGTCACAAGCTTGCTCTTCTGCAAGCTGCCAGTCAGACAAAGGCCCAAAAAGAGCTGGAGGAGAAGAGTGAGCTGGTCAAGATGCTGACACAGAAGAAAGAGGAGCTGCAGAAAGATTTGGAGAATCAAGATGGAAACACCATGCAGATGGAGAAGGTAGAGAAGCACATTTTACAGTGTTAGACAAATCTCTCCTTTACTTTGCTAATAGAACGGTCACTCCTATAGTTGTGAGATTCCCCAGAGATCTGCAGTTTTTACTATCATGTTCACTTTTCACGTTGATGTTTCTACAGACACAGATTTATGCTCTGAATGAGGAGATTTCTGAGAGAAAGAAGAGTACAGAGAAGAAGAGGGAGAAATTGCATCAAGAATTCAAGCTCCATACCCAGATAAAGAAAGACATAGAGGTACGTGAAATAGAAATTCTGAATTTATCAAATCAATAAGCTAGACTAACAGTTGTTTGAATTTAATATGCCCAAATATTACATGATTATTATTACAGGGGAGAACAACCACCTGGACAAAGTGGACAATCTGGAATAAGTGTATATTTGCCAGTTATGGTTTTAAAGTTTCAAATTAAATATCTCTTGACAGATTAATTGGAGCAATGCAGCTTTAATTTACCGTTTATGTGTTCAGTTTAAATAATATATGAGAGTAACTCAGTCATCACAATAAAGAAATTCCTCTGAACTTATTGTCTGGTTTATCTAAATACTACACCAGATTCTAGACTCATTTTGAAACATTAATTTGTTCTTAAGAAATCAAAACGGAAGCCTGATTTCTTTTAAGTGTCTGTTCAATTCCCAGAAAAAAACTAATTCATGTGTTTCGTGTTTTTCCACTCGGTCAGATCCAGAACAAGCGATATGAAGCCATAGTCAGGCGCCTCCACTGCCAGATGAGCAGAGCCCAGGCTGTACACAGGTACAAAACATAATGTAAATATAAAACTGAACAATAAACTGTGTATAAAAATATGTTGAAGACTTGTGTGTTGTTCAGCTACAACAAAGTAGAACACAATCTGTTGCTTTTAGTAGATTTTTAGGTTGTCAAGTGAAGCGTTAATCACATCTATGATTTTTCATCGTGTCCTTTGTTTGTTGTAAAGTAACAGGAGGCTAGCAGTGCAATAATATTCACATTTAACTCTACCTCTACCTAACTGTCTCTTCTTTTTTGTCAGACAACTGTCAGAAGATATCTACCACTTGGAGAGCGAGCTTGAAGAGGCAGCTGGAGTCATCCCAGGACACGGCGGTCGCTGATCATTAAACTTTAGTGACATGTTAAGGTACATTTTTTAATGTGCTTTATGCTACGTCAAGGCCATAGAGCGTAAATATAAAGATCAGGATGGGTCTGTAGGTTTAAAGACGAATCGTTGCAGTACCTACAAGTGAACAGCAGGGGGCAGCAGTGTCAAAAAAAATGTCCAACTGTGTCTGCTTCACTTTCTCTCAAATCCCTCACTAAACAGTTAAACAGTTGAGTGATATCAGTACAGCAGTTGTGGCTGGGAAAGTTAATCATCACATGAACACGTTTTTTGTTTTTTTTAAAGAAAACAGTATAAGTTTTTACATAAGTGACTGTTCACATAGTATTTGATATAGTGGAATAACAGGGAGCATGCAGGAGGTTGTCATCAAATCAGGGGCAAAGTCAGCGGGGCGTGGGATGGGATTTTCGGTCGGGTGTTGACAGTGAAAATAGTTTGTCCGGTCAGTGTCCAAAACAGTGACCCTGCGCTCAACAAAAGCCAAGTGTCTGCCCTAACCGTTGCAGCGATGATGTTGTTTTGGTACACACTGTTCCAGCTGCCGCTTCACTGGGTCGCTTGACGGCCTGCGAGGTGACAGACCCACTGCCAGTTAACAAGGGTGTGACTGTGCTACTTCAACCATAGCTAAAAAATAATTAAACAGCAAAAACTGCATTTTGGCATCCCTGGTAATGGTTTTTATCCCACACTGTAGAAAATTTTATTTCTTGTGGCTCTACAATAAAAATTAAAACATGCATGTCCACAAACTGAGGCTCCGAGGAGACGTGCGTTCATGGATTTACAAATGTATATTTAAATAATTTCCTTTGAAAACGAGTACACAGTAACGAGTTTGTTCCTCTATTATTTCTCTTTAAATCTCACAATAATACCACTAGGTGTCCTGTGATAACAACTTAATTTCAATCTTTTTCACAAGATCTCAAAAAAGGAACTCTTTATCACGGTAAAAAAAAACAACCTGTGTTGTTAACTCCAGATAACAACAAAGATGGGTCGAGACCTCGAGGAAAACAACCTGAAATGACACGTTATCGCAGAGAAAACAGTCAAATGAAATGCATGGTTGTATGTCCTTTTAGGGAGTCAGTAATCATACACAATTCTTGTTCAGATTTGTTATTTTACTCTGCAAAAAAGTTACAATGTTGAACCATACATGATTTCCCCTTTGGTGTTTGTAGTTAGAGGTTGTTATTTCCATGTAGAATTACGCCACTCTAAAGCGGGGCTAAATTCGTCAATATTGTTTTTCTTCAGCGTGTTTGTAATTTCAACTTTCCAAAGTTGTATATCTTCCCTTTACTTTATGAATCGTCAACACATATACTGAACTCATTGAAAAACGAGTATTTTACATGACCTGTTATGAATGTGTGACAGCTAAAGGACGTGTGATGTGTTTCTCAAAAGCTCAGATTGTTTTTACTTCCCACTCAACCACATATTGTAGTTTAGTGGGTCATTTCCTTATAGGTGCGTCAGGGGAGCCGGCTCCAGTCCACCACACTGCAGCTCGGCTTCGTTTTGCTGACCTCATTAGCGTGCGTTCAGCCTGACAGCCCTCTCCTCTGTACCTTTCACTCTGCTCAGCTCCCAAACTGTCAACGCACACGTGCAAAAATCAAATGTGCAGCAAACTGCCCCAAGCTGCTGGAAGTATTTTCCGTGGAGTTTTATTTTCTCATACTTTTCTGCGATGTCAGCTGGCCCTCCATCACCATTTGCTTGTTTGCTGTATATGACTGTCGCACGTTTGTCTACTATTCTTTGGCATTAACCATCACATCAAAATAAACTGTGCTGCAGAAATAAGGAACATAGAGAGCGAGGTTAATCAAAATTAAGTAAAGAGCATTTCATGATTCAGGGTTTTTCATTTTCTTTTTCATTTCCTTTTGGTAACTCTTGAGGTTTTGTGCTGATGCCGGAGCAAAAAAAAAACAAATTAGCTGTCCTCCCTCCCTGCCTCCCCCTTACTCAAAACACCTCTTTGACCTTGTGTTCTCCTCGTTTTGCTTTTTGATAAATGAATGCACCGACACAAAACGCTAGGTAAGCCCGCCTCATCCTCTGGCAGCTCTGCAGAACAGCTGAGCTTGTTATTTCTCTGTGCAGATTTTGATTTGGAGTGAATGCACTGCTTATCAGTTGTGCTGCTGCAAGAAGGTGCAGGTGCGCAAGGGCTTTGGGACGATATCCGTTTGGACGGTTGCAGAAAGACTCCTGCAGTTTATCTCGACCGTTTATGTGAAGCTATAAATCTTTACCCTGAAGGAATACACACACAGGTTGTCACCGATTGTTTCATATTCCGGTCTTTGCTGGTATTGTCTGACACATCTACAACTTTTGCATAACTGCAATTCATGCTAAGCTACAACTCGTGCAGGTTGACTTTACTGTTGCATGCTCGTCCTCTGGCGTGCTGCCTGCGTTTGTTGTGTGGAGGCAGAACTAGCTGACCTGCCCTGCACCAGAAACCGTTGTGTTCCCGGCTTGAATGTTGTAAATTCCTGATCTCTTACTCACGTAGGTTGAGCTGAGAGATTGGCAGAGAGGCCCGAACGTAGCGGAAAAGATGTCAAAAAGAGCTGATGCATTGTGGGTGTTTGTTTGTTTTGCAGGTTATGAGTGTGCGTGAATTCTCCAAACTGCATTTAGATGTTTTCACATGCACCTGTTGAGTGTTTTTATCTTACATGCATTACCTTTGTTTCTGGAATTTAGCGTTACACATGTACTTTCGAGTATCTTTTTGTCTGTGTGAAGATTATCTTCAAACAATGTCCTCTCTAAGTGTTATCATTCATCCGTAATGGTCTGGTCACATTCCTGGCAATTGGTGTTTTCTGCGCCTGACATGTGACACGTGCAGCCTCTCAACGTTTACAATAACAAGCTGTGTCTGCTCACTCACAACGTGTTTCCCAGCAAAGGTCTTCAGAGGACAGTTCCCAAGAAGCACTTCTGAGTTAGAACCTTCAGGATAAAAAACACTCCTGGTTTCACTCAGCAAAGGTAACACAGACTGTAAAAAAACATAGTCACCCGTTGCTTTGTGAAGCACAAGTCTGAGGCCCAACGATGCCGGTCGACATTGAAAATGCTAAATCCACCTAACTTTAGATCAATCTAGAAACATATAAAGAGTGAGAGTTGATGTAAAAAAAAAAGCTACAACCCTCTAACCAGTCAATCAGCTCTGCCACACGTCTACATGTGCCTGATTGTACACAACTCATCATACTTGATCTAATATGTTTCTTTGTTCATGCAGGCATGTTTTCACACCTCTGACCCTGCAGACATTTTTTTTACATTTTTAACAGAAGTAATATTGCATTGAGAAGACATGGTTTCTTATTCTCAGTTTCAGGGTTAAGCACAATCTGAGGATTGTTTGAAGAAACCCTTTGCCCTTTACTCGACAGTTAATTGTTTTGCCGGGTAGACACCCCCCCCCCTCCCCTCAGGTAACAGCTTAGTCAGAGACCTGAAGGAGTTTATGTTCCTTCTTTTGTTTGTACAAGACATGACTGTCTCAGTATCGTTATCCAGACTATGTTTCATAAAGCAGTAATCCTGATTCATGAGATGGGTCACTTCAAAGAGTAGAAAGTGTTTAGTTTGCGCTTGGATGACCAAATTAAAAAGAAGTGAGGATAGGAAATCCCTCTGAAGACGGGCTTAAGAACACGAGGGAGCGCACAGTGACTCTGCTGGACTCTAATTGCTCCCGCTGGTTCTCGTTAGACTAAACAGCAGCAACACAGGCACGCCAGTTTACCTGCTGACTGTAAACATCCCGCCTGTTGTTGCATGCTGCTTCAATCTACTCAGATATACAAAAACAATGATGAGTCACCGATGACTAAATCCTTCCTTTGCTTCTTTTTCTACTTGGAGCCTAAACAGGGTGGGTCCTGAGGGCGTTCTTTTGTTTATTCTAACTAGGTTGGGCCCTTCTTGTGGCGCAGACTATACACAGAAACCAGGTGAAGTTGTTGAGAGCTATTTCAGGGTGCGGTCGGGCATTAATCTGAGGAATGTTTTGATTTGCACAGGCATGAACTGGTCCACAGTGTCAGCGTGACTTTGCGTCGGGGAGTGTGAGACACGCAGAGCATGACGTAGCTGAGAGGTCTCTCCAGAAAACAGGCACCAGGTCAGAAATAGATGTAATAAAGGAAACCTTTAACCGACAACCACGCCTGTAACCGAGCCCCGCCCGGCTATGTACCTGAGCAACGCAAACAAACACACTCTCTTACACCAGATAGATAACAGTCCAGTTTATAAAAATGCACGTTATGGCACGTTCAGTATTGTCCATAAAGCAGCTAAGATTATATAATACATGTGGGCGGCTTGTATGCTTCTTTAGTTTTTGGAAGCGTGACTGCTTCCCTAAACACTGAGACAGGAATTGTGACATCAACAGATTTATCTAGACTCAAACGAATCGTGACCACACTGTAACGCACAACAATGTACTGTATATATACAGAATGTGATTTTTTTTAAGGCTAAACTGCCAAATGTTCCTCTGGAGGCGTGCAGTCAGCGCTTCAACGCCCACACAAAACCAACAGTGAGTCACTTTTCTAAAGGCTGCTCAGCGTTTCTTGAGTCCTCCAGCACTTCTCAAGGAGACTGAAATATTCTCACCATTTTTCGCTCGTGAAAATCTCAACTACAAATGTGCTCACCGTAGAGGCCTCTTGTAAGTTTTGATGCCAATAAATGAGTTCTGTTCTTCTATACAGTGCATTTATTTTGGGGCTTTTTATACCCACATTGTAGAGACAGGACAGCAGAAAGAGTCTGGTACACAAAGAGAGACGAACAACACCCACAATGTGAACAATAGTTCAGTTTCTCCTTCAAAAGTCTTTTGATGTAAGAAAACTCCAGAATGTTTTTGAGCTAAAAAAGACATTTAATCAGCACTGCAAATGTTCGATGGACTAGTATTTATGATTAAGATCAAATATTTGACTCCGAATTAGAGAAAATAATAAATAGATTCACTAATGATGAACACGCCTCCATCTGACACACCATGAGTTTGTACATCTTGCAAAGTGTTGTATAATGTTTGCGTAGGCCTCGGACTCGCTCTGTGCATTAAATATGTATCACACGTCTTCTTGTCTTTGAAGTGAGTGGCTTTGTCTGGGCTGAAGCCAGCTGCGTAGTTGTGTGTTTTATTATAGCATCATACACCACAACAGGATCAATATGCAGCTTATCTTCTTGTTTGTAATCTGATGAGAACATGATGATCCAGATTTTAAAAAACAGCCCGATCTTAAAGCCTTTTCCTCAGCGTAACTGAGTCTGAGGACTGTTGTGTGTATTTTGATCCTATCCCGTAAAATGAAAGGTCAGACATACCGTATTTACACCATTGTAAATAAACACTGCAGTCGAGGACGCTGCATGTTTTACATGCCAAACTGCGGCACAAGTGATGAAGAGGCCTATTTAGTTCCTCCGCAGCGAGAAAGTAGGGCAGCTAGGGGGAGCAGCAGGGAGTCCCAGGTCGTCCATTACATCATAAGAAGGAGTGTGCGTGCGAGCAGGAGGGGGGCTCTGCCTCGGCTTGTTTCCTCTCTTTATCGTAATTGCAGACAGCACAGTGAGGCAGTAAATTATGAATGAAACTGAGAAGGAAGCAGCGGTGGGACCCAACTGAAACCCCCCCCCCCCCAAATCCCTCCTCTCTCCACACAGGATCATTTTCTGTCTGACATAAAGAGATGGAATAAATGCGCATTGTCTCGTACACACTGTTCCCTATTTATGCCCTCACTCACAGGCGCACAGAAACCACAGCTGCTGCTTTATCACTCTGCACTTTTTTTTTATGTTCGCCCTGCAATGCCAATGAAAAACAACATTCGCCCACCCTGTTCTGTTCCTCAAATGTTCCTATATGACCAGGAACAACAAAAAAAAACAAACGTCATGTTGAGTTCGATGTTCCTGCGGGGTTCATTTGGCTGTTTTGGTGTCATCTAACAGCAGCATGAGACAGCTGGTAGAGACGGAAAAGATTCCAGCTTTAACGACCTGCAAGTATTCAATTGTCTGCTTACTGAAGACAGAAAAAAAGTTGGCTAAGTTAGGATCTGTAACTCTGATTCGTCAACGTTTGGGTGCAGGCCACTTTGTTTTCGTTGCATTACACGCAATGTAAAATGTCACACTTGGGATACCAATGCCTGATTGTAAACATAAAAAAGTCAGAGTTCAGGCAGAGCTTCGTAACAGGACTGAACGTAAAAAGAGTTAATAATTCAGACAGTCGTCCGGCACGTTAAAACATGTTCTGTTTTCTGTGGTACTAACTATGAAATCAGTTGATGCAGAGATAAAACTTTTGTATGGATTGTGACATGTCAGAAACTATTTGTCCATTTGATGATGCTCTGAGATTTTTATTGGCACCATTTTCAAGTCACCTTTTTTTTTTAAAAGCTTTCATTGTAGATGTTCCTACAAAATAAAGCTGCTGTATTTTAAGGCGACAAATCCGGTGAAGGGAGCAATGAAAGAGCTGACCTGCAGACCCCTTTATAAAGCGTGAGAAGTCCATGTTAAATATAGAACAACACCTCGTTCTGCTACTGGCTGCAAAATGAGCGACAAAGGAGAGGCCACTCTTTATGGCTGTTTGAACTTTAAAAAAGCGCTTCAGACTGAGACAAACACATCATGCAAACAAACCCAGCAGCCTTTCTCCGCCCCTGCTTGTGAAGAGGCAGCTTGTTTACCACTACGAACCGTACACCAGGTGTGTGTGTGGGTGTTTAGACGCCAATATTTGCCTTTTTCCTGCTGTTGGGTGTGTTTTTTTTTTTAAAGAGGTCTGAGTGGCTGTAGGCCTCACAGAACATTTGGATTGCATGGAGAGCAGAATCTGAGCAGTGAAACACTTTTTCGGCTTTCTCACGCTTTCTTTTTTTTTTTTTTCTGATTCAGAAATGTTGAGATGTTTCATTCCAGCATGTCAATCTTTTTTTTTTTTTTACAGATCCCTCCAAGACATAATCCTTCAAACAGTGTCCCATTACAAACTTTGCTGTCACGTCTTTGTCTTTCTTGTCGTCTTTGCAAGTCACGACAGTAGCTAATGTGGGGTTAGATTTGACGCTTTACATTGTAAAAGTGACAGATTATATAGAGCCACGATGAGTGGGTAAAAAAACCTGCCTTGAAAAGCTGCGGTTTTCCACGTTCAAAGCACTCGACATGTACAGTTTTTAACACGTTGTGCCCACACTCTGCTGTGTCGTGACTGCGTTTCAAACACTGACCCCTCCTCTGCTTTTGTTCGCCGTCTCTCACAGCTTCTACTACAGTGTGCGTGTGTGTGTGTGTTTCTTTATGCACATTTATCAGTCTGAGGGAGTGTGAGTGCTGCCAAGCTTCAATTCCCACATTTCTAACGTTACAAATACAGTCATCAGATCTTGTTTGGGAACATTTTGAAAAGAGAGGAGATGAAGTATTGTGAAAGCTCGGTGTGTTTCAGAGGTTGTACTGTGCTTTTTACAGGCACAAAATCAATAGTGACAAATATCCACGCACGGTGGTGACAGCGTTAGAGACACAACTGCAGAGCGTGTTAATGATTGGAAAATATTTCAGCTTTTTAGAGCGCTGATTGAAGCGAGAAGCTTTTTTAGAGTTGTAAAGTTCTGGAGGTATCATTAGATTAAAGAAACTTCCAAAAAGTAACTCTGAGTCCACAAGATGACGACGCAAGTTTTTCGTTTTCCATCATGGAAAAAAAGGCGATGTCGAAAGGGCAACAGGTTCTGTTAGGTCACCCACAAGTAGAGATATTCACGATGTTATCTACCTGCATTGGACTTCTAAACATAAACTCAATGATGGTATCGCGACGCCACATCTTTTCACCTGAAGCGGCTCGGTCAGCACCTGTTCTGTCTGAGGAGAACATACGAGGACACAGTGTCCTACTGTCTGACCACACTGAGAAACATGAAGTCACAATGCAAAGAATGGAAATGTCTGTGTGTCTGGGCGGACACTCCTCTACTGCATGTATTCATGTGAGTGAGTGCGTGTGTGTGTGTGTGTGTGTGCGAGTGGGATGTATACTATGTACAGACTGTGCTGGAACACCCTGTTCTTCTAAAGCCTCAAACCCCTCAGCTAAAAAAGAGGAGGGGGATGCATGAAGGTGGAGGGGGGGGGGGTTCACAACGCTGCGTCGCACAGAGTGCTGCTGACCTAAATATCAACTCAGTGTGTATCTGCTGGATCTTTGTTTCAATCAATGTGGTGTGACTCAGATTTTATAGATTATTTTACAAAAACAGGAATGAGTGTCTGCATCCATTCTTTAAATCCTTTACATTTTGTCTTCCTTCCTTTTTTTTTTTTTTTTTTTAAGTTTGAAAGCGTCTCTAGACACATGAATAAATGAAACATTCAACGGAGGCTGTCGTCCAAGTGCAGGAAGGAGAAAACAGGCCAGAGAAGTCGCACACTCGTCCTCCATCCGGCATGCATTGTTGTTGATTGTCAAGCACGTGTTTTTCTATTTTTAATGAACGCTTTACGAGTGAAACTCTATGTTCTTACTGTTGAGTAAAGCTACGGACAAGTCGTAAAAAGAGCTAAACCTGAACTTGTTGATGAGAGTCTCTGAAAGTTGCCACATGTTTGACTGCAGCCGTTTTAAGCAACAGTCAAAATCTCGATGAAAGTAAATCGTTCGATCCAATATGAAGTCTCATCTTTTGATTGGCTATTGCATAAGTGGCTCCAAACATGTGATTTCGCCTACAGTATATTCTTGTTGCAAGAAAACAATAACATCTGCATCTCCTGTGCTCAACGCTGCAAAGCTAATTTAGTGTTATCTCAAGATATATCTGCATGTGTACACAGGATCTCCAGCTCAATGTGTTGCTGCTTCTTGCCTCTGCCTGCATTTTCTTGCCGCTGATGTCGCTCCACGTGCCGCTGCTCTGCCCGGAGCAGGTCTGAAAACGTGCCAGAGACGGACACATTCTTAGGAGGGAGACATTTAAAGGCACACACCGAAGCAGATTGTCTCCTGTTTTCAAGTCACGTTAGAGCCACTGCACACGTCTATTCCATATGCACCTTTAAATATCACCGACATTATAATGGCTGCTTAACTACTCACTTAAAGATAAAGGACCTTTTATTGATCGTCACACTGCGCTTCGTCGACAAATTCAACTCAATTTCTCGATTGTGGTTAAAGATGACAGCGGTGTTATGAAAGGTGCTGGACTGGAACTCCTCTCGAGAGGGTTCTAGTTTGCCGTGTTTAAAGGAAGAGTCAATTTGTCGGTCTCACAAGCTGACGGGGTATTTCAGGCTGTTGCCTCTGAAAAGTCCTAATGCTTATCCAACCTTTGCAAAAAAAAGCGTTTTGAATCATGCTCTTTCAATCAGAAAAAAAACCCTGCATTTGTGCAAACATTTCTGAAGACAAGTCAAAATATCGCAAGAATATTTCGCCTAAGATGGACTGTATGCTAAATGGGGACAAATAATGAAAGAATTAGACTTGAAAATACATATTTTTATCTCAGTTAGCCTCACAGCTGGGGGGTGTGTGCATCCTTGGGTTTATCTCCAGGTACTCCACCTTCCTCAATTGGTGACTCTGACATAGTAAATGAATGTAAGTGTGGCTGGTTGCCTGTCTTTCCATGCCAGCCCTGTGATTGGCTGGCGAACAGTCTAGGGTGCAACCCGCCTGTCACCCGATGGCAGCTGGAATTGGCTCCAGCCCCCCCTGCGAGCCTGAACTGTAAAGCGGGTACGGCTAATGGATGGATGGATGATCTCAGTTAGATACTTCCTTATATGTGCATGAAATCACCGAAGAGCGTCTTTCACACTGTATAAGAGACGCTCCTTCCACTGTCCTTTTCCTAAAAGACAGTGGAAGTGGAAATGAGAGCGAGGCGAGGAGTGACGGACGGAGGAAGAAAGAGACGACTGCTGATTTCTCTTGCTGTGTCAGAAATAGGAAGCGAGCAGGAAACAGTGCAGTGTTTGAGGCTGAGCTCAGACTGCCTGTGTGTTTATGTGCGAGTGTGCGGTTGAACACTTTGTACCAGGACGTGTGAGGATACAAAGAGGAAGACTTACAGAAACACTGAAATGAACAATACGTGAGATGGAGTATATTCTCTCAGTCACATCGTTTTAGCTATTGAGCTGCACTCGACAAAGAAACAAGATGCAAAGGATGCTAAGCAGGAGGAAAGTAGATCTTAGAGTAAATATGCCTTGAGGGAAAGTCTGAGTTTGTTTAACTCTGCTGTGCCAAATTATCTGTACACGCAGCACGCCCACTTTTAGCCCCTGCAAACAATAAGTGGGATTTGTGGGTTTCTGTGAAGGGTAGACAGGCACATGTCAACCACATGAAACCTTCAGCTGCTTATTTGCACCAAGTATCCAGCATCTGGGCTGATCCAGGGTCAGCTTTGAGCTGCTTTTAACAGATCTGCGCTCCTACTTTGTTTGGAAGCCTCAAGCTTCCCCCCCCCCCCCCCGACCATTTGGTGAACACCTGCTCAAACGAAGCTGCTGTGGTGGATTAGCACAGAAAGAAAACAAGTCTGCATTTTTAGGAAGAACACAACTGATTTGACCCGAGAGGTGTCTTTCTCAGTCAGGTCGCGCCTCGAATCGATCGCCAGTGCAGGAAGCTACTTTTGAGACTGCTGTGGTTTTAGGTCACATTGCTGTCACACACAAGGGCGAGACTTCTCCTTCCTCCCGTCTGTGGTGGAAGTGCTGAGTGGATTTGTCTGCACTCAGGCAGAGGAAGCACGTATTAAATCCTCACGCTGGCATTGTGACAGCCTCTCTGATTGTTGCAGATCAGCACTTTGTCAGAGAACAAGCTGTCTCCTCTTCACTTCATGAAACAGTTGATGTCAGTCTTTGCAAGGACGGAAATCAATTATTATTGATGCCACAGTGTGAGACGTTATCTCCGCGCTAACACCTGCCTGTTCTCTATAGCACATAGGCAGTGAACATGTATTATTGGGGCCGATTAAATTAGTCTTTGAGCCGGCTTTTTTTTTTTTAACTGGCCTCAATCATTTAACTTGTAGCTTGCAGATTTGATCAGCTCGTCAAGATGTCCTCAGTCGACTTTGTCATATTTCCAGCTCAGATGTTTCTCAACAAGAATCTTGCATCGTGCGTGGTTTTCTTAATTGCTCGATGGCTGACCGAACCTGCATGCTATTGGCTCTGTGGGGGTGGCGAACATCTGAGTTGTGATCATGATAGATTTTGCGTCGTACCTTGTCACTTTGCACTCTGATGGAGTTTGACGTCGTCTCTTTGACCCTCAGCTGCTCCTGGAGGAGTAAACAAAACTCGTGTGAAGTTAGCTAGCTGCGCTTTCGGAGATTCTTGTCTCAAACGTGAGCTGATAAACAAACCTGTCCTTTCCCCCTTTTGCTTCTTATTAAGCACAAACTCTTTCGAAGTCAAGAATCGGGACCACGAGAGGCGCCAGTATGCAAAGAAAGCCAAACGTATGGATGAAAGCTTTGAGCACGACTCTCGGCTTTGAATTCTTTCTCAGACTGAGAGGAGACAAAGGGTTCGCTTTTGTGGCGTATTCGATGACAAAGTGAATGTAGGTCAGACACAGAGTGATGTAAACGGGACGTGGTCAGGCTTTAGTTGAATGATGTGTTTTTAAAGACGACGTTGATGTTTGTCTGGAGGGCTGACTGTCTTTTGTGCGGCTTATTTGACGACGTCTCTGCAGAATAGTATATTGGTGTCTTTCTCTAAAGACATACTCAACAAGCCGCTTTGACACTCCCCTCTCCACACACTCTATAATAAACAGATACACATTTCTATGTGACTGTATGACCCACAGAGATGAAAGTCTCTCAAGCGTCCCGTTAATAAACTGGAACAGTCTGTGCCATAAACAACCTGATTAGGAGGAAAGCTCTTTACGCCAGCGTCGCGTTGTTGGGCCTGTTGTTGTCTCTCCTGCTGTGTGAGTTCAACAATGGTGTAATGACTGTCTGGCTGCATTTAAAGGACACACACACACACACACACACACACACACACATATACCCATACATAAACACAGAGACAGACAGAAATACAGTGCAGGCCAGCCAAAACAAAGGATTACAGTGAAGTGCACTTAAGGAGAAGTGGAGTTTCACTTCAGAGTCACGTTCATGTGTTGAGTTTAGCTTTCATTTTCAGACTTTGCCACAATAAATGTTATCTAATTTCTGCCATTTACAAGCAAATTTGAACTACAAACAGCGTGAAATTTAAAATCGATTAAGGTTTACAAAGATTTCACAGATTACAAAGTCAAATACGGTGGATTAAATCCGTCTTCTTGTATTTTATAATCTGACTCTGATGCCTCAAAGTTTTGTTTTTCCTATCAGATGGCAAACACCAAACATAAATTCTTCATGTTGACATTGCTGAAGTTATGATGACTCAGACGTTTGGGAACCAGTCGAACCAGACTGGCATTCTGCAGGAGTGTCTGAGACCGTCGAGTGTAAAAAGGTTGTTACGACGTAGCATGGAGGAGCTCTGTGTGTAAATCCACGAATCGAAAGAAAAGCGAGCTTCCAGTAAGCTGCTGTTTAACAGGGATGGGGGGCAGATTTTAGTGTCAAAACTTTGCTTATCTGGACAACTCATACGGAGTGCGAGAAGGTGCTGAGGGGAGGAAAAAGTGGAGGACGTAATCCCCCATAATCCCCTTCTCTACACGATGGAGCACCTGCTACGTGTCTCTGTCTTTACACTGTTTGTTTTGAAGTATCAGACGCCGCCTCGCACTCAGGCGGGGGCATGTGCCTCTGAGATATCTGACTTTGGGCAGAGGACAAACAGAAGGAGCGAATGTGTGGGACCAAAAATTGTAAAGGACTTTTACAGAGATGTTTATTTTAGAGAAGAAAAAGCTTTGAGGGGGAGTATCTCAAGCCAGTAGAGCTGCTAAATGTCAAAGAATGTCCAAACACACACACACACACACACACACACACACGTTACAAGGGCTTTTACTGTAGACTCAGCCCTTGTGTGTGTTTTGTGTAAGTGTCTCAGGCCGATGGCAGTAGCTGACTTGAGTTGGAAATTAGCACTGATTGAGTGCACATGGGCGCTGCTGTGTGATCGTCTGGGCCTGTAGTCACGAAACCTCCCAAGTATTAAAATGAATTGAACTGTAAAGTGGTCAATGACATGCGAGTGTGTATTCTGAGTGTTCAAGGGGATATTAACTTTCTATGTGGCCATTAAAAAGGCTGCACAGCTCCTCTGAGCTAAGCTGCAAAATCTGCTTTCCACCCTGCAATATGTCAGATTTGACAGTGCTAAGAGTGATGTTAACAGCTTTTTCCTTTCCGTGTGTACAAACATGAAGAGTGTCTCATTTGCCCTGACTCCGGACGCGGTTTAATCCCCACGGAGGGTGGCCTCCCTGACAGTCTGGACGCTCGGGGGTTTAACCAGCAGGCCACCTGCTTTCTCAGCAATAAGGAAGAGCACAGAGGGAGGTCCAGAAAAAAAGAGGATTTCTGGGGGTCGATTTTGGGGCATAATGGTCTTTGTGTGTCTGGAAACAGCAGGCTAGAGTAAATAGAATTTATCTGTGTGATTTTCTTCTAATGCCTAGAAAAATAACTTAATGCTTTTCAGTTCAGCTCATAATAAATAAATACTGAAGATACACACACCTGAAGATGTTTTGATGGAGCACAGCACTTCATGTGTTGCCCTCACAAACATGGCCAGCGGCACAAATAGCCGAGGTTAATCCGCGTGTGATCCCTCATCCTCAGAGAACATCCTGTACCCACGGCGGCGAAGAAAACACCTTTTGTCAATGAAATGGGATTTACGAAAGTGCCATCTGGACACGGGGGCCAGTGTCGTCGGATCCACTGAGCCTACCAGCCGCTTCAGGGTCACGATGTAGGACCAGACCATCAGACTGACCTGAGGAGGGAGAACGGAGTGGGCGGGGTCAAATCAGGAAAGGCCCTTTAGGGATGTACATTAGGTCAAAGGACATTACTAAGCACATTCATCCACAAAACCACTCCAAAACCTCAGGTCTCAATTTCATAAAGGGGCAAACACTTAAAGGAACATTAAGATTGAGTAGATTTGATCTTAAAACAGCTTATAAATACTTAAAAAGTTGTTTTTTCTGATTGCTGCAGCCTTAAAAACTTAATTCAAATAGTTAAACAGACACAAAGCCCGCTAAGTACAGAGTTAATTCTCGTGACCAAATTCTAATAAAATTCTTATCAGACATCTTCTAAGAATTTCCCCTCAAAGTTCAGGTACTTGAAAGGATGAAAGTTATTCACAGAGTGTCGTCGCCCTTAAAAGAGCTCCTGAGGTGTAAAACAGTGAGGAGGACTTCCAACAGGACGTCCTCAAACTGAGGAGAAAACAGAAAAACACAACATGAAGAATATTTTTTTGACTCATCGTCGGGCTGACCAGACACAAATGATTTGAGAAAACTTTTTTAATCCGTCTCTGACTTTTTTTCAGTGCAGAGTGAGGAATGCAGGAATGCATGTTGCATGTTTCTCTTCATGCGGTAACCTCCACAGGTGCATCCAATCACTAATTAAGACCCTTCACCTGCTGATATAATGATCAGCAGGTGCACAAGTAGGCATGTGGTTTCAAACATCTGTTAGGCTGCATATCGGTACTTTTAAAGTACATTTTACTAACTATCACACAGATGATCATTTCAGAGTGTTTATGTCTGACTAGATTATATGTTTGACTTTCTTTCTCTCTCTCTTTTTTTTTTTGATTAACCAATCACAGCTTTGGAAAAAAAAGTGTCCTACCTCCCAACAGGATCGACCACCCCTCACTAAGATAAAAGTTTCATTATGAAATACTAAAAAGTGTCTTTCTCGTTCAGAGTTGCTTTGAAAATGTTCAGAGATCTTTGGGAGGATTCTCGAGATGTGTGTGAAAATGGGCCCTGCTAGTTCGCGTTCATGGAGTAACTCCTGGGGAAGGGGATTATAGCTACAAAATATGTTAATCCTTGACATGAATGTTGAACACTGTAGTAGAACTACAAATCCCAGGACGATTAAACTGTAGACACTCGGAATATTTGAGAACGGTTGTGTATGAGAACCAGCCTATGACAAATAGTAGCAAATGTTTTTTTGTTTTTTTTATGTTTAAACCAATCGCACTACTGTGCATTTTTCGTCGTTACAACCTCGTCTGTGATTTTAAAAAACACTAGTAAATCAGAATAAATGTCAAAACTTTGAAACACGTGAAAGGCCATTTAAAGTCACGCAACACGCATCATCTTTGCAGCAAAATACCATTCCTCCTCAACAACCGCGCGCGCTCCCGCTTTCAGCCTGAGAGTCCACGTGAGGGAGTGGTGGGCGGAGCCACCACCATGACGGGCTTCATGGGGGCTCGGATGTGTTTAACCAATGAGAGTGAACCTATACATACATATTGACACGGAGGTCTGATTCTGCGCATGTCTAATGAGGTATGGTGAGGTTTCAGCCATACTGGTTGTCAGACTGGTGTATGTGGGGGACAACTGGGAGGGACAGAAACCCATCTATGCGTGTGTATGTTTTAGAGAATGTTGAGTTAATACTTGGAAACCTACATTTTTGACTCGTTTCATATCATTATAGTAAATTATCTCAGATTTCTTTTTTTTTTTTACAATAAACCTCAAATACATGAAGTCAACCCCCGAACCCCCCCTAAATAAATCAAACTGAAGATTTGTTTTTCGTTTCACTTTTTATTTGAGGTGCAACTGTCTAGTGCAATTGTAACGTCACATTAGTGATGGGCTGAGGAACATGCACAAAACATCAACATACTTGTGCTAGGCAATTTCCTTAGGGGTTTTTTTTCCCCCCGCCAAGTGTCTCATTATTGTGTTCAGCACTCCAGTTGCACTCCGAGCAACTCAAAACACTTGGCTGTACAAAAGAGAAGAAAAAAATAAAATAGACAGAAAAACAAGAAGAAAAAAAAACACAATTTCCATTCATTAAAAAACCACATCTACACACATCCCAAATATGGTAAAACAGTCCAGGTAATCTGAGCGAGGAGTGTGTTGAGTGACAGCAGAGGAAATCACGTACAGTACAGAGCCGTGTCACCGCAGGGGGAGACAGCATCATAGTGGGGGAGGTCAATAATCCTCTTCTGTTCCCACCCTGAGTTATGACATCACAGGTAGTTTAAAACCTGGCAAAACCATAGATATATATACAGTATAAATATATACACACATATGAATAAAACAACTAAAAAAGTCCTATATATGTATCTATGGTTAGAAACCAGGCACTTGGCAGAGTTTAATTGGAAAGTCAGAATCTGTACAGAAACAGTCATGTTCTACTTGTTCGCTCTTTCAATAAGTATTTTTGCACATCACTAGGACATTGTTACGTCATCGAGAGCAGAAAACAAAGACAAAATAATCCCTCCCTAAAAAATAAAAATAAAAATAAAAGATTCCCTGCATAAATGTTTAATGCTCCATCCAAGAAAAGGGGGGAGAGTGCGTTCAGGGTGGGGACGGCGACGTGAACCTCAGAAGACTTCTTAAAGTGAACAATGAGGAGTAGCTAATATACGTTTCATAATTTTCTATAATGCTCCCTTCTTCCTCATCCCAGAATATTTTGACGTCTGCGAGGATTAAAGACCAGATAAAGGAAAGAAAAAACTCCCATTCCAGATGGGTTGTAGAGATCTTTTAAAGTTTGTCCTCTGGCGATGTCGTCTGGAAAAAAAGTGCACGGACAGCAGCACTGGAAAACACTTAATGCAAGATGGAGAGTGCTGGGTTCAAGTGGGACTGGGATTGGGATCAACAAGATGATGGCACACTTTCCGCGTTCTCACCTCGAGGGATCGGACAGCGCCGACAAGTCCTCTGATTGGACGATAGCTCCTCCTTGGCCAACAGCAGCCATAAAGCTCGACTCTCAGTTCCTGTCAGCTTTGTCTCGACTCCCTGCATCCTCACCACGACAACGACGATTGTCTGAAGCAGGTCATAAAAAAAGCCGGAGACAAAGCGGCGAACACACGCAAACACACACACACACGCAATCCGGTGCAACTCCAAAGTGTTTCAGTTAAATAAAAATGTGCAACAAAAGAAAAGTCTGTTGTCCGGTTTAGTTGAAGCGTGCGGTCCTTTAAGACGGTGGCATAGTCGGTCTGGATGTTAGAGTCAGTTCACAGTATGGCAATACCTCCTCCTCTTCCTCCATATCTATCATCTTCAAAAAGGAGGGCCTCCTTTGTGCAGCTTCTGTGTTACGCAGATGTGCCGGAGCTCTGTGAGGAGGGGAGGGCCTGTGTGCTTCCGGTCGGAGGTGGCACCGGAGGCTGGGCGTTGCCGGTCGGCGAGCCGGTCTGGACCTGCGCCTGGAATTGAGCCATTTGCTCGGGGCTGGCCAGGGTCTTGAGCAGGTTGTTCTCCTGCTCCAGCTGGGTGTTGCGCTCGATGAGCTCTTTGATCTGCTCCTTTAGCACTTCCACCTCCTCCCGCACGGCGTACATGAGGTGGCTCTTGACCAGGTCCTAAAGACGGAGGGAGAGGAGAGACAGAGATGGTCAGCGTGATGAATCGCCACATTTCTTCTTCTGTGTGTCAGATTTACAGACCCTGAACAAGACTCCAGCCATTCGTAAGACACTATTTGGATCAGGTATCTGTTCTGTCATTTGCTGAGTTTCTCATATGTTCAGATTGTTATGGGTAAGTCAAAATGTTGGAAGCACTGATTGATTCTCATGCTTACTTTCTCTCTGCACTTAAACCTAGTGAAGTTCAACTCTCATCAATGAAACGAGAGCTGGAAACGTCAACTAATTCAACCAACATCACGAGACACTTCACAAAAAGACCTTACTCTGTCTTTTACATTGATGGATTTAGTTCAACTATTAATTTGGGAAACTTGTAAAAGCAGAAAACACAAGTATCAATGGACAGAATGACATTTATCAGATTACATTTGTCATAAAAAAAAAAGTTTATCCCCGACTAAAATCCCCAATCCTCTCTGATTCACACAAACTTCCTCACCATCCTCGGGGGATTTTTGTTTTATCAGATGTGTAATGCTTTAACGTTGTTTTTATTTACTCACTGCTCAACATCAAAATAGAAACTTCTTTAAATAACTGCAGTAAGAATGAGTCAGTCAGGGACATGTGAGCGGCTCAAAGACGTGCTTGTTCGGGGGGAAAAAAACGTGTGACACAGCACAGTGCCAAAGCTAAATTTGCATCGTAAATGACTTCACAGCAAATGCCAGCTGTCACTCTGGAAACAAGACAAACTCTGCAGAGAAGTGCGTTTCAAATCTGAGAGACTTCCTCCTAGTGATGCTGGCTGGCTGCTGTGCCAGCCTACTGAAGTGGGATTTGCAGTTTAATAATCTGAGCATCCCTTCCTGTGTGGACCCGCCCCTCCCCCTCATCCTCCTCCCTGCCCCGGTACGCAGCTAGGGAACAAAATGTTCCTGCACCGGGGTGGGAGGAGCCAATCGGCAGGCGAGTTATTTATACCGAGCCGCGGGGAGGCTGCTGCTTGCCTAGCAACACAGTACAGGGAGGAGAGAGAGAGAGAGAGAGCATATATATGCATGAGGGAGAGAGTCGGATAGCGTGTGAACCTTAGCCTGGCCCAAATCAAGTTGAGCCAAACCTGAGGTCACATATCAGAACCGGTGACTCCTGTTGCTTTCATTGAAACACCAGCAGGTGCATACGTGCAGAAAAGGATGTTAACTGCGCATGTGCGGCCAATTTTCTAATAAAATACAGAACCAAAAAGCTCCATCATGCTTCTCATTCATTCATTCATTGCTGGATAACATCTCTCCTCTCCCGTCTTGATACGTGTCCCGCACATATCTTTTAAATTAAGTTCATGAAAGCATAATGCAGCTGATGCAGCGGCGGGAGTCGCTGCCTGGGTTACATAACAACCGTGCAGCAGCACATACAGTACAGGTGGAGCATGAGACGGCCTATTTACAAACAGTGGACGGGAATAATGGATGGTTTCAAAAGAAGCTTACCATTGCTTGTTCAATCTTGTTATCAATGGCCACCACACTTGCACCAGATGAGCTGAAAGACAAAGAAAATACCGTTACATTATGACATAATAAACTACATTATCCGATGACTGCAGGTGTTTTTACTGAGTCTTCATCGGGGTTTGATATCAATGTCAATATGCTGTCATGTGGAAAGATAACACAAATGATGAGTCTGCAACAAAGCAAATGGAGGTGGAGATTTAAGCTCTGACTTATAGATGGCGGAGAATCAATGAGGCTACATTCCACACACGTATAGCCTCATTAATAAATCACAGCATATCACACATAAAGACGCTGTGAATACATCCTTATTACCTATTGTCAAGCCGGACTGATGCGCTCTCCTTCCCGAGCACAGAGGACAGAAACGATATCGAGAAATTTCTCAGCTGACAAACGCCAAGATCCATCGCCACCGTGTAACACTGGGAATTCATGCTACCCCGTCCATTAAAAACTCCCCGTCGGCTGTGAAAACTGGAAATCCAGCGGTATAAAAGTAGAAAAAAGAGCGCATTCTTGTGCGGCAGGACGCTGGGTCTGCTCTCAGCCGGGACGGAGCACACAAAAGACTGAAGCGGCTCCGCAAACCGCGGCTCCTGCTCTGGGTAATTCATGCTGGGAAAAGAGCCAGCTGAGCCCTGATTGGCGGATATTTGAGCTCATTAGCATAACATATGCGAGAGAGTGACGCGACGGCGTTTCTGATTGGAGGAGAGGTCCAACGTTGCAAAAACACACAAGAGACCTCTCTCGCTACCTCCTGCACCATCCGCTATAAAAACCCGCATCCATCCGGAACAGAACCATGAGGGACGAAGGAAGATTTAAACTTGAGACACGACATTTGCAAAACGATTTCAGCTCTACTTTATGACTTTAACTGGCTGGAAACTTCTATCACGTTTGCTTTTTATGATTCAACATGGCTTGCAGGTGATGGGAAAACTTTTCAGTTTTTATTGTGTGATCACGTCTCCCCCTATCGGTGGTGGACACACACACACACACTCAACAAGGCTCCATGTAATTTGAGTCAACACAATCAATTTGCCCAGTAAATGACCTCGCAGTAGAAGCTGACCTCAGCACAGCCCAGCTGTCACCTGTGAGAGTAAATAATCATTTACAATGTGAGCAGAGTGCTGCGAGCGGGAGGAAAGGGTCATATGGCAGAAACTTCAGATCAGTTTGAGAGAGAGCGAGGAACACTTTGTTCTGCACGAAGAGAACAGGACCACCCTCCTTATTGGAGAATTGTGTTTTTAGACTTTTCTTCGACGTGCGTTTCAGTGACTGTCGGCTGCGGAGTGTAAACATGTACCTGTACAAAGACTGACATTTAAAGTAAAACAGGTGAACTGGCGGATCATGTATTATATCGATATAAATGATTATATTGTTTGAAAATATATCGATATATCTTAAAAACTCAATATGTCGCCCAGACGAGCTGGAAGCAGAGACTTCTCCATGACTGAAAGGATGTATAGGTAATCATTACCTGACTGACTTTCTGTCAGTCGACTTCTACATGACTGAGATCCTTTGAGCACACGGGAGGTACGAAATGTTTAAAAACCATCCAGAGAGGAGCAGAGCTGGAACCATAGGTGAAATAAATCAAGTGATTACTTGGGAATCTTTTGGAGCCAAAACGTGGACATGTCTGTTAAACCTTCTCATGTGGATATCTTTATTTTCTTATGAAGGATGTTTGTTGGTCAGATGCAGAAAGTGATCTGAGGACTGAGAAGTGGTACGGGAACCAATCAGGCTGAGCTCTTATTTCAAGTGACGTCGTCAGGGTCAATTGTCTTGGATTGTAAAAGATACTCGATTACTCCAGATGGACTCACTGGGTGTAAATTACTTACTCAGCTGATTAGATCAATAATCACTCTTGAGTGGTGATCAATGCAGGTGTGCAAATGTGATAACATGTTTTGGGATGCTGTGTTGGTGTGAATTCATGTCATCACCATGGAAACGTTTTGTTTAGATAACTCAAGATTAGCACACTCAAGATAAAGCTGGCAAAGGGGAACTGAAACAGGTGGGGTTCATGGACTTTGAGTGGACACACATTGGGTCAGATGCAGGAGCAGTTTTAGAGACAGCAGTCTGCTTTAAGTCCGTCTCTGGCTGATCAGGAAGTGGGCTGCCTGCGTGTCAACAGGGACGTTTTTGTACATCAGAATATATCAAAGCTGTTAAGTGTCTTTGTTTTTCACTTCCACTGCTGCTCGATCTGCTGTGGCTGTGTGACAGAGAGGACATTGGCGGGATCGGGTGATTTTAGAGAACTGGAAAATAACGCTTGGATGGACTTCTGCTTTTTCCGTTTTCCAAAGGAGGAGCGGCACATGTATGCACAGCTGTGGGAACCCTGTGTGTTTATGTAAAAAAAAAAAAAAAAAAAAAACACACTGAACCTAACTGGAACACTTGGGAGATCTCTTAAAAAACCTTTTTATTGTAGATATGACATTGGTAGTGCAGACTCATTGTTTTATTGGGCTTAGGTGCTGAAACAAAGGATAGCACAAACAGATCAATTGGGGAACTGGACCATGATGCTTATCTCTGGCAGTTCATGAGGGAGGGAAACATTTCACTAAAAGTGGACCAGACAAAGAGGGAAACAGTTCAGTGACTGAGCATGAAGCGAACACGCTCGCCTCTCACACGCAGTCATGCAAAATTGAACATACGTGTGCAGAGGGCAGAACATTGTGTTCTCGAAAACATTGAGAGCCCTCGAGGGCATGAGAGCGGGAGATTAAACGTGCTGAAGGGACGCAGGTGGAGGCGTCAGAGTTATTTTTGAATGGTCCAGGTGCTTTATCTGCAGCAGCTCAGCAGTTTTTCTACCCTCAACAAGTCGGACAACAATCGATCAAAACACATCACAACAATAATCAGATCATTTCGATACATTCACACACACGCACCCCCAGTTGGCGTCCGGCTACTTTTAACCCCCGAGGCTGCTGCTTTGGCGGACATAACCCCCCCCCCCCCCCCTGACAACACGACAACACTATAGCCATCGTTACCTCTTCAGATGCTTCTCCAGCTCCCAGAAGAGCAGCTTTACCGCCATGGCGTTCCTGCCCTGCGCTCCTCCTGCCCCGGCCAGCCCCTTCTCTCTCATTGATGCGCTCAAGCTACAACTCACTCCAGTAAGAAAACAAAACAACCAAAAAAAAAGAAAAACAAAAAAAACTCAGACCCCGTGAACACACACCCCCAGCTCCACCTAAAGCCCCCCCAAACACACCCGGACACTACTTCTACTACTGCTGCACCTCCTCTGTCCCTACTGGCCTGCGCCCTTTGGTCCTGACCCCCCTCCACCCCCCTCAGAGGTGGGAGCAACACATTAGGGGAGCCTGACCAACAAAGGAGACCGGGCTGGTGCCGTGTAGGACAGGGAAGCGAGCAGAATGGGAGCACGCTAGTGTGTTAAGTCCTTCTGATTGCCCCCTTTCTAAGCCGATATCACATATAGGCTTCACAGGCGATTGGGCGCACGGCGAGGGGGGGGGGGGAGACAGGAGGGTGGGCCGTGATGTCACCTCCCCTTCTGTTGTTATATAAACAGTCAGCAGAGATTACGATGATCCGACCAATGGGATGAGCTACTTTTGACCACACACCCTCGTCAACACGGCCACAAGCCACTCCCTTCCCGCTCCTCATCCGCCCCTGTGATGGTGGCGGACGCAGCAGTGGTACATCGCATCCCTTTTGGAGTGAATGTCGCTGATGATAAGAGCAGAACACGGTTTAGAAGTTATCTGAAGAAGAATGTGTATGTTAAACCAGGCCTGCCTTAATCGCTCCTGTCACTCCTCGTCAGCGCTTGCACGCACTCCCAGCATGACTCTGGAGTGGAGCATGGCTCACGTGTACCACCTCGCACCAAGCCCACAGCGCGCTCTGTACGGAACAAAACAAGACCACGAGCTGGACGCTACATTGGCCATACAAGGCTGAGAACCTGAATCATCAATGAAGCTCAGTAGTAAAAGAAACAGTGCACACTGACAGGTTTCAGAGAACAAAGGGAGGAGGAAGCCCGGTCGAGAATATGGCGCACTTGTGTGGATCACAAAATGGCGGGCGAGTGGTGTGACACTGAGATTGTTGGCGTGTTTCAGCTCGACGCATGCAGGGAAATTATTAACCTCATTAGGCCAAGGTCACGTCTCCTTTTTTCCTCCTTTAACGTATGTGTCACTTGACATGAGAAATGAAAACAAATGAAACGTCTCAGACTTCATGGAAGGGACTGTTATTGATGAGTGCCAATCATTATTCCCGGACTTTATCTGTCATATAAACACAGAGCGCTTTTGTTTACTGACTCTGGATCTGTACATTGTGTACCTTCAGGCTTGGGGTCAAAGTGCGCATGCCCGCTTGAAACAAAGGCTTGGAAACCCGTTCACTGACGTGGAGACAGCTTTACTTTCAGCCAATCGTTGGCGGCGCAACAGACCCTGCTCAGCCAATAGCGAGCGACCTTAAGGTTGTGACATCAGGGATGGGATGCGTTCATTCATTATGTACCCACGTCTGTCCTAAGCCTGTGTGTGCTGCATGTGATCGGAGCTGACCCATATATTACCTCATCGCCATGCTAAAGCTTGACGTACATGGTTGTACATTAAAGAGGCTGCAGGATGTGGAACTTTAAGTCACTTTAACAAATTAAAAGCTTCCTTATTGGCTGAAGCGCTTGGTCCAAGTTCCAGCAAGCTAATAGACTTATATGCTTCGTAATGAGTGCTCCATATGCCAGACTGTAAATGAAATAATGAGCAGGTGGAGTGGACTGTAACAACACGACGAGTTCACCTTTCACTCTCTTTCAAACAGAGTTTTTTTTTTACCAAATCTAACAAGATAAATATAGAGTGTTAGCACACGGCCTGTCATGTTGCTTACATACGTGGCATGTGGAGGAATAAAAAGCAAAGAGCAGGTGGTGCTCGTGTTGGCCTCATAGTTAGAAATATGAAGTTTGACTTCGAGCTCTACTTGAGAAGAGGAACACCCATCTTCTGGTAGTTTCAGACTTAAAGCACGACAACATTTACACAAGTAACCTCGTCTCTGAAAAATCCCTGGATCTCTAAAGGAGATGAAGCAACATGCCCAGAAGATATCTTTAGTGGCTCGAGATGCTCAGAGGAATTGTCCATTCAGGAGCGTTAAATGCTTCCTTGCTGTACATACACTTGAAGGTTTCCCTCCTCCGAGCACAAGTCTTCTTTTTATCCACTCCCTCTCTCTCTCACTCTCACACAAAAGCTTCCAGCTGGGTGGAAGTAATGCTTCCGCCTCACTTTATTGTGCGGTTTGAGTTAAGGCAGAGCGAGGCTGAGTTTAGGGACTTTTCAGACGCTGTGTGGTCCAGAGGTGGATCCAACTCCAGCCCAAATCTGCAGCAGAGGAAAAAAACATCAGCGCGTTTGAAAGCAGAGGAGTGCAAAGACGATATAACATCATGTCAGACACCGACACGGACTCTTTTGTTTCCCTCCCTTTTATTTATCTGCTGCTTTGTAATTCGCCCGGCCTCCTTCGGCATCACAGCCGTTGTGAGACATGAGCTTGCGTGTGTCTGCTGGCGGGCCCGTTTGTGTGCATCAGCCAGTGTGTGTGTGTGTGTGTGTTTGAGGCGAGGTTTGCCAACTGGAGGAATCCGGTTTCAAGTGCTTTAAACTGCATTTACATGGAAGAGGACCAGAGCTGACAGCGAGATCAAGCTCACTGCACACGCTCGAAATGACACTTAAAGCAAAAAATGAGGAAGGAAAGAATTTACGAGGGAGATTTGAGAAAAATAAAGAATGACAGTTAACCATTATGTAATCAAATTTACACCTGCAGCATCCAATTATTTTTCCAGTCCGTTCCTGCACCACGCTTTTAATCAAAGATGTTATTTGCAAATGCGGGATAATCCCCCTCCATCGTTGCAGAAACACAGACAAAAACAAAAAGCACCAACGCCCCAAAACTCTCATGGCATCGCACACAGCTCCGGGGCAGCGGCTCATCGGTGCGAAAGGAAATGTGTCGCTGCCGTGCACGCAATGCCTTACATAACCTGCCTCCTTCTGCCTTATGGGCCTGCCGAGGAGCCAGAGGAGGGAGACGGGGGGGGGGGGGGGCAACATCTCCACTCCACACCCCAGGTCTGGTTCTGCTGATGGACGAGGGATTCACTTTCAACACACCGACACATTCTCTGAGAGGGGGGACACATTTATGACACAAGTAAAAATAACAGAGGGACGTAGTTCCTTCTACATTTAGCATGGACTTATCACGTTAAAAAGATGCTGTAAAAGAAAGGAAATGAATGCAAGGGCAGCACGGATGATTTGGCTCAAATACTGTTCTCATCTCCTAATGCTAAATCGTCTTTATAGAAACCCCAGAAATAGAAAAAAATGCTCTTTTATAAGTACACTAGTAGTTTTAAAAGGCTTTGGATCAACATCCATGAATAATTTCCGGCCCTGTGTGACACATTTCAAACACCAAATTGGAACTCCAAAGCCCCCTTTCTGCAACTTTAATCCACGATGATGTTACACAAGCCGACGTTACACAACCTGAAAACATTCACGCGTCACAGGAAGTAGTTTTGCCGACCTCTGGTCACATGGATGTGCACCGCTGTCAGAGCGTTTACAGTGAGGATCTTCTCCGAAGCCACTGAGAAACTTTGCTCAAGAGCCTCGGCGGTGTGCGGACTTCACGCGGCGATCTGAGTGTGTTTAAACAGTCGGACGGGTCGAGGCTCCGACACTGAAAACACACACATCTGGCTTCACGCAGAGCGTATCCGTTCTCTTTACCGAGAAGTTCAACACTTAACAACAACAAGCAGAAAGTCGTGAAATCCAAGTCGCCCTCTCTGTTTTCTCCCTCACGTTATTTCCTTGGCGGGAAACGGAAAATGTTCAGCAGCTCAGCTGGACGCCTTCGTGTGTTTTGGCACCAAATATTCAACTGTAGGATGTGAGGTATTTTCTCTCATGCATAGTGCACTCGCTCTCCCTCTGTGACAAAAGCCAGAGGGGGAATTCATGTAAAAAATAAATTATAGTTCAAGTGCCAGAAGAGCGTTTGTGGCACAACCAGTCAAAACCAGAAATGTGTCCTCTCCTCCTCCTCTCTTCATGCCCCCCCCCCCCCCCCCCCCTTCACAGCTTCACACACCTCCCTGACAGAGGACTCGTAAACATGAAGAGTCGACAGACATGCACGGACTCATACTCTGCGCCCCTCTTCAAGAATCTGCAGCTCGCCACGGAGGCACAAGGCGAGCAAACGTGACACCTCGGCTGCTCAGTTGCTCGTCTGCTCGGCTATGCAGCAGCAGCAGCAGCAGCAGCAGCAGCCCCCTTTTAAAGCCAACCCCCCCCCCAAAAAAAAATGAACCTGGCAGAGCGGGTTGATGCGTTAAGATCACACCGAGACACAGTTGACCCTGGAGTTTAATCTCCATCAGGACGAGTCAAATACCGGAGACAGATACGCTCATCAATAACTGCTCATTACTCGCTGGAACAGATTGGAGCTTTACCGTCCTTTTGTCATGGATGTTTTTATTAATGTGCCACCTTTAAACGCCTCAAATGCGTGTGTTTTTTTTTTAGTATATGTTGATGGCAAGTGACTAAAATGTCCGATTGATCAAATCTGTGTCGCTGAGAAAAGACCGTACCGGCAGTGAAAGAATCTTTGTTTTTAATCGTTAAAATAAAAAGGCCTCCAGAAATAAGCAAACAGTCGGACTCAGTTTTCAGCCATTCAGATTCAAACAAGCACACCTGCTGTGCTACAAACCCTGAGAAAGACAATATTATGTCAATAACTGTCCCGCTGAGACATTCTGCAGCCATGAAAGCGCACTAATCATTTCTAAGAGTCACAAATGCATTTGTTTGGGACTTGAACGTTGCGTGCAGGAAGGACATTTCCTCTTTGCTGCAAGGCACATTTTAGGTCACTGATTCTCAAAGCACGTCACAGTTATATAAAACAAGCGCTGAGCAGGACGGGGGCATACGCGAGCCAATACTGCCACCTTGTGGGATAACGGCGGTACAGCACGGGGAGAGAACACAACGACAGTGAATGTGACGCCTGTGCTGAAGCGTGGCTTCAACGTCACGTCTCGTTAACAGGCGAGTGAGCTCACGAGCGTCAGGTGTGAAACTGCTCCTGACGTTCAGGAGACGCCGCCCGACAAATCAGAGGAAGAAAGCTGCTGCGAAACGAGAAGATCCACCCGACAGGGCGGCGCAATAAACCTTGACTTTGACCTTTCAAGTACTGAACGCGTGACGTACTCGAGTAGAGAACGTGAGAGGTTGAGAGTTCCCACAGAAGCACATCTGTTTCAAAGACAGTGATGAGTATCAGATAAAGAAAAGTCTGAAGGCTTCAGAGCGCCTGCCCTTACTTCATCAGAAACAAACGATGAGACCCGAGACACTTCCTTTAGGAAGGCTTTAATTAGGAATGATTCCTTTTATGCAACCTAAACCGAAAAAAAAAGAGGACATAAGTGTTCATATCACCGGATCATTTCAGGACCAGTTCATCACACAAAAAGAAGACATTTGAATATGTCTTAACTGTGATTCACTGACTGATTTATTCCTCCCTTCTCAGGTCTGAACCTTTTTTTTTTGTATACGTGTGTTGGATGTATTGTCTGAAATTAACTTGACAGACAGGTGTATATTTTATGAGTCATTTATAACAACTGCTGAACTCATCTTGGGGTGCGTTCACCGGAACAATGTCTCACAAAGACGTCTGCGCGACTCAACGTCTACTTTCATGTCAGACATGCGGCGTTATGAAGATCCTCTTAAGACACTTCAAGACGTTTCAAAAAAACCTCATTTCGCCTGGAGCTCGAGCTTTTTGTCCACATGGAACTCTCCTCCCTTACCACTCACACACCTGACAGCAGAGCAGCTCTCAGGCACATATTCAAAGGAGACTAATCTTTGGATAAAGGGCCATGTGAAGACTTACTGGGCTGAAGTTCAGAACAAAAAAAAGAAACAAACATCACTTGCAGCGACTTGAAATCATAAAAAGGTCAGAGTGTGACCGATGCCTTGAAGTCACAACATGTTTGTGGAAGTTTTGAAAAACAAGATGAGCTTCTTCAGAGTCTGGGAAACGCAGTTTAACAGCATCTGACAAACAGAGAACACGCGCTGCATCACTTGCAACAACAGAAAACACTTTTACTTTGAACACAAACTGATGAACACAAAAGAATTTTGCATTTCCTCCACTGGGGAACAGGAAATGTGTTATATAGCTCTGCAGAAGTTACGATTCAGTTTGACCGTCTTTACAATGTAAGGCGACACACTCTGGTAAGACAAATGACAATGACAGGCGTGTGTGTGCGTGCGTTTTAAACTGGAAGTGTGTGTTCTCCTGCGACTGTGAACTGGCAGCTCTCCAGAAGTCAAATGACTCCAGCAGCTCCGACCTGCAGGCTGAAATTCCACCCAGGGAAGCACCAGGACTCGATGACAGGCCTAATTCATATCACCGTTCCTCACATCACTCTCACTGACGGATCATATACAAACAGGTGAAACGCAGGGACACGCCCTCTCATCTCATCGTCCCTGTTTTACCACACTGACAGCAGTCAAGAATCATGCTGGTGTGAAGATCAGTTTAAAGGGCAGGACAGTGTAAAGCTTTAAGAGACTCTGACAGAACTGCAAGAGACTGAAAAGCATTCAGAGTGGATGTTAAACTCTCTCCAGCTAAGCCTCTCATTTCAAATTGAAGATTGCTCTTGCGATGGCCTTCTTATTGTGAGAGCTTAAGGACTAATTGATTGTTTAATACCCACTGTCCATGCACAGTCGTCAAATGTAAACACAGCTGTAAATGTCTGATGGTAAGAGGGAAACTTGACTTCAACTTGGAAAAGGATTGGAAGAAAAATGCACGACCCAGAGGAACGAAAAGAACATTTAAAAAGAAGCGGATATGATGCACCAAAAAGGCTGCAGATCAGGAGAAGGGGAAGACAATACGAGAGGGAAAGAACGCAGAGACGGATCTCAGCGTGACATGAGCAGGAGTATAAACAAAGCGGATGCACGCGTGGATGGTCTGCAGGACAGTGGCCGATTCACCGCGACACAGACAGACAGATGGGAAACATACTCACAGGGAAGGCGTGCAGAGAGCGTGCACACAGACACACTCTGGCAGTCATGATGGGGTGCCACAGATTGCCGACAAAAGCCTCCACACAGTGAACAGCCCCGCTCTGTCTGCAGCTGACTATTACGAAGACTATGTCAACATGAAAGCAGCAGTTGTTGCACACACACACACACACCCCCCAGGTCTCAAAGTTCCTTAAGTTCAAACAGAAAAAGAACATGTAGCTTCTGTTCAGCTGCTTTGTTCAGAAAAATCTCTCCTGGTCCCATTTTTTAAAATCATCTTACCATTTGGACACTGAAATAAAAGAGACAACATTGAGAAACATGTTTCTATTTCGGCTATGGGTACAGGGTGAGGCCATTTCAGTCCCTCTGTCCCCTGCAGGCATTATTGTTGTACTCACAACACGAATCTCCAGCTAAACCAGAATGCAGGACAGGACAGTGGTAACAGTAGACTGCTGCCACAACAGTGCTCCATTTCTCTGCAGCGAGGGTTCGTCTGATTAATGCAACACAACTCCTGATTCTGTCCACAGACTCGGAAAGAAAGACCAGCACTGTGTCTCCAAATGGAGCCTCAGACGTTTCCCCCCAGATTCTTCTGAAACAAACCTTTAGTCGTGTTTTTTTTTGTTTTGTTTTTTAAACCCCCTGCAGCTGAAGTAACCACACAAGAAAATTAACAGGAACATAGAATTGAGTTATTGTGAGTATAAATAAACCCTGGCACAGATCCCTCGGGGTGATACAAGTCATCGGATTTAGTATCAAGCAGCTGACAAAAATTGAAGAGAGAGAAGTTTTGAACAAAAGAGAAAGGTAGCATGATGAACATGTTGCCTTACTGGCACAAAGAGTCCTAATCTAATGGGAGTAGATGTGTGATCATAGGGGTTCGATGGGGGTGCAGCATCTGCTGAGTCATCTGGCGCCTTCAGTGACTCAGCAGCTCCTCTGCTTCTATTACAGCCACTGATAACGTCCAGTGAGCTTTCTTTCACCCACTGCCTCACGAAGGCTGACAGAGAGGGACCTCAGGGGACAGAGCCAATGTGACATTGGACTTCTAGATCTGAATGAATAAAGGATGGTGTTGCAAGCAGCAACAAAGCAACAAGGGTGTTTTTGCACCTTTACCAGCATCATGTTGTGAATACACCGTTACAAAAGAAATAAGGTAATTGTGATGAAATGCTGCAATGAAAAATAGTAAACCCTCCTGAAGAGGGATGTACCAAAAATAGTAGTTAAACTCTTTTAGCAAAAAAAAAGTTAACAATTTGGCTGTTCATCCTCACCTGTCCTCCTCTCCTTCAGCATGCTGAGACCTGAGTCCTGCAGCAGCAGCGACCATGAACGCGCTCGCCTCAGCAGACATCCCCATATGGGCCAGAGTCCCAGCAGCAACGGCAGCATCTGCAGCCCCTTCCCCACCTGCTGCTGCCGCCCCCAGCCTGGGCAGACCAAGCAGGCCTTGGTGCTGGAGAAGAAGCCTCTGCGCGTCCTCCAGCTGCGATGTTTTTATCAGGCTTCCTCCTCCCGGGATGTGGCTGAAGGTTGCGCCCGGGTTGAGGAGCGGCTGGAGGACAGCTGTGAGAGGTATGTAGGGAGAACCGTGAGTGGGTGCTCCTGGAACTGAGGCAGTGGAGGAGGGCTGGACTTGTGGTTGTGGGTGAGATGGGAGGTTCTGTGGCTGTCCTGTGAAGGTTCCCTGTGCAAGTGGGGCCACCTGACCCTGATTAGGGAGCAGCTGGGTGACGCCGACAGCTGGCTGGGATGTCACACCTGGAGCTGGCGTGATGGAGATTCCTGTTGTAACATGCGGCAACGGAGGCTGAACTTGGGTCTGGAAGGGAGCTGTGGGCTGGATGAAGTCGGGTTGATGGACACTTCCCAGGGGCATGACTCCTGCATGGAGCTGAGGGGCAGGGTAACCTCCCTGGTGGGGATCCACAGCGTACAGCATCTGCTGTGGTATCACAGGTGGAGACTGACTAACACCAGTCTGTGGTGTTGCTGTATTCAGAGGAGCCACTGGTCTTTGCATGTGAGCCCCACCAACCGCGTCTTGGGGTGAAACATACGACAGAGGAGCAGTTTGGGCCATCCCTTGTGGAGGGCTCTGCATTGCTTGTGGACTAGTGAAGTCCTGGCTTGGCAGCTGGTAGGGCTGCAACGTGTGAGGTGGCTGCACAGCAGGTAACCCCTGATTAATCCCAGCATTACCTGCCTCAGTCTCTGCAGCCACCTCTGCACCTTTTGGTGCCTCGGCTGTCGTCGGATGAGGAATCTCCTTTTCGTAATACTCAGTGCAAGTCCATCTTCCTTTGCGGAACGGCTCAGAATTAGTGTCTAGTTTGACCACCCTGAAACGAGATCCCGTCTGCGTTTGGGTGGGCTGGGTTTGAGTGTTGGGAGCAGTAGATGGGCCTGATCCTCCAGCTTGCCCGCTCACGTTGGTGTTGTCAAAACCTGCAGGCCCAGAAGAAGAAACAGCAGCAGCAGACATATTAGAAGTGTTCACACCACCTTGTACTTGAGGATCAGTGGCTGTAACACCAACAATAGGGGCTAATGGTTGCGTTGTCACACCTGTAGATTTCGTGTTATCCAACAAAGGTGGCCTTTGGGACTGGCTAAGCCCACTTTTCATAGCTGGGCTTGAACAACCCAAAGGTGCAATTGGAATAGCTGGGTCACCTTCTCCCAGGCAATCAGAGTAATGGTGGTGGGACTGAGGATAATGTTGATGGGACAAGGTCCCGTTCACCATGGAGGCCTGCTGCTGGGACCCCTGAGGGACGGAATGAGGGTGAAGAGGCTCGTTGGGTGACACGAGTCCAGGTGTGTCGACGCCATGAAGGCTGTTCAGGGTCTCATCGGAGGAGCTCCTCTCCGGCACGCCTGTATCCGTTGCCCTGGAGACGGAGACGTCCAGCATGTCAGAGGAGGAGAGGTCTTCAGTGTGTGACTCGTCCATGTCATCGTAGCTCTCGGTGTCATCTGCTAAACTGTTGTTGCCACTCACGTTGATTTGAGCCGAGGTGACGCTGGTGATCTGAAAGCCACTCTTCTTCTTCACCTGAGCACCAGATACCTGGAGTCCGGGAGACGAGGATCCGGCCGGGGCTGCGCTGTCATCAGCCGAGTTGATTCCTCCTCCAACGGCCGTGGAGGTCGCGGACGCGCCGCTGCTGCCCCTCCTGAAGTGGAAAGACGTTTTCCTGCTCCCAGTCCCAGGAGGGTCTCCAGAAAAGTCCTGGTGGTGCATTTTGTTCTCCTTTTTTTTTTTTTAAACCCTCGCAAGGACTCAAATCAAGGCCAAAAAAAGTGGCTCGGTGACAAGCTAACAAATGCTAGCCCAGCTAGGTCAGCTGCAGTACCGCGATACTAAGGAGCCATAAGTGAGAAGTCAAATGATTGACGTCCTTTAAAAAAAATCAAATTCAGCTAAAAAGCTTACAAACTATCTTCCCCACTTCACAACACTATGACTAATCAAACTCCATCAAAGACGAAAATCAAATAAACAAAGATCCGCCAAGTTAGCTTCGAGGTGGATTAGCTATGCGATCTGCTGCTCGTAATACTTATTTTGAGTGTCACAATAACTGAGCACAAGCCCTGGATTGTAAAGAGACCCCCCTTTAGATGGTCTTTCTCGTCAAAGTGGATTCTTCTGAGCTAGCCGGTGTGTGTCGCAGGAAACCGGCCGAGGCATCCATTCCTCTCCGGGCGTCGAGCCTCCTTTTTCCCCCGAAGCAAAACAAATAAGAACTTAACGACGAATAAACTCCGTCCCTTGTCAAGAGAAGACGCCGTCTGAGTAATATCCGTCTTTGTAGTGGTAGAAAGTGCTCGTTAAGTCCATCTCCATGCGAGTCTCACCGAGTCCGTGTTTGCTGTATCATCGCCGGTGACCAACGGCAGCTAACGGGGCTGTCAAGTCTCGAAAGGCAAACACTGAAACCGCGCATGCGCGTATCTACCCATTTCCTCTGACTGCTGCGACGTTCAGGCTCGGCTTCACAAGTAGGAACAAGCACTATCCGGATTTTTATGTATGGATATGAAGCTGGTAAAATAGCAGTCCAGACGTGTCTCCTGTACAGATATTCATTTTATTGTAATTTTATAATTTGAATGGGAAAATTGACTGATTTCCAATTCCTTTTATCCCTTCATTCAAATGCAGCCCTATCCATTGTCGAAATTACTAGTTATACGAAACAATTAAAGGCAGCATCACATTCTGGGTTGTTTATTTTTGTTGAACCCACTGTTTGGGGAGTGCTACCAGCTGTGACAATTGAACAGTATTGATTGATGTTTTTGAAGCGGCTCAAAACATTAATGTTTTCAATATTCATCGAGTTAATATTTAATATCATAAACAAGTTCCACCCTCATCTAACTTCGGCTCTTAACACTGGTTTTCAAGCACTGTAATACTGAGTTTTCACAAAGCCCATATACTACAAGTACATCGCAATATTTGAACGTTTCAGTCATAATCTTTTTAATTCAGATAACCTTTGGATAGAAAGGATAATAGGCTTAGACATATCATTTAAATCCAGTCATGACACAAAAACTAAGTTGATCCTTTGTCTCACATAGGGCCAACTTGTTCTTCCTGTTTGGATATAAATCCACCAGGCTTAGGACTTTATACAGACCCTCCTCTACATTAAATACAGCAGTAAACCCTTCAAGAGTTTGAACGACGAACCTGCCTTCTGGCATCAGATTCTCATGTTAAACAAACAGGAGTTACTGAATGACTGATGTGCTGCCAGAGTTCAGAGAAAGAAGAGTTGAGACACGTCGGTCAGAGCACTTCCAACATGTCAGCATCACAGCTATTCATAAACGCATCACATGCACCTGTAGGGGAGGGCCGGCTCTGGGGAAGTTCCACTCTGAAGTCTGATTCCAAAAGTTACGTAATGCTGAAACTGAAGAAGGTAAACGGAGAAATGTAAGCCATGCTTTTCGCTGTAAACGTTCAACCTGTACTGATTGAGCATTTAGTCGGTGTTTGGATTAACACAGGAGGGTTGTGTAATTTATTGGTATATTTAGAGTTGTCTACAAACACTTTGTGTTCAAGGACAAAAGGGATTTAAAGTACCAGTGCATCTGGAAAAACATCAGAAATATCAAAAAGGAGACAGTACTTAATATCTAGGAAAAATCTGCTTTTATTCTTTCTGGATAATTTCAGTTGTATAAACAAGTTGCTGAAAGTGAAGCGCATTATCAAAATAAGCTGTCAATCATTTTATTAGAGTCACATAATTAAAAGAAGGAGATCCATTCCAAGAGTTTAAGAGACAAAAAAGAAAAAGTGAGGACAATCAAAATAACGCTGATTCTAATTCTGTCTCAGTGGTGGAAAATCTTGTTCTCACGGCAGCTTCAGAGTGATCCACGACTTTAGTGTTTTTTGCTGAAAATGTACGCACAAATTAAACTGTGGATGAAATACATACACAGTCACTTATCAACATGCATCAAAATGGAAGAATCCTGTTGTTGCTAAATCGAAAAAAATATCCCATCCAGCCCAGAGTGGACCGATGTGTCAATAACGCCCGCTGCAGCCTGCAACTGCTCTGTCAGGTTCACTGAAGTCTTTTTTGAAGGTCTGTGCATATTGGCATTTCACTCATGGCAAATATCTGGAGCCGGAGACAGAAAGAAACACAAGACAATCATTATTAGAAACATTTTCTTTTTTACTTAGAAAGAGCACTGTGGCAGCGATCACTATTTGCTGTCCTTTCACTTCTTATATTTTCCAACCGAACCTCCCTTCAGTGCACTTCCTGGTTTCTCCCCTCCCCTTTGATTAGTTGGCGCTCTATCACTGATTACTTAGAGTGAATTCACCTGCTCTCTGCTTATTTGAGACAGCGCTCCTTTCCATTCTCATGTGGATCTTCACATGGGGTGGCAGTACGGGTAAGGTGTTTTTACTGCTATTTTTAGTTATTGTCTCATCCACTGTCACTTATCTTAAGGACTTCATCTATATCGAATCCTTATTCCATTTACAAAGTCTGATTTGACTTGGTTTTTGTTCTAATTTCATTTGTCTTTCAGTGCTGTTCAAACATCTTGGTTTTTCTGTCCCCTCCTTATTGGACTAAATAAACCTGTTCACCTGGGCCTCATTGTTGGATTCAGCCATCCTGACATCTGTCCATGGCCTCTCATCCTTTAAGAACCCCTTTGTAACAAGCACAATAGGGTTTTCCCTAATAAATATATATATTTAGCGCAAACATGAAAGCTATCTCTTCATGGTGAATATTTGCATAATGCAAGTGTGCAATTATTCCTGGAGCCTTAACTTACTGTGGGACTCTACCTGCAGCTGGTAGATGCTTCTACTCTACAAGCGAGGGGTACAGTTCAACTTTCTACCTCCACTGAGCCTGAAAATGTTTTCGGTCAGATACAGATGAAATCATTAAAAATACAGTGTGCTCCACATCTACCTGCTTCTGCATTTATTTATTGAATTTTTTACTGTTATGATAAGTTAATTCATCGGTCACCTCCTTCAACACACACTCTCTTCTTCATACTTGTACATAGAATAACTGCAATGCCAATAAAGCATTTAAAGCTAGTTCAAAGCATTAATAATAGAGGGGAAAAAGTATTCAAACTATCCTGTCATTTAGATGTGTTGTATCATTACCATCCATTAACCATTTGTGATTAAGTTTTAATAGTATTTGTTTTCCTGTTCTGAACCTCATCTGCATGTACTTGTGAATGAAATGTTTTGGTGTGTTTCAATGTTGCTCAATTTACATTTTCACAAACTGTACACGTCCGCAGGAACGAGTGTGAGCGACTTTAATAAGAAGCCTGCTTCTGACATCATCTAGTTGGTTCTGAGGGTGGCTGCCGATGTTTGCAGGAAATTTTCAGATTTTTCAATTAAATACAGGGGACCTCTCTGCCTTACGTCTCCGTAGTTTTACATTGACATTTTATCTGCGAAGTCTCAAACAGAGGGGCCTTATTATGGAAACAGAACTATGACCTTTAAGGCCCACATTAATGGAGTGTTGTGACAGAGGAGAGAACTGACCATTCTTAAAGTGATACTTCACAATACCTCTCCTGACTATCTGTCCCAACTCACGACCTTCAGATTATGAGACTGATATTTCCAAATCAAAAATATAAACCCGTGTGCAATTAATCATTGCCTAATGTCACCATACACAGTTATAAACAACGATAAGAACTCATTTGGCTGGTTTGTCCTGTTGCTGCATTATTCGGGTGGCAGATTGGCTTGCATACCAAATAAAATGTTTTCCTTAATCCCCTTTTAATATTATTTGTAGTTTGCAAGATTATCAAATCGTGTTTTCAACCATCACTTTAGTACTTTGCAAAATATATAAACATTTGGCATCAATAACCCTTATTTTAATATTAAGGATTATTACCCTCAAGAGAAACTGACAAATATTCAAAAGCATGTATGTAGATGACTATAGATATTTACAGTATATAGCCTGTGAGTGTCTGTGTGTTATATCTTAAGGGCAATAAAAAAAAAAAAACCATTTAGATTTGTTTCATTTATCTAAAGAGGATAAAGAAGAAATGAAGACAGAAATGTTTGTTCAATTTTACATTTTATGACAAACATTAATAAACATCACAGTGATTACAAGAACAATCAAGTGTTGCATAAAAAATAGAAAAATAAATAAAATAATAATAAAAATAATAATGGCATATGACATAGCAAACATGAACCGCATGTTGCCGTCCTTTTCCAGTTTTCCAACTGTACTCCTGGTATTCAGGTTCACAGCTACACGCTGGAGTAGAATAAGTAGAGGACAGGGAAAATAGCCCAGATCTACCACAATAAAATGTTTCCTTTCAACTAAAAACAAGTCTTTTTAGACATTTCTCTGTCAGGCATTTTGATTGATTAAGTCCTAATGTGGAGTGATCCTTAATAAATCCCAGTATTGTTACACACAGAGACTTAAAAAACTCAAGGGTTGTCATTGCTTGGCTTTTGTTTCTTCCCATATCCATGTTTTGCCAGCTCAGCCCTCCATTCTTCATAAGATTGAGTCTCAGACTCTGTGCAGAACCAGTTTCCAAAGTACTGCCGATGTGATTGTGGCTTTCTGTCCTTGTTGCACTTTTTGCAAATGATGACGTCCGACTTCTTTTCATATTTTCTTGTCATTTGTCCAGCGCGCTCTTTGTCTTGCTTTCTCTTCCTGTATTGCTGGGTTGTATACGGAACATCTTTACTTGAGGTCTGTGTCTGAGTTAAGGGTGGCATGAATGATGGTGGTATGGTGATGAACATCATCTGTGAGGGTCCTGCAGAACACTGAACAGATGGTGGAAAGACAGGACTTTGGGGTTGTGGAGCCTGGGAGATAGTCTGAGGTTGTGGCCTTCTCTTCAGCTTTGCCTCCCCAGCAGTGTTAGGAGGAAGAATGAAAGAATGAGGCTCAGCCAAACTACTATATAGCAGAGCAGTTCGTTTCTGCAAAGCCGCAGGAAGCTTTTCAGATGCTGCCATCGGTGCGTCTGGAGCTGGGAAGCCTTGCATCACAGTTTGTTGTTCCTGTGACCTACAACGCCTGCTGTACCTGAAGACAAAAAAAACCTTAAGCAACAAGTTTTATCAACTGATCAAATGTATCCAATAGCACTTCATAACATAAGATAAGTCAAGATACAAGGTTTAATTGTTCTCAAAGGAACATTTGTCTTGGACTCTTTGCTGCAATTACAAGAGTATAAAGAAGTAAATAAATAGAGATCAGAAGTCTTCAACGTTAGCCTATCATCTTTCTGCTGTCTTTTTGATCATGTTTTGTTTTGCTTTTAGTACATTCATGTTGCTGTTGTGTGCCCCCTTCTCCACCATCATCATGGCTAGTTGGAGACCCATTACATGCAAAATTTCACTTCACCTATCTCTCTCTCCTGATTGAACTGAAACATGCTAAATTACTCACCATTGTGTGAGAGTTGCAGCATTCACTACTGGGAGCTGGATGGTGGTGGCACTCATAACCTTAGCATTGTTTATGATGCACTCTCTGATGTTGTTGTAAGCACGTAACACCATTGTAAAGCGTGACACCCTTGCTCCTTCACAGCACATAGTGTTTGGGTAGTAAGCACAGAGCCTTGTAAAGATGGCCTCGACAACTCTGTTGCACTCAGGCCATTGTGCAGGACTGTGAGCTCCAAAGAAACTCCTGCAAATGACAACAAAATACACAATATTAATGTAGGATTATTCATATATTCTTATTATTAATTCTTACTATCTGTGTTATTCTATTTTCCTTCTGTCTTTCCTATTTTGTGTTGACCTGACATTTCAGTTTGCTTAATTAGACATACCTTTTGGTGCTCTCCACACCTGGATTACACTATATTATAGGATGATTGTACTTTTTTAACTGTTTTCACATTTAACAATGAAATGGTCCTTCGTTTCATCATTCTTGTATTTTTTTTCACTGAAAATAATGTAAGGCCATGAAGTTTCAGGTGGAAAACACTTATTGTATTATTTTTCGGTAATTAACAATACAAAACGGGTTTATTCGACCCAAACACCACTTCCACAGCTTGCGAAATTGTATTTTTTTTCCCTATATGCCTGTTTTTTTACACCAATTATATTCAGTCATGATCGCCTGGCCGGTTGCGAATAGCTGTAACGGACAATCAGCCAATATGAAGGAACATAAAATCAGCCAATGGGAAGTATCTATTTTTTTAGGCTAAGGCGTTCAAACGCTTACTTAGAGGTGTGGGTTCAAAGCCCCGCTGAAACATTAGAGATGAGATTTAGGATGATTGTAATTCATGAAAGATGCTTCAGTTGTTGATATCTTGCAGTTTTTCCAGTGAAACACATTGTTTAATATTGACTTTGATAGATTCCTTTTGTTGTTACCTTGTTTACTGAGAGTGAAGTACCTGAAGTTGATCAATTACAAATCATTTTAGTTTAAAATTTTTATTTATTCATATTTACTAAGATCTGAATATATCACTGATTTTCTTGTTTTCTGTACAGATGAAATCATGTACACGTTCTAAAAAGTAATATAAAAGTTTGAAACAGCACTGAAATGTCCATGCTGGTGAACCAGCAGCAGTAAACATTTTTATTCAGACAAAGTCAAGCATATATTTGAGACATAACATACATAACATCTGACATAACATTAAAACTTGCTTGTCAAAACTATTTTCCTAAACAAAATTGAGATGTATTTTTTATTGCTTCATGGGTTCAAAATAAAATAACTTCTTTTCAACTTAAATGTACCATTTATATTCAAAAGCTTTTAAGTTATAATTTAAATGTTTTAACATCATGTCAACATAAGAAACACCTATTAACTATTAAAGGACAAACTTGAACACACTTGGAGTCAGTAGGAATGCAGTGCTGGGGAAGGAATGAGGTACAAGCAATGCACAAGGTTTTGAATTGCCAGCATAGCATTGCATGGTGAAACACAGAGCTATTAGAGTAGTTCAATTACCATATTTACAAGTAACACTTTGATATTTACATATATACATACATCTAATCCAAATAAAATAATTACAAAGAAGGCAATTAGTGCTTCTTTTCATCCACCCATCTTTGTCTCTCTAGCACATAGAATGGAGATGCCTGAAAGTCTTTCCAGCTCTTCTCACTGGTCATGCCCTTATCCTTGTACAAAGAGTACACTTTAGAAGGGCAGTAGATGTATTTTCCTGCCACTCCTGGGAAGTTTGAATGGATATGTGGGCTGTTCGGCCCCTGTTTCAGTTCCAGGTGACAGAATCTGCAGAGGCGGCCAGTTTGATGGGGGTCCAGCCTTTTCCTTTTTTTCTCCACCTTATCCTCCACCCTTTTTTTGGTTTCCTCCAGCTCCCTTCGGAAGAAATCAGTTTTTGCAAACTGCTCAAAGGGCATCATTGCATCAGAAAGTCCCTCAGCAGCATAACTTTGATGCACCTTCTTTGAGCAGTAGAAATAACGCACAGGCCCCTGTTGATAAAAGTGGTGGATGGTGGATCCATCAGTCTCGTATCGAGACTTGGGCTGTCCACAGGCAAGACATGTCTTTGTCTGCCTTTTCTTCTGCTCTGGCTGGTGCCGTAATTGTTGTTGTTGCTGCTGCTGCTTTTCCAAGATGCCCTCCACAATTTTCTCAAGGGAGCCTTGGGTTAGAGGTGTGGGCAGGGCAGGTGTAGGGAGGTTGACAACAGCTGCCTCCATGGTGACCACAGGAACACTAGCCATCTCACTCCCCAGGAGCCTGGACATAGCTGGCTCTTGACTTTTGAACTCCTCCAGCAGGCAGTCAGTCAAGTAAAAACCAGACACAGAGACTCCACCCCAGCCATCTATGTTATTGTATGGCCCGAAAGCCCGTGGCTGGTTTTCCCGTCTCAGGAACTGCCCAATGGTCCTCTGACCATACACTCCGGCCTCAGCATCTCTGACAGTTTGTATGGCATGCAGGTATGCCAGGTGAGCTCGCTCATACTTGAGGTGCATGAGCTCATTCACCTGGTTGGCCATATCAGTTGGTGACTTGCCAGTGCGCCTCAGCTCATCCATCACAGACTTGCAGATGGCCTTCTTGTGAGTCAGGAACGCAGGCAGAAGGTTGGTGAAGCGCTTGGGCAGTTTCTCCAGCCATCGCGGACTGTCAGCAAACCAGGTCTTTCGGCAAGCCTTGCAGCAGAGTCGTGAGGAGAGGATGAAATATTGACCGCTGGTGCCAACAATCACTCGAGGCCTGCCCACCCCTGCAGAGACCACCTGTGGACTAGGACAGCCATGGAGACAGGGCAGGATGTAATTGTTCCTCAGCCTGATCATAATGTCACTCTCAGGTTTCCAAATAAAAAATGGGTGGAGCTGAAAGAAGTTAGGGGATGGGAGCTCAGCCACAGAATCTATAAGCTCAGGTTGTGGAGGAAGTCGCAACAATGAAATGGCGTTCCCTGGATTACGAAGTGGATGAGACCCAGGCCACAGTCCGAGATCCTGAAGCTCTGTCCTCATCCAGAGCTTCTGGTGCTGAGAACAGTTCCAGCTGCTCATATCACGATCAGGCACAGGAACAGGAACTGGAGACTGAGTTGAGGGAACTGGGATTTTAAAAAAGAAGGATGGCAGGACACAAAAAAATTATTATTTGTTTGGCTGTGATAATTATTAAAGGTTGCATAGTTAGCGTGAACACTTTAGAGAACAATTAACACAACATCTCAGTGTCAGAAGTTCAGACAACGGAGGGCATGTTTACATTCTCTACGTTCTTACCATCTTCAACACTGTCTTCAAGACTGGGTTCTTTTTGGGCAGAGGTGGGAGCAGCACTTGTTCTGGGAGCAGCACTTGTGCTGGGAGCAGCACTTGTGCTGGGTCCTGAAAAGGAGTACAGTCTTTCTGTTATGCATTTGTAAAGGCAATAAACATAAATAAATAATGACAAAATATAAAGAGATTGTGAACATTATTCTCAGTTACGTCAGCTGCGTGTTAAGCAGATTTGTAATTGAACATCAGCCATACAGTTAAATGGAAACATACTGTACCTGGTTTTGACTCAGGCCTCTCTGGTTTTGTGGTACCAGTAGTCTCCTTGACTAGGAAGGCCAGCTCTGGTGGAAGGGGCACAGGTGTCTTCCTTTTCACACCCGGTGACACTGATGCAGCTACAGGAAAGTTAATATGCTCATCATTTATTATTTTACAGTCACACACTTAATCATGCAATTGTTATTATCTTTTTTATCCAACATAAATCTTGTGTGTGAAGATACCTTACTAATGAAGCTAGTTTAGATCCTGAGTCTGATTTATGAACAGTATTACAGTATGTTTACCTCCACCTTGTGATGCCTGAACTGTAGTGGTAATGTTCGGCACAGGTTTGGACAGCGCCGCAGAAGGAACTAAGATAGACAAAATGATCAGTCATTTCCAAATTCACAATGCAAGTGCTGGTGTTAGTAGGAACTTAAATAGTCAAACTTTACTTCTCCTGCTTTTCAAAATCTTGAAATGTTAAATTGAGAAACAAACAATACTAATCACTACTCTCTAGTCTAAGCAGGAGGAGCTTTATGACTTAATGAACAAGCATGCATTCAAGTATTAGTGCCCAATGTTATGCCCAATATATTTGTTTGTTAATAAAACATGCATTGAAAACAGAATGCTTACTTACCCTCATCGAAGTGATCAATTCATAGTCCTTAGGACGGCAAGTATAATGGCAGCTAACAGTATTATTAATGGAACACAGCCGGAACATGGCCAGAACACATACAACACGAAGAAATTCATTAAATACAGGTTCAGTGTTGAGGGGGGATGCATCATGTAAAAGAATCGTACTCCTGTACTGAATTCTGTTATTTAAAAACCTGTCTTTGATCCTGGGGAAACTCCTGGTATGGCAGCAGCTGGTTACAAACAGAAAATGGGAATCAGATGTAACACAGAGTTTGCCACTGTAAGTTCTGACATCAATCAGTCAATGTAATAAAGGTGTACTTACAGGTCTTCACTTCTATTTCAGAGGACTTCATGCTCATCATCGCGCTCTCAAGCTCTTCATCCTCATCCATTGCTGTGGTCCAGACAAATATTACAGGGTACAAAATAAGTACAAGTTCACATAAATTAGGATAAGTTAAAAGTATTAGTCACAAGTCATCAGAAATGGCAAATAAAAATATGAATGATAAGCATTTGTAATGTCATCAAGAACTGCCTATAAAAATATAAATGAATTAATTTACCCAGGGGTTTGGGGACCCTTAAAGCAGGTTGTGCAGGTGGGGAAGCAGAGTCCGATTGCTGCCTCTTCTGCAGGTACTGCTGCAGCTTGAACATGTGTGTACCTGGGACACAGCTCTTCCCCAAAATAAAGGTTGCATAGCCATCAGCTCTGCTGTCCCATATCTCCTTCCAGGTGCTCTTGGCTCGAGTACCAAAGCCAACCAGTTGGTCATCTTCCAATGAGGCTGCCACATGACCCCCTCCACTGGACTCATAGGTTAGGAGAGACTGGATCTCAGCAAAACTCAGGGAGTAATTGACAAAGGACTGTAGGCTGTCCTTGCTATGCCCTTCAGTCACACTGACTCCTGACGCTTCCTCCTTCTGCAAGTTCTTAATAAGATACATCGTGTACCCAATGTCATTTTCCAAAAGCCACCTGAAAGACTTCCCTTTATATTTTCCAAACTGCAGGATGTAGTCTCCCAGCACCTCTGTTCGGTCTGAGGCGTCCCCTCCTCTCTGACGGACCACAGTCCGAGCATTTTGATGAACAAGGTCTTTCCGTATGGGCGCAGACTTGTCCTGCAGACTGGAGTCCTCCTTAATTCTCCTGGCTTCCACTGATGGCTCCTGGAGGAGAAATCCCAGTGGTCCCTTGCGGAACACAACACAGACTTTCCCCGGAAAGAACGACATTTTCTTGTGCATCTTTACCTAATAGAAAAAAATGATAGAATTTTAGGTTATTATAATGAAATACTTTGAGAAGGTGTTTGTGAAAAAATACTACAGTTTTCTCAATCACATGCTATAATCTCACTCAACAAAGTGACCAACTAAACATCTTAGTGCTGCAAAACTTCTCTGAAGATCTTGGATCTTTAGGAAAAAGTTCACAAGGTGAAGAAGACAATGGTTTTTCACACCTTTTTGATCTTCCCCTACTCTGGGAGCCTAGGGAGGGGTGTGTGTGTTTGTGCATCTGAGTGTCTGCTTGAGATCTAAAGGGTAAGAAGGTGGGGGAGCATCAGGAGTGGAAAAGTACAGGATGTGGGGGAGGACCCTGTTTGTGCGTGTGCCTAAGCACCTGTGTTACAACTATAGTGTAACTGATAAAAGTTTACTCTATGGCACCACTTAAAAGATAATGTTAGAATAAGCTGGTAGTATCAGTCTCTTAAGAAGTAAGCGATACTGAGGCAATGTTAACTCTTCAACACATTGTCAGAAACCGACTGACCATAATTTTTGACATTATGACACAAAAACTATGCGTAATAATACATATAACGATCATGTTCATTCATGATTAAACTTTTATTTTACCATTTCCAACTACTGTAGGCTACATACAAGCCAGTAGCCCGTCTCGTTACGTTGGCCTACCGCAACATATCATACGGGCTCATTATCGCGTATTTACAACACAGGCAAAGTAATGTATAAAAACTACGAGCTATGTATGCTCTTCGTGGCCACTGGACGCATCTCTATAGACCAAGTGAGCGGTGCTGAGGTGAAAACTACACATACTAAAATTAAAGAGTTTATTAAGGATTTGGCGATTAATTTCACCATGAGAAATGAGCCCCATGCGTGTCGGTAAAGTGGGAAAGAGCTGTCAAGATATCATCTAAAAACATGAGAACTGAATACATGCTATTTAATAATGATCATGTTCATTCATCATTTATCCCGTTATTACACCAAAATTGTCTGAGAGGAAAGTTGCAGAAGTTCTGCCACATACTGACGGCTACGTTACACAGGCCTATACAAACTACCTGCTATATAAAACCTTGATTCCATAAATTGACCAAAATTTATGCCAAACAAATTCTCTTACCTTCGATTAATGATAATTCCGCCGTGAAGAGATTGAAAAAAGAGAATGTCGTCTTATTTCCACCGAGGTTAGAGGCGAATAAAAGATTCTGAGGCTGCGCGAATCCTGAAATACACTCGGGACAGCGCCACATAGTCGTTGTGGCCAAAAGTATATTACATCCGTAGTGGTTTAGGACTACCATAGAGAATGAATGGGAGCTGGACAACCAGCCAATAAGTAACATAAAATCAGCCAATGGGAAGTATCTATTTTTTTAGGCTAAGGCGTTCAAACGCTTACTTAGAGGTGTGGGTTCAAAGCCCCGCTGAAACATTAGAGATGAGATTTAGGATGATTGTAATTCATGAAAGATGCTTCAGTTGTTGATATCTTGCAGTTTTTCCAGTGAAACACATTGTTTAATATTGACTTTGATAGATTCCTTTTGTTGTTACCTTGTTTACTGAGAGTGAAGTACCTGAAGTTGATCAATTACAAATCATTTTAGTTTAAAATTTTTATTTATTCATATTTACTAAGATCTGAATATATCACTGATTTTCTTGTTTTCTGTACAGATGAAATCATGTACACGTTCTAAAAAGTAATATAAAAGTTTGAAACAGCACTGAAATGTCCATGCTGGTGAACCAGCAGCAGTAAACATTTTTATTCAGACAAAGTCAAGCATATATTTGAGACATAACATACATAACATCTGACATAACATTAAAACTTGCTTGTCAAAACTATTTTCCTAAACAAAATTGAGATGTATTTTTTATTGCTTCATGGGTTCAAAATAAAATAACTTCTTTTCAACTTAAATGTACCATTTATATTCAAAAGCTTTTAAGTTATAATTTAAATGTTTTAACATCATGTCAACATAAGAAACACCTATTAACTATTAAAGGACAAACTTGAACACACTTGGAGTCAGTAGGAATGCAGTGCTGGGGAAGGAATGAGGTACAAGCAATGCACAAGGTTTTGAATTGCCAGCATAGCATTGCATGGTGAAACACAGAGCTATTAGAGTAGTTCAATTACCATATTTACAAGTAACACTTTGATATTTACATATATACATACATCTAATCCAAATAAAATAATTACAAAGAAGGCAATTAGTGCTTCTTTTCATCCACCCATCTTTGTCTCTCTAGCACATAGAATGGAGATGCCTGAAAGTCTTTCCAGCTCTTCTCACTGGTCATGCCCTTATCCTTGTACAAAGAGTACACTTTAGAAGGGCAGTAGATGTATTTTCCTGCCACTCCTGGGAAGTTTGAATGGATATGTGGGCTGTTCGGCCCCTGTTTCAGTTCCAGGTGACAGAATCTGCAGAGGCGGCCAGTTTGATGGGGGTCCAGCCTTTTCCTTTTTTTCTCCACCTTATCCTCCACCCTTTTTTTGGTTTCCTCCAGCTCCCTTCGGAAGAAATCAGTTTTTGCAAACTGCTCAAAGGGCATCATTGCATCAGAAAGTCCCTCAGCAGCATAACTTTGATGCACCTTCTTTGAGCAGTAGAAATAACGCACAGGCCCCTGTTGATAAAAGTGGTGGATGGTGGATCCATCAGTCTCGTATCGAGACTTGGGCTGTCCACAGGCAAGACATGTCTTTGTCTGCCTTTTCTTCTGCTCTGGCTGGTGCCGTAATTGTTGTTGTTGCTGCTGCTGCTTTTCCAAGATGCCCTCCACAATTTTCTCAAGGGAGCCTTGGGTTAGAGGTGTGGGCAGGGCAGGTGTAGGGAGGTTGACAACAGCTGCCTCCATGGTGACCACAGGAACACTAGCCATCTCACTCCCCAGGAGCCTGGACATAGCTGGCTCTTGACTTTTGAACTCCTCCAGCAGGCAGTCAGTCAAGTAAAAACCAGACACAGAGACTCCACCCCAGCCATCTATGTTATTGTATGGCCCGAAAGCCCGTGGCTGGTTTTCCCGTCTCAGGAACTGCCCAATGGTCCTCTGACCATACACTCCGGCCTCAGCATCTCTGACAGTTTGTATGGCATGCAGGTATGCCAGGTGAGCTCGCTCATACTTGAGGTGCATGAGCTCATTCACCTGGTTGGCCATATCAGTTGGTGACTTGCCAGTGCGCCTCAGCTCATCCATCACAGACTTGCAGATGGCCTTCTTGTGAGTCAGGAACGCAGGCAGAAGGTTGGTGAAGCGCTTGGGCAGTTTCTCCAGCCATCGCGGACTGTCAGCAAACCAGGTCTTTCGGCAAGCCTTGCAGCAGAGTCGTGAGGAGAGGATGAAATATTGACCGCTGGTGCCAACAATCACTCGAGGCCTGCCCACCCCTGCAGAGACCACCTGTGGACTAGGACAGCCATGGAGACAGGGCAGGATGTAATTGTTCCTCAGCCTGATCATAATGTCACTCTCAGGTTTCCAAATAAAAAATGGGTGGAGCTGAAAGAAGTTAGGGGATGGGAGCTCAGCCACAGAATCTATAAGCTCAGGTTGTGGAGGAAGTCGCAACAATGAAATGGCGTTCCCTGGATTACGAAGTGGATGAGACCCAGGCCACAGTCCGAGATCCTGAAGCTCTGTCCTCATCCAGAGCTTCTGGTGCTGAGAACAGTTCCAGCTGCTCATATCACGATCAGGCACAGGAACAGGAACTGGAGACTGAGTTGAGGGAACTGGGATTTTAAAAAAGAAGGATGGCAGGACACAAAAAAATTATTATTTGTTTGGCTGTGATAATTATTAAAGGTTGCATAGTTAGCGTGAACACTTTAGAGAACAATTAACACAACATCTCAGTGTCAGAAGTTCAGACAACGGAGGGCATGTTTACATTCTCTACGTTCTTACCATCTTCAACACTGTCTTCAAGACTGGGTTCTTTTTGGGCAGAGGTGGGAGCAGCACTTGTTCTGGGAGCAGCACTTGTGCTGGGAGCAGCACTTGTGCTGGGTCCTGAAAAGGAGTACACTCTATCTGTTATGCATTTGTAAAGGCAATAAACATAAATAAATAATGACAAAATATAAAGAGATTGTGAACATTATTCTCAGTTACGTCAGCTGCGTGTTAAGCAGATTTGTAATTGAACATCAGCCATACAGTTAAATGGAAACATACTGTACCTGGTTTTGACTCAGGCCTCTCTGGTTTTGTGGTACCAGTAGTCTCCTTGACTAGGAAGGCCAGCTCTGGTGGAAGGGGCACAGGTGTCTTCCTTTTCACACCCGGTGACACTGATGCAGCTACAGGAAAGTTAATATGCTCATCATTTATTATTTTACAGTCACACACTTAATCATGCAATTGTTATTATCTTTTTTATCCAACATAAATTTTGTGTGTGAAGATACCTTACTAATGAAGCTAGTTTAGATCCTGAGTCTGATTTATGAACAGTATTACAGTATGTTTACCTCCACCTTGTGATGCCTGAACTGTAGTGGTAATGTTGGCCAGGGGTTTGGACAGCGCCACAGAAGGAACTAAGATAGACAAAATGATCAGTCATTTCCAAATTCACAATGCAAGTGCTGGTGTTAGTAGGAACTTAAATAGTCAAACTTTACTTCTCCTGCTTTTCAAAATCTTGAAATGTTAAATTGACAAACAAACAATACTAATCACTACTCTCTAGTCTAAGCAGGAGGAGCTTTATGACTTAATGAACAAGCATGCATTCAAGTATTAGTGCCCAATGTTATGCCCAATATATTTGTTTGTTAATAAAACATGCATTGAAAACAGAATGCTTACTTACCCTCATCGAAGTGATCAATTCATAGTCCTTAGGACGGCAAGTATAATGGCAGCTAACAGTATTATTAATGGAACACAGCCGGAACATGGCCAGAACACATACAACACGAAGAAATTCATTAAATACAGGTTCAGTGTTGAGGGGGGATGCATCATGTAAAAGAATCGTACTCCTGTACTGAATTCTGTTATTTAAAAACCTGTCTTTGATCCTGGGGAAACTCCTGGTATGGCAGCAGCTGGTTACAAACAGAAAATGGGAAATCAGATGTAACACAGAGTTTGCCACTGTAAGTTCTGACATCAATCAGTCAATGTAATAAAGGTGTACTTACAGGTCTTCACTTCTATTTCAGAGGACTTCATGCTCATCATCGCGCTCTCAAGCTCTTCATCCTCATCCATTGCTGTGGTCCAGACAAATATTACAGGGTACAAAATAAGTACAAGTTCACATAAATTAGGATAAGTTAAAAGTATTAGTCACAAGTCATCAGAAATGGCAAATAAAAATATGAATGATAAGCATTTGTAATGTCATCAAGAACTGCCTATAAAAATATAAATGAATTAATTTACCCAGGGGTTTGGGGACCCTTAAAGCAGGTTGTGCAGGTGGGGAAGCAGAGTCCGATTGCTGCCTCTTCTGCAGGTACTGCTGCAGCTTGAACATGTGTGTACCTGGGACACAGCTCTTCCCCAAAATAAAGGTTGCATAGCCATCAGCTCTGCTGTCCCATATCTCCTTCCAGGTGCTCTTGGCTCGAGTACCAAAGCCAACCAGTTGGTCATCTTCCAATGAGGCTGCCACATGACCCCCTCCACTGGACTCATAGGTTAGGAGAGACTGGATCTCAGCAAAACTCAGGGAGTAATTGACAAAGGACTGTAGGCTGTCCTTGCTATGCCCTTCAGTCACACTGACTCCTGACGCTTCCTCCTTCTGCAAGTTCTTAATAAGATACATCGTGTACCCAATGTCATTTTCCAAAAGCCACCTGAAAGACTTCCCTTTATATTTTCCAAACTGCAGGATGTAGTCTCCCAGCACCTCTGTTCGGTCTGAGGCGTCCCCTCCTCTCTCACGGACCACAGTCCGAGCATTTTGATGAACAAGGTCTTTCCGTATGGGCGCAGACTTGTCCTGCAGACTGGAGTCCTCCTTAATTCTCCTGGCTTCCACTGATGGCTCCTGGAGGAGAAATCCCAGTGGTCCCTTGCGGAACACAACACAGACTTTCCCCGGAAAGAACGACATTTTCTTGTGCATCTTTACCTAATAGAAAAAAATGATAGAATTTTAGGTTATTATAATGAAATACTTTGAGAAGGTGTTTGTGAAAAAATACTACAGTTTTCTCAATCACATGCTATAATCTCACTCAACAAAGTGACCAACTAAACATCTTAGTGCTGCAAAACTTCTCTGAAGATCTTGGATCTTTAGGAAAAAGTTCACAAGGTGAAGAAGACAATGGTTTTTCACACCTTTTTGATCTTCCCCTACTCTGGGAGCCTAGGGAGGGGTGTGTGTGTGTGTGTGTGTGTTTGTGCATCTGAGTGTCTGCTTGAGATCTAAAGGGTAAGAAGGTGGGGGAGCATCAGGAGTGGAAAAGTACAGGATGTGGGGGAGGACCCTGTTTGTGCGTGTGCCTAAGCACCTGTGTTACAACTATAGTGTAACTGATAAAAGTTTACTCTATGGCACCACTTAAAAGATAATGTTAGAATAAGCTGGTAGTATCAGTCTCTTAAGAAGTAAGCGATACTGAGGCAATGTTAACTCTTCAACACATTGTCAGAAACCGACTGACCATAATATTTGACATTATGACACAAAAACTATGCGTAATAATACATATAACGATCATGTTCATTCATGATTAAACTTTTATTTTACCATTTCTAACTACTGTAGGCTACATACAAGCCAGTAGCCCGTCTCGTTACGTTGGCCTACCGCAACATATACGGGCTACCAATATTAAATGACATGTAAACCGTAACTGTACACAAAAATATGTTCATTCATCATTATCGCATATCGTATTTACAACACAGGCAAAGTAATTTATAACTACGAGCTATGTATGCTCTTCTCTATAGACCAAGTGAGCGGTGCTGAGGTAACTTTACCGCAACATTAGAAACGGACTACCACGATTGGTTGTCATAATAACACATAATGAATGACATGAAAACTATCCATATTTAAATTGGAGAGTTTAAGGATTTGGCGATTAATTTCACCAAGAGAAATGAGCCCCGCGCAGGCTCTGAGAGGTGACACAGAGTCAGTGTCGGTAAAGTGGGAAAGAGCTGTCAAGATATTATCAAAAAAACATGAGAACTGAATACATGCTATTTAATAATGCCCATATTCATTCATCATTTATCCCGTTATTACACCAAAATTGTCTGAGAGGAAAGTTGCCGAAGTTCTGCCACATACTGACGGCTACGTTACACAGGCCTATACAAACTACCTGCTAAATAAAACCTTGATTCCATAAATTGACCAAAATTTATGCCAAACAAAGTCTCTTACCTTCGGTTAATGATAACTCCACCGTGAAGAGATTGAAAAAAGAGAATGTCGTCTTGTTTCCACCGAGGTTAGAGGCGAATAAAAGATTCTGAGGCTGCGCGAATCCTGAAAGACACTCGGGACAGCGCCACATAGTCGTAGTGGCCAAAAGTATATTACATCCGTAGTGGTTTAGGACTACCATAGAGAATGAACGGGAAACCGTTCAGGGCCTTTCAGCTAAACAGTTCTCAACTGCGGCGCGGGAGGCCCGGGTTCGATTCCCAGCCAATGCAACACATGTTTTCTGGATTAGGAGGACAATGATTAAGGTCAAATCTTCCAAATTGCCAACTGGGGGATCTTGGAAGTAACTTTTGGAACCATCACATGATCAGGCCTTTTGCTGACACAGGGAGGCCGGCCCAAAATGGGCCTAATTATCTTGTAGTGTGTACCTGGCTTAACACGCCATCATAAAGCTGGTTTAATAGCAGGGAATGCTAACCCTCTGGGCTACCTGTCCAAAAGGTGACCCACTGTTGCTACGCACCACCCCAGCCTCATAGAGCTAGTTAAAAACTGGGAAAGACTGGCTGCATCAAGAGTAAAACGCCTCTGTTGCAGTACTTGCCACAATCAAGTCATATCCATTACACGTCATGAAGCAGACGTGTCATCAACGGCAACACATATCAAAACTCATGCCCCGTGTGAGGCTCGAACTCACGACCTTCAGATTATGAGACTGACGCGCTGCCTACTGCGCCAACGAGGCATATTTCTCTTGCAAAATCATTGAAAAAAAAAAAAAATTCAGCAGTATTCCCTGCAGTATCCAAAAAACACAAGCCCACCGCTGAAGAAAAAAACTTATTGCTAGAGCTCCAGCTCTGTTGGATCACATCCCATGGTTCAGGCTACACACCAGCTAAAAATTACGCTTGACAACAATCAAATCTTTGCACATGCAATCTTTGTAAACTTGCTCCATCCAATTCTACCACTGAACCACCAATGGTCACATGCTTAACTTCATTGCATGTGCAGGGCAACCAAAGGGTCATGGTAAAGTATAGCAGTCCCTCCCGGATTTGGCGATGTTGCGATTGCAACAATTCAAATAATTCAACCAAATACGCTGGCATAGTTACTTCCGGCGTAGTAACTTCCGACTTGGCCTACAAAAATACGTTATCACTATTTCATAAAACATTTACCTTCAGTAGACCTGTTAATGAAGCTGTCTGTTTTGCGTCTACATTTGATAGGTTGCTAGCAACAACCGCTAGGCTAGCTACAGCACCAGTGTGTGCTGTCCAAGCCAATACTGAATGAATCTTTGAAGGCAACATTTTCCCCAAGCCTCCGATATGAAGTTCCTGCAGCGTTGCTGTTTCTTCACTGAAAAATGACACAAAAATTCCTTTGTTTCAAGCATTGGTGGTTCAGTGGTAGAATTCTCGCCTGCCACGCGGGAGGCCCGGGTTCGATTCCCGGCCAATGCAACACATGTTTTCTGGATTAGGAGGACAATGATTAAGGTCAAATCTTCCAAATTGCCAACTGGGGGATCTTGGAAGTAACTTTTGGAACCATCACATGATCAGGCCTTTTGCTGACACAGGGAGGCCGGCCCAAAATGGGCCTAATTATCTTGTGGTGTGTACCTAGCTTAACACGCCATCATAAAACTGGTTTAATAGCAGGGAATGCTAACCCTCTGGGCTACCTGTCCAAAAGGTGACCCACTGTTGCTACGCACCACCCCAGCCTCATAGAGCTAGTTAAAAACTGGGAAAGACTGGCTGCATCAAGAGTAAAACGCCTCTGTTGCAGTACTTGCCACAATCAAGTCATATCCATTACACGTCATGAAGCAGACGTGTCATCAACGGCAACACATATCAAAACTCATGCCCCGTGTGAGGCTCGAACTCACGACCTTCAGATTATGAGACTGACGCGCTGCCTACTCAGCGCAGGCCAGCGCGCATTGGTCGAGGTAAACAACAAGAAATCGGTTGAAATGACGCTGAGATCAGTAGATCGAATCCTGTTCATGATGAACTCGTTGGGATTCCCACATCATAAACATTGTATATTAATATTTCCAAATCAAATATATAAACCCGTGTGCAATTAATCTTTGCCTAATGTCACTATACACAGTTATAAACAACGATAAGAACTCGTTTATTTGGCTGGTTTTGTCCTGTTGTGGCATTATTCGGACAGCAGGTGGCAGATTGGCTTGCATACCAAATCAAATGTTTTCCTTAATCCCCTTTAAATATTATTTGTAGTTTGCAAGATTATCAAATCGTGTTTTAACCATAATTTTAGTATTTTTGCAAAATGTATAAGCCTATATTAAATTCCCCACAACATTTGGCATCAATAACCCTTATTTTAATATTAAGGATTATTACCCTCAAGAGAAACTGACTAGTATTCAAAAGCATGTATGTAGATGACTATAGATATTTATATAGCCTATGAGTGCCTGTGTGTTATATCTTATGGGCAATAAAAAGAAAAGAAAAAGACACATTTAGATTTGTTTCATTTATCTAAAGAGGATAAAGAAGAAATGAAGACAGAAATGTTTGTTTGTTCAATTTGACATTTTATGAAAAACATTAATAAACAACACAGTGATTACAAGAACAATCAAGTGTTGCATAAAAAAATAGAAAAAAAATAGAATAATAATAAAAACAATAATGGCATATGACACAGCAAACATGAACCGCATGTAGCCAGCCTTTTCCAGTTTTCCAACTGTACTCCTGGTATTCAGGTTCACAGCTACACACTGGAGTAGAGTAAGTAGACAGACTTAAGAAACTCAAGGGTTTTCATTGCTTGGCTTTTGTTTCTTCCCATATCCATGTTTTGCCAGCTCAGCCCTCCATTCTTCGTAAGATTGAGTCTCAGACTCTGTGCAGAACCAGTTTCCAAAGTACTGGCGATGTGACTGTGGCTTTCTGTCCTTGTTGCACTTTTTGCATATGATGACATCCGACTTCTCATATTTTCTTGTCATTTGTCCAGCGCGCTCTTTGTCTTGCTTTCTCTTTCTGTATTGCAGGGTTGTGTATGGGATATCTTTATTTGAGGTCTGTGTCTGAGTGAAGGGTGGCATGAATGATGGTGGCATGGTGACGAGCATCATCTGTGAGGGTCCTGCAGAACACTGCACGGATGGGGGAAAGAGAGGATGTTGGGGTTGTGAAGCCTGGGAGATAGTCTGAGGTTGTGGCCTTCTCTTTAGCTTTGCCTCCCCAGCAGTTAGGAGGAAGAATGAAAGAATGAGGTTCAGCAGCTCCTTTCTGCAAAGCTGCAAGAAGCGTTTCAGTTGCTGCCATCGGTGCGTCTGGAGCTGGGATGCCTTGCATCACAGTTTGTTGTTCCTGTGACCTACAACGCCTGCTGTACCTGAAGACAAAACAAAACAAAAACAAAAAAAACTTCAGTTTTATCAGCTGATCAAATGTATCCTCCAATAGCACTTCATCACATAAGATAAGTTAAGATATAAGGTTTTATTGTTCTCAAAGGAACATTTGTCTTTAAAATAGCACATACATTTATTTTACTTCACAGGTTATCTACATTTCTTTATATAAATATGAGTCTATTTTTAATTGCACGGGTTTAATTTGTAATTTGTTTATTCTGAGTCATATAGGGGGTCCTCTCCATCTTGTTTCGGGTTTATCTATGGTTTAAATATGTAAGGGAGGGAGGACAGCAGTTGTTGAACACTAATGTCTTGTATCCCTGTGTCCCGCATGTCATGTATGTATGTATGTATACGTATGTGTGTGTGTGTGTGTGTGTGTGTGTGTGTGTGTGTGTGTGTGTGTGTGTGTGTGTGTGTGTGTGTAGCGGTTTCATATATATATATATACACACACAAACTTGTATTATCAACACTATAGCATGATTACACTTTTTTAAAACTGTTTTCACATTTAACAATGAAATGGTCCTTCGTTTCATCATTCTTGTAATTTTTTTTTACTGAAAATAATGTAAGGCCATGAAGTTTCAGGTGGAAATCACTTGTTATTGTATTGTTTTACGGTAATTAAAAACACAAAACGGGTTAATTCGACCCAAACACTACTTTCCTATATGCCTGTTTTTTTACACCCATTACATTCAGTCATGATCGCCTTGTCATGCTATGCTCATAGCCACATTACACGAACTAAGTTAAAACAACTAACAGTAGCCTTGGGCCGGGCTAGTAATTCGGTGAATATATTTATTTTAATAAAAGTTTACTTACCAGAAGCCGGCGCTGGCGTTACTAAGCAACTCTGAGGCGGGGACATCCGAGTGGGGCGGGACATCGGTGTGAATCTTGGTAGCGATACGAGCGCTGATTGGCCACATCGTGGTAGAATTCTGGTAGATTCTTGGTAGCAGACAGGGACGTGATTGGTTGCCACTACCAAGATTCACCTCGACCGACGGGTGGCGGGGCCAGCGCCACGAGGCATATTTCTCTTGCAAAATCATTGAAAAAAAAAAACAATTCAGCAGTATTCCCTGCAGTATCCAAAAAACACAAGCCCACCGCTGAAGAAAAAAACTTATTGCTAGAGCTCCAGCTCTGTTGGATCACATCCCATGGTTCAGGCTACACACCAGCTAAAAATTACGCTTGACAACAATCAAATCTTTGCACATGCAATCTTTGTAAACTTGCTCCATCCAATTCTACCACTGAACCACCAATGGTCACATGCTTAACTTCATTGCATGTGCAGGGCAACCAAAGGGTCATGGTAAAGTATAGCAGTCCCTCCCGGATTTGGCGATGTTGCGATTGCAACAATTCAAATAATTCAACCAAATACGCTGGCATAGTTACTTCCGGCGTAGTAACTTCCGACTTGGCCTACAAAAATACGTTATCACTATTTCATAAAACATTTACCTTCAGTAGACCTGTTAATGAAGCTGTCTGTTTTGCGTCTACATTTGATAGGTTGCTAGCAACAACCGCTAGGCTAGCTACAGCACCAGTGTGTGCTGTCCAAGCCAATACTGAATGAATCTTTGAAGGCAACATTTTCCCCAAGCCTCCGATATGAAGTTCCTGCAGCGTTGCTGTTTCTTCACTGAAAAATGACACAAAAATTCCTTTGTTTCAAGCATTGGTGGTTCAGTGGTAGAATTCTCGCCTGCCACGCGGGAGGCCCGGGTTCGATTCCCGGCCAATGCAACACATGTTTTCTGGATTAGGAGGACAATGATTAAGGTCAAATCTTCCAAATTGCCAACTGGGGGATCTTGGAAGTAACTTTTGGAACCACATGATCAGGCCTTTTGCTGACACAGGGAGGCCGGCCCAAAATGGGCCTAATTATCTTGTAGTGTGTACCTAGCTTAACACACCATCATAAAGCTGGTTTAATAGTAGGGAATGCTAACCCTCTGGGCTACCTGTCCAAAAGGTGACCCACTGTTGCTACGCACCACCCCAGCCTCATAGAGCTAGTTAAAAACTGGGAAAGACTGGCTGCATCAAGAGTAAAACGCCTCTGTTGCAGTACTTGCCACAATCAAGTCATATCCATTACACGTCATGAAGCAGACGTGTCATCAACGGCAACACATATCAAAACTCATGCCCCGTGTGAGGCTCGAACTCACGACCTTCAGATTATGAGACTGACGCGCTGCCTACTGCGCCAACGAGGCATATTTCTCTTGCAAAATCATTGAAAAAAAACAAACAATTCTGCAGTATTCCCTGCAGTATCCAAAAAACACAAGCCCACCGCTGAAGAAAAAAACTTATTGCTAGAGCTCCAGCTCTGTTGGATCACATCCCATGGTTCAGGCTACACACCAGCGAAAAATTACGCTTGACAACAATCAAATCTTTGTGATTAACACAAGAGCCGTAAACTTGCTCCATCTAATTCTACCACTGAACCACCAACGCTCACATGCTTAACTTCATTGCATGTGAAGGGCAACCAAAGGGTCATGGTAAAGTATAGCAGTCCCTCCCGGATTTGGCGATGTTGCGATTGCAACAATTCAAATAATTCAACCAAATACGCTGGCATAGTTACTTCCGGCGTAGTAACTTCCGACTTGGGATACAAAAATACGTTATCACTATTTCATAAAACATTTACCTTCAGTAGACCTGTTGATGACGCTGTCTGTTTTGCGTCTACATTTGATAGATTGCTAGCAACGACCGCTAGGCTAGCTACAGCACCAGTGTGTGCTGTCCAAGCCAATACTGAATGAATCTTTGAAGGCAACATTTTCCCCAAGCCTCCGATATGAAGTTCCTGCAGCATTGCCGTTTCTTCACTGAAAAATGACACAAAAATTCCTTTGTTTCAAGCATTGGTGGTTCAGTGGTAGAATTCTCGCCTGCCACGCGGGAGGCCTGGGTTCGATTCCCGGCCAATGCAACACATGTTTTCTGGATTAGGAGGACAATGATTAAGGTCAAATCTTCCAAATTGCCAACTGGGGGATCTTGGAAGTAACTTTTGGAACCACATGATCAGGCCTTTTGCTGACACAGGGAGGCCGGCCCAAAATGGGCCTAATTATCTTGTAGTGTGTACCTAGCTTAACACGCCATCATAAAGCTGGTTCAATAGCAGGGAATGCTAACCCTCTGGGCTACCTGTCCAAAAGGTGACCCACTGTTGCTACGCACCACCCCAGCCTCATAGAGCTAGTTAAAAACTGGGAAAGACTGGCTGCATCAAGAGTAAAACGCCTCTGTTGTAGTACTTGCCACAATCAAGTCATATCCATTACACGTCATGAAGCAGACGTGTCATCAACGGCAACACATATCAAAACTCATGCCCCGCGTGAGGCTCGAACTCACGACCTTCAGATTATGAGACTGACGCGCTGCCTACTGCGCCAAGGCCAGCGCGCATTGGTCGAGGTAAACAACAAGAAACCGGTTGAAATGACGCTGAGATCAGTAGATCGAATCCTGTTCATGATGAACTCGTTGGGATTCCCACATCATAAACATTGTATATTAATATTTCCAAATCAAATATATAAACCCGTGTGCAATTAATCTTTGCCTAATGTCACTATACACAGTTATAAGCAACGATAAGAACTCGTTTATTTGGCTGGTTTTGTCCTGTTGTGGCATTATTCGGACAGCAGGTGGCAGATTGGCTTGCATACCAAATCAAATGTTTTCCTTAATCCCCTTTAAATATTATTTGTAGTTTGCAAGATTATCAAATCGTGTTTTAACCATAATTTTAGTATTTTTGCAAAATGTATAAGCCTATATTAAATTCCCCACAACATTTGGCATCAATAACCCTTATTTTAATATTAAGGATTATTACCCTCAAGAGAAACTGACTAGTATTCAAAAGCATGTATGTAGATGACTATAGATATTTATATAGCCTATGAGTGTCTGTGTGTTATGGGCAATAAAAAGAAAAGAAAAAGACACATTTAGATTTGTTTCATTTATCTAAAGAGGATAAAGAAGAAATGAAGACAGAAATGTTTGTTTGTTCAATTTGACATTTTATGAAAAACATTAATAAACAACACAGTGATTACAAGAACAATCAAGTGTTGCATAAAAAAATAGAAAAAAAATAGAATAATAATAAAAACAATAATGGCATATGACACAGCAAACATGAACCGCATGTAGCCAGCCTTTTCCAGTTTTCCAACTGTACTCCTGGTATTCAGGTTCACAGCTACACACTGGAGTAGAGTAAGTAGACAGACTTAAGAAACTCAAGGGTTTTCATTGCTTGGCTTTTGTTTCTTCCCATATCCATGTTTTGCCAGCTCAGCCCTCCATTCTTCGTAAGATTGAGTCTCAGACTCTGTGCAGAACCAGTTTCCAAAGTACTGGCGATGTGACTGTGGCTTTCTGTCCTTGTTGCACTTTTTGCATATGATGACATCCGACTTCTTCTCATATTTTCTTGTCATTTGTCCAGCGCGCTCTTTGTCTTGCTTTCTCTTTCTGTATTGCAGGGTTGTGTATGGGATATCTTTATTTGAGGTCTGTGTCTGAGTGAAGGGTGGCATGAATGATGGTGGCATGGTGACGAGCATCATCTGTGAGGGTCCTGCAGAACACTGCACGGATGGGGGAAAGAGAGGATGTTGGGGTTGTGAAGCCTGGGAGATAGTCTGAGGTTGTGGCCTTCTCTTTAGCTTTGCCTCCCCAGCAGTTAGGAGGAAGAATGAAAGAATGAGGTTCAGCAGCTCCTTTCTGCAAAGCTGCAAGAAGCGTTTCAGTTGCTGCCATCGGTGCGTCTGGAGCTGGGATGCCTTGCATCACAGTTTGTTGTTCCTGTGACCTACAACGCCTGCTGTACCTGAAGACAAAACAAAACAAAACAAAAAAAAACTTCAGTTTTATCAGCTGATCAAATGTATCCTCCAATAGCACACTTCATCACATAAGATAAGTTAAGATATAAGGTTTTATTGTTCTCAAAGGAACATTTGTCTTTAAAATAGCACATACATTTATTTTACTTCACAGGTTATCTACATTTCTTTATATAAATATGAGTCTATTTTTAATTGCACGGGTTTAATTTGTAATTTGTTTATTCTGAGTCATATAGGGGGTCCTCTCCATCTTGTTTCGGGTTTATCTATGGTTTAAATATGTAAGGGAGGGAGGACAGCAGTTGTTGAACACTAATGTCTTGTATCCCTGTGTCCCGCATGTCATGTATGTATGTATGTATACGTATGTATGTATGTATGTATGTATGTATATGTGTGTGTGTGTGTGTGTGTGTGTGTGTGTGTGTGTGTGTGTGTAGCGGTTTCATATATATATATATATACACACACAAACTTGTATTATCAACACTATAGCATGATTACACTTTTTTAAAACTGTTTTCACATTTAACAATGAAATGGTCCTTCGTTTCATCATTCTTGTAATTTTTTTTTACTGAAAATAATGTAAGGCCATGAAGTTTCAGGTGGAAATCACTTGTTATTGTATTGTTTTACGGTAATTAAAAACACAAAACGGGTTAATTCGACCCAAACACTACTTTCCTATATGCCTGTTTTTTTACACCCATTACATTCAGTCATGATCGCCTTGTCATGCTATGCTCATAGCCACATTACACGAACTAAGTTAAAACAACTAACAGTAGCCTTGGGCCGGGCTAGTAATTCGGTGAATATATTTATTTTAATAAAAGTTTACTTACCAGAAGCCGGCGCTGGCGTTACTAAGCAACTCTGAGGCGGGGACATCCGAGTGGGGCGGGACATCGGTGTGAATCTTGGTAGCGATACGAGCGCTGATTGGCCACATCGTGGTAGAATTCTGGTAGATTCTTGGTAGCAGACAGGGACGTGATTGGTTGCCACTACCAAGATTCACCTCGACCGACGGGTGGCGGGGGGCGCCAACGAGGCATATTTCTCTTGCAAAATCATTGAAAAAAGAAAAAAAAATTCTGCAGTATTCCCTGCAGTATCCAAAAAACACAAGCCCACCGCTGAAGAAAAAAACTTATTGCTAGAGCTCCAGCTCTGTTGGATCACATCCCATGGTTCAGGCTACACACCAGCTAAAAATTACGCTTGACAACAATCAAATCTTTGTGATTAACACAAGAGCCGTAAACTTGCTCCATCTAATTCTACCACTGAACCACCAATGCTCACATGCTTAACTTCATTGCATGTGCAGGGCAACCAAAGGGTCATGGTAAAGTATAGCGGTCCCTCCTGGATTTGGCGATGTTGCGATTGCAACAATTCAAATAATTCAACCAAATACGCTGGCATAGTTACTTCCGGCGTAGTAACTTCCGACTTGGCCTACAAAAATACGTTATCACTATTTCATAAAACATTTACCTTCAGTAGACCTGTTGATGAAGCTGTCTGTTTTGCGTCTACATTTGATAGGTTACTAGCAACGACCGCTAGGCTAGCTACAGCACCAGTGTGTGCTGTCCAAGGCAATACTGAATGAATCTTTGAAGGCAACATTTTCCCCAAGCCTCTGATATGAAGTTCCTGCAGCGTTGCTGTTTCTTCACCGAAAAATGACACAAAAATTCCTTTGTTTCAAGCATTGGTGGTTCAGTGGTAGAATTCTCGCCTGCCACGCGGGAGGCCCGGGTTCGATTCCCGGCCAATGCAACACATGTTTTCTGGATTAGGAGGACAATGATTAAGGTCAAATCTTCCAAATTGCCAACTGGGGGATCTTGGAAGTAACTTTTGGAACCATCACATGATCAGGCCTTTTGCTGACACAGGGAGGCCGGCCCAAAATGGGCCTAATTATCTTGTAGTGTGTACCTGGCTTAACACGCCATCATAAAGCTGGTTTAATAGCAGGGAATGCTAACCCTCTGGGCTACCTGTCCAAAAGGTGACCCACTGTTGCTACGCACCACCCCAGCCTCATAGAGCTAGTTAAAAACTGGGAAAGACTGGCTGCATCAAGAGTAAAACGCCTCTGTTGCAGTACTTGCCACAATCAAGTCATATCCATTACACGTCATGAAGCAGACGTGTCATCAACGGCAACACATATCAAAACTCATGCCCCGTGTGAGGCTCGAACTCACGACCTTCAGATTATGAGACTGACGCGCTGCCTACTGCGCCAACGAGGCATATTTCTCTTGCAAAATCATTGAAAAAAAAAATAAAATCTGCAGTATTCCCTGCAGTATCCAAAAAACACAAGCCCACCGCTGAAGAAAAAAACTTATTGCTAGAGCTCCAGCTCCGTTGGATCACATCCCATGGTTCAGGCTACACACCAGCTAAAAATTACGCTTGACAACAATCAAATCTTTGTGATTAACACAAGAGCCGTAAACTTGCTCCATCTAATTCTACCACTGAACCACCAATGCTCACATGCTTAACTTCATTGCATGTGCAGGGCAACCAAAGGGTCATGGTAAAGTATAGCAGTCCCTCCCGGATTTGGCGATGTTGCGATTGCAACAATTCAACCAAATATGCTGGCATAGTTACTTCCGGCGTAGGTACTTCCGACTTGGCCTACAAAAAAAAAAATACAGAAATTATCACTATTTCATAAAACATTTACCTTCAGTAGACCTGTTGATGAAGCTGTCTGTTTTGCGTCTACATTTGATAGGTTGCTAGCAACAACAGCTAGGCTAGCTACAGCACCAGTGTGTGCTGTCCAAGCCAATACTGAATGAATCTTTGAAGGCAACATTTTCCCCAAGCCTCCGATATGAAGCAGGGGATGCTAACCCTCTGTGTTACCTATCCCAAAGGTGACCCACTTTTGACATGTACCGTCCCAGCCTCACAAGCCGCATTTCCACCAAGTGAATTCCCAGTTTAACTGGAACGCAGCAATATTGTGCCTCCAGGTTCATTTTTGGAGTAAATAACGGAGACGCTGCCAGAATCTAATATTCAGCAATAAAAAGCAGACAAAGCCACACTATACACACCTCCTCGTTAGTATAGTGGTCAGTATCCCCGCCTGTCACGCGGGAGACCGGGGTTCAATTCCCCGACGGGGAGTACATAAACCTTTTCGTCTGTAACTGTTTGCCCATTGTCCTTTAAGGTGAAAAGAGCAAAGAAAATAGACGGCTTTTTGCACTCCTTAGTTTCCTAATCTGAAGAAATAAATCTCATTCTTTCCTTTCTACCTGAATTTATTGGAAGCTCTAAAATGATCTTAAGTACCATTGTCTAACCATTTTGTAACATTAAAGATACAATCTTCTTCTTATATATACACATTGTAAGTTTACATACTGAATAGAAGTAAATTAAGGAAACCCCAAACACCCTGATTACCAAAGCAGTGCATTTGCTTCAACCAAATTCAATTCAAAGTTAAATGAAATTGAAGGTGAATCACTGAAGATTCTTACTTCTAATATCTATGGTCAAAAGAATTAAAAAACAGAAAAGATTTTTTCCAAAGCATCGACCAGGAATCCAACCCGGCAGATTTAAAAAGAAACAGGATAGCAGTTAATCACTGACAGCAACCCACCTATTCAACAAAGGACAGAAAGAGACAAACCAAACTAAACTGCTTGGTGGAAACACAGCTAAAGTAAATGAAAGGTACTGTTGTTCTTGGCTTGATGTCAAACAAGAGAAAAGGATGTTGCATTGGCCGGGAATCGAACCCGGGCCTCCCGCGTGGCAGGCGAGAATTCTACCACTGAACCACCAATGCTTACATGCTGTAAAAAATATCCCTATGAGAACAAATCATCTGGAAATCAGCAAATCATTCAAAAAGTCAAAAAACAAAAAATCAGGTGGCCCACAATTACACTTTTTACAACATAAAATCAATAAATATAGAACAGGTATCAAACTTTGACCAGGAATCGAACCTGGGCCTCCCGCGAGACTTAAAAAGAAACAGGATAGCAGCTAATCGCTAACAGCTACCCAGCTACAGCTATCAACAAAGGAGAAACAATGGATTTTTGTATCCAAGGGCCCTGACTATTACCCCTGTGATCGAGCCAACCCTAAAAGGTGGAGCTAAGCTAAACACTTCAGTCCGTTGATTGGTCGAAAGAATCGTCACTTTCCGTGTGACAGTGCCAAACATAACCCCACTGTGTTTAAACACCGTCGATTCACAAAATGCATGCTGTACCAAGACGAACCGAAGTGAGCCGCTGGGTGGAAACAGGGCTAAAGTAAATGAAACGTGCCATTGCTCAGCGGCCTGATATAAGTCAAACAATAGAAAAGGATGTTGCATTGGCCGGGAATCGAACCCGGGCCTCCCGCGTGGCAGGCGAGAATTCTACCACTGAACCACCAATGCTTACATGTCCCATGAATTTCAACTATGAGAGAATATCTTGTGGAAATCAGCAAATCAACCTCGAAAAGACCTCAAAGTTGGCCAACACAGAATAAAAACAGAATGTTGCATTGACTGGGAATCAAACCCGGGACTCCAGCGTGGCAGGCAGGATTTCAAAAAACCGTCACAGGGTAGCAGCTAATCGCTAGCAGCTACCCAGCTAATCAACAAAGGAGAAAAACAAGACACGATAACAAAGCAAGCGATGGAAGACATCCAGCAATTCATCTACAATACATTGGTATGTTGTTTGTTGTTATAAAACGCAATCAAGCTTTGTTTCAGAGAAGGCTGTGTGCTGCCATACAGAAAATACGGCCAAAAAAGACCTGGGTACAAGCCAAGATTGTGTTTTCCGCAGCCAATTTTTTTAAGTAAATGAAACGTACCATTGCTCAGTGGCCTGATATAAAATCAGGCCAATAGAAAAGGATGTTGCATTGGCCGGGAATCGAACCCGGGCCTCCCGCGTGGCAGGCGAGAATTCTACCACTGAACCACCAATGCTTACATGTCTAAAAATGACGTGTACTGCTTTTTTTACCAACATGTACAAAGAGACGCTATGGACGGTAGAGATGGTAGAGACGGTAGATCTATCACTGTTTCCCAACAGTGATAGATAAAGACTTTAAACACATAAGAAAGGAATGTGCAAGCGAGGTCGGTCTTAAAAAAAAGCTTTGCGCCCAACGTGGGGCTCGAACCCACGACCCTGAGATTAAGAGTCTCATGCTCTACCGACTGAGCTAGCCGGGCTTGTTGAACTAAGAAAAATTTTGTTTTTATAAATCGATTCTTCTATCTCCTCTTACTTGTGCTGTTTGCAGTACTGTATTATATTTGATCAACTACAATTGAAGCTCTCAAAGTAATCATGGCAGTGCACATAAAATGTTTTATCAAGCCTTCAGTTCACTCAGTACTTGGGAGGGAAAGTTCAGCCCCTCATACATGGGAACAGGACAGTGAGGAGGCAAAAGACTTGCCCCGTGTGAGGCTCGAACTCACGACCTTCAGATTATGAGACTGACGCGCTGCCTACTGCGCCAACGAGGCCTGAAAGACACTGAAACCGGAAGCGTTTAAAAAGCCGCCCAGAGTCCTTTGATTGTGACAATCATGAGTATTTGTAATATGAAAAGAGGATTGAGTAAAAAAAAGTCCAAAAAATAGGACACCTGAGACAGCCTTGAGACAAATTCAGACAGGCTTCTCAGAGGCCTATGATCATGCTTTATTATGCCTCAATGGTGCAAAATTAACTTCTGTAATGAAACCAAATCAAATATCTAACTACCTATTATTACCTGCGTAATAATAACTCTCTTTTCAAATAAATAATGTGAAAATATGACCTCTTTCTGTTAGAAAATCCAGCTTTAAATATCTCCCTTTTCAAGGTAATAAGATAAATAATACATTAAAAGCAGTCTCTCAAAGATACTAACTTAACAAAGAGAAATTATCTACTTTTAATCTTTTTTTTGTCTTATTCATCTCGCTTTTCTTCTTCATCCTGACCATCCATATTTTGCTGTAGAGCTGATCTTTCCCAGCAGTTTACCGTTGCTCAACAAATAAGCATAAAAGTCTTTGCAGGACATCTCTTTGCTGTTGCTGTGTAGCTGCTGTAGTGTTTTACAGTGTTTTTGTAGTCTGTGAACCTGCCCTTACGCTTCGGCATTGTGTGCATGCTCCGCTCTCTGCTCTGTTCCCTGTGAATGTGCACGCCGCAGAGCAGCCCACAAAGCAGCCTCGAGAATTACGTCACGCAATAAAGTAGCTACCGTACCATAGCATTTTGTCAATTTCAGTACAAGCTTGATGGTTCCATGAAAAGCAGTGAATCCCGTACATTTTCATGATTTTATAAAAACCTCCCGGACAGGACGTAAAAAGTGGACATGTCCGGGCAAAAACGGACGTTTGGTCACCCTACATCAAGCATTTATAACACACAAAGGGCAGTGGTTATCCTGTCACACGCTAGCTACTACGAGCCAATATAATCTGATTGCTGCAGTACCGCCCATCGTCCACAAGATGGAGACAAAGCGCTTACCGCAGGATGGTGGCGCAGCAGGATTTCAACCACGCATCTGTCCACTACAACTTCAATACAATGCTTACAAACACTACATTTAAGTTCATTTATTTATCAGGGGAAAGTTGTTGAATCAACCGACGGAAAAATTATTAATGTCTATCATAAATTTATTTTCCCAGCAAGAAACACGCAGTTAATTGGATTAGCTTGTTAAATTAGCACAAGGTTAGCAGCACCGCCCCTGTGGTTGTAACACGCACATGCACAAAATACGAAATAACTTTCAATAAATGTCTTAAATGTTTACGGAAAATTACTCTAAAATGGCAACAAAACAGTAAACCCCGACTATGAGCACAGACAAATGTTGTTAATCTCCGCTGTTTAAAACGGAATAATAAATGTGTAATAAAAAAGCTGCCTCGAGCGACATGTGCGTACACGCTAACGTTAGCTAGCTTCTACGAACCATTTTTTAAAAATATAAAAACCTTAAAATGTGATGTAAACTGTAATATAATGTCGACATTTACTTACTTAATGTCCCCGGGTTTCACACATTTGAGCTGCGTTTTCCTCCAAGCGTCCTCCTGCGTGTTTAAGTGAAGCTGTTGAAACTTCTCCTTGTGTTTGGTTTATTCCTCTGTCCATGACGGCGGTCAAACTTTACAAAATATACACTTAATGTCTTAAAAAATTAAAAAAACAATAGCCGTGTAAAAGTCCGCGTTGGTGCTGGGTCACGGTGTTGCTCCTCTCAGTCCCACGAGCTCACCTCCACCTCCAGACGCTGAGGCGCCTTCAATTAAGCAGCAGCCAATAGGAGAAGACTGAACGTGCGCTCGCGTCAAACGTCAGTGAACTTTTCACCTCTTCAGTTCAACGCTGTCAAAAACAACTTGTTTGATTAAATCGCTGCAGACGAAGTTTATTCTGCTGCTACAAAGTCATTACCACGCAGAGATATAATCACTGGAAAAAAAAAACATTTTTTTGACACGTTTTTGAGATGTTTAGTAAAGCTTTTAACGAAATCACAGGTTTTTTTGCCACATAGTTTCATCAAGCACATCAGGCATCTTTGGCCATGATTTCAGATGATTTTTTTAAAATAAGAAATTACCCAAAATGTATTTTAAGATGGCATTTCAGTCATTAATTAGATGAATTAAATCATCAAAATAGTGTGTGGGTGGTTTATGTAGATTACATTACAAAAGTACCTTATATACGTGCAGCATCAAATTTGATCCACACATTTTAACACCATTTAACTACAGTGGTATGCAAAAGTTTGGGCACCCCTGTAAATTTTCATGATTTTCCTTTATAAGTTGTTTTGATTAGAAATCTGAGTTAAATATATCATATAGGAGACAAACACTGATATTTGATAAGTGAAATAAAGTGTATATGATTTACTGAAAGTGTGCAATAATTATGTAAACAAAATTAGGCATGTGCATAAATTTAGGCACCCCAAAAGAAAAATTCACTAAATATTTTGTGCATCCTCCCGTTGCAGAAATAACAGTCTCTAAACACTTCCAATTAGAATCTGGATTCTTGTGGAAGGTATTTTAGACCATTGTTCTTCACAAAACATCTCCAATTCAGTCAGGTTTGATCGCTTCTAAACATGGACAGCCTGTTTTAAATCACACCACAAATTTTCAATAATATTCAGGTCTGGGGACTGAGATGGCCATTCCAGACCATTTTATTTGTTCTTTTGCATGAATGCCTGAGTAGATTTCAAGCAATGTTTAGGGTTGGTGTCTTATTTAAAGATCCAGCTCTGGCGCAACTTCGACTTTGTCCCTGATTCCTGGACATTGTTCTCAAGAATCTGCTAATATTGAGTGGAATCCATGCGACCCTCAACTTCAACAGGATTCCCAGTCCCTGCACTGACCACACAGACCCACAGCATGATGGAACCGGCACCAAATTTTACTGTAGGTAGCAAGTGTTTCTCTTGCTGTGTTCTTTTTCCGCCATTAATAACGTCCCTTGGTTTGCCCAAATTATGATATTTTAGTTTCATCAGTCCACAGCACCTTATTCCAAAATGAAGTTGGCTTGTTCAAATGTGCTTTAGCACACCTCAAGTGACTCTGTTTGTGGTGGTTTAAGAGAAAAGGCTTTTTATGCATTATTTACTTCCATACAGCATCTCCTTGTGTAATGTGCGCTGCTGAATAGTTGAACGATGCACAATGATACCATCTGCAGCAAGATGATGTTGCAGGTCTGTGGAGCTGCTCTGTTGGTTGGCAGTTGTCTGTTCTCACCACCCTTCGCCTGTGCTTATCTGAGATTTTTCTTGTTCTGCCACTTAGGGCCTTAACTAGAACTGTGCCTGTGCTCTTCCAATTCGTCACAATGTTTCTCACAGAAACTGAGAGCTTAAATTTTTGAAGTAGTTTTCTGTATCCTTCCCCTAAACCATGATGTTGAGCAATTATTGTTTTCAGGTCATTTGAGAGTTGTTTTGAGGCTCCCATGTTGCCACTCTTCAGAGAACATGCAAAGAGGACAAACACTTACAATTTGCCTCCTTAAATACCCTTTCTCGTGATTAGTTTAACCTGTGTATGGAGCTGAAGGCTCACTGAGGCTACCAAACCAATTTTGAGTTCCAATAATTAATGCTAAAGGTATTGAAATCAATGAAATGTCAAGGGTGCCTAAATTTATGCACATGCCTAATTTTGTTTAAATAATTATTGCACACTTTCAGTAAATCATATACACTTTATTTGACTTCTCAAATATCACTGTGTTTGTCTCCTATATCATATATTTAACTGAGATTTCTTATCAAAACAACCAATGACTTATAAAGGAAAATCATGAAAATTTTATAGGGGTGCCCAAACTTTTGCATACCACTGTATAATAAAAATAATAAATTATCAAGTAATGGTGCGTTGTTTTAATACTCTTTTTAAAATATGAGTAACAATATAAGTACCAAATATGATACAAATAGCTTTAAAGGGTTATTTTACTTTTACTTCTTTTACTTTAGGGTAAATTACTTGAAAGATGATCTACTGTACAACTGCTTTTTCCACAGTAACGTAACCATGGAGATATTTCTATTAATTTATCTTGTCTCTTCTTTTACTGGTAGAAAAGGATTCCCTATTTTTCTTTAAAAAGCTGGCTAATTGTTACCCCTTGGGACTTTTAAAAGTGCTGAAACTAACAATCTTCTTTTTGGTAAACCTGCAACAAGAAAAAACAGCACTGCTATATTTTCACTGTCACATGTTAACAGACATAGCTGACAGTAAATCTAAACGAAAACTACGTTTTTAATGAACGCTGAATTCATCATAGTGAAAAGCTGTAATGTGTTTATATTCGTAATGTAATCAGGCTGGAGACATGTTTTAATAATTTAATTTCACCATGCATAAACCATATAGAAAATACTGTACAGCAATGACAATAATAAAAATAATAAAAAAGGACATTTAATGATGCAAAAAAAAAAGCAAGTATCACAGATCACTGAAGGCTCAAACGTTTTCATCAGGTTAGTCTTACTGTGGTTAGTACATGTGAGATACACAGAAATAATAAACAGTAAGTCAAAAAAGAAGTTAGAAAAAAGCTCATGTTACTTTTATTTTACATCCAGTTTGATATTTTACAACCCCCCCCCCCCCCCGACAGAAATGGGGGTGGTAAACCAATGAAGAGGGGGTTTAAGTGTGTTAGTTAAGGTGGGTTTTATACATGCACAAGGCATTAATTCTACACCTCCACCTTTCTATATGGCACAAGTACAAAAAAAAAAAAAATCACAGCTAAATCCCTCCTTCATATTATTCTTGATTGGAAACATCGTCCCACATTAATACTGCTCTCTTACATCACCACATTTCAAAATAACCTTCAGTGTTTAGCCCGTAGCTGATGCTCACATATCTGCAAGAGACGCGCTGTGAAAGTATTCAGATGAAGTCTAACGTATCATAACCGGCCTCCTTTAGCTACACGTGAGCCTTACTTTTTCTCACAACTTCACAGTTACATGACAAAGCTGCAGCGGGGTACGTTAGAGCCGACACGACGGCAGACAGTCAGACGTTAAGTGGAGAAACAAAAAGGTTTGAATATGAATGTATTGAGCTCTCCATCGTCAGGAGGAATGTCACTACATTTCAAGTAATCTATAGCTCCTAAAGCATCTGAATTTTTCCATCGAGACCAATCAAGCTGACACGCCATGGCAGCCAGGCGTGCAATGAAGAAACCTAAAAGTTTGCTTTAACACACAATCTGCCTGGTAACACTTCTTAATGACAATTTTACTAAAAAAAAAAAAAGCATGAAGTCGTTTCACATTTATTTCAAGTCACGTATGATCATGTGCTTTCTCTTTTCTCCATCCGCCTCTTTGTGTTCACTCCTCCATTTCACGGCCAAATGATCTGCGTTACATACAACACGTTTTAGGTTGAAGATGCTTTCCAAATACTTAGATTGAAAGTCCCGGTTGAGAAGTAGGCAGAGCTGCAATTAAAAGCAGAAATTGTCTTTAACTTCCGCCTCAAATTTAGCTTTAAAAAAAAAGAAAAAGCATGTTGGTTGAGAAAAGAGAAAAGAGATTAGAAAAAGATGTGTAATTGTTAAATGTGCAGCTCCTTTAGTGCCATTATCAGATGTTATTGGTGAGTTAATTTTTCTTTTTTTAAAGTAGAGATTAACTGGGGCATTATTGTTCTGTTTTAGTCATTAAAAACTAATAAGCTGCGAAAGAAGTACTATGATAAACAGCCGTTACAACGCTGTGAATGGAACAGCAGGGGGAGCTGTGATGTAAAGAGTTCTTAAAAGAGGAATAGGTCCAAGTCACATTAAGCTCCATTCAGAGGAACGAGCGGGCATTAGCTGAGCAGGAAGAGTTTAAACGCTTTAAAGATGGACTAAAAGCTGCCAAGGCATCCCTTTAAGAAAGAGAAAACATGCACAATGATAATGCAGTGTGTCGCCAATAATGCTGCTGTTCATTTCTTCAAATGACGGAGGAAATTGTTCAGCTTTTTTCCTGTTCGCTGAAAGTGATAAGTCTTTTTTTTTTTTTTTCTCTTCGAGTAAGGCTGGAAAAAGACGTCTTTTGTTTGAGTTTGACATTTTGTGGACATTCAGAAAAGTTGGAAACGTCAAAGTGAATTCCTTCTTTGCAAAGTTGTATCCTTCATTGTTCTTCACTCCTCCCGACAGGAAGTGAACTGTCAGTGAAAGTTTTCAGTTTTGTGTTCTTTTTCTGTGAAAGTCTTCTTTTCCTTCCATCTTTTCACCTCCTCTCAGAACAACACGTCCTCGTTGGTGATGAGCGTTTCCACCACCAGTCTCTGGTAGCGGATGTCATTGAGCGCCGTCATGGCGTCCAGCTCGGGGGCTCTCATCAGCGTGGGGCCGAAGACGATGCCCAGGTTCTCGCTGGTCATGAGGTTCTCCTTCTCTGACTGGATGACTCTGGAGGGAGACAGGGCGGGAAAGTGAGCGGCACAGGACTGAACACATCTAGATTCAGCTTAGTGACAGGTTTAGGTAAGACAGATCAAGGTACGACATTCAGACCTCTTCAGGTGAGCCATGAGGTAACGCAGAGTCTCGCAGTGAGCAGGAGGCAGCAGCTTCAAGGCCTCGTGTACAGCCTCCAGGCGTTTTTCAGGGTCTGTAATCTCTGAAAAACAATTCAAATCAAAAACGGACCTTTCACAAACATCTTCTCTCAGTGACTTCCAAGCTTTCAAACTGTCGCCGACAGTGCGCGGACTTACTTGCGGCTTCTATGAAGCGTGGGTGTGCGTCGTACGTGATGAGGGGGATCGGCAGCTCTCTGAAGTACAGCTTGAGGGCTCCGGTGATGATGTTGATGTCCTCGTAGGCGTTTGAGGAAATATCGGCCTTCTCTCCGTCTGCGTCGATGGAATCGAGGCGTGAAAAAAATGAAAGGAACAACGATGATGTAACTACCAGGGAGGGAAAAGACGGTCAGATGGAGAAAAACAAACAAACACTCACCTCGATCGAAAGCCAGCTTCACATCTTCGATCAGCTCACTGAAGCCTGATATTCTGTACAAACCCTCCGACTGAAGACCTGAGGCAAGACGAGGAGAGGAGGCACCACAACATTTAGATGACAAGTGAATCGATAAGTCATCAAATATGACATTGAATAGGAGAGGGTCAAATTAAATAAGCATGACTCAATTTCAGTCAAGTCGAAGACCACCTTTGCGAGTCTTCTTTTCACGTGTAATTAATTCAAAATGCATTTCGCGGCTGCTTCAAAGAAAGGACAGTCGGGCTGTATACATGCAATACAACCTGCTCAAAAACTCAACACCCGCTGCACCCGTTTCTTTATGACCGATTTTCTGATTGCTTAAATTGGCTGGTCATTCTGAAAACTGATATTGACAAACACGAGCGGCCTTTTTGCGACCGTTTCTTTCTTCACGTGTCGTGGAAATGGAGCGTGTTGTGTAAACTAAAACGAAGGAGACCGAGAAAGAGGAGACAGAAGAGGAGAGGGGGGAGGATGCAATAAGGATTGATTAGAGAAAGGGAGACTAGAGTCAGAGTGGGAGGGTGTGAGGGAATAGATTGTTCTGTCAAGTTCAATCACTTCCAGTCAGGTGTCTGCATTGATTTCATGTTGTATCGTCGTCTATAAAACTCTGTCTGCTGCATCTCCCTGGTGACGTCTTCCATCCCAGGAGGGAAGGGATATTAATAAAAACACGCATCTTACATAAAGACGCACAGCCTGTGGGCGTTCAACCCTTTTCTCTCAACGTTTATATAACCGCTGACTCACACACAAACACTCATGCCCACTCTAATTCTTCGCCTCCTCTCACCTCTGGCCTCGATCTCCTGTATGCACATGTCCACCACCATGGGCCTCTTGGTGTTGTGGGCTTTGACGAGCGTGGTCAGGTCGCAGCTGTACACCTTCTTGACGTGCCGCAGGTCCGGCTGGCAGTCGTTCGGCACCACTTTGGAGCACTGCTTGTGGACGTTCAAGCCGCAATCTGACAGAAAAGGAGACTTTAAGCTCACTGTGCGCCCACTTAAAGTTCATTTTGTGTGCATGAGGATCAGAGTGAGGCGTAAATAAAAACGAGAAGAGGCATATAAAACTTGTCCTGAAGCGTAGGTGCACAAAGTTAACATTTAAAGTTGATGATGCACAGATGAGTCAACAGCTAAGGTGACTAACTAACTGAGTCACGATTTAAAGAAAAAAAAAGTCCAAACATGCTGAACACCAGAGGAGCTTAAAAAAAATAAAAAAAATAAAAAATAAAATAGCCGCCCGTTTGGGTTTATTTGACGATTGAACGAGTAACTGAAATCCTGAGGCTGAGAGTGTTTTACCTGCACACTTGACTCCCTGAGCGATGAGACCCCACATGAAGTTGGCACAGTACTCGCACCAGTGGGGGCCTCTGAATGTATGAACCTGGCCAGAGAGGAAGAAAAAAAGGCTTTTTGACGATTCGCAGAATCAACAACAGCAAACAGACGAACAGTCAAAACACACGCGGAGAGACGGAAGAATGCATCGAGTGAATATTTCTGAAGGACTACAGGAAGATTAAGGTGAGGAAAAGACAGACGGGGCCAATACGAGTCATTACCTTTATCATGCAATAATAGACGAGAGAAAAGCTCAGGCAATAAGAGATTTATAGAATTTTTATCTGCTCATTTAATTCAGAAATTGGCTCTAGAGTATATAATGAAATGCTAATAACCTTCACCCTACTGAGGAGCTCCTGTGTGTGTGTGTGTGTGTGTGTGTGTGTGTGTGTGTGTGTGTGTGTGTGTGTGTGTGTGTGTGTGTGTGTGTGTGTGTGTGTGTGTGTTGGTCCAGCTTCCTCTTTCGCTCAGTGCATTGGAGTTCTGACCTTTGTGCTTCTTGCTAATAGCTACTTGTAATATGTAAATGTCTGAATCTGAAGTCCTGAAAAGAAGCTTTAAACGTGCGTTTACACGTGTGTGTGTGTGTGTGTGTGTGTGTGTGTGTGTGTGTGGGTGTGCGCTCCATGCTCTCCGAGTTGAATTTGAATAAGACCCTGTGAGCTGAATCAGCGAGTCCTCGCACACAGAACAGGATGGAGAAGTGTGGGGGAGCGGCTCACCTTGAAGTTGTGGACCTTCTCGTACTTGGGCGCTAAGTCGCTCTCCCTCAGGGTGGCCCGCCGCACCAGCGACGTAAGCTGCGAAAGGGCAAAAGATCTGATTGGTTGCCAGAATGTGGAAGCAGGGGAGGTGGGTTTGGAGGGGGCCGGCACCCTTGTAGGGTCCGGGTTGCTGCTGGAGATCGGCAGGGAAGGAATGGAACCAGCGCTGGCGTTCAAACCCAGAGCTGCTGAGAAGAAAGAACCCTTCGGACCCGTGTCCTTCTCCACTCGCCTGCGGGGTTTCTTTTTACCTTTCTTTACCATGTAGGACTCTCGGCTCGGCATTGTGGGAGCTGTAGTCTGAATATGAAATTAACTCACACTGTGGGAACAAATCAACGGTCACTTAGAGAGGAAAGTCTCGTTCAGGCTATAAAGAAACGACTTCTGAGGAAAAATGAAGAAAAAGGGGGGAAAAAATAGGACAAATAATTTCAAGCTCCATCGGACAACAACATCCCAAATAAAGGAGCAAACACACGACCAATCCTGCTGTTTCAGTACCACAAAGATCAGCCAATCAGATTAGCTCTGCATACTGATGCTGCTGTGTGCTGCAATCCCAGATCACAACAACAAAAAAGAAAAAACAAAAGCCTGCTCCTCTGGGAACCAAAAAAAAAATAATCAAAAATGATGAGAAAAAGTTCCCTTGTATGGCTCTAAAATTCTTGAAAAGCGTCCTGTAAATCCTGCAGAGCTGACTGATGCGGCAGAATGTGCATCCCCGTCTCGGAGTCTCGTGTAGGTGAGCGCTTCAGCCCACATGGCTCAGCGTGTGTGTGTGTGTGTGTGAGTTAATCGGCTTTGCCTCCGCACACTCGGCAGGCAGCAAACCAGCGGAGGAGGGAGGTGACAGAGGCGGAGAGAGAAAGAAGATGAGGAGAAGGAGGAGGGGTGCTCCGGTGCAGTAATGGATGAATTTAACAGGTCACATTGAGAGAGGAAGGAGCCAATCAGAAGCAGCGGTTCTTGTTGTTTCGAAAACAATTCTGCCACCTCTCCTGTCCCAGGAGAACGAGAGGGAGGGAAAGAATGAACGAAAAATGCTGGGATTTCATTCAGTCGTTCACACTTTTTTCCCTCTTTGTTTCCCATCTTTCTTTTGCGTTTCACCATCGATTTAGTTTTCTCATATTTTACACCAATTTCTCACACAAAATTTTTTGGCTGTAAATAGCAGCTCGAGTCTTGTTTTTGTGCAGGTTTTTTGCATGTCCTTACACGGCCCCTTTACAAATCAAAAGCCGAGGTCGGCCATTATTCCTCCTCAAACGAGCAGCATTATACAAGAATAGTTGAAGGCTCACAAAGTCCATTTTTGAGGTTTTCTGGTTAAGTGCAGCCTCTGGTAGGAGGATGTTTGGGCTTTTTTTTTTGGACATTTTTTTGAACACGTTCAACAAACAAACAGGAGGACTGCATCGAGTCCTCCCACTCTCTGGGAAGTACTCACAAGCTTTAAGGGATGAAACTGTTTTTTTTAAATTTCAGAACGAGGACACAAGATTTTTAGCAAAGTAGTGACAGACATTTAAAAAGATGTCACAAATATCTCAACTGTGTTGAATTTAAGCACTACATGTGTGCACGTTTATCCTCGGAAATGGGTCTTTGAAAAAAAGAAAAACAAAAGAACAATGTAAAGGTTTTTTCGTATAATTTAAAAAGAAATAAAGGTTCAAATCTGCTCCTGTCACCCTCAAGTGAACTGACTCGCAAAACAAGGCCTTGAAAATTAAAAATTAATAACTCATCAGCTGAGTCGAGTCTTAATCACCCTCAGAGGGGCCGTTACTCCGCATTTAACCCCAGATAAACGCTGCAAAGCTGAAATGTGTCGGCATGATATATGCAGGTTCCGTTCCGTCTTCCCTGCAGAAAGCCACCTCTGCTCTCAATGTCACTGCGAGCCGTACTGCTTTGTCTGCAAATCCAGCCAATTATGAAAGCACACACGTCCACAGGGCCACCCCCAACACACACACACACACACGCATGCACGCATACACGCACGCACGCACACGCACAGCATCGACAGTGATGTATGAGGTGCAGCACGGTCAGTCATGCACTGCAGGTCATACAAGGCCTCAGGAGGTTCAGTACTGGTGTAGCACACAATACTTTGCTATGAGCCTGTTGGTGTGTTTGGTGAGACATTTGTTCATTTTGTAAGAATAAGAAACAAAAATGTGTGTGTGTGTGTTTGCATATAAATGTGAGTCTCTGCGTTTCAGAGCAATTTGCACGAATGGCTGCATCTCCCTGCTCCTTTTTTTTAATGAAACCACACGGCTGCAGAACCAAAATTATACATCAAGCATCGCTGCATAATTTGCATCCAGAACTCGCTCCTCATCCGTATTTCCACCTTCGGAAAAAGTTTTCAGACAGCCCTCTGGGTGCAAGACTGAACGCTTCAGAAATGAGCGCAAACAAATGAGACAAAAACAAAGTGGAACAAGGTTCTGAATACGAAGAAGGCAGCTTTTCGAGATGGACAGTTTCCGCAGGCGAGCTGCTGTTATGTAATTTTACTGCAGAGCCCTTGGCTGGAGGCCATCTCTCCTCTGCATCCTTCCTCCTCCTCCTTTCCTTTAACAGACTCCCCCTCCTTCCATCCCAGCACAGTAAATACAGGAACCATCCTCACCTTTAGCCTCCACTCACCTCTCTGCAGGGCTTTAGCTCCCCCATGTCACCTTCACACTCCAACACTAAAGATCCAAGACTTATCGTTTTATACTTTTCACATCACTCTCCAGATATTATGATGCTATAAACACTAAAAACTCTGGTTTTGCGTCTTCTGACTTCAGTCGCAAAATGTACTGATGGGAAACTTCGTCAAATTGGCAAAAGTCCCCAGACTTACTAAAAGCTCCAACTTGTCTTATAATTGTTCATTTGAAGGAGTTGTTTCGGTCTTGACTCCTCATGGGAACATTTAGACATCCTTTATTCTGATCACTTTATTCCTTCTTCCAAACAACCCCCAAAAGACCCTCCAGTTTTCAGGCTGTTTTACCAAAAGCACAAGGTAATTAAAGGATGATTAAGGCTCAAGCTCCTGCATGAATCTGAGTCAAGAATCTATCTGGTGTAGCAGAGAGGGACGAGTTCGGAGGGTATCAATCGATCCCCAACGGCATCTAAAAATTTGAATAATGACAAAAGGAAATTTGCCCGGTTTTGCATTTCATAACAACAAACTTTAAAGCTACTGTGAGGAGTTTTTAACACTTTGTGAAATGAATCCTGATGTCTCTTAAAGACCTATATATGACATCCATATTCATACTTTTGCCTGTGAAAGTCAGCAGGATGAGATTTCACGTTGGAAAAAGACACCACGTTGTCCTTCAAGGAGCAAAAAAAGAAAAACCAGAACGCTCCTAAACAAAACTTTAAGCTCACTAAACGTCTGAGAGCAGCCAAAAATAACAACCAAGTACCACGGCAAAATGATGAAGGGGTTTGTGTTCCTCACCCTCTCCTCAGTGTCGCAGTCGTCTTTCGCCGGAGTGGGTCCGTCTGGGGCCTCGGGGCTGAGGAGCGGCAGGTGCTTCTTCAGGGTGGGCTCCTGATTTAAGGTGGTGTAGCCCACGTGTTCGTAGATGGGGTTTATGGTCATCTTGGCGATGTACTCCGCAGCCTGACAGAAAGCACGCACTGTCATTTCATTCTTTTACATTTGGACTTGATGGGGTCTATGTTGGAGAGTCCTAGGAGCTGGTATGATGTGAGTATTTACAATCATTGATTACAACGAGTCAGCCTTGGTCAATGAGCCTCACTGCAGCAAGTGTTACGCACAAGACTTCTCAATGTTGGTGTGGATGTTACAAAGTTCTGCTTCTTTAATCGAGTGGTTAAGAAGCACACACACACACACACACACACACACACACACACACACACACACACACACACACACACACACACACACACACACACACACACACACACACACACACACACACACACACACACACACACACACACACACACACACACACACACACACACACACACACACACACACACACACACACACACACACACACACACACACACCTTTGTCTCAATATAGAGTGTGATGAGGCCGTCTGTAACCAGGTCGTGGATGGACTCGAACCTCTTCTCTCCGACAAAGTGCTTCCCATCGTGGTAGAGACGGAAGTTTCTCGTCTGGTTCCCGAATCTACAACAGAATGGAGCGTGGCATTAGCCTCGTTCAGCACGCGACCAGCAGTGTTAAAGCGGACACATTGGGCTTTTTGTTGAACCGGGTGATAAGACGTGAAGATGTATTCGAGGTACGGGACGACACACTTCACTGTACCATGGGGAAACGCATCCGTCTCCATGCGGACCTTTACTGGGCTAATCAAAAGCCCCAAACTGGCACAAAGTCGGAGAGGCAGAGCTTTGATGGACTGACTCTTAACTGGGCCAACACATTATCTGCTCCTCAGTGGATCACAATGAAACCACCGCCGCATAAAGCGACACAGTTACATCATTAACCCAAAATCCAACCTTTTTCTTTTTCTGCAGACCCAAAGCGGTAACACTAGTTTATGAGGGGGGTATTTATGGAAGGTAATTAAAAAACCACAGGGATTAAAAGAGATGGAGAGAGAGGGATAAAGTGTGCAGGTGGAAGAATGACGTGGCTATGAATAGATAAAACTGACCCGAAACCAAATTCAAACTAAGCCACGCACCCGTTTAAAAGTGTGACGCCTTCTTCTTCTTCTTCAGGAAAATGACAGGTCATATGCTACACTGACATTTTGACATTTCATATGCTAACCAGGCTAACGCTAAGTGGGTGCTAAAGATAAAATGAGTAGGCGCTGCGAAGGAGGGCCATGTGAGTCCACAGATGATCTCCTCTGAGCAGCTTATAGCTCGACTTCTGCCTTTAAACACCCTCGTACCTGAACCTGGTGGTCTGAGCGCTCGCTATCGGACAGGCTTAACGTTCACATGGCTTCTCATTTTCTCACCTTGCCTGATTAAAAAAAAAGGGCGAGGGAGGTCAGGCAGCTACAAGCTCTCAGGGGATTCACAGAAAAGCTAAACCCTCTTTAGTTATGTCTTTGGGATTATTACCTGGAGTATCGTCAAATCAAATTCAAAGAATGAGACCAGCATCGTTTGAAACAATGAATACAGAATAAAATAGAAAACCTGTGTCTTAAAAAGAGCCGAAAAGAGTCCGCGTCAGAGCAGTCAAGCGAACACGACATTGGTTCTAAACTGTGCACGTCCCTCTAAGACAGCTCTATTCACAGACCTGAGAGCCAGCGTGTACGTGCCCGGCTGTCTCTGACTCTCCCTGATGAGGTAGCTGCCTTCGGCCTGACTCAGCAACAGGTCGGCCTCTTCTCTGGAGATCATCCCGTGGTACCTGGACGGGGAGGAAGTACAGACAGCACACCGTGAATTTTAAAATCGGAATATTGGAGAGGCGCGCTGCTCAATCAAAGACATATTTCCCTCCGCAAATTGGGCTTTCGCGTGCCCAATAACATTTATTTGTAATAAAAAACCAAAAAGATGGTCACGGAGAAGGCTTACTTACTCTCTTCCGTAGTATTTAGGTCGATTGTTGACCTGCAGGGAAAGGAAACAGGATTAATAGTGTAGGGCAGAAAAATTAAATGTTCCGAATTTAACTCAAGGAGAAGAAAACGTTAACAACCAACTTTGACAAAAGTACTTTTTCCCAGACTTGGCCTATTTTTCGAGACTTGTATTTAAACCTCAAAGGGTAACCAGTGTGTTTGTGTGTATGTGCTCCAGTTCGTGTGTGTGTGTGTGTGTGTGTGTGTGTGTGTGTGTGTGGGTGTGTGTGGGTGCAGGGAATATTGCAAGAGTCACATAAAAAAATAAAAAATAAAAAGCTGAACGTTCTGTTGTTCTCAACAAAACTGCTGTGCAGCCAATAAATCAACCAGGAACCAGCAAACCACGCTGAATATTAAACGGGCTGCTGTGTGTGAAAGAAGCAAAGAGAGCGAGAGAGAACACAGGAAGGAACATTTACAGGAGCAGTACGGCTGCTCACGGACGTAATCCCAATACTTATTCAAGCTACGAGTCAGAGAGTGAAGGGAGGTTTGTTAAGTGCTTCCTTCATATCAGCCATGCATGTGCACCTTTGGACAGCGACTGCTCTCAGGCCTCAGGGAGCACACAGACTCCGACCCATAGCTGATGCTCCAAACACATCCTTGACTACACGTAGCAGAGTGCTCATCCTGTCCGGACGGCAATCCAAATCCCCGCCGTGTTCACTTCACAACGAGCTGATTCAATGATGTCATCACCTTCACGTGTGCCACTGACGGGATAGAGCTTTGTAAATAATGTTATAACCTGGAGATTTAGATCACCTCAACATGCCATAAATTAAAAAAAACACCAGCCACAGACGAAGTGCTTATTGGTGCATCATTAAATCACATATGGCTGGAGTCCCAGTAGACAACATGGGCGGGGGTTAGGGGGGCTTTTGGACTCCGTCTGTCAGCCAGTCTGCTGGTGGTATAACTGGGTCAGCGGCACCACCGACTACCTGACCAGGCCAGAGAGCCGCCAGCTGTTCACTGAACACAAACATCCAACAAGCTGTAAGAGGACAGTCTTCAACAGATTGACACAAACAGCGCCGCCTTTAATCTCACACACATCTGGTGGCCGTGTCCCTCAGGGGGCAGAGGTGCTGGTGCGTGGCATTAACTGGACATCAGCAACTCACCTGAACATCTGGATGCCTGGAGCGAAACCATGAACAAAACTCGAGGGGGGAAGAACGCTTCACATCAGTTTAAAAGAAGACAAATATGTGAAAAATGTTTTAACCTTTGACCTATCTCCCCTTTTAGTGCAGCGTGTCATGCTTCCACCTCTGATAAAAGCACAGCAGGTGCTTGGCCCAGAAAAATAAACAACAGATGAAGCTGGCTTTTCTTTACTGTTACTAAAAGTTCTTGTACTAACAATAAAAACAAAAGTAATCACAAGGTGTTCCACATTTCTCGATCGCATTAACAGATGTTTTCCCTGCAGACAATGGATTGGTGAAAAACAATCAGCCCCTTCTACAAAGCTAAGTCAGCGAATGCAGCCTCCAAGGAGGCACACACACACACACACACACACACACACACACACACACACACACACACACACACACACACACACACACACACACACACACACACACACACACACACACACACACACACACACACACACACACACACACACACACACACACACACACACACACTTTCTGCTAGCTTGAGGCTTTTTATCCAGACAACTTTTGTTGTAGTTGGTAATGTTCACTTGTACCTGCTGTTAGACTGTGTGTGGTGTTTGAAAATGTGAAAGAAGTCTCATCTAACAATAACAATGTTACAACCTGTTTCTACAGTATACAAACCTCGGTGCCCAACATTTGGTCATTTGTTGATTTGAATTGCACTCTTGAGCCTGCACAAATACACTGGCAATATGTGGGTCTCTCTCTCTCTCATATTTATACGTATACTTTCTTACCTCGCAGGTGCAGGTGAGTCTGCGAGGATGTGGCGCCTCCTGCTGGAGCTGGTACACTGATGCAGAAAAAACACAAAATCATCAGTGAAGACGAAACCGAATGAACTTGAAAAAAAGAAAAGAAAAAAAAAAAGAATTAACAACAACTTCCTGTTTCTGAAATACTTACAGTACGACTTCCACACCGGTGGCCTGTATTCATCATGATCTGAGGGAGGAAAGAGGTCGAGTTAGTTTGCTAAGCTATGTCGCCCCCGAGTGGACAAACTGTCTTCACAGGAACCATCAACACTATGAGGCCAGGATAGGATCTTGATGTTTCACTTTCCTTCTTTCCTGTTTTTAAATCAGTGAACTAGGACAGAGAATGAAGGTGTGACTGAAACACTGATTTAATTTGTGCTGCATGAGAGTTCACAGATTTGAAAGAATCAAATAAAAAACCTGAGATTCCTCGCGGGGATTATGCAGTTTTTGGAAAAGATTTCTAACACTGATGGTGACTTTCATCTCTATCATTTTCATGCAGTATTCTCTGGCTTTCAGTGTGATTGATGATGCCTCCCTCAGGATAAAAAGAGCCCGAGGTGATTTCATGAAAACATCTCCTGCATGAAGCATTTTGTACTGCAAAAATGTAATAAAATTCAAATGGGCTCTTAATGCAATCTGTCCGGCAAGACAAGCCTTTGCTGTCGCACCCCTTTAGGCCTGCACGCCTTAAATGAATTGTAGATTACATAGGAGTGTTTCCTCATTGCAGATCATAAAGTGTGACTCATTAGAGGATAATGAACAGCCTCGGGCGCTCATATGGAGTTTGGCTAAACTCTGCAGTAGCTAAAGAACATTTCCACAGATTGTGAATCCCTTTCAGGTTCCCGTTCTGTGGCGTGAACATTCAATTGTCATAGCTTGCAGTGGGTTGCAAGTTGAGCATATTAACAGCGGCAGCGTACTTGTCGATGTAATACTCATTTGGTAAGGGTTTGTTTATTGTGCTGACACTTTGGTCATCTTTTCAAACAGACTCTACAAATCCAAACCCTTGTTTTATTCCCGACAGCTTGGAAATCTTTGGATACAATTATAAAAGAAGAAGAAGAAGAAGAAGAAGAAGAAGAAGAAAAAAGAAGCTTAAAACATGCAATTACAAGACAAATATCTGCATGCAAACTGCCCTAAGCCCTGAACTGAGGAACATGAGAAGATAAACCTTTATCAAAGCCATCTTACTCCGCTCGGGAATTTAAAAATACGTAGGAAATAGATTTACCCTGATAATATAAATTGATATGCATCCTGGCATCTTGCAAACTCAAGAATATAGTCTTCAATCTTCTCTGCGTGAGGAAAAACTAACAGCCTGTTTCCTGTCTCGTTGCACTCCGCACGCCTTATCTATTCAACACTTGTCGTCCTGGTATCCTGTCTTCAAAATAACTTTGAATCCTCCCCGGGCAAGCGTCTTCCCCTCTTTCTCAAGGCAACACTCCCTCAAAGATAGACACACTCAAGAGGAACCAGACAAAACATATCCACTGCTGGCATGCTGACAGGGTCCCTGTGGTATACATAGTTCTTCTTACTGAAGCGGTGCACATTTCATGGGACAGAACGACCCTGTTTGAAGTACTTCATGGTATTAAACTTTATTTAATTCAAGTCATTTTAGCAGCAATGATCACCGCAGAGCTTGAAGAACTATTGAGATCGTGACCCACATTTTCTGATAGTTTCTCTGATCATTTATACCCAGTGAGTAAATAAAGACATTCAACATTATAAAAATGCCTCATATATATTAAATCCTGCATTCACTATGACACAAACAGAAAACTCAGAGCTCATCGATTAACTTTACAGATAAAAGGACCATATGTTTGCTTTCTCTGGAAAGTAACCAGAAACAAATCTAATAAATGAATAAAGGAGTAAAAATGTTGCACACAATAAAAAAAATACTTAAGAGTTTTCAGACTTATTTAGTAGAGAGCTTGACTGAGCCATAATATTTAAAAAATCGTAAAAAGGTTCAAAATATTGACGTCAATATCAAGTATGCATGATTATAACAGCATCAACACACAACAAGAAATAAGCTTAATTAAAATGCAAATCTTACCAAAGACATTTAGGGCCATTTTGATGATTTTGTGATTTGATTTAAATTAACCAGCAGATCCCAAATATCCAGAAAAGGCGTTCCAGTTTATTTGAAATCCTTAAACAGAGAAGACAAAAAACAAGATTAGAGAAAATCCCTCCCGAAGAAAGAAAGAGAAACGATAAATGATAAGGCTTCATAACGTCAGCGGGTTTGGACTTTAGTTCCCAGCCTGAACCAAGAATAAAGCACATCTTCGTATGATTGTTTTCCCCATTACACAATAAACCATCTATTTAAAATACGCCGACAAAAGGGGTTACATAAAACGCGACATTTTCCCTGAGGTTTTATCAATCTAAATGTTAGCTAATATAACACTCACATTCACATCCATTCTACAGTGCAGTCGCCATCTTGTTGTGTCACGTGATCAGTCTCGCCCTCTCTCGCTCTCTCTTTCTCCGGGGGTAACTATGGTAACAAACCTTCGCTGATGATACCGCGCTGCTAGAGAGACGACGAGTTAAAGTTTGTATTTTGTTAATATATATATATATATCGGTTACCTCGGTGGTTTAACATTATGTACAGTTATTTAAGATGATTGGGAACATACATTAGGAATAGGTTTAATTAGGATTGCGAGCCAAAGCTCCTATATAGTTATTGAAGCTAACCGGGCTCGTCCAGCTTAGGTATCCGGACACCTGTCAGCAAGCGAGCTGTTGAAACTAAAATGGCATTTTATTCGTATTTGATGTCATAAAATGACTACTGCCAATACGGCCGGTTAGCTCAGTTGGTTAGAGCGTGGTGCTAATAACGCCAAGGTCGCGGGTTCGATCCCCGTACGGGCCACTATCCTTTTTTTCCCTGATGGATAACCCAGCTGATTTCATTAACAACACTATAGTTATTCTAGTACAATTAAACATTGCCTGGTATGTTAGTATGAACTCCCTATGTATAATGTTAACTGTATTATTCTGTGTAAGAATGTTAATTCTATGAATCATTATTGATGGCCTTTTCAGAACAGTTCCCCCTCACGTCCACGAGGTGGCGCTGTTTGTCCGCCTTCGTTGCCTTTTCCCTCAGCCGGACTCAGTGGTGCACGGGGTGCCTGTGCTGGAGGCGGTGAGTCGCTCTTTATTGTTCCAGCAGAAAGCTCAATGCAAGGTTTCCCCACATTTCTCTCAATGGCTACCGCGCAGAAACCACGTCCCACCTGAGAGGGAGAGCGAGAGGAGGACTTGATCAAACCCGAAACTCCAACACAAGGCTCTGTGGGATTTACTGTCCGTGCTGGAAATACTGGAAAGAAGCTCACACAGACGGACAATCTGTGCATACTGAAGAAAGAGAGAGAGGGGGTAAGGAAATCATGCTATCCGGCGTATGCAGCGAGGTTACACGTAGCCTCCTTTTGCTACTCCTATTTTTATCGTGCACACTTCATACTTACATTCATGTAGATTTATGGAGACACTCGGTCCGAGTTTAAACGCGTTTAAGTGCAACAGTGCGTGACGTTTGATGAGCCTGATGTCCTAAGTATAAGCGATTGCAAGCAGCCTGTTCGTTTTCCCTAATCGGCTGAGCTTCAGGAGGTCCAGCAGAGCTTCTTTTTGCTGTAAGCTTCGTGATAGACAACCGATAGTAAGAGATTTAAACATGATCAGGCGGTGCAATTTTTTACAAAGTTATTTCTTAGATCTGAGGTTTGAGCTGGATTCTTGGCTGCTTCACTTGATTTGTTATATTGCATATGTTGTATGTTAGTAATATATAATTCTATTTCAGCCCTCCCATTCACCATACATCACAATAGGCTTGTCATTTTTAATGCACAGCACACACGTAGATAAGTAGTACACACACACACACACACACACACACACACACACACACACACACACACACACACACACAGAGCTGCCCTGTCTTTTGGGTGTGATGTGGCTGCCTTTAGCCCACTGACATCTTCACCCTGGCTGAAGGATTACTCTGCTAACCTACATCCTGGCTCTTGCACTCTTGCCAACTGTACTCTTATGTGTGTGCCTTTGAAAGGGCTTTAAATAGGAGTGTCTGTTTTATTTATCTTGACAAAGCTGCTTTGTGCATGCATGCATGTTGTGCAGAAAATGGTTCTTTTGTCACCTTCACACTGGAGACTGTTGAAATGGCACCCAATAGGTGACAAACAATTCCTTTCCATTTTATTGATCTGTGAAGAGTGCCCACCCCTTTTCTGAGTGAGGGTCGTTGTGGGAACAGCACCCATGATCCTTATTGTCTTGCTCTTGTTTGCGTTCACTTTCACAATCAATATCAGAGCCTCCATGCAAAGGCAATCCTTGTTGCTGCACACACACAACCTCAGCAGCGTAACCCTCCTGAGGGTAGCAGAGCGGCTTCATGGCTCGGCGAGCTGGAGAGTGTCACCTTGATAGAACGTACTATCAAGCGCAAGCCATTGATCTGGCCTTGATCTCGGCTTCACCTGTGCTTGTCAGGTTGTAGTAGATGCCTGTGGGTGTCATTTATCATCTTAGCTGGGAACGCTCAGAAGCTGATTGTTCAATGCTGAGCTCTTAGAAAAAAGTAACAGGAAATGAAAGCACTCCTTGTGCAGGCCTCATGTGTTTTTTTCCGTCCTCTTGATTATATATACTCACTGTCTGAGCTTCTTTCCTGATCATATCATCGCAGCCTTGTTCAGTCAATGCACTCTGATGAAATGTCAACATGTTAGTTGAATAAGTTGACCTTCGAGTCAAAGTTAACCACAGTCTTTTAGTAGCATCTTCCTGCAGAAATTCTTCCAAAAAAAGCACAGATTTCACCCATGATCCACATATTCCTGCTGATTCCTTGCCAGTTTACTTTTTCCATTTTGACGACAGTCTTGTCAGTGATTAGTACACCATATTAATCCCTTCCATGAAGCAAGCTCACCAAAAAGGTCTGGCCTTTAGCCCCTTAAAAGTACATTTAAGGGGGGGAGGGTCTTCAAAACTGGTTGACTCCTATTAAAATGAACATCTTTATGTTTTTTGACACGTTGATCGGTTAAAACCAGATATTTATATACATCCATCACGCTCTTTTAAAAGGCATCTTTAGTGATTTTCTGACATTAAACAGACTTAATGATGGTTTGAGGGAGTTATCGCCAGATAGACACAATCATTCCAGTGATTAGAGCTAAATCTCTCACACTGAAACAGTTTGTGAGCTGAGCTGTGTCTCAGTGAAACCCCCTCTCATCACATCCTTTTTCTGATCCTCTTTCACAGCACTGTGTCGCCGTATTATTAATCTGTTCCCATTAACGCAATTGATGATCTGGCTGCTTTTGACCGGTCATTTCATTTCCTGTCACTTACAAAATCCTCTTCTGTTGCCCTTTATGCAAACTTCATGTGTGAATGTAAACACTCGGATTATGTAAAGGTTCCATTTCTGTGTGTTGACTTGATTATTACTTCTTAACAACAAAAGGATTAAAACCAGTTCAAGTTAGAGCCTTCTCTCTGAAGATGCACACACACACACACATGCACACCGACACTCACACTCACATCCGTTTCCCAGAGCCTGGCTTCCCCCTCACTACAAACTCTTGGGAAAACTTTCAGTTCAAAGGCTGCATGAGAGGCCTCAGTCCCTCCGATTTAAAGCCCGGCCTGCTGGAAGCTCCCACAGTGGCTTCCTTTGTGCCCGCAGTGTGATCAGCTCACTCTGTATTCCTCTCTTGCTCAGCTTCGCCCCATGTATAATCCTTCAGCCTGTTCTGAGAACAGGAGGAAACTTCTGCTTCGGAATATTTCACTCTCTCTCGTTGTGCAACACGTCCCAAAGACGGCGAAACACAACCAATACGCCAACACGGGTTTGAATTTGTGATTTCTGATTCCCCCTTCATTGATACTGTATTGTTTTAACTTACGAGGGGAAGGGACTCTGCCACTGTCCTTAAAAGCCTGACATGCAGCCATTATGTGGAGCCACTGAAAACATTTCCTCCACAAACCAGCCCTACTGTCTGCAGACTGTGCTTGTCAGGCTCATTGGCACCTGCTTGTTTAGTGAACGATCAGGTAGCGCTTTAGAGACGTCTCTGCGATGACACTTGGTTTGCTTTGAAGGCACGTCGTCTTTCAAAAGACGATTACTCCCGGAGGTGGAGCTTTTTCGCCGAGCAGGCGTTGAGAGCATTCGACGCAGACGAACAACAGAGCAGAGCGTTCTTTTGCAGTGCAGCGGGGGGAAGTAGCACACAGGAACAAACGGAACATTCCCACAGGTGTAATGAGTAACCTGAATGTCACGCCCCTTTTTTATTATTGTCAGGTCACTTCCTTGGCCCGGCTCCAGTTTCCAGTTTCAGCTTTTGTCTCTGAGATGGAGAGAGGTGCACGTTTCAAGGCCACATAGTAGAAGGTGGGGGCCAAGTTTTTCAGGAACACTTCACTACATGTTTTCATGTTTTCTCCACCAGAAGTATGCAACACAAAGAAGTCCACATTTGTTGTGATAGATGCTGGAAGAAGACCTGTGTCTTTCACACTGAGGTCAAAGGTCAGTTTGTCACTGTTCACTGGCTGTGTGTCATTAGTTCCAAACACAGAGTTTTTTTCCAGAGTTTTTTTCCAGAGTTTTCAAATCATGAATTTGAACCCACGAAATTTAATCCAATCACAAGAAATCAAGAAGTGTATATAATCCGTACTTTGAAGAAGTTAAAACCAGTGTGTCTTTGCATAAAAGGAAATACTTCACAGATTTAATTTCTTGTCATAAAGCTTTCCGATGTATTACCTTAATCAGGCTCTAACTTCTAAATGATTCCACTTCCTGTCTCAGCGCCACAGAGAGAAGTGACGGCCGCTCGGTGGATTTTTGGAACCGTCTCATTAAGGCCCCAAATGATACGCATGTTTTATTTCCCTCCAGATTTGGGCAAAAGAAAGCTGTACTCTTTAGAGGAAACTTTGGGATCACACTGCCCCTTAAATCAAGCTGAGTGATGAGCATGCTGCATGTACTCGGCCTGAAAATATAAACCTGACTCGGGACATGTTGAAGCCTCACTGAAGGATGCTTACAACCTGCTGGATGCTTTCCTCCTTACTGTCCCCAAATATTTAGACTGCTCCGTTTATTCAGAATAACAGTGGGTCCCATCTGACCACCTGTTAATCAACACGGTGTCCAGGCGGTCCCTCATGACTTATTGATGGATTGACATGTAACCCTGTGATCCTCAGCATGTTAAAGTGTGTTTGGAACTAAGACAAAGACATTTATTTCGCACTCACAGAAAGCTCCGATAAAAGGTACGAAGAGATTCTTTTATGTGGTTTTAATGCACCAACACGTGCACTCAGACAAACAAACACTGCTGTGTTTGCATGTCAGCAAAGTTAGGTCCTGTATGCCCCCCCCCCCCCCCCCCCCCCACACACACACACACACACACAAGACATTCCCCAGCCCTGATGTCACCAACCGTCTGCGAGGATATTTATTGTCTGAGGTTGAGGTTTATCAAGTGTGGGATGGAGGTGGGGGGCGCTGAAAAGATTGTGCCTGTTTGAGACTGAGAGAGAGAGAGAGAGAGAGAGAGAGAGAGCGAGGGGGGGCGGGGGTCATTGTGTGTTTTCAGACTGTATCTCATCTGCCCCACTTGTGGCGCTTTGATTCAAGTCTGAACTGGTCTTAAACCGAGCGGCGTGTTTGGTTTGAAGGAAACGCTGTAAATCCCACCTGCATGTGCTGAAGTGTGTCTCGCAAGGTGTGAGACATTTCTGTCTGCCTCTTTGTGCATCAGCGCAACTTTAAATTTTCGCTGTCATACTGTGGTTTATCCACCGCTTTCATCATCCTGACCAGAATAAATCCCAGCTGAAAACTCACTGACTGAATGTCTGGTGGTTTTAACTTTTGTGTAGAGCCAATTAAACCCAGACTGAATAAATGTGGACGGCTTTTTCTCACGTTTCTTGAGCTTATTCGGCAGAAAGTTTCCCCCAAACCAATTCTTTGTCTTTTGCACACTCATTTCAAAATATTTTTTCCCACTTTTTTTAAAGAACGTTTTCACCAGAAAGCAACATTGATGCTCTTCGTGGTGCTTTTTTTCCCCCCCTGAAAAATCTTTGCTTGTGGAACACCCACACAATCTCTATAAAAAGAAAACAGGAATGCCTTACAAGGAAATTCTGTTTAGAATCGACCAACACACAGGATGTGATGCAACTGTTCTATTTAGGATGAGGGCCCAAAGAACAAGCTTGAATCTTTGAGGAAATGCTGATTCGTTAAACTGCCTACTGTGTGTTTAAGACGTCTGAAAATATCTGAAAATCACAGCCTGAACAGATTGCTGCTTTTCCAGCTTTAACTGCAACCTTACATCTGAAAGTACTCTTTCCTCTCTCCTCCAGATTTGAAAAGAGGTTTCTGCGGTTCAAGAGATCCTCAACCGCAGCATCCTTCACCATGGTGGAACCAGCTGACAGGCCGTCTACAGCCGGGCAGAGGTTGGGGGCCCCTGACAGTTTTGGGGTGTCCACTCTGGAGCCGGGTCTGCGCCCTCCTACACAGCCTCCAGGGAGACAAGTCTCCATCCGGGTGCAGATGCTCGATGACACACAGGAAGTCTTCCAAATTTCGGTGAGTGGAACGTCTGATCGAACTGTTCGACACTCTTCCTGATCCAGATACAGAGGTTGTCAAACATATGTTCCAGGTTTGGTTAGAAGTAGAGCCTGACTCATATATCAGACAGTCGATATCGACCTGTTACGAAAAAAATCAGTGTACATTTTCAACAGATAAATAATGCTGTATCTGCAGCACATTTTAACAGGAAATATTCACAAAGGCTGCAGCTCACTTTGTGTGAGACCTACCCCACACGCAGCAGAGATTAAAAAGGACTACCGGAAGTAGACATTTTAACTGTTTTTGTTGTTGTTATCTTGTTTGCTTTTGGAGGTCATATAGATGCATTAGTATCATTTTCTGTGTATTTCACAACTGGTTTATAAAAAAAAGCCAAAACTGAGTCAGCTGACCATCACGTCACAGTGCCATATCTCTACTTCCTTGAGAGACACAGAAACTGGGATTCCAGCCAGCTTCTGGTTTAGAGCACAACACACCTTTGTACAGGCCCTCTGATGTAGTAATGTCCTGCACCTGCTCTAAATTGCAAAAATTATCAGCAATACACACATACACAGATAGATAGATAGATAGATAGATAGATAGATAGATAGATAGATAGATAGATAGATAGATAGATAGATAGATAGATAGATAGATCGATAGATCGATAGATAGATCTGTATTTTTAGACTTTTCCGTTGTTATTTTCGGACCCTATTGTCTCGTTGACTTCCTTCCAAACAGACTGATGTGTATATTTTTTATTGTAACATATCAGTTTTCACTTTGATGAGGCGTTTTGAGTATTTGCATGTGTTTCTAATCTCTTGACTCTATCTGTGTGTCCAGAGAGTGTGTGTGGCTGCATGTCAGTGAGATGAAGGCTTCGTAATGCTGTTAAGAGAGCAGGGTCCTCTGGGAGAGTTCACAGGCAGTAGCTTTAATGACATCTGTGCTGCTGTGCCGATTCATAGTGGGAGTTGTCTTGAAATTCTGAATAAGCGCATACCGCTCGCACGCCCTCCTTGGCAATTTGCACGCCTTTTAGAAACACCAGCCGCTGCATTATCAGCTCCCAATTCGGGAGTTTTTGTGATGATAATGAAGTTAGATTCAAGGGAGTCACACTGTCTCAGCTGGCTTGTCGAACATCCAGAGCTGCCAGTTTTCAAGGGGCCGTAATTGGCTCTTGTGAAAATGCCAAGAATGTACGTGGTCGTTCGTGTGTCAGAGCCTGAGGATGTTTGCGTCTCTCGCTGAGCGGACAGTTTGACGGGAGGGGCTGGGATCTTGGCTCAGGGATGTCATCTGCATGTGTGATTTTTAGAATTTTTCAAACCCCCCAAACTGATTAAAGTAAGAAAACTGAAGTTGCGGCTCTCCACAAAGCAGCAGCAGCAGCCTTTATTTATGACACGAGTCCCTCCTTTGCTGTCTTCTTCTTGCCTCAGATTTCTCACACAAGCAATTTCAAGTCCTAATATCTCTGCAGCATCAGTTTAGACGTCAGTGCTCTCACCACAGGAGAGCATTACTGACGAGTACAGCATGGCGAGGAAACACAAAATGTACCAATATTCTCTCGTCTGAAGCACGAAAGTCTAAAGCAGCAGGAGAATTGAGTGGAAATGTGAGGAAGGCAGAAAAAGAGTGCTGAGCAGGAAAAAATAAGAGGAAAAGGTGGAGTTAAAAGGGAGGAGAAAAAGAACAGAAAGTGAACCTGACTCTGTTTTTATTGCTTATAACACATTCCCTGCAATAAGGGAAGCATTGTTGTCTTTTAGCTTGACTCACCTAATCCGTCTTTTTCCCGCTTCAGTGCCTCTCGCTGTGTTTGTGCGAGGAGGTGTAGACTAACGTGTGAATCAACAAACAAGCCTGTAGCCTCACACTAGAAAACGTTGGCACCGAGTCTGGCATTTTTTCCTCACAGCGGGAGAGCTAGCCCTCCGTGAGCTACTCCTTTACTCGGCCGGGGGGCTTGGAAGAGGAGCAATAAAATGTAAAACATCCTTTGAAATAACATTTTTCACACTTTAAATAACACCTTGGGCATGCTGTAGTTCTGTGGTAGCATTGACTTGAGTGACTGAAGTGCGGTGTTGAATTATCATAATATAATTATTATTATATAAAAAAAAATGCACCAATTAAAATGCATGTGTTTGGCTGTCAGAAACGCCCAAATCCAGAAAAACATCTGTGTCAGAAAATTCAGTCAAAATGGCCATTTGCACACTGCACGATTAAAACACCTGGTTTCATGTGTTTGTTGTGTAGCCACATAACGAACCAGCTTCATGAGGGGTCATGAATCTCAAGCAGGCTAAAAATCACCTTTTTATTAAATGTTATAAAGTGAATCACATCACAATCATTCTGCCGATCATTCCACTTAAATTGCAACGACACGTCTTGGCTCCATGTGTGATGGACGCTGCATTCTTTGGCTTTCAGCCTCAAAGCAACAATGAAATCAGCTGTATCCTCAGGCTCTCTGTCGGGAATGTAGATTATGTGGACAGACTCTGTGGGACAGATTCCAGGTGAAGGGCGACACGTTGGGAGTTTACACTCTATATCGATAATGCACCTTTTATTTTCATTCCTTTTTTTCTCTCTGCTGAACTTGAAATTGACCTTGCATGTGTATACCTTCCATTTATAAAACATTGGCAGCTGCCTTAGTGGCCACTATTACTACACACACACACACACACACACACACACACACACTGTGAGGCTTCATTATTAATGTAGAATAGAGGCAGCATGTTGGACGAGTGTGTGAGTGCAGAACGTCATTGCTCACTCTCACCTTGTAAATATTTAAAGACAGAGATGGTGTGTGTGTGTGTGTGTGTGTGTGTGTACAGGCAGGCAATAAAAGAGGAGATATGTTGCTCATTTACTTTGACCTGCTTTCCCGTGGTCCAGTCTCATGTCGTTACAGTCAATCCTTTGACGCTGTGTTCCTGCGAGCTCAGACGCACCATATTCCTCATCTGTGTTCCAACACAAAGCTTTGACTCCGTCCTTTGATATCTGATGTTATCACAGTTTCATCTCATTAAGCTGCAGTGTTTATATGTGCCAGAGTGAAACTGTTCAGCCTCCATATCCCACATTCTCTCGGTTTATCTTGAGGTGGAAGCTTTTGTGATTTTTCCAAAGGAAACAGTTTTGGTTTTAGTGGTGGATATGATTAAAATGGAGGGAAGAGGGTGAAGTGACTTCATGTAAGTGGAACTCACACCTGTTTCAAAATGGAAAATACGGACGAGGACGAGCTGCACTCCGAAATGGATTCAATTAGGTTTCTGACCTCAACTCAGCTCAGTTTAAAAGCAAAGAAGCGTTGTAAGCTCTTTCATAGCTGAGTGTTAGCAAAGCAGCCGCTTCAGTCCATCTGTGTCTACACATGATGCCTTCAGGCTCAGTATGAAGTGTAGGCCACTTCTGTTTTTGCAGAAACCAATACATACTTAACGTGTGCTCCTAAAGTGGAAGAAAACAGATCTGAATGGCAAAAAAATAATCTAGATGTGCTAATATGTCGAGTTAGGAGTGTCTAAAATCAAATCAGAGATTGTCCTCTAAAGGGCATGAGATGAATTTATTTGAACTGAAATTACAACTTCAGAAAAATACAGTTGGAGCAAAACCACAAGATTTATCCTTTAAGTGGCGATGAATGGGACGAGATAAGATACTGCAAAGTGCAAAACAATACATTACAATATGATCCAGTATGAAACAATGCAACTTGATATGATTGGATATGAAACACATACTTATTCCCTTTAGAGTAAACATCAGAGTGAAACAGAGGCCAGGAAGAAAGAGCAAAACAATCCAGCAGTGGCTTTAAAATGATATGTTTCGGTTCCTGCAAAAACAGCGGGATCAAACTCCGTTTTAATGACACGTCTTTAACATACCGTGGTTTGAACCGTTCTGTTTCTCGACTCGATCTCCACGTTTGCACCTGCACGCGCACGTCCCTCCACCAGCCGTGCTGCACTGTCGTCCTCTCCAGCTTTAACTTGCACTTCAACATGATGGCAGAGATGAAGCCTTGATGACTCCCAGGGGAACAGCTGAGCCCCCCCCCCCCCTCCATGGACCTGTCCTCCCTGAGAACCTTCTTAGTGCAGATGATATATGTTTTATACTAACAGTGCTTGCACGTATGGTGCCGCATGTTCCCTTTCACTTTTGCATGTGGGGTCCTCTTTTAATCCTTCAATCAGCAGCCTCGGATTGGTTAATATTCTGCCTCCGCGGTCTTGACCTTAATCCCCACGACACCATCCAATACATCCACATCAAGATTGACCCTCTCATTTGATGCCGGTTAAAAAGGTTTGTGTGTTTTGTATGGGTGTGCGTTTTTTGTTGCAATTCGATCGCTGTGTGGTATTTGTTGCATGATTGGATTGCGACTTTGTGATCGGCATGGCTCCTGACCTCGCGTTGGAGTGTGGTTTTAGGGAAAGATGCAGAAATACAAGGAAAAGAGGGAGGGCTTGAGGGGGGGGATTAGGATGATAGAGCCGTTTGAGAGACAACATCATTTGATGGACTAGCGGCTCCCCCGGGCCTTTGACAAACGAGCTACAAGTTCCCCCCCCCCACTCACACACACACACACACACACATTATGCACTTCTTGGCTGCGATGCGGAGCTGTTGACATTTCAAATTGATGGGCCTTTGTGCTGTCGACCACCTCGGGAGTAAATGATAGAGCAGACAGAGAAGAGACAAAAGAAGCATTGGGAGTTATAGATGGATATTTGTATTCTGACATTTCCAGTTTATTTGTATTTCTCTCGCTCTAACTGCATAAGTTCATCTTTGCATTTTTAGTTTCTGTGTATATACAGGCACACTTTTGGTTAAACTTTGTCTTATTCCCTCTCTAAACCGTTGGTATGTCTGCCTTATTGTGCAGCTGAAACCTCGGCCAATATGCCTCTCACAAGAACAGAGGAAATGAGTTGCAATGCTGCCTCACATTAGTGAATTAGCATGCAGAAAACCAGACAGTTATTATTTTGTCCAGACTAAGTCCTGGAGTTATTTTAATCCTTGGGTTTGACGTGTTTTTTTTTTGTTTTTTTTTGTTTTACGAGAATCAGCCAGACTTTTCACCCTGGAGCATGTTAAACCTGAGCTCAGATTCTCTCATTTCCACCTCTCTGTTCTGTTATTTACACTGGAGAGAGACAATGTGATAAAAGATGAGAAATAGTGTGTTTGGAAGCTTGAAGCCAAACTATGCTTGTGTTTCTCTGTATGAACTGAAGTTGGCAGTATTCCTGGTAGTTCAGTTTCATTGGTTTGGATGTGTGGGCAGCGCCAAGGTGAGGTGTAAAGTGAGGTCATTTCAGGGTGAGGCTCAAACGCTTTATGAGCCACGCTGAGACGAGCCTTCTCTCACTCTCTAGACGCACACACTCGATCTCTAAACCCTGGCTTCTGATCTCCAGAATAATCTCTTCCTTTCATTCTGCTGTCTTGGAGCGCTTACAGAACTAACAGTAGCTTTGGCAGGCCTCATTTATCACCCCCCCTCATGTCTGCTCAATCCAGGAAGCTAACATACTAAAACCTATGTTGATAATGTTTGAGACGTAGATGAAACCGTAGATGTGTGACTTTATTGCATGAACATGCATAGAGCGAGAGCATGTGTACATAGATGGATACTTTATTGATCCCGAGGGAAATTCAAGAGTCAAAAGGGTACAAACAGTCATGCTCAAACCTGCCTTGCAGTGTGGCACACTTTACAAATGTAACACCTCCCCCTCATGAAGCTCATACACATGAATGGGAACAACCATGACTCTATAACCTTTTGTTATTTTAATCATTTAAATGCACGTGTGGTGTATTATCATCTCCTCAGTTCTCCGTCACTATAGACCTACACACAGAGGTAGAAAACTTCTTTGTATAGTTAAAATATTATTCTGAACAGTTTGAACTGGTGAAAGTGTCTTTTCCCAGCAGTTCCACCAATCAAAGGGAAACAAAGATTACTTTACCCCAATTTTAGATTTTTTCATTCAACGAGTGTATTTATTTCCATTAGGAAATGGTTTTGGAATAACGCTGTCATAACTCGCAGTTTGAGTAACATGTGGATGCAGCATGCTCGCATACAGAGTTTCAAACAGAGGAACTGTTCGGTGTTATGTCATGGTTGGCGTTCACTGTCTCATTCCTGTGGTCAGCGACCACGAAAAGCAACTTCTGACTGAGGACTAACTTTCCCCTCCGAAACTTTTTCTTTCCCTCCTCTGTTTGAGCCCCAAACTTTGACCTGCTCGTGGAGCGAATGAAGCGACCTTTCCCTTGAGGATAAATGAAGTCACATACGATTAAAGTTACAAAAATAAATTTTATCGTGAAAGGGGTTTAACTCCTTTTGACACTCCGCCTAAAGCTCTCTTGACTTTCTGCCGGAACGCGGACATGTCGCTGAGGCACTTCTGTTGCAATACAGGTTTCTTGTCACTGTGCCATCACAGTGGGTGTGTGCGCGTGCAGCCACGTGGAAGCATTTAGCCATGCTGAGTTCAAAGACAGGGCCACAGACGGAGCTGCCTCCGAGCTAGGAAGGAGAGTATGAGCAAAGGAGACAGAGATTATTACTCTGTGAGTGAAAGACTATCACTGATGGAGAGACAACATGTGAAAGACTGTTCCCTGAAACGGTGCCGGAAAGAAAGGAAGGGGGGGCCCCTGCTGAGGGGACAATAAAGAGACGTGGTGTGTTGCTGGCTGTGACGGGCAGAGGACGGAATGATGGATACAGACACACATCCGTCTCCCACAGAAGCGAATTAATGTGCAAACACTGTCTGCCTGCAGATGGGATTGTTTTTTTTCCAAATGTAATTGCAGTGAATGAGGTCCCCAGTGAGGAGAGCTGGGCCCCATTCAGGGTAATCACTGCTCCCCTGATTCACTGTGCTACACCAAACCCCAGCTGCAAATGAGAGTACAAGCCTAAAAATAGCTGTATTCCCTCTTTTTGTCTTGCCATCTTAAAGTGGGATATTAATTGCTTCCTATAATTGATGAACGTTGTGATTCCTTGATGCTTAACATGCTATAATAATAACAATAATAATAATAATACCTCAGTCTCCTTGTCTTCACAACCTCTATTCCAGTTGGGTTTTGTAAAACCTCACTGTTGTTGTTTTAAACACAATGGGAAATTACCATAAGCTGCTCGCCAAAAGCTGGTAGGTTTATCATGACTGCCAGAGACCAAGAGCGGTCGCCAACACTCCTTTCGAGCTCCTGTTGTATGTGAGACATGAACCTGGCAGAGGTTGTTTCGTAAAGAAGGAATTATAGCTACAATTAAAATGTTGGTGTTGGACACAGGAGTGAGCTTTCAGGCAGCGCTCCTGTTTCTTGTTATCAGATCATTCCTGCTGCATTATGAAACTCGGCTTGATTTTTCTCTTCCACCTGAAAGCTAGAATTTGAGGCTGTGAGCGCTTGCGGGGGGTTCTGTTGCTTAGAATGTCTCTTTTATGAGCCGTTTTTTTCTTCTCTCGCTGATGGGAGTCGGACAGGTCTGTAAGTGCAAAGCCATTAGGTTTTGCGGCTCGTCTTTCCAGCTGTCTCTGCTTCCATAAACTCTGCAGCCGATGATGGAGGAGAGTAGTTAGCTCGTGTCAGGGTTTCCCCTTGGCACAGGTGATAAAGTCACCAGCGAAGAAGCTGGTGTTAGAGGGATGAGGGCTTGAATTCTCACACCAGAAACACTCAGACATAAAAGCACCACATCCACCTTTATCTTGATGGCAGAACTATAGAACTGTTGTGGATTGAACCTTCAGTGGTTATTTTTTCAAATGGCTTCGACATCAGTTTAAAAAGTCTGCTTTGTTTTGGAGAGAAATCGGAAAAAAAAATCTATTAAAAAGTGGAGTCGGTTCCACTTTTCACAAAAAAAAAACAATAAAAAAAAACACATAATCAATGTCACCATGGTCATTATCTGATGTTTAAATACATCTAAAACTAGACATATTAATTAATTAATTAATTAATAAATATATCTGTTTTTTTGGAAGTTTATATTTTTGAACTGCAGTTCATTTGGACCAGAAACAAAACTCACTCGACATGAGTGTGTTGTACTTGATATGGGGACTTTGTGGAAAGACATGCTAAATTAAGTGGGCTATGCTAAAAAGCTTAAACCCCAAGTGTCAGCTTCAGTATCTTAAATGAGATTTCTGCCCCTTGAGAAGTGTTAACCAAACCTCCATCCAACGTCTGTGAAATCTCTGCCTCAGATCTGCACTCTGGCCTCACCCCTAAATCTCCTGCTGTTGTTGTGTGGAGGCATGCAGCGCCAGCATCTCTTTTCAAAAAGGTGAAGTGTTTCTTAATCTCCGTCCTCACTCCCTCCGCGCCTCTGTTTGGACCTTTTCCAGAAGCCCACGCTGGAATTCAATGGCGTCTCCCCTGCTGTGTCCCTCGGTCTCTCAGAGAAACTGGTGGAGGAATGTCGGCTGCAGTTTGATGTGTGGGAGAAGGAGAAGCAGTTTGTGTTTTCCACCTCTCTGCACCTTTTTTTTTTTTTTTTTCTCTCTCTCTTACTTTTTCCAGACATCACGCTGCTCTGCCTGTCCGGATGTTTCGTCATGCCTTAGTGTCATCATTCAGTTTTTAAGTCACCCCAACCATAATTCACTGAGAGACTTTTCCTTTCCAGCCCTCACTGGGAATTCCCAATATTTCATCATGCTGCAAGCTCTGGCTGTGATTAATTCGTTTGATTTACGTCTGTTAGTCTTATTCTGAAATGAATTAAGTGATGCTTTATTTTAATTAGCACTGCTTTTATGCAACATTTAAACTGTACTTTAGTGGCTGCGGAAATTCTGATGAGGTCAGTTTCCATCTGATGATGAATGTTTATGGTACTAATTCTTGCTTGATTGACATTTTTCAATATCACTGACGAATACATTTTGAATTACATTATAAAGCGAGCTGCTGTGGCGTGGTTAACGTCTATCCCTCACTTATAAATCATCCATATGTTCTCATTGCCACACACGCATACTGTAAGTGTTTACCATTGGCATAGTTTGTATATTCAGTTGTGTTTCCACACCCTGTTTGTGGCTCGTAAATCGTCCGTTTCAGCAACACGTGCAAAACAAAAACACATGCCAGGCTTCAGGCATCTGAGGGTTGATTTTTATGGCGTCTTATTTGCTGTGAGGTTAAATGGGGTGAGGAAACTAAAGCTCTAAAGGCGGCGGCATGGAAGGTATCCACAACTTTTATGACGCCTTAGTTGCCTCTGAGATCATGAACAAAGATTGTTTTTATATTTTGATGTCTTACTTTAATTTAGACTATTATCACAATCGAGCCCTGTTGTGATGCTAACAAGCTACAAATTGAGCCTCATTAAAAACAATAGCCGATGTAAGTTTACATTTCAGCCAACTGACACCATTAAAAGATGCCGAATTACCTTTGAACAGTGACTATCACTGGAATTATTTGGTGCTTAAGAAAGCCTGAATGAAAAGCTCACTTATTTTACCAAATAGAGAGTAATGGTTTCATAAGGTTTAATAATAATAACATTTATTTGATGCTGCCTTTTAAGCCACCCAAGGTCCCCTGACATGGGATGAAAGCATCAGACTCTGGTTTGTGTTGAAGCTTCAGTGCTTGGGCCCCAGATCAGTGAACAAACTACCAAACATGTTTTTTTTTAACCTAATGCAGTTAACAGTGTAGTGAATCAGTGAACCTAAAACCCAAAGTCTTTCCTGACTCATAATCATAGACCTCTGGTATATTTTTAGCCAACACTTAAAGCCAAAGCATGGATAGTGCTCGAGTTCCCACAGCAGCTACCCACGCTGAATTTCTACTCTTGGTACTGTGAGACACTCGAGATAAAAGCTTGAAAAAGCTCGGACCATGCGGTCCACCATTTCCATTTTATCATTCAGTTTCTCGATGGAGCGCTGGAGGCTTCCAGGAAACAAAAGACGCCCTGTTGCGAGAATTACAGACTTCATTATTGCACGAGGCGTCGCACAAGTGAATCCCACACGAGACGCCAATTGCTTTTTAATGGTACAGCAGTGTGAATGTATTCCCCTCTGCTGCCTTATTTAATTATCTGCCTCAAGTATTGTGTGGGCCTTAATGTCTACTACACACACACACACACACACACACACACACACACACACACACACACACACACACACTCTCATGAACACACTCAGACACGCTGCTATCTTCCCAGAAGTCTGCACACATTGTCTTCTTCATCCCCTACCAGGGTGTTGCCACTCTGATCTCCCATAGTGCCTTGCTGTCACTGCTGACAATAGTAGCAGGTATTCTGCCAGCATGCAGTTTGTTTAACAGTCCAGTTAGACACATGGATGTGTGTATATATGTGTGTCCATCTGTTTGTGATTTTGAGTCCTTTCCCTTCTGGCTGAGTGGAGGAACCAGGACTGACGTCTTGCCAGTAGGTTAAGCTGTTTAACCTAATCTGAACGGAGGGATGTGATTGGTGGACAGTCGAGGAGGGAGGAAGCCTCATCCAGCTGTCCTGCTGTTCACTGGTATTTTGGTGTAAGTTGTACAGTATTGTACAGTATCATTTGGGAGTGCTATTCAACGGATGCTTTTTGCCACACTTGTACAAACACCCAAAATTCTACACTTTGTCCTTTTATGACCAACTACCATTTTCTGCTAGCAACTAGGGGTGCAATCGAGTACTCATTCATTAAATTAAAGTGTGTTGCTACAGTGTCATTGTTTGCTCTTGTCTGATGAGGGAAGGGAAGCAACGTGCACCTTGTTCATAAGGTCCACCATTAAAATAAAACAGATTTACGGCTCAAATTACTGCTTAGCATGTACACTCACAGCCAGACTGAGGTTTAGTGAAGGCTGCGGAGATTCTCTGGCAGTCTCTCAGCAGGGTGGAGTTATCTCTTTCATTATCAGGCTTTATCTGTCCACATCTATTACTCCTAACCCCACGGTCCATGGAGTTTGCTTTTTAAAGCTCAAATTGTTGGATTGGAGGAAAGGTGATTTTTTTAGGACGAAAACCCAGTAAAAGTGCAATTTTAAGACGTATCAGATGTAATAACAACAAATCAAAACATTTCCCTGAAATGATCCCTGTTAGAATACGTCGCAGGGGGACCGAATGGAAGAAGCGGAGCAGCTCTGAGATGTTTTTCTCCCAGTCTTTTCCCCCCGTGGAGAGTTCTTATCATCAGTCTCACCCATCTGTTTTCTATCCCTGCTGACATTAGTCAGAGTGCAGGACTAGAGACCTTTCAAACATCCTTTTACTGCATGCCAATTCGCCCCCAGTCAGGGTCTGTTGTTTCTAGCAGGACTTGGAACCTTATTTTGAAAATAACAGATTGAGAGGAGGAAGATATCTCGCGTCCAATTTCCGTAAAGTCTGCAGATAGGTGGCCATTTTTAACAGCCTTGATAAAAACACACATATATTCATCAGTGACTAAAGGTTTTAAATACTACCAATGCCACATAGGTATATTTCTTTGAGGGTTTCATAGGTCATTTGAATCAATGACGCTGTGGGAGGCTCTGTAAACCCTCTGCACGCCAAGACAGATGGTGAGAATATTTTGCTTGGCCCCAGGTTGCAGGGCAACACATGATGGGAAGAAAAAGGAGAGCGGAGGAAGAAAAACAAAATAATTAGGAGGTGAAATACGTCTATCTTGACCTTTCATGTCGTGAATGGAATATGTGAGAAACGTGTGACTGGTGGGACTTTAGATAAAGAAAGATGCTTTTTCATTAACTTTCCATCTGACCAAGTAACAAAAGAAGAGACTCAGAGAGAAAATGAAGTCATGTATGTGGAGGCTTTTTTCTATAGGGGCAAAAAGGGGGAAAAAAGTGGAACAATTACTTTGATATACCACATCCCAGTTTAGACAGGCACTAACCTGGTAGCATGAGAGACATGTGGATAGCATTGAGCGTTGTCTCAGCAGAAAGACACTTTGATATCACGTGCTGACACTTTTAGGTGCCATCAGTCAAGGTGAGTCCAGACATGGGACAAAGTGCAAAAGAAACATTTAACATTGAGGAAGAGACATGACCACACCTTCCCTTTATGCTAAGCTAATTACATGCTTTTTTTAAGTTCTGTTTAAAACATTTTCTTGATGAATTTCTTCATTTTCCAACATTGAAAACATTATTTCTCTGCGCTTTAGTACTGGGGCCTTTGTCCTTGGAAAGTGTGAAACACTTCCAGTATTAGCCTTTTTCTTGTCCGCCCTCCTGTGTTATGTCTCACATGAGACACTTTAAAGGCACTCGTATTGTCTCCATATGTCCACGAGCTGGTCTTCTTGTTCCACCTGGTTCTGGGTAAAGTGCTGCTGTTGTTAGCTGTCACGCTTGAGGATTATGCACAGGCAGGCAGAGTGTCATTAACAGACAAAGTGTCATTGGTTAAATAGAGTTTAGACAACCAACAAGGAAGTCAAAGAGTCCATTATCGAAGACAGTAAATGATGAACCCACTGCCTGATTTTGAGTTTGTTTTGTGGGCGGTTTGCACGTTTACCACCAGTGTTGTGTTGCTCTTTGGGGGTTCTTGGTGTGGACACAGTTGACTTCAGGCATGTTAGCTGTCAGCAACACAAACCAGAAACAACACTCACCGCAGGGGAGCCAACACAGTCCACCTCCCGGCTGACTGCGATGTACGTCTGTATACCTCCCACTAACATAGGTCCTGTGTGGGGGCACCGCTGTCATTAGACATGAGTTTGCTACAAAAACGAGAGAGAGAGAGAGAGATACTAAAACATCATGCTTGAGTGCAAATTCAAGTTGTTGTTTTTTTTTGTGCCTTTTCCCATGTCGAGATCTATTTTGAATTCTCCTTATTAAAGCTCGGCCTTTTGGAGGTCTTTCTGGCTGGGATACTTGGACCATCGTGGCTTGAAGCCGGCTCTCAGCGCCGTTTGCTGATGGACACTTTTGGCTTTTAAGGCTCACTGCGAGACCTGCTCGCCTTCTAATTATCTCTAAAAGTCAGGAGCAAAGGACAGCTGTGTGAAACGGCCTGTAAGGACACGACCTTGGCCTTCGCAGGTTGCTTTTATGGTCCAGTGCTGCAGCAGGAAACTCTGCCTTCAACTGTTTCCTCCGCCTCTTTAATTGTGTCCCTGCATGCGAGCACACGAGCCAATGAATGGTCTGTTTTATGCAAATGCAACAGTATGTCCGGGTTTGCAAAGTATCGCTACGACATCTGCTAGACAGGACAAAAATCATGCTCCAATACGTGATAAAAAATGTGGCTCTGTGTATCTGAGTGTGTGTGTTGTTGGCTGACTAAGAAAGGCTCATTGATGGTCATTACTGAATGAAGGGATTGTGATTTGAACTGAAAGGCCCTCAGTGTGCGCTCTCTGCAGGGCCCGGTCTACTTCTGGTCAGCTGAAACATTTCAACTCACAAACACATTTCTGAGCCCCTCGAAGTTTGGAACTGTGAAAGCTTCACAAGAGTTTTTAAATTTCATTTGACATCCTAACTTTTACATCCTCGTCACCCAGAAAGAGTACAACCTCCATATATATATCATGTTTGACCTCAGCTAAGTGACCATTTCCTCTTCAAACACTGCAGCCAAAATGAAAGCACATCATGATTTCCTCGTATTCTCAGTCTGCTTCGCTTCAAACTTTGTTCAATTCAGTGTTTTAAGGGAGAGAAAAGGCTAGGCCGACAATCCTTGACCTTTAATCTTGACCCTTTAAGACTCGACCGTAGCGTGCTACAAAGTGGACTTGCTCTGCTGGTGGGAGTGGATTAAGAAGTGGTGTTACCTCAGATGACTGGGAACTATAGCTGTAAGTTAAAGGCACATTGGAGCCACCACTGCATATTTCAGATAAAACCCTGAAACACTGGATGATTTGAGTGGATGAGTATTATGCAGGTCTGAATGTATCATCTCAGTCATGACCAGTCTACTTTGCTTTTCTGCACTCTCTTCAAACAGATGAGAACTTTTGCTCCCATTCCTTTCAGAGCTCTGTTGGACGGATTTAAAGCACTTGGCCCTCCTCTGCTGTGTGTTGTTTTAAGAGGTTTGCTCCTGTGCCCAAAAGAACTCAATTCTGAACACACCCATTTGCTTCAAGTCTGTTTTGAGATCCTGCTGTCCTCACTCTCCCGCCCCGTCCGCACTCCCATTTTCATCACAGCTTCTCTCTGTCCGATTTTTAAGAAGCAGTATCGTGTGTTTCCTGAGCCGGTGTTATCTTAAGTGAGAAATGATATTTAAAGATTTCACCACCGTTCCTCTCCACATTCCAGTGTCTTACATTACTTGAATGTGACATGGGATACCTCCCTAGTGCAAACACACAGGCTTTCTTTAGTGGTTAGAGAATGGTTTGCAGATATTAAAGGAAATTGGAATCTGCCTCCGTCTAATTAAAGATCCTGTGAGGAGTTTTGAACTGGTTCAGAAACACCCTGACATTGATATTAATGCCTCTTTATGAGCTACAAAAACAAACTGTATTTAAACCTTGAGTTGCTTGTTCTGTCTGCCTGTGTCTGTGTCTGTGCACAACAAGGTGCACAAAAAAAAGCAAGACTGACTTTCTCACAACTTCAGGAAGTCCTGTCCTCCTTTGTCCTTCTTCATCTTCCGTCTCTTCATTTATGCATCTTGAAAGTGTGAGAGATGCATTTCTCTCTTTTCCCTCAAACTGAGAAGTCTAAATCTCCAGAATACTTCACCAGCTTTCTCCTCTTTCTGTCTCAGCATGTGCTTTGTGTTTTCTGGGTCACATGATAAAGCTCCTGTGTCTCCTCCGAGGCAGACTTTTTTTTTTTTTTTGCAGTTTGAGTTGGACATTTTGTGCAGAAGTTTTGCATGTAAGTTTTCCGTTAAGCAAATTGTGCAGAGGTGAGTGAAAGAACAGTCGGAGCTGAAAAGTTAAAGAGGTTGAGGAAGGGAGGATTTCTTCAGTAGCAAGTGAACACATCTTTTGTATTTCTTCATAACCGATAAGCCACCTGCCCTCGTGTCCGCTTTCAACCTGCTCTCCCTCTCCCTCCTTTAACCTCTCTTAAACGAAGATTACAGCGACCAGGAACCGGATCCTGTGCAAACTCGTGTCATCTGTCACTTTCACAGCCTCTTAGTCGCACACAGGTAGCTTAGTGTTTGAGCTACCTGGTCCACAAGTTTTTTTTCATGACGACTGACTGGCGTGAGAGTGCGAGCGAGAACAGTATGAGGGTGTGTCTCTCCAGACAGGCTGACCACACAGAAACAGATGGACACACACGGTAGCCAGATGGTGACAGACTTGGCTCACACTTTGGTCCAAACTGCTCTGATTCCTGTCTTCTTCATTTTACTTCTCCACACACTTCTTCGCTCCTGCTTCTCACAGAACAAACACACAAGGTTCTCCTCGGCTCTCTCTTTTTGATCATGTTCATTACAGGTTGAAAGTCCGGAAACTGGTCTGGTAGCTGGAGAGGTGCCAGTCCACTTCCTGAGCAATGCCGAGGTGCCCCTGAGCAAGGCACCAAACCCCAAAAACTGCTCTGGAGCGCTCTCTGTGGGCAGCCCCCTCACTCTGAGACCTCTCCATTAATGCAGAGTGAAAACCGAATTTCACCTCGCGGGATTAATAAAGTATATTAAAAAAAAAAGCATAATATAGCCATTGCACACATTTTACTCTCACCTTTGCACGTCTTGCATCATTTATACAGTGTGTCCGTCGTGATAGAAAACATGGAAACGCATACATTATAAAAACCCTCAGAGATCAACACCTGCCTCTCCTCATCTCTAGATGTACATATTATGATTACAAGTGAAGCATGAACATGAGATCTGCGTGTGTGAAGGAATGCTTGCCCTCATAAAACAACATATTATCTTCAATTATCCCCGAATGTTGAACAGCATGCTGACACATTTAGCTCTGAGTGTCTAATTTTGGGTTTGGTGCTTCATCTGAGTCAAATCTGGAAAACCCCAAACTGGAGCAGAAGTAGACACCCCCCCGCTAACATGCTAATGTGCTATTAAAAACAATGCTGACTCATCAATACTAGGATCAGGTATCGCAAAACCGTTTCCCCTTTTCCCTCGTGTTTGTGTCGTCTCTGAGCTCTCCCAGCTGAGCTGAGCTCTCCACTCTTTAGACCCCAATCCTAGACCTCGACGCAAGGTCAAAGATCAGCTGCAGAGGCCTGTTTGAGAAAATGTCTCCAACAAAGCAAATGTTGTGCTTGTTTCCTAGGTTTTGTGCGTATGTGTTTTTAGGACACATTGGAAAATAGCCTGAAAGGTGACGTGTAACTAATCTTTTTTCGCTCCTTTTTTTTTTCCTACAGCAACGTTCCCCCGGCAAAGTGCTGTTCGACCTGATTTGTGTCCATCTCAACCTGGCAGAGGGAGACTACTTTGGACTGGAGTACCAGGACCATCGCAAGATGACGGTAGGAGACGTTCTGCAACACCTTTTTGTTTTTGTCGTTTCCACCTTTTTTTTTTTTTGGTTTAGTCATCCACCTGGACTCACTTATTCCTTGTATTTCATGGCAGAGCAGCTGGTTGCAATGATTTGCACACTTGCTGTGCTTTCCATGGGTGTGTCTGGAGATTGCAGACGCCGTTGTGTCTCTTCTGCAGCGAGAGTCTAATGAGCTATATTTGAAGAAGAAAAGTCGGTCCGCAGCTCTCAGAAACAGAAAACTCAATCACTGTGCACGAACAAACACGTCAGTGTGCTGGAACAGAAACTCTCTGTGCGTCTTTACAGCCTCAGGCGGAAGAGCAGCAGCTTAGAAGAAAATCGATAGAGTAGATGGAGTAATGCTGACGAAATACTGGCAGCCCTCAAACACAGAAACACACCGACCTACACTCAAATACAAGCAGCAATAAATCAAAAAGATAACAGAGCCTTTCTTGTCTTGTTGATGAAGGCGAGCGTGGATTTTATAGCTGCAATAAAAAAAGAGCATTCAGATTCTATTCCACTGAATGATGTGATCCTCTACAAGCTGCCCTTTTGCGGTACTGCTTTTCATGTTTGCGTTAAAAAGCAACAGCAGCAGGTTGTTTTTATTTTTTTTTATTTTGCATTGATATACAATGTGGGTCAGACATTAAGTGAGAACACAGCTATTATGTTTCTAGATGCAGTCGTATTTTCAGTCCTGTTCTTCTTCCAGTATTTATACTGCACAAACATGTTGACTACAGAACATTAGGACAAACTTCTCAGTCAATACCACGCTCTAATAAAGTCTTGGCCTGTCCTCCGTAGGTGTGGCTGGACCTGCTGAAGCCGACGCTGAAACAAATCAGAAGTAAGTAGTTTTAACACTTTTTATCCTCTTAACCTTCTTGAGCTCTGTTGACGTTGAAGCTGTACGTTTGTCGTTTTCTTTAAAGTTGTCCACAAGCTTTAAAGTAAAATTCTGTCTTTTAAAAGAAAAAAGCCATATTGTCCTCGCTTGAAGGATAACTCTGCTAACCAGATCCCTGCTTTTTCCCCTCCCTCAGGGCCTAAAAACACCATCCTTCGCTTCGTGGTCAAGTTCTTCCCTCCTGACCACACACAGCTCTTGGAGGAGCTGACTCGGTAGGTCTCCTTGGCACAGAAACCACACCTATCCCAGGAGCAAGACATGCTGTTATGCTGTTGGTTTTCAGTCCTTCAGGAGGATTTTCACAGCTGTGTCTGAACATCAAGCTGAGGCCTTTTTATAACATGTCGTCTTATTTTGGACCTTTTGTCTTCCTTGGCCAGCTACATGTTATTTCCAACACATTTATACCCACATGCCATCCCATCTAACAGGTTCTTATGTCCTGTGTGGGATCAAGGGATCATGATCTCTTGTAGGAGCCCAGCTGGGAAATTAAAGAGTCGTGGGAATTAGCTATTTCTCTGTAAACAGACAAGATGTGGAACATCAAGCTGCCTCAGTAAAGCATACTGTTTAAATGAGTCTTTTTCAAAAAAGTTTAAACTCTTTGTGTATTTTCTTCCCATCGACGTTCTTCAGCCTCTCAGGCTGCCACTTTTACTCCACTGATGACATGTCTGACAGTGAGTCCAGCATGAAACAGGAAATGGGCACACAGCCTTCATTTCCTTTGTTCGGCTCTCACAGTATTTCTCTGTTGTCTGTGTTTCCTTTGATGGGTAATGTGGGCGCAGATGGACAGATGTTAGAAAGACATCAGGCTGAATTATCCTTTTATTGACAATGGGACACTTTTAAATCAGTGCTGCGCAAATATAAGGACGTTTAGGTCTTTAGGGAGACATTTTAGTTTCTCATATTATTTCTATTATCCATTAAAGCCAACTACAGCCCGCTTAACTGAGCGTCTTTTTTAACAGTTTAATTTTACATGATGTTTTTCTCTGGATTGGTGCAGCGTTCTAGGGAAGAAAACGGCCCCAGGCTGAAGCATAAAGATATCAAAACTCACCGAACCTCATTAACTTTATAAGAGATAATCATGTAGCTTGAAAAGGTTCAAGCGGATGCCACGTAAAAAAAGCTGCTGCAGACCATTAATCTCCCAATCACATACCCACACAGATACATGCCAGTGTAGACAGTCCTCTACTTGTCCTTAAACAGCATGAACACAGCAGCTGAAGAGGCCAAACTCTGTTTGTAGGCACTCATGGTTCCTGAGTTCTCGGGTAGTTTGCCTTTTTTTTTTTGGCTGATGTGTTTGGTCTATTATTAACTTTGATGTTAGCCTGAAATATGGCTCATAATGTTTAAAATAAACAGGCAGAATTCTTGTTATGATTTAAAAAGGGCATTTTCTCAGATAGGGATTGGTTCCAAACAAGGAGCTTGTCGTGTGTGTTTAGGGTGGATAACTGTCCGCTGTTTGACAGTAATGGAATTCTTAAAGTTTATAAAAAATGCATTAACCTTCAAGGCTTCCCCTCTTCACTCTTTTTCTCCTACATTCTCTTTTTTGGTTTCTGTCTGTCTTGTTTTTTTATCGTCTCTGTCTCTCTGTTTTTCCCTCCTCCAGGTATCTGTTCGCCCTGCAGATCAAACGTGACCTGGCCTGCGGCCACCTCATCTGTAACGACACCAGCGCTGCCCTCATGGTCTCCCACATCATACAGTGTAAGAATGAATTGAGGTGTATGAGTGAACCCTTTAAACAAAATGGACCAAAGTTAAGAGAATATGATGCCTATTTCAAAGGACTTTCATATTAATTAATATCAATAGTTCCTTAATGCTCACTGCTTTGTCTAATACCAATTAAACCTCCTTTACAGATCTTTAAAGCTAGATATTTCAAATGTTCCAGGTCTGCAGAGTGCATTATTCTCAGTGTGAGATCTAATATACCAGAAGAAAGGCTGACTGCTCTGCTTCTGTGTAAGACCATAAGTCATCCAGCACATAAACGCATGACAGATGCTCCCTACGGGGGTAATTCAGCAGCGCTTACTGTACTGTTCTCTGTGAGTCTCCAGTTCTACTTCAAGTGTCTGAATGTCTGTCAAAATGTGATTCAGAGCAGAAGCGTTTATTAAAGACTTGATAGAGATTAGAGATACAAGGATGAGGAGGAGAAGGTGGAGTTTGTGATTTTGGATCTTTAGTTTGCATTCAGCTCACTCCAGCAGGGCAGATGAGAGCATCGTCCTAATTCTTCCTGCTGCAGGGCTTGATCTGTTCCCCCTGCCAGTTCTCTTCATACACCATCAGTATTTCTTCACTAACATCATGCATGCTATTTGAATTGAATGCACCTGCCCGCCATGCTACCTGTTATTATTCTGCACCATGCTGTATGTGGAGGATGTAGGATCGGAAGATTCAATTCAGTCGTGCAGACAGCGGCCAAATACAGCACAGCATGCTAAAGGATATCACTCGGTTGCCGTGGTAACCGCCAGTGCTGTGCCTGTTTGTGTACCTGCGGGTGGTACACAATGATTGTTGCTGGTTTTGAACAGATGGAGTCCCACACATCACTGCACTTCATCTGATGTACAGTCAAAGAGAAAATAAAGAAGGAAAATAAACTGTACGAGTGTATGAATGTATTTCTTTTCGGGGTTTTTTTCTATTCTTTGTTTTCACTCCAAATAAATAATACATCCCCTCCTTTTTTTTCTGTTCGCCCTCTTCAGCTGAGATCGGGGATTTCGACGAGACCCAGAGCTGGCAGCACCTCCTCCACAATAAATACCTGCCCGACCAGGACGCCATCAGAGATAAGATCACTGACTGCCACCGCAAGCATGTGTGAGTTATCACATGCAAGTTCACGCATCTCCTTTATGCCTTATGTGCAGCTTTTGTTTAGCAGATGAGAAGAGGGAAGACGATTTTCTCTCTGCAAGGTGGTAAAAAACACAAAATATTAAATGAATCTCTGTATAAATTGGATTATAAATAGGATCGCTTTGGGCTGTAATGGGACCTTTCACCTCCAGAGCTCTATGGTCAAGCTCTGCAGATAAATCTCTCTGCAATGTGCAGCTTTAACGAGTGAAGGACAAATAAGTTAAGGTTAGAGGGCCAGCATTGTTTACCCGAAAATAGCTTTCTGAGATTATCCTTGCCTGGAAAACAATGCTGAGCCGAGCTTAAGTCTGACCAGGGATCCGTTTCTGTTTGGCTTTAATCTTAAAAAGTGTCATAAACACACTGACAGCACACACACCTCCACACGTCTACACACAGATGTTTATCTGTTTAACCAAACGTGCACTCACAAACACGCCCATCACACCCAAACCCATACTGTAAGTCTCTCTCCTGCAGAGATGTTTATCTTTGAAAGATACACACACTCACACTCGCACTCTCTCACACACACACACACACACACGCTTAATCTCTCCCCCGCAGAGGTGGCTACCCACTGAACACAGCACTTTGCACTCCCCCTGTGCCCCCTGAGGTCATACATTCACACAAGGCACCTCATTTACATTAAAGCTGAGTGTTTGCAAACACATGAAAACACACGTCTTTGTCCTTCCCCCTCCTTTAACCGCACATACGAGCCTCACAAAACCAAACCCCGCTCTCTCTGATTATTTGTCATCCTCACACTCTGCACCACACTGCGGGCTCCTTAACCCCCTCCTCTCACATCCTTCAACCACCCTCATACCCGACGCAGGAAGGAAGTGGCTAATTCAGCGGCTTATACAGGAAACAGGAAGCTATTTTCAGATTTGTGAGGAAACAAACTTCTTTTGTGGCCTTTTTTTTTTTCCACCCACATTGTAGAGGGTGCTGCCATCTGACCGTGCTGTGTTTTTAAGACACGTTTATTGTTACTGCAATCACGATTAATATGGAGTGGGACGTGTCTAACATCTGGTAAACAGGGAAATAAAAATCAACTGAGAATATGTTTTTCTTGCTAAAGCTTGAAGAAGAATTACATGGGATGCTAATTCACTGGCCTGTTCATGATTCAGGGTTTATTTGTTGATGGATTGATCGATTTCTGTCCTCCACAGCGGGCAGACTCCTGCAGAGTCGGACTACCAGCTGCTGGAAATCGCTCGGCGGTTGGAGATGTACGGCGTTCGTCTTCACCCGGCAAAGGACCGAGAGGGGACCAAGCTCAGCCTGGCTGTGGCACACACAGGGGTGCTGGTTTTCCAGGCAAGACCATCAACCTCACACTCAACTGTTTACCTCCAGGCCTGACACTGATGCTCTGAAATGTGACATGTTCAAGGCCTGAGCTGTAAATTCTTTAAATGTTTTCTTGAAAGGAGTGATGTATCATATTCTCCAGAGATCTTTTTGCAGCTGACTTCTTTTCCAAATATTTAGTTAATATCCTTTTCTGCTCAAATCATTGTAAAGTTGTTTTCACTGATAAGAACCTGTTAGAAAGAAGAGACGAACATGCTTTATACAGTTTATAGTTCAAAATGTTTTATCGAACCAAAAATGAGTTCAAATGTAGAAAGGACCTGGAGGGTCATATCAACTGTGTGGTTTTTGGGAATACTGTCATGCACATATCTAGGTTTTAAATCCTAATAATTGTGATTCTTGCAGGAATCAAGCTGTAAAACATATTTATTTAACATATGTGTGCATTCAAATGGAATTTCTAATGATTGAGTCTCACGCTTGTTGAGGGTGATTCTAGATCTATAAACTGCACTAACGTATGTTTTGGAGGTCTGAAAGGAATGATTAAAAATCAATGCTGTTGTGTCTTTTATTCAGGGATACACCAAAATCAACGCCTTCAACTGGTCCAAGGTTCGAAAGCTCAGCTTCAAACGCAAAAGATTTCTGATCAAACTGAGAGCTGACCCCACTGTAAGTTTATATCGCTCTCATGCTGTCGTCTACTCATGCATCTATCCCTTATGTCATACTTACAATATATCTGCCTCTGTGTCTTGCAGCAGAGTGCTCACCATGACACCCTGGAGTTCGCCATGGCCAGCAGGGACTGCTGTAAGATCTTCTGGAAGATCTGCGTCGAGTATCACGCCTTCTTCCGACTCTTCGAGGAGCCAAAACCCAAACCCAAGCCCATCCTCTTCACTAGAGGATCCTCATTCCGCTTCAGGTGAGGAGAAGAAAGAAAGGGACATGGAAAGTTTCTGTGCCAAAGTGTGTTTTTTGGGGTTTTTTTCATCTGGTATTTTTCTCTTCCTGTAGCGGTCGAACCCAGAAGCAGATCATCGATTACGTGAAAGACTCTGAGATCAAAAAGATCCCATTTGAAAGGTGAAGTTCCGTCTTTGTTTAAATCCCTTCAACAACAGAAACTACATTTAATGTACACCATGAACAGAATTCTTTCCTTCTTTTCCTTTCAGGAAGCACAGTAAGATCCTGTCCAACTTCAGCATGTCTCCTCAGTCTTCTTCCTTCAGATCACATGTGCCAAAAGAGGTAACACACTTTAAAACTCTTTTAAAATCTAACAGAAATCTTTTTTTTTTTTTTTTTAACCATTGTCGTCAGGGCTTTTTTGCACAATTTTTTTTTTTAAATCGCCTTGAATCCCCACTTGTTGTGTACATTTCAATTAATTTATCCTGACTTGTGGTTTTTCTTCTCTTGCAGGGTGCTGTGTCTGTGCCATTAGCAGACCAGCCTGACTCATCCAGACTGGGCCACCAAGCTAACGGTTCAGAGGAGCCACCAGCGGCTGCGTCCTCCACCAACGGCTTCCACGACGCCGAACCAACTCACTCCCAACAGAACCACAACGGCACAGGAGCAGACCCCAAGTTCCTCAACCCAGGTCCATCCTGCAGGGCTAACAAAGGCAGCAGCTCGTCTATCCCTTACATAGACTGCAGCGACATAGACAGTGAATGCGATGTGGCTAAGGGCAACAGAGCCTCCAGGGGCCACAGCAATGCAAACGACAGGAACGCGTATGAGTCTCATGTCTATCACAATAATAAGGACGGGGGGAGCGGTCGCAATGGGGGGGAAAATCAGGGCTTATTTGGGGTTGTAAATGGGTTCTACCACACCAATCACCAGGGGCTCATGCAGCAGCATCAGGAGCACGGGAAGATTGGGTTTCAGCAGCAGCAGCAGCAAGGTATTCTGGGTAACGGTCACACTGTAGAGCAGGCTAACAAGTTTAAGGGGAGTCACGAGCTGACAGATGATGAAATTGTCCCAAATGGAGGCTCGTTTCACGGTCGCCTGCCGCTCCACAGCACACTCCTGGATGAAATCTTCCAGAGTCGAGACAAACTAGGGGGAGCTGGCGGGCGACCGTTCGGAACCGGGACTCGTAGTCAGTGCTCGAGCCCCGTAATCAGCAGCTTCCACCACCGTACAAACTCTCTCAGTCACGCCGAGATGACAAACGGGCACGGGCAGCCGCGTTCTGCACCACGCTGGGATGACGCCGGGCATTATTTTAATAAACGCCCCGGAGCCCAGGTGACAGCTTCCGTTATCTCACCGTCATCCCATCCACCGAACCACTATGGGAGCTACTCCCCAATCACAGCGACCCGCACTGCGCCTCATTTCGCCAAACCGTATAACAACAACAACATGAGGAATCGCTCCGACACTGATCCGTTCATCCTCAGTGGGATGACATCCACCCCCGTCAAACATCACGACATTCATCGCTCGGGGTTGCACGGTCAAGCGCCCGGTTCTGCCCCAATAGAGCGACGGATGATCATGACCAACGGTAACCACACGGGCAATCTTTTGGCTCCAGGTCAGACGAGGTCGAATACGGTTCAGCGAATGTTCGGTCGTCAAGGAAAACCCGGAAACAACAACAATCTAAACCAGCCGGTCCAAATGATCGACGGTTCCACCAGCAGCGGCACAGACACCAGCGATACAGAGTCAGACACGGGAAGCAGCTCGTACAGTCAGCCGTTAATGTACGGAAACCCTGCCGCCGTCAGTTCCATGAATTCGATGAACTCGAACGGCGTGACTTCGTCCCCGATGGCCCGTAGTAAGTTCAGCTTTGGGAGTTTGCAGCTGGAGGAAGGGGGTGACGGCGAGGGAGAGGAGGAGGAAGTGTGTTATCACTTTAATGAGGAAAGTGTAGCAGGGAGAGTTTTCAGCTGCTGAACAAGTACGAATAAATCCGTCTCACGTTTGGCTTTATGGTCTAATCCTCTAATACAAACAACACTGTTTGAAATGCTTTTCTTTATATCTTTAACTTCCAGGCACAATAACGACGACTGTTGACCTGTTAAACAGACTGTAGAAATACAGAGCAGTGAATCCTGATACTTGTAGATCTAGTCTAACTGTTTACACTAGCCTAGCGGAGACACACCTCGAACACTTTTTCTAAAGGTTAAACATATCCTCCGAGTATGTGAAGTCACTTTTTTTTCACATTTTGTAGATTTTCTACTTGACATAAGAAGTAAAAGCCGCTCTTTTAGGTGAAACGCTGATACCTTTCTTAACCCAATAATCCACAATTTTGTATGGAATTTTGTATGCAAGACTTTAAGCAAACAGCGGACTTTAGGTTACACTTAGCTGGCTCTGTCAAAGGGACTCCCTGGAGGCACTTCAGAATCAGCAAAGGGTTAAAGACAAACCTTCCTTAAAATGTGCCATGACGGAAAACTTGTATATTCAGCGTAGATGAGTAATTAAATTGACATATTACGCAGTAGCATTGTTTAAAAAGCTAACATTGAATAGCATTGATATCATGCATGTCAGTCTGCAGCGATGTTTGCTTGTTGTGGAGATGAGAAGGTGTTGGATAAATGCTACTTGATGGCTCACTTTGAGAGCCATTCTACCTTTTTAGAAGTCTGTTTGTTGTTATCATATTTACCCATTTGTAGTATCCTAATGTAGCATTTTCTCTAAATTCAAACTTTGACACGTATTTGACTGTTGTGTGGTGCAATAGAAGGACTGTGAGAGAAAAGCAGAGGGGAAGTCATTGGAAGGGTTTTCAGAGCGGAGACAGTTTAATGTCAGACAAGACGTCGCCTGTAGAGTTTGAGTCACAGCCGCGATGATCACGTGGATTGTTGAATTTGAGATATTCCCCTTTAATTGTACAGTATATTGGAGCGTTACGGTCGGAGATTGATTGTACTTAGAGTAATACACTTGAACGGTTGTGTAAAATGTGTGTGTAGCTGCAAAGATCAGCCAGAGATCGGCCCGGTCTGCCTTTTGAGTTTAGAGCTGGATGTCTGTTTCTTTGGAGCACTTTTTCTTGAATGCTGTCTGTCTGTCTGTCTGTCTGTCTGTCGTGGGAAACCTGCACTGTAATCTGGATGTTTGTGGTAGGACGTTTTTGTAGTGATTCTCTTTTGTATTGTCCAATAATGGAGGACTAGATCTGCACCAATTTAAACAGTAGTGAAAGGGTGATCCTACCTTTTGTACCTGTTTTTTTGATAATTCTGCTGACGATGCACTATAGGCACTTATGTTTCTTGTCTTGGTTGATCACAGGCTGTTTTCCTTTTCCTTGTTTTCTTTCTTTCACAGCAATACTTCAACACATACATCTTTATCAAACCTGTCTGCTTTGCACGGCTTGGCCCCTGTTATGCACTAAAAACACACAAACAAACGTTTTCTCACTATTAGCTCTAATTTCTTGGTACGCTGTTTTTTCACTTCTGTTTCAGTAAGATGCTGATTGAAGGTGTGCTGGCCCTTCATCCTCATGAATGTCACTGAAACACATACTTATATGTCTTCACCTGTTTTTGAACGTTAGATTGGGAGGTTCCCCTTTTTTTTTTCTTTCTTTTTTTTTACACTGGACTAAATCTTAAACTTCTGTATGTCTACCGAAACAAAGTCAGTAAAAAAGACGATCAAGATGTGGGAAAAAAATCGACAGATTGACAAGCAGATCTGATTTGGTTTTAACTGCAGGCCAATATTAGCCACAGCTGTGTATACCTTTGGATGTATGTTTGACTAACATAACATCAACCTGTTACCATCATCTATGTGAGCCTGTTAGCATGTGTCTTTTTTTACTGACTTTGTTTTCGGGTTCATTTCCTTTCCTTACATACAAGTGGAATGGATTATATTGTGAATTAGCTTTCTGACATTTTCTGATTTGGATCCACGAACACATGAATGAATCATGAACTAACTTTATACATAACAAAATGCAAATTAAGATGGACTCTTGGCCTTTCATCGGTAAATATACCGCGTGCTCTTTTAAAGAGGGAGGTTATGGTTCAGCTGCGACTTAACCATCAAGGCGTCATGAAATAGTCCCCTTAAAGTCAAACCTTCTCTTTTTGTTTCTTTTCTCCGTGCTTTTTTTTTCTGATACATACAAATGTTCATGCTCCATGCTTTGTAAATGCACTGTTTTTCAGCACGTTTTCTTTCCTGTGACTGCATGTTAACCAGACAAGCAAAGCCACTGCTTCACTGTCATTCTGCTTTTGATCACTTCTGTCACGTTGTTTCTGTCACAGGGCTCCAAATGGTTTTAAATGTTTGAAGGTATTTCGTGCGGTCTAACACAAATGTACCCGCTCTAGAACTGATCGAGCCGTCTTCATTTCACAGTTTCTATCCGTCCTATGATCTCTATGATGTACCGCACGCTCTTTCTTAAATATTTAAAAACCATTTTGTGTTTTTTTTTGCCCCCTGGGTTTCTCCTCTGTACACAATGAGAAAACACGGCTGACTCAACTCCAGCTCTCTTATTAACAGAGTGAGAGGGCGATGGTAGACAGACACGAGGAAGTTTAGCTTAATGCAAATGTACGTGGGGGAAAAAAGACACAGTAATGACGTTTTAATTGTAAGGTGTGAAAGTCTGAGTATTGTCTGATGATGGACACACACACACACACACACACACACACACACACACACACACACACAGGAATACTGGAGTTGAGTCCACCTTGTATTTCCTTTCACTTCTTATCACCAAACAGCGCTTACCGCAAATCACTTCCATTGAGGCATTTTGTGTTTTTATTGTATTGTACATACAGTAACAGACTGATAGATTGTGAGTTTGTATTCTTGTTGTAATTTTTACGTTAAATCAGTTAATCAGAACCACATTTTCTAGATTTATGCTCAAACTAAAGTTAATCGGTGCTTTTACGTTTGAGGAATACAAACTGTTGTCCTATTGAGCTTTCAATCTAATTAACGTAAAACAGTTCAACATTTTTGGAAATAATTTGATTTCTTACCACGACCTAGATGAGAATATTAACATTCTTCTTATTCATAATGAACAGAAAATTAACTGTCCAGTCAATATAAAGCTACAGTTAGCTAAGCTTAGCTCAAGACTGAAACCAATGAAATCACAGTAAACAATTAGCTTAGCAAAATAGACTGAAGACTGTTTTTCAGTACATATAGCCAGAACTCTTTATGCTAAGCTAAGGTGATGTCAATCTTCTCATCTTACTCCTGGCACGAAGCAAAACTTCTTATTTCCAGAATGTGGAACACTTTTGACACATTTAGGACATGAGAATGGTATCAGGTGGCATTTTAGCATCACATTTTGGTTCCTTTTGTTGTTTATGTAACCCACTTTTTTACTGACTGACTTCTTTTGGAGGAATAAATTGACTTTTTGGCCATTCTTTTAAATTCCTCCCAAAAGGATAAAATCAGAATGAATACTTAAAAATGGAAACAAGGTCAGTGTGCTGCCTAAGTGGACTAAGAGCTGCCAGGAAGTCTTTATATTCCCTTCTACTAAAGACATTAACACACTGACTGTGAGGCTTAAAGATGCTCTGACTCACTGGTTTTCTGTCTCTCTTGTAACACTTTATATTCCTGCACATCTGTCTCTTTTATTTTCCTCACAGAACACTGACTGGATTTGTTTTTCCTTTATCCCCCTCTTTAACGCTGTAACTGATTGTGTGCACTAGTGTCAATAAAAAAACAAAAGTTATATGTTCGAAGTAAAGGGACTCCAGAATTTTCTGTGGTAGATAACTTTGTCCATCTTCGTCTGCCCCGCCCCTCATACTCCCACCCACCAACGCCTGCCTGAACTTTGACCCCTCCTTCCACCTGTGTCTTGTGTCGTGGTAGCTAGATTGTAGAATAGTGGTTGTTGATTCGCTGGTTGTTACGTTCGCAAGATTCGACCCGTTGCTGTTTGTTTTTCTTTTGAGCGTGTGTTAGCTTGTTGTGTGTCTTGTGTTGTAGTTTTTTTGTGGTAAGTTCTTTTTATAGCACCCGTCACAGATCTGCGCTCAGTGGTTGCCAGTTTGGTGTGTAACAGTGGACTCTGTGGAAACTTTGCACCTGGGCAAGTATACAGTCACAATTTAGTATCATGTAGAAAACCCTCTGTAGTGGCTCTAGCTGTAGTGAGAGTAACTTTCTAGTCTGGATTGTATTCCACCAAAAAGCTGCCAGAAGAAGATTCAAATTACAGACCAGACTCCATTTTATTAAACATGATTTAAGGTGTCATCACAAATCTACACATCATATTATGTTGTATTTTAAGGGAAATGGAAAAGCTGATTATATTGTTTATATATCCATAATTCAGCCATGTTACTTTTTTTAAAGAAAGCTGAAACATTGGTAAAAAAAAAAGTCATCAGGTGTTTCAGATATTTTTTATGGTAAACTACTAACCAAGCTGGTTCTAAATTGTCAAGTGTGATATCAGAAATATTAAGAGATTACCTGAGATCTGGTGAAACTTTCTTATGATATTGAAAATGCAAACAGATTTGATGATTTGGTAAAATAAGTAACGAATGAACCAGAAAACTTCGATGCACGATTGTGTGATCTTTCTGTTCCCTTCCCTTGTAATGCACTGATATGATCTTTATGAACTCTTCTAATCTGACTCATCGTCCATAGCTCTTTACTAACACTTTTGGAAAAGTACATGTGTTTGTCATGTGACGCCTTGCTTGAACATGACAGCTGCTCATCTAAAGTCCGGAATCATAAAATGAATGACCTTGAAATTCATCGCCATTCAGTTAAAACTACATCGAAAGAAGTATTTGGGTAATCCTTTAGCTCCTGACTGCAGCATGAAAAGTATTTTCTCAATAAAGACGAGTCTGAGGAAAAAGTTTCAAATATGTCAGTCGGAATTAAAAGATAAGGCAGATGGCTGTGAATTTCATGAAAGTAGTTGGATTATATAAAAAACGATTTTTAACCCTTATCCTCCCCTGCCATCGCCTGCCTTATCTCACTCTTTGTTCTTTTCCTGTCCCCGTCTCCCTCTCCATTTTCCAATTTTCCTCCCCTCACAGAAAGTCCCGGTTCAGAGGACTCTCCAGCGGGAAGTCCCCATTTGGTCGTCAATGGCAACGGCTCTGCGCACGGACAAGGCATTACCGGAATCGGTGTCCTGCACGTTCCGGGCCAGAGTCCTGAGAGACAGCAGCTGTCGCCTCTCACCAGCCCGCTGCTCACTGATGCCGGGTGTGTCCGCCACGATGATGAAGAGGAGGCGAGGAGGAAGGTGGGCATGCAGACAGAGAGGGGAAATTTTAAAAAATCTCAACTTTGACACTTTTCTGAAAAGGTGTCACTCATAATCTTTTAAATAAAATACATAAAGTACCCTTAATTCTTTTTTGCTAACATAACAGTGATTCCCGGCTTTGACAATGAAAGCCCCAAAATAAAAAAAAACAGCTCCAAAAAGGTTTACAGAGATGACATTACAGACAGGTGCAGGCCTGCAGGAGAACTCAAGTTAACAGACAAACAACAGTAAGGAGAAACATACTGTAAATATTTGGACCATTTATAATGCAATCCAGCAGATTTCCCACTGCACAGCCCTGCAGCACAGCTTCTTGTTTCCATAGAAATACAAAGACATGTCTCTGTGGATTGTTAAAAACTGGACAGATGGATCGATCTCATCTTACTGTTTGTGTCCAGAAGTTTCCCACAGATAAGGCCTACTTCATAGCCAAGGAACTGTTGACAACAGAGCGGACCTACCTCAAAGACCTGCAGGTCATCACAGAGGTAAGAAACGCATCTCTGCACACTTATTTAAGATGGTTTTTTTGGAGCGGCTCGGTGTCCTTCTCTGTAAATGTGAACTGCGAGGTCGTTGTCATCTGACTGAGAAAGAGAGCCACGTTTGAAAAGCCATCTTTACCAGATGAGTGTAAGCACATTTTTTTTAAATACACAGCCCTGTGGTTCACAAACAAAACTTAAGAGCAGGAAAAGTGAGTCACACTTGGTTAGAATTCCAGGACAGTGAACTAAAATAGTTTCTTTACAAGCTCACCAGTTTGTTTATGCAGGAATATGGACGTGAGTTTTGTGTCTTTTACAGGCTGAGCCGTTTCATTTTGGTCATTTTTGAAAGCGTCACCATCGACAATAGAAGCTTTAATCTGTTGATATGTTTTATTGTGAACCAAAATTACAAACTGGCTTTTTCTGCCATGTCACAGTAATAACACACTTTCTCTATTTTTCAAATCTGCGTCCTAAAAAAGGGCTTTAATGTGTGCATTTAGTTTGGAGGTTCAACACGTGAGGCCTTCTTCATCTACAGCTTCGAAGTGAGCTTCTCTTGCAGCCACCAAACTTGTTTTTTCTTTGTTTTTCTAGACTGACTATTAGCTCCCTGCTTTTTTTTAAGTTTACAAGGAAAACCACAAAAATGAACCAAAGGGGAAAACTCCTGGGATGAAAGTGAAGCTCAATGTGGGTCAGACGTGCCTGTCTGTAGGAAAGGAGAGGAAAATAGACAGCAGCACCTGCCTAAAGATCAATTTTATGATTCATAGGTGACCTTTGACCTCTAATAGAGATATCATATTTCCCTACTGTTGTCTTGTTTCTTCCTCTCAGCTGTTTTGCCCCTCAATAGTTTCCCCTTCTTTGATGTGGGAGGAAAGCGTGTGGTGGTACTTTTTTTTAAACCTCTTAAATATTTTCTTTGGCTCTGTCTCTCCTCCCTCCCTCCCTCCCTCCCTCCTTTTTTTTTTCTCTCCCTGTCACCCTTCCACTCTTCCACCTGCCCCCTTAGTTCATCTGTGACACAGCTGGACGCTCTGCTGTCTGCTCTGTCTGTCATAACGGTGTGTGATTTACTGTGAGAGGGGAATATCACACCTCTGTGTCAGAGTGTGTGTGTGTGTGTGTGTGTGTGTGTGTGTGTGTGTAAGCGAGCTGACCCAGGACCGCCACCTCAAGGCGTCTGTTTGAATCTCATCTGTGCTGTCTGTGCGTGTGTGGTTCCTCACACTTGTGTCTGATTTTGACCCCTTGCGTGGCTTTGTCCATTGTAGTCTTTCCACAGTGTTGCAGAAAAAGACGAGGTCTTACCGGACTCGGTTAAAAACCTGATCTCTTCCAACTACGAGCCGGTCTACAAGTTTCACCAGGGCTTCCTGAAAGAGGTGGAGCAGCGGCTGGCCCAGTGGTCAGTATCTGTCTGAGCTCATTTAGGGAATAAGATGTCTGAGGAGATGAGAAGAATTTTAAAGACTTTCGAGATTAGACAAAGAAATTCATCCCACTGTAGTGTTTTTGTTTGTATCATGATTTATGATTACATACAGCCCAGAACACCAGGAAGTTAAAAAAGGAAGCATGTTATACGAGTTTGTTTTCTTTTAGTGACAACAAATAGGATGAATAATGTAGAAAACATCGTTTCAACACAATATCCTCATCACGTTCAAGTCACAATCCACGTTTTTATTTACACATTGTAATAGAAACAAAGCCATGGCCACATGACTCCCCTGACATTTCCTCTTTTGAGAAATCTTGTCTCTGTTATTTCTGTAAGGACAGATGGACAGATTTAGGAGGACTTTTTGGTCCCATATAGTAAATGAGATTGTGTGAAAAGGTTTTCTCGTGAGCACAGCACAAACTCAGCTCTTTACTGAACTCTCCTGGTGAAGAAATGTCACTGCGTGTCGAAGACGCTTTTTTATTCTCTGTTCTGTTTCAGGGAGGGTCGCTCCAACGCACACATTAAAGGAGACTATCAACGAATTGGTGACATTCTCCTGAAGAACATTCAAGGTCTCAGGGTAAATAAAATCCTTTTTTTTCTTTTGCACTGTGACTGTCTTCTTGTTAGTCTAAGAATGTGATTACATGTAAAGAAACCATACATGCCGTCTCATAAAAGATGTTAAAGAGACAATAGTTATTTGAGTTATCTTCTTTTTGCTTCTGCAGCAGCTGACGGTTCATCTGCAGAAACATTCAGAGTGCCTGGTGGAACTTGAACGAGCCTGCAGGTCGGTGAAACGCAACGAAACAATAAGAAATAATAGTCTGAGTTCAGTGTGGAGGAAAAATGTATAGAGGTGTAAAATCAAATCCTTCATTCATGTCTTTCTAGCATTATATTTGCAGTATAAAATAATAATAACTGGGGGGAAAAAGTGCTGACCACAAAAGTGGGAGACCTTTTCAAAAGCCACACCCGTCCTCGATCCATTTTCCTCAGGTCAAGTCGGAAGGCGGAGGCCGTGTGTCGAGACTTTGAGCAGCAGAGAGTCTGCTACTTGCCCTTCAACATCTTCCTCCTCCGCCCTCTCCACCGCCTGCTGCACTACAAGCTCATCCTGGAGCGGCTCTGCAAGCACTACCCGCCCACACACGATGACTTCAGGGACTGCAGAGGTGCCTTTGTTCGTTTTCTTCACCTCATCTCGCACACCTCTCATCCCACCGGTTTCTATTCATAACTATCTTTTCATCCACTTTCCGTCCCCTTCAGCTGCTCTGGCAGATATTTCCGAGATGGCGCTGCAGCTCCAGGGCACCATGATGAAGATGGAGAACTTTCAGAAGCTCCTAGAGCTGAGGAAAGACCTCACCGGCATCGACAGCCTTGCAACCCCCGGAAGGGTTAGAGAGTTTGATGTTCACAAATCCTTTAAGAAAATTAAACGATGAAAGACTTGACAAAACTTTTTTATACTGTGTTCCTGTTCCTGTGTTCCTGTTTTACTGACAGGAATTCATCAGGCTTGGCTGTCTCAGTAAACTCTCAGGGAAGGGCCTTCAGCAGAGGATGTTCTTCCTGGTACGACATGACTGCTCCTTTTCAGAGTAAAGCTGAAATAACATGACGACAAAAAAACATCACTTCTTCCTCTTTTCTCCCTTCTAACGTTTAGTTCAGTGACTCGCTGGTGTACACGAGTCGGGGAATGACACCGTCCAACCAGTTTAAAGTTCACGGCCAGCTCCCCCTGTTCGGCATGACGGTACGTGACCATGTTGCCATGACAACATGCCTGTATGTCAAAATAATGATGGCTGTTTCAATTTCTGCACTGCAAGAGAAACTCTGTTTACTTCCTGGTTGTTTTTCTCGGGGTCTGAACTTGATGATCTCGTATCCACAGAGTTTTAAAAGCACAGAACCAACAGAAACCATCTTAACCTACTTCAGTAATTGGGGCAATGTCGTGGTGTGGTCTATTTCAGCGACCAGCCTTTTGTCTTGTTTTCTAGATCATCAGAAAATCCTCCCATTATCAGTAGAAAGCACGCTTTGTTGTTGAGATAATGAGAGAAATTGACCGCTTATAATGAGAAATCCAGATTTGTCATGCCCAGATAATGGGGAGAAATATTAAGAGATCCTACGAAAACACTTGTTATCAGAGGAAAATAGAGTATATCACATTTATGCATGCATGTCCCCTTCGGGCTTCCGTAGAATCTGCAGATGTTAGGACTTCTTTTGACTTTGACAAATCCTCAGGTGGGATATGTGTGTGTGTGTGTGTGTTTCGTTTCATGCTCGTGTGTGTTTTGTGCAGATCAGGGAAAGCGAGGAGGAGTGGGGAGTCCCTCACTCGTTTACCTTGTTCGGACAGCGTCAGTCCGTGGTGGTGGCAGCCAGGTAAAAACAAACATCTACACATCCCAATATAATAATGTATAATATTATACATGAATAATTAATATAATATAATAATGTATTTTATGACATCATTCTTATCAAATTATAAATAAATTCATAGTGGAAGCAGAAGTTGTGAACTTGGAAAGAAATACAAAGACAGTGGGGGTAAAGGAGACGAACAAAGACATGACATAATTTCTCTTGACTCATCAATTATGAATGAAAAGTGCGTCTCTAAAAGAAACAGTTTGAAAGATTCATGGAGGTCAAGCTCATTAAACATGGATTGATCTCGTGGAAGACCTCCACCACAGCTTGATCGTCCTTTCATTCAATTCTATTCTGGGACCTTCACGTACTCATTCACTGATTCAAACGCTTACGAGGCTTCAAAAACAGATTTCCGATGCTTTCTTTTGACTATTTGAAATAAAACATCATCTCATGCTTTGACATCCTGAATTGACTTTGTGTGCTTAAGAAAGGTGAATGACCTAGAAACACATTTTCACGCATTTTCTGCCTCCTCTTCTTCTTCGTCCTCCATCCAGCTGTGCGTCAGAGATGGAGCGTTGGGTGGAGGACATCAGGATGGCCATCGACCTTGCGGAGCAGAGCAGCAGCCCGGACACTGACCTGCTGTCCACCAGCCTCTCTGAGAACAGTGAGTGAACAAGTTTAAAACAAGGTTACATCACGCCTGTGTCTCTTCATACAACATGCTCATTTGTCATATTCCCATAAAGTGTTCATCATCGTCGGCATGGAATCCAGTACGGAATATTAACGAATTGATATCGAATGGATCTGCTCGAGTCAGTCTGAGATCCTGTGGAACTCACAAAGTTCAGTCCTAAAACAGCCCAACAAAGAGCGACTCTCGTCTCCCTCAGCAAAACCAAACGAAATCCAAAGTGACACAGGGAGTTGAGCCGGGAGCCGCTGTGTTCACACTGATGATCTTTACATTCACCTCTAAGCTTTGTCTCAATCCTCTCTGTCCTGCTAAGAAAACAGACGTCTGCTTTGAGCACCTCATGAATAATTTCCCTTCATCGTTCCAGGTGCTCTTTCATCCTATTTTCACAGTCACCTGATATAAGCAGGTCCAGGCCTCAGCTGTCACCTGCTCTTCTCTGTTTTTCCTTCATCCTCTGTCATGGTGCCTCCACCTGGTGACCTTTGCTTTCATGTCTTCATTGTGCCTCAGTTAAATCACCTGCCACGTACATTTTGAACCCAAACACTTAAAGGGTATTGGCTTACAAGTAGCAACAAAAGGGTTATTTTCCTCTTCTCCTTTATTCGGCTTGTTTTGAAATGGCTTTAATCGCAGCATTGTTCTGTATAAAGGATCTGCAGATCTACCACCAAAGGGAATCGAATAAAGGTTCAGGACAAAAAAAACGGGTGACCCAAACTCAGTGCATTATGTACGCTGCTCTGGATTCAGTCATTCACCTCCGTCTGCCACCAGTTAAAGTAGCTGATCATTAGCCAGTAAAGCATGACTAAACAATCGTCATGATCTCTTCTAACACTGCCGTTTGTCGGCTGTCTGTAACGCTGCACTTTGGAATTAAGTTCTTCAAAGCTTCCTTCGTGATCGTTTCATAGACGAGCTCCTGAAAGCTAACTAAACACAGACGCTTGTAATTATTTCTAATCCTTTAACTAGTGACAGCTCAGTTTCTGAAGTTTGACCTCAATAAAGGATTATGAAAGATCCAAAGTTAAGAGCCATAAAAGGTTTAGGAAGAGTCGAGAATCTCTTATTACACAAAATAATGTTTGTGAAACCTTTCTTGTGTCTGTCAAGTGTTGGCTTACTTAGTCAGCGCGCGGTGGAGCCACGTGGAAAGAGAACAGAGTCCTCACAGTGGGCGGTCCAGGTTCGAGTCCGACCTGTGGCTCCTCTCCGACATGTCATTCCCGACTCTCTCTCCTTATGCTAGCAAAAAAAATAAAATAAATAAACCTAGTAAATTTGAAAGATTCTGCCGACCAGACATTCAGCTGTGGGGTGTTTTTATTGCTCTGACAACTTTTTATCACTCGCATGGCGCTGTGGCAAGGTGGAGATGAATGCTTCATGTTTTCATATCTTTTGACGAACTTCTCCTCTCTACAGGTTTTCTTATAGTCATAATAAAGGCTGTGTTCATAAAATCAGTGTTTTGTTCCCTGCTCACTCCTGAAGTTATGTTTTAACACCTTTTAAGATCTGCTCTTGGTCAAATTGTTGTTCAAAATGCTCTGTAATAAAAAAAAAAACAACAACTTTTCATCGCTCCCCAGAGCTGTCGGAGGACGCTGGAGCTGATCTGGAGTCGGAGGAGGAGCTCGGCGGTTCGCGCTCGTCTCTGGAGCGTCAGGGTCACCGTGGAAACACCACCGTGCACGTGTGCTGGCATCGCAACACCAGCGTGTCCATGGTGGACTTCAGTGTGGCTGTGGAGGTACCAGTCTGTGTTTATTGTTTTGTTGTCTCTTACATCACGTTTCTGTTTGTTTCCTCTTTGTTGTGGTTGTCCCGTTGAGCTCTGTGTGCTGTCCTCTTTTCCACAGACAAAGGACCATTACCTCAACGTCCTTTGTCCAACTTTTCTCACGTCTGTCTTTCTGTCCTTTTCCCTTCACCTACACCTCTTTGACTATTTCTTTCTTTTCTCTGTCTTCCATTTGTCTTTTTTGTACATTTCTACCTCTGTCCTTTCACGAGTCCAGTAGTCCAAGGCCCAATGTCTCTGTCTGTGGTTTGCTGGTAAAGAACAAACAGCCTGTCCTTTAGTGACACCTGCTGGAGTAGAGAGGTACTGCAAAAGCCATGACCGCTTCAAATGTACTGATTCATGTGGGGAAATTGGACAATTACTTCCAAGACTACTGGACATGTCTTGTTCCTGTAATATCTGACATGCTTTGTTTCTGGATTACTCTCACAGCCATGCAGCTTTGTTAAGTATCCTTGTTCTCAAACTTTAAAAGGATAATTGACACGTTTGGGGTTTTATTTAGCCCTCGCTTGTCTTTTTTGTTTCCAGAACCAGCTGTCGGGGAACCTGCTGAGGAAGTTTAAGAACAGCAACGGCTGGCAGAAACTCTGGGTTGTCTTCACTAACTTCAGCCTCTTCTTCTATAAGTCACACCAGGTAAGCTGCAGCGATGATGGCATCATCATCACATCATGATAGAGGCTATGTCAGCAGATATTCAGATTTGAATCTTGGTTTAATGTACTTAGAAGACTGTTGTAGTTTTTGTATGTTTACATGAACCTCCTGTCCTTCTTATTTGTCTTCTCACAGGATGACTATCCTCTGGCCAGCCTCCCTCTGCTCGGCTACTCTGTCACCGTCCCGTCTGAGTCCGAGAACATCCACAAAGACTACGTCTTCAAACTCCACTTCAAATCCCACGTCTACTACTTCCGATCGGAGAGCGAGTACACGTTTGAGAGGTATGTTCCCTTGCTCTTTTTCCACATCCTACTCAGACAAAAGTCTCTTTTTACTGACTAACAGAGCTGATCACTCTTGTCTCACTCGGTGTCTAATCTTCAGGTGGATGGAGGTGATTCGCAGCGCCACCTGCTCCGCCAGCCGCTCGCTGACCTGCAGCAGGAAAGACCTTTATTGATGAAGCTGCCCTTAAGAGAGACTGTGGACTTCAGGCTGCACAAACACCACAAAGAGACTCTCTTTTTAGACACAAAATCATGTTGCACATAGCAGGCGCTAAATCCACTCTAATTAGAAGACGTGTCACTCCAGAGGTTGTCCCACTTCACTCCCCTGCACGCACATTTTCTGCACCACTAGTGTCTGATGTCGGTCGATTTTATTTTTTTATTTTTTACTGCGCCAACACAAAATCTTGCTGGAGATCTTTTTTAAAATTGTAATATTACCATTTTTCTTTTTTGCTGTTAAATGTTGTTCACGTGCACACACATGGATTTCATGTTCTCCCTCGAGGCAAAGATGAACCTGACTGAAACACCAAAGCACAAGTTTGTGCATGACGTCACATATTTCTACTTGGTATCAATCCTCTTCAGCGACGATGATTGAAAGTGTATATAACACTGCTGAATAATGGTGTGCTTGTGAACACACTCGAGGTGATGAGAGTATTATTTCTGTCTGAAAATGGAATAAGATGAATTTAACGTGTTGCCAGTTTGGACACAATTAGACAACATCCATCTATTCCTTTTTTAATGGTAACTTTTTGTACAGTTCTTTGATACACTGTGAAATGTTTCTTTTCTTCTCCTTCCTTCATGTTTCCCATTTGTTGCTTTTTATTTTCAAAGGACAAAAAAAATTAGCTTCATTCGCCAACAGAGATTTCACTGGTTTGCTGCCAAACACCTTCTCCTCTGTATCCTCCGAGGTGCTCCCCTAGATTTTAAACTTCCTAATAAAGATGAGAAACAGTTGTGTTGATGTGAGAGAAAGAAGACGACTCTGCACTCTTTTGTTTTTCTCTTTTTTTATGAGGTGGAGCAGAAGACAACAAAAATGTGAATAAAAAAGAAACATAGCAGGAATTTTAATGCACGTCTAAGAACAAATCTAAAGGATGTCACTGTCAGCTCATTTAAAGCTTCTGTGATACTTGATAGGTCCCGATGGAAATTCACAAGCATCCAGATGCAGTTTACAAAGACACAAAAGACACAGAACATTAGTTAGAACTGCTGTCCCCCCTCCCATACATCCTGTATATATTAACTCATACAGAGATTTAAAGAAGCCCCAGCATGAATCACAATTAAAACTGTGCAATTAAAAATAATCGCACGAATAAAGATGGATGTGACGACTTATTAGCAGCTTACGAAACAGACTTAAAATAAAAAGTTGCACGTGAGATGTGTCATATAAAAAAGGATGAGATTTTAATTCAGAAAACACTTAAACACGAGTATGCATTACCTGAATGTTCCTCAGCAGCTGAAAACATATTTAAACATTTCCTCGTGTTTTAAGTAAACTGGTTCAAGCCCTTTCTTTTGTTTCACAGGGAAACTTTTCTTCACAGTTCAAAAAAGAATGATGTGAGGGTTATTTTAGTTCTTTAGCAAGACAATTAAACAAGTTACAGTAGGTCCTAAAAGTAATCATGGGAAAAAGCCCTTAAAGAATTCTAGCTTCTGAAAAGCTGGACGTCAGGTCGGTATATAAGGAAATAAAGCAAGTAAAGCACAGAAGGAGAACCCTGTTTAAAATCATGTGTATCTTGTTCTATTTAAATTTTATAAGAAGTTTGAAGTTAGTATTGACATTAAGAAAACTCACTTAAAAAAAAATAAAACCATAATATTAAGAGTGTGTTTTTAAGATACAGTACATTCTTAAGGAGCTGGACGAAGATGCACAGAGAGGTATTAGTGCAGAGGTGGAGATAGGGTGAATTTGTGCATCACATTTTCTCTTTAATAGATCTTGTTTCTGCTACTCCACCCTGCTACACCGTTCTCTTGACTCTCTGGTCTCATACTCAAGCCCGTGGTCTCCATATGAGTCGTAGTTCCCGTAGCAAGGCAGCGTTGGCCAGTCCGGCTGGTACGTCTTTGTGCTGTACACAAACGCCTCTGTGATGCTCCCTACTGTCGGCTTCTCCTCCCCTTCTATCTCCCCCACCCACTTCTCCACCTCCAGCTTTAACGGTGTCCGCTGGTACATGGTGGGGCAACTCTCAAAGTCGTCCAGGAAGTCCAGCATCTTGTCGTCCACTTTGTAGATCTCTCCTCGGACTCGGTTACCCTGGCTGGGGAGGTTGAGTAAGAACGGTATGTTGTGTTTGGTGGCGATCACCAGAGGGTATTTCTGGGTGGTGCAGGCCGAGGCGAGGAACTCCGCCTTACCGTTGGAGCTGTCAAACAATCTGTAGTTGTTGGGTTGACCCTTTTTCAGGGTGCCGTAGACGAAGACACGAGTCATAAGGATGCAGGAGGACATACACCTTAAAAAACAAAGGGAGAAGTGTGAGGGTCAAACCATCTTTCAAACAGATGCCAAATGAACTTTCCTTTCTGTATTGACTAAATATGTTGTGGAAATAATGTACTAACTAAATGCAGGAATACATCATGGGATGTCTTGCACAAACACCTTGTCCTAAAAGAATAACTGAGATGTCTTAACGTGAAAAAAAATGTCCCTGTAGCTCTTCCCATTATAGTTCAGTGATTCAGACGCAGAAACGTCTCCCTGACCTGACAGCCTGATCAGGTGGAAGATCTTTGGACTCTGTTAATGCGAAGGCCAATCAGCTCAATCATGAGTTCACTGTCAGACATAATGCTATCTCAGGATCTTTCCCTCTAATAAGGGAAAGGTTATATCAACTACACACTGTATGGACAAGTGGAGTACAAGCCACCAGACAATACATAGAGGGACACGAGCAATATGACAGATTAAATTTGTTTGTAACATTTCAAAATCTTGGGAATTTACCACCAGTGAAAATGATCAGAGGTAGAAGCACTGTTTCTGCACAACTAGAGCTTCCTGTGTCTGTGTTACAGTCCCAAGAAGTCATACTAAGAAGACATTACGTGACCTGTTATGCAATGCAACAGGGACAACACACATGACGACGTGAATGGAGTACACACTCACCTAGGATGTGAGGAAGACGATGGCTTTTGTTGTTTGATCAAATAATTGGGCTCAGTTGAACGAAACGTGTCTCCGTTGCTTGTAAAGTACACGAGAAGGAGAGACAACCCGGCAGGCTTGTACATGCGCAGTAGCAACCCAAATAAACCGGAATAAGACTTTCCTGACTAGAACAGAAGAGGGCGTCATTTATTTCAATTTGTCTGAATTGTTTATTCTGTTGGGTTATTATTATCACTAATATTGAACCAAATGACATCATATCAATTTGCATTAAATGTTTTATCTATTGCGTATATATCATTGCCTATATTTGTTGTGTCAATCAACAATATGTGCTGATAAAACAAGTAAATGGGAATTAAAATTGAGCAACACCGTTTCAAGCTATCGACTAGGCAGAGAATAAATTGTCCAGATTATATTAATAAATTAAAAAGGCAATCAAATAAATAAACTTTGTGAAAAAACAATACCAATAATCAGTGATGCATATCCTCTAATAAAGATATAAAATATAACATGGAGCTAAGACAGAGAAATCAGTGTCCGACAATGTATAACTTGAATCTGAATTAACCCTTATTGCCCCTGGGGGAATTGGTCTTATAAAACACACTAAAGCGTCACATGGTTAAAAAATAATATGCTTAAAAAATATTCGCTTTGGCTAAATCTGTGACGCTTGACGCCCCGTTTGGGAGATGACGTCAGCACGTCCGCAGCCTAGCAGCAGAAGATACAGCGTAAACAAAACAGGCAGCGACAAAATCAGCTAACGCCAGGTAGCAAACATGTTTTTTTTGAGTGAAATACAAAGTTAAGGTGCATTCGGCTGCATTGAAACGAATTTAAGTGTAATAGTATGTTATAATATGGTAATAGACTCGTCTACACACGCCGGGACTGATGCTAAGCGCGTTACCTCGGTACCGTTATAGCTAGCTGGGTTAGCTTCAGGTAGACGGAAATAACGGCACCAAAACTTCGTGTTTCTGTAAATCGAGGGTCTCTAGGATTGCGTTTATAGATAACACATGGTGACGATTATTTTACGCCATCAACTCTTATTGTGTTTATGTTTGTAAAAAAGTAGTTTTAAGTCGATGCTGTGGTAAATGAGCCAGCGATGTGGCTAATTAAGAGGAGAAATCGATCAGTTGTTTAAACGGGGCCGAGCAGGTGGGACTCTCCCGGAGATGACACCCTGACTGCAGTCACCTGGACTCGGACTGAGATGTTTAGCCTGATGGCCAACTGCTGCAACTGGCTGAAACGATGGCGAGAGCCTGCGAGGTAAATGATCTTTGTGTATTTTAGTATCACGTTGAGCTCGTCGTCGTGATTGTGTTTATATTCATACAAACAGCTAAAACAATGACAGATGACACACTTTAAAACAGACCGGGGTGAAAATCAATATCACGATTCATTGATCATCTGAACTCCATTATGATTAATTTACATGTTGCTTTTGTTGGGGGCTTTATTTGCCCTGACAGTTCACTGACAGTCTTTACTGTAAATATGTTCAACTATTAAAGATGTCTTCCATGTCTCGGATCAAGATGACTCAGTTATAGGATAAAGAGCCTTTACTAACACATTTTGAACATATCTTGTGAAAAATTAGTCAAATAAACATCTGATTCCTCCTGTAGTTTCAGAGCTGGTAAAACACAACAAGGTGTGAATGAGCAGGAGCAGCAAAATGTCATAGGAAGTCCTTTAACCACGTGGTGCATGTGAGACATCTGATCCTTTGGACTTAGTCAGAAATCCTCACCTAATCCCACAGCCAGGTCTGTTCATTGGGTCTCTTTCTTTCGGCTCGGTCTTGCTGTAAGGGGGTTAGTAGCAGTGTGGACAAAGGGGGATAGGGGTTAGCGGGCACGGGGACAACAGATCTTCACGTCCTCTGAGGGGTTTACATCGAGTGGCGGCCCCGATGAAGGTCAGCTGGCTCCAGATGACAGTTAGATGGATAGTGCGGTTGATGTCTTTTCGGCGCAAGTTTCAAAGTTAAGTACTCAACCAGGAGAGAAAGACGGGTTGTGTTGAAATGGAGCTTTGTTTATGCTGCTTACTCAGCCCTTTGTTTTGGTTTATGTTTGTGTTTGGCTTCTAGACAACATGTCCAGGCTCTCTGTTTCTTCTTGTATGACTGATACATTTGGGCTAAATACAGGCAGACCATGTTGGGTTGTTTTGTTTCAATTTGGGAAATGTGGAAAAGTTTGAAACACTCGCACATTAAAATTCCTTCTTCGATTGAAACGTCTTATCAGTAAGATCTCTAGACGACTTAACGTCCTGCATGTCTCCCAGCTCCCAGCTTACTGCCCAGGTGTTAGCATGCACGCTTACAGGTTCAGGCTTTACCTTACCAGAATAAACAAGAGAGTGATGATTGTTTCACGACAAACTAAGTGGTCTCCCATGGGGCAGCGGCTCACTGAGTCAGTCACCGGCTTATCTGTGCCCCCAGATGGCAATGAGAGCTTATGCTAGTTATGCCACAGGCTCTTGTTTTTTGTGCTCTTGTGTTCATTTTTCTCCCTTTCTTCCACTACAGGAAAGTGACTCTGGTTATGGTGGGTCTGGATAACGCAGGAAAGACTTCCACAGTACGAGGAATAAAAGGAGGTATGAAGCTTTTGTTTGAAATGTTGATGATTTACAGTTAATATTCTGCTTCCTTTTTTATAGAAGTCATTAAATCCTCCGGTTTGCTTATTTTCTCAGACGATCCCTGGGATGTGGCTCCCACAGTGGGTTTCTCCAAGATCGACCTGAAGCAGGGCAAGTTCGAGGTGACCATCTTCGACCTGGGTGGAGGGAAAAGGATCCGGGACATCTGGAAGAACTACTACTCCGAGTCGCACGGCGTGGTGTTCGTGGTGGACTCGAGCGACGTTCAGAGGATCCAGGAGACTCGGGAGACGATGGCTGGGGTCCTGCAGCATCCGCGAATCGCAGGGAAACCCGTGCTAGTGTGAGTCCTGCCACATCCAGGAAATTTAAACCTGACACGACAACAACAAGAAGTGTTTGTAAAAGCACAACGCAACCGGGAAGGGCAGGGAGGTGGAGAAGAGGAGGAGATATTGGAGAAATTGCCCGTCTTAATGTCTGAGTCCTTGGTGCATTTTGTTGGTGAATACGTGCGTGCACAGCAGGATGATTCCTTACTTGGTAATCAGGACACAAAGCACAGGCTGATGCACGGAGAGTTTGAAGTTTTTTGGCAGCTACGCATAGATTGCATTAATAAAAAAATCCACAAAGAGAACCGCAGTCATATTGCCGTCACATTGCCATAAGTTTTTTAAGGCGAAAGAACTTTGCACCGTGCAGAAATTGAGTTTAATAACGGCCCCTGAAATGACTCCACCTTTTCTTTTTCTGAAACTGGTTGAGCAGATTCTCGGGGGAGGGATTTTTATTCCACTGCAGCAGACTCCAATAACTCCAAATTCCTTCTTTCAGGCTCGCCAACAAACAGGACCAGGAGGGAGCGTTGGCCGAAGCAGACATCATTGAGAACCTGTCGTTGGAGAAGCTTGTCAACGAGAACAAGTGTCTGTGTCAGATCGTAAGTGTTTGTGCACCTGTTGTGGGACGCTGGCTGACTTTAAGTGTTTGGTATTTGAAATAAAGTCAGCTGTAAAAGACAAAGAAAGAACATTTATTTATATACTTTAAGCTTTGGATAGATTAAGGAAGTTTTCTGGCTGCCTTCGTGCCACAGTTTCTTGAAAAACCAAACATGAACAAAAAAAAAAAGAAACACATTTAGTTTGTGTTGTGTCTTTAAATCTGGTGTCTCCATTTGTGTTTCTGCAGGAGCCTTGCTCTGCCGTTCTGGGCTGTGGCAAAAAGATCGACAAGTCCATTAAAAAGGGCCTGAAGTGGCTCCTCAACAATATTGCCAAAGACTACGAGGCCATTACTGAGCGTGTGCAGAAGGACACGGCCGAGCAGCGCGCTCTGGAGGATCAGGACAGGAAGGAGAGGGCGGAAAGAGTACGGCTGATGAGGGAGGAAAGGTGAGCGCACGATGACGAATCAAGGAGAAACAAATCCAACCTTAAACTTCAGTACAAGAAATGTCAAACTGCTCAAGACACTGTATGAATATAAATGCATTAAATGTTTCTGTTGGAAAGTAGTACACATAACACTGACATTAAATCTGACCTGGGATCAATTTAGCTGAATGTAACCAGAAGTAATGAATCATGATGGCCGAAAAAGGTTAACACGTTGTTTCGTCTGCAGAGACCGCGAGGAGCAAGAGGAGGCAGAACGTGAGGGCAGGCAAATCCAGGAAGAGGAGCCTGATGACGAAAACCTGCCCTGCCCGTTTCAGCCAATCAGCAACGTGATCTGTGAGGTGTGCGAAAAAACTCTTTTCGGCGACAATAACAGGCATATGGCTGCGTCAACCTTTTTTTTTTTTTTTGGCCCTGTGAGGCTTGAATTGTGTGTGATGTGCTTTCAGAACGAGGACAGGGAGAAAGAGAGGAAGAGGCAGAGGGAGCTGCTGGAGGCTCACGGCAACAACCAGCAGATGGTGGAACAAGAGGAAGAAGAGTACGAGGATGAGAACGAAGAGCCAGACGACACAAGACAAACAGCTGAAAATGGCAGCTCAGGTGAGTATTTAAATGCTTGTTAGGGAAAGAAAACATCTCCCTGGATATATGCAAAGATAATTAGTTACTGAGAAGATAATTACATGATAGATTCACGGCGCTCTTTTTTGGGGAACCTGGGTCACACCTCTCTCTCTGCTCACAGTCCCGACAGCAGAGCAGGACAAAAAGAAGACGAGGAAGCTGCACCTGAAGAGGAAGCACCGGGTGGACCCTCTGAGGACAGAGGAAGGCCCAACAGAGAGCCCCACCCCTCCTCCTCCACCAGGTCAGTCAGCCCGTCATCTCATTTATATTTCTGGATTGACTTATCAGCCTGATTGAACCACTTTAAGTTTTTTTCTGTTCAAGGACCACAGCTGCCTCGTCCTCTCACAGTTTGCATCCTGTGCACTAGCAGGAGGCTCTTATGGGGAAACAGCTGTTTAAAAAAAACAAAAAAACATGCAGTGTTGTCTTGGGCTTGTTCTGCAATACATCAAAATCACACGCCGACTGTGTTTCCTTAAAGGTCACGCTTGGGGTGGGATGCAGTTTTGTTTCAGTTTGAATCTTTTCCTTAAGTTAATCAGAGCGATGGCTCGGATCTGTGAAGAAGTCAAAGAAGTCGATTTTTTTCTTTTGTTACTGTTTTCTACAACTGTCTCTTTTTTTTTCATGTGTTTTAGTGGGATGGGCCACACCCAAAGTTTCTAGGCTGCCAAAACTAGAGCCACTCGGGGACACGAAACATTCGGGTAAAGACGCATGAGCCGTCTGGTTATTAACCCTTCATCCCTCGCCATCACTCACTGTTTGAATGACCTCATCACCTTATCTGTTTTGAACTCATTTTCTCACTAACTCTGTCATTTGTGGATTAACTGTCACAAAATTGAACTCGTGTTTCCTCTGCAAAATAAAACCGTGGGTTCTGTGGTTCTCATAAAAAAATGTTAATAGTAGCACGACGTCTGAGCACCGGCTGTGACTCAGTGTGATGCTGCAGAGGAAACACTGAACTCTGTCTGCCTTTAGATGTGTGTCGACTGTTAATTAGCCTCCCCCACCGACCTCGATCACTGTCGCTCTTCTCCTGCCTCTCACCAGGAATAAGCTTGAATGTGTTTGGATCCTTCGTGGTGGCAGACATCTTTAATGGACTCAAAGGCCTGTCTGTGTTTTCATCCAGCCCACTCTTCTCATCTCACCTCTAACATCTCTCGCCTTTTATTCTCATGCTGAGAGCTCTGACTCGTGCTTTTGTTTCAGGTTTCCATGGATATAGTTTTCTAACACAGTCGAAACCTTCTTTTCCCTCCCACAGAGTTTTATAAGAAGCCTCTCCCGCCAGTCGCAAACAGGCCGCGACCTAACGGCGACACCCATGATGTCATTTTTTAACCTCCCTGTCCTTGAGATTGAGCTCCTCCAATCATCTTTTTGCTTTCTGTCTCAAGCGAGTGGGGTGTAGACAGCCAGGCAGAGAGACACTACAAACACTACAGGCACACGACTGCCGGAGTTGGGAGCCTGTGAGTGCCGACACACTGCAGTCACAGAGCATCATGGGAGCTGAAGTCCTTCACGGAACCTGTTTCAAACTCGACACATTTTCAGCGAAAAACGTTGAATTGGCCGGAACTGATTTGATATCTGGTTCTGTTTTCACTCCACAAACGCACGCTCGGTGCCGAACTTTCTCCTGAGACTTTGTTTTCTACTGTTGATATCAGTGTTACACAGTTTGGACTCTCTTTGTCTGCTTGGCAAAGAATGTAAATACGTTGGTTTTACCCTTATGTTTATGGATGTTACAGAACAATGTATTTGTATTCACACAGCCATTAAACATGACCATATGTTACTGTTAAGTTTGTACTCCTAGTAGAGGAAGAAAAGGTTTATATGACATTGGGGAAGTGCTTGAATGTAGATCATGCTTTATCGGAGAGCAGAGTGCTTTAATTTAGGAGACACATCCCTCTTACAGAGTCACACAGATTGGAAGTGGGGGTTAAGGAGGTATTCGTCACAGATGCATTGTGGGAATAATTTCCTGTCAGCAGGAAGTCTTACACTACATAAAGGTTGTTAATTGGTCAACTGTTGTCATGAATGTCTCGACATTTCAATGTCATTTGTGCAGTTTGAGGCCAAGGCAAGAAAAGAATCTCTGTACTCTCGCCAGCAGCATCATCTTGTCTTTTTTATTTATTGTCAAAAATGTAAACGTATATAAATATATTTGTCTACAGGGCTACAGATTTTTTTTACTCATTCTGCTGTTTACACTGTGTATCTGCTTTTAAAGTGATATTTATCCCGAGGCGGGAATCAGCCTCAGATTTGCAGCCTCTCAGGCGGCCCCCGAGGTCTGAGCCAGCAGTTATTACTCTTGCTTTTCTTAAATTTCCTGCACCCTTTTTCACTTTAACAAGAGTTCAAATATAGGCGTACAAAAACAAATCTGGGAGAGAAAAACACAATTTGGAACGCCCAATCGACCCAATTAGGCTTCGTAAGAGCAACCGCAGGACGATTGAGGAGGAGAATGTTTTTCAGTACGTCTTCACCTGAAGCAGCAGGTATTGGGTCAGAACACCTGAGAGTGTGTCGCAAAAGTAAGCACACGAAATATCACTTAAAAACTACAAGTTTATATTTCCAATCTTTAGTACAGCACTGACTGACACTTCTGCATAAGCTCAATGTTCGAACAAACTATTTTTTCTACCCTGTTTGATTTTTATAACAGCGTAATAAAAGATGTTTTAAATTTGATCCTGGCTGTCTGTTTTTTTTTTTTTTTTGTGTCTATTTGAAGTATTTCTAAGTTTTTAATAGATAAGTGTTTATCAGTAGCAGGGTAAGGATACATGAAAAAAAAAAAAAACTTTGCTTTTTTTAAAGCTCCTGTGACAAGGTTTCTGTTTGCATTGATCACTATTCTGTCAGTTTATTAAACGCATAAAAAAAACTCGTCACAGGAGCTTTAATTTGAGCGTTTAATCTCATAAAACACAAAGTTGAGCACGATTGATGCAAAAGACTCCACACTACTGATTGGGACCATAAATATGAGAGCAATGTTTACAGAGTTTGAGGTTTTAACAATTACCCCTGCTGGTCGTGGAGAGAGTGCAGGACAATTTCACTTTGGTGTCAGTTTCACTTTGGGGAAAAAAAAGAGACCAGAATGCCAGAATAAAAAAAGAAAAAAGAAAAGCACCAGCAATCTGCTGAAATAAATGTATTCATTATCAAACATCTGATAGGAGCCTCTGCAGGCTGCATCACTTGCAAAGAGGAACATTGCAATAATGTGCTGCCGCCTCATTACTGCCCTCCACAGACAGGCTTCATTTAGGTGAATAATGTCATGACAACAGAGCTGGAATTTATTGTAACAATGCTTTGTCCTGCAGGACGAGGGCGACAGATGCCTAAAGAAGACACTTAAAACCATCAATACCCGTTCTTGGTAAACTTATACTCTCCAATCAATCTGTTTGAACTCTCCAGGAAGCATTCTTCTGATAAAGTGTTTTAATTTACTTCCTTTAATCCCCACCAAAATCAGCCTATCATCTGTCAGTTGTAGCCTGAGAAGTTTTAAGTGTGTACCAAATTACAGTAATGCCACTAAAGCTGGAGTATTTTATAAGAGGCTGTACTGGGGATTTCTTCAGGGGCAAAATTTACATCTCCACCCTCTATATTGTTGTGCAAGACTCAAAGCGTATAAAAATGTTCTGCTGTGACATGTGGCTGTATGGGAAATATAGTATGTCAACTTGACACCCAGTTTATTCTGTGAGCCTGCAGAAAACACTTTTTCACAGGCTCTTTAGTTTATATTGAAGGGGGAAAAAAGGCTGACAGAACAAAGAGGTTTTTATGGCCCCATGGCTCAGTGTGTGGTTTGAAGAGTATAAAAGAAATGTGACTCATATGTTAGCCTTCCACAGATCTCAAACCATTTTGTGAAGTCAAGCTGTTTGGGGCAATTTTCATCACAATACCACAAATTAAAAAAGTGCCTTAAAGGGATGTGTAGAGTATACGACATGCTGTGTGTGTAGATGTGATTGACGAAAAGACTCCTACAGGTTTGAAACAACATGCAGAATAGAGTTTGTATTTATAAATGGACATAAATAAGAACAGGGATAAATACAACGTAATTATGTGCAATAACAGCAGCATTGTCAGAACAACCGAAAATGTCTTCAGAAAAACATGAATTCTGGACACTTAATTCTGTGTAAGGCTATTTTACAGTTGTTGGGGTTTTTTTGTCTGAATAATCAATTATTGGGAAATAGTGATCTCATGATTGATGAAATAATAATTTTAGTCAAAAAGCTGAAGGGGTTTGGATGTCTGGGGAGTGTGAAGTCAATGAGGGGCCACAAACCCCCAAAAAAGATAAGGACCTACTGTTTTAATCCATCCAAAGATTGAGGTAAAAATGACACGGCGTCACATCATGTCTCTCTGCTCTGAAATAGAGCAGAGAGACATGATGTGAACTACATCATATTTCGCTAATATAATAGGAATATTTAAAATTGAATTTTACTGCAAAATTACAGGAAACGTCCAATACTTTTCCCCCCAAATTTGGACCCATCATCTCTCTGGCATCTGCTCAAGAATATTCCCATGAGCACTTTAGCTCCATATTGTCGTCTCATCATTTATCACTCTCCAAGCTGCAGCTCTTGAAATGCAACAACAATACTCGCTGCAGGCATCTGGTCACTGCAGGAAGCAACCACTCTCTTTCTGCTCCATTAAAACAGACGTTGAAGAAGACAGATAATCCCCATCAGAAAGAAACAGCCATGCAGTTACATTATAGTACCTGCAGAGGGCAGTGCAGTGTCAGAAATCATCTTGGACAGACATAGCCAACAGAGACTGCTGTGTACCTGAGCTAAGTGACGTATTTTCGGATGCTTTTAGGGGCCTGACTGAGTTTGTGACCAGAGCAGGTTGATAACAAAACAAAAGGAAGCTCAGAAGAGGCTCAAGCTTTTTTGTTTACACAAGAGTGCCCCGCTTTTATCCTTTAATGGAGGCAGTGTCGTGGCTTATCAAATGACTTAACAAAGAGGAGGAAAGGGAACGTTAAAGCATGTGCTGTATTGAGGTCCTTGAAGAGTTGCAGAACTTAGATGGTTCAATAGACATTAGGCCTACATACATAGCATAGAGGGGAGTATGTTAAAGTGTAACTTTATTCTTGTTATTAAGGTTAATGGACAAAGGTAAACTTTTTTAGTATCCGAGCATCCAAATCATTTATAGCTCCAAGCAGCTATGTAGTCTTCAAGTTGGATGTTTTGCTGTCATTAAATCTGCTACCCTATACCATCATTACATTTCCAAAACTCTCATATGAAAACACTGATTCCTGCTCAAATACCATTACTTATAGTTCAATATGACCCAACTTTATGCAGTGCAAAAATGATGATTTATTAACTTGAAAGGGCTTTTTATGTGCCGCTTCCATTCTACAGTGTTTCCCCTGTAGAAGCATTATCACCTCAATTATGTTTTTTTTTTGCTTATGCTTTTGTTCTTTATATTCTTGTAAATTGAATACCTTTGGGGTTTATACTGCTGTTAGAAGACGTCAACTTGTGCTCTGGGACGTTTTATTGACTGAACCTAATTAAATGTTAATCAAAGTAATCATTTGTTGCAGCCCTAAGGCGGCTTCTGTCACACAAAAAAACCAAAACTATTTAAAGTGATTTTAAATCACTGAGTAGACACTGAAATAACATAGTCACATTAATATATTGAGTTTAAACCTACTAAAAGTGATTGTGGGTGAGAACTGGCACCAGGTGGTGTGTTTAAAGGAGAGCTGATAAGTGCCTGCTCATGAGATTCAGGCCTGATTCCACAAAAGCAATTTGCACCCATAGCTGAAGATGAATAAGCTTAATGTAAATTAAGAAACCGCCCTGCAGAGCACTCCAGCCGGAGCCCCTCGCTATCTAGTGCCCTTATCTACAAATGCACTCGGCTGTGCTAATGCTGCACCTATTTCAGTGCCACATTATAATGTCATTTCTGATCCAATAGCCTCATTGTACACAGAGTGCTCGTCTAAAACAATGTGCTTGTGTGCAGTTTAATTCTGTTTCTGTGGACAATTTTAACACACCTGGTTAGTGACATAAGGCAGGGTCTGATTGAGGTCAGGAAACTAAAAAAAGGAAAGGTAGAAGGAGATGCAGAGAGGCAGTAAAATGTGGAGATTAGGGAGGAGAAAGGCAATGAGAGATGGGAGAGAGAATAAGCAAAGCAGATAAGGAATAATGAGGTGTTCGCAGGGAGAATGATAGAAGAGAGTAAGCAAAAAACGCAAATAATGGCCGAGAGAATTTGGGGAAAAGACAGGAGATAAAGGTAAATGAGGAGATAGAGGAAGGTTGTGGTATATCGTGGGAAAACAGGAGGCTAGTGTGAGTCTGGATTTTGAGACAGCTCAACACAGAGGGAGTCATAGGTCTTTGATTGACAGGGCTGTGTAAGGCCTGCTCCAGGGAACAAGAGGGCCAGCAATGAGGCAATACATGGGCAAGAGAGGTGCACAGGGAACAGGTGTGTTTATTTTTTTACTTGTGAAAATCCTGTAGTACCATATTGGTGACTTTGAAAAGGATTAGGTTTACATTTTAGAAATAAAGGACAACTACAGAATACTTTTTTGCTGTCATTTTGGGGCAAAGCAACATATACATGCATCTTTTTTGTAAATGTCCCTGCATGTTTCTGCATCTTGCACAATGCAGGGCTCCATTGCCCAATGGTGTAAAGTTTTCCAGCATCACTGCTGCTGAAAAGTATGCACCATATCTCAAGATCCTTTTACTCAATTTCCAAGATTCCATCCATTTTCTACCGCATATCCGGGGCCGGGTCGCGGGGGCAGCAGTCTAAGCAGAGACACCCAGACTTCCCTCACCCCAGACACCTCCTCCAGCTCTTCCGGTGGGACCCCGAGGCGTTCCCAAGCCAGCCGAGAGACATAGTCTCTCCAGCGTGTCCTGGGTCTACCCCGAGGCCTCCTCCCGGAGGGACATGCCCGGAACACCTCCCTAGGGAGGCGTCCAGGGGGCATCCGGACCAGATGCCCGAACCACATCAACTGACTCCTCTCGATGTGGAGGAGTAACGGCTCTACTCCGAGCTCCTCCCTGGTGACCGAGCTCCTCACCCTATCTCTAAGGGTGCGCCCAGCCACCCTACGTAGGAAGCCCATTTCGGCCGCTTGTATCCGAGATCTCGTTCTTTCGGTCATGACCCAAAGCTCATGACCATAGGTGAGGGTAGGAACGAAGATCGACCGGTAAATCGAGAGCTTCGCCTTTCGGCTTAGCTCCTTCTTCACCACGACGGACCGATACAGCGACCGCATGACTGCAGATGCCGCATCGATCCGTCTGTCGATCTCACGCTCCATCTTCCCCCCACTCGTGAACAGGACCCCGAGATACTTAAACTCCTCCACCTGGGGCAAGGACTCCCCACCGACCCAAAGGGTGCAAACCACCTTTTTCCGGTCGAGAACCATGGCCTCAGATTTAGAGGTGCTGATCCTCATCCCAGCCGCCTCACACTCGGTAGCGAACCGCCCCAGTGCGCACTGAAGGTCCGGGTTCGATGGAGCCAACAAGACCACATCATCCGCAAAAAGCAGAGACGAGATCCTGTGGTCCCCGAACCGGACCCCCTCCGGCCCCTGACTGCGCCTAGAAATTCCAATTTTCCAATTCCAAAATTTCCAAGATTGTGTTCCCTTTTTGCGTAAAGGTTCCTGGTGGGACTCAAACCCTAAAAGGGACTGTCATGGTCAGAATCTTCCTAAACCACAAAGTTGCTGCAAATGTACATAAGACTACTTTGCATTTATTTGCCTTATAAGATATTTTCTGCTTTTTCATGATTTTCCTGCACAGTTTTAAGTGAATGAGATGATTGTGCAGGTTTCCCTTCCACTGCTGCACCTCCGAGTTTGATATCAGTGTTCAACAGGTCATCGATGGCACGCAGGTTTAATTAAAGCCCAGCTGTGGGTGTGCATCAATATACTGTGAAATCAGCCAGAGTGGAAATAAAGTATTGGTTTATTTATACGCTTGGCAGAGCTGCTTATTAAGTAAGGCTGAGCGATAGCTTACTGGTCTAAGGTCGAGGACAATTAATGGTAATGGTTAAGGGGAAGGTGTACATTTGTGTATGACTCTCGAGCCGTAACTTCTTTGAATTTTGATTGCAGATGCGTCAGTGCAAATGCAACAGAGTAGTAAATCATATGATAGGAATTGCTGAGCAAAGTAACGGAAGTAATTTCAGGCTGAGGAAAAGGCTGAGTAGAGTGTCTTTTAGCTGAAACTGTCAGCACTGTACAAAGAGATTTTTCAAGGAAGTTATTTATTCTTCATCGGGTGGCTCTTTCAGAGAGAAAAAGCACAATTCAAACAACCTTGCTGTTTTTCTTTGTTCACTTTGTATTTTTTATATCTCTCAATCTTTTTCTTTTATGTCCTAGCATGCACACAACTGAGATAAATCTGAAGTGCAACTTTTTCTGCCATACAAAAGACAATTGTGTTCGCTATAGGACTCATCAATGCTGTGTGGGGCCGTAATTACTTGTTTGCAGACAGCGAAGGATAAAGGCAAAAGGAAGTCATTAGGAAGCTGTCAGTGTACCTAAAACACTCTGATGCCAGTCCTCTAAAGTGTTGTTGTTGTTTTTATTGTTTTTAAGCCTTCCTGCTTTTGCTGAAGAGCACACAGGAGAAAAGAAAGATGAGAGAGAATGTGAAAACCAACAAAGAAAACCCTGATGCAGACCCTTGATGAAGCAAGAATGAGTTTGCAGCACAAATACTTGAAGTCAGAAGTTGTTTAAATGTTTTTTAAGACAAGCCATAACCCCCTAGTCAGATATTTCATAAATCACTCCGGCTCCTTTTACAGTTAACTTTAAGACTCCCTCACATTTTAATTTATTTGAGTGTTTGATTCTTTGAAAAGCCATTTATGGTTTGGGTCTGATTTATATTTCTGATCTTTTCAGATCCATTTTCTGTGGCAGAGTTTCTCAGGCCTGGCTGTTAAATGTTTGACAGCCCAGAAAGAGGATTGTGTTTTTACTGTGAGAAATATAACCCTCACTTTGAGTGACAACTAACTTCATCCTACTATTGGAAAAATTAAAACAATAGCATACCTTACAGCTTTTTTAGCTGAACAATTCTCCAACACTTTTATTTGTTGACTTTTCTAACTACCGGTAGTTATATTTCTGAAATAACAAAATGAACCGCCGGTAACACCGGCTGAATTCCATTTATTGGATGCTTCTGGAACGGCTCTGGTATTATTCATGCAAACTCACTCACTTAGTTTGCTGAGACACGAAATGGTATGAGGCCAACGTTAGCGTCATCATTTGCACCCGTTGAGTTTGACAACGTTAGAAACTACAGTAACTATACAACTAAAGACAAAAAAAAAAACCCAGCACACACAGGGGCAACTTTAGCTGTTGGGCCAAATCATGTTTCCAAGATGTTATGAATGTAAGTATATTTTTTCTGTCATTTTAACTATGTTTCTATTCTAACTAAACTCCTGATAAAAAAAAATGTGTCCGTGCTAAATGCTTTACTTTGTAGCTTGCTAGCTAACTAGTTGGTTGGTTTTTAAAGTTTTATTTTCAGCTTTATTTCGACAGAAGTCTCCTTATTAAAATATCATAGGACCAAATTAGCTTAAACAATGTTTCTGAAAAGACTGCTTTAAGTTATAATAATACCCAGTGCTCGTCTGATATGCTAACAATTCCTACCGCTAGGGGCGATAACCCGAACTAAATACGTCTCGCTTGAGTGTCACGTTCTCCTGTTGCCATAGTAACCAAATGTGAGCTTTTTTATTCAATAATTTCTTTACACTGATGTTTTGCCACTCTCAGACGAGACGTAGAAACAACACTGATGTATGTATGTCATGCTAGCACATTCATTGATGTGTAAGCAAACTGATAATATAGTTTCTGCATTTACACAGGCCACAGTTCAGGAGCAACATTCAACTTCAATGACTTTGGATTTCTGACCACCTGATAGATGTAAGTATGCTGCTAAATGTCTAGTTCTAACAGTAAATCTAAGATCCTCAACTCGCCCTAGAGCTGAGGAGGACTCTGATGTCTGGTTTTAATCGCCACTTGTCATTGTATTCATGGAAAGTATGGATTATTGTTTTTGAATTATACTGTCCTGCCCCCAGGAAAAGACAAAAACAACATATGTAAACACATTTTCAGCAAGAGAGTCTCCTCAGGATGTAAATCAGAGCTGAAAAAGAAAATCCTCATTATGTTGCATGATGAAGCAGGCAGTGGTGGAGTGTCTTATTCTGAGAGCACATGAAGGCAAAGAAAAACTGTCAAATCACAGCAAAAATTGCAGCTCTGATGTTAATAGGCAGTGGAAAATGACTGTACAACGTTGAAGGTACTGAAGAATGATTGTTCACTGAGGGATGAATAAGACAGAGCGGGAGGAATGATCTGCCAAAAGGGGAGATGTATTGTTTTATAGCGCCTCACTTAAAGTGACCCAGTCTGTGCGGCTTCTTCCCCTCCACAGCAAAATACAGCTCAGGTGTTTGCAGTGCGCCAGTTACTGTATTTTAATGTGCTCCCACAAACTGCAAAGGTTGTCTTTGCAACACATATTGCAATTACAACGACTAAATACAGGCTATTGTAAAAGGACAAGATTCATCAACGACAAGCTTTTCATCTTCTGCTTTTGCAGGTTCACAGACACCCTGTGTCCCCTCGAGGTCTCCAACGTGTGATGTATACTCAACAAAAATATAAACGCAACACTTTTGTTTTTGCTCCCATTTGTCATGAGATGGACTCAAAGATCTAAAATTCATTCCAGATACACAATATTACCATTTCTCTCAAACATTGTTCATAAATCTGTCTAAATGTGTGATAGTGAGCACTTTTGCTTTGCTGAGACAATCCATCCCACCTCACAGGTGTGCCACATCAAGATGCTCATCAGACACCATGATTAGTGCATAGGTGTACCTTAGACTGTCCACAATAAAAGGCCACCCTGAAATGTGCAGTTTTTGCTTTATTGAGGGTCTGGGGACTCAGAACCAGTCAGTATCTGGTGTGACCACCATTTGCCTCATGCAGTGCAACACATCTTCTTCGCATAGAGTTTATCAGATTGTCAATTGTGGCCTGTGGAATGTTGGTCCACTCCTCTTCAATGGCTGTGCGAAGTTGCTGGATATTAGTGGGAACTGGTACGCGCTGTCGTATACGCCGGTCAAGCACATCCCAAACATGCTCAATGGGTGACATGTCCGGTGAGTATGCTGGCCATGCAAGAACTGGGACATTTTCAGCTTCCAAGAATTGTGTACAGATCCTTGCAACATGGGGCCGTGCATTATCTTGCTGAAACATGAGGTGATGTTCATGGATGTATGGCACAACAATGGGCCTCAGGATCTCATCACGGTATCTCTGTGCATTCAAAATGCCATCAATAAAATGCACCTGTGTTCTTCGTCCATAACAGATGCCTGCCCATACCATAACCCCACCACCACCATGGGCCACTCGATCCACAACATTGACATCAGCAAAGCGCTCACCCACACGACGCCACACACGCTGTCTGCCATCTGCCCTGAACAATGTAAACCGAGATTCATCCGTGAAGAGAACACCTCTCCAACGTGCCAGACGCCATCGAATGTGAGCATTTGCCCACTCAAGTCTGTTACGGCGACGATCTGGAGTCAGGTTAAGACCCCGATGAGGACGACGAGCATGCAGTTGAGCTTCCCTGAGACGGTTTCTGACAGTTTGTGCAGAAATTCTTTGGTTATGCAAACCAATTGTTTCAGCAGCTGTCTGAGTAGCTGGTCTCAGACGATCTTGGAGGTGAACCTGCTGGATGTGGAGGTCCTGGGCTGGTGTGGTTACACGTGGTCTGCGGTTGTGAGGCCGGTTGGATGTACTGCCATATTCTCTGAAACGCCTTTGGAGACGGCTTATGGTGGAGAAATGAACATTCAATGCCCGAGCAACAGATCTGGTTGACATTCCTGCTGTCAGCATGCCAATTGCACGCTCCCTCAATGCTTGCGCCATCTGTGGCATTTTGCTGTGAGACAAAACTGCACATTTCAGAGTGGCCTTTTATTGTGGGCAGTATAAGGTACACCTGTGCACTAATCATGGTGTCTGATGAGCATCTTGATGTGGCACACCTGTGAGGTGGGATGGATTATCTCAGCAAAGCAAAAGTGCTCACTATCACACATTTAGACAGATTTGTGAACAATGTTTGAGAGAAATGGTAATATTGTGTATCTGGAATGAATTTTAGATCTTTGAGTCCATCTCATGACAAATGGGAGCAAAAACAAAAGTGTTGCGTTTATATTTTTGTTGAGTGTATTTACAGCAGCAGAAGCAAGGTTGTAAAAGAAAAAAAAGAAAAAGACAGAGACGTTGAATTGCTCGAGTGGCTGAGGGAACAAATTGTTCCCTCTTGGTGGTCAAAGAGATATTGAATTATTTCAAATCTCTCTCAGACTTTCTGAAAGAAGGAGTTGCTATGAAAGGAGACAGTCATGGGTGTCAGTAGGCTAATAAACATGAGCATTGTCAGCTTTTCTTTCACCCCTGATGTACTTGAAGAAGGTAATCAGTGAAAAGGCGGGGATGTGTTTGGTAAATCGCGTCTTTCATCATTTGACGGGGTTATCTTTAAAACTCTTTGATTTCTGCCGACTTTGTTCATCAAGTCTGACGGGGAAAGTGTCATGGTAGAATACATTTAGAAGAAGGAGGTTATGCGCACATCACGTAGGTGCAGGGCAGTGCAAAATCAGCAGACTGAAGAAGAAGAGAGGCCCGCAAATGTGCTTTTTGTCACTCAGCTTCCACGATAAAGTTGATAAAATCATTGTGTGGAGTTGGAGATAAGCTAGCAGCAATAGAGAAAAACAATTGATTTGCGATTCCATCGTTCGATTTTGCGATACGAATTGAAGCACGATAAATAGACACAAATTTTGATGTGCATATAAGCCATACGTTTTTGGTTTCCTTTTTGCAAAAAAAAGCTATAAAAAATTTAATTTGAAAGATTTAGGGGGTCAGGTGCAGGAACATGGACGTACCTTGTAATCCACAAGCCTCACTGATATCAGTGACAGCGTGTTAAAGTGCATAAGAAATGTGCAAGGATGTGATGAAGGTGAAGAAGAGATCCCTATTGTCAGGAGTCCATGCCTTAATCTTGAGTTAATTCAGTCTGTGCTTTAAAGAAGCTCACCCAGCCTTGTAGTGAGAGGACACTACTTATCCTGATCAATATGTACCTTTGTTCTTTATTGTGATGTTTGGCACTGGCTCCAGTGGACAAAGCCGTTGAAAGCTTTTTAGAGCAGAGAAAAAGGTGAAGTGAACTCATCAGGACTCATTGTCATTTTAGTCTTTAAATATGATCTTTATTTTTTCTGTTACACAAGAGTGAGAGGGCAACCACACAGAGCTGACGTCTTCTCCTTAGAGAAGGAGCAGAAGGCCAGTGTTGTTTTCTTTGTTTTGATAGGACAGGACATGGCCTGCAGGAAAGGAGCCACTTGACTTGAACCTTGGCCGCTCACTTAGAGGACTTTAGCCTCCTGTGTGGGGCGCGACCTAATCGCAAGGCCATCTGCGCCCCAGCTCAGTGTCAGTTCTTGATCACGTTATATTCTGCTTAAACTACTCAGGGGGAAGTTTATAATAGCTCAAGATGACAGTTGTCAGTGATAGTTTTGTTAAGAGTTATTTCATGCTGAAAGTTCTGATTCCAAAAATCAACACAGTTTAGTTTTGGAGGAAAAATCAGGCCAGAAGCTCGAAGAAAAGCTTTCATAGTTCTTTCATTGTGAGCTTAATTGTGGTCCCTTTTTGATTAAAGACCCGCTCCTGCCCTATATTTCATATATCTGTCAGCATGCTCTGCACGGCTGGACGTGAAGCACCCAGTTGCTGTTTAATTCTCCGTTTTCTAACCGTAAACATAATGGTGTAATCAGTTGGTGTGTCAGAGGGCAATATGGCTATGCAGATTAGATCCTAATGTGCGATGAGCACTGCAAACACAAGCACTGTGGAGAGGACCATGAGAGGACCTTTTGCACCTTCATTTCATGCGTGATGTAGATTTCTGCGTTTTCAGAGCATACAGTGAATTGCTGACAATAGAAACTCCTCTGCAGTCTTTTTTTTGTGCCAGCTAATCTGTGCGCTCGGGTAGTTGTTTGTGTCTTGTGTGTCATCGGATGTTTCTAGGTGTTTGTGTGTGTGCATGCATAGTGTAGAGTTGTGGAAAAATACTGCCTTAAATGAGACCCAGACGAAATCAGAGAGGTGCAGATCAAGCCTTTCGTCTATCTGCACCCCAGGGACGACATTTACCGTAAATTCCGGACTATAAGCCGCTACTTTTTTCTCACACTTCGAGCACTGCGGCTTCTACTCCGGTGCGGCTAATGCATGGATTTTTTATGGGGGACAATGAGCTTCTGCCGCAAAAACATTTGACTTCGTCACGTCGGATCTTAATATCAGTCATTTTGCGCTTCATGCACGCACCCTCATCATGGAAAACACACAGAGAAATGCATATGATGTAGCTTTCAAGTTAAAGGCGATCGACCTGGCTGTCAAAGAAGCTAACAGAGCTGCTGCACGTTAAGATGACACTGACAGCGACAACAGAGACTGAGGAAGTGAGTAATGAAGTCATTCTGAGGCAGTGAATGGATGGACTTTTTCTTGTGAAATATATTACGGTCATCTTTTTCATCAGCCGTGTTACAGACACCGTCGGCTAGGCTTCGTATTGTAACGGTTCATGTTGTAAAGTCAGTAGTTGATAATGTGTTCATAATTCCGATTATGTGGAGAGTCAGTGAATGCACCAGCGAGAACGTGTTGAGTGGCTGTATGAGAGAACGCTGGGGGAGAGAGTTGGATTGTTACGGCAAGTTATGGTTTTGTTCTCCGCTGTAAACGGTGTGGTCACGGCCGACAGTGGTCGGGTTATTAAAAGTTATTATTTGAACGCTCTCGTCGTCCTTTAACGTCCGTACGGACGCTACAGTATTTGCGGATGTTACCGGTAGCCTACGTCTGTGTAAATAGCTCTTGTTATAGCGTGGACACCTGCGGCTTATAATCAAGTGCGGCTTATATATGTACAAATACATTTATTTACTTATTTTTAGCCGGTGCGGCTTATATCCAGGTGCGCTCAATAGTACGGAATTTACGGTACTGTTATTTTGTTAGAGCAGAGACAGTCTTCTTTTTATCTCGCTTAATCGTTTTAGAAGGTCATCTTTCTCTACAAAAACCAAACTCTCTAAATTCATCACGCAGACACAAAGTGTGTCAGGCGTGCACACGCATGCACCAGGCCCCAGGTCTTCTTTTCTACTTGGAAATTAGCAGTAAAGATTGGAAAACACACTATTCAGATTAAATAAAGAAGAAATGACTTCTGCTCGGTCGTCAGCTACAGAAATCTGACAGTTTGAAGTGAGTGTTCGTTGTATTTATAAAATCCTCCCCCAGCCTTTCCTCCTTAAGTAGCCCGCTTTTATAATCAAAACTGTTCAGGGCAATGGGATGTCAATACCCTGTGCATCATGTTTTATAAAAGCACTTTGTTATCATTGTTAGAAAATGGACACATTTAAAAATGTGATTGTCTTTTGTTCTTGCACGGAAGCCTCATTCTGACTTAACTTGGAAATATCTGTGAAAGTTTTCTCATTGATTGTTTTTTGACCACTAAAAAATAGAACTCTCGTTCTCTGCTTCCTCGACTCCTTCATCTCTCTCCGGCCAAAGCTCTTCAAGAACACAAACAAACTCTCCTCTTTGCTGGCTTCCCTATAAATGTACGTATTGATCAGAAACTCCTACTTCCTACTTACAAAGCATCACAGGGTGCTGTGCGTCAGAGTGCTGCTGCTCTGATTTATTTACTACTTATCAGCCCACCCATACTTTGCACTCACAGGATGCCTTCATCCCCCTCATTGGAAATTAAACAGCCTGGAGCAGAGCCTTGGTTCCCCTCTTTCCCCTGTGCTATCTCTCCTTAACGGCCCTGCAGTCCATCATCTCGCCTGCTCGTGGCCACGCGGCTTTGAAGTTCATAAACTGTGAGGCAAAGGATGGCTGATCTGACGGTCACTGCAGCCGAGGCAGAAAGAAGCAGGTCAATAAACCCAGAGAGTGAGATGCCTTTTGCAGAGTCGCCAGGCATCGAAGTAACCATAAAATCATGCATCCGAGCACATTTTACCTTTTCTGTCAATCTGTCTCTGACTGTGTTTGGCTGTGGTGTGAGGGCTCTTCAGGGCCCTTCAAGGAGAGCTGAGCGCTCATAAAAATAAGCTGCCACTGTTCTAAAGATGAGCAATTATTGGCTGTTTGATTTTTTTAAAAGCTAAAAGGCTGTTTTTTTCTGTGACTTTATCGACAAGTCTACAGATGAGCAGATGGCTGTATTTTAATAAAGCTCAAAATGATAGAATAAGAGGCACAACAACTTAAAACAAGTTAAATCTGGATTTAAGGCCCCTGATGTCGACCCTTGATGCTGTGTCTGCAGAACTGCAAACTTGTTTTGGTTTTTAAACCCTAAGGTCAGTTTTTTTTTTTTTAAAGATTTATTTTTTGGCTTTTTATGCCTTTATTATAGAGGGAGGAAAGTGGATAGAGTCGGAAAGGGGGAGAGAGTGGGGGGAGACATGCGGGAAATGGGCCACAGGCCGGACGCGAACCCGGGCCGCCCGCGCGCGAGGACTGAGCCTCAATACATGGGATCGCGCGCACTGCCGCTGCGCTACCGGCGACCCCTAAGGTCAGTTTTTATGGCAGCTGCATTTGGAAATAGTCATGTTAAAGTCGGATGTTAATTTAGCTCAAAGTCATCACATACTGATCACGGTAAACTTCCAGATTTTGCTTGAGATCTTGACTTATTTATCTCGTTTTGTTTTTCAGATCGCCATAAAATGACCCTGTTACCGAGAGGAAACAAGCTTTGTGATGCCGAAATGATGAGGTATGTAAATCTGCTCGAATGAGTAAAACAAGATAAATAAGTCGAGCTCTCAAAAACAAGCAGAGAAGTGTATGGTTTCATGTCTGCTGCTGTACAAGTCAAATTATTGAATATTTATCACATGATCGTAGCTCATGAGGGCAAATATAAATCTCAAGAAGTAAAAAAAAAAAGAAGGAAATTAGGACTCATATTTTTTCAAAACCCTCATGCTAAGTCCACCACACACATAACCGTATTATTTCACAAGATCATCATTAGAGCTGAATGAAATCAGTATTCAGGACTGAGTGTTGAGCTGTTATGGGACTGCTGTTCAGACATAATGAATGTGTTCAAGACCAGACTTCATGTAAAGTGAATATGGGAAAAATGAAGTTCACTTGACCCCAATATATTTTCCCTCAGCTCCTGAAAATTGCTTTTAGCTCTGGTCCTTCCACTTGATATCTTTTTGCCAATCACAAAGATCCACTGAGTGTCCTCTGTGTCGATGCACCGTCAGCGCTGCTGTCCGAGCTAAGATTGTGCTTAAGACCGTGATGCCCATGTGCCAAGTCAGCAGCTGTCACAGAAAAAGTGAGGAAGGCCACGGTATGAAAAGAAAGCTGCTCCAGCTTGACACCGTCTCAACTTGCAAGAATGGCAAAACACAGTGGAGTGGCAGGGAGGCCCAGTGGGTAAACAGGCTCCTGCAGCTTGAAATAGAGAGGCAGACTTTGGAAGGAGTCCACCCTCCTGAAGGGTCCTTGAGCAAGACACTGACTCCCCAAAGTGAGCGCAAGCATGCTAACAAGCTATAAGAACCACAGATGACACAGATGGCTTTAAAATCAACACAACTTGCAAAGAAAGTTTGACTTTTACATGTTCTGTTACATTTTTTTCTTTTGTTTTGGACAAAAATGTTCTCAAATATATCGAAACAAGTTGAATAAAATGAGGGATTAGATGTTTTGCTATTTCATTCTAATCTCAATAACAAGTTCTTCTTCATTTGTACAACTTCACTCAATTTCAGTGACTCATGTTTCAGTGTTATGATGTTTTTCATTTCAACATTTCAGCGTGTAAGTCTTCTTTTTTGGTACTTAAAAAATAGTTTACTTTTTTACAAACGAGAAGAAAGAGTAAAGACAGATATGAAATATTTCAGTACTTGTATCTAGCACCACTTATTCTTTTATTTGTCCCTGTTGAAGCTCTTATCGGTCTTGCTCCTTTGTTTTTTTGTTTTTTCATTGACTGGGGAATCAGCCAATCGAACTGAACCGTGATGAATTCTGCAAATAACCACGACTTCACCCGCAATACGTCTTGTTTCCACCGTGCAGATTCTCCCGATAGCAGTAAGCAGAATGTGCGTGCTTTGTGACTTGAACATTTCTCTTGCATATCTTCAATGAAAGGCTTAATTTTTACAATGTATTGAAAATTTGACAACTTTTTGGGCTGTATATTATTTTTCAGATGATTCTTAGTTTTCACTGATGGCATTAATGACGTTTCTAGCATCATATCTTTCCCTTATAAAGTCAGTGCGGTGAATGTTTTTGCACAGTTGCAGAGTAAGCTCTGTAGATGGTTGGCGTGGACTAAAACAAAGAATCATTTTGAGTTAATTAGACGCTAAAAGCTTCATTTTTTACATCATGTTCAAAGTGTTGTGTGGTTCTGGGCAGGAAGGTTTAAGTTAGCTAACCAGAGTTTTTTACTGGAAACAACACTTGTGACATGAGATTTGCAAGTCCAATATCCAAAACAAAGAGCGGAGTGCCTTGATACCAATGTGCTTAATAGAAGACATTCACCAAAAAACAGCTTTGTTAAAGTGTATTCAAATACCTGGGGAATCATATTTTATCATTATGAGCGCCGTGAGGAAGCTTATTCACCTGATGCATTCAGAAATCCATCTTGTTATGAGTCCACAAAGTGATAAAATAGATTTAATAGAGAGGAGCTGCACTCACTGAAAGCCACGTCTTTGAGCCATAAGCCAGCCCCTAATGTGTGTCTGTTTAATGCAAAGAGCTACTCTGAATGCATCAGAAGAATAAAAAGTCGACCTGAAATCTAACATAGATACATTCTGACTACATGGATTCAAGTGTCTGAGTGTATGTGCCAGCAGAGATGCTTCCAGCAGCCTATGATGGTTGACAATTTCATGAAACACTGAGCTTCCTGGACGGAGCCCAGCACTCTGTTGTTTACAAGACAAGTGCTTTTTACCTGCCAAGCCACAGCATCTGCTCCCGCTCCTTTTTTTGTTTCAAGTGCAGACTGAAGCTGCTACACGCTTTGAAGGACGACAGTTTCAGTTCCTCCTGCATGGATCTTTGATATCAAACTTCAGCTTATTTATAGTCTTCTATAACAGAGAAAAGAGAAAACTCCGGATCTAATGCAATCTTCTCCTATTTTGTGTCATTTTAATCATGATATTACATCACTCATCATCATTCACACCATGCTTATCATCACTGCCGTATTGTCCTCTCCCTTCTTTTCCTCCCTGTAATCATGCTACTAAATGACAGGGTCTCATCATGATGCGTTGACGGAGCATTTCCTCTGTAATTGGCTGCAGTGGGTCGAATGCATGATGACCCAGAGGACCTGTGAGGAAGAGCAGATCTCCTCAGGCAACAGATGGAGGAGGGAGAGTAAATGATGTAACTTTACATTTAATGAAAGCTAGTCACACTATGGCCTCAGTGGACGCAAAACAAATGGGAGGAGACTGATCTGACACACCAAATACAACCCTCTGTGACTAATTGGTAAACAAGGGAGGTAAAACAGTATATCATATACATGTGTAACTTCTTGCCTGGGATGGATGTTAATATTTACCCTGTGCACCCATTAAAAACTGAACGACGCCAAATGTGCCATTAACACTCATCCAGTTCAGCCAGAGAAGATGTAAACTTACAAAACATACTTTTTCAATCTTGTTGGAATCATAATGCTTTCAACGATGAGCAATGATAAGCAATGATTCGCAAAACCTGAAGGAAATTTTTTTTTTTTTTTATCTTACTCAAGCGGCTATCTATTGATCAAAACCTTATTTTCTATTTCGAGAACAAAGCTTGGCTTATCATGATCGTTGGTGAATTTTTCTTGAACAGTGACAGAAGAACGATCTAGTTTGTGATCAATAATTGGAACTCTTAACGTTGAATCAATTTCACAGTTGTTTAGATGTATACCTTTTGTAATAACATTAGGATATCTGATGATTTGATGCAAACTTAACATAATTTCAATGCACCGTTGGAAACGCTGGTACTGAAAGTGTATATGACTGACAGTGTGTCAGAGTTCTTTTACCAGACGCTTCATAAAATCCTCCCTCCCTTTTTGCAGTTATACATTTTATTTTCTTTGCCTGCCCCTTAAATATGCTGCAGCGTCGTGCTCCTTCCTTGTTTATGTCCGACCTTAAATATGCCACTTTTAAAGCACATTTTTGTCAAATAACTCAGGAGAAGCCAGTGCTGCCAGCAAAGCAGGCATCCACATCCAGATGCACAGATCTTTTTAAAGAGGACTCCGACATATCTCTTGTCTGAGCGCGAGTGCAGGACACTGATTTGGGCGTCGCAGCAAGGGTGGCTTTTGTGATCCCACAGGCAACAGCTTCTGCCGTCTGGCTTCTAAGAGTGGAGTGAGGGCCGACAAAGGTGGTTATCCATTGTTGCATAGACAGGTATAGTAATTACATTCTCCTCCATTCAGGCCCTATCTCCATACAGCACCAGAACACCCCTCTCAAACTCCATTATACGCTTGCCAAATGGAACAATAGAACCAACATTCAGTGCGTTTGGCACTCAAAAAGGGACACTGACCCCTTCTGGGGTTAGACATCAAAATGTGTCATGGTCTCACAGGCTGCAGAATACAGTGCGTTTTTTAATTTATTTTGGCAGAGCTGGGCGTCGCGTCAGCTGCTGGATTATCATCATTTTGGCACGGGCGCACTTTAAAGCTCCCACCTTTGCCCTGACCGATTTCGGTCACTTTAATATGGGCGAGTACTATTTCTTTGTCTGGTCCTTGAGCAAGTTCAAAGGGATGTTAAATCTTTTAAAGTTAAATTTTGCAGCCCCACAAACTCAACTGTGGTGGACGCTTCACTACACTTCCCTGGTAGTCCATCCTGTAAATGATATGAGTCACAATCTAATCGGTTTGATGTCGTTCTTGAAAAATATTTTCAAAATAAAACTCCAGTCCTGCTAACTGTAACTTCCTGTGGTAAACACAGATCTTGAACCTGATCAGAGTGGAGCAGAAAAAAGTGAGGTGGTTAAACTTCAAAACAATACTATCATGAAGTTGTCAGTTGTCGGTCCATGCACGGCTCATGTAATTTTTTAAGGAGTTGACTCAGCCCAACATTGTACAGTGAATTGTACGCTCCTGATTGTTTGTCACAGCCTGCTCTTTCAGGTTTGCGCAAAGTGACACTAAGTTGAACTGTTTCAGCTCAGTAGACAATTCCTAATGAATACAGCAGCGACACACATCTCATCGTAACACGCACAGCAGCTTGAGAGCGCCCAGATGTTATAGTGGGGCCCGAAGTAGCACACAAAGCAAGGCACATGTCTCCTCTGATGAGAGAGCTCATTTGGATCTGCCGTTAGTCGACGTATGATTTATGACTGTGTCTGCAGAAACCAATGCTTTCACTCCTGCAGCACCGGCAGCTCAGAACAGAGGGTCTCTCAGCAGCTCCTGTGTCGTAGAACAGTGAGCTTTAGTAGGGTGGATGGATAGTCAAAGGAGGGTGTCACAAAGCACTGAATAAGAACGTTTTAAAAGAAGGCAATAATGTAAAAATGTGCAGCGGGTTAAACTGAAACACGAAAAAACATGTTTTGAGGCTGAGTGAGATACTTTTTTTTTTTTTTTTTTAATTTCAGAAGGTATTATGAGAATACACATGGTGTCGGATGCATTTAAAGTGAGCCGACAGAGGGGGTTGGATTTTCTCTGTAGGTGATATTGATGTTCAATTAACCATGAAAAGCCTCCCTGAGTTTAAAATCCATCTTTTGTTCGACATGACTGAGTACTGTTGGCAGGCGGAGTTTTGTTGCATTGTGATTGCAAAAAACCCAAACATTTACTTTATATTGTAACATGGCATAAATCTCTTCGTTATTAAGTAAGTAAATGCATGACCTTGGCTTGTGTAGGTTGCTCGTCTCCTGGCTGCTCACCTGTTGAGAATTTGGAAGTAGCTCTGCCCATTGTGTGCAATTTCCCTCCTTTTCTGACAGTTTTCTACCTTCAGATATTCCTGTCTGCCTGAACTTTGTTGGATTTCTCAGCCTGCATGTTCGATTTTTTTTTTCCCACTTAAGATGGCTTTTTCATGTCTCTGCTGCCTGCTGAATCTGTTTTTGAACCCAACCTCCAGGAAACCAGAGTTACAGACCTTGAATGCAGCACTTGTGGAGCAAACACTGTATCCAAAAGGTGCCAACAGCGAGCCCTCAGGCAATGTGTTTCCTCTCTAAATGCCTCATCGTGAATACAAGTCCTGGGAGGACAGATACACCTGGTCACCTGTCACTTTTGTTTAATGTTTTCTCTATGATATTTCCACAATGTATACCACTCTGTTTTGACCAGCTAATGTATAAAAACCATAGTAGGACTTATCTTTCTTTACTCTCACCCTTCTTTCATAATGTCCTCTCTCTGTTTGCTAAGTAGGAAGTGGAGGCTGATGGAGTCAGGATGGAGGTGTCGCTCCCTGCTTGGGTGCTTTGCCATTGCCACATCTGTCCATCTGTCATGCATACAGGCCCATCAATCAAGCAGCTGAATGCAGGTGAGTGCGAGGTGCAGTGTACAACCATTAATCACTCAGAGACATGGACACCAGCGGGGTGTGCTGGGTGGGGGGGATGTGTTCTGTGTGAAACACAGAAAGACAGTGGCGATTGGGCATTTAATCTATTTAGCCGAGCCTGCATGTTATTTTTATTTTGCAGTCACAGTCGCTGATCTCTCCGTCTGTATTTTAAATGCTCTTAGTTTTGCTGCAAAAAAATGCCATGGCTGTGAAAGAGTTCTGCGACAGTCCGGGTTTATAGATGAAAGGTTGTTCGTATAAAAAGGCTGACGGCAATTATTGGAGATCTAAAAGTGACTTTAATATGGACGGGATCAAACTTGAGCCTGTAGTTGTTATATGTCTGGTCATATTTTAACCAATGAGTGAGAGGAGCTTTTTCTACAGACTATAAAAAATCTCAATTTCATTTTTACAAGCTTTTGCAGTCAACACATTGCAAACATTTAAATTAATCACAATTACAAAACAATGTATTTAAGTTTAGAAGCATTACTTCACTCAGCATCACTCTGTGCACATTTTATCTGTTGGATGGAGAGCTGAGTATAATTATTCATACTAATCCACGGCAGTCAGATGAAGCTCAAGCTTGCCATCTTTTACCCTCACCTTTTCTACCTTTTAGATGTTGAAAAAACATAAAAATAGAATAAAGTGTGATTTTTCACTCTTAGACATTCATTAAAATGTGTTTAATTAGTTTTATATCACATGTATCACAACAACAAATGAAAAACAACATCACACATTTTAAATGTTGCTAGAATACATGAAATGAAAAAGTTTTTGCATTGGTTTCATCCTGCACATTTTTACTTTTGGGAACTTTACTGTAAATTAGTGTGAAACATTAATAAAGTTAATCCCCCCCCCCCGTCTGTATCACATCTGTAGAAGAAGCGCGTCTGCACGTGTGAAACATACTTTGAATTTTTGACACCTGGTGGAGCATTTTTGCGGTGTGTGAAGCCCATTATGATTTCCAGCCGCCCATTATCCATGTGCTCCATAGTTTGCAACATGTGGAAAACGTGGAAGACGATGAAGACTGTCTGGTTCAAACTACATTTCCTATAATGCAACCACATTCCTGTTAATCCCCAACTTCTTTCAGACTCCACACTATCAGCTTGCAGCACTGCTTTTTGTTAACCATTTTTATTTCCTGCCTGATGTGACATAGACATCACTATGACATTATTATTCTGTCACACAGTTGAGTCTACCTTTACGGGGCCAACAACATTATTCAACTTATTGTTACATGCTAAGGTTGAACCTATTTTTTAAGATCCCCTTTGACCTGGTCGATTTCCCTTACAGCCTTTCTGTTTCTGCAATGGTGGTCAAAAACGTCTCTCCTTAAACCTCCTTAAACCATGAGCTGTCCTCATGCTGCTTTTACCTTACGCTCTTTGGACTTCTCTGTGTGGCTAAATAAAGAATGAATGGGTCATTTGATGATTCACAGGTAAGGTAAAGAACAAATACATCACAGGCTCTTCTCTTGAGTTTTTTTTACTCTTGAAAACGGCGTAATGCTCTGGGATCCAACAGTTCATGCCCTACAGTATATTAGCTTAAGTCAAGTCATAATCAATAGTTTTTCCCTCCCAGCTCTGACTAAATTATCAACAGAAAGAATTAAACATTGACTCGTGGTCATAGTGAACAAGCTGCACTCTGTTTCTGACACTCTGCTGGAGTTCTGACAGACACACACTTCTAAAAGCAAATTCAGGCTCAGTTTGGTCTGTCAGTATGATTCAGCTCTTGGAGAAGCTCCCTGCTGCGGGAATTCAGCGTAACAGCACAAAATCCTCTGCAACATGTTAACTAACACTCAGGGAGCTTTATGATAATCCACCAGAGTGAATTAACGGAGACAATACAGCCCTCTGGGGTGCCTTGAGCACCACTCAAGCAGGTGGAGGCAGCTTCAAGCAGACACCAGTGGTAATGTGGGTGTCAAGGCATTTATAGGGAGACATGACCAATGTTGTGACAGTGGTTGAAATCTTTGCTGCAGTCTCCTGTCAGAAATCATTTATCGTATAAAGGTACCTCGTGCAAACTCCTTCACCGTGCTGGTGCGTCTTTGCAGTTTCTTGAACATCCTTGTGAGTATCACCAGATGTACATGTATACCTCTTTAACAGTGCTGCCTGTTTCCCTTTGGGCCATCTCTCTCTTGTGGCCAACAAACCAACTCTCCTGCAGACAGAAGAGAAAGTTTGGAGAGGGATAAACAGAATCAACAGATACAGAAAAACATGGAGTGTTGCTATATGAAATAAAAGGCAGAAAGTCAGTGAGTCGAGGAGCGATAGAGAAGTCAGGGGAGTAAATAGAGATGGATAGCAGCGCTCGGCTTCTTTATTCCTGTTTTTGTTTTTTGTTTGGTTGCATGTGAAGCGAAAGAATGGAAGAGTAAACGTGCAGTCACTGACTGAAGGTGTTGATTATTGAGGATGTATTGTTGCTTGTGCAGTCGATCTGCTTTGAATTTCCCTGCTGACTGTTTACCACAGGACTGACTCAAGTGTGGACATATATTTTTAATTTACAGTATGTTAAAATAATCTCAATTGATATTCAAAAAGGAAATCTGCTGGATGTCGAAGTCTAAGATTGATCAACTTGCAATCATAGAAGCAGATCCAAAATCCATTCATTGGGCCTAATATATAAGAACTTTGTATATCCATTTTGGTGTGCTTTTCTATCTGTAAATCAAACCCACAAACCGATTAGAGTAAAATGTGTCGGTGTTAAAGTGTAAATTGTCTCATTTTGCTTTATTATTCAGACTGCTGTATGAAACCCAAACATAGCAGGAATGCAAAGCATGCCTGTGTGGCAATTTGGTGTGTGGAAAACACAGCACTGCCAAAGAAATCTTTAATAAAAGATAAACAACCTCCAACCTGACACAGCTTGTTGTGCAGCTGCAGAGGAATGTAGAAAAGTTCTGTGGCCTCCGGTGAGGGCAGGAAATAAAATATCAGCCTTGTTCACGGTTTTTAACCCTGATTCGTGCAATTTGAAATGTCAGGTTTTTAACATATTTGTGACTGCCACCCCAGAGGATCATGTTTCATCTTGACTGTTTTGTGTGAACACAGCTATATAACGCAGTTCCTGGGATGCTATGCAAGGGCATGTTGCCTGCACTAATTCAAACCGTAAATTGCTTAATAGTGGTGTTGCATGAGGACATAAAATGGTTTATTCATGACAGAAATATTTAACGCCGCTCACCTTGGACCTTTGAAATGCGCTGGAAAGGAAAATCGAGTAAGAGCTAAATAAGAGAGAGAGAGAGGAAGCGTAAAGGATGATAATTTGCAATATGAATAAATAATTTAAAAGCAGACGTGGTGCTGAGCTTTAGCATGAAACGCCCCAAAGGCAGTTAACTCAGGGAGGAAAGAGAGAGGGCAATTAGTCTGGTTTATCATTGATGTATAACTTTTATACAGGCCCATGAGGTTTAGGAGTCCCTGTTATCTGATTTTATGATGCATGGTTTGTGGCTTCTCAATGTCCAACTGCTAAGTGTAGGAATTTCAGGTTTGAATGAACGGAAATACTTATCAAGGCTGGAGCTTTGTGATTGTCAACATCTGTGTAGTATTTCTCTGCGCTCTGCATGAAGCGAGTAGGAAAAGATAAGCTTAAAAACAGCAGAATTTCTGTTGAAGGCGGGTGAAAGAATCAGAAAAAAAAATCAGCATCCAAAGGATGGTGCAGATAAACCTAAAAGATCTGAAGACAAAACACATGAAAACCATTCAGAATTCCAAAAACTCAGGAGAAAAGGTCTGAGGACAGAGTTAGAAACTCTTCCGTACTGCAAACATTAGCATCTATAGCTAACTAGCCTTGGATATATATATACCGCTCAGAGCCAAACGTACATCATTAACCACTACATTAGCTGCAGTCAGTCAACGTTTAATCTGCTGGGGAGGCTGTGGCTCACAAATAGAGCCAGTTGTTATCTAATTTTTGGATTGGCAGTTTCATTCCTTGTCCATATGTCCCTGTGTCCTTGGGCAAGACACTGAACCCTGAGTTGCTCCTACAGGCAGAGCAATTGGAATATGAATGTTGTGGGACTCAAGCCTGACGGGCAGCCGTAAGCAGCGTCTGCCATCGTACTGTGAATGTGACGTAAAAGGGTAAATGTGACATGTATTGTCGAGCACTGTGAGTGGTTGATAGACTGTTTACCGTTATCAGCTTATTGTCTGATGAGTTCATAATGTTTACATTTCAGCTGGAAATCTTTTGTCTACCTGAAATAGAGGACTTGAAATTATTCAATTACTGCTCTCACTTTGCTTTGTTTTCACAAAACATTTCGTGGGACAAGACAGCTTGATGAGTTTTCAAGTGTGCCTCTCAGCAGTATTAAAGTTCCTCAAAGTCTTAAAACTTCCTCCTGCCTGACCTCCTGTAAGATTTGAGTATTTTAAGTGGATCCCCTTGAACAAGTACTTCTTTCTGCTCGACGACCTTTGCTCTTGAGTCTAGACGTTGCAGCTTTGGGCCGTGTTGCAGCAGACAGCAGGAGAGAGGACAAATGAGTTGAAAGGGCGCAGGACGTGGAAGATGACTGTGCTCGTGTTTGATCCTTACTGTCTTTGTATTCCCGAGGCGCTCACTGAGTCCAGTAATTGAGAGATGTTACAAAGGCTGCTCTGTGAAATGCTTGACCTTGAGGTTCAGTAGCTGGTGGATTTATTTTGGAAGTTCATTCGAGGTCACATCATGTAAATAGCCGATGGTGTCAGACTGAGTGGCTCTGATACTGATAGCTGCTCACAATCAAAGCTTCTATTCTCCGGCAATATATTCCAAGGAAGTGTTGCTGAAATATGAATGATGTGTTACTGACTCAGTCTGAGTGACCAATTTCTTATCATGTTTGCTTTTATGTGATTTAAAAAAATAAACTATATGGTACCTAAAAATACAAACAGTTTAATTCCTCCAGAAAGAAATGAAAGAAACTGAGAGACACCAGTATCAATCTGCGACCTTCATCCTGTCTTACTTTTAATTTTAATTCCACTTTTTTATGCGGTATGATGTTTTCTTGAATCGTTTCCATGAACCCAGGAGCTAAGAGAGGTCTATGTTTGACATGTCGGCTCAAAGCCTCTCGTGAGTGTGTTTTCTGCTTCTTAACCTCTGGATTTAAAGACCTGCGTGCATCCATCAAGTCATCCATGATGTTTTTTTCACAGCATCAAAAGACTTCAAAGATTGTTTTGATCTGGAGAGCAGGACTTCTACCTGATGAAACCAAGATAATAGATATTGCTAAAGAAGTCAGACGGAGCGAACGTGGTCAGCTCCACTCTCGATCTACTCACGTTCTCTACCTGTGATACTCAACGTTTATGCATGATTGTTATAATGTCTCAACCAAAGACTTTTAGATGGAAATCCTCCTTGTTAAGATAGCTACCCTTGGATTTTAAGTGTGAGAGAGCCCTGGATTGATTTTTTGTGAGTGGCATTAATCAGGAAATTGGATAAATCAGTGAGGCAGACAAGGATAAGAGCGTCCTCAGGGTTGATTTTGAAAAGGAAAAGTAAGATCTAAATTCCCGATGTTCTTCCTCTTTCATGCAACCAGTGACTTGCAGATACTTGACACAATGATGCACTTTTTATGAATCCAAACATAAAAACTATTAAAGTTAAAGGCTTTGTTGAAATCTCTTTTGAGTAGATCTATTGTGGACATTTTATAACACGGAGATATATAGATAGCTAAACCATCTTGAGGAAAATGCAGACATCCTGTCGCTGCTTACGATGGTTATTTTCAAATGCTTCCTAAGATGAAGTGTTTGTGGTATTTAATATTAAAACGGCACTCCCTGTGTCGTTAATAGCATAGCAAAATATCAGTCAGTATAATTGTGTTACCGTACTCATTTATGTGGGGGGTTTATGAAAAATAAACAAACTGGGCTTTTAGGCAATAGTCGGATGTAATTCAATGCTTTATTGATCTTTAAAAATGTCTTGCAAGCCAAAATGGACGTGGAGCGTTTCTAGCTCTGAACTCAGTCTGAACCTGAATACGCAGAGAGAACTCTGATTCTTTACCATTACAGCACAGCCCTTCTTCTGTGGACATTAAAGTGGTTTGAACATCATGAACATAACAGATTTTCTTCCCGCTTTGGACTGAAAAAGACTAATTCAAGTTTCACCGTAAAAATCAGTGAATTATAAATGAGTTTACCTGCAGATTCTAACACGTCTTCAAACTACTCTGCTTCATAATCAAGCGAGCGCAGTCTGTTGATTACAGCTCTCTCAGGAAGAAGAAGCAATACAAAAACCTCTCCTGCATATCAGAAAAAGCTGGAACACATTTAGTGAGCCTCTCCACTCCCAACCTACCTGCCCTCATTGATGTGGCAATTTCACACAAAAATACAATAATAGCACATGACCCAGGCCATCCACTCCATTGTCACTTCACAAAAGCCCCCCTCCCGGCTACAGATGCAGAAGGTTGAGGAGCGAAAGAGACTATTTCTGCAGGAGCTTTGCCCTGCCTGAGCCATAGAAATTCTTAAGAGTGCCTTTTTACATTTAGAGATTTAATGTTCATTTTTCCCATTTGAGCTGCGCCGCAGTGGATGGAGCTGAAATCTTTAACACACTTTGAGATATTCCAATTTGAAGGGCTGCACACAAAGTTACATCCAAATTGGCAACTCCGAAAATTGCATAAATCTAATTTCTGTGTTGTTAGAAAAAACCTAGGCTGATTGTAAATGAAGCTCAAGTCCAGAGGCCACTTATCTTGGGCTTTGATTGAGCTTAGGCGACACTTTTGATAATTTTTCTTTACTTTGAAAAATTACATATTTTCTTAATTTAGAACACAAGAAGAAATAACTTTATTCAGTCTGTAGTGACTTAAAGCAGAAGACAGCAGTTCACTTCCTGGATATTTCTCACATGCTAGATATTAGAACCTACACAATGCCTGGTGTGTTTTACCTTCTTATTAATTCCCAAGCTGTTGCTAGATATTTATATCCATTACAGTGAGTTGAACATTTTTGGAAATAAAAACGAGTACTATTGTTGTTAAAGGGGAGATGAGAGGATTGACCTTATGTCCATATGGTAAATAAAAAACTGTACAGCATAGCTTGGCATTAACAAAGGAAACAGCTAGTCAACCGCTCCCTGACCGTTTTTTAAAGCCTTAAGCCTGCTTTACGGTAATATACAGTGATAAAAAGGTCTATGACTGTTCTGACTGTGAACGTAACCTTCGCCTGTGAGAGCGACAGGCAGTGACACTCTGCTGTTTTTGATGTCTGAAATGCCCTTCACTGCTGTGATAGCTGAATGGACCGTGTAGTGCACCCCCCCCTCAGGGCTTCCCCAGGCAAACAAACTTATCTTGACCCAACTCTGCACCCCTCTGCTTCCCCACACATCTGACACTGACATACATGGTATACCCTTAGCAACTGCTTTTTGGATTAAAAAAAAAAACCCTGAGAGAAATTGCGTCGAAGAAAAATCTCCCCTAAAGAGAGAAATGTTGGAAGCATGTTGCAAACATAAAATAAGAAGTTCTTGGAAACCCTTCACCAGACAGTACATGAATCTGTGACATTTTGAAGCACAGTTGATTTTCCTTTTTTCATTTCTTTGCCACCATGTTCCATGTGTGACTGAGAAAGCAGCCCTGTTTCCTTGGCTTCCTCCCTTATTTCCCCTGAGTCTGTCGAGACTTGAGATGCCAAAATCTTTAATGAGCCTCAGCAGGAGAGCATGTAGGTGTGGTTATGGATTACTTCTCTGTTGTCATCACTCATTCGAAAAAGAAAATCCTAACTCCCCATCAGCCAGCGTCGTACAAGTTGCACGAGGAGGGTAACGCTCATATGCATATTAAATATAATGTTCACGTATAAATCATGTCTTACACGCGGTGTCTACCTGCGAGTCTTACATACAGCACTTTATTTTCATTTGGCTGCAGCTCAGGCAGTGCAGACAGTCAGAAGAAGACAGAGTACAGTATAAGCCTTTAATGTACGACTGCTGGAGTGAAAAATAGGGTGGCGTCCAACACACACTCATGCACGCTCCCAAATTGATTGGCTGCTCTGTTTTCAACACTGCACACTATTGAATAAAAATGGCTAAATAACTAATGCTGTGTGATGCTGCGACAGAATTGTTTACCTCGGTTAGTGATCAGTTTTATTTAGCTGTTTTTATTTGTGGCTTTGAATCAATCATCCTTTTTTATTGAGCATCTAAATATACCAGATTTGATTGCTTTTACTGTCTTCTGCTGCGTGTCAGAACTTAAAATTGCTTTATCTATAGCTGTGCATATTTTGCAGTAGTGTCCTCACACATGTATGTGTGTACACATGTATGAAGTGATATGAACCCAAAAGACACTTTCCATCCCTGAAGACTCCTACCTCTGCTCTCTGTGCTCTTACTTTTAATTCCCTAAATCAATATTTACATGTCCATTAATCTGCATGAGAAAAAAAAAGAACTAAGCTTTTTTAACCACCTCCTTCTAATCAACCTGGAACAAACATGATTGCTATAAGCTATTTACGTTAAAAACAAACAAACAGGTTTTAAATGTATGACCCTATGGTAATGTATTCAGCCACAGGACTGTGCTGCAGTAAGGACAAACACTCTGAATAAACCATGTCAGTAGAAAATAAATAAAGAACTTTTGCTGCTGTCCTGAGGTTGAACTTTGAAGGTCTGTTCCAAATCAGTTTATTGTAATTTCACACTGTCATTCTAAGTTGGAAGAGGGAGCCATCAAACACAGCACGGCTAATATGTTGTTTCTTCTCTAATGGCTGACTGCTCGGCTCTCAGATCTGAGCGCCTTTTGAAGTTGCGCTTCCCTCGACTTGATAAGTGTGACTAACAACCAACAGCGGGTTTCCACCGAGTAGCAGCAATATTGTTAAAAGTAATAGAGGTGTTATCTCACTAATGCACTTCTTATTTTACAACCGTTGGAGGGAGTACCGGCGGGGGGGTTTGGGAGTTGTTAAGGACAACAACTGACGCCTGCTGCATTTTCCACAGCCGTGACTTCAGAAGATGCTCTTGGTGTTTTTATGAAGCTACAGCTTGTCTTGCGGGCTGTTTATTGCAGAGAAATGATTCACACACGACAGCAGCGCCTCGCCTAATGAAAATAAATCATAAATGATGACTCTGGGAGTCAAAGTAAATTATTTAAAGCAGCATCAATCCCCAGCTTTTGCTGGGTCGCAGGTTCTTGAACCCAGATCCTCGAGATTTAAAGAAGCTAATAAGTTTCTGGTTTCAATACAGGAATGAATTGTGATGCAAATGATGAATGACTGAGGAGGAAATGGACCTCGTGCATTACATGAGCAAAGATGGAAAGAGACTTCGAACATTATTTGCAGTGTAAATCCTCAGCTGGAGAAAATAGTTTCACAAATTTGTTTTTCTTGCGATCGTCACAGCCACTAACAAAACAAAACAAAACATCAAGAGCGTAATAATACCATCTGATAATCCACAGCTCTAAATCCTAAAAATACAGATAATTCCAGAAACACAGGCCATGTGTTTAGCTATTTATGAAAGCTGTTACTTTTGGATTATTTGTCGACTCACTTTGTGTGACGCAGCTCAAGATATTTGTCTTTTGTTTCTCCTAAACCCAAAGATTATGAGCTCACAGCGACGACTGAAGAGCAGCTTTGTGTGACTCTTCTCCCCAATAACTGCTCGAGGAGATTTACGAGACATGAACAGAAAACAGAAAACAAACAAACAAACAAAACAGAAGTAAAGTTAGTGGAAAGTGATGCCTGTTGGCCAGAAATTACAATCGAACTTGACACAAACATGCAGAAGAAAGAAGAGTAAATAAGTTTATCGACACACACACACACACACACATTCATGGCTGTGAGGTTTATTCTTTATTTTAATTTTTTTTACTTTGTCAGATTTAACAGAACATGGGCTGATCGGATTGAAGTATTAATTGTTAAAGCCGCACCAAATTTAAAGATAAAATGCTGCGAGCCATTCTCATCTGCTATCTGACATTAAATGCAATATTTTAGACGTTTTAATATGTGTTTTTATTTTTATTTTATTTTTTCATTAAATGAAGACACATTTGTCTGGTGCATCAAACAAAATTAAAATTGGCTAATGATAACACAAACCTTTCATACAAGATCCATATATTTTGTTTGTTAGTGACATTAAATTCAACATAGATTAACAGCCAACCTAATTTAAAAAAAATCTAAATGTATATTATACTGGATATTTTCAATAGATGTGTAATGTTCCCAGGATTACATTTGTATCAGCCGTATCATACCTAAGGAATTGTCAATTTCTGCTTCAAATTGACTGCAGATGTTTAGTAAATGATTCAGCCTCTCTAGGTGAAGAAACACAACAAAAAAACATCCCAAAGTAGGGATGCAAACCCCAGTCAGTCTCCGTGAGCCTCAATGTAGCCCGCGGACCTCCCCGTGACCTATGTGCAATTCAACATCCATCCACAGCAAATAAACATTGTCTGAGAACATAATCCAAGCAGCAATTACATTTTCCATCAAAATGTGGCAGAATGACGATTTGAACGTCATTTCAGTGCAATTGTACCATAAACGGATAACCCATATTCATCGCAAATGACTTCTGGTTGAACCTTGAGCTTGACTCTCTTTTATGCCTTATCTTTATGCTTTTTGGGCAGGATTAAAGATAAAACCTACCAACCAAAAGCTGTTTCTGTTAGACCACAGAGAGTGAACGGGTAGGTTTGGACAATGGCTTTCATTCTTGGTTTGCAAACATCCAAAAACATGTATTAAAAACCTCCATGTGACGCGCTGTGGTCTTGGGCTGCAGATTTTAAAAGACAGGTGTAAGTCTTGCCTCTGGCTAAGCTCTGCGCATCCAACACATTTAAACGCATACTCACTGGCTTTTTAAAATCACTACTTATTCAAATTAATACTCTATCCAAGTCCACAGCTTTTTAACCGTAGGCTCCCTGATTAGCTGCCTGTCTCAGTCGCCGGCTCACTGTGTGGGGCGGACGAAGCTGGAGGATCACATCTCCTGCCTGACTGTGTTGACTTTGATTAATGACCAGGAGGGAGGTTAAAACAGTGATTACACACCAGCTGGTATGCCTCCATTTTTAACATCACACCCTCTTCACCTGCGTCTGAGGGGAAATCTATCTCCTAAACTGTTGTAATCCGTGAAGAAGAGAAAAGAGAAGAAAGGGGGATTGAAAGTGTGAGAAAGGCAGGAAAGAAAGATTCTTTTGTGCTCGTGCTGTCACGTGAAGTGAGAATAGCGTCTGAGTTGTTGGCTCGTGCAGCTTAATTCCACTCCATTCATTGTTTGTCTTTTTCTTTGCATAGAAAGGTTCATTTTAAATCTTGGTTCAAATAGATGTTTCTATCGTTCCTCTGTGGGCTGCATGATTCCCCAACAAGTAGCCTAAAAAATCAATTTTATTTTTTATTAAAAGACACTTGGGTGTTTTTGATTGGACGAGCACATTGCTGGTGAGGCAGTACCTAATTAAAAGGAGTGGGAAATGAGCACCTATCTAAAATTGCTAACTTGAACTATACATAGCCATCAAACACGTCATCTCTCAGGTCAAATACCTTAGTGCATTCAATTGAGCTAGATATGGTTTTATTGCTAATGAATTAAAGTCCTTATGTGTAAGAGGAAAATTGGCTTATTTCATGTTTTAAAAGTTAAATCGTCTCCCTTTAAGTACAGCACTTAACCTGAGGCTACTCTCTCTTTCTGAGCGTCCAATTTGTCCAGAGTTGGCAGCAGTCACCTGGGCCTGAGAGGGGATGAGCTTGTGAAGAATGAATAAATAAAATGTGAGAAGTCTGAACAAGATAACATAAATCAATAGAAATGTTGGGTATAAAGAGACGACAGATTTTCAGACATTCAAATCATGTCCCCCCTCTGACGGCTCCTCTCTCTCTCTGTCAGCGACTCAGACATGCACGACATGTAGGAGCTGAGGAGGAGCAGGAGCCGGGAACAACAGCATAACAAGAGTCTGACAGACATTCCCTCCTCATGCACCCATCTCTAGAAACCCCCTCTCCCCCCCAGCCCACCCTCCTCTGGTCACCCTCAGAGGAGTTGTTCCCTGCCCAGTGGCATGTGGATGTGTATAATGGAGATGGATGGTGGCTGGCTCTGCCACACTGTGGAACAGACGGACTCCTCCCTAAACGCCTGTCTGCCAGCCTCCATCAGTCTCCCTCCGACAGCCCCACCCGGGATAGAGTCTTGGCTCGATATTGAAGAAGCTCAGGTGTGTGTTTGTGTGTGTACTGATTTCTTTAAAAAACATCTTATTAGCATATTTTGTGTTGAAACGTTGTCACAAACTGATGTGGAAAATGCTCATTTTCTGCTGTGAGCGCGTTTCACTTTGCTCTTTTAGCGCCGACTGAAATTTTTTGGAAGAAAATCACGAAACACAAAATCAACATGCACAACAAGAATTAATGCCAAAGCAACCCAGGGGTGAAAAACTGCAGAAAGAGTCTATTTTGCAATAGATATCCAACAATCCATCGGGAGCTTGTCGAGTTATTGTTGTTGTGCTCCTCCTCCTCTTCAACTACTCTCCTGTAGCTCTGTGGAGACTTGGACCATGTGTGTAGGTGTGCGTCTGTGAAGTCGCCATCATCTCCTGCTTCCTGCATTCATTTTATACCTTTTCTTGCTGTCTGTTCGGATGCTGTGAAGTTCAGTCACTATGCAGTCCAAGCACTGACACTCAGTCTTGTTTAATTAAGCTGCTGGATCAATAAACTCTTTGATTTCCCCCTCCTTTTTTCTCCCTGCCTGGTTGCCATCTGTTCACCGTGACTCAAGCAAGACCAGTACAACCTTACTTGGATCCTCTGAAATACCCATTAAAAATCCATTAAGACAGCAGCGGAAGAAATGGGAGGGAAACGGGAGGTTTTTAGCTCGGTGGGCGAAATGGAATTTCTGCATATGGGGTGCTTTTTGTTGTTTTCAATACAGACTCTCAGATCACACTGAGAGCTGCAGCACAACTGAATTTAAAAGTGATGAAAAGAAGACCTAAAAGTAAATAGTTTTACCCTTTTATTGATGTAGGAGAGACGCCGCTAAAAATGTCTTTGTCACTTTGTCACGCACACTTAGGCATTGCTGTATTTTTATTCAAAGCACTGTTGATGTAACATAAAAGCATAGAGCTGATGTTTGTTCATATTTCTTCCTTTCTGTCAATCCACTGAAAAGACCAAAACAAACAACATGCCACTCGTTTTCTTTATACTTTTTGACTTCCCCAGCCTGAATGTGCCACTCAGCCTCAAGCACATTTGTTCCCACTGAAGATGTAAATCTAACAAAAAAAAATCCCCACAAATGTAGATTGAAACAACTAAAATAATTAAATAACACAAGGCTAAGTGATCCGTCAGCCGTCCCGGCACTTTAGGTGTCAGCATATCATGCTCAAATGTAGATAGAGCATTGACGGCATCATTATGTAGGATTTACTGAAAAGAAAACAAACAGTGAACGCGCATGGTAAAAGCAACATGTCAGCGGCGCAGCATGATGTTCACATCACGTACAACACTGGTGGAGACAGGCGAACGAAGCGTTGTTAATTTTCTGTTTAAATAGTAAATATTGCTCATTTTAATGGAGCTCAGCGTAAGTTCAGACAGGAAGACTGGTGTTATTCTTTCATTCATTCACCTCTTCATTAATTCTTAAACCACACCCCCTACTACCACCTGTATCTCTCTCTGGCAAGCAGGTGATCATGGGCGTGTATCATCCTGGAATAAACCAACCAGACTCTGCCACGAACTTTCTCTACCAATCAATGGCTTCCTGTCAATAGTTTAAAACTCTCTCTTCCAGTCATCCTGTAGCTGCAGGCATACGCCGCAACCCTCCTCCACCCCAGTCACCTCCTTCCAGCTCAGCAGAGTCCAGGCCCCGGCTGAAACCCACTCCTCTTCTCAGCCTCCATCCTTTTCACCACCACCAGTGTCTAGACTCCACAGGGGGGCATCCTATCCCGCGTCGGCCTCACTACCCCTCAGAGCTCATGAAGTCGTCATGACGGAGTCTAGCCCCCAAAAGACTTTGCACATTTCATTCTACAATTGTTGCACATTTCATTGTAATTAATAATAATTAATTAAGTCTCTCCTGATTGAAATACGATACCAACAGTCTCAACACCAAATCACACGTTACACTTAATATACATTTACATCACATGCTTTCGCTCAGATATTATGCTCATGAGGATAATATCTGCCTCATTATCTGTGAAACTCTCCTGCTGTTTTCGCCTGTCGGATGTTAACTTTGTTAATTTGCTTTTGTCACATAGAAAGCGTTGATAGAGCTGTGACACTTTTTCTGGTGATAACGAACGGAAGTCTCTTTAATTATTTGAAGGCAAGGGGAGCTGCGGTTGCAGTCTGTATTTTTTCACTGCTTGTGGCTCCTATCACAGAGAGTTGATTAAAGAAACTTGCTCTCAAAACGTACCCCCCCCTCCCATTTTATTTTAGGACCTTTCCAGTGCAGTGACATTTTAAAGTGAAAATATTGATTTGGCTCACACTTTCTGAAGTTGGGTAAGAAAGAGCACAACACAGATTATAGACAGATATTTCTTTAACACACTGCAGGGCAAAGTACACCTACATGCACTGTGGCACTCGCTTCATTCGATAAGCAATGAAGGAGGATCCAGTGAGTGGTGTTTTGTTTGTTATTGCTGTCAGATGCTTTGCTGCCATTTACAAACTGAATGTGATGTTTGCAGGTAGGTGGTGATGGAGCTCACTGGTGTGTCAGGTACCTGCTGCATGCTTCTGACTGGTTGTATAATTAGTCAATATTAGGTGTGAATGAAAGTAGCAGCTGTTGAACATTAAGAATTCCAATTTCAAACTCATTTGAAAACCAGGCGTATTTGTGAGAAAAGATTTTAGAGCATTGTGTCGGAGAAGAGGAAATAAGCAGCAGATGGGAAATAAATGCTGCCAAATAATCCGATATGAGTTCAACGGCACGTGAACACCGTCTGTGTTCTATGACATTACATTCATGACCAAAACCTCAGAAATCAATGGCCAGCATCTAATGTGAATTCAGCACATCGATGGACCAAGTGTTACCTCGTCTTTATTTGTTTTGGCATTTTTTCATCCCATTGTTCCATCTTTTTAAACGCTTCCTCAACAATCCCATCATCCAAATGGAGCAGATTGTCAACCTTGTCATAATGCGTGTTACACATTGAAGATGTAAAGCAGTTCATAGCTTCAACACTTCTTTATATAACTGTGAACTCCTCCACCTGCATGTTCAACAGATAAATAAGCGAGCAGAACCATGAGTGAATGAACTGGGTTGAAGGCAAGTGTAAGCACAACACTGTTGGAATCCTTTTTATCGGAAAACAACAGAAATAAAGCACCAGACTCAAAACATCCACTTAATTTCTACTCTGAAGGTTGCCTTATACTGTATAGAACAAGGCCGCAATAAGGGACTACTATGTCAATGTTTTCAGTCTCTCACCTACGCGGCCAAAAAGGCTCGTGTTCATAAATCACTCTGCTGTCTACTTGAGGTCAGAGAAGATTAAAAAAAGGTAGAGCTGTAAGTAAAAGAAGGCCTCAGATCAAGAGGAAGCGAGAGCAGGAAAAGAAAGAGGCATCACTGACTTATTAGACGGGCGGTTTTGGCGCTGGAGCGAGACACAGGCCAATAAAAATGCAGTCTCTTCTCTGGGATTATCCCGCCGCTGATGGAAGTGACAGGCTGCTGCTCGCTCTGGGATTTCCCATTTCGAAGTGAAGACAACTGGTTTCTGTGGCTATATTCAGCCGTCCTGGCTCATCACTCTTGGATACTGTGCACAAATAGGCCCTGCAGGTTTGCTGCAGATGAGCAACTGTGACAGTAATACAAACATTACAGGCGAATCCTGTCAGCAAAGTTAGCCAAGAGAATTGACTAAATTGCTTTGTTTGTGTTTGAGATCTCATCTCGTCTGGAATTCAACAACTTACTAAATATACAGTTTGGATGCTGTTCGGAGTGCTTTTTTGGTGGTGATGTTAATGATAAAAGAGATTGCTCATACAAGGAATATGCAATGTATTATTCATCAGATATTCCTTTTAAAAATGTAACATTTCTGTTGGTAAGTTTGAGGCAGCACAACAAGCTGTTGGCAAAATGCAATTTGGCTCTTTACAAATCCAACAGACTTGGAGTCACTTCGAGTTGTGCTTCTGGAAAACAAGGTTTTTCTAAGAGCTGGACCTCAACTTGAATTGCTCTCTGATCATATATCAATTTTTTGTGCTTGCTTTATATGAATACAAAGCTACTTGAGTTGTAGGTTTGTAAGCTATTGGCATTTCTTCATTTTCAAAAAAATCCACTTTCCACTGAAAAAATTACTTCTCCATCTGTTGCTGCTGCAGTCAAACAAAAGGTGATCCAAACATCTGATAGTTATTACCAATCAGAGCATGCATTTATTTATATACATATATTGAGTAAATACTTTCATTAGCTGTCCTTTTCGTTCCTGGCTGTCACTGATGAAAAAGTCAGTCTTTTGTCTGCACCTATGATGTGACTGATTCAGGTTGCCTGCTGAGCGTCTGTGTAGCTACCTCTCTATATTTCATGTTCTACCACAGAATAAGAGATGATCTACCCCTGAGTACAAGACTGAATGCCCTTTCTAGTGTGGGGATGCATTTGAACCTTTTCTGGGGTTAATGCAGTAAAAATCCAGTTAATGCAAACATTGCTCAGCAAATTATTCTACATCCTGAATTTAACTCGCTCAACCAAATCAGAGCACGTCAGCCGCCCGAGGCCATGCAGGGACATCACTAACTGGGATATTTTAAGTCCTACCTCTCCATCACAAGGCCTCTGGATTGTATTGCAGCTCAGGCAATGGTCTCAATGTCAAAGCTCTTGAGGAAAATTGGCTCCATGCAGGAATGATCCTTAACTGGTGTTCTGAGTGTCATCCATCAAAAGCACAGAACCCGTTCTCAAAATGCATCATCATCTCTGCAGGCCAGTACTTCTCATGTTTTCTGCAAATCTGTGCCTTACATGTTTATCCACTATCTGAATTGCACAGCAGCTGTTAAATACAGTACACTGTCCCAGTGTCGTAATAAAAACAAAGTTGGAGAGCAAAAGAGTAAACCATCTTGTCGGAAAATATTCTCTTAAAAAAAAAAAAAAGAAGAAAGTAGCAGCTACCTGACAGCCCCTGTTAAGCTTTTATGTCATTTATTCATTGTCAGAGGACAACAGCTCTTATCATTGTGCTGTTTATACTCTGAATAATTGTCTATCTTTTGTAGTTTTCATAAAAATCAGTGTCAAAACTGCAACTAAAGTGGTAGAAAAGTAGTTAACTGATTCAAGCTGGTGGGACATATTTGAGCTTATTAACTAATTTATAAACATTTTAGATACTTTATTGATACCAGGAGTTGAAAAGTATGGAGCTCTTCAGTCATATTTTAACCAGAGTTCGCTGCGAGCAAGAGAAAGCAGTTGTGGTACATTGCAATTCACAGATGAACAAATACTGGCATTTCTCATTTGTTTGTGGCTTTTCAGAAAGACAAAACAGTGACATCTCTGTCCCTTTCGAACAGACTGCTGAAGAAGTGAACTGTTTTAATTGCACAAAACCATTGGCAACATTTCTGGACCAAAGTGGTTCCAACAAACAAACAAGCAATTCAGACAGAGTTCAGGAGTTGGCTTGCGATTTGTGGTAATTAAGAAACTAATTAAGAGAGATATATTGTTTGAATTTTCAAAGTATTAGTTTGAAGTTAAATAATATGACAAGCCTTTTGTGAAATATAGAAAATGTTTTTTTTTTTTAACCCCATGACTTTTATAATGGGATTTCAACAGATTCAGACATTTCAACAGATACGCATTTTATTTTTCCAGTTAAAACAAGCATCAAATCGTACTTCATTGTGTTTAAATACATTTACAGAACAGACTTTTAACCTAAAATGAATGAGCATCTGCCTAATTATAATACGACATGAAGAGAAAATGAATTCACAGGTTGAAATAAATAAAATGATTTAAAAATGCGGAGCCACAGATCCTGGTGAAGGCCATACTAAAGCTCCTGTGAGAACTATTTAGGTTATTATGAAACTGATATTAATTCTGTAACAATGGTTAGATCCAATAGATCGATGTAGTGCAAACAGTAGATATGATCCAAGTTGAAGAACTGAGTGAAATAAATAAACGAGCTTGAAGTTTGCAGTGTTTTTGGAAGAGTTGTCAGAAAGAGTTCAGACGCAGGTTAATAATGACATTCTTATTGCGGTGTCCTTTAAAAAAACAAAACAAAAAATGCGAACTCGCTCTAAAATCTGATCAAACAAAGACTTAAAATGATGAATGTTAAGAGCAACGCGACAATGAAAACATCCAGCAGGAGGGACAGAGACAGAGAGACCAGGCATGACAAACGGGACTTGTAAGTAAGTCGGGGAGATTACACTGGTTGCTAAACTCTCCACGGGGAAAATGTTAAGCAGATCCAATGGATGAAGTAATTCAATTTGAGCCCCTGAATAATAGCATCATTTGCCACGGAATTAGCATCCGCCACTATCAATCAGCGAGGCGAAAGACTAACACAAGCTGCACCCACCAAGGACACAGGCTTTCTATGAAACTCAACTCATCTATCAGGTTAACTTGACAGTAGGCACCAGTCACAGCAGGAACACTGCGTCAGTATTTATGCTGATTTACCATTGCATTTTATACCACTGTGACATACATTTGGAGAACATTTTTAATTTCATGACATCTTGGAGTTAAAGTTAAAAGTCGTCATTTATTTCCACCCTTTCAGAAGACACACTCCAGCCAGGTGCTTTTTTTTTTTTTTTTTTTTTTTTTTGTACATATTGAAAAAAGGACATAGTATTGTGTTTAAGACTTGTTGGTTGGTAAAGTATTTTTTCTTTAAACAGAGAGAGGGTAGCTGTAGCTTCTTATCCTTGTTTCTCAAGCTAAGCTAATTAGCTGCTGGTTGAAGCTTCATATTTGCTGTACATTCATACAAGTAGTATAAATATTCATTCATTATTTAAGTCCAGCAAATAAAACAATTCCAATGACTCTACACTCTGAAACATTTCCAGTGCATTTCTAATTTCCACTAATGAGACAATAAAATCCGAATGAAATCTCAGCGTAAGCAAATAAATGGACCGTGAGTTACATGAAGGTTTCTTTCAAACGTTGGAATCTAAAGTCTATATTGAAGAGTTAATTAGCCAAATGAGATCAAAAAGGTATAGAGCGTCACTTTGTTGTGGAATAATAGCCACTCTGCCATAGATGTCTTTTTCAACAGTCCTCATGTGTGGTCTCTATCACACGTCCTTCAGTTTCAGAGCGTCTGATGCAGACTTTTGATGTGATTTCTGCTAAATTGAAAATACCTCTCCCATCTCTGCAAATTGGCACCCTTTCAGCGGTGAAAATTTACCAAATTAGACGTTGTTGGCTACAATCAAAGAGCAGGCGACATAGTTCCTTTGTGGCAAATTTATTTCGTTGCGGAGAATGCAGAGCTGATAGACATCTCGACACAAGGCCATTATTAGTGTCACTTTCTCACAGAATGCACCGCTGAGCGTTGAAAGGTGATATTTTCTCTCGCTGGCTTTACATTTTATAAAAACTGAAAATATAAAGGAACGTGCTGTGATTTAAACACAGACTACACCCTCTATTCGTCTTTTTTTTCCATCTTGTTTGGCTTACGAATTCTCAAAAAGAATTGACCAAAGTTGTAAACTGGATCATTTTGCTTGCCCAATTGGTTGCCCAATCTTGTTTCAGGGAAATGCTCAGCGTTGGAACACAGTTGGCAATTTTATGACACCTCAAAGCACTGTGTAGGTGGCAGAAACTCTAAATTATTAAATGCACATGAAAGGGTATAAAATGAAAAGGAAAAAAATCTGTCAGTGGGCTTAAGTTACACTGCTGCTCACCTTGACTTTCTTTGTTTAAATGTTCTTTATTGTGAAGAATACTTTTATGAGGCTAAACTTCTTTTATCTATTAGTCTTTTTTTAGAGCTGATACATAGAAAAGCCAAAGATTTTTTAGAAATCGTTCCCAACAAAAAAAACAAATAAAAATGTTTGCAAAGACATCCATTTTCCCTTTTCCTCTCTTGTGTAGCTGCTGTCACACGACACTGTCATTTTTCTGTGCAAGGGCATCCACTAAGGACACAGTGTGTTGTCTTCTTCTCCAAAGAAAAGACAGTGTTGTTTGGAAGCTTGCTGCGAGATGACCGGGTCATCCTTATCGCTGACCGAGGCTGGCGAAAAACGTCAAAACATCCCCCCGATCCGCTTAGGAGGAGGAGGATCAGCACTTGTAAAATGACTGGCAGTGCCCTAAGCAAGGTTTTTATGGACTCAGCAAAAGGCAGCTTACTATAAAAACAACTGATGTTCAGAGAAGTTAATCATTACCAGTGTTGGTTTTTGGATTTCCGGTTTGCTCTTACTCACTTAAAGGATTTTTCAATAAGAAAAAATATAGTTGGGTTTTTTTCCTTTCACAAGCCGACATTTGGAACTAATCCAAGATTGGTGGGATTCTGGGCAACCCAGCAGGGGGTCCACTGGCTTCTCAAGGGATCTAAAGGTGACCCCGACTTGACTGGCAGTTTGAGTCCATAGAAAACCGCTTACAAAGGCCCTCTCGGCTCAACAAAACTTCCCAAAACACCAACTGATGCCTGTCATAGTTTTCCAGGGGAAAAATAGTAAGATATTCTTTGCTGCTGGCTTTGTCTTCCCCGCCTGCCAGTCAGAAGTCAACCTGTCTGACAGTTTATCAGCCTTTGTCACGGCAAGAATCAGATCGTGCACAAACAGAGGTATGGCTAAATGAAAAAAATTGCAGCCCTTGGGCGTTGCCAAGTTTCTCTTGGAGAGCGATCTGACAGCGAGCCGTCCACATCCAAAGTGCAGCTATTTTTTGCTGCAGACAAGTGGAGACTGTGTAAACAGCAGCAGTGTCTGCAAACATTGGGTAGCACAGATTGGACAATTTGCAGTCAAAAGTCAGGAGGTTTGCTGAAACAGAGCTTCTTCTGTCTCAACCTACCACTACTATTTGATAAGATACCAAGGGGTTTCTGTCTGAACACATAAACAGGCCTTCTTGTTCCTAACTAAAGGGACCAAGTCAAATTTATCTTTAAAGGTGACATTGAAGTGGATGGAGGAACCATGCTGTACCTTTGGTCTGTTGATCAGTCAGCGACACTCCACAAAACACAACGAGAGAAAAGAACTTTGCTGCAACATTCGACACAGAGGTAACAAACGCCTTCAACGTTCACAACAACACAACCAAAGTGAGAACGTAGATGGTCAAACAGGCGCTTTCATTTTTGGCTTTCAGAAGAGCTTTGGAAACTGTTTGCAAAATTTGTAAACAGTTTGCTTGTTTGCACTGTGCAACTCAGCAGGTGTGGCCTTCTGGAAATAAGAGTGCAAAGGTTCATGTCAGAGTTTCTGCACTTTTGTAATCCAGACTATGTAACTTTAGAAAACAACAAAGCTCTTTTTCTCTCAGTCGGACTGGGCGTACATATTGAGCTCGATCATGCTTTGTTTGCTGTGCATCTATACAGGGGGCATGAGGGGTCAGGTGGATTCTTGGCACGTTTGAAATTTTGGTCTAAGGACTGCACATTGTCGCACAGTGAGAGCAGAACCGAGAGCCGACTCCACAGAGATTTTTAAGAGATTTTTTTCCTCATATTCCTTCTCAAAATAGCAGACTGAAAGTGCCATGGCAACAACATCTATGTCTGTTTAATGTGCTTTCCTACTCTGATCATGAACAACATGAACAAGATAAATAAAGGAAACTGACTGAAGTTAGCTTTTACACTTACCACATTGTAAGTTTCAGTTTAAAGCTGGGGTCAAATTCTGGACATGATAGAGAATAAACTAAACGGAAGAAAAAAACACAGAAGAGTGCGACTGTGCACGAGCCAAGAGTTAGACTTCGGTCACATGAACTGAAGCCAGACCTTTTTCTTTGTCGCTTGGTTCTTCGCCTGCTCTCTGCAGCGGGAGCAATTTCATCTGGTTCAATGGAATCAGGTGAGAGGTCACTTCTCTCATAGAAAAGGACCAAATAAATTCCAACGCAGTGATCGGCAGCACCAACTATACTGTGTTGTGTAGTTTAAAGCAGTTATCGGCTGAGAAATAATCTCCTCAGCCTCAGATGGATGAATTGACTTTTTCCCGCCTCATAAAAACATCTCAAATGCTCAGAGTGGTTAGAGTCCACCTCCCGCTGTGTGGACAACTCCACAGAGATGCTGGGACTCACGTTAATTGCTCGAATTCAGAAACTTGTGTTATTTCATTAATATTTTAGCTTGGCTCCAGTGGCCCAGGTCTTTGAATTATTTAGACGGTGTTAGTTGGTGTGGGTAAGACCACACTGCGTACAGAGCTGAGAGTTAAAAGAAAGTGAATCTCTGGTTTCCATCCGTTCATTCCATATCATCAAAGTAAATCCCTGTATCAATTCGGATTTGTCCAAGATGACCTTCTCCTGTTTCCTCACTCTTCCAGTCGAAATTGTCTGTCACAGGTATTAACACGTCGCCTTGTTGTTGGCACCCAAATGAGACGGATAAATTAAATGTTGCAATGGAGCTGTTAGTAACACTATCTTTGGGAGGGAGTTGCACTGCACCCCAATAATCCTTATGTGGAGCAAAAGCTGCATTAATGCTGTTTATGCATGAACATGAAATGGACTGTGTACATTCTGTCGAGGCTGGTGCCGTTCTGTACAGGCTTCTTTTTAATGTTTTAATGCTTTCTGAATGGTTAAAAATAGTTCATTGTAATAGAACATGTTTAACTGTTCAAAAGCATAAAGTTACATAGTTGTTAACGTACAGGTTCAAAATTCAAATGTGGGTCAAACAGAATACTCTAAGAGGCGTTCTTTACTGTCCACTGTCCAGGTTATAGGATTGTTACATTTGACGTAGCTGACATTGTCACTGTGATTATTTAGCATACTCATAGGCTACATAGATGTTAAACATGGCAAACACAACCTGCTTAATGTTAGGATTGTCATTTATGCCATTGTTGTTGAAAGAGATGCGAACATGATAGCGGACTCTTGTTTAATCTGAAACTCTCAACAGTGTGAGGTTTGAAACTTGATTCGAATGTCGCCTTTGTTTGACAAGGGAACTCACGGGGTAAACAATGAGGCAGTTGTTTTGTTTGGATTTGCCTGTGGATCTTTTTGTGTGTGAGTAACACCTTAAACAGAGAAGAAAATCAGGGGAACTTGAAGCCAAACTACAATGCTCTGCCTCTTCAGTAGATTTCAAGCTTTCTTTGTGAACCACTGGGGAGATGCAAGATGTTTTCTTGTTTGCAATTACCAGTGTAGCTGTGACCTCAGGCACAAATGACATGCTAATTATAAATCATTTGAGTTCTGCAGATAAGTTGGCACAGACAACGTTTTTTGTTGTTTACTTTAACAACCTGAGATTTAACAGTCTTGTTAAGCCGGCCAGATATTTTTTAAAGCGATGAGCCTGTGCAACTGTTCAGTTACGATTTTTATCTGTCGGCAGGAAGGGTTGTACAGAGAAGCAGCAGTGGAGTAAGGAGTGATTTGGTGTCTTTGAAATCTGCCTGCCTTTTATACAGGTTTTCTAAAGTTTTTTTTTTTGTTTTGTTTTTTTAATTCAAAGATGTATCTTTGGCTATGAGACTTTAAGCATAAAGTTTCAAAAAGACAGCAGGTATGAGACGGGAAAGAAAGAGGACATATTTGGAACTCCTGTCTAAAAATAAACCCGCTGTAGTGCATTTCCAATTTGAATCAAAATAAACGCCTTTACACATACGTTTCAGAACCTATGGGAGCGAAAAAGAAAATCCGACTGTAGCAGAATTAATGTGATATTTTTGTAATCTTAGCCTAGATTTGCAAACATGAGCGCCAGAGCCAAGAAATCATCAAAAGGCAAAAAAAAAAAAGACTGGAGCTGCTCTTCTGTGCTGTCAGAGGAAGGTCGACCAAGTTTTTGTGAATACAGTGAATAAGCCTGAGGAGATTTATTATTATTTTTTTTTACAGGGATGTGAGCACGCTTCCTGGTAAAAAATAAAACTGTAATTAGAGAAAGCGCATTCAGTTTGTGCTGCTCAAACATACAGGGGGTTCATAAAGTAGAACTGTGTGACTCATCAGACCCACATTTAACATTTTTAAACTCAGAGGATGGGGATTCAGTTTGGCTGTGGAATACTAAAACATCCTCTCCGTCTCCGTCAAAATAACACATTTGTTTATAGACAGCATGCATTCAACCTTTGTGCCCTTATCGTGGAAGTTCCTCCACTGAATGTTGTCAGATGTCACAGATTTTAGTTTAAAGGGATACTTCACCCATTTGCATGAAGCTGTGTATCATTAGAAACATGGTAGTAGTGTTGAATGGTCATGAATCCAGCCCTCATTTTGCCCTGAGACGAGAAAAATATGTTTTTCTTTGCCTGGAAGTTTTCTTCATGTGATGCAAAAAGCGTCATATTGCATCACATGAAGAAAACTTTCAAGCAAAGAAAAACACATTTTTCTCGTTTCAGAGCAAAATGAGGGCTGGATTCACGACCATTCAACACTACTACCATGTTTCTAATGATACACAGCTTCATGTAAATGGGTGAAGTATCCCTTTAATAACTGGGTTTATGTATGGGTCGATATTTGATTCCTTTTACATTTGAAAAAAGAACACTTTTCTCTTTTTTTTTTTTTTTTAAATAATCTAACTGAATTACCTTCAATACTGTGAAAAGTAAAGGAGCCAAGAAGTATTTTTTTAACCTCCTAAAAAAATCTCATGATTTTAAATCTGAGGATATTCATGTTCTGAAAACCCCTGAAACATGATGAACACCTCCAAGTGTTATTCTTCAATTATTCAAGTCTTAATAGAAGCAAAGAAAACATCCCCTCTTACCAGAGGTGTTATGTTATTACAGTTTCAAATAAAATGACTACATTCTGATCGAAATAATGACATGGCCTATTTCCAGCACATTCTGCCCACTTGTAGTACAGAATCTGGCTCTTTAAAGTATATACTGAAACTTCTCACTCAAGTTCACCAAACAGTCTCAAAATTCAGTGAAATGTAGGTTAAAACTTGAGCAACGACTGGTCGATAAAAGACGCAGTCTGTGGTGTCACACTGTTGGCACCTCTGCTCTCCATCTGTCAGGATAAGTGTTTCTGGGCATACGCGTTATGCTGATGCCACCAGCTGACCTTGACACATCTTAGCCCGTGCTGGACTCAAGTCTCTGTCCACTTTTCCCGTCTGACTTCACCTTTTAAGACAACTGTTTAGCTTTCACAAAAAGAGGCCAAAGTGAGAGAGTGCAGAGCATACACTCGCACAAAGTAAAAAAGACAGCCTTTGTATTTTCATGAAATATAGCATAACATGTTGCGAATCAGAAAATCTTTGGAACCAAGCGCACGACTCAGAGACAGAGGAACGTTTAACAAATAACAATTTATTAACACGTGACACGGGGTGAAATATTTGTGCAAAACAATAATCAATGTGACTCTAGCGCAACCTAATAACCCTAAACCTAAACACGCGTGACGATGAGACAGATCGGACACACGAGACGAACAGGGGAAGACGGAGTCGCAGGGAGGACGGGAACGGGAACTACGGAGAAGGAGAAAATGCGAGAGGTTAACAAACACGAGTAAATACAAATATCCAATAAAGTACGAGGAGCAAGCGCAAACACTGGAGAACAAACCCATGGAGATGAGACAATAATCTGGCGCTGGCTTCCTGCAAGGAGCCAGCTTAAATAGCCTGATGATGATGATTGGTGAACACCTGTGACCGCAGCTGAACCTGATTGAATAATTAGTGAGGAAAGGGGAGACACGAGGGAATGACAGACAGAGAAAACACAACAATACAGCACGTGGAAAACACCAAACATGACACAACACATGACTTTTAATGGCAATACAACCATTACCGTAAATTCCGTACTATTGAGCGCACCTGGATATAAGCCGCAGCGGCTAAAAATAAGTAAATAAATGTATTTGTACATATATAAGCCGCACTTGATTATAAGCCGCAGGTGTCCACGCTATAACAAGAGCTATTTACACAGACGTAGGCTACCGGTAACATCCGCAAATACTGTAGCGTCCGTACGGACGTTAAAGGACGACGAGAGCGTTCAAATAATAACTTTTAACTAGACAATTCCAGCAGAAATTGTGAGGGTGGTTGCCGTCTGTGTACGTGTTTCTGAGTTATACTGCAGTAAAACTGTTTAACTGTAGTCAGCTAACAGCTAAAACAGAACTCTGTCCCAATGCTATGGTCCCACTCAAATGATGATGTCATCACTCTATCTGTGAACACCTGCTGCTCACTGATTGGTTGACATTCAGCTTTGATCTGCCAGAGTGCCAGAACATTCTATCAATGTATTTGAATGGGCTTACCACTGCTCGCAAAACCTCAAATATCTTAAAAACTAAACATGGTATCACCAATCTGTTTGGACTGTGAGCGACAGCACAAATAGGCACACGTTTTGATATATTTTAGGTGTATTTAACATTCAGACTGAGATCACAGTGGCGATTTTAAAACATGAGTGAAAATTGTGAAATTCTGGACATCACTAGAGTGAGAGCCCAATGTGTGTGTATGTGGTGCGTGACTGTCAAACAAATTCCTCTCCTGGGAGACTGAAACATTTTATGTTTTTACTTTTTGCTTTATGAGTGAGAGGACACTCAGAGCTTTATTTTGATGTATTTTGTTTATATATGTGAGCAACAATGACTTCAGGATGGCGATTTACAAATATGCTTCCAAAACTGAAGTTTTTGGCAGTTACACTCTAGGATTTCAAATTTTGCCATTCATTTTCAATGGGGCAATTTTTTGTCGTTTAAACTCGATTTGTGTCCACACCGTGTGTCCGAGGTTTCCACAAAGTAATAGCACACTTTTTGGGGCCGAGCCGGTCGTTTTGATACCTTTCTTGTGTGTGTGGCGCAAACGCTGTGGGAGGAGTAGCGCGGCCCGTTTTTAGGATATAATAATAATAATATTAACAATTGTAGTAGTGTGGTTTGCCTTTCAGGCAACCACCCTAATAACCCGATCACTGTCGGCCGTGACCACGCCGTTTACAGCAGAGAGCAACACATAACTTGCCGTAACAATCCAACTCTCTCCCCCAGCGTTCTCTCATACAGCCACTCAACACGTTCTCGCTGGTGCATTCACTGACTCTCCACACAATCGGAATTATGAACACATTATCAACTACTGACTTTGCAACATGAACCGTTACAATACGAAGCCTAGCCGACGGTGTCTGTAACACGGCTGATGAAAAAGATGACCGTAATATATTTCACAAGAAAAAGTCCATCCATTCACTGCCTCAGAATGACTTCATTACTCACTTCCTCAGTCTCTGTTGTCGCTGTCAGTGTCATCTTAACGTGCAGCAGCTCTGTTAGCTTCTTTGACAGCCAGGTCGATCGCCTTTAACTTGAAAGCTGCATCATATGTATTTCTCCGTGTGTTTTCCATGATGAGGGTGCGTGCATGAAGCGCAAAATGACTGATATTAAGATCCGACGTGACGAAGTCAAATGTTTTTGCGGCAGAAGCTCATTGTCCCCCATAAAAAATCCATGCATTAGCCGCACCGGAGTAGAAGCCGCAGTGCTCGAAGTGTGAGAAAAAAGTAGCGGCTTATAGTCCGGAATTTACGGTACTCATTAATCCTTTCCCCAAATGCTACCAATCCCAGCCCTCGCTCCAGTATCTACATCTATGAATAGCACAGCTCTGCCTGGGAATCCTGCCGTCCTTTTTTGGGTGACATTTATGAAAGTTTCATTGCAGCAGTATAAAACATTACACGACACACTCATGAATCATTTGTGTCATGGATCATTGGTTCAGAGCTACAGCGGGCGCTAACCGGAGACGCTTAAAAGAAGCAACTCTCCGTCTTCAGCCGGTTTCTGCGACACACACACACACTCACACACACGCACACACACACACACACACACACACGATTACAGCGATCAAACCAACAACCTGTCACACCGAATTAGATTTTTCAAATGAATGATCATGATTTGCTTGTGTGCCTTTGTGAGTGACATTTATTTAACAGCCAGCGTGTATGTGTCCAGTAGAAAGCGTAAATGTGATCCCCCTGTGAGGACTTTTTGATGGATTTATGTTTTTCCATAAGAAGATGGAGGTTAAGCATGTGTAGTAGCCCGGTCAAAGTTCAGGAAATGAATGAATCTACTCTCAGTTTGAACATCACAGGGACATGACCTTGCACCATGGAAGCAGCCTTGTGCTAATTTTTCTCCAACTTCCACGGCACAGGGTGGGTTTGAAAACTGTTGCACGGAGGAATGACTACCAGATAACTCTTACTATTCACAATCTTTCATGCTTCTTTTTTTGTCACGTGACAACTTTTATTCATTGCAGTGTTTGTGGTTTCTTTTCCTCACTCTTCTGTCTCTCAGCTTCTCGTTGTTGTCGTTTGTTTTGCTCCTATTTTGGTTTCGCTTCTATTTGGAGTTCTGCATCGTGTTTGTTTTTTCACGTTTGTCTGGTTGTTGTGCTTCTCTTTTTACTGTTTTTTCTTTTTCTTTTTACTGGTTGACCCTCAAAGTTAGCTTTTCTTCCCTGCGTGCTTTGATATGCTTCCTTAGTTGTTTCGTGTTTCTCTGTTTTTACTTGACTTGTGTCTTTTTTGGTCATTTTGCTTCATATTTGGGTGGTTTTTCAATCAATTGTTTTGGTTTTCTCCGTGTTTGTTTTGCATCCCTTCAGTGCGTGTTGCCGCTCCCGTGTAGTCATTTTTTAATCTCTTTGCATTTTTGCATCCCTTCAAAGTTATTTTGCGTCCCTGTTTGTAGTTCTGCATCCCCTACAGTTTGTTGTAACTTCTTGTGATGTTGTATCGTTACTCAGCTCCTATTTTACTTGTTGTGCTTCACATTCTAGTTTTGCATCTTTTGATCTTGTATTGATTCTATTTATTTATCATGAGCATTTCTTTGATTTCTTAGTGGTCATTCGGTTGACTTATAATCAAGAAATATCTACTTCCTACCTTCATACAGAATGGAATGAAATACCTCAACATACATCAGTGCTGAAAGGATAAAAGTCTGAAATTCTCAAACATTTTGGAGTTACATTTCCAGCAGCAGTGAAGAGCGTCAGTATTACCGTGAATGAGACAAAAAGCATCAGCTGTGAATGAAAGGAAAAGAAAAATCTCCCTCATTGCTGAACTTTGTCCTCTCCAACACTGTCTGATCTGTATCTGCTGCTCTGCCGAGAGTAAAGCCTGCGAGGGAAACGTTTAAGGGGAAACTACGAGATTCCATTAAGATTGTTGGCCTCCAAACTGCATCCCCAACGCCTTTTTACATGACTGGAATCGAGTGCTCTTTACACACAATAACTTTCCCATTCAAGTGTGTGATGACCTAAAATGGTGGTGTTAAGTTTTTTTTCCAAGGTAAAAGGTATAAACACAGAAAAGGGCAAAAGAGTGATGCTAAATGCAGTAAAACAAAAATTGGACAAATAGCTCAAAAATATGTCTGTAATTCTTCAGTTCTTCTTGTGCACAAAATGTGACACTTATAGAAGGAGTTAAAACAGACAAACCTGCATTGTTTGATGCTTTACTCGGGGTCCTTAACGTCCCAGTTTGTATTCATCAGCTATTTTGCAACCATCATTATGCCAGCTCTAGATCAACAAAATAATGAAAAAATTAACAGCCTCTCGATTGAGAGCGCATATAAACCAAAGAAAATAGCTCCTGAAAGCTGAAGAATAACTTCATTATAATTCACTAATGTATGTGTATTTCTATGGTGGTTCTGGTGTTGCAAACCAAACCTTCAAGCCTGTGAAAGAAAAGGAGGTTTTGTCCATTACAGTAATTCACTCAGCGAGTAGATAAGCCCTTTAAGACTCTTGCAGTACTTGTGTACATTGCTGCTGTGTGTGATGATATATTTCATCTAATGTTGACAGTTGGCTGGAAGAACAAGACACTGACCTCTAACCACGGCTTCAGGCCTCTGTGCGCGCTCATATCTGCTCCACTGCGGTGTCCTTCAGTGAGACAACAAGGGCCTCTGAAGCTCACCGTGACCTTTTGACCTCTCCGAGGAGGCACGCAAACACAAGGAGAATCTCGTTCTTCCTTAGGATGGAAACATAGGACAGTATGAGACTTTCGTTGTCAATGCAGTGAGATGCATATCTGCAGAGAGCTTATCAGAGAGCTCGGGTTGTGGATGCAGATGATGCAACTTTTTTAGTTGTTCAACCTCAGGTTTGAAACAGAATTTACGGTCAGGGATTAAGGGAAAACACATGCAAAATAATGACACCCATTTTGTTTGGAAATAGACTCAAACTCCTTGCTTACATGCTTGAATGATGTGTTAATAATATCCGTAAGTGGCTGTGACCCTGGCCTTTAATATTTCAGTGTTGTGATGATAAATGCATGCTAACTACTGTAAAGCACTGCCTGTGAGGCTAAGTGCAGGGCAAAGAGGTGCAAAAAGTCCTGTATCTGTTTTTTTTTATTGTTGTTTTCTCCTTTTATATATGGAGGACTCCTGCTTCCTTGTTTGTCTTTTTTTATTGTTTGACCTGAGCAAATGTAAGATACAAGAAAATATGATCACTTTAGCCACTCAAATGCTTCACTGAAAGAAGCACAGGTGTATCAATGAGAATAGCTAAGATGCTAACAGGGTCTTAATTGACAACTGCCACTTAAAAAACGTTTTTCTTCACAGGTCTTGTGGAGCTGATCAGAGAAAAGTGGACTTGTGGATTTGAGGTAATTGGGGCAACTTTCTCTGTAACACACGCGAAACAAGCCAAGTCATTACACAGTCACATTTTAAATCACACTCACACCTCACCCACAGTGTTTAAAAAAGTCTCATCATGTCCTGCAGCTTAAAGCTCTTTCTCCCCAGCTCAGGCAGCTTCATGTTTGGCTCACCGTGTGGAGTTTTCTGCTCTCGGTCTTGAGCCAAATAAGGCTTTAGTTGCACACAGTTTGGATCAGATCTGTAGTCCTGAGATGAGATACGTCCAAATTGACATCATTGTGAATTTACCATTTAATGCGCCTGTACAGAAAACAACACATCTCCAAAACAGCAAGTATGACGACTAGAGCGCGTCTTAAATCTCCGTCTTACAAGATTATATTTCATGATTTTCCTCAGTTGGTTTTGCTCTGTTGGCCGTCGTCTTCACATGTGTGTTTTGGCTCTCGCTTGTGTCATCGGCAAAGAAATCTGCTTGGCAAGTTTTGGGGCAACTCATTTTTGCTGCACCAGCTGGCTGCGTACAGGAGTTGGCCCGGGTAGCTGATAATCGCCGTCGACTTCACAGATCACAACATGGGAAAGCCTGGATATTTGTTTGTTGCCCAACAAATTTCACAATTAACAGTCAGAATATCTAATCTGCGGGGATTAACCTTTGTAAATATTGAAAATGAGATAATGGCTTAATAATTCTCTCTGCTGGCACCAAACATTGGATAGCGTGAGCAGGGGAAGATGAAGACTAACAGCAACAGCCTTTCATGAAAACCTTCACAGTGAGGCGCACGTCTGTGGATGGATTAGACATTGGGGGGCAAGAGAGAGAGAGAGAGAGAGAGAGAAAGAGTGACAGGTTGGATTCAAACCAGTGCCGCCCGCTTTGAGGAAAAGAGCCTCTGTAACCACTCAGCTATTGGCAGGCCGAAAATTTCTATTTTTTTTTTTTTTTTTTTAAAGATTTGTTTTGGGCCTTTTTGCCTTTAATGATAGAGGGAGGAAAGTGGATAGAGTCGGAAAGGGGGGAGAGAGTGGGGAGAGACATGCGGGAGATGGGCCACAGGCCGGACGCGAACCCAGGCCGCCCGCGCGCGAGGACTGAGCCTCAATACATGGGGTCGCGCGCACTGCCGCTGCGCCACCGGCGACCCCGAAAATTTCTATTTTAAGATAAAACATAAAAAAGTGAGAACATAAGAAGCGTTTCACACCAGTTCGGGCTTTGAGACAGCACATGAACCCTCGTCCTACACATTCCCAGCAGCAGTGTGTAGTAGACTTGTGGCATTATAAAGGTAATCTCAAATCAGATATTAAATCTATATCTGTATGTACAGTAAAGTTATTCTGACTTTGAGCATTGTAAATTCATATTTGTTGCTGACATGGAGGCGGAAAGGGAGACTCAGAGTTCACTCTTCAGGGTTGATGATGGCAGCAGTACAGCAGCCTTCCTCTCAGACTGTTACACATTCATCCACGACATCAAGAGTTTAGGATTCCTTCTGTGTCCAATTAAGATATGACTTCGATGTCCAGTAAAGACAGAGGCTGTAAATGATGATGATTTCCATTTTTTTTTATGGATTATTTTCTCCTCTAGTCAACTGATTGTATGATTTGTGAATTATCCTTTTGACACCAGAACCGTGCATGTGACACTGGACTTATTCAGAATGAACTAGACAAATCAATCAAGAGGTGATTGATTGGTTGCACAGCTCTGGAGGCAGAGTGTGCTGTATTTGTCTCCTCCTGCTGGGCTTCATGTCCTTGTCTTGTCCAGTCAAACCCTGAAGCCAGAAATTGGCCACCAAACTAAAAAAACAAAACAAAAACAAAACATGACAGACATTCTGCGCTGTGATATCATTGTTTCACTATACTTAGTGATGACAGCGTTTCATGGTGCGTTTATGGCTAGTAACAGCTTAAATCAAGCCTTTGTTAATTCGCCAATAACTGTCTACTGTCCCGTTCAAGTCTGCTTATAAATGTAGGGCTTCCGACATAAACAGGCAGCCTGTACATTTCTCATCACTGCGTACTTCAGAAAGCCAATTACTAGCAAATAAATGTAATTACTGCGAGACAGGGATGGTGTATAAGTGGATTAATGACAAGAATTGTGAAACACTTTGTTCTATTTAAGAAGAAAATTGCGATATAAGTGCCCCTATTTACCATGCAGCTCAGGACAGGATGCTGCTGCTGCATCCCAGCACAAGAAAAACCTATGCTGAGTTAATCCTGCATAACGAGGACAAAGTTCAAACTGAATCGAAATGTAAGTTAGCTGCAGACGGAGAGTTTTGTCAGTAAGTTTGGATGAGTTAGAGGTGGAGGTGGATGGCTGATCCTGAGAGTCCTCACTTGCCCTGAAGCAAGACATCAGAGTAGATCTTGTGACAGCATTATGCAGCATGTAGGAGGAACAGCAGCAGCAGGGTTCATCTCTGGTAAACATTTGAAATCCCTCCCTTGTTTTCTTTCTACCTCTCATTTCATTTCATCCTGCAAACTGCGGAGTACATATTTGCTTTTAGATGCTCAAGGCGAGTTACGTAATCTGCAGGGAGAACTTTGTGCCTCGTTTGTGTGAGTTTGAATGAAAGCCATTTGTTATGCACAGCGCTTTGTGACTCTCAAACAGCATCCTAAGCTGTGATATTAGATTTGGTTAAAGTTGCTCCCCCAGTCGCTCTTCAATGCCGTGTTGCTTAAATCATTACCTGACTTTCAGTCATTCAAAGGCTGAAAGTGTGTGCGGTCGCTCCCTCTGTGTGGTTTTTTTTTCTCCCTTTTATTCTTCCTCACTGTGAATCAAAGACACAACATTAACACATTGTGGTTACACAAAAACTGAACACAATTAAAACTGAATTTGTAATAAAGAAGCAGCAGCATCCAGTATCACTTAGCCTTATTACACATGCACAGTCTTCACAGTAATAATTAAAACTGTTTGAGAAAATGACAGGCGATGTTGCTGGTGACTTATTTCCATGTTGATTAAACGGAAATTTTAATTCACGCTAATCAAAGGAGATGAAAATATTCCGAAAAAAAGTCATTATTGAGCACAATTTATTTCAGTCTAGGGAAACCCTGTCGTCGTGATTAGCTGTATTATCTTTTCTGAAGTGATGTCACATTGTTGGACATGTGTGGCTTATGTTAGCAATGGCAGCAGCGTCCCCCTCGCAGGTTAACTGAACATGCCTATGCTTAGTGTTGTTACACATTGAACTGTCCGATACGTCTGTTTAACCTGATGCAGCCTGAATACAACTATACAGCTCTCCGCCTGACCATGTAGATTTATAAGGATCTATCCGACCTCATAAAATCCAGATGAGTTAAAAAAAAGGTCATCCCATGTACAGTGGTACCAACAAAGAGATGAACTTTTGAAGCCAAATATGTATTTGTCTATTTTTGCTGTAAAAATTGTCATTTTAAACTAGATGGGGATTTCTTGACTTTTGCAGCGAGCCTCAAGTGGACACTCATGGAACTACAATTCTTTTACAATCGCTCCATTTTATAGCAACAAGATTGCCTCTTTTTTTTGGGGGGGAGGTGGAAGTATTATTGTTGGGGCCTTTTTGCCTTTACGTGATAGGACAGCTAAAGAGAGGAAGGAAATGTTGAAAGATAGGGGATTACATGCATCAAAGGGCAAGGCCACTGCAATGAGGATTAGCTTCTGTACGTCGAGTTCGGCTATCAGGCGCCCCCAACATTTCCTCTTTGTACCCATCTGTACTGGTTCTTAATTCCCCCATGCTTGTGTGAGGAACACTGAACCATCTGTTAGCAAACTAAGGATTACTTTCAAAATTAGTTGCAAAAGTTTTATGGATGAAATAGCACAGATTCAGATTTAGATTCTGACGACTTCATTGGTCCCAGAAGGGCCATTCAGCCTCACAGTCTAGCAAGTCACTAAAAGAAGCCAGGATAATGTGAAAGAAACAAGCACAGTTCACAATTTTTCACATGCCTGTTCAATTAAGGTCCCCAAATGAGAAGGCAGTTCGAAGTAATTATGAATAAATAAAGTGAAACCGTTTACTGCTACATTTATTTAATGAAGAAACATTTAAAAAAATAGAAATATTGGATCTTTAGTTATATGAAATTGAGAACATTTCAAACACTGGAACTAGTAATTGACGCATGCTAGTTAGGAATTATACCACAGCTCAGTGTCACTGTTTACAACCAGAGGTCTCATTGTTTGAGAAGTTCCACTGCTGCACAGTCTCAGGGACTTCTGTTTGCACTCAAATCTACCATCTTCTCACATTGCATGTCACATGTTTTGCCCTGATCACGTACATATTCATGCAGCTCCTTCATTTCCATAACATCAAGCTGAGTTTCCCACCAAATCTGACAGAGGCACTCTTCTGCAAATAGCTCTTGTTTTATGGTAATAGAGCTCATTACTTTGCATTGATTGGTAGAATAGTTCCAAAACTGCAAAATGCAAGCAAGCCTTTCTCTTCAAGTGGTTTATTAGGGCTGATTTTTTCTGAATGTACAAAAAGCCACGTGATGATTTCACTCACTAATCAGAAGCATTAGCTGCAAACACAGCGCCGTGTTTTCACTAAAGCATGCACGCTGTTACGTGTGAAAGGAAATGTACAGTAAATGGGATGAACAGATGGCAGGGTGAAGTAATCCAACCTTATAAAGCAAAGAAGCAACAAGGCAGATTCTCACATAAATCAGATGTATTTCAAAACGTATATAAAAAGCGATGTTCTACTTTATCCAATTTGAGGTAAAACAGAAGGTCGCATTTACTTCTTGTTTCAGGCGTTAATGAAGCACAAATCCGCCGGAAAAAACTCTGATAGCACAGAATATAGAGGACTTTTAACATCTTTTATACACAATCTGTGCCTTTCAAAAATGATTTCTCAAACATAATGCAAAGAAAGTTTAACATTTTTGAAACTATAAACGTAATGTGCTTTAAATAGAAGTCTTGTTAGCTTAGCTTAAAACCCCAAGACCAGGAGGAAACCACTTGATTAAAGCCTGACATGCTGTGATTTATCTGTTTACATGTTGTGGTTTATTTGTGTGCACTGGATCAGAAGGAATTTCCAGACCGGGCGTTCTGTGTTGCATTTCTGATGTCCTCTCTGTTGATTTATTGACCTACCACACTGATGCCGCCAATCAAATATCGCTGTTTTTAAATGGCAAAGTTTCTCCAGTCAAAGTGGAAAAAGGAAAACATGAAAGTGAAAGTTCTGATGCTGTGGAGAAAGGTCGCCACAATCCTCTGACCGCTGCCGACTGGACAGATTAGTCATAACGTTCTCTGGACGGCAGCACATTAAGCTCTGCAGATGAAAATGGAAACAAGAATGATGGATGTCAATAGAATATACCAATCAAGGTACGATAGATCATTTCCTTGGAGGAAGAGAAACAGCAGATTTGGCATCCTTGACTCTGGTAACCATAGCAACTGGGACATTTGATCAATGTGAGGATGATAACTTATTTTTGTTCAAAGTGGAGAAAAATCAGCCTGATTAAGAATTGCTTCTGACACATATGGTTTGACATTCACCTTATAAATGTTTTCGAAATGTCAGAAACAGAGCCTGACACACCTTCTTTCTCTCTTTGAGAGCATTTCTGAGCTGAGAAACTGAGTGTTTTCTGAATTTAAGAGCTCATGTTTCGTTTTTTTTTAAATGCCAGATGATGCAGTCAAATGTGTTGAAAGCAGAGCAGTGCACATGTTTGTCTGAGTGTGCAGTCTGCCTACATAAAACGCTTCATGCAGGTCTGGTGGATAGAACAGGACTTGTTTTATTTAATGACGCGTGTTATGTGACAAGCTGCTGCACGATGCGTTTTGGACTTCAGTCTTCTCCTGAGATGACGTGTGCATGAGTTAATTTTGGACAAATTATGCATGAAAGTTGCATTGGAGTATGTGGTTCTTGGTTGTGGTATTCTTGAAGTCCTGCAGCTTATTCACCCAGCAAAATCTGCTGATATCTTTTTACACTTGTTACTGGGGGTCTGGACCCTCCAGTGGATCACAGATCATCCAGGCCATAAGATTCTTCCAGTGAATGTACAACCAAGTCTTGCAATGCTATTATTGGACTTTTCATTATTCCTTGCCAAACTAAAAGTGTGATTCTTACTGATATTTAATTGAAGTTGAGGTCCTTTCTGGTATTGAAAATGTTCATCTCCAATCAAGGTCGAGATGTTCCGTTTTTAAGAAAAAAAGCGCTCCACATAACGAACCCTAACCCTAAACCCCCCTTTTTATCCATCACCGTTAGCCGTTATAACTTGTGGAATCCACTCTTTAGGTTCCACTCACAATATTTTTTAACTACTCCTTTCTTTCTTTTTTTCCGAACAACAGACCCTGCAGACCCTAACATTACTCTCCCGTGATTTGTGCTGCATGTAATGACTCGTCATAATGTGTAATGATTGCTCAATTAACCAACGACATCATTCAGTTCCCAGCCTGTGGATATTTCACATCAAGTTCCAACAACAGCTTTTACACCTCAACAAACGTTAGTCAGCGTTTTATTTTACACTCAAATCTTTGTCCTTGAACTTTGACGAAGCTTTGACGAGTGGATTTTCATCAGATCAATTGCTGTTTTTCTCCAGTCATGCAGTGACCCAGTGTAATCGCTGCTTTTTCCTTTTTGCAAACTTGTCAGCCATTAAAAGTTCCACCACGTTTGAACAACAGGAGAATATTTGTCTTTTTCAGTCACACATTTGTGTAGGTTTCTGCTTCAGGTTTGAACCATTTAAAAACAGTTCCAATTTCAGGACAAGAAAGGATGTTGTTTCACCACAGTGCCACTTAATGGCTCTGAGTGGTGATGGCAAGAAAGGATTTTAATGGTCCTGTTTTACCCCTATTTAAACTGGATAACATCAACAACAAGCCTTATTGACCAAGTAGAAACAGGCCTTCAAATCAAATGCAAACTATAGTATTCTTCCTTTTACTCAAGCATCCAAATGAGCACAATTTGAGCTTTTATGCTATAAAAACATGAATCTTTGGACACAACAAGCCTTGAAGTGTCCTATTAAAGGCAAACAGCTTGCAGAAAGGGACGCTCTATGTTTGTGTGATTACTGGTTAGAGAGGCAAACACTGCACCCCTTCTGATTGGTTTAATTGAATGTGCCAGAGTGACAGCACATTCAGGGATGGTCATTTTGAAAATGATCACTGTTATCACACACTTGTTATAATTGGCAATCTGACGCGGCTGAAATTTAAATTGCAGGATTGAAAGGAGGGGTGACATTTATTCGAAATGCATACCATTCAAAGTACACATGTGGATTTTTGTTTAAGAGTGGAGCTGATGGAAACTGGTGCTATTGTGTCTTCACTTAGCTTTACCTCGGTGTAGTTTGTAAATTGACCCCCGCTCTGCACTGTGTGTTTTTCTCTTCTTCTCAATAACAAGGAGGCGGGAGGACTGTTTAGCATTTGTAATGATACGTTCAGCTCAGCTTAGTGAGAACATATACAAACTTTTCAAAGTGTTTGTAATGTGTATTTAATTGAAGTGCTCAGTTGGTAAAAAGTCCACTGTGAAGCTAAACATTATGTTATTACAAGGCTTCTGCAGTCTGAAACAGACAAAGGGAATGAGTATCATCCAAAGGTGACTTCTATTATGTTCAAAAATCCCTTTTTTGTTGACTTCTCACTCCTCCTACGTCGAGCTCAGCAAAGACACACAACAGGATGGATTGTTGTACTAAAAACACTTTGTGAAAAATAAAACATTTGGTTTGACTCTTTGAATCTTCTGTGGAAGCTTTTCAAAACAAAAGAGGTGGCTGGGTATTGTCCCTGATCCTCTTTATTAAATGTAAGGTTATTAAATCATCAGTTTGGACTGGAGAATTAAACAAAGCCAGGAACAGCTCTTCCTGTACGCTTGAATAAATGTACAAAACAGAAACGTTGACCTGACCTTTGCAGGAGTTTCTCATAGATTTAGTTATTTATTCCAGAAACTATGAAAGTTGGTGTATAAGACACACGTTTAAGACCTTTATTTTTAATTCAAGAGTCGGCTGTGTCCAATATACCCATATGAAATCCTGAGACTGTGCGCTGTCATGACCGCAAAGGACTCTGTCATTGTGTGCTGGAAGCAGTCGCTTTGTTGTACACATGCTGATCCCAGGCTGGCAGCTCCCACTTTGAAACAACTTTTCTTCTCTATTAATTTGTAATCATTCATATGTAGAAAACAATGGTATTCTGTTAAGTAAATACACTTAACAGTGTGCTGGTTTGATCAAAATGATTCCTCAGTTAAAGTGACCAGCAGAGATGGAACGAGGCTGAGAGCAGGCAGCAGGATTACAAACTCTACATGGCCTCTACAGATTTGGAGATTTTTCCTCCTTTCTCTGTGGGAGAACCTTCACAACACACTTAGTCTATTATGCCAGTGCACATATATTCTGGATTTTACTGTAGCTAAAGCATCCTGGGCTGTCTCAACAGAGTTTAAGGTTAGCTGACTTTCAGAATCTTTGAATTCCAACAAAACACATCGGTTTAACCCCTTGACGCCTGAATTTGTTTCCAAGTATTAAAACATTTTTTACATGTGTTTCTGCTTTCAGGTAGATGCTAAATTAAGTTGAGAAAGTTAATTTGACAATAGAACATAAAATAGATATTACATAAAAAATAGCTGTCAATGTCAAATGCCCTGTCAAAGCTCTTTGCAGTCTCTTGTCTTTCTCTGACATGTGGTGAACATGCAGTTATCTTGTTTTATTTATGCAAAAAAAAAAGAAGAAAAAACATAGTAAAGTTTGGGAAAAACGTTGAGAGGTTGGTTTAAATTATTACTCAACCATGGCAAGGCACCTCTGCGTCTGTATAAGATGACGAGGGCTTGGTTCTGGACTCTTACTGTAGGTTAGGAAAATTGACTTCGCATCTGAAAAAGACAACACAGTGTCGACATATTTATTGCAACCATTCTGTCGGATTTAAACGACGGGGATTCAAGTGATACCCCTCATCTGTTTCTACAGATTGTGCACTTCCATACAGGAAAAGTAAACTGACTTTGACAGGCAAAATACTCCATCCTCTTTCAAGATCAAAAATCTAGATCAAAAGAAGGCAGAGAATATTCACAACCATTCTATTATTGTCAAGTTTGCTCTCTCTCTCTCTCTCTCTCTCTCTCTCTCTCTCTCTCTCTCTCTCTCTCTCTCTCTCACACACGTATACACAGTTATGGTGTTTCACAGTTCTCCTCCAGGGCAGAGCATTGAGCAGTGTGTGGAGGCTGCGTATCTGTAAGTGAGAACATTGTTATTGATTTCTCTTCACCTCGGCTGAATCGAGCAGCATCTGAAGGGGCTTTGGTTGATGCCCTCATTTGACAGTCATGTCCTTTCACAAATAAAGAGGTTTGCTCTCATCTTTGTTCATTTTGTCGTTTAGCCGTCAAATTATATCACAGTGTATTAGCTCTGCTTTTAATCCCCGTAATGTATTCCACAGTTTTCCCTGCTTGCTGAGTGGCTGGGACTGGTCACTCTGCCGTCAAGAGTTTCTAACTCATCAATCACAATTTAATTAGTTTGAGTTTCAGTCGACTTCTCCATCCTGCTAAGAAGAGAGAAAAACAGTCAAACTATGGGCGAGAAGTTGGAGAAAAATACTGCATGTTGGCACAGATTGGAGTCCGCTGGCAGCTGAATTCATATTTCCAACATATGGTTCTTCTGTAAGGGGACGAGGGTTACCCAAAATAATTGGCTGTGAATGCAAGAAGACACAAAGAAAGTAAGGAATAAATACAGAGACACAGTATGGGACTTTGGAGCTGTGCAACTTTGAAATCTCTCAAACTTGACTCAATTTAGAGGACCTAAATGATGAGTTACAATGTTTTAATAATGGCCCTACTGTAATATTTTCTCAAATTAGATCACATCAAGTATTAATTGAAGTCGTTTGGCTAAAATTGAATTTGCCCAGCCAGTTGTAAAGGAAGTACTACACTTTCATAAAGCACTTCTGGACTGACATGTCTCTTCCTTCTGGCTCTAGTTTTGATGAACAGACAGCGACTCGACAAGAAAGATGTAGAACAAAGCAAAGAGAACAACTCAGGTTCAATTTGAGTCCGAGAACACACCGGAAAGTGGATGCAACTTCAGATACTTTGAAACCAAGGACAGATCTTCACTTTATAAAAGTCACCACTTGCCCACTTGTGATTAATTTCCTGAATAAATCTTGCCGTGTTCACACATCAGCTTCACCCGACTTCTTGTGGAAAGTTTTACGAAGAGGCTGGCGGGAAAATGTGCAGCTCATCCTGAAATGTTCAGAAGTTTAGCACATGTGTGAATAGGACTTAAATAACATCATATGTCAGTCGTGTTTTTTTAGAGGGTTTACTGCATTCCTTATTATTTGGTCTTCATTTTATGCCACATTATTTTAACTAATAAAAGAGCAATAGTAATTAAAAAGTCCTGCGGAAGTTGACCTTGTGAGACTCCAAACCCTTTAGCTAATGGGACTGTCCCTTTAAGAGCTGAACATCTTTACAACCCATTATCATGATTAATCACACCCCCTCTGTGCAGTTAATTACAGCTATTTGTATATTTCCACATATATGTAGTTGTTGATTTACTAATCTGTGATGTGCAAGTCATTGTCAGAGGGACAATTTGAGGATCCTTTTATGATAAATTACGGTATCTATCGGAGCCAGCGGTGTGAGACTGGGTTATGACTAAGGTCACTCCAAATGGAGTTTGCGGGACCGTAGGTGCTTGCGAGTCGGCGTCATCAACATAGATCACGGAGGCCCCAGAATGACCGAGCCGCTCCGTCGCTTTTTAACTGCTGCTACAAAGACAGAGGAAGATGGAGGAAGAGGATGGCGTTTCCCGTACGCTTCAGACAAAAAAAGGGAAGGAGAGATAAGGAAGCTTTGACGGACTGTATTGACGTTTAAGAGCGCCAGTTTTGGACCAGCATGGACTCCCTTCAGCACCTCCTTGATTTATCATAAGTGGAGCATGTCAACGGCTGCGTTTAGTGTAGCCAGATAGAATACCCATCTTCCCCTCCACTCCTACAGCACCTCGTGATCGTTATGTCATTTGTTTATGATCCACGGCTCACTCATAATGGCCCGTTTGGCGTAATGCTATCCATCAGTCTTCCCGATGGCCTCCTTTCACATGGACACCTTTCCCCCCTCCTCTGTGATGCATTAACACCACAAATGTGTTAAACCAACGATTGACTTTGAAATAGTGATACGAGGACGTAGGTGTGTTTGCAGAAAGGCAGAGTCATTGTTGGCTGAGAAGGACCATAATGCGCTGTACGCCTATTTGGCAAGTGCATGCCTCCCGCTTTATGTTTTTGCATGATCGTAACGCGATTGTGAGAAGAATGCATTCAGAGAGGGCATTTGGTAAGAAAGTGTCTCCGACTCCATTTCACATTCAGCAGATGTACCAGCAGTATACCAGGCTAGTTGAGGCTTGTAAATACTCCCCACTGCAGTGCAAGAATCCCACTTACTGTGTGTTACATAGCCACAAGAAAAATTGACTTTATTCCCTTATCTGCTGCACTTTCCCTCTGGTATTTTATATTTTGGTTGCTTATTTGTTTTTAGCCGGTTTAACTCAAGAAAGTGCAGACTCTTATCATCTATTTTCAAAAAAGAAGTTGTTAAATTCCTCATTTTATCCAAGGACCATGGCTTGAAAATGTCACGGTATCACATAAATGTCCCTCACTGTGCCTTAAATGCTGAACATTGTCTGTGGGGAGAAATAGCCCACCAGCACAATATCTACTGACATTTGGTGTCTGTTGCAGAAATATCAGTGTCTGTTCTTCTAATAATCACCCGCTGAATTATTTGAGGCTTAGAGAAAGTTATTGAATGTGGCAGGGGGCCGTCATATACAGGATTGACTGTTTCATTTGGCACGACATGATCTGACCCTTTTCACAGCCCCCCTGCCTCTCTGCTTAGTGGAAATGTCACAACGCTCGCACGCCCATCAGCCCTGCTCAGGTCGAATCGTGTGGTGAGAGTGAAGGAGGCCGGACTTAATAAAGCCAACCTTTACATGCTGATGCAGATGAGTAGCAGTGAGGAACTAGACCAACTTAGAAACAGGCGCATCTGTATCTGAATATCTGCAGATGCTGCCGGATTGAATGGTAGAAAAGCAGGGATTTAATTAAAAGTGTTGAATGTTAAAGATATATGTTGCAGATGTAGGCGTAAGTCATGAAATGCTTCTTCTTCTTCTTCTTCTTCTTCTTCTTCTTCTTCTTCTTCTTCTTCTTCTTCTTCTTCTTCTTCTTCTTCTTCTTCTTCTTCTTCTTCTTCTTCTTCAATATTTTGATTCCTCTGCTGCAGAGGTCCCACGACAGAATGCAAATTTTTACACCACAATCAAACATTCACATCCTGGTACAAAAAACAGTTTCGTTCTGAGTATTTCTTTATTGGTAAGAACTGGACAAGTTTGTTTTTAGAACTCATCTGGTTCAATGTCATTAAGGCCATCATTCAGAGTGTGGCTGTGTTGTAGATGTTTGTCAGAAGGCCAAAGACTCAGCTCCACCTCTTTGCCAGTTTCGAGATGGATCAAAAGGGAGGTGGAATCAGCCTTTTCAATATGGCCACCACCATCGTACAGCTTCAAAAAGTCTCTCAGGAATCCAATCGCTGACATCATGGAGACGACATCCACAATAATTTGTTGATCTGTTCCCCCTTCATTGATATCACATGGTTTCCTGGATCGTTAACGAACTTGATAAGTAATACCAATACAATACAGTCTGTGCTCGCATGCTAGAGTTACGTCATCAGATTTTGAGACTTTTGATCAAAGATTATCTCGCTTTAATTTAGACGTTTTGAGGCCTACTTAATACTTTTGGTTTTTCACCCATTGTGTTTGACTCAATAGTACAGCCTTCGACTCATTTGAATCATGCCAAGATGTATACGTTTCCACCCCTACACATTACCATATTGCAAAAAAACCTTGAACCTAACCGAGGCTTTGTGTGCTGCAGGGAGACATGTCAGGAGTCCTGGTGATGAAACTGTCTCTCTGGAAACGGTGGGTGAGCAGTGAGGGTCTGTAAGCGCATCAAAAGCGAGCACACACCGTCATTCTAACTGCTGCACACTATATCGTGACATCCTGTGGGCTTCATCACACACAGCAAAGAGTTAACGTCGAGATATGTGATGTGTGGAAGTGGAAACAGTTGTGAAGCTGTCACAAATGAGGATGTCACAGCAGGTTCTGTGACTCGAGGAAAAAAAAAGTAATCTGCCGCCACTGTCGCTAAAGTAAAACATCCTGTCGTAGAAACACATCTCTGACAGACGCTTTAAGGTCACATTTTCTTTCTCATGTCTATTTTCAATTTTTACACAGAGGCAACTCATTTAAGAAAGGATGAAAGGCCAATCCTTGGTTTCTTTAAAAGAGCAACTTGACATTTACTTTGTGTAACACATAGCCACAATGGATCTTATTTAAGTCAGAGAAAATACAGCTGCTCAACTTTAACTGCACACATTTAAAGGTAATTTTCAACTGCAGGTTGGATGAAAAGGAAAGTCAAATTGCATTTATTTTAAGTCAATTTTACCAGAACATGTTGCATTGTGATCACATACCAGCAGAATACCCTGTGACAACATATTTCATCCCCTTTTCCTCTATCCACTTTTGCCATTACATTTCACCCCCAAACATTTTTAACTAAACAGCTGCTATAAAACAGTTTGCATAGAAAACGGCTAAAGGAGTTTTCGCAGATCTCGAGAGGAGTTAAGTGGAATGCAGATGATTGCTGATTACCTGGCTTACTGGGCAGCTTTCCATGGTCAGAAACTTGGCAAGGAAAACCCTCTCATACAGCTCTGAGTAGCTTTTCATATGCAGTTATTAAATCTCTCATTGTAATTACTTAAAGACAAGCTCAACACTAGCTCTTGTTTCTTTTTAGAGACAATGGACTGGCCAAAATCCAGCCATCTCTCGCCCTGTGTGCAGCTGGTATTAAAACACATCCAAAAGCATTTTATATGAAGCTCACAGGTTAAAACGAAGATGTAAAACAATTCATCCCAAACCAATCTTTGTTCGAGCTTTCTAGTATTGAATTTGATACACACATTCAAACCTTTTCAAAGTGGTCAATTCTTGTGTGCGCTCTGAAATCTTTAGGTCATAGCTGAAAGAGTTCACGAAGCAAATCGATGAAAAGATTGCAGAAGAATCAACAAGTATAGATTGATATGAAAACACAAAAAAACAGCTGAAGACTCGTGCAGATTGACTCGGCTCCATTTATTCTACAGTTCTGATGTAAATGTGTCCAGGGCCACTTTAGCCTGCCTAATCTCAGTATTCAAGGCAACACTGACTTTGAGTGATCCTTTGACTGAGTTACCTCGATGCCACGTTTTTTAAAGCTCAGCTTTCTCTCTGTTCACATCATTCCTCAAAATATGCAAAAAAAAGTGCAGCTTGTTCTGATTCAGTCTGGGACCTTTCTTTTTACATTCCTATGCAAGATGATTGCATGGAGGAAATAGACGAGGGTATAAAAGCACCTAGCCCTGATTGACAGAGCTATTCATAAATTGTACTTTTAAAACCCAGCAAACCTAACAAGATTACAAAAAACACCATACAAGATGAGACTCATGTAAGCTGATCTTCTACTACGATAACATCTTCTCAGATAATCATTAAAACAAAGAACAACAGCAGAAAAATCATGTTGTCTCGTATGACTTTTTTTCCCCGTTATCTTTCTTCGGCCATGTTGCACCGCGCTGCAGAATGACCTCCTGGTCCCCTTGCTCAAATACGACCTCTGAAGCAACACAAGTTTTTATAGCTAATCTGTTTGGTCTCCAGACGTCCCCTTGCTAAAGTCAGGCCCGGTGACAGGCAGGTGCTGCTGCGTGATTTAGGCGGGCCGACGAGCTCTCAGCAGAGGCCCGGGCAGCTTTAGCATGTGTTCATTAGCGAGTGCTGGGGAAGCTTATCATTCTGAATGGCCTCATTAGTGATAGGGATTAATATGCAGCAGGTTCATTAGAGAGACAGGCGGAGGATTGTGTTGCCAGAATTGCAACAAGGCTGCTTGTCCGGACTGGCCGTCGCCTCGTGTTTTTTTTTTCTTTTTTTCTTTCAGTTATTAACAACAAAGCCTGTGTTGCGTTTTGATTGTTTTTTAGTGGCAGATGACACAGTGTGTATTAAGGTTGAAGATGAATACACACTTGTTGGCTCTGAAGGGAAAAACAACAGTGCTATCATTAATGCTGCTGCACAGTGTGACAAATTGTCCTGGCCATTATTTCAGCTCTGTACGGGTTGTGTTTATAATGTAAAAGCTGCTCAAACAGTGGACATTAATTGTGATAAATGGCGAAAAGGGAATAAGCTAAACCTCAGGATGTGCTGTAACAACTGCTAAGAACATATTATAGGTGTCGTACTACCATTATTTATGTAAAAATAACACTCACAAAGGAGGTCTTATTTTCATATCGACTCAATACTTTGGGGTTAATCCATACAAATCACATTTTAAATTCCTTGCATCAGTCCTCATTTTGTTGTTGTTGCGTGAGGCTGAATTTCACTCCACAGAAAATATGCTACGTCCTGGGATTCTCTTGTTACAAGTATGATGTCGCAGAAAAAAAATACATTGGAGGAACATCTTCCCCTTTCAAGTTCAAAACCTCAACGTACCCAGAGGAAATCCCATGTATAGCACGGCATCAATATTCGGATTGTTAGATTGAGATATCCGTGCAGAGAACCCCCCTTCCTCTTTGCATTTGAATGACTCGGAGCTGCTGGTGGCCCCCGCTCACTGGTCCTGTGCCAATAGCATGCTGAGAAGGGGACTCTGGCTCTGCGCTGCTGTGCAAAGCATTAAATATTAATGTCGGCGCTATCGTGTGTTCTTTTATTTATTAAATATTTCACCAGCCGAAGATTCGATGCCCGGTTTGAGTTAAAAAGTTCAGTGGAGCATGTTGTTTCTTCATACAGGGCTTTAAAATGCCCATGGGTCAGAAAAAAACCTCTGCAGATACATTTTCTGTTCCCTCCGTCTTCACTGTAAACCCACGAGAACTGTGTTCACTTATCCTCTACTTTCTTCTTTGTTTGACTCTTTCTCTTTAGTTTTGAAACAAAACCCCATAAAATCACATGATCACCCAATACTGTACCTCCCATTGAGAAATCCATTACATACAGTCGAGCTTAAATGCTCTGCATTGTCCATGATTTCTGAAAGGACTGGAACGTTTTTTTTCTGCATGCACGTGCGCTCTGTGAGAAGAAAAACACACCACAGAATTCAAAAAGCAAATAAAAAATCCCTTTAACTCAAAGCAAACACTCACATCTAATATATATACCGGTACATGTGTTAAAAGGAGCTTTTTCTTTTTAGTGTGCAAGCATAAGACGGCAACCACCAAAAAGAAGAAACAGGTTAGTAATAACAAAAAGATCTAAAAATATCCGAGTTCCCCTGAATACTACATACATGACAATGAAATGAAACAAAACATGATTACATCATATGCCACCACAGTATGAAAAGAAGCCAGTAATGGGTCTGATGTAGTTCACATGTAAGCAAAAACCTGCTGACTTCCTACATTTTATTATGACTCTTTGTTTAATTTATTCCTACATGTTTTTTTCAGTAGCTGCTTAAATTAGGATCTCTTTTCAGGTTTCTTTGTCACCCAGCCTATTTTTAAAGATGGTGCTCGTTGTCTTTCCTGAAGTTGATACAATATCAGGCTGAGTCTTAGTGTACACCTGCTAATTGTTAAGTGACATTTGTACCTTTTTCTCAGAGCTGGAGTACCATGTGTTCTTCTTCCTGTTATCAGGACAAGGACACGCCCCCTCCTGACTGCAGTTTGATCATTTAAACAGGGCTCAAAGGGACATTTTCTTCTTCTCTGAAAACAGTTTGATTTTTATTGCCTTCTCACGTGTACCTGATCTTATCTGTAGTTTGCAGGCTTTCATTTACAGCTCCCCCATGGAGTGATATTTGAACAGCTACATAAAGCTATTTTCCTCTTTATGTGTGTTAAGTGTTGTTTAATTTGTCTTTATATGTAATTCTTAGTGTTAACAGATAAAACATTTTCCCACTCTTAGGCTTGATGATGCTTGTGGTAATTTAACTAAATGAGTTGCTAAAGGATTGCAGGAACATCAGTAAAAAGCTGATTCTTAAGGGCCCACTAATCTGCTCCAATCAAAATACTGACTCATATTTGTTCGCTTTGTTGCACTCTCCGCAAGTGCAGAAAACATTTACAGCCGCCCACCTTTCCCAAAGCATTAGCATGCAACATCTGCTGCGTGGCATCGTTGTTTCTCCCTCACAATGACGGCAACAGAGCATCAAAAAGCACCTCGAACACAGATGTACTTGACAGTGAAAGAGGGAGTCTGATACCTGCCTCTTCCCCGCGCTTACAGTACATTCAGCTGCCAGAGGTTGAGACACCTGCTGAGGAAGAAAAGACAAAGCAGAAAGAAGAGAAGTAGATTTACATATGAGCCTCACTGAATTCAGCAGGCGCACAACACATCATGGATGAACAGTGTGCTTACATTTCCCGGCCCTGCGTCGCCCTTCCTGCTCCGTATATTATCTCTGCCTGATCGTGTTCTTCCCCTGTTGCTCTCTCACTTTGGACAGAAAATGTAAAATGTGACACAGCCTTCTGGATAATCCTGCGTGATTTCAATGTCATGTGCCCTGAGTGTCTTTGAGGGACAGGATGCATAATTCGCTGCTGTCACCATGTCAGATTTAAAGCCGGAATGACCACTCAAGAAAGAAAGCTCTTGGCTGATTAGCGATGGCCTTTCCTTCTTAACGATGAATGAAGGCATGCTGAAGAAGCAGACTCAGGCCAGTAAGGATCTTCCAAGACGCTTTCTCTTCCAGTGATGAGGTCTTTTTGGTAACGGCCTGTTTTCTGATGGAGTTTTCAGCAGCAAACAAATCCAAAGCTCAAATGTGACCGTCTGCTGTTTTCAAGCCCTAAATCTGCAGCTTACTTACACTGCCCGCATCTGTTATGATCATCCATATTATGGCTCAACACAGTCATGATTCATGCTGTTATTGTTTCAACACTATTGGGTAGCAGCATCCACACGGAAAAAAGTGCCCAACATGAATTAAATATAACAAAAATAATGAGCAGGCGGCCGGTGCAACTGCTTTATTTTTATTTTCCCAACATTTAATGGAGGGGATATTGCAGATAAACCTGCCTCTAGATTAAATTCCCACCCTTATTTAAATGGATGTGCTGTATTTATTTGGGTATAAACAGTGTCATGGTGAATGTTATAAGTTGGCAAATGAGCGGGTGATGAAAGCGCAACCCCGTCGTGCTTTTCCAGCGTGTTTTGCTTGGCAGACATAATAGCACCACCAAAACTTTGACCTGAATAACAACAACCGTGCAATCCTGCCATTGTAACTTTAGCATAATGGATTTTCCCCTCATGACTGTTTTAATGGACTCATTTGCATGCAGAAATGAGTAAATACACTATATGTGCTATCTAAAAATAGCAGTAAATGAGGGATCTTATTGGCGGTATAAAATATAATTCTGAAGACGACGAGTGAAGCTGACACCTGTGTCAGTTTTATTTTCCCTCCAGCCAACACGGAGCTCAGCATGTCTGACTCATAGGGCTGACAGATAACTTCTTTTTTATATTAATATATTTTCCCAACACAATGTTAAACTTTCGGAGACATTTCATTGGCTTCGGCCCAGCTGCTCACGAAGCCGTGGCTTAATGAAGTCTGTTACGAGACACCGGCCGGGGTTTTACAAGATTTGCAAGAGCTTTGAGAGCTGAGCTTCACTGCAGCCGGGGAGGACTTTTCCTGCTTTGGTGTTATTCCTTTTAAATTACACCTTCTGCTTTCTTGCCCCAGCATATTTATCATGAAGGAAATTAAACATATATTAATGTTGTGGCATTTGGGGTGATAAATGGCGCTCTAAATCTGCAAACCTGTGGTCCAAATTAAGGTATTATTTCAAGTTCTGCTGACTCTGATAGAACAGTATCTCAAGATAAGGCCATGTAACTTACTTATGCCTAAACCCCGCCCCTAAACAATGATCTTCCAATCACAGGAAAGCAACCCTGCAATTGTCCTATGACAACTTAGCATCCAGATTTCTGCACATGAGGTTGGTCTCTTTTCTTTTCAACAGCATAGATATAAGATCTAGTTGCTGACACTGATTTATGAGTTGAAGGAATTAGATGACTTTATATGACTTAACTCTGACGCTTCCAACAGCAGGACTACAATTCATTTGTACCTATAATGATTTAATCTGAGAACTAGAACCTCCACTGTCCTGCCTCCTGTTGTTGGATAATGTTCAGTGAACTGTGAAAGTTCATGTCTGCTGTAAATTTGAGAACCGGTGATTAAAGTTTTAACATGAGTCTTTTTTTAAAAAAGTCAGTTTTCCACCATCATCACAATTACTGCCTCTAAACCTTGTGGGGAAAAGAAACCCGCCCAGCCACAGTAACTAAAGGAAGCAAGGATGACAGAAATGGTCAATCACGAGCCTCATTATGGCATAGCAAGCTAAAAGGAAATATTTAATGTGGAAGTTTAGTGACCCTTAGCTCTAAAAAGGAAGTGTCACACAAAAAGGAAATCAGATTTTCCTTCATCAAAGCAGCCATATTTAGATCCAGGGTTTTTATCCGGCAGCAGCACTTTCAATTTGAGTCACCGCTGATGAAAAATGCACAAAGTCAAGTGCTTAAGCCCTGTCGCAGCAAGGCTCTGTTTGCTTATCTTCGTCTACACGTTTGTTACAGCAAACACAACATGAATTATAGAAACAAACACTTTGCATATTTAACTTTGCAGAGGGGGAAATAGATTTCCAGCTGTTCAAGTGAAGTCAGAAAGATCACTGTCAAACAAAGCCATTAAAAAAACACTATACACTGCTGACAAACACAGACAACCTCCGCTGCTTGTCTTTTACTGGGGCAGTCTAATTTATTTCAAGACCAGAGAAGATAAAGAACAAATCTGTCCTTTCGGTATGACAAAAGAGGTCAGTGGCGGAGATACGCAGTTCATTACTTACAGGCGATGGAAGTTTGGAGGGATGATGAAGGGACAGAAGCACATTGAGTCAACAACTTTTACTAAGACAAGGTCAACCACAGGACAGAGTGCCAGTATGAGCCGAGACAAGCACGAGCAGTTTGAAACCTCTGTCACAACTTTTAGAAATAAAGTATAGAAAGGGAAAACTCTTACCTTTAAACAACCTGTTGTGACCTTTTATTTGGTTGTTTTAATCTCACCCTCTATAGGACAAAGCATTAGCATTTAATGAAACCACATAATGCAATATGCAGCACGTATCAGACCTCCGCTCTCCTCTGGAGACTTAAGCTGTTATCCATTCTGTGTTTGGCAATTAAAAGCCATAAGATCACAATGGAAAAGCAATTTTCAAGTGTTTGTACCTATTCCATATGTAAATCATAGTGCAAAGGCAGTTAATTTGCACTAGTGTCCCCCCCAAGGCTACTGGTTAATTTGCACCCAGTCTTCTTTGTCTGTAGCGTATGTTGTGAGGTCTAACACAATGGCATCAGACAGAAGGTGAAGAAAGTTAATTGGTGCAAAGAGGAACGTAAGAGTGTTTCACATGAGGATAAAAATGTCTTGGCCCCTCTTAAATAAAGCTGCAGCAGAAAACTGTTTATTGAACCACAAAAAAGTGTTTAAAAATATTGACTTATATAATATGTATTGTACAATAACATTATTTTATATGTATGTATTTTATATGTTAACAATTAGCTGTGTTAGTTGTACTTAGCCTGCTTCTGATGAAAGCTATTCCCAGTAGATTACCTGTTAACAGGCATGTCAACTGTGGAAATTACAAATACATAGTGTGGTATCGTCAACATATCGAATATGCAAAAAAGCATTGTATGTGTGAACGTTGCACATGAGTAGAAGTCTGAGTTTTGTGATGTCAAAAAGGAAGGTTTGGGTTTTGATCCCGTGGCAACATGTCCGATGTGTCCTTTCGCGAGACACTTAACCCCAAGGTGCTCCCGCTGCTCCCGTGGGCGACACATGCACATGTATGAATGGTATTAGTTACTTCTGACGATCACTTTACAAAGCTGCTTCTGCCATCAGTGTGTGAAACGGTGTGAATGTGTAGGTGTGTCATACAGTGTAAAAGTGCTTTAAGTTATCAGAACACTAGACGTGCTGCGAACAGGCACACTCTCAAATAAGGAAACCTTTGCTCCCATTGTTCTGTAATGTCATGTATCGATGAAGCGACTCTCTCACTCTTCTAATGATTTTCTGATAGTATCAGCTAATCTTCCCACCCATATTGATGAGGGAATTCAAGCTGAACCATTTATTTATCTCAAGGTCATGGGGCAAAAACATTGATTGACAGACAGAAGAAAGAGAGTGTTCAGTGAGAACTCCCAGAGCTGATCTGGACTGTCAAGTTTGTTGAAATTGAAGAGTCATAGTTTTGCATGTTGACCTCCCTGTCATCTCCTGTTTGCTTACTACAACCCTTTTTCTCCTCTGTAAACGCAATGAAATACTGTTCCTCTGGTTGTTCAATCAGTCATCCCTTTTAATGAACGTAGGCACTCACCATGCCTTCAACTAAATCTCACACGCCTCTTGCTAACAAAGGTCACCCTATCCTACACAACATAAACCACTCAGGAGCTGGAAACTGAAAATAATGGTTTTGACATAAAGAATTATGGAGGATACTATCACTTTCATACAAGCAATAAGAAATGTTTATTGGCTACATTATAGACAAGAATCATGGTGGCCTTCTTAACTAAAGTTATAATAATAGCAAACATTCTAACCATTCAGTTTATTCAACCTTATTATCTCAATCTAACCCTTGAGCTCTTGGAGTTGAAGCAACATTTAGCTTCTTGGTAAATAGCTAAAAGGCAAGTCAGTCAACAAGTTTGAGTTCTGAGAAGGTTTGTCTACTGAACAGTTTGCATATGAATGATCTCTCAAGACCAAAATATATTTTTTTTAATCCAGGCTGTAGACATTTTGATTTCTGCTGTAAAGTTAGGTGTTTTAAAATGGGATCTAATGTGGCTTCTGCAGCCTGCCTCAAGTGGACTCTTGAGGAATTGCAATTTTTTGCATCTTGATTTTTAATTTTTTTTTAAACAAGTTTCAGTATTAATAATTTACTTGTCAGACCTTTAATGCAGCTATTACAAAGTTTTAAGTTATTTAAAATAATTAAAATAAGTGTAAACACGTGTTGTCATTTATAGGGCCTAAAGAAAATCAAGTTTATCTTCTTTTTAAATGTGATTCATTTTCTGCACTTATACTCATAAAACAAATAAATTCATGGAAATATGTAGATCAGACAAATACTTTTTTGAGGGATTTTTTCAGATACATGTTGTGATGCCACATTTTTCTACACACTTTGGAAGGATGATAAAAAAAATCAATTATGCTGATATATGATACAACTAAATGTTAAAAAGTAGACAAAGGAACATTAAAAGCAAACATGAAACACTGCTTTTTGCCCGACAACTGGCACTGTTTGAGAATTCCCAGGCAAGTACAGTGTTCCTTCAGCCTTACTGGATCTTTTATAAGACTCTCAATCGCTGCTTTTTAATAATAACGGTGTGTCACTAAAGGGCACATCTATGATATTAATGAAAGAAAGGCAAGACTTCCCTTTGTGCAAGTAATTCTCCTCCTTACTCCCCTATAAAAAAGCACTTTAATCTCATTCAAAGGTGATGTGCCTTATGGCCTCTTCACATCAGACATACTGACACCCCATTTCTGTTAACTGCATCATCTTGGGCTGTCTAACTGGCTAACCAGTCTGTGTAAGAAAACGTGTGTCATCTCATCCCAATCAGTTGGTTGAAAAATCAATAACCAATAGAAATTCTCTAAAATTACACACAAAAAAACAAGTTTTAACGAAAGGATTATCTCTTTAGAAGCAAAGAAATAAATTAAAGTCCACATCTGACAAACAAAAGATTTTCTTTTTCTCATTAATTTCAATCAACATTGAAAACAGTCATTTCTTTATATCAAAGGAAATAGCACATCCTCAGATATGACAGTTGACGTTGTAAGTTTTTATCTTTTGCCAAAAAAAGCTGAAGGTTAAAACTGTAAATTCACAATCAATTTTTGTGTGAGGTTTTTGTCCATTAAGTTCAGATTGCTCTACAGACCATTTCCCAGAGTATTCTGTTAGACACTTAACATTGGTCCAACACCAATAATCAAAGTGTTACTTACCTTTCGAGACCTTGAAACGACAAAGAAAGCTCCATTAAAGTGTACTTAGGTTCCTTTGTTTGTGTCCATTGACATCTTCCAGCTGTTTCAGGGCCAATTTTGTTCGCTCTTCCCTTGTGAGATGGATGTTAGTCTGTCTGATTACATTGGTTTTGGCTTTTGTCAAATATATTCCATTCAATCCAATCCACTTCCTCTTTTTTGTAGTGTTGTGCTGCATGTTTTCCTGTCTGAGTGTTTGGCATTTTCAAGATGGTCTTAAAGCACATGTTGACAAAGATCTGGACTTCGTTGCTTCGATGATTTGTTGTGCCATTTTTCGCAGTTGATTGTTTGGGATTATTCCTTTTGAGATCCAGATGTGCCTTTTCATTTTCTCAAAATTTAAGCTTGAATATTTTCTTGTCATCCTTTCAAGATGGATGGAGGTGTTAAAATGTTCCAGCTCTTTCTTCCAGTTGGACGGAGTCTGGTGTTGTTGGCACCTTGTCCTTGGCTAGGTATTTGTTGATAGCAAGGCTTGTCTTGTCTTGGCTGATGCTTTGCTTCAGCTTTCTGCTTGAGGTTTATCTTTATTTGCTTTTATGTGCTGGTGACATTCAACAATGGATGTACATAATTGCATTTCCCGCACATCAAACTCTTAATATAATTAATCTTCCAGCTACTTAATGTGTCCTGCTTTCTTTCCACATCATTTCTGCCGTGATCACACCTAGAAGCAACAATATGTGGGTCAAGCACGGTCAGCCTTCACCCATCCAACAGATCGAGTTTGCCAACGTTAATATGGAAGTTTCGCCAATGTCAAAACACTGCTTAGAAATAGGCTGAGACAGCTTGGAGAAAAACCTCCACAGGCGAATCAGCTTGCTGCAGTTCTTTATAATTATAATTCAACCAACTTGCATCGAGAAGTTTATGCGTTGTAATCAAATTAAACACATCATTTGACTTGAAACACTTTAAATTGGTGGGAGGAATTTCAGCTCAGTTAGTAAGAACTCAGCAGAAAACTGTCTCAGGTGTATTCACCATCCGCATGCTGCTTAAAATCCCAACCTGAGGATTTAATGGAGATGAATTAAAGTGACAGTAATTTTTCTGAAGCACGGGCTTTTGGATTTTGCCCAAGCTGATAACAGCACAGACTTTAAAAGAAAAGCCTGTTACATTTTCTACAGATTTCTAGGGCAAAGAAGTAAAAGTAAATCCTCTATAAGCTCACTGTGTTTATGCTGTGGTTTTAATACCCCTGCAGTAAGAGGGGCTTGTTTTCTCCCATGTACATGTACAACCTGGGTTCATCTATATATAGACCTTGACTCCATCAAACCTGTAGTATTTACACACCTGCCTTATTGGGATCGAATTTAGGGTCTGAAGTAGAGGACGAACACTCAGAAGGGGTTTGTCTGTTTTTTGATTTACTGGCACCATTGTCACAAGACTTTGCTCTCCTTTGGGGGATAAGAACATCAATCTCTCTCTGCCTCTTTCACACTTTCTGTCTGCGTCTTTCTCTCTCTCTCCCCCTTTTCTCTCTGTCTCAATCGATGCATGCTTCCTTTTTTTCTTTTCTTTTCAGTCCAGCCTTCTCTCTGGCAGCTCAAACCACAACAGCACCTGTAAAACCTACGAGCTAATGAAGCTTATTTTATGGACCCTACACAGTTATCCTTATCTTATAAAATCTAAGGCAAGTGATTAAATTCACTGCTGCTGTACTTCCATAGTGGTCACAGAAAGGTTGCAAGCACATGAATGAGATTAGTCACAGAATAAATTAGATGCATGTATATATTTTTTTCTTTTCAGATAGCAGAAATAACCTGAAGAAATTATATTCAACCTATAAATTATGTCCCTGGCCTTTGCAGCAATCACAGTAATTACAGGCTATGCGTACTGTATTTGTGTAATACAGGGACAAATGTCACACAAAAGATCTCTCACTGAGATAAATGCCACCAGCATGCCTGCTAAAGCAAAGTAATTAGCTCTCCTACACTACCGATGGCGTTGTATCACAGTGGGTTTCTATAGATCAGATTGTGACTGGAGCACATGCCAGTTCCTGATATGTTGCTATCACTCTTTCCATGAAGATATATAAAAGAGAAAAAACAGGCAGTGTGGTAACTTTCATCTGTCATACATAGACAAAGTGAAAGCAGGTGTGTGTGCACAAAGCTGCTTGAGAGACTATTTAATTCAAATTTCAAACAGATACATATGTATTAATCCACAAAGAACGATATCACTTTTTGTATCTTTCATTGTTTGTGTGTCAGCATATCTTGTATGGTTTAAAACAGGAGCATGTCCATGAATTTCCTTGAACAGTGCATGGCATTAGTGCAATTAATGCTGTATTCTGAAACAAATTGCTAGCTAGCTGGTGGAAACACATCCACTCCCCGCCCTGAAACATCCCGAGTCAACCTAAATATGAAAATCCAGGCAGAGGACAGTCTCCACCATATCCTTAACTTATGTAGAGGTCTATATTTTATTTAGCAGGAACAAGTTACTGAGTATCTTTCACCTAATTGCCCCAATAGAGTCTCAGATATAGTGTTGATCTTTTTGTTGCTGTTTTCTTGCAGACTGTTCTTAAACGCATCGTTACCTCTGAATTCTAACAAGGACAAGAGTTATTGGGCTAAGGAGAGGAAATGTAAGAAACGGAGGTGAGAGCATTACACTTTAATGTGCGCTGTCCTCATGAATCAGACCCCTCCCTGCTGCACAGGGAGTCATGGGAAGGTAGGGGTACCAAGGACTTTTCCCAGAGGACTTTTGTGAGCCTCCTATTAACCCCTCGATGTTTGTGCGGTGACGGATTGGTTTGTTTAAGTGCCAATGAAACAGAAGGCTTTTTGGAAAGTTACTCCGACACTTGCTCTTATTCCTGCACACACACACACACACACACACACACACACACACACACACACACACACACAGACACACAGACCAACATTGAGGGGTGTTTGTTGGCAGCCGGATCACTATTAACAGCTCTAAAATGGTTTGGTATAGACAGAGGAGGTAGATAATTGGACCTTGCCTTGAATTTAAATCTAAATGAGGGATGGCAGTATCGGCACTGTTGATTAAGGAGAGTTTGAGGCCTTTTTGTTTGCAAGGTCTCACAAAGTCCCAAAAAACCATGAAGGTATGTTGGTACAAATGGAGTGAGTGTTTACTCTCCAGGGGAAGCAAGTGTTGTAAGATTGCTTCAAAACTACAGGACATTAAAAAGAGAAATAACAGAGCATCAAATGCAAGAACGTAACTATTTGATAACTTAACACACATGGATGTAGTTTGGTTAACTAATGTAGTTTAATACTCACAATAACTGCAGACGGACGAGGGCAATGCTGTTTGTTTTCAAAGATCTAGCAGAGAGACATTTAGATGATTTTCACCACTTAAGATGATCTGCATCATTTATTCAGCTCCCCACAAGTAACCAGACACGTTTTGGTCTCTGCTAAAAAAATGAATTGACTGGACTGCAGCTTATAATGGAAGAAATTCCCTCTGCCGTATGCCCTTTTCTCTTGGTTTCTGCCCACACACTATAAAAAGGTGTTTCCAGTACTGAGCAAAACATCTCAGTCAAATAGAAATATGACTTCCTGGGAGGACTGATGCATTGTATCAGGGATAAAACCATGCAGCTCTACACTAATTCCAAACTGCGTTCATAATAAAGCAGCTCAAAACCCAGAAAAACCAACCACATTATGTGTGTCCATCGCATATGATCCCAAAAAATTCTTCTGTCAGCACGACTAAATCCTCGCCTGTCATCAAAAATGGCAAAACAAGCTCCTGGCATCCTCTGCTCATTGTTGAGGGGATGTCACAGCTCACACGCTGGTATATTCTCGACATTGAGCAAAAAACTTTACACTCTGAGGGCGAGAAAGAGGTAATGAGAGGGGAGCTGCAAGTTCCCAGCCGTTTCCTACCTTAGCTGTCTGTCAGGGGCCTCGTTATCTCGGCTTTCCACCGCTGGTCGGTCTTGTTATCCTTAAGTCCTGTCTATTGTCTCATTACTTCAACGGGAGAAGAACCAGTGTCATATTAAAAAGACTGGACGGCATCTATTCATAGACACCTGGTCTCAAATTTCACCACACCGCCCTGTCTGTAGGGATTATGTTGTACTACACTGAGGGAACAGCCTTGGTATTGGTGTCAGAATCCAACAATGCAAGAAGTGGGATTGTCCAATCCACTGATCATCAGTGCAGAGAAAGGAGAAACATCTCTTCTGACACTGGATTAACTGCATGGACACAACTTTAAGGTCAGGTGCAACCTGGCCAGCTAGACTGGCCCAGAATATAGGTCAAAATACAAATTAAATTATTGATTATTTTCCATCGCTGTATTATTCATGTAAATGGCCCATTTCATGGTGCAAGTGTTATGATACTTAAGAACCCTAGGAGGCTTTTAAAAAACTCATGGTAAATAATGTGTATACTTGCAGTAAAATGCAGAAACTTTTACAGGGTGAACCAGCGTTGCCAAAAAAGAGACCTTGTACTCAAACATGACCAATTACACTGATCAAATCGGCTTATATAAGAGATGGAACCTTAAGTCTTTTTCACTTTGTTTCCAATAACGACGTGGTAGCTTCTGTCGTCACCATAAACAAAGCTGATGGAAACCTTGACAGCATTTGATTGAATTTCGAACCTTTTTTTTCTTCTTATCAAATCTAGTCTAAAACATCCAAACGCTTTTTTCTGCCACAGTGGGTGGCTTTTTGTTTTAGTGGACTGTCCCTTTAAGAGCAGCTGTGTTTGCCTTAAGAAGCAGAGAATATGGCAAGCCCTTTAATTTAGGATCACTTCAGCTTTGTTGGAACAGCACTCAGACAGACTACATATTTGATGAATGCATTCCCCTCAGTTTTCATAAAACAATAGGATTAATCATAAGAGAAGTATGTTTGAATAGAATCAGCCATCCTTTGTATTTGTCGCATTCATTTCAGAACAAATGAACCATTTAGTTTTCAAGTTTTTCAAAGCCTTCTTGATGTATAAAGGGGCTTTAATTAAACAAAAGGGAAAACAGTAAAGCTGCTGTTTCTTCTGTGCTCAGTTCTCTTGGGTTATCACAAACAAACCAGTTGGAGGAGCACAGCAGGCTGCTTTACAGCATGGACAGACAATAGAGTTGCTCAGGTGTGGCCTCTGTAAAGGAATAAACACATCTCAATGCAGTTTCCATCATTAAATGTCTGTAAAAAAAGGATCACATCAGTGTTTTTCAAAAAGCAATCACACGTAGGAATCTTTAGATGTGCTCAATCAAGTTTGTTGAATTAAGAAGGTAAGTGATCCATATAACCCAACAACTTCCGTTCAGATTAAGAAACACATTAATTACCCATCAGTATATCAGTCGACCCTCCCCCACCTCCCCTGTGTCTCTGTGAACGTCTTGTCACAAACAATTAAGCCAATAAAGATGGAAGATAATTGAATTAAGCCTGGTGACGTGTCGTTTTGTTGCAAAGTCATTACAGTCACGCAGCCCTCAGGGTGCAGGGTGGAGGTTATTGATGGCTGTCTCTTTTTTGGGGGGGGGGGTTGAGCTGACTCTTGCTAAATGATGAGCCCCATCTTGGAAAGCTGCAGTTGATTTAGCTTCGAGGGCATGAGGCCGGGCGTCAGATTTGTCTGCTGCAGCTCGTTCCAGTTCACACTGAGAACCATCTGTGTGTCCTGACCTCACACCCTGGCAGCAAATGTATATATTGTAGCATCTTAATTTCATCAACTTGCCATGACGAATGTATTGATCATATAGTAGAAGTGTGGAAGATGTTATGTCATCAAAAGCAGCAGGTATCTTTTTGGTCTGTTGCAACGATTTCTAATGAATAATTTCTATTTTCAACAACCTGTCAGTATCAAAGAGCAGAAAACTTTGAGTGAGCTAAGTTGAAACTTTAAAGCAAGCAGCACCTTTGGCTTTTCCAATGTTTGTGATGCAATAGCCAGTGTTTTGCATCAGGTGTCAGTAGAGGAAATCCAATGAGAAATCCTGCTTTGATAATAATGCTGTCAGGTGGGGCTTTAATAAAAAAGGATCCTAAAGCTTCTCATCTGTCTCTTTATTTAGTAGCACATTTGAGTAACATTTAACAGTTTCAGTCCCATTCCTCTTTTGCATTATTTGACCTTCTCTCTGAGATATTTGGAAAATCCTCATGTTTTAAATCAGTCATGAAAACTTAATCCAATTCCTGCCACCAGAACAGACACCCATAGTTTTTTTTATTTTTTTACAGCCAAGGCCGGACCATTTTTCCCCCAAATTCACACTCATATTAAACCCACATATCAACGGAACGCACATATTCCTAATTGAAGGCGAGGAGGATTAATGAATGAATTACATGCTTTAGTGATCCCTGCTGGGCGATTCTGTTTTTGCTTCACCCCTCTCTGCAGGAAGGTCAATGCACAGGGTCAGACGCTTCACACACACACACACAAAACACCCCGGGAGCTAATGGAGCTTCTTTCTGAAGGACAGTAAAGCAGACTGCAGACTGGAGCCTCGCCAACATGTTGGGCTTAACCCTGAGTCATGTCTTGAAGGATGATATTTCTAAATATAGACCATCAACATCTCTGAGTGTTAAAAAGATCCACAATAGAGCCTCATACATGCTAAAATATTGCCTACAGGAGCTTCTAATGAACCCCCTCACCCCGTAGACATTGAGTTTTATTTGTCATCAGTTTAAGACTACAATACGTTCATGTTATTGCACCAATAACATGAACGTGTTATCTTCAGTACACTGTATGCTTTTAGGCAAGGCCTTCTCTGAGATTGACTGACACACCTTCACCGTGTTTTTATCCGATTCTTCGAAGCAAATCAATTAAAAATCAAAAACAATTGATGTCTTCTTTTGAAATTTTTTGAAATTTTTCCAAGCTGCTACAAATTTTTATCTGTCCTCTTAGCCGATTCTTTTTTGTCTTGAGTTAAGTCTTTGGGCCGATTAGAGGCAGAGTTCCTAACTTTCCACAAACCAGAAGCTTTGTAAGTTGATGTGTGTGTCAGCGCTGATCATAATAATGGATATATCCGTCTCTCATTAAGGGTTTGTACTAACCCAGCTAATGCTAACAAGATAACATGCAATAGCTATTTGCTGTGTTTTTATACAGTTTTTGCACATTTTATTTCCTGATGCCACACAGTCAATATTGTCCTTTATTTGAGTTGCTCACAGTGTTTTGCTCATGTTTTCCACAAAGAAAAAAGCCTAAAAGTATCACAACTTGTCCCACACTTTGAATAAAGGCTGCAACATTTTAATAAAAATCCTGCCAAGTCCGGATGGGAATGTATACTGTTCGGAAAGCTTATAACTTTAATGTTAAGGATGAAGAAAATATACCATCGTCATGTGTCGTTCAGGTTAGTAAAAAAGAGACTTCCACATCATTAATGGAGGAACTGAACTCCTGGAAGTCATTCTCCCCTGGGTTTTGGTTGCCAGGCTCGTCCACAGATTGTTCCGCAGCGTCATGCTTTTTTGTGTGTTTTCTGTCTGTGTCACCAGGCAAGGGAGCCCCATCTGCTGCCACACCGGGGGGATAAGTTGAAGTAACAAAGTCGACGAGAAAATGGCACGCAGCTTCTCCAAACTCCATCCCACTTGGGTCTGACTCAGAAAAGCAGGATTTGACGCTCACATCAGCAGCAGCAGCAGCAGCAGCAGCAGCGGTGTGCTGGTAAGAATGCATAATCAGCGTCATGTAACACACATCAATGAGTCACTGCTTCTGCTCCCAGGCTGACTTTTAACATTCTCCTCCTGATTTTCTGATACATCAACACAGAAAACTTTCCTTCTTCACGTCTTCTGTCATCTACGTCAAACTCTACCTTTAACACCTTTATACAAGACATTTTCTATGAACTGCTTTTCCATCTTTTTGATTTGGTTAAATGCAGTAGCTCAATATGTACATGCATTTGTCGGACTTTTGCGGTTTCCTTATAAAGAGTTAAAGACTATGAGCTTCTGCAGTAAAACGTATCCCGTCACCTTTAAGTGCCTGCTTCTTGTGTATCTCTGTCAGGTAAGTGATCATCTGCGGTCCAGCTTCTTCTCAGCAGCAGTTTTGTTAGTTTAGAAATGTGTTTACCTATGCTGCAACGCTTCTTTAACACACCCAAGGCCACAACAACAACAACAACAACAACAACCACTCCATGCTTGTGGAGTTCAGAACTGCACAGTTACCTCTGCTTTCACAGCTGGATTTGTTGAAAAGATGCCTGGTTACATTCAAGCCTCGAGGCCAGCAGAAGAGTATTTCAAAAAGTCGGCTATTTTAGAGAACATATCATTTCACAGGTTAAAAGTTATGTCCAAGAGTATTGTTCAGCACCATTAAGTATGCGATTAACGCATTCTTATCTCCTTGGGGTTACTGTAAATTATGTACATTATTTACAGATTTAAACTCAGTTCTAGCTCAGGAACAAGTGTTTTATTCATAAATCACTGGGTTATTCAAGGATTTGGGCATTTAACACGATCCCTGAAGATCTGGGCTCGTGTCCCATCTCAGATTGGAAGACTGTGGTATTTATTTTTAAACGAGCTGCTGCTGTTGTCCCCAATTAACTTGCTTTTTCTTGCTTCCCTAAGCACTGTTTTTCCCAACAGGTTTTTTGATTCGTGCAGACAAAACTGTTAATGCTTTAAGAAGGCCCCACTCGTAACATTTCAATCCCGTCCAGGCCTCGATATTCTTCCAATAGAAGCTTCCCCTGTAGACGCAACAAGGCAGAGACGACACAATATGAGACGATATATCACAAGAGGATAACATACAATGTTTATGATACGACATGATATCATACAATACAACAAGATAAAATACGATGTAGGATTGAATATGATACGATGCAATGAGATACGATCCAGTACGACACACTTTATTGTCTTGCTTACGATGAATGCTTCTTCAGTAAGCGATACAGCCTCAAGTAGCATTATTCAAAATAAAACTTATTAGATAACACATCTATTACAATGGGAAACCATGATCTTGTTTTGCTGATGCCAAACAATTGCCTGCACCAAAACTCTGGAAAGTAGTTGTGAAGACAAGGACATGAGACAGCTGCAGGTCTTTTCAGGTTTTTACCAAGTGAGGTCTTTATTCTGAGTTTTGTGATTCATTTATGCAGCACAGACACTCGCTCTGTTCAGGACAGAAGTGACATGTGGAGCTGTGGGAGGAAGGTTAGGGCTTCTGAAGCTTCTATTTTTTAGTGGCTGCTATTTCCCTAAAGGTTTTTTGCCTTTATTTGATGTAGCCAGGGCAGCCAGGAAGAGCAGAGAGGGACACAGCATGCAATACGAGTCCAAGGTCGGGCTTAAACCAAGATCCACTCAGTTTATGAAGCTGAGCTTTTACTTTTGTTGGTGCCGGACAAACTTTGCTGCAGTTGGCTTTTAGTGAGCCGTAGCCCACTTTGGGACTCACTTTCACTTGTGTGAGGCCACACATGTTTTGACCAGTTATTAGAATAAGAAATATGCATGTAGAGGTTTGGGGCGGTTCAAAGTTTGGCCTTTATCCAAACAGTCTGTGGAAACTGTCAACTTTTGGTGTGTCCTTGATGAGACTCTGAGTGCATCCAAGAAGCTCCAAAATACAGCTGGTTGCACTTATGTATGTAATTCAGACTACAAATAATGGACTATTGAACAGAAATTTCGGCAGATTCAGAAGATGTCTGAAATAACAAGTTGCTGGGAGTTTTACGTCACTATCAATGCCGAACAAAGAAGAAGGTTTTAAGCTAACAATCTCAGACAACTCTTCTATTTTAAAAGCTTTTTCCCAAAGAGGACAACTGTTCAAGTAGTTTCTTAAAGTAAAGTTAAACTCGGACATTGAACATCAAAGAAACCCACGGAGGAACATTTTGTCAGTAAAGTGTGTTTGTAGCAGTGGTTTGGATGATTGTGGAGACTTTCGAAAGGTGTTTTTGAGAGATTGGTCTGCCTTGTTTTGCAGACTGGCTGAGACATCATTTCCCAGAGAAGCTTTAGAGAATCTGTATGAACCAATTCACTCTTACCATTTATAAGTTCAGTGTCAGTGGGCGTCTTGAGCTTTGCACCATCATCTTCTGCAGATAGTTTCTTTAGTCCTTGCATTAAAAACACAATTTATTTCATACCTTGGAAATATTTGATTAAACTGAACATCTTGAGAAGACAGATGCCTGTGTTTCAGACGATAATAATGTGATGGCAAGACAAGCTCCTTGGCTGGAAATGACTTGTTCGACTCGTCTTTCCAACGATAAGAAGAAAAGTAAATTAACCTTGATGAAAATTCATCTAAGTTCACAGTAAAATTGTGATTTTAGCAGCTTTTTCGTGCCAGATGTCCATCTGTCCTGTGTGTGTCTGGTAGATTCAGAGTGAGATGGAGATACACCGCGGACAACAACTGCCATCCCATATCAAACATAGTTCCTTGCCATTAACTCATCATATCCTCTCCCAGGAATCCTGCACCCGCTCCAAGCCACCATGCATGTAATAAAGATTGTGTCACTCTGTGGCTTGATACGCTTGTCTGGCTCTATCAAGGTCCAGGATCCTTGGGGAGGAATGAAAAAGGACTGCAGCAGCAGATCTATAGACGCCGGTGGAAATGAGGCTCTTTTTTCTTTTCATGTCTGGATGTTTTCAACCGATGTTCCACTTTAAAACAGCATAATGACGCACAAATTCATAGCCATTTGGAGATAGTCAAGGGAGTCGTTAAGAAGATTTTGGCCTAATTATGAGAAATAAGTATGCTTGAGAAACATGTGGGCACATTATTATTTTATTTTTTGCAAGGTTGGGATAAGAATATCCAAATTAAAAGCTTGAGTTAAAGTGAAAAATGAGCAGAGGAAGGCTGATAACACTTACAAAACCTACACTGATGATAGATCTACATACAAGCAGATCGTTTTTATCTGCTTGACCTCTATTCACCACACGCCCACGAAATCCACTCTGAGACAAAGTTGTTCGCCCTGAGGTTACTCGCCTCATTGGCTATAGGCTAATAGCGCTGACCTCATCCTCAATGATAGCCTTTAAGAGCCATGTACTTTAACTCCCAACTTCACAAAACCACCTCCTTGACACCAGTTTGGCTCAAACGAGCATAATGCAGTCAGCATTGACCCAGACATTGTCGACCTTTAATCACCTTTCCTCGAACCTTTTCAACCCCTCAAGAAAAGCGGCAGGACAGGAGGAGAAAGAGTTTCAGAAAAATTTGTTCAAATTACAAAAAAAAAAAAAAAGAAAAAAAAGGCTTGTACTTGCCTCTCAAAGAATGACAGATCAGTGAAATAGTCCTGTGGCTGTTTTGCATTATAGTCTTCAGAGAGAGAAATGTGTTTTAAGATGGATTTCTCCCGACATGTATTTCGGTGCAAAGTGATGAGTCTAGAGAGAAGACCCTGCTCTTTATTCCAATGAGCCGGTGTCAGAGTCTGCTATTTATCTTTGAGGCGTGAGATGGCTGAGTTTTCTCTTTTCTGCTGCCTCAAACTTCAGCTCAGCGCCTGGAAATGTCTTGATGTGATGTCAGATTGTCAACGGCGTACAGGAATATAAGAGAAACAGGGCAACAATGAAAAACTGACAATTTTAGATGCTCCTTGAAAAAAGTCTATGTGTTAGCTGTGTCTACTTTCCAGGGACGCATTGAAGTGAAGTCCACTCCGCTTGACAAATCTTTGATAGAAAATTACAATTTTCTTTCATCAAACCAACAGAATTTTGAGATTTTCCCAAAAGAACTCTTAATAGTTGAATAAATGTTTCCTGTGAATGAGGATCTGACACGAAAATAAGTCCAATGATTGAGAATAATTTCAAACTGTTGATCAACTGCAGCTACAAAAATGAATAATTGGAAGTGTGTTGGGGTAGAGAGCAGTGGTTCCGATCTGGTCTAGCCTCAAGATCCACAACGAACTCCTGAGGAGAATTGCAACCCAAAGTTTAGATTTCTTTTCAACCAAATGTGAAAAGACGGGTCGTGCAACAGCCTCAAGGTGTTTTTTTGTGCAGTTTGGGCTTCAGCCAGAGCAAAACATCTGACAGAACGCAGAGAGGAGAGACTAAACATGTTATGTTTGACAGTTTTCTTTCCACACACACATGTGCAACCCACAAACAACAGCTCAGCGACCCACTTTTGGGTCTTGACCCACCAGTTGGGAACCACTGGTAAATAGACTTGAAGGACTTCCATTATTTTCTTTCAGCCTGTTGAATGATGTCAACCTCTTGGTTAACGGACAGCAAGAGAAAAAAAAAGGTATAATTCTTATTCATACAGCTGTTGTTCCTCCTCTAAGCCTGTTCATGCCCTTCAACAGGTCTGACCCACTTGTGAGCTTCTTTTTTAATCCAAAGTTTTTCTCTATTTCTTTGAAAGGTGTTAGCATGAAGCCTTCAGACATTTTACCAACTTTAGCAGTTGCTCAACTTGTCTTTCAAGTTTGAGACGTTTCTTTTATCTTTGTTGGCATGTAGCTGTGAAGTTATTCTTTCATTGCACATAGAGGCCAACAGGTCTGCTATATTTTGACATTCCTGAGACATTTTTAAATTATGTTATTGGATACTCTGTGAACACATCAAGGATTTTCTCCCAGCGCTGCTCAATTCATCACGCGGCTTCTTCAATGTCAAATTCCTGCAAATATGGTGTTTCTTTGACAAACGACATTGACAATCACAATGCACATAAGGGATTTGCAACAGCATAGTAAAGACTGGATTGTAGATTCATTCACTGTCAACATTTGGATGAATTTGACAGTGAAATCATGATTTTCCATTCCTTCATTTTTCATGAGAGGCTTGCTGTTGGTTCTTCATTACATGAGGAAACACAGGACTCTTAAAAATGACTTAAGACAGCTGGCGATGGCCACTTTGGAGAGGAATTGCACATCAGTCTCTTCACTCTTTTCATTATCAAACATCATGACGACATGAGAGCACCCAGGGGAAAGCGGCAACAGATATAGCGGAGAGTATCAATAATTCATGCGTTCATATATTGGACAAATACGAGCTTGCTATTGTCAGGCGGTTACATGTAATGTCGGTGAAATGGAGTGGAAAGAGCCAGGAGCGATCTTAAATGGCCGAGCGATCGTTATTCAGCGGTGGTTAATTGTGCTAATTCTGTAAAAGACTAAGATATGCCTCTACAGACCGATGAAATTAATGTGCGGAGGAAGAAGGCCTCTGTTGTTTAAGAAATTAATTACGACGGTTAAATGAAAAGGAAACGTTCACATTTGCATTTTCATGCCTTGAATGTCCAATGAATCGCCCATTGATGCTGATTGACAAGGCTTCTTCTTTTTCTACTTTGAGTGCACGTTAATGAAAATTGCCTCTTAACGGACATATTTGTCGCACCAAGATAATGTCTTGAACGCCATTTCCATTGATTTTGGATGCTACTTTTGAATCACACTTTCATACAGCCAGTAGCAGCAGGCAAAGGGGGTCTAAAGACATGCAATAAATACTTCACCAGACATCAATCTGGCTTGAAAATGTGTTTCTAAAGTATTTTATATTGACTTTGGATGCAGCTTTTAAAGTATATTTATCATTGTTTACATTCAATGGCAGTAGCAAAGGTGGGCTAACATGGCGGTGATACATGTTAAGCATAGGAAGCGTAACAATGAAGATAACTGTGTGTAAATGCAACATTATACTGTACGTAAGCATTGTTGGAAATGCATTCTTTGAGCCTTGAGCTAGTGTCAGCTACAGCTGGCATGCAGCTTCTAGCTAGCAGCCGTTGTATGTTGCTGTTTCTATAATGACATACAGTAAGATCATTGTGCTGTACACAATGGCCTGATTGCATTCAAATGATCTTTCCAGTGTACGGTAAATAATCTGTCATATGAAAAAAAAAGGCTGCTGAGCTCTTGCCATTGTTCAGGACTGCTCCTTCCAGCAGCGACCAGACATGCCCACTTCTTTTTGAGCCCAGGGGGCAGCTCGCCTGGAGATGAAAAAATATCTCGAAGCATCGAAGACATTGCAATGAAGCCACAAATTTATGAAGATGTTGTTCTGGAAGTGCTTTGACCCCAACGTGATGGTGCAATACCCCGAGGATGCTTGGTAATAGATTGTATGATACATCCATAGACCAAACATCAGTCACTACCGTGAAGGAAAACAAGACGGGGTGTGAGAGGACTCTCATTTTGATTACGAGTGCCTCACTCCCTCGGTTGTTTTGTTCAAGGCCTGGGGTCTGAGTGTTGAAAGCATGGGACCTTCAGTGATCTTCAACAGTTTGTTTTTAACAAGCAATGACAAACAACATCATCTCTTCCCCCTCCTCCTTTCCAGGCTTTTATCTTTGCTCAGCCTTTGAACCAGGCCTTAAGGCAGCCGCATTGAAACAGACACAGCCCAGAGGAAGCCAGACTCCAGATAGAATACCCTCTAATTCTTCTATCTTTTCTCACGAAACAGCCGAGTGGCCAGAGGGAGGGAAAGTACAGCTGTTACATCACTCTCTATTAATCACTTTCCAGTTTGAAAATCAAGACTTTCAGCAAAAACGTACATTTTTGTTTATCAGACTCAACCAAAAATCATTGGGAAGTTCTGAGAGGCCACTTTATTGTCCTTCACTTCCGCCAAATACTTCCGCCCTGAATTCTGTGTTTTCTAAAGCGCTTCTTTCCTTTTTTGAAAGACCTTGATATTCCTCTACTAATAACAAATAGATGATTTGGATCACCTTTTCGTTAAACAAGACATCAGTCTAAAACACCTCTGTCCGGAATTTGTGAATGGGAGCGTCCCTGACTTCTCTCTGACATAGTCTGTGTGTCTTCTCATGTCGACGTATGTACACGAAGATGTTTTACACTGAACAAAATTAAGTGAATGTCTGTAGATCACAATCAATCGTGAATGCTTTAATTAGCTTGAGAATGCACTTCAATACTTTTTCCCCCCACATTATTAAAATAGAGAGCGTTTGATCTCCAGGTAGGGGCAAGAAGACTAATCAACACAGGCGCCGTTATTATTTAGCTTGAACCAAAAATAAATGATGTTCTGTTAGTTTCTGTCAAATCCGCATCCAAAAGAAGACGTTTACCACCACTTACAATATACCTGCAAAGATGTGCCCTTGCTGTAATGCATCCTGATCTTTCGAGGCTTCTTGTCAGTGATTCAGTTTTTCTCCTTTCCCCCCTGTGTGAGGGATTTCTCCCTCTGTGATCATTGAACGCCTGTGAAATGGTGGATCTGGGAAGAAGCGCTCCTCTCTTTGATTCTGCAGGACTGACTCAGAAAACTGACACCTCCACCTTTAGATGCTTCAGGAGTATTTTCCCCCCCCCATCAAAACACACGCTGGAAGTATCTTGATGTATTGTTATGCTGTGTGTTTGGCGCGCTATCTGCACATGAAGGCACAAAAACGTTAGAAATGTGAACCACAAAACTAATTTCAATATATTTACCTTTCAGCTAATGCACATTTTCAGTGATTACTCCTCCAGAAATATTTTAAATACAGAAGAAGAGAGTCTAGTCTGTCTAGAAATTCAAGCTGTTCTCTCCCTTTCTGACCTTTCAAACATGCAGCACACTCAGTTAACTTCAGTTTGTCTTTGTAGCGTGGTAATAAGCAGCCTCCTGTGTGTGTGTGTGTGTGTGTGTATGTGTGTGTGTGTGTGTTCATGCTGATGGATGAGACAGGCTGCATCTTTATGTAAAGCAGTTTGACATTTCTTTTCTCTTACACTTCTACCAGGCATATTATTTGGGATCAACACGGCTTAGTGAACTTGCAGAGGTGTATTTTAAAGCCCAAAAAAACCCAACAACAACCCAATAACACATTATTCTTTTTCGCCCTGCGGTCTAATAAAGATGTATGTGTTATTCTCTCATGTGCTGAAGAAAGAGCAGGATGGATTTGTTTGTGGATGCAGCTTCAGTGCGAATGCATCAGCTCCTGCAGCGTCGGCTGACTTTCCCAACTTCTTTCCTCCGTGATGTTTACACACACACACACACACACACACACACACACACACACTCGGAGAATTAATGAGGAAACATCTAAATGGAGCTGCTGAGGGCTTCATAAGCAGCTGTGATGACGCTCGCCTACACAGGGCTATTTGGAGATTGAAATCTAATTCACACTCTACCTTAATCTAATTCAAACACCACTACAAAGATTCACATAATTATGACTGGCACTTAATTATGAGCGAGAAATTCTCTGCGAATTCAAAAGTTGTCTGGCATGTAAATTGGGCTCCATCTGAGCCGAGAAAAAGGATTGACTCAATGACTTCAGCTAAATGGTGATGAAAGGCCTTATGTCTGATTTGTCTTCAGTGAAAGGAAAAGAGATCCAGGCTGATTATAGAGGCTGTCACAGGAGCTGCAGGTCTCAGTAGATGTGCTGCTGGCTGAGACAGAGGAAATGGGATAAAGGTGCGACATCTGTACGGGACTTTTTTTTGCTTTTTCGGGGTGTCACTCGTGAACAATGTTGACTGTTGAGCCGACAATATCATCCACTTCACTTACTTACTTGTGTTTTCTTATCTGCTTAAGATTCTGCATCATCTGAAGCCTTTTCCACCCGATGATGCTTAATATTTCAGCTCCTCGTTTTGGTTTGCCAGCTCCAAACTTTCGTGTTTTGGTTTCGTCGTGCTCTCAACCAAAGCGTGGGACGCTTTTATTTGTTAAAACATAAAGCAATGATTCGTTCTCTGAAAGCTGTACTGGTTCTGATTTAACTACAGCAATTTTAATTAACGGTTTTAATTAACTATCAGCCATGTTTCTCAGGAATAGTGGACTTTGAAAAAGCAGGCGTCCAAAAACACAAGTCAATACTCAGAACAGCGTTGCTCCATACTGTGTCAGTGGTAGAGTGTGTGCATTCAAGACAATATTCCTCCTGAATCGCAGCACTCTTTCATATCTTTTGATACGTGTATCTAAATATATCCAATATCAGGCTTTACTTTATGTTTTTTTAAGTGTGGGAGAGGTTCTGTCACATACCTTTTTTAAAGGTGTGTTTCTGTGTTTTCAACAAACTTCGAAGCTTCTCTCATGGCAGAGAGTTTGACTGATCACTACAGGAAGAAGGATTTTATAGCATTGAATTCATAGCACGGAAATGTCACAACACATCGGTCCTTACCTGATGGCTTGGCTTCTTTCATCTTGAACAGAGCATTGCAAACATACTGCAGCTCTGATATGTGAGCGTGCTTAGCAGGCTGTCATTAAGGAATCTGAAAGGGCCGTATAAAAGCTTTGGCTGCTACTACAGTTTATTGTTCTTCTTCTCCTGACCTTTCAGAGTCAAAGAGAACGACAAAACATTCCCGCCTTTAACTCGTATACGGATTGCCTGGTGTCACAGGAAACATTTTTAAGCCCTTTACAGACTGTATTTAATATTGCACCAGTCCCTGGCGCTAATTTCATGATAGTTGTTGTTACTTTTCCTAAACCACTCCTTCTGCGATTACATGTCAAAATCACCGTCAGTGATAAAGAGGTCTCTTAAAGGTCGTCTTCACTCCTGTCCTTCACACATCAAATCAAGAGCAGCTATCTTAAACCCACATTGAAAAACATGTTTTTAAAGTGTGGCTACATGATAAAGACATGCTGCAGCTGTGAGACAAAGAGCTTAAAAGCTCTAAATCACCTGTAAAAGCCAAATTGTAATTATGACCTTTCAGACTTTTTGTATTATCGCCACATGTACTCAAATCCACAAAAGAAACTCCACAGAAAATATGAGCATTTATAATGATATACTTTATATTTTGTATTTCTATAGCATAGTAGGTAGTAGCTACGTAGGGAGCTTTGGCCTTTATAAGACCAAATCAGAACAACCACAGTGAGTGTTTTAAGTTCTGAACAAAGCCTTTTCTATATGCCACAGCCTTTTTTTGTGTGTGTAATGCCAGCCATTAAAACCCCACGGTGTCTGAGCCACTGTGTTAACTGCAGGCAAACATTTTCAGACCATAGATTAGCCAGGGCCTCGCCCAGTGTGATTCTTCTCGTGGCCGTCAGGCTCCACCATGAAGAGAGATGAACACATCTAAAATAGTCTGTATCCGTACATGATTTCTACCGCTGCCTTCTATCTCTCTCATAAAAGTTGTTTCACTTTTTACAGTCCCCTCTTCTCTTTGCCTTCGACTCAATTTTCACATAATAACGTTTGATATTTTTGTCTGACCTTGCTGCATTAAGGTCACTGTTGCGTAAAAAACAGAGTAATTGATGAGAACATCCCGGCCGACTGGAGCCTTTTCAACAGGTTCAGATCAAAGTATTTCCCTTTATTATTAAAAGAGGAATATTTGGACATTTTTTATGGAGCGTGAAAGATAAATGGGTGAAAATGATACGGGTATGACTCATCAAAGTTTCTGCTCAAACATCATTTAAAGGACAGGGATAGGATGATTTAACTTTGGCTCATTATCAGCTTCACAGACCTTCCTCTCTCTTTTTCCTTTCACAGTAAAACACACTCCGCTACTAGCTGGAGAGACATAATCCACCATTGCAAATATGCAGAGGAAATGAGCGAACGATAAACTGCTATTGAATAATCCTAATTCTAACATTTGGAATTGGCTCTGCTTTATTTTTGCCGGCAGGGGGAACTAAAAGGACTCTGTGGGATTGAAGCAGTAGGTTAGGAACGCAAAGCTGTGTTGCATAACTTCCCTTAAATACAGGAAGAAAAAAAAAACAACCTCCAAGTTCTGTGTCCGTATTGAGGACGAGTACATCAAATTTACTAATACCTTCCTGGCTGAAGCATTTGAAATAGAGTGCATCCAACAACCACCTAGCTACTACCGTCCCTTATATAAAACCATTATCGGTTATATCAAGTCATATGTTACCAATTGCAATGTTAGCTACATTAATGACTTGATACATACGCTCATACAGTTTAATTCGGGTGCTGATGGCTGTAGTCCTTCTCGAAGGCCCTGGATTTAAGTCCGACCTGTGGATCTGGGGATCGAAGCTCCAACTTTCCAGTTGAGAAACGACCGACTGTACCGATGAGAAAGAGCCGCCCCAGATTAAGAATAACACTGCAGCATTACGGCTGCTGTCCAAAACAGAGAAAACAGAATATTTCCTGGAATAAAGATAACAACCATGATGTCAGGCTGTCTGCCTTGTAACCTCTAACTATATGCTCCTTCACCGCAGTCTTGTGCCCTGTGTTTAAGTCCAGCTTTGAAGAGCCTGTTTGATTGTGGTGTTGTTGACTCTCACCAGCCGAAATACCGACCAGAATGTAGGCGTATCTTTTCCCCCGCTCTCTGCCTTTCATACTCCAAATAATGAAGCCCATTTCACCAACTGCAGAATAATTAAACAAAATAAAAGCAGCCTGCTTTGGGGTTTCTTATTTTGCAGTGAGTCAGAAACTAGTCTGACGTAATCTCTCGCTTATGTGTTAAAATTAATTTTTTAAGAGGTTTTCAGTTAAATTAAATTTTGTTTCTAAAAAAAAAAGCAAAAGTACTTCATTATTGTCCGAGGCACTGTGGATGGATCCCCAATAAAACAAGTACGTTTATTTATTTAATTTCTTTCACATAAACTCCCCGTTAACTTATCGACTCTGCCGCGGTGTGATGCATTTCTCCAGTACACCTTTTGGATTACTGCTTGAACCACTTGTGTGTTTGAACATGTGGCGCTGAGGAAACTAATTACAGTCTTATTGGTGATTTGGCTGAGTGCTGCAGTACTCCAGCTACCTCCAATGACAAACATTTTCTGTTCGAACTGGTTCTCCAGTGAGGTATACAGCACACTGTGTGTTTAGGAATCCAGGTGGACATAATACATCTAAAGTCATTAAAACATCACAGCGGTGTTTTTGTGCGTAAAAACATCAAATCCAGCAGGTCAGAAATGAAACCTCCGAACGAGTAATTAAACCTGGCAGTAAACAATTTGTATGCACTGTTGGCAACACACACACATAAATTTAAAGATAACTGCAGTGATAAGAAATGATGTTGCATGATGTGATGGGATTAACTCTGTCGTTTATCGTGATTGAAGCTGTTACAAAGACTGAGTTATAATGAGTAATTAATATTGAATGAGTTAATGAGTCATGCACGTGAAATGATAAAGACGAAAGAGGAAGGCAATTGGACACATCACAACTGAGACCTTCATTTTTACACTTTTTTAGTGGCAGACTTATAATTAATTATGAACTTTAAGGACCCCTGTTTGTCTCATGCACAAGATACAATGTTAAAAAAAGGTGTCTGATCAATCAATTTTGTGTAATAGCTAACTCCCCCCCCCCCCCCCCCCCCGATTTAGCCCTCTGAAGACCTTACAGGACCTCACAATGTTATTAAAACACATCTACAGACATTTAAAGCTACATTGTTTTCATAGCTTCTTCATTAAACTCTGATCAGTTAGATCAATCCGCTCCGGACACAGCAAAGCTAACAGAACCCATAGTTTGATTGTTATACCCAAAGGGATCAGTCAGTCATTCGGTTTATGAATTCTCTTAGGACTCACCTCTCCAGTCATGTGTTCATTACCTCCACTGGATTTTATTTACCCCTTTTGCTCATGAACAATTGTCGGCAATTTTAGGAAATCCAAGCCCTGATATACTCAGGAACACGCTTCACACATGCACTTCACAGCAGGAGATAATCAGTGGCAGACACACTCACCCAACTTAAAATACCAGGGAGAAGGATGAGACGAGAGGGAGAAGCCTTCAGTCTCATGTTTGATTGTTTCTCTGTGAACATCACAGCCTGTAAAAAAAAAAGATGGACAGAACGTTTCCCTGTAAGTGAAGCCAAAAGAGCAAGAGTTATAGGTCCAGGTAACAAACCCCGCCTCCTCCATGTTAACAGATGGGACATGGGGCAAAATCACATAAACATGTATTAGTTGTATTTTATTTGTAAAGAGATCGATCGAGGGATCAGTGTCTAAAGGTTCTCTCAGGGTTGGATATGCTATTTGATCATTCATAATTAGCAATAGTTAGCATGCTGAACAACTTGGGTAAGATCGTGAGCATGGACTGTAAACAATGCAAATCTTTGCCCTTAAGCTCGTTAACTTCAGCACAAAGCTCCAATTGTTCATCCTGTGCTTGGTCTGTTAGCATAACAGTTTTTTAAAAACGAGTGTGAGATAATGTATTTTGTTTTGTTTCATCAATTCTTATAAAGAAGCCATTTTTATGATTAACTTAGAGGCTAAACAAGATTTAGAGTCCATGTTTGTGTTTCCATTTTTTATATATTTTGTTTGAGAAGTGGCAAATATTGAAAGTTATCCGTGAAAACTCCATTACTTCACTACTTGTGTTTAAAATGCATACAGACAACTTATATGGACACTTTGCATTAGTTTGTAGGTTTTAATAATATTCATGTGATCCACTTCTGTGTACTGTAATTAGCCTGGATGAAAACAGTTTGTCATACAAACAAGAAAGTCACTGTGAGTTCATGTCGGATTAATCGCTGACGCCTGTGTTTGGTGTTTAACATGGAACTATCTCTGTTAAACTCACTGTTTAGTTCTGTTAATTGTGCTGCCTTGTTTTGGCCTGTTGGAGAGCTGCAGAGAGCGAGATGGAGAAAAAAAGCGAGTGAAAGTATAATCACCATCTGTTGTCAAGGTCATTTGCCACAATATAAACACATCCATCATGAGCCGAAAATGTTCACAGTTAGCTGGGAATGGAGTCGTTACTCTTGGTGACATTTCACATTCATTTTTTTGGATGATTGTGCGGTATAACAGAGCTGTAAAGACCACATATAATCACCAGAGCAGATATAATCACGTATTTGATCTTTTATTCATCACAGATTCTGCGACAATGTTTTTTTTTTTTTTTTTTTTGATATGCCGGCGACACAAGTCCGTCCGTCTTTTCTCTCAGGTAAAGTCAGGGTCTAGTTTGGCTTCCTTGCTTGACATTCTCTTCATAACCTCTTTGAGCATCATCTCGCCAGTCAGAAAAGCTCCCACAAAGGGCAAATCCTCCACATCCTGTCAGCCGTGCATCCACTATTTCAGCTTTGTTTCATCTCAAATGCCAAAGCAGAGCTGCATCTCTGTCTTGGCAGGGAAATGCAGGTTATTTAGCGGTGAAATGTACCGCAAGACTTTGAACCTGCTCGCTTGGGATCAAACCTTTATTTCCTGTACACTTCTCTTTATTTGCTTCATATAGTTCCACACCATATTATAAAAGAGAAACCTTGATGGAGTAAACCAAAGAAACACAACAACTTCCTGCTTGTTTCTTTAAGCAGAGTTAAGTAACCTGACATCGGGCCTAAATTACAGATTTTCTTGGCAGGGGGAGTCAAAACAAATTCACTTCCAGCTTGTGTAACGTTAATTAAGCATGATGGACCTGCCCGCGCTCTTTATCATAATTGTCCTTCTTTGGTGTTCATGTCATGTTCATCCCTCTGCCCACTCAGAGAGGGAGCATTTCACCTCAACACAGCTTTAGTCTGACTTTACACTCAGCCTGCTTTGTAGGGATGTAGCAAGAAGTAGAAAATTCTGCCTGTTGATGTTGAAATAAGTATTTTTCTACCTGCAATAGTCTACTCCTAGTTCTGCTTAGACGTTCATATTTAAGAGCTTGTGCTTCTAAATGAATACAGATTTATAGACAGTATGATTTAGTCGGGTACAAGTGCTTTATTTTTCCTTAAAATAAGTAATAATTTAGTCCTAAATTAAACACAGGTCTGGACTTGGAAGAAATCTGTCAGTGCAGCAAGATACATCTTGATCCACTCATTACTGTACATCAGTGACTGTGCTGAGTGTGACAGGTTTGTTTGTGTTTTGTTCATGTGGGTCAGTTCAGGTGTGTAACCAATTCATATTAGAATCTGATACAGACCACATTAAAACTATAATATGAACAGCTAAACAAACAAATCAGATCTGAGCTATTATTCAAGTTTGAAGGCTTGTAGTGTTAACATAGTCTTACTTCCAACTTTCTCTCAGCATATCTTCTGATATATACAGTATGCAATTTCAATTTTGTGCTCTTTACTCAAGACCAGTAAAACATCACAGGATGTCCCCTTTAATACTCATTTACAAGAGAACTGTAGTGCAGCACGAGCTGTGCAGAAACACCCCTCTCTTAGTGGAATATTTACTGTCTTTGGCTTGATATTAATACTGTTTGAATAAAAGCACCATTGTGGGATTTGTAATGTTGACAATGGACTGTAGGAACATTAACACATCCATAAATACTGCTCACACACGGGCAGTGTGCCATTTTTAAAAAGTGAAATACACTTGTCTTTAGGGGCTGCAACAGAGCTGAGTGTCTCTCTCTCTTTCCCCCTCTAACTGATGCCCTGCAGATTTAACGCGTTGAATTATGTTGTCTGGAACGAACAGATCAGCATCCACAAAAATACAAAATGAAAGCCCCGCAGCTTACCTCCTTTTACATTTATTATCTTCTTTTTACTCAATTTATTCCTAATTTTAGCGCTTCCTTTAAGCTTTATTATCTCCTTAAATGACCCAACGATAAAAACGTTAAGAAACACTCATTCATTTATTCTTTTCTCATACCTGTCTGGCAATTTTCTTACTGGATTTAGCAACATATTTTACACATTGATACTCAAATATTATATATTTGTAATAATATTATATTCAGATAAAAATTAAAATTATGTCACTGATTAAAGACTTCAAACATCACATCACATTGAGAGACTTGCACGCTCTTTAAGCGAGCATGTTACAGAAGCTCACACACGCTCATTCGCAGTCTCTCCCAACCTCCCTTTAAATCTGTACACATCAGACGAGTGCCCTGCCTACATTTAGCAACAATGATAAATTGTCCGGAAACTTGCCAGAGGCTCTTGGTTATTGGTTTTTAAAGCAACATGAAGTCCCATCGGAGAGAAAGTCTGAGCCAATAACAATAGAAATGGATTTATGATAAAAAATGTACAGGAAGTGCTGCTCAGGGAAACTAAGTGAGTGAGGGGGGGAGCTCCCTTTTAGGGAGAGGAAAGCAAAAATGTTGACTTTGTGAATTCAGCCATGCAGAAGGATTCAGTAAAACTTAACAGGTGTCGCTGATGAAATGTCTTCAGCTAATAAGTATAAGCCCGGGGATAGCTTTTATTGTAATTCCATTTGTCGTTTTTGACCACTTGTGGGCAGCACAATAAGCAGTAAATCGTAGTTGATGAAGAAGCCTGATGAAGTCCAATCCTCACTCTGCTTTTTGTTCTGTTTTGGTCTCCCCCAGCTCCTGTAAGACATACATCAAAATACATGCACCAATAAGTTAAGCAGCTAATGGCTAACTTTGTCTGTTGTGAGCAGGATGCGCACAATAGAAGCAATGAAATTGAAAACAAAGCTAAATGTGGCTAAAAGAGTCTGTTTACTTTTATACTGCTCATGGTTAAGCTCAGTGAAGCCAGGACATCAGTACATCACACTCATTTAATCGAATGCTTCTCACCTTAGACTTCTATGTGCCACTGCTTTGATTGAAGACTCACAGTAGTTTTCATTTTAAACTACTGCTGAGTTCATCAAAACTCTTAATATATACATTTTAATTTACGAAAGACAGAACTTCTTAGACATGCCTTATGTGGAAAAGTTGCACATAAAAGGGATGGAAACATCTGTTTGCAAAGTAAATGACATTTCCTGACTTGCTTCTGCTTATTAATGTGGACGCAGTATTGCTGACACCCACGAGTTTGTGCAAAGAAATGTGCAGTTTATAGGCGGTCAACCTGCCAGAGACCGCAGATGGAAATAAGCCTGTGCTGTTTAGTCTTGCACATTTAGATGATAGACCTTAGTGCTTACGTTGATAAATGTACTTGCCTGTTCTTAAAATAAAACTAATATTTTGTTTTACAGCATGCATGGAGAAGTTTGTGGTCCCTTGATAGATGTAGAGCAGATGGTCTACTTCTAACTCTGACCCTTTATCCTCCATGTAGCCGACTTTCATGACTTTGAATTAAAACCAAAACAGTTGTTTCAGACAAAAAAGAGTCTCTCGAACACTTAGTTGTGCCACACTTGCCTTGTTCAGTTTGGATCTTTAAAGGCGATGATCAAATAAAATAAGCAGCTTTCACAGTTACAAACAGAAAGTCATTGAGTGTGCGTGTCATTAAGACTATTCGCCCTTAGCACTCTATAATTCCAGAGAAGCACAGCTTGGTGTTAGAATCAGGCCAGCATTATCAAGCTGTCACCACACACCCAGGCTTAAATCCCACAATGACAAACCCCGGTTGCCCCTGGATGTGAAAAGCTGGTCAGTCAGGAAATGGATCTGCCATCCAGCGCTGTCCTCTCACTCACCCTGTGTGTCTGCATTGTTAATGTTCAGTTGATGTGGGCACATTAAAGAACGCGCCACTCTGCCACTTTCAAAGCGGTGACACGGCGCTGCGTGGTGGTCAAGAGCGCCGCCACATCGGAACGTGGGTCAAACTACTCTCTGACGAATTATGTATGCTGGGGCTGTCAAAGCAGAAAGCTTTTACGCGCTAACTCGCTCTCTCGTCATGCGCTGTTCGACTGACAAAACAAACACATGCAAAACAATTGCTGAATTGTCAGCTGAAATTTCTTTCAAATATTTTACAGATTGACCACTCAAACGTATGGATAAAGAGCATTCAAGATACATTTATTTCTAATACTCTTCGGTGGCCACAGGATGAGAGGAACGGCTTTGAACTTGGATTCCCTTAGCTTGTTGGCTCAAGTCGTTTTTAAGTTATAAGAATTACTAGTGTTTATGGCTAACAAGTTATTTATTCAAAGCCAAGTTATCTTCAAGCTCTTCTTTTTTTCCATAATAAAAGGTGATAATACTAGGTGATGGAAACTGGTAAAAACACGTAATAAAGTCGTTTGGAGTCAGGAGGGCTGTGAGCTGAGCTGCCACTAGCTTGTTTGTAAATGCTTAGCCTGATTCCATTGGTTGTTTTCATTTAAAAGATTTAAACGGGAGGTCCATCTTTCTGCACAAGTGTCCTCTTTATAACAAAATATTGGGTTCAGCAGTTAAACCTTAGAAATTCGAGTTTCTCTGACAATCGTCAGGGGCTTTGGGATCTGCTTTCCTCCTGCTGGGTTTCTGGAAATCTTTCATGAAACAAGGTAAAAAAAAAAAATAGAACAACTAGCAGCAAACTGTGATTGAAGTGAAACAATAAGAAGCTGTAAGAGCGAGCATTTTAAAAAATCACATGCTGACACTGTCACAAATGCTCATGCATGTTCCTTAACTCTGGCTCCGCCATTCTTCAACACACAGTCATGCTTCATCCCCTTCTGTGGATGAGTGTGTTGGCATCAAAGTTTGATTTATCCTCGTAATATCCATCAGGTCAGTGGGACCTTGGAAAGGCTTGGCCATAAAACGGCGGGCTCTGGCTGGGCCTTTTTAATACAGTCTCAGTAAAATGGCTGAAGGTCAGTGGCACTCTCACTCAATCAGATAGAAACTGCTCGAGCAGCTGGAGCAACTGTTGTTGCTTTGAAGTTTGGCTGATACACTGCAGTAACTCTGCTCTGGATAAAAGATGTTTGTTCTGCCGGCAGAAACAATGACTGTAGGATGTTCCACAGGAGAGAAATGTGTCTCTCGTGGTGAGGTTATCAGTTCTGTAGCTGGTACACAGTAAAAGATGTCTGCTCCCAAGTTAAAAAACACAGTAAGAGCTTTGTTTCCCCGAAGAAACGCAAGTGTGTCCCCAGGGAAATTAGCCCCGCTGCTTAGTTTATGCCTCTCTTATTTGATCCCTGAGCTGAAATGCATCTGTCAGAATGCAAAGAATGAGTTCCATGCAAGAAAATGGATCCACCTGCATCACACACGAACCCTTCCCATTGATACATGGACGTCCATGTTTCCATGCAGAGACATTCAAAGTTGCCTCGCAAAGTCACCTTGAGCAGGCATCTCGTCAGATAACTGTAAACTTATCAAAACAAATAGCTGAATTTAGCTGCACAGTCTTGAAGCTTCATGTGCTTTAATCAGTTGTATCAGACAGGATTTTGCAGGATCACATTCCTAATGGTGTAATGAATTAGACACAGTCTGGTGTGTAAGACTTCCCCCAACACATACACATGATGTGGGTAAAATGGAATCATTCTGAGAGAATGTGAATACCATATGATTTCATGCATGATGATAGCAGGCACAAGCAGACTTTGTGAGCTTTGCTTTTTGTTCTGTTATGCAGGGCTGATGTGTGCAAAGTATATAAGTTGTAATTAACAGCTGTATTACAGGAAAGGTCACTTACTCATTTCATAATGCTTAAAAAAATCAAAGTGAAACCGTATAAAAGAGCTTCCTTTTTGTTATAATATAATCTTCTGAGGGTTCCTAATAACCGTGTCTAGATGGCAGCAAGGTACAATAGTCACCTTAGCAGGCGAAAAAGAAACTCTACGACATAAATCAATCATTCAATCAGCCCTCCATCAATCCGACTCAGTACAGTCGTGACTAAACGAGAGTTTTCAGCATTACACTATTATGTTAACTGAAAACAAACCAATTTGCTCAGTCTTTTTGAGTAGACACTAAAAGTTATCAACATAAAGCACATCTGAAGAGTTGTGAGCTACTTTAATTACATAATGAAATGAAACACTATTGTAAATGTGACTAAATAACAATAATCCAAACACAAAGCTCACCACAAGACATATCAAATAAACAAAGTGCTGGTGTTTAAAAAACGGGCCAATGAAAAGTCTTCCTTCATGCAAGACAGCACAAGGATGCCCATAAAAAAAAGCCAAAGATGTGAGTGAGGTGTAGGGATTTTATTCTACTGTAATTGTAATTAAGAGAAGCCCTTCTGTCCTGGAGAGAAATGATATCTGCTCTTAATGGGAACTGAGGAAATTAGAATACTGAAGAAAATAGTTCTGTCCGCTGGCACAACAGTCATTGGAAAGGATCTTTTCTCCAAGCAGAGAAAAAAGTAAATTACTCTTAATTTCACGAAGAAAATATTTTGTTTTCAGAATCACAGAATGAAAGAACTGACAACATGTTTGTTTTTCTTGTGGTGTGAAATGATATGAATCCGACTTGTCATTTTTGCTTGTTTTTCATACTTTTTAATGACTATGATCAAGTGCCTTTTTAAGGATTGCACTGAGAAATAATATTTCTGTAATGTGTCAGGATGTGTAAAGGCCAGGCAGCTGCACTATTTTTGTGATCACACCCAATCACAATCTGATGACTGATTGCATATTTGCTTTTGATGGAATTGTGTTTTGTTTTGGCGAAGAAATTAAAACTTAATTCAGGGAGCAGAGAACTCAGCTGAAAGCACAAGCTGAAAGCAGGGGCGAGAAACAAACAGGAAAGAGCCGCAGAGAAAGGCAATAGTCGGGATTAATTGTGCGTAAATTTGCTTCCGCCAATTTTGGGAAGCTCTCTGACAGATGAATAATGTGTGATGTTCACAGCTTAATTATATATAGACAGCATTACGATGTGGCTGCCAGCATGATCCAAAGGGAGAGAATTCTGTTCTTATCCACAGCTGCCATGCTCTCATTCAATCTGACAGCTGTCATAGAAAATTCTATAACATAATGTTCAATCAGTCTGCAAAATATGAATATGTTCTATAATCGTGTCTTCATGCTGTATATGCGTAATTTACTCACATTTATGGAAAACGAATGGCATGAGGTACTACAATAGTTCAAAACATTGATTTGAAATGTTTTTTAAATAGAAATCATATTATCGTTAACTCTTATCCCTCATGTAATCAAAATGTATGTGTCATAGACAAAATCAGTGTCAGTGTCAATCACGAAATGGGCAACTCCATGCTGTAAACATGATTATTTCTGCAGTCAAAATTGGTGTGTGTGTGTGTGTGTGTGTGTGTGTGTGTGTGTGTGTGTGTGTGTGTGTGAGACTTTTTGGTCGTTTGTAGCCAGCCTCAAGTGGACACTCAGTGAACTGCAGTTTTTTTGCACTTCCTCATTAACTTCAGTTTTCAACACTGGAGGTTGCCACTTGACAAAGACAATTGGTTTAATCATACACTAGATGTGATACTAACATGATACATAAGTAACACTCTATATAACCAAGCCAGAAGACAAACCCTGTCGCCTTGCTAAAAGTCCCATGTTTGTTTGACTCATCCATCACTCATGAACACTCAACTAGTGGCCTTCTAGCTCTGCTCACTGCATCCTCTGACTTCTATGCAACTGTTACGATTTCAACTTAGGGACCCAAGTGCAACAGACAAACACAGTGGTTGGCGTAAGGGGTGTTTATTGTCCAAAAGTAAAGTATCCAAGAAGAGAGGTTGAGGCTGGCAGGTAACTAAGGCAAAAACAAAGACAAATATTAAATTCTTCAGAAACTAACAAAGAAACTACAGGTTCTCAAAGAAGCAGACGCTGCAGGCTTGATCATGGAATTGGAAACAGGTGAGCAGCAAGGAGGAGGTGGAGAGTCTTGACCAGGTAACGAGGAGGCAGGACCAGAGAGTGATTAGTCACACAAACAGAACTAAAGAGACACAAGTGGGGCTGGGGAAACACAGGGAAACACAGGAAAGTCTGAGGTTGCAGCCAAGGCTGTAACAGCAACATTAAAAAATAATCTACAAATGACCCTATTTTAGATCATTCAGGCCACTGGCCAAGCCATCAAAATGTAAACGTGTGGATTTAATGAAGGGCTCATTGTGTAGTCCAAACCAAGTTCACAGACTCCATGGCAACAATGCTTACTTCTCTGTCATGTCTTCAGAGAACTATGGGAGATGCAAGAACGCCATTATCCCAAACAGACAAAAGAGGGTAATTTACAAACAAAAAGTCAGGCTGATTCTCATGGTCGGAGTTTAAAAAGAAAAGAGGATGACGTAAATACAAACCACTCCGCATTATAACACTCTTGAAACAAACATTACAATTATAATGTTAAATTTCCCATAAATCCAAGTGGAGCATGGTTTTCTCTGTGTCCTTTAAGGCACAGAGATAAATGATAATATGTGGACGGATGTTATAAAGGCAAAAGGAGACTTGTTATTGTTGTCTTGTTATTCATAGGTTATGTCCTCTCCCAATAATGTTTCCTTTTGAATGTGAACACCTGCTGCTGAAGACAGCCAGCTGAACCTCTCAAATGTGAAGAAACCATGATATGCATGGCATATTGAAAGTACTCATGCAAACTGTGTGTGAATGAAACAATTTCTCCTGCTTAGTAACAGCGACTTAACCCTGTCTCTGAGTGAGTCTCGTGCTTTTTTGAGTGATTTAGACAGAAACGTGCACATTTTCCTGTGAGGGAGTGTCAGGCCTGCTTACTGTCATTTAGAATGACCTTGTCACTCGCACTTGGCAGATCTTTGAATTACATCCCACAGCTCCCTCCCTAATGCTATCATTACCATTATTAATGGGACATGACACAAGTCATTGCCACACATAACACTCTCCCACTGCCGACGAGTAATGGCTTTCCTCTGATGTAATGCAGCCGCTTTCTTAGTTAGTGTGTCAGGAAGTCAAATATTGAGAGTGCAATACTTGTGCTTCAGACTTAATGCGAGCGGTACAGAGGACTTCTCACACAGGCAATAAAATCCAATTTCATTTGTGGGTGTGTGGCTGTGAATTAAATGCCCCCATCTGTAATTTGTTTCAAACACTCCGGCTTTACCAATATTATCTGGACACTGATTGAAAAGGTGCCGCTGTCCGTGATGCTGAAATTCATCTGTGGCTGTGCAGTCTGCAGCACTGTGGTCAATGTCTCTGCAGGGTTTGCTTTGTCCAACTGTAAATCATTCCTGATTGCATATAAATTATGCAGCAGCTCTGATATTAAATGGCTCTTTATATATGGAGTGGAATTAATCATAAAAACAGTACCTTATAGCTGTATTTACTGTGCATCTTTGTTTCGAATCTCGCTCACTGAACATCAGTAAAAGGATAATAATGTTCTTGTTTTCCTGCATATTTTCTAAAAATGTAGAATGGAAAATTCCAATTTATAAAGTGAACCATTATATCTGTGCTGCAACAAGTATTGAGAAGGCATTTTTTTAGTGTTCTTATTGTTTGCACTATTTGAATTGCATTTATTGAATGGAGCAATTTTGTGAGATTTGACTTCTGCTTTTTATTTAAATTAGCTTACAACAACAAAGTCTGACAGAAACCAGTAAAGAGTTTCTATTATTATCACCCTTTTCCACCTTTTCAAACAGCCCCTTGAGGTCTAAATTAAATTCAGTGTGTTCTCAATTATTTTCACATAACTAAATTGTCTTGGGATTTCAAAAATAAAAGTTTGCCCGTGCATTATTTTAAGCGACTCTTCGAGGAATAGATTTCCCTGGTTCAGGCTGTTTAATTCTATCCTCTCGGATGGTGCTGTCTCTGCATGGAGAGCTTTGTGTGAAGGATAGGGATCTTTTGTTCATTGTTGCGACCATTGCATTTGAAGCCTCGTTATACATCTTAATGGCTACGGCTGCTATCTATTCCGTGTCATGCTAAAGGTCAGATCAGCATTTTAATGTGCTGTTCTCCTGCCTCTGACCCGTATGCAAACCTCGGTCACTCGGATCAGAGCCACATGCCATGTTCAGTCGGCCACAGGATATCTAAATCTACTTTAATGTAAACACAGATTGTTTCATTAATCCTTGACATTTGTCTGGGCACCCGTTGCAAAGATCACCAGCAGTAGCTGAGGCTGACTTCTACAAACTTTATCATATCTCCATCATAACTGCTTTAGTTGAGCAGCTTTTCGAAGAGAAGTTTGGCACTGCAGAGAAACTGTCAGGACATTGTATCGAGGTGACAAGTACACATTTGTTTGATTGTTACCACTACACAGTGAGAGATGTAACAGATGAGTAGCGTACCACACGGTACAATACAAAATGTTACGACGCCGAACGATAGGGTAGGATACAATACAAAAAGATACGTCACAGTGGGGTAAGGTTAGCTGCACAGCCCTGCCTTAATGTCTGTTCCCCCTCCAGAAACACAAATAAGCTTGCTGAGGTAAAGTGATGGACTGGGCTGCAATTTATTTGTGTCCCACTGGAATTTTGTGTTGTCACTTCACAGCAACAGGCCATTATTTTTATATGGATCACCTACACCAATTTCAACCCCAAGAATGATGCATGAGAAAATAATGAATGTGAAGATGTTCTGTGGGTTTCATCCTTTCTTGCTTTTGCATTTCTTTCTTTTTACAAAAAATAAAGAAATATCCCAAAACGGATAACTGAGCTTGGATTAGAAACACATTAAAGAGGTGACCATGACTTTGACACAGTTTGAGAATTAGTGTCAGCACAATAGTGTTAGCAGTGGCCTTGTAAGGTTGAACATATCAGTAATGATTCCCCAACATAATATGGGATTATCATCTCCTGAAGCATGTTACTTAGCTCACTGCAGGCCATGCTTAATGAGCACAATAAACGTTTCCATGAGATGCTGATCTGTTCCTCATACTGTAGGTTAGATGGCTGCATCAGAGGGAACATGGTGTGTGTTCTAACACAAAGGGTTTTGACTCGATCGTTGTTCACTTCCTCTTTTTTTTTGATCATTTATGATGTACATTTCTTGCATGACTTTAAGATCTATTTCTTTGAGTATTTTATATGACAAATGGAGTTCTGAACTTCTGGGGTGTTTACATAAAAGACTTTTTGTATTATTTATAATTGAGGGCTAAATCACACGTGCATCCACACACAGTTTAGCTGTTGAATTACTTTTTGTCGGTTTGTCGCCTGGCTCGGTTTCAGCCTCAGTAAAATAAGGAATGAAGCTCCTTTTTTCCTTGCTTCAGAGCCTGGCTGCCACTCCAACACAGTAATTACCTCGTCCTTCTTTACTGCTAATGAGAAGGTAAAATATGAGCTTCTGGCAACTGCAGTCATTTGCGACCCCAGCTCGCTCCCGGCAGAAGTAGAGAGGGAGAAAGAGAGAGACTAATTTCTACCCAGAAGCCACCACTGAATGATGCCATCCATCCTCGACCCACCTGTACAAGTTATCCTGGGTTACCCTGAGACTGTGTTTCAGAAACGCTGGACTTACTTGGATAACTACTTTGCTGGAGTGAACACTTCCCAAATAAATAAAAGAGACAGACCCTTTTTGTTTCCCCCTAACCCTGGCATGTTAGACCACGCTGTCATTAATACTGCGAAGTGGATGTGCTCTTACACGTTTTCTTATTACTGACCTGTGACCCACCAAAGTAATGCAATGTGAAATGCTTCTTGGCCTTGGAAGTGCAGCAAAGTTACTACTATAGGCAGCATGTTTTGTAGGCACACTAATATTTGTGCTCATATTTGTAGCTTTCAACGCAGCATATACACACTTGTTAATCAATCCTTTACACTTTTCACTTCACTTCTGGGGAACCCTAATCGTGGTTCTTTGAACCAGAAATGACCATATTTGAATGACTGTGTAGCATATCCAAGGCAGGCTGTCATTGTAGCAACTTGTCAATCACAGGTAGTCATGCCCAGGAGAAACCGGCTTTATTATCAATTTTACTAACTTAGACCCTCATTTACAAATGATCTATTTATTTTTGAAAAAATACTTGGAGTTATAGCAACTGATAGCACAAACACACTGGGACACGTTTTAGTGACACGACTTTGCCTGAGTCACCTCCTGCATGCCATTAGCGAGTATGGAGGCTTAAGCTACTTTAGTGTTATGCTACATAGACTGTTTATGTTTATTTACTTCCACCCTGCACTCACATCCCAATAACATTGCTTGAACATGCTTAGAATACCAAAGCTATGCATACCAACTCACTGATGCCAAACATTTGTAGTTCACTCACTTTTCTGTGAGATCAGTGAACAGCCAAGTATTGCTAGAGACAATTGATGTGTTGTCTAATTTTTGAATCCAACAAAGCCTTCTCCTTTTGCATAGTTCTGATCTTTTATGCACTTCAAAGCCCACTCAGTTTCATAAAAATGTTATACTATTAAGAGAGGCCTCTATGTATGATTTAAGAGTTACAATAGATGGCCTCATTGTGCAAATCTGACTTAAGTGTGATCTCTCAAAGGCACCTTTCACCTCCTATCTGCAGCAAAACATGAACATTCAAATATCATCAAAATGAAATGCACGCTTTATAGGCCCGTAAGACTCTTTATTCACCAGGCAATTCATATTTCCATGTCATCACTGCTCTCTTCTATTCCATTATCATTTTTTATCTGATAGGAAACAAATCAAGGGTTTTCCTGTGTCAGGAACAAAAGCCATTTTCGTGTTGAAGGTTATAGAAAAGCATAGTAACGTAAGGGAAAAGATTATATTGGTGCCCTTCTGGTAGGCTCCAATGTCACACATGAGGAGACAAAGAATTTCATCACACTGGAAGATTTTTTTTTTTTTTTTGATGGTGGTGGTGGTGGGGGGATCGGGTATCGGATACATTTTATTCCCTCTGTGAAGCTTTGAATTTGCTATAAAATCTTTGAGATTGATTTTAAAAACTTACCACAGGGGTGCAAAAACCCAATCAATTGAAAAAACAGCAAGAGACGTCGAAAATGTATTAGCAATAATAACAGATTGCTGAACTCATTGCATCCAGCATGACTATTTTAGCGGAAATGATACAGCCAGGGTGTGGAAAAAAATAAATCCATTTCAGAGGATCATGAAATGCTAATGTTTACTGGTTTTACAGACACTTCCATTAGAAAACCATTAGCATGGTGATTACTATGATTAACTCAAAATTGACTCACTGCATCAATTCACTGATTCCACTGACCACAATGCAATGCAATAACAAGATGACTTGCTTTCAGTCGGTCCAACGAACTTCACTCTCAGGCTGTGCAGTAGAGGGATTAACTGGAATTAGAAAACACTGATTGGAAGATGCAACATGTCAATATGATGTTTTTGCAATAAACCTATTGGTCTGACCTTTAGGTTTGACAGAAAGGATTTCAGTTCAGCCAATGCAATTACAGCCACAAAACACAGTGCTCTTATTGGAACTATAAGGATGTGACTCCGGGTCTCAGGGGCGACTACTTCTCTTAATTTAGGTGCACTTCTTGAACATGTTTTTTTTTCTAGGGTGAATTGTAGTCCAATTTTCAGAGGTCACCGAATACCAACTGTAGACTTAAACTTCATTGTCTCTAAAGGAACATTTTCCAACTGCAAGGAAAGCACTTCCAAAATAGGATAAAGGTGTGCCGACACAGGTACATTAACCTCAAATCGTGAGGAAATTTTTAAAGATTAAAATATGGGGAATTATTTATGGTCTGAAGGGGGTGCTGAAAAGGAGAGCTAGTAAAATAAAAGACTGCTTTGTAACTTTTTGAATGTCGTACAGTAATCGAAACCGACAGTATGACATTTGCACCCGCTTCACACAGAAATTGACTGGGCTCCAGGAGGGACTTTAAACTTGAATTAAAATCTATCTCTCCCCTTTATTTGATTCCAGGCTTTTAACCCCACCTTCTAACCTGGCCTTTCAGATCAGCGATAAACTCTTTTCTTTTGCAAGTTGAAGAAAAGTAGCTGCCCGTTACAGGCCTTTAGTGCTTATACTTGTGCACAAACGGATTATTATATATACTACTTTTTTGTTGTTGTTTTCTGCATTGCAAGTCTCCCAAGGTCTGCAACCCAACCAAATTAAAGCATGAGACCTCTGGCAGGCCGAGCCATTTTGTATCCCCTCCCTTTATATTTCAGAGCCTGCTGTATGCACTCAAAGCCTTTCAATGAGTTCTCCCTGACCTGCCACTATACAGTACTTCTTCCAGTGCAGTCATACGCAAGCACCCTTCTGAAAAATAATTGGTCATATGTGTTGATGATTTGTCATCGTCTTGGCTCAGAGTGAGGAAGTGTGAAATGGGCTGATTAAGGTTGGTAGCACACTGAATAGAAAAGTTGACAGTTTCGGTCAAACAGCTGCACTTTGCATTTAAAACCAAATCTAACATCTTAGTGATACTTTACATCGACATTTTGGTAGCAGAGGCTCCATAGCTGAAATCAGTGTATAATTGAAATATAAACATGTGCTGTTTACACTTATTTGGGTCTTTGTTGTTACCCATCTGCTGCTTTTAGCAGATTTTTGTAAATTTCTTACGGCTAATTAAAAGTTAATACGCTTTAAAAAGAAAAGCCATGTTCCCAGAGAACCTGAAAAGGTGACAAGTCCTTCAAAACAAAATGTTTCTCACTGAACTGCAAAGCAGCTCCGCCCCCACAATGCCTGTAATTAAATTGGAGCTTGTTCATCATTGTACTTTAGCATTGTTCAGACAGCAATCAATTAACTGCAAGTACCTCATCTGTCCTTGCCTTTTATCCTGCTGTTTCTCCAATTGACTGAAAGGCCGAACACGTTGTTGAAGTTCTGAATAAAAGCAATATTGAAGGAGTCTGTTTGGAATTAAATAGTGAAGGGCAGTGGCTGTTTGCTGCTGAAAGAAGTCTACATTGACGTAGATGGAAGTGTTTGTACAGTCAGTGAAAATCTGCAGTGTCATATTAGCTTTTCCCATCCACCCGAGTGAGGAATTTTCTGAAATGACTCCCTATATTCGACATCACACTTCTTCACATCATATATGTAGTGCACCATATGCTGTCATCTCAATGCAGTTGATTTATTTGCCTTAATAACTGTGTGTTGGTTTGAAGTTGGAGGCCGAAATTGTGCTTGCTAAAAGTTGCCAAAAACTACCGTAAATTCCGGACTATAAGCCGCTACTTTTTTCTCACACTTCGAGCACTGCGGCTTCTACTCCGGTGCGGCTAATGCATGGATTTTTTTATGGGGGACAATGAGCTTCTGCCGCAAAAACATTTGACTTCGTCACGTCGGATCTTAATATCAGTCATTTTGCGCTTCATGCACGCACCCTCATGATGGAAAACACACGGAGAAATACAGCTTTCAAGTTAAAGGCGATCGAGCTGGCTGTCAAAGAAGCTAACAGAGCTGCTGCACGTTAAGATGACACTGACAGCGACAACAGAGACTGAGGAAGTGAGTAATGAAGTCATTCTGAGGCAGTGAATGGATGGACTTTTTCTTGTGAAATATATTACGGTCATCTTTTTCATCAGCCGTGTTACAGACACCGTCGGCTAGGCTTCGTATTGTAACGGTTCATGTTTAAAGTCAGTAGTTGATAATGTGTTCATAATTCCGATTATGTGGAGAGTCAGTGAATGCAACAGCGAGAACGTGTTGAGTGGCTGTATGAGAGAACGCTGGGGGAGAGAGTTGGATTGTTACGGCAAGTTATGTGTTGCTCTCTGCTGTAAACGGCGTGGTCACGGCCGACAGTGATCGGGTGAAATAGCTCTTGTTATAGCGTGGACACCTGCGGCTTATAATCAAGTGCGGCTTATATATGTACAAATACATTTATTTACTTATTTTTAGCCGGTGCGGCTTATATCCAGGTGCGCTCAATAGTACGGAATTTACGGTAATCTTGGTGGACATCAGAACAATGCTGGAAGTCTTTTGCCACCCGTGATAATCAATTCAGTTTTGTTTCTGGAATAATTAGACTTCTGTCAGAGCATTTTGGATGAATGTAGACACTCAGAAAAGGCAATTACGAGCTTTGTTTTGAAATTAGAAAAATATCCAAAGTCGTCTTTCAATCCAAAAAATGATTTTAAATATCAGAGTTGTCTGAAAAAAAGTCTCTTTTTAAGTTTCTAAGCTAATAATTAGCAACAAACAACAGACTACAGCCTAAATAGAATGATGCTTAACATGCTGATGATTGTGCCGCTTTTGGCTTTTTTCAACCATGTCGTAACTTTTTTGAAGAGTCTTGAATCATAGATTTGACCATTTGTTCATTGAAATTCAAACATAGTTCAGCTGATTATCCATTAACTAACATTTTTTTTCTTTTCAAAAGGAAACATTAATTTTAAAACAAATTTCATGGCAACATTGCAGATATTGCCGAAACATTTACTTGGACAATTCTCAAAATGATCAAACCCATGGAGGAACAAAAGAAAAAGTCAAACGATAAGTGTAGTCTCTTTGATTCATTCTGGGAACATTTTTGAGATAAAGTATATTAAATTGGACTGTTCAGCACAAGAGACAATGTTTTATGCCTCACATTAAAATCTCTAGAGCAGCTTGCTAACATGGATTAAAATTCTCCAAGTTGTACTTCTCTGCTGAAATTTTTGAACAGACAGGTTTGAACTTTTGATCCCAAAGGGACATGTATGCTTGTTTTGTTTCTTATTATATGTGGGAGTTGAAGAGGTTTGTATTGAAATTGTTAAAACATTTCTATCCTTTCACAGCACCGTCTGTCTGCAGGGTCAACGACTCATTGAGTATTGTATTTATTCTTTATGTATTCTTGAAGTCTAATTATCATCATTCCAGTTTGCTTTTGAATTGAAATAGCAGACAAAAAAACAGAAAAGAAAAATGGTTTCGTTTAGTGCGAGGCCCCGTACATCGACAGCCTGATGAAACCTCGGCGCTATAAAGCAAAGCAGATCAGAAAATGACATCTCCCTATTCAGATTGAATGATTTCTGTCAAGGCCTGCGTGTGGAAGGCGCACGCTCAGAGCCGCTCGTACAGAAGGCTAACCACACGTAGATAAGGCCGAGACCGACTGGTGACACGCCTGGCTTGGAAGGAAAAGCAAATCATTCGGGACAATCTATTCCCTCCGTTGCCAGTCACTTCACTACCGTCAATTCAATACCGGCTGCTCTGGAGCAACACAGTGGCCCCTGAATACCATTTCCATATAATTATTCCGACACAAATAGCCGACTGCTTGCTGTTTCATCAACCTTTTGGACCACATGCTGGAAAATAAAAAAATAAAAAAAACAAACTTCTACAGCAAATATATTGATGGGGTGAGGAAAAGCTAATGGGATGGGGTGGCCTGCAAATGGCGAACAGGAAGTGCTTTGTCGATGTGGCCGTGTTTGTTGTTGGATGGGATGACCCTCACTTGGAGGGACATTCGTCACTTTGTGGGCAACGACAGCCACAGAAAGAAAACGGGACACAGAAGAGGGGCCAAAATAAAGAGATATACAAAACGTTAGTGCCGTACATTTGCAGATGATTGTGTCAGTGTCGTGCCTATGACTGAATCAAAACAGCTATAGTGTTATTAAGTATAACATTACTTCCAGCGTGTGATTTGTCTTCATACATAACTTCTACAATAAGCAAAAGTGATTACAGAGATAGCAACAGCACATTGTTTTTGTATGTTTTTGTTTGTTTATTTTCACATGCAAACATGCATTGTTTAATTCAAGGTTAAACTCTCTCTGTTTTTATACTATAATGTCAGTGTCTATTCAAATTACGTCGTCAGAGCAAAGCTTGTCATGCATTGTTACGTGACAGTGAATGGGTGTGTAGTTTGTAAGTCAGATGTGATCAGTTACTGAGCGGTCATGTTATCCGACATGGCCGAGTGTTAGTCTGTACCACAGAGGTCCATGCCTGATCCAGTCGTGACTTTATCGTTCAGCTGATTCAAAAAAAGCCTTGGTGCTAAACCTGCTATCATCACACATGTCTGTGTAGGTCCCAGTGGTGCAGTGTTCACTGGCTTTAAGACGCTTCTGTATTTGAAGTCATCCTCTCCCTGCACTCAGTAGTCCGGGCACTGACCAAGCTCACCAGCTTATGGCAACAGGTGAGCAATCTGTACATCTTAATAACTCAAGGTCATAACACAAGAGCTGAGGTAGAGCAGCTGTAACCCCATGAAAGGAAAATAAATCTGAAATATCTTCTCCTTCGAATCCAGTTTCACCACAATCGAGTTACTACTTTCCATCTTTGCATGTATTCTCCTGATCCAGTGTTTATGACCATGTGGGCAAGTGTGAGTGTCAAGTACATTAATGACATGCAGCTTCTACTATAGTCATTTGTTTTAATTCTACATTTGGTTCATTCTGTAGGATGTTGTGAAAAAAATATTATCAAATTGTGTTGCTCTATGTATGAATATGCTTCACTGGGCTTTAATGTAGTTCTTTTTTTGTTTATAGCATGAATGAAACATGAGCTTAAACGTTGGGAGAAAGTTCACTTTACAAACTCTTGTCCACTCATCAAGACCAGCGACTCTCTGCCTCAGCCGCTCCCCTGCTGTGAAGTTAAAAGCATTCCACATTTCACCGCCTCACTGCCGTGACTAACGCTTTTATCAACCTAAACGCCCTTTTCATTTTCTTAACATATAATTTGAGTTTAAAGCAACACTCTCGTCTGTCATTCATCAATTTGTTTGGAACGACATGGGTCCACAACTCAGCCCCCTTAATGAAACTTATCAGAATATCTTTGTAACATTTTATAAGAGGGCAATGTGATCTGCAGCCTTCCACTTGGGTAAATGTCAAATCAATGTTGGAAGAAACTCGAGGAATTAAAAAAACCCAAAAAACCCTTTTTCTTTTATTATTAAAACTAACGTGTTTTATGAAAAAGAAATTCTCCTCTATGAAAAAGAGAAGTATTTCTCTGCGTTTGTTTGAAGACTACATGGCCTTCAAAAAATTAAAGCCAATGGAGCATGATTTATAAAAAAGGATTATGTATTATTTTTTTGGAGATGCTTGATTCCTTTAATGCAGCTTGTGTCACAGGGGTCCATGTTCTTGAGAAGAGACTCCTGATAATGCACCAATTTTAGCCATCTATTGCTTACATCAATGCAAGTGCAACGTGTCGGTCTCATTGATAGCATTATGTCTTAAGCAGACTGTAAAAATCTTTATCTGTTCTTTACGTCCTGTGATGTTGACCTTTCATGCTGTGAGACCATTTGGTTAACATTTCAAGGCAAACACGTTGATTCTGCAGCAATAAAAATAAAAGAAATGAATCGGGACAAATTCTTCACAGGTCATCATTCGTATGTAAATTGGACCAAGCACACTGTGTACGACAGTTTGTAAAACATCTATTAGCTGATTACCCAATTGGAAGGTTGCAGCAGTGATTGAAGGCATCGTGAGTCAATACTTCTCAGAGTCAATAATGTGTTTTTACTTCTTTTTGGGATATTAAATCACCACCTGTCCCTAGAGTTACAAAAGCACAAAACAAATCTAGAAATAGTGTTAACTTAGATGATAAGTGAGGGAAATCGTGAACCTAATGGTGTGACCAACAATGTGAACAAACAACTGTTTTGTTTTCTGCATCACCATGAACATTAAGCCCTGATCCTGACGACCAGTGTACAGGCTTTATATTTAACCTAAATGTAATGCTAAAGTCAGGGCCGTGTTACTCGACCGTTTTTTCTACCTCACCTTAGATTGGATCCATCACACCACAAAACTGCAACACCGCAATGTGCTCAGTCAGTGTTACACGTGCAACAGATCGTGTTTGCATATAAGCATGATCTCCCTCTCCATCAACATCTTTGCCTTCCCTGGAAACACGCGCACACACACACACACACACACACACACACACACACACACACACACACACACACACACACAATTATGTGCTCCAACATCATTCACAAACACTCTTTCCTGGCAGTCATTAGGGTCCCATGAGCTCTTTTGCTTGTAGCACCTCAGTCTCGTAGATCTTCTTTGCCAATAATCGTCATAATTGATGTTTCTCTTCTAAGCCTCTAATGATGTTTTTAGTATTTATGGTTATAGACGGCCGGGCGAGCTGATTCATAATAGTTTCTTCCTGTTCCTTTATTGGCATGGCGTTTTCTCACATTCACATCAGTAAATTAATTTTGACCTCGCGATGCCGTATATCACAGCAAACCACTGCACGGCGTCTCCCTGTGACCAGGTTTTCTTTAGCTGTTGTCGTAAAGAATGGTTTATTGATCCTCGCTGCTGACGCTTTAATAAGTGCTTTGCATAACAAGTGTTTTACTGCAAGATAAATCACGTGGGCTGGCAGCAGGCTGTCAAACGCACAAGTACACACACATATGTAGACATAAAGCAGGGGAGGGATGCAGAAGTGAGTGACCAGTGTTTGCTTTTCTAAACACATTAGTCCATTAAAAAATAGACAGAAGGCAGAAAGTAGATCCATTGGATGTGCTTGAAACCCAAATTTACATTACCTTTCTTACTATGTCATATAGGCTCTGATACACATAACAGTGAGCATCTTGGTTTTCTCCAAATTCCCCAAAAAACTGAGCTACCTACTATTTATTCAGTCGTAGTAAGCTATTCAGCATTAGCATTGTTGGCGGGCCAAAATCGACAGTTGAAGGTGATTTCATGCATCTGCAGGTGTTAAATAACAACTGAGGTTTTGTATCTGAGTCTGACAGAGATTCTGGCTCCTATTCTGTGATCTATTTTTGACAACTGGAGTAAAATGTTGACAGCATACTGTAAGTTTAGCCTCATTTAAGTTTATGTTTAGCGAACACCATAGAGTTATCAATTAGCATTAAAGCTTAAAGAAAAAACAACATGCCAACACCACATATCATATGAACTGGAACAAAGTATTTGAACTCACCATTTAGGGACCACATTCATTGAGTTTTAAGCAACCAAAAGAAAAAATGAACAGACACGTGTTTCATGTTTATCAAAGCGGAAAACATCGACCCTCACTCTTAAAATACACATTACTTTAAAACACTTAAGTAATGACCTGCCTGTTGTCGGCATGCTGGACAACACCAGCAGTTCTGATAGGAACAGGAGGAATTCAATCAGGGAGATCCATGGCCCTGAACTGGGGCCCCTGAGTGAGATCGATGGCCTGAGAGACAGGTTGCGAAGGGGTCAGCTCCCCTGGTACAGTGTTTTATCCTCGTCCTGTTGCCACTCCTGTTAAGGGCGGGTGGAGAAGGAAAGGGAAGCCAAAAGCTGCGTTGCATCCTGGTCCCAGAGGCAGACCAAGCCTACGACAATAATATCATTTTATGTCAGCCATGAGTGAAAGTTTCTCCAACTTGGGGCGGGCTGATTGATGGCTGTTGTAAATCAGACCTGAAAGTGCTGCATGGGGTTTTATAGCTTGGGGAAATGATGCAAGTTGTATACAACTCTGCCTAACCCTTCTATACTTTAAGCTCCTCTTACTATTCAAGGATTTCGTGCTTTCAAAGTAAAATAGATGCCTACACTGCGAGGACCAATATTCTCTAAAGATGAATTTGTCGGAGCTCTAAGGCCCAAACACTTTTTTATTTTATCAAGTTAAAATGAAATAAAAACCTGTAGACATTTAAAAAAACAAGCCAAGTTGTCTGGTTGTGCGATATTATCATAATTTGAGCCATTACGTCCAAGACTGAATTACCAACATAGCAAATGAGGCAGCTGCTCTAGGGACCCAAGAAGCTCCAGGAGCGCTTCATGTCAATTAGGTTTTTTTAATATGATTGAGTCAAATTTGTTAGGGAATTTGGAGCAGTGAGGATCAACTAATGAGGGTTATTTCATTTTGTGGCTGTGTCCTCCTGTCCAGAGTCTCTGTGTCAAACTGTCGTCTAAAGAGCTATTCTGCTTTGGTCTTTTTTCACTTATCAGAATAAAGTTCAAGTTGAAAGCAAATAAATACATGACAGTGATGAAATGACTTGGTCACAAATTGCCCAGAGCTTGGCACATTGGGGTCAGACTTTTTGACACAATAGACATTTTCTTGAAATGGTTGCCTTGGATCTTGCAGAATTATGGATGTAATTAAAAAAAAACAACAACAATCTGGAACCATGAAACAACAAAGATGACAATCTTTAGATGGCACAACATTGCTGAAATCATCTATTTAATCATGTCCATTCATACTACATCAGAATTGACACATACAGTACATCTTGTTTGTCCTCTTATTAACCTGCTCTTGATTCTGTAGCTTTGGAGGTTGCGGCTGTAGAATTTTAAGTCTTTACACTGCAGGCTACTTCTTAAAAAACATTTCTTCTTGTCTTCTCCGTCTAAGCACACTGCTTTTAAAGCCATAAAGATCAAAGACATAAAATGTGAAAATGCCGAACAAACGGTTTCATTCTCAATTTCAATTTGCCCGATCAATCTTGGAGGCTGTAGTAAAGTCTTAAGAAAAGTTTTAAAAAGTGTCATTGTGGGATTCCTTTGAAAGACTAAAATGAGATGTTGATTGAGTGATCAATAGTAACAGCCTTCCTTTGAAATGATCGCCAACACAGAAATTTGGATCGAACCGTCTGAGATGTTAAGACTAAAAAAAGAGGGCTCATATAATCCATCAAGCAGCCGAGAAAAATAGCAGACAAGGTGAAAGAAAAGTGAATAACAATTCAAAAATAACACTAGAAATATTGATCTGTGTGCGCGTGTGTTCATATCTGTTAGGTGATGTGTCTTCAAAGAAAGAAAGAACACAGACGCTGTAAGAAAAAAACATTGAATAATAGTCGTGAAGCTGGATATGTGAGCAATAGTATGTTTTTATCACTATCATTCTGAAATACTGTGTTTGTACACACTACAACGGCCCACCACCAAACAAAGGAAGCTGTGATTTGTCTAAGGTTACTAAAGGTAAGGCGTGTCGCTGCTTATTCAACTGATGTTACGAGGAGGTGGGAGAAAAAATGTTGGATTTTTGAAGAGTTTGTGACTTACCTTTTTTTTTCAAGATGTATTTTTGGGCTTTGTGCCTTTATTGGAGAGATAGGACAGTGGATAGAGCTTTGACACGCAGGAAAGTAGCCAAAGGTCAGACTCGCACCCAGGCTGCCCACCTGGAGGACCACAGTGTCCACACGTGCGGTAGATTAAAAGAGGCATTAAAGCTAAAAAACTCTTTGTTATATATGTATACCCCTTACAGTCACCTACTCAAACTACTCAAGCACACTGCTTTTTTAAATATTATTACATTTTGAATGAAAAAAAACATATTTAAATTTGTTCATGAAAAATAAATACTTGTGTTATTTTAAGCAGTTTAGTTTGAATATTTCTTTTAAAGTCAGCTATTTCAATGTTAATCCATTAAACTGAATTTGAAATAAATATGAATCTAAATTTTAAAGTTTTTATTCAGTTATTCAGTTCAACAGACAGAAATGAATGAATATTACTGCCCCTCCTGAGAAACAGAAGTAAAAGAGATCTTCAAAAAGAGACGACCATCATTGTTAGATGTTTTTTGCGCTTTGTCCTGTATTTATACTGTTGATACAGGTGGACTTGCATTTCTCAAAGTGCTCTCCTTTGTGTCCCTGTTGAACTTGGTTTCCATTCAGCCAGTATGTATGATGCTGTGCTGCTCATCTTTTGCGCTCAGAATTGCTATTTAAGCAGGATCGATAAATAGCTACTCCAAACCTTTCGTTCAGCTCTAAATGAGCTCTTGTAAAATCATTGTGTTGTTGTTATTTTTCTGATGATATGCACTAGTTTTTGAAGGAGACCTTAACCTGAACGTATCGCACATCATTCTGGTTCCTCTCAGCCTGAACCACGTTTTCGGTCCGTACATGTTGTTCTCTCTAGCTTGTGTACTGTCAACAGATCAGAAAGAGTTTATAGTCTAAGACATTATATAAAACAAATAGATGGACTGCGGGAGAGGAAATGATAAAGGAAACTGCACCTAAGAGCTGAGGTAGTTACTGATGACTTGCAGCCTCTTAATATCAAACAGTGACCTGCTGTTGTTTTGCTGTGTTCTAATTAATTTCAATCGTTTCATTTTACTGATTTAAGAAACCTTGGGGTTGTGCAACCTTGTTAAAAAGGCAGCACTTGGTTTACAGACCCTCGTTAGGCATCAAAATAATATTAAATAACATTTGGTACTGTAGCAAATTGCAAAATCAAGATAAAATCCAAGAAATAACAATATGTACAAATCATACTCTCTGTGGCTCTGTTTTTATTGCATGCTTCAGCCTGTGGTGCTTTAGTAAAGCTGTTTCAGTTTCATATTTGATATATTATAAACAGATGTTGCAATAAATTAACTGCGTGAGCGGGAAATCAATATATTTTTACTCACTGCTTACTATACTGCCACTTTTAAATTTGATTGATCACTTTTCTTGTGATGAGTCAGTCGTCTCTCAGTTCATGACTGTAAGCAGTGTCTTTCTATATGGACGGTGTTTTCAGAAGTTAAATTGGAGCCAGGTGTAATTTGACTGCAACATTTTATTTTCAATGAAACATTGTCTCAATGCAAAAATGTTGTTTGGCTTTAGTTTATGTTTATCTGATTACAATACACATAAATGCACGTTTTTTTAATTTTTATTTTGTTTCACATGGAACACAGCTAACACAATTCCTGGTATAAGTGCCCCTGTTTCTGTTTTTCATCTTTTTTAGATCTTTCAGAGGAAATTGCTTCAAGAGTGAGCTCGGTCATTATTGCACTTAAATTCAAATGCAAACGCTTTCAAAAAACACAGGGCCATTAAGTCACAGTGATAATTTCCCCATTTTGATGATCTCTCTCTCCATCTTTCAGAGTCACACAGGTAACCGTTTAGCACACACAACCATGGACTCACACACACCTCTGCCAAGTCATAATCTATCTCACTGCATCTGGCGATATGAGGAAAGCTGACTTTTCCACATCAAGATGAGTATGAGGGGGAGGAAAGGTATTATCAGCCCCAGAGAAAGATAAGAGTTACCTCGTTGGACCAGGACTCCTGTGTAAAAAATCCAAAGGTCACCTGAGCTTGACTTCACAGCAGCCAACATGGAGACGCTGAAGGTCAGGGAGATTGCTGGGGCAATCCATCCACAAGAATGACATCTTTAGTTTCCCGTTTTTGGATTCTTTGATGCAACATGTTTGCAAGGCTTGGTATATCAGCAGGTTTTTGTTCATGCCAAATAATTCATAAGGATTTTTCTCACGAGAGAGGACAAAATTACAACTGTTAACCATCTCGAGAGGTGACCAAGGGAATGAGAGAGGCAGGGACATTTAGTAAAAGTCCATCTGAAGCGGGGCAGCAAACCAACCTGCTTGTGTCAAGTCGCTTAATGATTCTAATGGAGCTAAGGGACATCACCTATGTAAGTGATGGGATAAGTGGGGACCCTCGGCACCACAGTATCCAGGTATAATCATGAGGCCTTTGAAGCCAATAGCATAAAAATATACACTATACGGCTCAGCTATGAAATGGATGTAAACAAACACTGCAGCAAAAATAATTTGGATGATACGAGTAGCAAAGCTTTTTTAAGTTCACAGTGTATCCAGCATGTAAAGGAGGAATCAACAAAACACATGGCATGTGTTAAACCTAGATGTGAATGAATTGAGCTATGCCAGTTTTTTTTTTACAGAAATGTAGTTCTTAACATATTATTAGCTATTCAGCTTGAATACAGTCCAAAAATAGGATTCACTTTGTCAACTTTTGTACCTTCACATCAGGCATTCTTGTAGTGTTTCTTTGAACCACAGTATGGCCCATTTACTCCCTTAGTGCAGTTTGTTTGTGCAGCATAGGTCATTCAAAACAAATAAATAACCACACTGAAAGGTCTGACAGTGCAGGGCTCTGTCTTCTTCCGAGTGTACTGTGCTGTGGTGCAGTTTGTCAGGAGTGAAAATGCAATCTAAAAAACCTGCTATTTGTACGGGTTAAACTGTACATCTTCTGTCTTTGATATAGCACAGAAAAACACCATGGCTTCAAGATGGATTTTGACATGTCTCAGTTAGCGGTTCCCTATGTCTGAATTGAGGACAGATTGAAGTCTGAACCAATGATCATTTTCAGCCATTTCTTTCCCATGCTTCTAACTGTTAGGAGCAGCAGTGTGAGTGAAATACAAGCCAATAATTCTGGCCAGAGCCAGTTCTGGTGGGTCTTTGGCTTCCCCAAGGCTGTCCGGTGTTGCTTTATCTATTTGTGATTTTCATGGACTGAATGTCAAGGTGAAGCTGAGGGATGGACACTGTCCAGTTAGACAGTGTTAGGATACCAGATATTGTGTTTCCAGAATCCACTTGTTGATTGCACCACAGCAGTTTGCAGCCACACTAAAAGGGGTAAAGATACATTAATTCAGATAATGTAGTGAGCATAGTACCTATGCTAATTCTGAGTTTCTGTGCCAGGAAAGGTTTAATTGAATCCGTTGTTTTGGGTTCAAAGTATTAATTAACATCAAATTAACAAGGAGTATCTTGTGAGTTATAATGAGATAAATAGTTGGATAAACATACAGAATGGTGCATAATTGGCAGTATTGCAACACTGTTCTGGACTGTTGATAAAGAATGATAATGATTCCACTTTATTGAAGCTCATATTCTAACCTCGGACCACTTATCCAAGGTCGTGACCGAAGGAGTCAGATACAAACAAGCTGGAATGAGGATCCAATTAAATACTAAACAACAAATATATGGTAAAATTACAGATCTTTGCTTCATTGGAATTTTGCCTGCATTTTCCTATGTTCCCATTTCATTGAAGTGCTGATAGTGACAAAGCGTTAGGTATCAGGTAAAATTACAGATCTGTGCGTCATTGGCAGTATTGCTCTTGAGATAGAGCCCCAGAAATTCTTCATTCTCCATTCCTTCATTGTCCTGTTGAGTTCAGCCCATTATGTATATTCGTCTGTATATATCCATTATCGCTATTTTTCAACATTTATATTTATCTTACTATTCTATTCTGTTTTGAATTTTGGATTTCTGTATTGCTGCTGCATCGCCTGAATTTCCCTTGGGGATCAATAAAGTAATCCCTGATCTTATTTTATCTTAAATAATTAATTTCCAAGGATGTACAGCAAAGGACTTTCCAGTAAGTACATCTGAAGAGCATATTTGCAGCTAGCTTCATCATTTGCAGTGGTGCTTGCCATATTCTGGACTGTTATGGTAACAATTAAGCATGAAGAGGAAACCTTTGATTAGCAAAGCCTGCTGACCCTTGGCTCAGATCAAGACCTTTGGCACTGTCCAAAAGAACTGGAGAGAAGCAGATAAAAAAAAAAATTCATTTTTTTTCAAAGACGCGCTTGAGAATACAATTATGGAGAAGGGCACCAGGGCTACTTTCCTTAAACTGTTCATGGATGAGTCTACGTAGCTTTGTTTTAAGGAATTTGTGGGGAAAAAAAGGTCCAATAATCTACGTATGAACCTGGACTTTTCTTTTAAAGCACAGGTGCTCAGACACTACGTTCTCAATTCATGCAAAACACAAGAAGGGACTCCTTCCCCCTCGTTGGAGCTAAAGAAAAATCAACTTCAGGTACAATCAAACCTTTAAGTGCCTCTTTAGTCTGATACACCTCATTCTTTACAAGTCTTTAGTTCCTGGCCATTACCTATAACATCCCAGCTTGAAGACATTTGCCACACAGAGTGTTGCCATTAGGAATGAAAAGTTCTCTCAGGGCGAAAACCTTTCTTGGATTTTCTCATTCTCATGCCCTCTGACCGTGCATCTTGTCGGCTGAGCCTAATCTGACAGGATACTAATAGATGGTCAAATTAACATAATGTCCAGCCATTAGGAGTGGTTAACCTTTGACTCATCACACTGACAGGGATAATAGGACTAGCAGAAAGAAGCCACAGATGCTAATGCACTGTGAACTCATGTTATTTACAAATTATTTCCACACTTCACACAGTCTGGTCACACAGATGGGAGATTATATTTGATTTCAAAGTTTTGATGCACACACATACAGAAGTATTGTCACTGTCCATGTCATTTTGTCCAATAATTTGGTCCTTAAGCCATGCTATCAGCTAGGGACACTCAAGACGGCAGAATAACAGAGCTTTCAAGCAGTCGTCATTTCACCTCAATGAACTTTGGTCGCCGGTTCACCCTCATTGTGGAAACAAATCCGAGCACTTTCCTCGGTCCTGAACTCTGGTTCGCTCCTCTAGTTTATGCATGGAGTCCTTATGCACTACCACAAACATATGTGTGTCTTCTCCACTGATCCGGCATGATGTCTCATTCCCCCTCATTTTCTCAGACCCTTGCTTCTTTCTAATTGAAGCGGCAGTGAATACAATTATGGTGAGAATCATCCCGGCCTGATGTGAGGACGGATTAACGGGATTAAGGCGATAATCTGTTGACCCTCTGGCCCCAGCGCAGTATGAGGCTGGGAAGGCAATTTGAAGCAGAGAAGAAAAAGAGATAGGGGGGCTTTTAATGAGAGAGCCGACGAAAGCCTCTGACCACTGGAGGCGTGCTTGGCGTGCCGCTGGGGGATTACTTTCTGCAAGACTCCGCTCCATAATCTCACCTAACCCCTCACTTCAACCCCACTGCCCACTGAGTCAGTCATCTAAAGATGTTCAGGAATGGCCCCACGCATAGCTGCAGTAATAAGAGCTGCTGCGTCATACAACATGATGAATGATGGTGAGGAACAATACTGTTTTTAGGGGGCGGTGCGTTTTTTTTTTAAGCAATGTTTGACTGCTGAAGGTTCAGAAGGGTTTTTAATGGATAAATACATGTTAGGTGGAGGGTCCCAGCCATTACGTTTGAGACTGGAAAGCAAGCATAATGGCGACCTGACCCTGCTTAAGAAAGAGGAGAAACAAAACATTTAACTTCTAGCGCTATGTCGGATTAAATTGCACATTTTTCATTTTCCCTATGCTTTTTCTGAACTTTGGGAAAGCAGAAATATACTTTTTTCAGCTTTTAAGCGTACCCTGTGGATGTAAACTTGATTTTTTACTTCTAAAATCTTTGGGTTTTTTGGTGTGTGTGGGTAGAAAGAAGTTGTAACATTTTTAAGGCAAAGGAAAAAGTTCAAATATTGCATAATTGATGAGAAGATCTAAGAAGTACTTATTGTTGTGTTAAATTAATACCAAGATTACCCCCCAAAGTGTGCAAACAAAAGAGTTGTACAGCTTCTCTGTTGCTGGGGGAACTGTGAGCGAGCTTAAAAGTTACTGACGGATACAGTTGGCAGTGTGTGCACTCGCCTATACATAAGAATATGCTCAGAGTAAACTCTGGCAGTGTATGTTTTCCTCAGGTTTTAGGCAGTGTGAACAACCACTGGATGAGAAACCGACGACTCACCCCTTCAAGATCACATTTTATTTTTAACAGCGGGCTGGATTATCTTATATCTTTTGTCCTGCAACCAAAGTATATTTCAGATTTTTTTTACCACGTGACCCTTCAGTCATCACTCATCAGAAACCCTTTCAATTTAATACCTGTTATACAGTTGTTGATCCGCAATGCTCTGGATCAATGGACTGAGATTAAAAATGATGTTAATGGATGTTTGATGGGTTAAAGGCAGCCTGCAAATCATCCTTACTTTTCTGTCTAATGAAAGGCAGGAATGAAAGGCTTTCTGTCTGAATTAGACTTTCATCTTTTGACACCTGTCTTGTAGTTTTCAATGAATAGCAAGTGCTGAAAGTCCTTGCCTGACAAAATGAATAATATATGTACGCATATGATGTTCTGTTAAATGACGATTCCTCTTTTCATCAGTGTTCTTGGTTGTGTTAGTGTCAAAATTCCTGTAATTGCGACACAGTTTTATTGAAAACAGAAAGGGGGTTACACGTAACAAAACAGTTTTAGAGGATCGTGTCGTCATTTTATTCACACCCTATTCAACCCTAACCCTGAAGACAAGAAGTTGTATCCACTGGGAATATGTCTCCACACTGCCTCAGGAGACTGTGTAGTTTTTACAATGGCTCCTTTTAGTTAAACGTGATATTAAAGAGACCTATTTCAACAGAAATCAAAAAGCACCCTACTTCAAACAAATCTGCAGCAGTCGCATGGCGAGACAGAAAGCCACCGCCAGCACTTCCCACAAGCATCTGTTTGTAGCAGACAGTCCAAACACAATTAGCCAAGGGATTTGTAATAGATTTATGCGAACAGGGTACCAGTGATGATAGAAATGTTGTGGAAACCGAGTCGACTCCAAGATATCAGCATGCGCTTTTCAGATTTGTTGTTTGGCCCAGCAGAAAGAAACAGCAGGTACGGCTGCGTGTTTCACAAAGGCAGGGAGACAATGTGTTTTCTGTCTGAGATTTTTATGACCAAAAAAGGGTTCAGTGACTCCTCTATCTGCTTGTCCACACTGTGTGCTGAGTCAGGCTACTGTCCTGGGGTTATTCAATCAGGCGCTGGTCTCTCTGGGCCAAACATACATACTCACGCTTATGTTCTCTGAGGCAACACTAAATATGTGCCAATAAAGTGTTAAACAAAAAGGGCGCTGAAACATTAGCCCACCCTGTTATGCTAACATACACACAGTCTCAAAGGTTGATTTAATTCAAAGTTGGCAGTTAGCGTCAACATGCTGCTAACTGCTACGTGTTTATTCACCAGGATTATTCGATGCACCCTTATTTGTACTCCGTTTGCCGTCTTGATCTCTTGAGATCACATCATTGAGGCATTCATGCATATTTGATGCACGCTTCTTGTTTGTCAGCCACTTTCAAACGAGCATGACTTTTCACCCTTAATATTTCTTTGAGGAAGTTTAAAAATTACAACATCAAATCAGATTTGATGCATTATTGTGATGTTTCTCCTTCTTTTGCTTCTTTGTATCCAGATACATTTTGATTAATGTACCCTGTCACCCAGAAAACCTTTCACACTTTAAGTTTTAGACTGTTTTGCTCCACAGTTTTAATCCGGATGATGTCTGATCCATTTATTGGTGAGATAGAAAACAACAGCAGTATTTTTAATAACACATCCATGTGGAGATTCAGATTCTCACTGTGAGTTTATCAGTGTTTCAGGTCAGGCTCCATAGAGCATCCTGCTGAGGTTGACAGTCTGAGGCTGCTCTGACAGGGACCGCCATCTGGTCGTCCCCTCTACACTGACTTACCTTTATTTGTCTACATCACTTTGGACCATTTACTGAAAACACACAACTTAAATCATGTGTAATTTTTCTGAATCAACAATGTTCCAGTAGCCCTGCTCGCTGTCATTCGCTTAAAAACATTCATGCACCACATTAATCATAATAATCCTGTTTGTCTTGTGTTGAATATAAAGTGCGTTAGGCATCTGAGAAGCTGCTGAGGCAAGCTTTTTTACTTGTTTTTCAACGCCCCACTTTCAGCAAATACACTGTTTCCTTTTCACTTGACAGAAAGAACACAAAGTGATGATGTGTTTTACTCTATACCATGAAAGTAAGTAACTCACTTCACATCCTGGTTACAGTGCATTGTGTGACTTATTAACAAGGGAGCGGCAGATCCCAAAGGAGGTAGCATTATACGTAATTTTTCTTTGAATTTGTTTGTTTGTGATGCTGAAGGAAAAACTATCTTATCTTATCTTATAGATGAATTCAATTGTGGCCATGTGTAACCTGGAAATCTGTTTGACATTCCCAGGGTTAACCCTGAAATCCTAAACTATGATTGGCTATTTAGTTAGAGGCAGACTTGTGTCGGTGACTCAAAGAAATCGGTTAAAAAAATGTCCAACATGTATGGACGGGTGATTCAACTTCCAAAACTTGATGAGCTCTATGATACTATACGACACGATCCAAATGAAAAAAAACTATAAATTCAAACACCATCCACATCTCTGTACTGAAACTTGTTCTTCATCCATTTCTAATGATTGCAAGTGCAGAAATCTATTTGCAGGAGTCCCTTTTCCCAGATTATTTGGCCCTGAAATGCATTTAAATTCTTCAAAATTGTTGCAAATTTTGCTGCTTAAATTAATGTACTCTTCACCCACTGAACCTTTATTTGGAAAATATCAATGGGTTCACTAGCTTATGGTATTCGTCATGGCATTTGCAGAAGTAATAATATAGATACTGCATTGTTTACACTTCTGCCTTACAAGGACATTGCAAATTATTTGAATTTAAAAGACATTAAGACTTTGGACCCAGACCTGAGACCATGGCATTTTTACGTGTTTTAACAGTCTGAGACGTGCCAGCTCTCGTCCTGTTGTCGCCGTTGTAAAATCCAAAGTCAAACTTTTTTTTTATTTTATTTTACTTTATTGATCCCTGAGGGGAAATTATATGTTTTTCCTCTGGTGGACATGCAATGCATAGGCATACTCGTGCAAGTGGACATGCACTGACAGAGAGACGGAGCTGCCCCCAGCAGCGTGCGTGTGTGTGTGTGTGTGTGTGAGGGGGGATGGGGGTGATGCCATGCTCAAGGGCACCCCGGCGTTGCTTAAAAGGTGGTGAGCTACTGCCGCCCCTTGCAGTTGTAAAATGTTAATGATTAATTAACTTGTTAATGCTTCACATAAACCTCCACAGTAGGTTCTCTATGCAAGTGCTTTTTCCTGCTCTTCAATACGGCCATATAACTTGGTTGCTAAGGCAAAAGCCAAGCGTGGGTGACAGCGGGGATGACAGAGCGATCGCTGACAGGCGGACTTCAAGACAAGCCACGAGTTCTTCTACTGGTGCTAAACGCTTAGTCCTTTTATGCCATACACAAAGGAAGCTGCATTATGCAACGCTTTGCAACAGCGGAGTGGTGTCAGTACTGGTGACATGTCAGCTATGAAATGGACGATGGCTTTTAAAAACAACCAGACACTCACTGACACACAGCAGTGATTGTGTTTCAGTTCATTACAAATAAGTGAAAGGTTGGCCTTTTGAAAGTAAATGGATGATGCTAATTAAAGTTTTTTGCTGGTTTATTTACACGTCATTCTGGAAACATGACCAGAGGACAGGAAGGTGAATGAAAGTGTCAATTCCAATATCACTGTTATGACATTACTCAGAGGGCCTGCATTTATAAAGCATTAATTGGAGCGCATTTATAAAGCATTAATTGGAGCGCATTTATAAAGCATTAATTGGAGCGCATTTATAAAGCATTGTTGGTGCATGGATAATGTTTGTTTGAATCACCGTTTAGCAGAGCTTTCGTTTACTACCAAATATATGACTTTAAATTGAATGTATTTAGTTTGATGGAGCAAAAAGGGACATTTGAGGACTTTAATGCTTAGAGAACAAAACATTAATTATTAATTAATTAATAACAAAGCTGTAATGTTAGTGGTGCATGAATAAAATTATTCAAAAATCACATCTTTAGACTGTAGAAGACTGCATCACTCAAAAGAGACTGTCAGAAATCGCCCGGCAGATCAAACCCCACTTTTTCAAGAAGGACCTCGCTGAAACCAAACTTTAATTTCTCTTCAACAATATAGTTTTTAGAAATTGCTGAAAACTCAATGACAAGCATTTCACACAGTGGCTGGATTATACTGCAATACAAGTTATATGTTAAATGGCAGGCAGGTAGTTTACATTTCCTGGCAAAAAGAAAAGGAAAATCTTGAACTTTTGCCTTTTAACAACTGAAAGAGCAACTCTATAAAATCAAATAAAAACAAAAATTGGCCCTCATGCTGTTAGGGAATCAATACAGATCCAAAATTCACACAAGTACTTATTCCGAGGAAGGGTTTATAATATCATCACACTAGCCAGAAAAAGAGATAATGGAAGCACATTTTAAAGGCCTTATTCAGCAAAGATAATCTATATTTAACAAAGACAACAGATGTTTGTTATCAACATCAATTAGATGTCAAACACCTTTACTCAACCAGCTGATTCCATAATCTACAATCATGATATTGCTGGGAAAGCTGTCGGGCCTCACTGGGAAAACATTGTTTCCACCATATCCCAGTTTCCAATTAGACAGCGTGACACACATCGCACCATAACCAAATGATGAACTCACTTCTGGCTTGCTGTTAGACGGGTTGTGACTTTTCCTTATCTGGTCCGTGTTGTCTGACAATGCAGCAATGGGGAATTACTGCCATGGAGCCCTTTTGACACATGTCCATGGACTGCAAGGCAATATGGGTCAGGATGGGAGACAAAAGATACTTGTTATCTCAAAATCGAAACCAGAATCAAAAAATCAATTCTGCCATCCAATTCCTCCTTTGTCATGGTTAAATGATGGAAGCATAAATTGGGTTTTACCCACTGTTTCAGCACTCAAACATGAAATATATCCAATCTTGTGTCTCCATTGATCTGAAAATCCAATGTCATTTACATTTCCTTGCCTAAATGGGTCACCATTGAGTCAGTTTTAATTTATTTATTTTTTCCTGAAATTGATAGGACAGTGGATAGAATATGGGCACCAGAGAGAGAGAGTGGAATGACTTTTGGAAAGGGAGACACAGGCCAGACTCGAACCAGGGCCGCCAACTTGTAGGTGTATAGCCTCCATACATGGGGTACCACCTTCGATATAAGGCCATCTGAGCCCCCTTTCAATTTCTTCATGCTTTCACAAAGAGACAAAATCTTCACAAATCAGACTTGCTGTCATTGTTTATCATATTAGACAATTATCATATTAATAGGTGTTGGATTTCTGGAAAACACAGCAGCAAGAGATCTCATTTCAATTCCTACTCAAACTAATGCTCTGGGCAACTATTTATGGGTCTCAAGTTATTTCATTGACTTAAATTCCACTTGCAACATAACGATATTTTTAAAATAACCCATGAAGACCTGCAAAACATCAGCATCTTGTCTGCTTTTCACCCACAGCCTCCAGCAGTGAGGGTTGGAGAGGAGTGATGCTGGGGGGCTCCTCAGCGCAGAGCAGGCGCTGGGCACGAGCGTGTTGACGCGAGAGCGCGCGCATAGGAAGGAAGCGAAGGAAGGAGCTGAGGCAGTCCAGTCGCCAGCGGAGCTCGAGACAGCGGATGAACGGAGCCAAGCTTGTGTGTCGCCCTAGTCGTTTTTTACAGCCGCGAAAAGCAGCGTCCGGCAGCGCGAAACCTGCCCGAAAATGATGCTCAAACTCGTCCACCTCCTCGGGGTGCTGGTCTGCGGCAGCCAAGGTAAGGGAGCCTGCGTGAATGTTTGAATCCATTTAGCTTGGTGAGTTTGTGGACAAGTTGGGTGTTATTTTGCTGTAAAGATCTGCGGCAGGCAGAGAGAGGGAGAGAGAGAGAGAGAGAGAGAGAGAGAGAGATACAGAGTGTGTTTCAAAGAGACAGAGAGGGAGAGAGAGAGAGAGAGAGCTGGTTTGTTTAACTGGACGTTATTTTGTAGTTGAAGCACGTCTTGCAGGGGCCAGAATGCCTTCTTACTGAAAAGGGGGATTATGATGGGGTCCTCTTTTTAGGGTGGGTGAGCTGTTGAGATGCACAGTGTACTCAAGGCGGAAAAAAAACTGCTATCTTCATCATTTGGCGTGTTTAAGCCTCGCTGTTGAGTTCTTTAGGGGCAGCCTTAGGGATGCTTTCTTTCTAAAAGAGCTGGCTTTATCGTTATACCGATGTCTTCTCACTTGAACTTGCACCTGACAAGATTTATTACAATGCCGTATTGGTCGTCATATTAGCTTGGACCACCGCCTGTCATGTTGTCACGCACTCTCTACTAACGTGCTATACATAGCACAAATTAATACTGTCAAATTGTCAAGATTTTGCGGTGTAATCTTCCCTTGTGCTATGTATAAGAAACGCGGACCTATTTTGCCGACATGGACTCCAACATTCTTCGAAAAGTTTGGATATATTCGCCGCATTTGTGACAGTTGAGCGACACTTAACCGTTAATTGGGTTGCATGTGAGCAGCGCACCTGACGGGGCTTTGATTGCCTCTGCGCGCGCTCCCTGGTGTGTGTTTGCTGCACGCGCGCAGACAGATAAAGCTGTTCCTTGAATGACGCGTGAACACAGTTGCCTTTGGCCCTTTTTCCTTTCCTCGAGTCTGTTTCTTGACTGTGTCCTGGTCAGTGATGCGCGTCGCTGTGTCACCTTAGGCTGAGGCTGACGTGCACTGCGAAAAATAGTCGCAACTCTTGTAGTTTCAGATTTACTAGTAATCCGTTTCTTGAAGCGAGGAAAGATTTGCTTGCAGGATCAGAGCACATTATCTCTCAGTGGCAGTGTTTATGCATTTAAGGCTAGCTTCTGCATTAAAAATAATAACGCAACAAGTTCATTTGCATCGAGGATTACACGAGATATCTTAATGCCCTTGGCGATATTTGTATTCGTGTTATTAGACAAAAACAAGTTCTCGAGTTAAAAAACTTAGAAGGATGAGTTGTTAGCTGACATTTTTTGGCAGTGTGGTCACACTTGGATCCTGGCGCACAACGGCAGGTGGGGGTAGAGCGCTGCAAAGTGGTGCCAAGAGTGGAGCCGGCCACTGGTCGTGAGAGGATGTTGCAAGTCACAGGCATGCAGACTGAAGTCCTTCAGGTCTCAAAGTGGGAGTTATGGGAACTCCTTAAGGGGTTACAAATATTCCTTGAGGAAAAATGGAGAATCATAGACACATTTTTATGAAACCTCAGTGTGCTGCACATAATCCCAGATTGAGGAGCTGTAAAACTGGCTATGAATTTTAATAACAGATTCCTCTGATGCCACTTATGTTTAATTCTCACACTTGTCCCAGAGAAAGATGAATATGATTGAGATAATAAAACATTCGCTGCCTTTTGATAGAGAGATACGTGGGACAACATTTAACTCCACAATGCGTGTTTGTTTTGCGGGTTTTGAATGCAAACAGTCGTGGTACACTCAGCGTCTAGATCTAAAGCATGCTGGAGCATTTTAAAAAAGACTCTGGGGTTCATTTGCGGTTCATATTTCTAACATTTCAATCAATATACTGCTAGAAATATATATCCTGCTGTTATGACAGGGAGGAGTTTTTATTATTACATCTCGTCCCTCTAAAATAGAACAAGGAGGCCTTACTGCTCGTAAGCGAATATTTAATGCTTTGTTACTTTCTCTTTGTTGCAGTAGTATTACATCACCCCGCCGACAAATTTCAATTCTTATCATGTGTTTCATGATGGCAAAGTCCACTCAAATTGACCTATTAGACAATGCAGAGAAGCCGCTGTAATGTGAATAATGAATGTAGTTCTGTGCTGAAGGGTATACGTGTAGGAGCCGGAGTAAGATGCTCAATTCTTTGTGATTTTTATCTGTGTGGGGCCTTGGAGGGAAAGGACAAGAACCAGCAAGCTACTTCACTCATTTTCACAAATTCATGTCAGCGATGTACCCCAGCTCCCCCCACATTAACTCTGCAGATATCCTCCTCTCTCCCCCCTCTGGTTCCTGAAGGAAAACATTTGCTTTTGAAGTCCCCAGCTCGCCATCTAACCTCCACTTGACTATGCAACCTTGAAGGTTTATGTATTTGGCCTCCTCCGATGCTTAGTACAATGAATTATATGCTTGCTCGGGCTCACCCGGGACTCTCCGATGTGATGTTAAGTGGCGTAATTAAGATATTTCTTTGTATCTCTGGGGAGAAATGTCAGTGGCTGAGGGTTTAAAAGATTTATGCCCCTGTGCTTAAGTGTCTCTCATTGCACCCTGAGCCTGGGCTTAAGCATGTGTTGGAGGTTTGCTTACACCGTGCACTGCTGCTTTATGGACATGCTCACATGACTGAGCATACATTCAGGGGTGCACAATCTTTCCCACACACTGTACTCAGCCTCCAACTACACAAAGGAATCAGTAGGTTAATATTTATGAGGGTGGTGCACATTTCTTTTTCAGAATGTTAATTCTGGTCTTGCAAGTGGCCTTTTTTAGAAGCTTCCTTTTTCCTGCTGATAACTTTATACATTAACAATGTACATATATTTTCACACCACACAACACCAGTCACTAACTCACATTAAAGACATGCAAAGCTGTTAAAAAAAGAAATGGTCTGTGTCTTGGTCCTGCAAGGTGAAATTGATTGCATTATTTGATTAATAGACTAGGACGGAGAGCGCTCATATACAGTGAGCCAGTGTGTATATGAAAATGGAATCGGCCCCTCGAGGCAGCCGCATATGAGAAATCAATTTAAGGAACGACTAGAGTCAGCAGGCCCTCTGAGTTGTACAAAGGGCAATCTCAGTGTTGTGGATATGCTATTTATTTGCCTGGGAGCTTTTGATTTCTCGTGTGTGCCCTTTAACACCCGGCTTCAAGCCTTTGCATCGAATTTGTGCGCTGCACATATGACAGGAGGATTGTGTTGTATGCTAAACACCTGGCTACATGAGGAAAGTGCTGTGAACACGTGTGCTGCAGGGTTGTTGTCAGCCTGTGATGAATGAAGTGGCAGAAGTTAGACTTAAAGGAAATCAACAATCCTTGTGAATATTTTCCAGACTGAACTATGAATATATTATTAAAGAGTTGCGCTGAGTGACAAAATGTTTACCCTGGTGACTGGTTTCCACAGATCCAAGAATTTTTACTCTGAAATAACCGCATTATCTTTACACAAATATGGATTACTTGATGGGTCCCAGGAGTCTGGAGTGTCAGTGACCTCTGGAGAAGAGCAGCTCTCTCCAGATGTTTGTTGTTGGCAAGTCAATCAAGTCACTATAACAGGATACTGAAAGACTACAATGGCTGCAAGATGACCACAAAAAGACTCGCAGCGCAGAGGCTTGAAACTAATTCAAAGAGACACTTAATGACAAAAAAAAAAGTCAAACAAGATGCAAAACTATTTTAAAGTGGGACAGTAAACACCAATAAACGATTCAAAATATTAGCAAAATGACAACCAAGAGTTTATAGAAAAAGAATTGAACAAGCTCAGGGACCAGCAAATCTTAAAGGGAATCAAAACAATGACAGGTTGATACAACAAACAGACAGACAAAGTTATCTTTAACACACGTGACACATTCACAAAGAGACAAAAAAACAAACATCCAAATGGACTCTGAATGACCTCCATGTCGACTACAAAGACAACTAATATGTGCTATGTCCAGAGTGCGATATACATAACAACTGCACAGGGAAGTTACAAGGTCAGGTTCAGTGCAGTACCTTGACAGGAATGAACTGCCATGCTAAAGGGCAGATTGAAAGGCTTTTCTATGAGGTGTACAGTCATTGGCTAACATCTCAGTAAACAGGATTAGTATGAAGGATTACAAGAAATGTGATGCTAATGTAATCACACTTCTGTGAAGACATTTGTTGGGCTTCTACGTTGCATAAGTAATGGCAGAGTTTTGGAAAACAAATGGCAAAAAAAGAGGATAAATGAATCAGCTAGCGACCTATTGTGAGATTTGTAAATCCTAAATCCTGGTGAATCCGAGAAAAGTGAACATTGGTGAGAATTAAGTGAGCAGCAGGAAGATTGATACAGAGGTTTAATGGAAGGAGGAGATCATGTTTAAAAATTCATTCAACTCAAGTGAGTGTGATTGCATCTAGTTAAATTGCATTGCCAGAGATTGAATCAAACTCTATGGAGTTACACTCTGCCAAAATTAATAAAATGTAATTGAATCCTGTCTCGATGGAATCAAATTAGGCGAGAGTGACGTGATGGGAGGAGGCATCTGCTGCATGTTTCGGCGTGTGCTCCTGTTAGGTTTCGTCAACTGTTTTACATCCGTTTGGTGCTAGCCAAGCCCCTCACCCTTTGGCTCCTGCTTTTATGTGTCCTGCCAGTCTAAATGCCAGTCTAACTCGCGGGCTAATAGGCAGAGCCAGGATGCCAAGGCCACAACAGAATCAGTGGACACACTGGCTGACTGACAGATAGATGGATGGAAGTGGCTGCATGGTCTTCTACTCCCTACTATTGCTCATTTTCCGTAGCTTTAGCATGGCGTGTACTCGCACACTTCACAGCCGGCTCCTCCAAAAGCTCATGCCCTCATGGGACGCTGCCGTGTTGGTCTGGGGCTTACTTTTGGGTTTGGGCACCGGGAGGCATGATTAAATGAAGCACAGAGGCTTCAGAGAAATGGCAGAAGAGCTTCAGATACACTCCAGTTTGGGCGGTGCGTTTTCTGTGACCCACTTAGTCCGTATTTATAACTACCCTGAAGCCTGGAGGTTTGCTTCACTGTGCCCTGACGTGAATCAGAAACAAAATATAGATAGCCAAACAAGTTTTCTACGACATAAATTCCGAAAAGAAAAATTAAGCATTAGCAGAATCTCTGGTTGTCCTTTTCTTGTATTTATGTGATAGTCGGGTTAGGTTATTGTAGCTTAGCTTTTTTCCATTCCTATAGGACAGATCCATGCCATTTTCATGTTCCAAGTAAATTAATTAACAACGCTTCTGAATTATTTATTGATAAACAGGTGAAGATGGAGAGAAGAAAGTGTTATACAATGTGTTAAATTAGTTAGTTAAACTGTCATTGACACACATCTATTGTACCGTAAGCAACAACATGGTGTCTTATTAAAAGTGTCACACCTTTGTCTTCATCTTGCATTAAACGGCACCTAATGACATATTTGACTATGAACTGATGAGTATTCAGAAAAGGTTCCCTCAAAGGAAAGGAGCGAGCTGAACTTTTCTGATATGGGGCTGATAAATTGGGATGGGTCATGAATTGGTGTCGACGTTCTTATTGAAAGAGAGTGTGGGCAGATGTACCCTCGAAAATGATAAAACCTTTTTATGAGTCTTCATTACAAGGTTTTTATTTTTGCGAGAAACGGCTGATGCACTGCAGCAGGTGAAGTAGAGTGGAGGGGTGCCAGCACATTGACGAATAAAACTTGGCCTTAGAAAGCAGGAAGATGGACTTAGACAGATGACAGGACGGGGTGGCTGGATGACAGATTTACCGACAGCTGAATGTGCTAACGTTGAGACATAGATAGAACCATAATGAAGAGGAGCTTTCTATTGACAGCCAAAGAAAAACATTTTTCAACTTCCTCTTGCTGGATATGTGGGCCCTGCATCGATGGAGGATTAGTTAACGCTTTCCCACAGAGGCTGCTGAATGTCTGAAAGGTCCATCGCAGTGATTTAGAAAGGGGCTAATGTTAATTGTAGCCTGGCTGGCTGGCAGACACTAATGAGAGAGTGGTGCAGACTTTTGAATGCACCCATCAATGTAATGAGAGGAGCCAGGGGTTTGATTTCTTTCTTCTTACTTTCAAACTACAGCTGACTATCCGTCTGACTAAAGATCAACACGTTCTGGAGTATTTAGTCATGTAACAAAAAAACATCCTCCGAAGTAGTTATCTTGAAATATTTAAATTATCTTAATTCTTTTTTTTGTAATAAATAATTTGATGAAGGACATAAACTCCATGTTGTCTTAACTTGAGACTGAGTAATAAGAGTTAAGTTTTGATCAGGGTTTTTTTCTTTACCTTTTAGCTTACTTTTGCTCGATCTGTGATTAAGATGCTTCCAAGTGCAGCTATCAACCAATCAGCTCGTTTAATGATAACAATGACCAGCACATTAAAAAGGAAATTTTGCTTCAAATATCTTTGATCTCTCATCCAAATTGGCCTTCACTCCCAGCGACTTAGTTCTGTTGGATGATTGGGGAAGTCGACTGACTTTTAATTGGAGTTGACGTGAAATAAGTTAATAGAGCGGAGATGACAAAGGTCTCTGGCTGCACTCTGTAGATGTTGTGATTACATAGTCAGCATGTTTATCCTAAGGCCACCAGGGCTAACTTGTTTAACGCTTATATTAACTTAAATCATCCTTAAAAGGCAAATAATTGAAGGTGAAAACCATTCTGTAGTAGCTACCCGAATGTTTTGAACCGGCTTTGTATTCATTTCTCTGCTGGTCTTTCTGTCTGAGTTTACCTTTGGGCTTACAGGATTAAATTATTCTCTGCTCTATTGTGATGAACTGTATCCATCATATTTCCTTCTTCGCATTCATCCATACATCCATTTAGAGAGTAGGCCCCTGGCTTGTCTTTCTTGCTGGTTAATTAGCCCAAATTGTGATTGATGTGAATAGCTTGTGGTCATGTCGCTGACCCGCCCAAGGAGATCAACCCATCTGCCAATCACACCTCACAATAGTTTGAACAGTTGTTGGGACAGAGTCTGTTTAGAAGAGGCCATATAATGCTTTAACCCCCCATCCAACTGACATTTCCCAGACATAAAGTAGTCCAGCATGCTTGTGGGATTGGTTCTGCTCGGAAATTGATGAAAGGAGGATCTTGAAGAGGGATTATTCTTCTCAGATTTCTTGCCTTGTGGCCGATATCCTTGTTTATGGGGAGGCAGTACTTGATGAGGAATAGATGAGAAGGAAATACAAGAGGAGGGAGGAGGAAGGACACTTGAGATGTGGTCCTGGTAAAGCAGAACAGCTCGAAGTAAGACCAAACCCCACTCTGCCTTCCTGATTGCCTCTCCTTGCCAGACAATCTTCAAACGGAATCTCGTAATGCAATGTGGGACAGCTTATTTTTGTTTCTATCTCTCCTCCTATGACTCTTCCTTTCCACTTTTTCCCCTCTTTCATTTTTCCTTCTTTTCATGTGCTCGCTATGTTTCGTGGTCCTCCCACACTCGTCTCATCACCAGCGTCTGTGGGGGGAAGATATCCTGCTCTCCCCTACGTGGGAAGCCTTTCAAGCAGCACCCATGCTTAATGCTATTTGCTTGGGAAGCTAATGATGTTTGTTGTTCTAGTGCTCAATATAGTTATTACCACCTATGGATTTTATGTTACTTCACTCATTTCGGGGCTCAGGAATTTTCAACTATAGCTGTTCCAAGGTTGTTCTGTCAAGCGTGTTATTATCTCTCAAAGCCCTAATGATCATTCTGCAAGCACTCATAAGGCGCACCAGGCAAGTTGTAGGCGTGTTTTTAATTACTCTGTATTTCGGCATAACTTCCCATCATTCCTAACCGAAAGCAGGTACTCTGGGCTTGATGTCTTCCCGCCCACTATCCAAAGAGTTCCCAAGGACGTGTACCTCCATGGGAATGTATAAAGGATGTCTCAGTAATTAAAAAAAAACCTGTCTAATCTTTACTCCGCTAGGTTGTTTACTGACATGCCATGAGAAAATATATCAAACCCAGTCTTCTTTTTTTTTGCCTTTGAAAGCACTGGGTCCCACCTGAAGCATTAAGCTAATGCTATTTTTGGACAAACTTCACTTCAACTGTCAGTAACTATTTGTGCTGAGTTAAACTGGTCACATTGATCTTCCTTTATTGGTCTTGAAGGTGGAGCTAATCAAATCAACGTTGACTGTTAATTTTCACTAATTGGACAGCCTTCCAGTTGTTTGTGCATATTGGATCAAGAATAGAAATGTTGCCAAAGAAAATCAACAAGGAAGATGTGGGATGAATGCCAGTGTTGGCTGTTCTTTCATATGACTGTATAGACCTAAGGGAACGAGTCATGAGAGAGACTTGTGATCACATGGATTCATTCATTCTTTCATGTTCAGCAGGTTGATATGGCCTGCTTGAAAGGAACATCAGAGCAACCAACACTCCCTCAGCGTAAGGGAAAGCAAAGAGTCAGTAAATGATGTGACATATTTTGAGTTGAAACCAAAAATAGCAACAGTTACAGCTTTGCCTCCTCAACACATTCAGCGTCAAACGTGAATTTAGATTTTTGAATTTCCAAACTTTAAAAGCAGGGTCAGCATCATAAAACCTGTGTTTGAAATTCTTATTATACTGTGCTTGTACTTGAACAAGACTTTGTTGCAGAACCAGATTACATTTCTCTGAGCATACCATCTTGTAGGAAGCGTGTGTATTCCAGTGTACCTATAGATCCTATGTTGCTCCAAGAACTGAAAATTACTTTTATGTCACGCTGCTTTTCATCCATCCTGTTGAGTCTGGAGTAGGCGACTAAAGAAATGATAGATCGTCTCAGCACTTGAGGCAAAAGCAGCAGCCGCGAACGTGGAGAAACAGTGCAACGCGGCTTCTCAGTCAATAAGCAACAAAAAGCTTTGCTGGAAGCCAGGGGGGGGGGGTACTGGCTGTGGCAGCTCTCTCCCCAAGGAGGCGGCCTGAGCCACAAATTAATAGAGCGCTCCCACATGATCGGGGAGCTTCATTTGGAACCGTCACGCTACATAAAGCCCCACTGAAATGAGGAGTTTGCTGAGGTCCCCCTCCACTTCCCCATGAGTCCCCAAATAACCTGTGTGATTGTAACACTCGGCCCCCTGTTCCACCTGTGAACATCCCAGGCAGGGTTTTGCTCCTGCTCATCCCACTTCAATTACAAAAAGCTATTGTTCCTTTTTTCCCCTCTCAAAGTCTGAGCTACAAACCCTGTTTCTCCATTAGTCTTCAAGCTCTAATAAACACATGTATCCCTAAAATACTACCACAATATTATCATTAATATTATCATCATGTAAGAAATATTTGTATGTTAACAAATCCCCAAAACATTCCAGAGAAAGCTTTACTTCGAATGATTAAAAGCTGAAAATACTGGAACATATACACCTTTTATCTCACTGCCCTGATTTATTGGCTTACACATTCTAAGCACATCTTCACATTTCTGTTTGTCTCCTCTTGCATATGAAATCTAACAAACACTCAGTTAACAACTGTGTGAAATACTTAGTAACAAATGTGGAGAGTGGTACGCCCCTGAGGCTCGCTTCACTCTTATCATTATCTTTGCAATGCCTGAGATTAGACACAGCAACCGACTCTCTGACAAGAGCATGCCTCTGAGCGGGGATTAACACAATGACTAATCACTCAACTGACTGGACACAAAACATACAGCACTGATTCATATTTTCTGACAAAGTCTACTTATTATAAATTGGCTTCGAATATTTACTTTTGGCAAAACATCATATACAAATGATATATTGAGAGAAAATTACCAAGTCATCTTTTTGTGTCAGTCAAACAATTTCCACAATAATGGTTTTGGAAAAAGATTCCTATTAGAGTATTTTAGTTTGTTTTTAAATGTCTGACATTCAAGGATCTGTTCCAGACTAAATATAATGGAGCTGGAAGATCAACTCTGCTACGCCAAATACACCAGTATCCATGTCTACACAAGAACTGAATATTAGCGTGTGCAGTCTTTATTAAAGAAATATACATTTTAACTGCAGTGTAGGTTCATGGATTGTAATTTCTTGATGAAATGAGAAGTCGAGTATATTCTTATGATTCACAGTTCAAAAAGAATCTTTAAATATTTACTGGCTTTCTAAGTAGGACTTCATCTTGAAAAAAAAAAGAAGCCATTTTAACGTTTGCCTCTGCCAGTCCTTCACCATTAAAGTCCACTTCCTTCTCATCGGCTAGCTCTTCCAAATCCAGTTAAGAGGCAACAGCAGCAGCGTCCAGCTGTGCTTGCAAACTCTGTGAGCCCCACTTGAAAAGTTGTCCTGAGCAAAGCAGTTATAAAATGTCCTAGGCAGACAGATTGGAGCTTTTGTCCAGCAGAAGCTTGAGGATGACATTTTGGGGGATATAAATTTAAAATTTTCCAATAAAAAAATTGGATTAATCACGATCACATTTTGCACTTGGCATTTTTATTTGCTTCAGTGAGTTCTTCTGACTTTTCACTTGGCTTCACCATCCGAACTTAAAGTCATCCATAATATTTTTAATCATCAAAAGCCTACATACAGTTTATAGCATATCTCACTTCCCTTGTCTTGAGTGCAAATGAGAAATTGTTTACATGTCAACACATAGGAATAGTTATTGGTAAACACCACCAATGTTTTAGCATGATCTTCATGTGACGACCTAAAACCCAGTTGTTGTTTCATTCTGGTCTGTCGAATCTCTCTTATCAGGTCTTAACTGAGTGATTCTTAACTTATGGAGGGTAGTAAATCAACACAGAAGAGAGCCTGACACCAAAAACGGATATTTATTCTTAACGTTTTGGATGATGAAAAATGGATCAGCCTTTAGCACAATGTCGCTGTGTTTGAAAAATGTCAAAATCTAGCCAATTATCTGTGGGAATAGGGAAATACACTGCCAAATCAAAACAGTCCCTGAACTGAAAGCCAAACAGCCAAAAGCTTTTTGTATCGTAGTTGGAATGCTTCAAAGTGGACTACATTACTGCGTATTATGTTTTTATAAAGTGTAAACATGAATGAAAAGACTACAGGGAATCTTAATACCAAAATAGCCAGCATCTAAGTCCCTCACTGTCAAGGTTTGGAGTTATTTCTCAAGATTGCATTTACAGACAGGCGTTTACCAACGTGCATCTATTTGAGATATTCTCTCCATCTTTTTATATATTCTTTGACTGTATCCCAGACTTGACCAAATGTAAACACAAGCTAGGCAAACAGCTTATATGTTGAAATGGTTTATCTTGTACAACGTGAGGACAGAGTAAAGCACAGCATACTTCAAAAATCTAATGTACAGTAGCCACCTTTACTTCAACCTCTGGATCATTAGCTCAATGCCTTAGGTTTGTGTCTGCCTTTTTGGCCATTGCCATCTTGTTTTTATGGACCATCAATGGCTGTGTTAATGACAAACTCCTCTTTTTTGCCCAAACAATCATACTCTTTGGAACTATCAAACATGTTAGGTACTAATGCCTCATGGCTCACTATGACATTATTACAGAGATATTAAATCAACTCAGACGTATAGACTCCTTTTGTCACCAGCCTTGGTCCATTGGTCAAGATGAATATTGCACATTGCTGTATCGAAATAGACAGATATGAATGCCTACTGCATACAATACTCATAAAAGCACAGTGTAGATCCTTTGTTGCCTAATGGTGCAAACTTTCACTTTGATATTCTATCCACATGTGTGAATAAATGGGCCTAAACTTAAGTCAGCTTGTTTCCCTGAGTGTGACCGTGGCTGATGAAATCTTCCCAACAGTGACACAAAAGGAAAAATATAACATCTTTCCACTTTGAAGTTTGTGCTTTGTTGTTTTCCAGAGATTCGGTACAGTGTTACAATTTTGCCCAACCCCGCAGGCTCGCCCTATTGATCCATTGTCTCAGAGTGTTGCAAACAATTTTACTTCTTTCTTTTCTCTATCGCATCTGTTCCTCCTCCTTCCAAGAATGAGAATCTGTTGGCTTCATGAATACTGATCACTGCTCCGTGCGCCTTTCACCCGAGGTGTTGTCAAGAAATCCCATGAAAAAGGATCATCAATATGAAACTGCAATTATAACTCATGTCAGAATGTAGTCAGTGAGGAAAATGTGTTGTTTAACAATGGATGATTTATATGTCACTTATAGGTTGAGATATTTAGACCAATGCTGTAAAATTTAAAAAGAGGCATATTGTCGTTACCTAACTCAACCAGGAGACTTTTTGCCCCAAACGTTATTCTCTTGAGTATGCCTGCTCCCCTTTATCATTTGTACTGTAGATATGTGTGTGGCACTCCTGCTTTGTCCCGTTTTTAGCACATTGCTTACATAACCGCTCCCTTGTATAACCTGAGAAAACAGGAAACAGAAAGGCAACGTTTCTACAGTATTCTTGGGTGCACCGCCACCTTCCCAAACAGAACCATTTGTCATGTGGAGAGCTCGCAGTGTTTGCTGTGATGGAGAGCGTGGGGGCTCGGGGTGAGGCATGGCCCAGTCTTTGGCGGATCCTGTGTCACTCGAAGGTTGTTTAATGGGTGCCTTTTTCTCCTGTTATAGATTTAGACGACGGGACTGTGATGCCTCAGCACCTGCATCTTGACAACAGCAGCTTCTTTGTGTGTGTGTGTGTGCAGAGGATATGAGCTGATCCAATGTTCATAGGTCATCCTGCTGTGAAATCTGATGCTATGTGTGTAAATCAAATCTGATTTTTGCAAAGAGCTGCTAAAGTGGAAAATGAGCTATAACGGGGACGGATTGTGTGTTTGCGAGCGCATTTATTTCAGGGTTTTGCTTACTCTTTGAAATCCGCCGTTTTGGGTTCTGCCCCCTTTCTAGCTCAAGGCTCAGAGCGTTGAGTGAAGATGCAGCGCCCATATCTGCCTGCATCAGCAAACCTTTATGCAAAACATAAACAAGCAGGAAGGCTCATACCCCCCCCCCCCCCCCCCCCCCCCCCCCCACACACACACACACACACACACACTAATTTAAGATGTTCCTGGAATCCCTGAGTCGCAGCAGCCCGGCTTGAAATCTTTAGATAATTGCAAAAGTTTTAATTTAATGTTCAACCATGCAAGGCGTGTCCCCCCTCGATGACAAAAAAATCAGATAAGTGGAGGAGAAAATTCAAGCGTGGAATCAAAATCAGGACCTCCCAACTCGCCCGTGATTATCACCTAATCATAATTTCTCTTGGCGGGGATCCCTACTTCAGCAAGCGATCATGAGAAGGCCCGATCAGTCCATCAGCAGCACAGAGGGAGGGAGATGCACTCCAGTGTGCCCTGCATTCAACATGCTCAGCCATCTGCGGCGCCTCAAAGCTGCAGAAACCCCACCGTTTTTTGGAATAACTTGTAGGAAAGCTGTGAAGAATAAAAACTGAAAAACAAGTGCCAAGTGAGATCAGCAGAACGCTGAGCTCGATGCAGATGTTTAATGTAAGAACAAAAAGAAATCTGCACTCGTCTTCTTGCTCATTTCTGCAGCGCAAAGTGAGAATCAATTAGAGAATTCCAGCATTCCAGAGTAATGCTGGATGCACTAAAGCACTGATTTGATATGCTGATTACAAAATGGGAGGTGCAAGCCACAGATCAGCATGAACCTTCACAATGCCGCTTGACAGTTTAGCAGCGTGAGAAATCAGCTGTTCCAACCTCTGCAGGAGCTGTAAGTCGAGTTGAATATCACCCTCGCCTCGTTCTCGACACCTATCTTGTAATGCTATTTTACCACCGCTGTTTGTTGAAAACACAGTCTGCATGCCATGATATCCAACCTTTGACTCCAGAAGCCCACATCAAATGCTCAGCTCGAGTCCGCTCTCCTCGTAAGGGAAACATCCATCAAATGTGTCTGACAGGACTGCAGAAAGCAAAAAAAAAAAGGCTTGTGTATTTCCTGGAAGGAAAATCTGATTTCTGCTTTCTACCAGCGATTCATGTGCTCTGACCACAGCAGTCGACTTAGCACAATGCGATCGACTGTGTTTGTGTCTAGCCCATTTTACGCAAGTGTGTGTCATGTGAAATGGCATCGCGTCAGTGTGTGAGACTGAGACAGAGAGTGGCTATTGTTTAGTGTGCAGGACCACTGATGCTATTGCTGCTGATCTACTGACTGGGTTATTGTGCTGGGAGCTGCTGGAAGAGACAACACGACTCTGTATGACGCTCCAATGTTTGTTCGACAGTGCATACAATATGTGTTTGTGTTTCACATCATGAGGAAAGATATGAGTATGACGACCTTGTTAGCGTCATAACTGCTCTGCAGGTGTCTGAACAACAGGCCTGAGGCATTAACGAACAATGATTTCATTATGGGCTCATTTGACACGTCTTTATTTCTTCATTGCTTTTTTTTTTTTTTCACATATGGATTGTTGTAAAGATCGGGTGTCTTCATAAATGAGTACTTACTCACATACCTATTGTATGTTTTGATTGTATAACAATTAACTACCTCTGTGTTGATAAAAGAAAAAACTTTACATTGTTCAACCTTTTATTTTCTCTTCAGTTTTCATCCTCTGCTGCCTATTATAGAATGTATGTTCTATCCATGTATGTTATTTAGTCATTTCACTTATTATAGCTGCAGATACTCAGTGTTGGCTCACATCATGCACGCTACATTTAACAAGCATGATTTTGTATCCTGATTTAATCACTGACCACATGTTGCAACTGTTTAGTCCGTCCCATGTTCATTTCCTCGTGCAGTCATGTAAGAGAGATATAAAGAATAAATGAGGCGGATGAGGAAAATCAATGGCGAGGGTGTAAATGTCGTGGACGGAAAGACATTAACTCTGCTGCTCATTAAAATCACATTCGACCTAATATTGGTGTTTCTATTGCTGAAAATCTTTTTGAAGGTGGTTATGATTATTTGCATTTCTATTCCCTCATTAATGAAATTGAAATATATAAACTCTATGGCTATACTATAATATTATATGAATGATTAAACAGCTTCATTTGCAGTGGCTTTATGTGATTGTGAGACTGAGTGTGTCCTCAGGCCCTCAAATCGCTTGTACAGTATTTTAGTGTATTAAATATGTCTGATGGCTCTTTTAGAAACTGTGTGTGTGTGTGTGTGCGTGCGCGTATACATGTCCGTGCGTGTGCATAGACCCGTGTGAACAAGAGATTTATGGGCTGTTTTTAATCAGGCGCTAGAAAATGTTATTAGACAGCCTTTTCGTGCTCCCTCCGCCTGCAAATGAGCCGGCCCCCGCTGCACCCCGGGATAGCCTCCTGTAATTAGTTCTGGGAACTCACCTGTTACTGACATGACTGTGGAAGAGGGAGGGGAATGAGAGGGTGGACTGAGAGGGTAACAAGCAGACAGATAAACAAACAGAGAGGAAACAGACTGGAGAAGAGGAGAGGGGGAGGGATTCAGAAGGTGATGAAGAAGACCAAAGAGGAAGACGAGGGGGATGCACAGTTGTGAAAAGAAGGAGGGAAAAGAAACTGACCTGATCATAGTGACTCCTGGTTTGTTGGTCCTCTAACAAGCTTGCTGGACTCTAGCTGACTTTTCCAGCATAAATTAGTATTGAGTGATGCTGGGAGAAAAATAACTTTCTATTTCAGAAAAATGGATGAAAACTTTCTCTCAGGTGTTTGTGCATAAAAAACAACTTTCACACTTAGACAACAAAATATTGTTAGATAAACATATCTGTTCTCTAAGGACACTAAAGCTCATACTCCAAAATCAAAACTATTATCTACTCCATAGTAAACAAAACAATCAAAACTTACCTTGCACAGATGCTTTTATTTTGTTTATTCCTATGAGGCCTTAGATAATTTATTAGCATGATGATTTTAGCTGTAACTGTAGGATTATGGGTCTGAGTCTAGCTTTGAATTCTGATGGACTCAATACTGCTAGAGAGTGTTGTTGTTTTATGTAGATGGGAAAATGTGATATCATGATCAACCTTTGGTGTAGAACAATTATGGTGTTCTTCTTTCCCTAACGTTAAGATACATTTGAATAATCCTGCATTATTTATCAGCTCGGAGTCAGGTGGAGACCAAACAGAGATAAAACAGATTTAATGTTGTACTTTAACTTTGCTTATGTACACAAAAACATTACATATTTCTTTGTCTGCTGTGTGTAAACATAGTATATCACATAAAAAGAAAAAAAAACAGCAAAGTCTTTGTGTGTGTTTATCTTATGGGATTTAACTTATCAAGATGTATTGATATTTAAAGTATTTTCATCAATATTTGTTTGGTATGGTATTGTAGTGTATGATACTTTCCACATTTTAAATAAACATATTTTTCCAGTCCTGAACTCAACATGTCCCAAAAAAGACCAGCATGCTCTGGGGCGCGTCACTGAGTCCTGATACACCGACTGTAGCTGCTGGCCACAGACTCTCTATCGAGCACCAGCTTGACAGCCAATCAAAACAGCGGCTTGTCACTCCCAGCAACACATACTGTACACAACCAAGTCAGTCACACTCAAATACAGAACACTTAAATTGTCAGCAAGACCATATGCATGTAATCTAAATCTGCACATATGGTGCATTTTTCAGCTGCTCCTGACAGGCCAGTAAAAACAATATGAAATATTCAGTGAGTCTTACTGTGCTTTGGATTCTACCTGTCTCAGCTTTTCTTCTTAGTTTGTGCATATTTGTTTGTACCAAAGAGGAAGAGGTATGGCCTGTGTGCATGTTGGCATCAGTTCTGTTCAGAGTTTTCTACTTCATAGATATTCAGTGTAAACATGTCTGTGTGTGTGTGTGTGTGTGTGTGTGTGTGCGCGCGTGCGTGTGTGTGCAACAGTGAGGCGAGAGTGTTTGGTGAGTTTTTTTCTCTTTGTTTGTACATGTTTTTGCTAGCTCTCAATTCTTGTTGTCATGGCCGTGTGTAATTGGGGCTGAGCCAGCCAAACCTTTTGTTTGTGTGTTGCCTTGTGCTTACATCAACTGTGATGCTGTTCTTAATAACATTGCCAAGAGACACTTGCAGCCAGACTTTTAGCCTATTCTTTTTTAAGCCCCCAGTATATTGAAAGCCCATTTCCTTCTTCCTCTAATATCAAAAGACAGTTATGCATATCAGTGAACTTTTTTCTGAGCTGATATTCAAGATATATCATAATTAAATGCTTTTGCATAATGAGCTCATACTGTTGGCTCTTTGACACCTCTCCCATTTTAATTAAAGGCTTTGCATTATGTGTGACAGTTCAGAAATAAACCATATTACCAACCTTCTTTTTCAATAGACGATAAAGTGTTTGTTCTGTATAAAAACAGTTGACTTCAGAATTTTTGTATTCATTAAATCAATGGACACCTACTCGACCAAATGAAATCTAATGTCAGCATCTGCACAAGACACAATACTACTGCACAGGGTGCAAAATACCCGTTAGCAGTTTGATATTTTCCACGTGCTCGTCAGATACATGTGCACACAACAATGCATTCATTTCAGTACTTCAGTACTATAAACATGTGGACTGGACAGTTGTAATGATGAGTTCAATGACAGACACACTGGCCCCTGCCTGCACGCACCCTGAGCGCTGATAGTACGGTGTAAAGAATTAATGACTTATGGTTCGGACGACTGCAGTGAACGCATCAAGTGTCTCCGGTGGCTCTGTGCAAGACAACAGAACTCCCGTTTTAAAAAGAGCGCCAAATCCAAATTCTCTCATCTGTCTGTGGAGAAGGTCTTTGGCAATGACATATTAGCGTGATAACTCCTCTTTCAGTTCAGTTTCCTCCCACTTGACTAAACTTCCCTCTATCTGCCTCAGACTGTTGCCATCGGTCTGTCTGATGATTAACAGAGCATATCACCATTGTAGCCTCTCTGCACTGAGGAAGCCACTTCACTGCTGTAAAAAGAGGGCTTCTTGCTAAATGAATATGGTAATAGGCAGTTATAGAGGTGCAAAATGGGCATTTATTACATTTGTATGTTTTTATTGATTCAATATTTGTTGAGATTTTCCTACCAAGCCATTGAGAAACCAAATTAAAACATTTACTTCATTGTTTTGACAATGTTCATGACATTGATGATATTAATGATTGGGACATTTTTTCTGAGTCTTCCCAACTTGAAACTTCAGTCTGTTTGCATTACTAGTGAAAAACTCCCCACACGAACGTTAATGATGACTTCTTTGGATTCTATCTCAAGTGGACACTTGAGGAACTGCATGTTTTTTGCACTACACAATGGCATCATTTTCTGTTTACACAGGTTTGCTCTTTTGGAGAAACAGCTAGTTTGCATCTAACCAGAAGTGTACATATCAAAATATATTTTCCTTAAAAAGGGTTGATTGGTCAGTTGAGTGCCAGACTATTTTTTTTTGGGCCGGGACCAGTCACTTCCTGCAAACTCATTTTTCCTTGCCAAAATTATTTGGCAACCATCCTGCCGAAGTAAACCAAAATGATAATGAGTGGGTTGCCTTTGAATCTTTTTCAAAAGTAGTACATTTACCTGAATTAATTTCCTGTATAGTGTATTTACAACCCAGTCACTATGACGATGTGTCATGGTTAGATGGAGGTGATTGATGTAGCTTGAAACCTTTGGGGGATAAATAGATTTTTCCCTTGGTCAAACAGGGTATTGGCGTGACTTTCTTTTCCTCACTGTGCATTTTAACTGCTTCATTAGATGTGTTTTGCACCAGAGTTAGAGGCAAAACCTGCATTTGTGCACATGTGAAAGACAATCTGGAACCATTGACAAATCCCTGAAAACTTGAAAAACAAATACACATGGGCATCTATACTATCTATTGTGTAACAAGCTTACATTTAATCATAGCAAGTATGTTCCTGTGTCTTTAAGAAGATCAAGAAAAACATCCAAGGAGATCTCATTCAGGGAGCATGTACTGTTAAAAAAGCAATCTGTGGCAGCTGGCCAACTCCTGCTGTGCTTTGAAAACCAGTCCCCATTCACTTAGACGCAAAGGTGGAAGAGAAAACACCATAGATATACTTTGCAGAGCACTCAACTCTAAATATATCACAGACATCTGCTGATTTATTTTCCCTAACACTTCAGTTGACTAGTTGGTAATATTCTTGAAATGTATGTTTACAATGTAGAGAAGGTATTCAACATAAAACTCTCTTTGAATTTGAAGACGTTAACCTTTGAAGACTCTCTAAAGATATGTCCGTCAGGAGGTCGTTTCCCCGACAGTTAAAGTGAAGAGTATTCATATTTTATATTTCTAAAGTTTTTTATCATTGGACGTCAGTGAAAAGACATATCTGTCTCAAGTGAGACATTTTAAAGCTTATAGAGCTCTTACCATTTATAAAGGAGCAGTTGACATTTGAAATAGTATGCACAATTGTTGTCATGCATTGAGTTAGGCTGCATTGAGGAGACTGGTCCTGCTTTCCCTCAAAGCTTTTGCAGTGCAAATACTTCAGGCAATAATAACAACCGTGTGCCAATCATTTCTTCTCTTTGGTTCATAAACATTTTACCATAATGAATACATTTTCTGCTGGTGGGAAGAATGTCTTACCTATGGAAATGGCTGGGTCGCTTCCCTTGGGTGTCATTTTGTCATGCTAAGCTAATGATTGAAGGTAGTAGCTTCCTATTTGGTGCACATGATTGATATTGATCAACCTAATAAATGATATCAGCGTCTTTTTATTCTATTTATCACAAGTTTAAACTAATTTTTTCTATTTACCACATCATTTCTGTGGCAGGCATTTAATTCCTTAGCATCTAATGAGAGTGATTTTTTATACACAGCTTATTTCTCAGCTTGTTGGCATTTAGCTGTAGGGGAAACAGTGGGGGTTCTCGCTATGCACTGCCGTCACGTGAAAATCATGAAAGCTTGTGTGACGTATATGTTTTGCTTCAGTTCGGGGATTACGTGGGCCTCTGCAGACCGAGAAAACATCTGAAACCATTTCAAAACCCTGTCCCCCTTCAGACAAACAACAACAATAAATCATCTTTTTATAAACAGGACAGATTTTCTTAATTCCCTAAAAGTTGCCATTTTTATACACACCATGCATCATCGATGTTACCTTTTGCTAATGCTCACCTGGAGCGAACCACTGGGAAACCATGCCAGGGTGGAGGAGCAACATATCCGTGTGATGGGATTACTCTGATCGACTATAAAAATGTTAACTCTGATCACGTCTGCGTCTGTAAAAATATTGTTTAAAAATCACATTAGAAGTTGGAAAAATAATAACAGTGGGCTTAGAGATTGTTAGCTTACAGAGGGGGGTATTTGGCAAAACATAAAATGAGACTTTTAACTATTTTAATGATACAAAATAGCAAATGAAATGCTGTGAACATGACATGAAGTCGTGCTTGTGTCTTCTTCAAAAAATGTTTTCAGGCTCTAAAACGGTTTTGTCCTTTATTCGTTGGCTTTCATCCAACCAAACAGATTGATTACAAGTCTGTGTCTTCAGCGTCCATTAGTGCTTGTGATGCCACATCCTTGACCCCCCCCCCCCCCCCCCCCCCCGTACACACACACACACACACACACACTCACACACACCTCCACCAGCTCTCCTCAAAGACAGAGTGATGGTCGAACATGGTCCCTCCATCCCGAACACATGTCGGGTAGCGTTCATTAGTCCCGCCGTTCTGAAAGGTTCATAAATCACAGCCATCTGGAACTCTCCGTGCTGCAAAACAACACGCTTGGTGAACAACTCCACTTTTCTCCTTCCCTGTGCTGATGGCAAACAGCCATTCAGATAGCAGGTCCCACTGTGGCATGTCATGGCTTGACCCAACACAACAGTCCACCATTATATATTATATATATATATAGACCCTGACTGGACTCAAACGCCTGGTTGCACCTTTCATGCTTTTTATCTTAAATGAGACAGAGGAACGCATGCACATGTACACATTCAGATCAACCTGTACGCTATGTTTCACTGGAGTTGGCATCAAAATGCAGCACCTGTTGTCTAGTATTGATGCCATACTAGCTACTAAAATGTAAATAAATGATGTTAACTTTTTTTTTATATCACTTTAAAGGCTTGAATTAGAAATTTCTTCCTTATAATTCATGTGTGTGGAACTAAAATGTGTATTTGTTTTTGTTGTAGACCTAATTAAAACACAACACACTGTGAGTGTAAATAACAACATAAACACCCCTTAATTTACCCCTTTATAAATCCTAAACACACTAAATATCACAAACAAAAGACATGTACATTTTGAGCTACAAAAGTTCACTCTTTTTAATCTAAAAAAAAAAAAAAATGAATGCGCTGTTGCTCCTAAAATTAAAAAAAAAAAATATATATATATCTGTTCGTCTCAAAAAAGGAACTGAAGAAATCCAACCAAAAGTCCCTCGATCGCTGTTATAACAGAAAGAAAAAGAAAACGATGTCAGGAGGATGAATATCTTGGTCAGTCACCATCTTTGTTTCAGCCTGACATCAAACTGTAGAGGAGAATCATACATTAACCAATCCTATTTGACAGAAAACAGTATAGTTTCTATCCTTAGACATCTAACACAATATTAAACATTTACTTTGAATATACTGTTCTTTCTCTGGATAAGCCTTAGAAGAGCACAGACAGAGAGGACTTAGATAGAAAACTCTCAGGTGTAGCTGCATGTGTGGCGAGATACCAAGTGTGCACATGTCTGAGCGCCTCGCAATTGTTATCAGACTGTTAACATGTCACGCAGACGGTGCTTGATAGTGAAGCGCGTCTGACCACTGCAGCTTCACTCACATCACACCTGCTCCTCCTGTACCTGTGACTAAATACATTATTTTTGTGTCTGTAATTCTGTCATGGTTTGGTTTCGTTTAGGTTGTATTTCAGAGTTTTGAGTTCAGTTTGATTTATTCCCTCGTGTTTTTCCGTGTTACTGTGTTTCCCTGCCTCTCTGGTTTCCCTCCTGTGCTGATTGTTTCATAGTCTTGTGTTTATTCTAGTCTTTAGTGTTTCCTGTTTTATTTTGTAGATCTGGTTTTAGGTGGTGTCAGTGTTGGGTTTTACTTTGTACTTGTCCTCAGTTGTTCTGGTCTTGTGTTCTTTGTTCCTTGTGTTTCCCGCCTTTGTGATTACCCTGATGTTCCTCACCTGCGTCTGATTACCCCATGTCTATTTAGTCTCTGTGTTTTTCCTCAGTCCTCTGTCGGTTCATTGTCTTTTGTCGTGAGTAGTTGTAGTCTGCCGTTGATCGTTTGTTCCCTGCCTTTCTGGATTTAGTTTTGAGTAAGTTTTTGTTTTGTGTTTTTGCCTTTTGATTTAGAGTCTGCTTTTTGTTAAATAAATCTTTATTTTCTGCAATTGGGTCCTCCTCCCTGTATTCTGCCTGCTACTACGTGACAAATTCTACATTTCACCGTTGTTGATGACGCCACTAAGTTCTGTGCTGTGTGATGTGGTGTGGGCAGCCGTGAGTAGTCCCCACCTGGTCATAGTTATTGTTCTTCAGTTTTTGTAAAATCATTGAAAAGATGATCTGTAAAGAAAAGAAAAAAACCCACTAATATAACCGCTGCAGCTTTTTGTGTATTGCCGATGTCAAAGGGATAATCTAAGTGAAACTTTGCAAAAGAAAGAGAGAATGGAAGAGAAGCAACAGGACAAAGAGAGGCACTTTCAGCCACAAGCAAATCCTCTCTCCCCGCCATCTTCCTCTCTGGAGAAATCAGCGACGGGGGAGAGGGGAGAGATGATGTTTTCTTTTCACTCAAGTGCCGTGCGACCTCCTTTCTCCGTCCACCTGTGCCCTCCTCCTCAGCCTCTCCCTGCTGCACAATAATAATCTGCCCATCTGCTTGCCTGCATATCTTTCTCCTCCTCTTCATCCTCTTTTTCTCCCCCAACACTTTTCCCTGTTCTTTCCTCGCCCCTCTTCTTTTCTCAATCACAGCTTCATCTTCCTTTCCATCTTCCTCATTATCCCCCCACGGACTCTTTTTCTGCCCCTTTGTTGCCGGCAGAACTCCAACAGGCGATTATTGATCGACTTAATCGGAGGCGTTAGAATGCAATTCCACCTGTCTTCTCTGCTTCATAGCTCCGTGGGCCATTCGATAACGTTTAGACGCTGCGGATGCAGATGTGGCCACGCCGGTCGCCAATGACAAAGAGGGAGGGAGAAGAGGAGGGAAGGCAGTAATGTTGAGCTGCCGCCTCGACGCAACCTCATTCTTTGTCTTCGCCACCTGTCAAAAAAACAAATCTCTCTTTCACTGTTTTTCAGTTTCCCTCCTCAGCGTGCTCTTTTTTTTTTCTTTCTTTCTTCGCCTTATTTACCCATCTGAGTCAGAGGATCCATCCCTGATCCTCTTCTCTCTTTTCATCTCTCGCTCCCTTTTCTGCTACCTACAAATATTCCATGTCTCATGCTGGCTGAGGGGAATGTTGTGAACAGACGTATTGGTATTCAAATAATTCTCCTCCAGGAGATAAGGCAGGCCATTGTCTCTCATCTTTCATGTGTGAACTCTAATTCCCATTTTCTCTACATTTTTTCACGCTCAGAATAAATCCCACGCTGGCTCTGAAAATCTAGTCCCGGAGAAATGGTTTGGTAGCGATCAGCAACTTTATTTGTGCACATGTGAGTCCTTGAGCAAGACATTTAATCCCTGCGTTTGCTCAGTGTCCAACAAGACGAGCAGTGTTGTGGTAAGGTAAGGAGTCTCAATCTGCAGGAACACTACCACAGTCCCTCAGTGACATAAAAAGCAAAAACATTTTCAGATTGATTTTGCTTCTGATTTTGTGATGAAATATTCCAAGTTTCTCCCCCACGTCCTCACTCTCTCTCTGCCTGCTTTTCCTGTTTCCATTTTATATTTACATATGTTATATTTTGACAACTCCCCTGCAACAGATGTGCTCTGGCTGCATTCAAAGATGTGTTGCATTTCTAGGCAAGGTAACAACACAACAGGAGCAAGTGAGTGGGAGTGCAGTCAACAAGGCTGCATTGCCTTGTAGGTTTTGGTAGGTTTTGTCAATGGAGAATTTGTATCTTCCTCTGCCACAGTGTGCGTTGAGATCATGTTGAAAATGTATCGTTTTTTAGCCTGATTTGATTTGAGTAGTGTAAACTTGGTGTACGTTTCACTGATCAGCGTCTCTGATGGCGAACGATCCAGGTAGAAGGGGCAGAGATTGCAGCAGACTATTAACCAATGACACCTCGGCACATTGAGCTCAAAAAGGTGAGCTCAATGCTCGTGCTGGAGCTGATAGAAGTGAATAAATGACGAGCCCAACCTGCGTCATATGTTTTTAGACTGATATGAATACCGATTTATGAGGAAATAAATCATGTAAATTGTTTCATTTTTGCACAGATTAAAAAAAAAGCAGTGTAAATTCACGAAAAGGTCAGCTTTTGATCAAAAAATATTTAACATTGGAATTCCCCATCAACCTCTTCTAGCTCAGCCTGTGGCCACCTTTGATGCTTGCTACATATTCTGAGGCTGAGAGGATTGTAGATTGTGGAGTCGCCTGCTCAGCTGGTGTTCTCTACGTGGTGAGGACAAGTCGGCATCCTTCCAAGTACTGTATTTCGCAATGTATGCACAGTTAGAAAAAAAAATGTCCCAATGTGCAGAGACTGTACAGAACTATACCTTTAACAATGTCCTCCTGATGTTGGCTGCAGAGGTCCTGCTCTGCTACGTACATTAATCATCTTATCTTAAAGGAACAGATGTTTGATGTCAGCTTCTTCTTTCTTTACTTACAGGATATGCTTCAGCTCTTATTATATTTTTCAATCTCAAACTACTTTTTTTTCTGTTGCCAGGGCGATTTCTGAACAACCAATCAGGCTACATTCTAGTCTCTTTTAAGCATCATATCTTTCCTGGTAGCTCTTGTTATTCTTTTTGTAGGCTTAGTTTTTTCACATTGCGAGAAGAGAATACACTCGTAAAATAAGCTCGTGAATTATTCATTTTCTGTATTTAATGTAAAGAACATTTAAAGAAGAAAACAAGCCTTTTCACTGTGATTCTGATGGATGACAAAAGCCATTGCAGTCAATGCATCAACACACTGTTATCAAATTGAATCGCACACACACACACACACTTCAAAAAAGGGCTGTTTGATAGCATGCATCGGCTTAAGCCGTTTCTCATCCATATCCTTCAACGTAGACAGAAAAGCAGAGTAAATGAATGATGGAACTATCAGTGTGTGTTCCTGTTACAGCTCTACAGCTTTGTTGGAGATTTCAAGAAATCCACTGAAGTTCTCCTGTACTGGGGGGGGGGGGGGGGGGGGTGCGCTGTCTGCTTGTATCAAAGCACACACGGCCTCTCGTTGTCTCACTGCTTCTGGTGATTAGTCTGGCTCGCTCAATTTCACCCCACCAGACACTGCAGGCCATTCAGCAACATGTGCTGGGTCGAGGTGGTCTCTAAGACAGCAGCTGATGGGTAACTGCACCGCAAAGCAATGATACATAACTGCATTCTGGATTTATAAAGGCAGACATCTTCATCTTTTAAATCACTCATCATGCAGGTCTACTGGTCATTTCAGTTCAATAAAACAAAAATGTCCTTTTGTTTCTTCCTCCTTTATAGCTTGATTTCCGTTCGACCTCAGTATTGTGCTTGCTTCATTTCCCACCCTCGCTTCTGCACCTCATGTTCTCTCATGACGTTCTCTCATGGCAGGCAGTGGGTTGTCCTTGAACCCGGCATTTCCTTGAAATCATTTGAACTCCTTTCACAACTCGTTACTCCTGAGGAAAAGCACTTCCACTTACGGCTTTCTCATCCCAGCAGAGAGAGAGAGAGAGGGAGAGAAAAAAGAATAACCCTGTAGTGGGAATTCTGACCGCACTCTCATCCCTTGTTACAACTTCGTCCCTCCTTCACACTCACTGCGTCACACACAGCGACTCTGTTGCTGCGACTGTCAGCCACTCGGCCGTTCCCCTAAGCTGAGCAGGTTAGCTTTCTTGCTCAAGGGCACCTCTATGGAAGATGTTAAGGGAGCGGAAAGTCTTTCTCACTCAATTCTCCCAGCTGGTCTGCGGCTGAGAAAGGGCGACCTTGCAGTAACAAGCTTGCCGCTGAACCCTCCAGGCCACCGTCCCCGCTGTACCACGGTCCCCAGACTGTGACGACAAGGTTCACTGGAAGGACGAGACTCGGTTTGTGTGTGTGGACGTTGGATGAGTTTTTCCTCATGTTATTACAGCTGTAGTGCCCTTCTCTGATCTGGATTACGGATGAAAAAAGGAAACGTCTTCATTGTCATAGATAGTCTATGTAACATGAGGATTTTCATTATCCCTGAAGTAGTCCGGAGAAGAAACAATGATGGTGTTTTTGCATCAGTATGAAGATTGTGAAAAACTCTTATTTTCCAACTTTGTGAAAGCATTTGAAGCCACTGATCCTGTAAGAGGAAGATATAATAATAGATATTTTCTGGTTTCTGTTTCTTGATAAAGCTGCTGCAGTTTATATTTGGAAAAGAAAACACAAACACTGTTTAAACCATGTAATTAGTGGATCAGACTGACTAAGTAAAGTGCTGAAAAGCTTCAGGCAGTCACCTTCAAATTAGTTGATCAATTTGTTTAACAACAGAAAACAATTAATTTGCCATAAATTCTGCTATGAAACTCGAGTAGATATTTAAGATATTAATGAAGCAGAAATCCCCAGTTACCTCTGATTAGAGCCGCTCAGCTGGAGGCTTTGTTGCTGCCTTACTTTTAAACCTTTCTCAAATCTGAACTGTAAGATCTTTTGTTTTCGGTGACTCAAACTCTCACGGGTTTTAGCAACTGTCCGGTTGTTCTGGTTACTGTCATCAAAGAGCTGCAGATCGATGAACTTCTCACTGTCTTTAGCGTATGTTGGAAACATATGTGAAGTATGTAAGGAAGGCTACGGGTGACCTTAAGACACAACCGTTTCTATGATGTAAGTTTGTGAACTGTCCACCACTTCCTCCTCTCTGTGCAGACGCTGTAGTTATTTTTCAGCTTCTCCTTTGCTCCCAGTGTACTTATACTGCATAAAGATCACTGACGAACAATGACATGGTGAACGTGGAATCGAAGTATGATGCTTGCACAGTTGACCTTTAAGGCACTTTTTTTTTTTTTTTTCTGTTTGCTATTATCGTTCAAATGAAAGAAGTCATCCCAAGGCATCAGCTACAGCACATGTCGGATGCACAGTACATTTAGAAATAATACCCTGAGAGCTGAGAGATTAAGATCTGTCATTAGTCATTAGTGTGTGTGATTTAAATAGCAAACATTAGAAACATGATTTTAATTTGCAAGTCTGTCATTATCCACCAAAAAAAAAGTGTCTTTGAAGTATTTTTGAAAGAGAAGAGTGTTAACACATTCAGCAAGCCAGTTTGAAGAACATCTTTCATGTTCACTTGGAGCAGATACAGGGGGACGACTTTCAACAGGGGGGCGGAAAAAAAAAACACGATTAAACAAAGGATCTTTTTCTTCTACTTCCTCTCACCACTAGTGCCATGTGACTCTTTTTCTCTTTGTTTGTTTCGTCTTTATCTTTGATTTGTCTCCCTGTCGATTCACGCCCCCCTCGGGGCCCCGGTTGAAGATCACATATCCTCGGCCCAGCTGGCCTTCTCTCTGCCCTGAGCCAGCCAGGAGGCAGGCTGGAGGGGGAGCTGTCCAGCTGCCAGTGCTGAACTGCCCCAGCACACAAGCGTCCCGCTGCAGTGCTAACCGTGGTGCTGAAACACAGCGACTTTCCTCTAGAAGCTGTCAGAAAAAGGCAGCAGATGGGGGTGGAGGGAGATGTGCTGCTATATTTACAGTATGTAACTGTGCAGATAACATGAGCAACTTCTTGTGTTTTTCTCTGTTTGGCATGCGTCTTTCTCATCGAATAATGGAGGCGAGCAGCACAGTGAGGGGAAGAAAAAGTCAGAGGAAAAGGCGCAAAGATATGACAGGAGTGTGACTGTGACAGGAGTACAGCCTTTCACAGGACAGGTGAAACGGTGGGGAAAAATGTTTCCCGCTGTTTGTCTGTGTGAACACAGCCTCTCAGGGACTCAGTGACACATGCAGCACCTGAACAACCCTCTCTCACAGCGAGAGCGCGCCCAAATGTGTCCTTAGCAGAGCGTATATGGGTGTCTTTGTGGAGAGAAAGAAATAGAAAGTGTTTATCTATAAAAGAGTAGCGTGTGAAAAGCCAAACAAGAGAGGCTTTAAAGGGTGTGTCACAGCGTGGCACAACAGCCCTCCAAAGTCATATCTGACTTTTTTTTTTTTTTTTTACCTTGTGACACAATGGGAGAGAAACAGAGGGAGCCTTTTTGTGCATGAGTTTGTCCCCTTAAAACTCTGAGAGGGATTCCTGAAGATTTCAAGAAACGGATACAAGTATCAGAATTTACAGTACCTACTAGCTTTTTGGACTCAGCAGGCATGAAACAGCTTTTCATGCCTGCTGAGTTTTCTGAACTTCGATAACTCTATAGAGGGACATAATTTGTCCTAATTTGTCCAGGATACGGACTGTAGGCACACTGACTCTTTTAAGCAGTGGGAACTCAAGTGAGTGGATTGAAACAAATCCTAATGAATCAAAATCACTCCTTTAAACTAAACTGTTCACAAATTATGCATTTTATTTTTATAAAATTACTTTATTCCAGGCATGCAAACAGAAAGAGATTAACCCCCTGCTGCTCATCGAACCCTTCTAACGAACTGGGAAGAATTTGTGTTGACTTTGAAAGCCCATAAGTCGGTTATTTTTAACCATGATCTCTTAGATTTGTCTCAAAGATGACCACAGGCCACTTTTGTCATGTCATTATGTCGCCAGAGCGTCAGCTAAACATCACATCCACATGTATTCCCGTCTTCAAGGAAAATGTCAAAGCTCTGTAATCGGCTCAGCCCCGTTTGATATGACTCATTTTTTCTCTCCGTCGCTCTGCCAAAATCAAAAAGTCTGTGTGATTAGCATAATCGTACAAATCTGACAAGATGCTTAATCAAGATCAAACAGAGGAGAGATTAGTGTTTTCATTCAGATGTGAGTCTTTTGCGCTTCGTGTGTGGATGCCGAGGTAATCCATGAAAACTCGGTGCTGTCAGGCTGTTTAACGCTGCACACGGAAAAGTGCGGAAAAAAAACTGCATGTGCACCTGAAGCAAACACTATTAATAAACACTCTGATAAACCAGCCACTTTTTCAAGGCAGGGAAAATTGGTGAAAGTGTAGATAAGCAAAAGGAAGACTGAGGAAGAGCGGACTTCATTAATGTTAAAGTTCTTGTTTGAGCGTTTAATTATAAGGCTGACTGGTTTCTAAGCTCGTAACTTTCAAATGGAATCTGGCAATCGGAGTCCAGCAGCGCTCATACAAAGATCATTTTATGTTGTTCAATAGGACTTTATACACACGCAATAAATGTCACAGACAAGCGCAGCTCTCCCTTTAGCAATGACACGCGACTCTTTTCATCTTTTCATTGGGTCTTATCATAAAGAGGCAGAGTGATATGCCGCGTTCATTTTGGAAATGACAGCACCCTGCCTGTTTTGATAAACATGAAAGCGGCTTGTAAAAGTTGCGGGAACATGCAGCAAACAGTAAACAGCCGCCGTAAAAAAAAAAAGTCGAATCAATCAGTGTCATCAGATAAAAGGCGGGTCTTTGTGGACACAGATTGGACTCAAAGTGTCTCAGTTCTCCACAACATCAAGGCCTTGAAGGCATCAATCTGTAATTACTCATCTCTTTTAGAATGTTTAGAGCAAATATCTGCGATGACATCAAGCAGAGCCTGCTGACGTCACCATTTCAAACCTTTTGTTGACTTTGTTTGGCAGATATTAAACCACTGAGCCGTGCATTTTCTCCTTTTCATTGCCGCTTCGTCTCCATCTTTTCTCTGTTATTGCAGTGACAGTGAAAAGACACTCACTGAGCAGATTACCAAGTCTCTGCTTGATCAATACCTGTCTTCACTGACTCCAGAGTGAAAGAGGACAGTAAAAAAAAAGTGTGGCTCTTTTTTTTTTTTTAGAGTTTACTGACGCATGGTCTGCTGTGCAGGCTTGAACTTTTCCATCGCTATTTACTATCCCTCTCTCAAACAGTATGCTCTTATTCACCCCCTCCCCTCTCCACTTGGTGGGTAACATAAAGAGTTGTACAGGAAGGTGAAGTGTCGGAGTCAAACATGCCACTAACCTTGGCCGGCATCAAGGGCAATTGCTCGCACTCAGCCAAGCTTAAACACCTGCATGAGGCCGCCTGGGATAACCACAACATACTCCCCCCCCAGTCCTCTTTCCTCATCTCCCCTCTCTAACTCATCATTAGCATATGGGAAGACAGGTGTAGTTCAAGGATGCAAATGAGGCCGAGCGCAGGCATGCATATTTATTCGGCTGCTGGAGAAGATGGGGAGAGTTTGCACGCTGACCCCGCAGTAGTGTTCAATTTTTAAATTAACCCAGAGACAGCCGCATATAAACATGGCCGTTAGTGGAAGAGAGGGGAAGGAGTGGGCTTTTCTGTGCTGCATATGTCGTGTGATTCAACCCCCCCCCCCCCCCCCCCCCCAATACTTATTAACTTTTGTTCTCCTGTTGCTCCTCGTGAGAGGTTACTCATGTTTGTGGCATCCAGGAAATATGTTGTGGCCTAAATTGTGTGTCGCCTGTTTGACACATCTCCCTTTGGTTTGTTGAATCCCAAAGTCTGGGTGCAGAAGAGTATGTGTTCATACAGCGATTGGCTGGAAAATGGGGTTATAATAAAGTCCCAGCTGCTTTATGTAGACCCTGGGCCTGGTGTTAGTACCTCCTTCAGACCTTCTGAAGCAGAAACTCAGCATTGACATGACTGTTTCACTCATCATTGAGTTTAAACCCATACATTAAAACCCCTCCAATAGAAGTGTGATTAAACAAATACATTTCTTTGGAGATGTTGCTGATTGATTCTTAGCTTTGACTGATGTTTCTCTTTGCAGCCATGAAACTGCATGAAATACTACTGTGCAAGCATCTGTTTTAGAGATGGCCAGAAATACGATAACATCATGTATTTATTGTTTGTCTGCTTTTTTAAAATTCTTTGTCAGCATCAGAAAACTCTACTTGTGAATACAAGAAACAGCAGCCAAATAAAATTAAATTCTGGAGATTTTTACTGGCAGCGTTTTATCATTTTCCTGCATGTTGTATCATCTATCCTCCGGTTCGCTTTATTCTGGGATTGAAGAGTTTATAATGGAGTCAGCAGCATCAGGGCTGGAGACAGGGGGACACTCGTCATTCAGTGTGTGAAGCAGAGGCCGGTTGTCATTCCAAGATATAACTGCGGACAGAAAAACAACAAAATAAAGTGAGCCTCAGTCTGAAATCTGAGTCCTGTCATACCATGTATTTGCTCTTACACAGAGTGCTTCACTCTCCTGCTGTCAAGTCAGTGAACTGCTTCTCTCGAGTCATCTTTAAGACAGAGAGGCATTGTGTGCTTCCACCCTTGGTTGACAAAGCACAGGGCCATATCAGTGCACTCAAAAGACACAAACAAGAGAAGAAGAAGAAGAAGAAGAAGAAGAAGAAGAAGAAGAAGAAGAAGAAGAAGAAGAAGAAGAAGGGCTTGAATGGGCTGAGGGAACTTCGGCAACATCTCACAACTGAAAGCGGACTGAAGGCATGAAGACTGCTCTTCTTTCATGGATGATGTAGAGTATACATAGGGGATACGTCCCCCTCAGTGCCAGTGAAAGAGCTTCTTCCGTTCCTGACTTTGTCTTCCATCTTTCAGTCTCCTCTCACATTTAGACAAAATATTTTAAAATGGACAAGGACACCGAAGACAACTAAGTAAGCAATCTAGCTCACAGCTGCCTCGGACAGAGAAGGATTCCCCCCCGTTTGGCCTCTTTTGCAGGTCGTGTATCAATGTAGATATAAAGTGGGAAGAAGAATCTAGAAGTGACTGCATGTAAAAAGAGTATGTAGCCAACCATCAGACTTCCTTGGTTGCATGAGGTGGCGATGTTCAAATGAGGAGTGACTCTGACAAAACTCTGGTCACAACAAATTCAAAGCCCATCCTGTTCTTGGTTGCTGTCCATCAATAATTAACATTAAAGAAAAGCTTGTAACTGCATCACTACATGAATAATATATAGCTGGATTATTGTTCGCTGTAATTATTATCTCCTGCTTCTTAACTTTCATGATGATGATGACACTGATTTGGAATGAAAATCAATGGGTGCCTGTTGGGACAAAAATCAATCTTAAACCTTCGATATGCTTTTGAAGATCGTCAGCAGCAAGTTGATGTGAGTCATAATCAATGCTGCTCTAAACCATCACATTTTTACAACCAACAAACAGAGTTACAGGCATGTTTAATGTGTCTTACCGCCAGCAACTTCAATTCCCTGTACACACACTCACTCGCCATTGAAAGGGTTCCTGCTGCGAGCTGCAGGCCTTGCATCTTTTTGTGGTGCACCGTCGCTTGCATGTGGCCTCCTGCAGACATGTGATTGAAAGCTCCGGGAAAGAGTTTTGGGAAAGGACGCAGCGCTTTGGTGGAGCTCTGACAGGCCAATGGTGCTATAAATACACAGCAGAGGAACCTTTTTTAGTCACGTGCACAGGACACAAAACAGTCAGACATACAAATCATCGAAACTTGAGGGATGCAATGTTGATGTGCGGCCGGTGAAGGTGGTGATTAGTTGTGGTGTTGTAGTTACAGACAGGCAGGGAGGAGTTTACACTGTGGAAATTGCGCAAATGTCTAGGCAACATTTAAAATTTAAACAAAAACAAAAAAACACCCATTTTACCATGCAGGGGTGTGATGATGGATCAATAACATTAAAAGTATCATATTAAGGGCCATAGTTGGCAGAGAGTATAATGTTAGTCAAAGCTAGCAAAATCTTTGCTGAGTGTTTTTTTTTCATATCACAAACATTTCTGAGAGCTGCTTTAAACGGCCATACCTCCAGTCTAGGTGTCAGAACTCATATACGGAGATTAAACATTCCTGTTTAATATTTAGAACACCCAAAGGGGGCATCTTTGCCCAACAAAGAGAAATGCCATCCCTGTCCCGCGGCCTCCATTAACCATCCATCAGAAAGAAATCACAGTGACTTTAATAAATCAAACCAACAAGGTTCAAACAGCCATATGGCCCCGATGGCCCCCATGATATAATATGTAGGATATCGTAACCCCCAAAGCCCCCTGCGTTTGTCTGAAAAGGCCCCTCGGTTGCTCTGCTGGAGAAGAGGTGAAGCGTGTGATCTCCGAGGCCAAGGTGACGCCGGCGCAGAGCCGAGGCCTCACATGTTCGCTCGGCCAAGGTGACTTGAAAAGTGCAGGGGGAGGCTGAGGCAGGGAAATCAGCTGATTTTCTCCTCCACCGATGACACCGCCCAGGAGTCATGCTCTCCTGCTCATTAGGTTTCTTTAGATTGGATCGCCTCCGGAAAGAGAGATGGAGTAGGAGTCATCTGAGTGGGCGTTTCTCTCTCTGAGATTGGATTTTAAGACCTCGCATTCAGGGTTCTTGTGCCTGTTTTCAGATATCATGAGCTTGTAAAATTAGCCTTGACTCGCCTGAAAAAAAAGCTAAGTTACAAATTTAAGAATCCATGATTTCTAGTTTGTGACTTTGAGGAAGCATTTAAACATCACCGCGTAATAATCACGAATGATGGTGACTTTAAATTTTGTCAAACATTTATAAACAATAAACATCTTAAATCATGAACGACATCTCTTCAGTGTTTCATTTTTGAACCGTTGAAAGGCTTGATTTGTTCTTTTGATCAAACTATCACAAGATTTGAGCTGAAGCTGAAGTTAAAGGTGTCAGAGTAAGACAGTGGTGTCCCTCTCCTCCAGATGGAGTTTATGGCCACCTTGTCATGTGAATACACCAAAGAAACAAAACATAAAGTTGACAGCTGTTAGATAAATTTGACAACCAGGGGAATAAAAACCCAACAAAAACACCACCAACAAGCAGCTGTCCCACAGCGCGCCACTCCCTCCCTCTTTCTTTGTCGTCTCGTCCCTCCGCCCCGTGCTCCTGCAGATGAGACGGGACAAGTGTGACTGATTCAGATCCATTGAGTCGGGGGTCTGCTCGCAAACCAGCCATAACCTGCTGTCAAGTGTGCACACGATGGATGGGAAGGGGAAAGCGAGGACGGGAGACATTCACCGTGAACTCCCAGTGAACCTTGCACTCCCCTGCTGACATTTCACACCAACCTACCAACCCTTCAAACACACAGACTCTCATTCGGCGCACTCAACCGTCCAAATAGATCACATCATCCCCTCATGCACGTACACACACACACACACACACACACACACACCACGTCTATTTTTCTCGATGTGAGAGTTGTAAGAACGTTAATAGGTTTCGCTGGTTGGCTACGTGTGCTCACTTAGCGCGATCAGGAGTGACAGTTTGCCCTCGTGGCACCTTCACCACGGTGTAGGTCAGAATAGGACAGGTGTCTGACTGCCACCACGGTCAGTTACAAACCATCAGAGGATGGAAATATGATGCTTGAAAAAGGCATTAAGGACATCATGTATGTATGGGAACTGCTTGACAAAGAGCCCAAGACTCACTGGGAGAGCCACTTTTATCAGTTCATCTCAAATGACTTGGATGAAGGCGCCTCAATGGACTTGATTGTTGATGATCATTGCCAGCGATTCAATTATCTGCTGCCGTTTTACGCCCGGACTGTGTAATTTAAAACACATCAGCAGCAACGCTCAGCAGAGATGGCGGCAGCTGACACTGAAATGGATCCGATGAGATTTCAAAGAACTTTGTGGACTTAAAATAAAAAGAAAATCCTCTGGTAAATACTGGAGCGTAGAAGTGATGAAATGTGATCTTTCTTTTTGGCACTTTTGACCTTTGTCTTTGCCTGCATATCTCTTGTTTACAGGCGTCTAATAGAGCAGATTTAGGAGCTACATGTTCTTCTTAATTTGCATAGTAGTTGTTTTTTATGTTAAGTAAATTGTGGGGAATAATCCCATCAGATGGCTTTGATCTGTAAATCATGAATGTATTGCGTTCAGACTATACATGGACAAACTGTCCAGTTGTAATTATGGCCGCTTAAATAAACCAAATCTCATCTTTACATGTGTAAGACTAATACCTAATATCAATGAACTTGTTCACTGCCCTCTGTCACCTGCTCTGCGGAGGATCTGAGCGCCAATGAGAGGCGTCTGCTGTCACGCCTGTCTCGTGTTCGATACCAACCGTCTTATGCCGTCGTTTTTTCATTGCTTGTGCAGCCAGACACGCTGTCAGTGTTATTCTGCCTTCTCTTAGTTCAAGATCTTTTCCAAAATGATGTTTTCAGCCTCCTCCATTGAGACTCCCCTGTTGTGATGAAGGCATCATATATGAAACATTTCACCCTGGGGAGACCTGGGATATGCATTTCTTTGCTTTAGAGTATGCGCCAGTTGTGTTTTTTAGGGTTAAATAAAGGTGACCTGCGGCTGAGCATTGTATTGTATGCTGTGCTCTGCTTTTATGGCATGGATGCAGATTTAATGAAGCTTCAGCATGGTTGTAAAATGTATTTGATATTTTGTGGTTCGATATATCTGTCTGTAAAAAGCTCAATTTTTCCATATTTTACAACATGCAGTGAAAAGTTTGATATTTCTTTGTAAAGGATTTATACCTCAATTATAAATGACAGAAGTAGCAACAGCCTGTCATCCAGATCAGAAGTATTTTTCAATTTGTTTTAAAACAGGTATTAATGAAAAACCAAGCTCGCACATGGCTGTGTTTAATGTCAGTGTTCAGCCATATGGCAGCAGGCAGCATTCTGACCTCACTTTGCAGTCGAGATGAATCGGCACATTTGGCGGCGTGCAGCCCAGCGCGTCCCAGAATCCCTCAGCCGCTCACTTCTCTCTCCCATCCACAGGGATCCCTTTAATACTGCTCAGCGTTAATGAAGACAAATCATCCAATGAAATCGATCGATGATAGTCGACGTCCCAGGGGGTGCGGCAAAAAACACAAAGATAACTTACAGTGTGACACACTATGAAAAACACATCTCAAGCTGTACACACACACACACACACACACACACACACACACACACACACACACACACACACTGAGGTTTGCATACTTTAGTGGTTTTAATACATTTGGTAGCATCACATCTCTAGTTTCGATTTTAATTCAAATTCACAGTCAGTCTTCAACCTGATTTTCAGGACACCAAAACTCCTTTTTTCTTTCCCGTCGGAGTTCTGGCTGGGAGTCAGAAGGAATAAAGCATCAACGGCAGATCAAAGCGAGCGCAAACTGCAGCGAGGAAAAGAAGAAATCTGAGCTTCACCTCGCTGTTATTGTGAACTTGTGTGTAACTTAAGCCGTCATCACTCTGTGAGTGTTTGTGCTTTCAGAGAGGCTCTTCAAACTTTATATCATCTTTCCTCCTTTAGTTCTTCTATTACTTTAATCAAACAAGATTCTCCAATTCACGTGATTATTTGCGTGTACAAAAAAAAACGCGGACCATCAGAAAAATCGAAGTTACATTCCACAGATGATGTAAAAAGCATTTAAAATAGTCAGCAGTACAATCACCCAAGAATAGAAGGTGAGTTGCAGCAATGTTTTCCCTTTAAAAGCAGTATTTTCTGGCGAAATTCAATTCCATCTCACACAGGAAAGTAGAAGATTGATTTCTTTCTCCAGCTTTTCTTTGTCATCTTCCATCTTTTCAGGGGAGAATGGAGGATGTGTTTGCACCCGCACACCAAGCGAATCAGATAGTTTTTATATATTTGTTTTATAATAACATATTGTCCTGCACACACAGAGATGATCAAACACAGGGTCTACAAAAGTGGCTGCCGGGGTCCCATTGAGCAGCCTTTTGTGACCTCAAACAGTGTGAGATAGTTTCAGATCAACAAAGTGTAACATGAAGTTATCTGTCAGTGGCAGATAGGAAATGTTGTCGAAAATGTTTCTCTACGCTTTCCTCTGTCTTGACACAACCTCGTTTAGGAAGGATTATAGCAGAAGAACTTTTCTCCGAACAATAGCCTCGATTTTAGCTCACATAATTGGCTGCTCCACTGCTTTTAAATGTCAGAAGACTCTGAAACTGCAAACCACAGTTGATGCTATCGAAAGGCTCTTTTTTGTAATTCAACTTTTTATTGTAACGTAACAAACAAACAAACAAATAAAATAGACAAACAAAATAGACAGCATTGGTATCGAACACAATATGCCCAAAGTCTCAACTGTGTATTTATATAATCGGGGGGAAAAACAAACATACTAAAAATAACAAAACCAATACAATAGCCACAATGTATACAATACCCCATCTCTATTATTCCTAGCATGGATCAATGGTATTAGGCGTATAATCAAAGAAGTGGCCCCATAACCTCTGAAAGGTCTCACCTTCATTATTAATTCTTGCCAATATTATCGAAAGGCTCTTAAAATTCCTCGTATGTCAAACAAGTCAGTCTAAAAAACCAAAGGCTCAATGAATGTTAACATTCCTTCAAAAACAGGACAACATTTATTTTATTTGAGAAGCTGCTCCTCCAGTATTTAATCCTCTTCCGTTTGAGAGTGGCCCCTAACAGTGTGCAGAAAATGTGGTTGGATGAAAGAGGGGGGGACAGAGTCATTTTCTTCAACCTCAAGGACTTTTTTTGCACAATTTCTCCCAAAAAATAAATTGAAGTAGTAGTTCGCCCAGAAGAAATAAACATATACTTCACAAACCAGATAATTCAATTCATCATCAAACCGATATATTTTAATCAAATGCAGGTGTCGCATTGCCCTTAGTTGTGATATACATTGCTAGACATGTAACAACATCACAAGCTCTCATAGTGTATGATATCCAATTGTATGTAGTGATTGCACATGTCCATTGGTTATTCAAGTCATTCATTAATGTGGCTGAAACACAAAAGGTTGAGAATCAGAATTGAGATAAAGTTTTGGTCATCTACCAATAGTTCAATACAGTATATTACATGTTTGCCAATAACAGTCACCAATTCTCTTAGGGCGATATGTTGAGCTACAGAGTAGGTCTTTCTTTTTACGGATTGGAAGGGAAGGGTTCAAAAGTAGTCTACTATTTGATGCTTCCAGGCTCTGCAAAGACATGTTGAATAAATATGCAAACCAGTCATTGCTTTGCTCTCATAAGATGTTGGAGAACAGTGGTCGGCTTAAGGAGGTCAAAGAGTGACTGAAAGAAGACTTTGAAATGTTTGTGAACATGGAGTCACCGTTCCCCATATTGATTTATCCACTGAGACAAATGTTCTTAGCGTTCAGTGCTTAGCAGGTGTTTAATTCACAGACTGGTTGTACACAAATGAGATCAAATTAGACTCTAATGATTCCTGGGGGGAACCGGTTAAAGTTTTCCTCCACATCATTGACCTCCAGGTTATGAGCATGTTTCTGCTGAGCCCTCGGGTGTCAGTCAGCTTCTATATCCATCTGGTGCCGGGGGAGGGATTTTCACACCTGCAATGCATGATTCACAATCTCAAGTCCACAATTGTTGTACTGAAGCCACACACATCTCATCATTGCCTTTTCATTTATAAAGGCCGGTTCACAGCAAGGATTCATGTGAGTTTCAAATTTGTCTTGACAAAATGATGAATTGCACTCAACCCCAGGGTGTTCCTGACAACAAGATATTCTCAATCCTTCAACGAAACCCTTTTGAGACCAGACCGGCACTTTAAAATGTTTTTTTTTTCTCGTTGTAAATCGGTTCACAGCAAGACTTTCTTTATGCAACAAAATCCTCATGGAAAATCTAACCCAAAAACCAAAATCTGTGACTATTAACATGAGGAACAAACACATAAACAGGGACACTTGTTTACTGTAGCGATAGCTCATCCGTCCTACAATGCAAGGCCTGGAAAAACTCTAACTTACCTTTCATCAGAGTCACTCTGCACCCACATGTGGAAGCTCCCTGAGTCCAACATCAAACACATCAACACAATGCTGCAATGGAAATTATCTTTCTCATAGCAGCCAGTGGTGAGTCCTTTTGAAACATGGAAGAGTCTACACATCCCTGATATACTCGTTTCTAAACATGTTATTGTACCTGATAAAAATGTCAAACATATCCTTGATCTGGATTTTTAAAATACCATGAATGAATGAAAGGTATTTCAGAAATGTATCGCATTTTTAACAAGTGAGTAGTCTTGAGCTATGCTTGTGTTGCCAATGCCGAGGTCAACATGGGTTAAGTCTTTGCATTGTATTTGCAGACATGACCTGCCTAAAGAAACAGCTTAGTTTCAGTGGGGCCTTCAGTATTCAGTGGAGGAAATGTATTTCCAGAGCTTGAGCAGAAAGTATAATCATCTACCAACCTTAATGCAGCTTATTTCTTTTGTTAACCAGCTGCTTCCTGTGCAGAGAAAGTGACCAACACTACATATTTTCACCATTTGTAGTCGTGTGTAAAAAAAAGAAAGATCTCACATCCATTCATGTTAATAAAAAATGAGCCTTAACTACACTTTCAGAAATCGCAACCAGTCAAACTTGAATCAGAGAAAGGTTTTTTTTGTTTTGTTTTTTTATGTTGTAGAAAATCAACAGCTCATTCAACTACTGAGGCCCACACGCTTCTTTTTGAATGCCACTCAGCAGATGAATGGCCGTCATACTGCAGTGATAAGTGTTTGTTTATGTGGAATGTATATGTGCTTAGAGCTGGCTATTATGTGATGTGAATAAGAATATGTTTTGAACATTGGTTTGGAAACAGTGATTGTTGGTCTTTTTACATGTGGCTACAGGTGATATGGAGGTATTAATAAGTTCTAGGTAGTGGAGGATGTGTTTTATGTTAATGCAACCTTGTTTTTAGCTGATATCAAATGGCTGCTTGTCTTGTACAACTGCATTTGTGACAAAGTCAAAGTGATATAATCTAATCAATTTATATCCCCTTGGGGAAATTTGTCTTGGACTATAAAACCACACATAAATGACAATAATATGTAATGCTGCGATACAGACTGGAAATCAAAACATAGCTCACTGGAATATCACAGCTTGCAGTGAGAAGATGGCTTTGTTTTTTCCTGAATTACAAAGATTTTTCTATAACTTTCCAAAAATCATCAAAATGTTCATTTTATTTTTTGTACGTCATCTTTTGGAATATATGATAAAACAACTTCTGTTACAAATTACAACTTCTGCATCCGTCAGTGGCTCAACACTTTTCATGTCTTCATCCCAACACACACATCGAGCCTCACTGGAAAACAAGTTGTCTTTGAGAAGCAGTCTGACTTCTTTCAAGTAAAGTTAATCGTCTAAAAAAGTAGAATAAATAAACAAACAGATGTGTCCATTGGGTGCAGTCTGCCACACACTCCTTTGGGAAATTCAAATGCTCCGAGAAGAGATTTGCAGCTCCAGACTTGACTAAATGACAGCACACTAACACCTCCCACTTCCCAGAAACACAACAAACACATGCACACTTTCCTCGTTATTAAATATAGCTATCACAGCTGAGAGTGAAGTCGGTCTAATCCCACTCGACTTGTGATGGAAAATTGGCAGCGACAGCTCTACTGGCTGTAATGGGAATGAATGGGAAGGAGGCAGTGCTGGGCTGATTGACTCAGCATGGGAGAGGAGAGTTTCTCTGTGGGGGATTGTTTCAGAGAATGATGATTGAGTTCCTCAACGATAGATACAGCTGTTTTTGCTTTGACTAAAATGGGTTCGATATAATATGTCCTCCTTCATGTTCAAAGGCACACTTAACTTGTATGCCAAAAAATAAAATCTCATTTTTAAGGAACCCTTCAACTTCTAATAGTCTAAAAATGTTGAGCACTAGTGCGTGGCTTCATTGGAAAAATTGACCCAGTCGGCTTCATGCATTGAGATGATTGTCGCAGCACAAACGCCTCACATCCATAATCACACCCTTGGCAGGCTGGAGCTGTAATTTACTTATTCTGAGCTGCCTCATTTGCATACAAAGATGTCTCCCTTGCATAGCGGCTCTAATGAAATTAGCATGTAGTGTAAAGGCCCATGGAGAAGTTTTATTGCGCCGCTGCAACATGTTAATACTTAATGCAGTCTGTCAAGGCACTCTTTGATGGGTGTCTGTGGCGTATCACTGTAAACGTGGTGGGACTCACTAAATCTCTGCTGCCTCTTTTCTGCCTAAACCTCTGTCTTCCCCTCTGTGCCTCCCTTATTAGCTTCCTCTCTGAGAAACATTTGACTTATTATCCTCATCCATCTATGCATAATGCAACTTTTCTTTAAACATTTCAACCCCTAGAACCAAGCTTTTTCCACAGCAGCTCTCTCTGTCTCTTCCTTTCATGTTTCTTGTTTTGTCGCTCAGTGTATCAGCTGCTTCTTTGCCCTCCGGCGCTCTGAGTCATACTTAGCTGAGTCTTACAGTAGCTATCAAGGACACACAGCCCCATTATAAAAAGAGCTGAATTGCCGCTCTGCGAAACACAAATTTGACTCCGAAAGGCCACAGCTTGCCCTTGGCTGATGTTAACATTATCCTCAAATGTAAACCTGATCTGCTCAAGTGTCAAGAGTGTCTTAGTAGGTGTTGTCTGTGTGTGTGTGTGTGTGTGTGTGTGTGTGTGTGTGTGTGTGTGTGTGTGTGTGTGTGTGTGTGTGTGTGTGTGTGTGTGTGCGTGTGTGTACTCTGGGAAAATAGTTGCAAAGGATTAAAGGGATTGTAGTTAGAAATATGTGATCCGTGGGTCAATTTTTAAAACTTTACGCAGAGCCTGAAAAATCAATCCCAGATAAGATAAATTGTAGTTTTATGTTTCACCGATTAAAGGAGTGTTAAGTACTTTGGCAGAAGTGAAGTGCTCTGTATATCAAAGACGGGGCTAAATGTGCTCCCATTGGGCTTCTAAATTACAGTGCAGAAATACTGAAGTAAAAGGTAGTGGATCTGAAAGAAACACTGAAGATAAAAAGGAGTCAGTCCAAACCAAAGGCAGAATCCTGAATCTGAGAGTTAGGGGTACAGAAAATAAAGACTGAAGTGCATTTAGTACATCAAGTTATTCCCTTAAATAATAACCACAAAATGAATCTAATAGCATGTATATGTGCATTTAAGTCTTTGTGTTTTGATTTATTGACCTTAGTTGAGAATTAGCTGAGTACTGTGTATGAGAGTCATGTAGGATTTTGCCACTTTCTCCAGAAAAGTGTCGAAGTCGAAAACGTGTCTGGAAAAAGTGGGATTTAAATTTAAACTGTGTAACCATCACAAACAAAAAGCATTCATGCTTGACTGATATTCAATCAAATGCAACACTTTTATTATATTTAGAAAGAGCTATAAACTAATGATGCAATTGTGTCCTTGGAATAGAGATAATTATTGTGAAGAAAAGCTGGGACGTTCTACAGTAATCAAGGATTTCTAACTCAATTATGCAATATTATATCCATTGTACCTCTGATTATTGTAGGATCCTTCCACTGATTATTACCCTTGTTCATTATGTTGATAATATAGTGATTATGAGTACAGTATCATTTGATTCTGACATAATCAGAAGCCATCAAACGCAGGCTGTATCCTGAGAGAGGCAGCTGGACAGGAAGGGCAGTAAAGATGAAGGGCGAGCAAATGTGAAATGACACATTGACAGCTTCACAACAAGGACCAATCAGCGCTGCACTTCATCATATCTGAATCCCTCTGCAAGGTCTCTGCGGAGCTTTACCTGAAGCATTGTTTCTATTACGGACCCAATTATCCACTCGGATCGATCGCAGCGCTCAGAAGCTGAGTACTCAGATTGCTGCTCTGTGATGGAACAGGCTCTTGTCTCAGGTTTTCTTTTAATACCCCCTTAGGAAGACGTCAATGTCCTCAAAAGTTTGGTTAGCGTCTGTTTTTTCTTAATACCCCCTTTCGATGCAGTCGGGAACGTAAGCAAATACGCCAGATGGGTGAAGGATAATGTGTTCTGTGGCCCATTAGCGGTGGAAAGAGATTTGAATACCAGAACCTCTTCTGTATATTGCTCTTCATCTGACCTCCGGATTCACAGCTCAAATGAATCGAGATACCCTGTGGTGTTTCTAAAGTGATTAGTGATGGCTGGCACCCTATTACCTGCAAGTATCTCAAGCGTGCATTTCATGGTGAGACCGCAAGCAATTTCTTTCTTCGTTTTAACCTTTGAAACACTTTCAAAACTGCATTAAAGGACACCTTTTTAGTACTCAAAAACATGTGTCTTAAACTACTACTTTGGCAAGGCCAACTTGACATAACGAGTGGAGGTTCACTTCAAATTTGACCAATGGTTAAATATGTTAAAAGCAGTGACATTCCCAGGTTTTAGAGGTGTTTAGTTTGAGTTAATAAATGCTAACACACTTTGGAGTGAGAGCCTCAAAGTGCAAAGGGTTCACAAATGTTCACTTCAAATCTGTATAAACATCACGTATTCCTTAACATAATGACGCCTTGTTCTTCCGTTAGCGGCTGGTATAATAGCAGCAACATGTGAATGTGCATCGTGTGAAGTCGTGCCCAGGGCTTTCATAACACTGAGGCCACCTCTTTCAAACACATGTTGCCTGAACCTTTCAAGGTTATTTGCAAAGTTGAGGTTTGTAGTCCATGCAGGTACTTTAAGCTTCTAAAACACCTTTAGAAATAGTCGACATTGGACTGGTTGGGATGTGAAGTTGCTATTTTGAAGTCACTGGTGGAACACATTGAGTAAAAACAGTGTGTAAAGTGTAACACAAAATCGGTGCCATCAATTTTAAAGGAGTGATGGTTGATTAGAAGTTGAAGATTAGATCCGTATTGAAAGCAGCCTGAATGGACAAATCGATGCATTGATTAAGTGCAATTTTGCTTTTTGGACTTTTTCTTTGGCGTCCACTTGTTTCCCCAGGTGGTATTTGAAATGTGTAAACCTGGGCTTTCAATTGTTCTTGTGACCCCATTGACGGGATATTGGTCAAAAATGATTGCCATGAAGAAAATACAAGAAGAAAAATTGCACCAAATTGACATTGACAGAGTGGTGCTGTAAACGGCAGAATCCAAAGGGCTACAGGCTTTGGAAAATAACTCCTAACTGTGTTACCATCTCAGGTTTCAGACTGCACTTTGGCTGTTCGATTAGTCTACCTCCACATGATGATTTTATCCTTCGTTTTTTTATCCCTGTTGTTATCTCAAGCAAAGAGCCATCAAGTCGTCAAACATGACTGACAGGTGGAAGATGAATGACAGCCATCAGGGTGGAAGTAGCAGGGATGATTGGAGGGAGTAGGTGGGCGCAGATGGCAAGTGAAGGTGTCTGGTTTGATAGCTCATGATTCATTCTCCCTCACTATTTTCCCTCTTTCTCTTCCTCACAACCTTAGGTGTACGCTTGTTTCCTTAACATGCGTCTTGACTCTTGTTTGAGTCCTCCATGGCGTTAAATCCAACCGTCTCTGTCTTCTTCTTTTTTTCACATTTGTAAATAAACATCTTTGCATCTCAGGTTTTACAGTGAGTGCAAATGAAGCTCAAAAACACTCTGGACACTCTTCACAAATAAACACAGGCCGCCAAAATAAGGACTTTGGTTTTGTTATCTGCTATTACATGTTTCGACTCCCCTTTGTCTGCCTTTTATTATGACAAACTTTTATCATTATAACCTCAAAATAATCTTCCGAGTGATCCATACTGATGTGATCGTCTGAATTCATATATGGTGCTTAATGCACAGGAAATAATAAGGTCAAGAGATTATTTGACTGTGACTTTAAATTTTCCTAAAAGGCCTCTAAAGCTTGAAGAGCAGATAAATGACTTCCACATTTTTCTCACATTAGTTTGAGCAGTGTCAGTTTGACCGTTTTTTTTTCTCAAGTGCTCCTTTAAAAATGGAGATAACATACGAGCCTCTTGTTTTAGAGATGGAACAGATATATCTCTCCATACATGTTTATATTCAACCAGGTGATGCATTTTTATTCTTTTCTATTTGACTTCCGAGGGGCCTGGTCGCTCCCTCCCAGCTCATATGCATTTAGCTTGTACTCTCTGCATCATCTTTGTTCTCCATCAGCATCTGCCAAACAGCACAACAAGGACATCAAAAGTTTATTGGTGATCATTATTCTCCTTGCCTTGCTTTATTTTACAAGTTGGCTAATTACCACTTGTGCTGGAGACTGTTTCTCCCAGGAGCCCTCTCTCTCTCTCTCGCTCACTCTCCCTCTCTCTCTCTCTCTCTCTGCTACGTCTCCGCCTCTCCCCTCCATCGATCACGACTTGGGGAAAAGTAAACTTTCCAAGTGCTTCGTGATGATTCCCAGTTGTGCGGCCTGATTGTGGGAGCGCTAGCAAAGATGCTAATTTGTTCTTGACTAGTGAAGTAAAAATCATTAAGGAGTACCTCAAAACCCAAAGGAGGGGGGGGGGGACAGGTATGGGAGGGGGAGGCATGTACACAAAGCTCATTCAGAAGGAGCTCAGGGAGTTCCAACAATAGTTTTAGATTAAAGATAGGCTAATCTTGTAAAGAGTATCACACTGTTTCTTAATTAAGCTTTGTTTTTTTGTATTGAAAGAGCTGATCACTGAACTAATAATCGTCTTTGTCTCTTTCTTTTTAATGCCCCATGTGGATTCTCGACATACTAGGTAAGTCAACCTTCTTTTCTCTCTTTATCTTCACACACACACACACGCACGCACACACTGGCTCTCCTGTTAGTGCTTTGGAGCACACACACCATCTGTATTTTGAAATCTCTCCCTCCCATGGACGCTAATTGGCGGCCCATTTTTCCCCCACATATGGATCCCGTAGTTGTTGTCGCTCAGTGTGACAGATGTGTGTATCCTGTCATGAAGGTCCGGGGACATTTAGGAAGCAATCCATCACTGACAGCTGCTCTGCTACTGTATCTGTGCCTGGGAGGGCTGCTGATTGGATCGCATGACATTTCCAGTGGACACATGTGGTGTCCCTTCTTCTTTTTTTTTTCCACATGTGATGAATTTTTTATTACCTTTGAAGAAAATTGAAAGGCTGAGCAAAGACAGCTTTGAAATTTTCCTGAGGAGGACTGAAAGTCAAAAGTGGGGTGACATTTTTTGCCACCGAAATAAGCTCATGCATTTCAATCAAGAAGCAGCTTGTGGTTGTATTTGAAGCATTCATATTTTTACCATCATTTGAAGGTAGGTTTGATTGATTGATGCTTTGTTTGTAGTAGTTGCTTGTTTCCTGGCAAATGACTGTACCATTGCATGACTGTATCATTGAATAATATGGAGTGATTCAGCTCCCACTTGGTTACTGTATTTTTTAACAGTTTGATTTGCAGTATCAGTATATTCGTCTGGGATCTTTTCTGTTTCTGAGGTGTTTCGCATATTCCAGTGTGACATGCAATCCAGAGGTGGGCTGACAGAATTCAAAACAGTTTAATGGTTAGAGAGATGAAAATCCTTTCCTGCTTTTGAGTGGTGGATTTGGTCTGGTTTGGTCTTTTGGCCCCTGCTTTTCTACAGTCATGCTCATAGCCTTGAACATGATAAACTGAATATTTTCTGATACATTCTGAGTAAGTTTTTCTTTTCTTTTTTTACTCATGCCTCCTCTGGCACTATGCTGAGAAAAGCAGCCCATTTTCAGAGATGTGTCCCTTTGTTTGTCTTTTCTGAAGAAGAGTTTTTTTACACCCATTACAGAACAGTCTGTTTTTTCATCAATGTAAAAAAAAGTGGGATACCAGTTCACAGTCAACCTTCTCTATTTGCTTTCATTTAGCAGCGTCACTTCTCCATTTTCTTCCAGCAATCTAATTAGTTTTTCTGAACCGTCTGATTGTTTTTTGGGCCACACATTTAGCTGAGGAAAAATCACTGACAGATTCCTTTTGCTGCACTCAGTTAATAGCAACACTAATCGCCTCGCCCGCCACCAAAGCTCATTTAGCAATATGCTTGGATGGCCTGCAAGCTGTTCCGGAGGTATTTGTTGGGCTCCTGACATCAGGGTTGTGGGGACACACGAGGAGAAGAAAAAGCTGTTGGATTGTTCAGAAAACTTTAAGAAAAATTGCTCTAAAGATTGCAATAGACTCGTTGAGTGCGGGTGCATTAACTCTGAAATATCAAAAGAACATCTGAGAAAAACAGATAAACAAGACGACCTCAATCAGCCAAACCTGGAACCAGCATTGCTCGTACTTAACATAATAGCTGCATTACTTCCCCTGAGGATAGATTTGGTTTTAAAGTGGCATTTTAAGTTCATCAGTCTATTACATCTATACTTCTATCAAACTCAGTCAGTCTAATAGTGCAGAAACATATTGTCTGTCCTGTAATTTACCTTTTCCAACAGTTAAAGAGGACCTTTTATCCTCAAAGGTCATGTTACCTTTCTAAGTGCTTCTCTTACTGCTGAACACTAAAATCTGAGCTTAAACTGGCTGCAGATATATTAAAAGCCTTCTTGAAAGTACAACGGGAGGGAAGGGTTTCATGGGGGTCAGCAACTACAGCACTTTCCTTCCTCACACTTCTGTCAGGGCGTTTTTTTTTTTCTTCAGAGCTTAAATCACCTGAGCTGGGGTTCTGTCATTACAGAACGTAAGCAGGCGCATAAAACTCAAGTGTGCTCTCGTAAAAGGCTCTGATTGCACATTTGATACTACACTGTTTAACAGGAAGAGCAGTGCAGGAGCAGTGAGGCAGTCACGCCTCTTCCTGGCTCTCCCGTCTTGATTTGGAAAAGACTTCTTCATCCTTTTTTTTTTTGGTTTAATCTTTTGAACTCTTTGCTTCTTGTAATTTAATTTACTATATTAGTATTTTTACAATGAAAAAAAAATCAATATGGCTTTTTAAAATGAAGACAAATGAGTAACAGAAAAATTCAGCCACAGCACAACATGTACCATTTGAGCCAGGCTATAAAGACTTTTATTTCTGCTTTAAAATGAGCAGTTTAAAATGGGGCTTTTTGGGGATTCTTTGGGTTTTGCAGCCAGCCTTAAGTAGACACCCAAGGCATCGGCTTTAATATTGAACATTGGATGTCCCTGCTAAGTATTTGGTGCATTTCAACACATAAAGCCGAATGTGAAATCACTTACATGCCAAAAAGTAAACGGTGAGGGGAAAAAAGAGAAGTCAAAAATCTCAACTGGCTGCATAAAGAGCGAAGGCTCAAGGGGTTTTAATTATCACTTTGCATTCATATAAAAAGGATCAAATGTCCCCCTGCAGGTCTTTGGTAAAAGAGTTAATACATTCCTGGGTCAGGTCAATATCCCAAGATATTTCCAAGTAGCAGGAGGCGAATGAATCAGTCTTGTGATAAGATCATAGACTTCTCCTTTAGAATTCCAAATTTGACCGTAGGAAGAAATGTGAGTGCTGTTTGACTCTTCTTTAAACAAGAAGACTATTGTCAGTCCTGATCCAGCTGATTCTCCGCCTGAGCCTCAGCTGAATCCCTTCAGATTCTGTGCACAGTGACATTATGACGTTTTGTATCTTTAACACATAGCCCCACAGATCCTTATTTTGAGCAGGACATTGTTGGTGGAGTTTTTATTTTTGCAAGCAACCTCAATTTGTGCTTGACATTTGTTTTTAAAACTGCAACAGTGGAATTGAGCAGCAGCTAAGCTTTCGGGATACAACAGAATCCATAGTTCAGCAGGCGACCCGACACGTTAAAGTTAAATACTTTGGCAGAGATGCACAGCAGTAGAGCTAGGAGGCTGAAGTGAGTCCATAGAAGCAAAAGTTCAACCTTTTCTTCGCTTTGTTTTCTATCTTGAGTAAAGACGTGCTGATTCCTCCTGCTATGCTTACCGTCTGCTGCAAGCAAATATATATTTCTTAACAACAAATATGAGTCAGTTTGTGCACTGCCCAACAGGCCAAATGTAGTTGTAACGTGATTTTATTCTATTTTTCTGACAAAACTGAACTCAGATTAGGATTCATATTTTGTAGTTTGAGCTGTATTTGGTTAGCATGAGATGCTAACAATTTTTTCATCTCTCTCAGGCATGATAAACACATGCAAATGTTTTATCTTAATTTATTTAATGTTTTAACATTTTTTATTTATTAGCAAACTGGTTCAGGAAGGATGCAACTGTTTGATTACAGAGCAGATTGCAGGTCAGTCTTTTTGAAGTCTGAGTAAAAAAAACCCAGCATTAATTTTTTTTGCACAAAATATCTCCAAATTAATTAAGTATCTCAATGCTTGTAGCATAAACACTCCTGGAGGTATCCAGAGGTTTCAAGATCACCTCTGCAAAAGGGGGAGGAAGATGCTCACCATTTGGTGATCCGCAGGTATTGTATTGATTGAGCTCTCAGCTGGAGTGTCGTCCTCTCGTCTCGCTGAGCCTTCCTCTCCTCACAGGCGAGGAAGGTCAATTGCGATGGGGGCCTGACTTTGTAAGCCTGACACATTTCAGGGGGAGGATGATTTGAGGGATGTTTCTGCGGCAAAACAAGGGAGACGGATCGAACGTGGCAATTTCTGACAGCTCCTCTCCTGAAATGTTAAAAGAAAAGAAAATCAACCTGTGAAATGAACAGAATGGAGGTGCAAAAAAAGAGAGAATAGTTCTGGCCAGGAAGGATATAATGAAGGGCAGATTTCAGTGGAGAGGTTTCTGAAAATTGGCCGACCCTCTGGGGTCTGTGACATTTCTTTGAAAGTGCTTTGGGCAGCAAATTCAAGCGGCAACTGTAACTCACTTTGTTGGCTTGCTATTCAGATGACAGCATGTCTAAAAGGAATAACTAAATGCTTGACAGGAGCCACCTTTTCCCTTGAACTGTTGAAGACATAGACCATTTTCATGTGTTAGGAACACGAATAAATCACAGAGATAAACATGCCAGCTTTACAATGCTGGATGCAGATAATCTGGATTTGGATTTAAAGCACACATTTGCACCTCTTTTTCACAAGTTGGACTTCTCAAGACGAACACCAAGAGCTTTCAGCACCATCCCTAAGGCTGTCTGCAGAGCTGTCTCTGTTCAACCAAACCTCATGCCTGCAGCACGGTCAGAAGAATCCTATGCAGTTTGAACTGTACAGCATGTGCATGTGCCGCCAGGAGGCTGAAACAGCACTTTCTTTGTCAGCGCTCATCCTCGCGGCCTAATGTCTGTGAGTGAGGGTCTTTCCTTGAGGAGAGCTGTAGCTGCTAGTTTGAATTGGTCATTTGTTATATTGATGCCACACTGAAGGCTTCCCATTGATTTCCCATCGATGCGTAGGTGAGCAGTAGATAAGCCAGCAGACGGACGGAGATAAGCGCCTGTCGTTTTCCCTGACAGCTACAGACGCCGCGAAGGACGCAACAAAGTCACGCCTCCCAAAGTCACCCGCTCCTGTGAACACATCACGGACACACACAAGCTCTTCAACAAAAGTACTCAACATCTTGGTACCCGCTCCAACCTCTTGCCATTGAGCACTGCAAGGCTGTTATATTGAATTAGCTATCGTCTGTGTCACATTAAAAGTCCTCCTTGCGACAGCGGCGTATCAATCAACTGATTCATCCTTATTAGATTAAACTATGTGGGTGTCACGTCGTTAATGTGAAAAATGGGACGTTGGCGCGAGAGGATGGAAAATCTATTTCAACAAAGGGCCAAGAGTCAGAGGAAGAACGTCAAACGTTACTAATGGTAATATTTGAAGTTTGAACTGAGGGCATTAATACTGATTGATTGATACCTCAATCTCTCTGCATACATGGAAACTCAGGGGTGGGGATCTTTGATGGGCCAAACAAAGATTGATTTGACAAAGTTTGACATTTTGTCAAGTTTTTCTCCACTTTTAACAGAATTACAGCATGGCTGAAGAGACAAGTGAATCCATGTATCCTGTTATAGAAAGATCTCACCTCTGGGACATAATAAGATCTCCATATTGTATATAAAACGCTGCTTTTGTATTTTTTTCATTTAGTACAGAAGCCCTAAGCGGACATTCATTAATATATTTTATTTACTCCATGTTCCCTGATTTTCCAGTTATTTCCACTTGATTTGACCCTTCTTGTTTGACTACTTCATTAGTGTAGACCAGAACTGCATGTCACAGTCACCAGCCGATTGTTTTTTGTTTTGTTTTTTCCACACTGCCTGAAAATAATCCTGACATCATGAGGAAACAAGATGTGACAGAACCCAACACCAGCTTTTTTCATCCTGGGATGAACAGAAAATGTAAAGCGACTGTTTGACTGCGTTGGCCTTCCACTAAAGAAGTGTTATGTCTGATGAATGATGGAACCACCCCACAGTAAATACAATCAACAAAGGAAAGTGCTTCTTACACATTATGCATTAGTAATAATATCACAACAAAATATTAGGCCTTTAAGTAGAACGTGCAGAAGGACTGCGGCCCTGCTTGATGTCAAAATACTTTATGCTGATAAATTTTAAATGTTCCTTTATTTAGGTGCCATTCTGACTTTTCTCATAAACAAGTTATTTGTACGCTGTGTGCATGCAGAAACATGCAGCCTGAAAGGACAAGGTTGACTGATGCACATCATATCAGATTTGTAGTTTCCTGGGTCACATCTCTCCGAGCGACATAGGTATGGTGTTTTATTCACACCCAGCAGGTTTATTCATCGAGCTTGTTGACTTCACTTCTTGACGGCTTGATGCTGTTTTACACAGATACACGTGTGGACTGCCTTGAAGGCTAAAGTCAGGGTAAAAACTCTCATGAGCAGTAAACACTTTTGATGACATGAGCGCACTGCAAAACATTCACAGATACACTTCTGCAGCTATTTTTAGGAGCGCGTGTATAAATCCCCTCCAGCTGCACTGCATACAGTCTATATTTTTACATACCGGCCAATACATCCCAGAAGAGCTGCCTTTCAGCTCATACTTGAGAGAATTCAAAGCAGAGAGTAAAGATAGCAGCACTTTACTTTTTTCTTTCTAGTCAAAAGCTGTTGGCAGACTTTGAGAACCTTGTCCAAATCTGCAGTCTTTAGTCATTATTTTAGCTTGATTCATTATTAAAGCTAACCCATTTGAAGACTTAAAACATGAGAGAAACCTTAAAATAATAGAAACCTATGTATTTGACTCGGCAGTGTAATGAGGCTGTTTTTGCTCCGTTCATATCAAACTGGTTTTGTATCTGAAAATAACGCTGCAACAGAAGATAACGTCCTCCCAGATTTAACACGGCTGCCTGTTAAAAAGATGCAGCCGACTGCATGAGAACTTTCCGTCTAGACGTCTGAATCAAAGCGGAAATATATCCACAGGCTTTTGGAACAATGAAAGACTCCATGCTGAGTTTCCTTGCCAAATTTCTCAACCCTGTAAATGGCCATTAAAAAAGGCGTGTGAATAATGCATCCAGAAACTAGCCAGCTCGTTGTTCCTTCTGTTGCTGCCCTCTCTGCAGCTAACTGAGACAGATTTAGACGCCCAAACTAGCGCAGTCAGAGAGTCTTCTTCTCTTCTTCTCCTAGTGAGAATATCTTCTTTTTTTCCCCTTGACAGTGATTATGTTCTGTCTTTTTTATCTCGTTCTGCCTGTTTGTTCTCCCTCATTTGCCACCGGGCTTAAAGACTGAGTCTGAGCTTCATCGGAGGCAGACGGGGACTTGGTAAGCTGGTGTTGGAAGTTTTTCTGTCGAACTCTCCCGTGGCTTTTGCGCCGCCTGCAGTGGGTGTCCGTGTGTCTCATTTCCCCCCTCCTGGGAGAAGTGAGCAATGGTTGCCTGCCCGGGCCTGCGGAAGAGCAAAGGAAGTAGAAATCAGAAGGTGGTGATTAAAGAAATGGCATGATGGGAGCGAAAAACTGGAATCAGGGTGGGGGAAACAGGAAGAATAGACACGAGGGGACTAGAGGGAGCTGCAGAGAGGCTTTCGTAGCTCCTCAGTGGCATTTTTTACTGCATCACCCAAGTGGCTCCTCCCTGAGGGGGACTTTGCCTCTTTTCTCCGCCTTTGTTTTAGACACACACAGTTCTACCTCTAGTAGTCAACACATTTGCAGCAAAAGTAGCAACTCAAGGGTACAACAGCTGTTGGTGTCTAAATCCCTCACAGCCTCAGAAACACTGTATTCAGTTGTGTTCTTTGAAACAATTATGGCTTAAATTATAAAATTGACATTTTCGGCCTTTGAAAACACAGCTTTTACAACACAGTGAATCATGTTAAAGTTACAGAATACTTCAAAAATCCTTAGCCAAAGCTGTATGAGGTAAAAGTATGTGTATTTATTAAAGAGCCTAATTCCATTGATGAGTCTTTTTCCTCTTGACTCTCTCGGGTCACTTTCCAATAATCACAGGCTGACCAGGGAGGTGGAAATAATTTTGTCGCCCATTGACGCAGCATAATTGATCTTCAGGGGATACAGCTCATACAGTTGCCTCTTGCTAAATAGACAGCTGCCCCACTGCAGCTTTAAATCCTCATATGATAGATAGTAATTACAGACAGAATCCTGTATATCACAGGGGTACAGCACAGCTCACAGCAAAATCAAGGACTCCTACAGGGGCTGCAAATGTGCAAACTGTATATCGTGGAAAATGCTTCCCACACACAGACGTACCTCTTTGCTTGCAAGGGAATGAAGGGCAGGTGTCCATGCAGGGGAAACACAGTCGCACTCTTGGCAGTCGCTGACGGTGTTATTGATGACTCTCGGTGGCAGCAGTGATGGGATCGACTCACGCTTCATCCCTAAACAGGAGGGACCTGCCTCATACGCCAGGGTTGGATCCCCTTATTGCATAACGCAGAGGGAAAGATACAGAGTGTGGACTCTTAAAACCAGAGAAAATACACATACTGTATTTGCACACTGACAAGATGAGGCATCATCACATTCGAATGATGATTCGATTCGATTTCCACAAACTATTACACCTTCAGAGCATGTGGTCCTATCCTAAGTCTGACATCAAGCAGAATGGCTGCTATGTGAATAGTCTCTCGAAGCTGCAAAAAAGCTCATCTTTCTTCTCATAACTTCTCACACTTCTCCAATTCCAGATCATATCCAGCACATTCTCAGATAAGCTGCGCAAAACAGATTCTTTTTTTCTTTCCGTCATTACACTGAAACCTCACTGTGTGCAACAAGCCAGAAACTCCACCTCATAACCTGTCTTTGTGCTTTCTTCAGCTGCGCTACATCGTGCTAACTCCCCCATGGCGAGGGTCATTACTGCTGCTGCTCTATAGTGATTTGTAGCACAGTCCTCGCCACCAGCTTTACTGCTGTAATTGTGCAGTTTTAGACTTCAATTAGCATAGGTTTCCATATGTATGGGGGAAAATCTCCATACATTATAAGTAGCACCACAAGAGGCCAGGGCACCAAGAGCTAATATGTATTATTAGCAGGGCTGGTGGGAGGGAGGAGAGAGATGCCAGGGATGGAAGCTGGTGAAAGATGTGGTTTTGAATCTGGTTCCTGTCAAATGAATCTTGGCCTCGGGTGACCTAATTAGGGCAGTAATAAATCAAAGCACTCCACAGGCTCCAGCGCTCTGTTGGTGTGAGATATGTCAGTGACCCTCAGGGGAAGCCAGACCAACCTTCATCACTTCTGTGAATCAAGGTTAGGGCTGAAAATCAAGGACGCTATGCAACTCTTCCAGCTTTATGACTGGCAGTTTATATATTTAACTCAGTGAGGAGGATGTTGGTATAATGATTTAGATATTAGGCTGCAGTATAAGTGCTTACTCTTAAGGGTTCTTCATTGTTGTGTATTAAAATGTAGAAAAATGAAGTTAACTTTTTGAGTTTGGCTTCAAAGTTTTCTTCTCTCATTCATTGAGGTTGTTTTTGCAAACAGGACAACTTGAGACAAGAGCTCTCAGCACATTTAAAGCAGCACCAATCAATATCATTTTATGATCACTGAGCCAGAGAGCTGTGTGTACAACAAGGATGGTGTTGCTCATTGTGACAACACAACACCTTATGAGTCATCATCCAACATTGTTGCTCCACTCTGCTCTGCAGGTCAAGTGAACATCTTGCATTATTTCACGATACTGTTATGTTCAGTCTCATGCTCACACTGATCATCCAAATCAGCTTACAGTGATAGCAGCTCGCTGTTTTACTGAAAATTAAGAGCTCCATGCTTAACTCTAGAAAATGGAAAATAGTGTTGGGGACGACTGGAAGTTTATTTTGCTTATTATGTAGCGTAGAAAGAAATCATTGCAGTGCAGCTGATATTAACAATTTCATAGCAATGTGATAGGTCTTAATCGCTCATTTGATATCTTAGCCTCATTGTTATGAACAACATAAATTGAAGTTATCGATCCTAAATAAATAAATTGAGTAGAAGCAGGCACGCTCTGCCTCATTTCAGTCGGCATTTGGGTGTATCGATAAAACTGTACAACATTATCAGGAGCACGTGCAGTCATTGTTCTTCTTCTTTGAGATGCGGCTAGCTTCTGTTCGCACATTGTTTTGGTATGTTTGTGCTTATAATCAGCACAAGCTAAGTCTACAAGTGATAACAACACATCGGATTGATGAAACAGATATAACACCGGGTCTGGTGTCTGCTTTTCTTCAACTTAAGTTAGTTCTGTAAAAAGTTTCCTGCCTGATTCTGATTCTGATCAGGATTGCATATATCCTACATATCACATGAAAGTCTGAATGTCTTCTGAGAACCTCTCTCTTCAGTTCCAGTGCTTTTTTTGCTGTCTCTTTGGATATGGCATGTTGTTATGCATCCCCAGCCCTGCTAGGCTTTCAGATGATTCTTCATGCTCAGAGTGCTAGAGTTAAAAATATGTCACTTTTTCTTGCAAAACTGTGCTTACATTGTTTCAAAGAGGTTACCAGTGGGCTTAAAGCAGCCACTGATGCTTCCAACATCTATGGTTTGCTTTCAGCTGGAGACAGAGACCAGGCAGACACTGGGGTTTATAGGAATTCGATACACAGGAGGTAACTATAAGAAGCTTTTTTGTTCTTATAGTTCTTCCCAAAGTGTACTTTCAATGCTTGTCAAGTTACAAAACCATGGATGCTTCCCATCAGTCTCAAAACCAACAGTCCCTGTACTCTTACAACTTCATGGAACTTTTAGGTAAGTTGTCATAAAACTACACGTTTGTTTATGATCAAAAGTTGAAGATAACAATAAATTATCATTAGGCTGAATGTAGGGAGTAGATATAGCTAAAGACTTGACTGAAAGCAAGTACAGCACCAGTTGGTTGGTAGAGTACGATTTATGAACTTTGCCTTTGGTATTTTAGCCGTTTGCTTTCATTTGGTGTCCCAGGTGATTTATTTGGGGGACAGGTTTGAGCCAGGGAGGAGGGACTAGCAAATGCTAAGTTATCAGCTAACAGTTTCTCCATTCGTCTTTCAAAAAGTTGAGATACAAATGTAGGCTGGCAAAGACAGAAATACAGCAGTGATGAAAAGACGTGCAAGGTAAAATGATCGCTGGTTGGTTCTTTAGAGCGTAAAACTGACCAGTAGACCAGTTGTTGGTTGTCTTTTTTACACTAAATGGAACATTGTGAAAAAACAAAGCTGTGTTGAAGAAGACCTACACCAAGCTTACCAGACCATAAAACCATGAAGACATGTACAGTATGGAACCTGTCATTGGCAATAATGCAAGTCGAAGTCATTTCTTCATCGGCTGATTTTTCAGACCTGCAGGCTTTCTCCTCTCCCTCTCTTCTCATATACAGTGTACGGCTCAAACTCACCAACAGTATTATTCTTTGTCATTGAACTAATGCATCCAGCACAGAGGAACTCCCCGGGTCCAACTTTATTATCGATTGAAGCTTCACCTGTCTGAATGCAAACATGCATCAACAACAGCACATCTGTGGACGTGGTATGAACGCTACCCGGACAGGAAAGCCGTTGGTGTAGATGGCTAGGCGGCAGGCTGACAGGCGCGACAGCCCTCATGCTCTGAGGAAAGGAAAGGGGGAGCCTAATAAACCTGATCGGCCAATATCTCAGCACAGGGCCCTCTGGGAAATGTCCAGCTGCTGGTCTTATTGGTGGGAAGATGGAGCTGACAGGCCTTGGAGGATGGTTATCGCTGGAATGCTTTTTCTTTTTTCCCTTCGACTCTTCCATCTCCTAAAGCAGCGTTATCTGTCATGTCTATAATGGAGGCAATAGCTGAAGTAATTATCAGATCCTGAAATAATTAATTCTGTGGATATTTATTCAAAAATAAAGTTAATCGGCCAACGTTGAGGTGAAGAAGACGGGGAAAATGTTTGAAAGGGCCAAGAAGACGTTTTTTCCCCGGGAGAGCTTCAGATGCCTCTTGAGCTTGAACTTTGATATAAAAGTGATTGAACTCTTTTTTTATCACTCCTCTGTAACTCGAACGTCTCCTCTCAGCGTCTGATTAAGCCGAGCCTTTTTACCAAACCACTGTGGGAAGGTATGTTAGTGTGACAAGGCTAATATAACACGTGTGGCTAATGCGCTCACCTTATTTGCTTCTCCCCGAGATCATGCTTAGGTTACAACTCTGTTTGTCACATACATTTCAGGCTTCCACTGGAAATGCATTGTTTCATAACAGCTGTAAATGCTACTCCCACGTTACACACAAACATGAACCATCCCACACACACACTCCTGGCTGACATGCTCGCTCATAGCGACCCGTTTAACCTCTGGCTATAAGCATATGACTCAGAATGAAGAACGACTACGACGGCAAACAAGATCATGGCGTGAGTGAGCGTCTGCTAATATTGGCACCTTGACAACCCTTTACTCCCTCAGTCAATGAATATATGTACGCTATATGACAAATTATGTTTGAATAATTCATGGTGTTGCTCTGCAAAGAGACGAAAAGTGTTTTTAAGTTGCAAATCTTTCATCTCCACACAAGTCTATGTAAATGCACATGTGCACTCTCAGGAGTAGTAGGCGTATGTAGTGACACTGTGAGTCGATGTTGTTATCCTTCCCTCTTGTTTTCCCACAAACAATTCTGTTTCCAGGAGACTCAGCCCAAGGTTGCACGCTGAAAGTGGGGCACCGCACCCTTCGATATCCTTCACTGCGTTTGGAAACTCGGAGCGACTCGCTGCTTAGCTCGGCGTGCACTGCAGAGAAAGGTTGAGAGAAAACAGGAAGACAGTAAATAGAAACAGTGTGATGCGGTGACATGAGTGGAATCACTTGCGCACATACATCTGACTTACTTACTTTTCTGTGAGTAGAATCAGAATCTTTTCACAGTGCAGGATTATATTTGACTAGCAAAATACTTTTAAAACAGTCTGAGATTAAAAAAACAAAAAAACACCTGAGGATTCCTTTGCTGCATATTCTGGCTGCATTTTTGGCAGCACAGTTGAATATTTTGTCTCCTCGAGGGAATAAAAAGTGAAACTAAAAACTTAGCTTCGTTTATTGTTCACCTCTAGAAAAGTTTATTGCATCTAGCCGATATTAAATTCCTTTCCCAGAGATATATGTGTCAAAATGTCACAGTGACATCACCTCCCTCCTGTTGTGAAGCCCCTCCCCTGTGGCTTTGACTGACAGCTCCTGGCAGCAGAGCCCCCCAGGCAGCCATTCTTAAACACAGCGCCTGGAGCCACAGAGTCCCTGAGCTCAAGGCTGTGCCAGCTGCTGCGCTGATACCCCTCTGCAGGGTGCCAGCACCTTCGCTGAGTGGGTGTACATGCACGGCTGGAGGCTTGAATGTGTTTTAACGAATGCATTCGTCCTCTGTTTGGTGAGTTAGGTTGGGTTTGTGAATGTATTTAAGCAAAGGATCAGAGGCGGCACAACCAAGGCAGCACAGGGTGTTTACTTTTAATTATGTTGTTTTTTACTCTCCCTTTCAATGCATTGAATGAGCCTCTCTGGTAATCATACACAGGAAATGTGCTGTGGATTTCACAGGCACAGAGCTACGGCTTTTGTGCGTCCACACATTTTCCTTTGTATTGACTTAGAGCAGATAAACGAGGTATGTTTTGGTTCGTATTCAGCGCCTGTCAATGGCTTGTATTTAATGTCTGCTATTACGAATGATTAGCTTTGGATTAGCTGTGGCTTTTGTCTCGTCTGCCCGCTTTGTTTTCCCCTGTCCCTTTCAAGATCCAAGTCTTTTGGAGAAGTGGCTTACTAAAATTGTGGTCTAATCAAGCAGGGAGTGGGGAAAAAAAAGCTGTGAGTCTGGACTATTGTCACAGTTCTGTTTTTATTGCGTGTCTTAACTGTGATGGTTAGACATGTTGACAAACACTGGGTGCCTTTGGTTTGTTGAATATAAAGCCTGCTGTCGATACGGTCATTGTTTGTGTGTTCTCCAAAATCTGGGTAATGATAGTCATATCCACGAGTGGCACAGTGGGTGTTGTGGTATTATAATTTGTTTTAATTAAAGAGTAAATCAATAGTAAATCACACAGGGGAGAAAATTGTTGCTCAGCGTCAGCTGAAATGTATGTATGATGCACTTCAGACCAATCAGAGATATTAAATCAGATTTTTTTTCTCCATTTGTTTTCAACACACTGGACGTTAATTAAAATGCAAAGCATGCATTCCAATACTAAGCACACACACACAAAATATCCCGGCTTATAAATGCTCATCTTAAAGCAATTTATAAATCACAATTAATTTGATAGTTAGTGCACGTACACAAGCCTTGTACTCTGCCCCATTAACTCCCACAATTAACAATAAATGGTTAATGAAATGGCTGTTGTGAGCCTCACTGTGCATATAAATCAGCCTGTTATTGATGGAGAAAAGTGAGAAAGTTTGAGCAAAAATGGTCATTACTCTGACTTTTAAATCGATGTTTGGAGCTCATAGTTCTTTCTGGTCATTTAACACTTATCACTGATTGTTAACTACTGAAAAACTGTTTCAGAAAGTCCACCCCTTCATGGTTTCTATCTTCCAGTAAATGTGTTTCAATGGATCTTGATGACAAGGCCAGAGAACAGCTGGAGTCCTCATTTCAACCCGGAACACATGAGTCAAGTTATCAGACCTTCAAGCTGCCTTCCTGTGTGTCGAAGGAATAATCATGACAGTTTTTATTCCCAGCAAACAGAAAGCCTGCATTAGATTTTTTGCACTGCATGTCCAAAAAAAAGTTCTTCAGAGTTCTACTCCTGTTTAAACACATTAAACAGTGATTTGCGACAAGTTAGCATGCTCTTTTAAATTAACCACGTTTGTCTTCTGTCTTCCTTGACACAACATCGAGACCACATTACCCCCATTTCCATTCAACCTCTGTTGGGTTTGGGTAAGGTGTAAAATGCAATTAGCAGCTAATTTAGCATTGAGCTGCTAGCTTACAGAGGAGTTGAGGTTATTAAGCTCACTTCTTTGCTTACCCTCAAACTTGTAGTCAAAAGACCAAAGTGAGGATGACTCAAGCAAAGTCACTCGAGACTTACATAACTTTCTTTAACTCGAAGGGATCCTGCGGACATGCAAGCTATCTTTAAGGCTTAACATCTCTTTAGAACAGATATTGCACCTGACTAACATTATAAATCTGTTTTAATATATTGTGTTGCAGACATGAGAAAAATAACACCTCTATGCCAAAAATACATTCAAAGTGAACTCTGTAGAAATGTGTGACCCCTTGATATGAATCTATTACCCCTGCAAGTTACCATCATACAAGGGAATCACACAAAAGCCAATTAGACATGTTTGTCTTGTTTTTTTCTTCCACACTTTGCATCAGCTCATTAATCAGAGCTTTGTTAGCTACACTAAAGCTGAAGGCATAAATCCATAGCTGTGTAGCTACATGCCATTTGCAAGACATGATACCCTCAGGTGGGCTTTGATAAGTCGTTTTCTATCGTCGGAGAGATTAGAAGCTATTATTGTGAGAAAAGTGTGGTAATTGATAGAGCAGGGCTTGTTAGATAAACAATAAGTTGACTCGCTCTCGGCTTGTTGCGAGAGATGGCCAATTTAACTTGAGATACAAATCAAAGTAAGTAATTGGTAATTTCATCACCTGTAATGAAGCGGAGGATGGTTTGGTAAACTAAACCCAGAAGATTCTTTCTTGTTACAAACTGTTCTTTTCTTTGCTGCATGATTTTAAAAAAACTACAAGCGATCTCATTTTCTGCCTCTGAGGAATTCAGACTTTATTCAAAAGGATGTGCAAATGTGTTTGTTTCTGCTTTATCGCTTTCTTCCCAGAAACAAAAACACTTTGATTTGTATTCACATTTTTGTGTTTGTCTGCCTTATAAAGAGACTAAAACGCTAAAAGAGACGTTTTCAACATAAGACAAGTTGTGACCCGTCAAGTGTTTTCTGTGACTCACTTTCTGAGGCTTTATCCCCCGTTGTGTGGAGTCAACAGCCGAGGCGTGATCATTGCTGGTAATCATCTCCACACTCTGCTACGTTCCCAGAGACAGAGCCAAACAGCTTTTTCCGCCTGGCGTTAAGGGCACCCGGTTGACGGACATGCGGGGATGTAAACACACTTCTCTGTGTCGTGGAAGCACACCGTAGGCTCAGCGGGAGGATCCTATTACCTCTGCCACGATTGGAAGTGAGGGGAAATGCCGGAGGTGGTTAGCGCACACATCAGTACCCAGGAGACAGACAGACGCTCGCCTTTTTCCCAGTTGACTCTATTTCCCCCCCCCCCCCCCCCCCCACACACACACACACACACACACACACACACACACACACACCTCCATGCATAGCTCAAGCTTATTTATGCATTTGCTCAGTGAACCTTAATGTCAGTGCTGCTCCACGATGCGTGGATGTGTGAGCGTGCAAGACTCGCTGGGAGTTTCTCGCATATATTCGAATGACACAAGCCAATGCATGTGTCGCTCTGAAGAAATTGACAAAAAAATAAGCTCAGAACACATTTTCCTTACGCTCCCTTATCAGTCCTGCAAATGTTGGCTTCGCAAGGCAGGAAGCATTCACAAATACTTCTTTGGCTTGAGCACGCCATCGGCCAATTAGCATGTTTCCTTTCATCTGATCTGACAGCTCTTTATGCTCTGAGTAAGACTCTCACTCCTTCCAAACTGGATTGGCGATCATAAAGCTGAGGCCGCCGCTCGCTCTTTTTTTTGTCAGTAGAAGTGATGGTCTTGACTGATGAAAAGAACAAGTTACTGTTGCCGCTCACAACAAAACTGGATAATGTCTCATATTTTTCAGGGAAAGATAAATGTGCTGAGGGGAGAAGAGGAACATACCGGCAGAATTTGATTACTGCTGTTAGAAAAAGGGGGATGTAAGGAGTAAATGATGTGGTTTAAATATTGGAGTAGATTTTGGATTGTGAATCAGCGTGCAGAAAAAATGTTCTAATACATAATTCAGGTGCTATAAATTCTCAACTAAAAGCCTGTGTTAAATAAAGACTGACTGTAATGACTCACACGCTAATTCAACAGAATGTTATATACATATCCACAGCAGTAATTCAGTCATACTCAATCGGCTGCATGGGCTTTTTTTTTTTTTTTTGGAGCATTGCAAACTTCCTCTCAATGAACTTTAAAACTTAATGCAGAGATTTCATATCAGGCCAATCTGGGGAAGCGAAGGATTAAGGGACATTTTTAGCATTCTAGCTAGTGCTTTCCTGAAAACCTCGGGTTTTTTTTAAAAACAATGTATGGAACAGAGATGTCGTGATTAACCGACAGAGATCTCAGTAGTTGGATTTTTGAGCAACAGCCAGCCGGTTGTCAGGTAGTAATTATTATTGGAAGTAAGAGCTTTTTGTTTCTGTGTTTGTGCACTTTGTTCTAATTATGGTTCCACTCATTAGTAATGTAATAACATGAAGTGCTCTTGGATAACTCTTCTCTTGTTTTTAGATTCAAACTGCAGAATAACAGTTCACAGGTTGAACTATTAGACCAGTTGTGCAGTGTTTGTCTTTGTTGGTGAAGCAGGGTGTGTTGGGGTTATGTATGCTCTCCTCCCTCTGGGACGGTCACCACTGCTCCCTCTCCCCACCAGCCCAATCAGTACCATAATTCAAGAGCACTTTGCCAGCCACTGCACTGCCATTTACCCAGCTGCCCCATCCGTACTCACGCAGGTTAAACCACTCACACACACACTCATTCAGCTGCAGACAGACGAGCTCACAGACGGCCTCTTTGACCCTCTGGTGATTATGGAGGTGATGTGTGTAAGCGGTATATGTGTGTGCGCAAGGGTTCCCCTCCATTTCACTAATTGCTCAGAATAGTAGATAAGACTGTAATTACAACCCTCGTCTCAGAAAAGAGCTGGTGGTGTCAGTCTGTGTCTCTTTCGCTGCTGGGTTTTTTTTGCAGCTGATGGCTCTCTTTTCAATCCTCCGCTATCATATAGAAAGCAAAATATCCAGCGTGCTGGGTTTTTTTGTTTTGTTTTTTTTACGCTAATGCATGGGAATTACACTCATTTTGTTTAAGGAAGTGTGTCTTCTTTCCTGCTCTAAATTCAGCTGATTGAGGCACTGTATGTGATGTGCATTGCAATCAAAAAGTCATTCAAATTGTGGGGAACGTGGCAGGAAAAAAACGGTCTCTCATATCCATAAAAGCATTCCAAGGTTTGGCTAGGAAAGTGATAGGTTCATTCTCCTGTATGTTGAGTCAAGTTAAGATAAAAGAGAAAACATAATAAGTAAATATCGCAAAACAAGAAATGAACATTGATCTATTTCTTCCACCCTTCACGATGATATTTGATATATTTCTCCATCTGCTTGCTGTGAATGTCTTTTACCATATCAACTCAACCTTTGTGTGCCAAACACACTTAGATTTTCAACATGTCTGGTGAAGTGCAGGTCAACAACAATGCACTGTTACACGATGCCAAGGGTCTACAATTGTACCAGGGTCAGACACTGTGGGGCCCCGACTTTAAAATCTGCACATACGTCTGACAGCTGTAAAGCCCAATGAGCAGAAGTTGGTATCAGAGAGGAAAAATTATTTCTACTCCCATTATTTAATGCAAGTTCAGCTTTGTGATTTCTTTTTTTGTGTTTATTGTTTCATCACCCAAGATAATTGATAATCTGGGGGCCGGATGGGAAGCATGGTCAGACATATGTGACCCCTGATCACTGCATCAGAATAAAAGGGTGTGTAATACTCAGCTGTGTATCCCATTCTTTATATGGTTAAAATGCACAAGAGCCAGAGTTTATTATTTGAACTGCAGGAACTGTCCATGGTGCTGAACTCCCAGCTTACCTTTAAATCAAACTGCACTTCATAATGCTTGTCTCTTTGTGGTGAAGGCCCCACACGCTTATTTACACTTATTAACACCCACAAAGGCACTTCTTATATCCCCAGAACAACTTCTTACTCACATTACTCAATCCATTAGAGTATTGGTATACTTGACAAGATGTCAAATCCCAGGAAAAGGATATCATCTAAATGGAATCAATGTTTGGGTGAGATTCAAGGATGTTTCTTGGGGAAAGGAGACACATAATCACCTGCTTCTCTGCTTCCTTTTCCAGTACTGTCACATCCAATCTGGTCAATGGCTGTATCGCATATAGCCAACAGATAACACCTGCTGTGTTCTCATACTGATAAGTTAAAGAGAACCATATCAGGTTTTTTTAAATTCCCACATCACTCAGCAGTCTTTGTCTTTCTCTGGCGCAGGATTAAAACAAAAGGGGAAAAAAAGTGTGAAAGGAGGTTTTTGTGTACGAGAGGGCCCACTTAAATGATGGCGACGGATGAAAGCGGCTTAAGAGGCAGTTTGTGGGAGAAAACAGCAGGTGACCGGGGATGGTGGGAACCATTTATAGCGGGCTCGAGCAGCGTGAGAGACCGCATTCCTTCAATTTGTTTTTCCTTCACTTGTTTTTGAAAAACACCAGTTGTCTGTGTGAGGAATACAATTGTTGACAAAGTTGGATACCCACTTGTTCTTAGAGTTCTCATGCAGCCATCGGTGTATTTATGGAGATGACCATGCAACAAACACAGAGTCAGACAGGAGGAGAGGGCGCGGGATGATCCATCAGTGGGAGTGCACATGACACAAAATGACGTCTCAGACGGATGAGTCAGACAAGTTGCTGTGAAAGGAGCGTGAAAGAGATGTTCACATTCATCCATCTGTCCTCGTCAGCAGCCAGCACGACCACCCGGCTGTCCCCCAACCTGACGCCTGACACGTTCACCCGTACACACTTTTATCTGCCTTACAGATACATTTAGGCACTTTGTGTGGTGGAAACGTACATACACATTTCCTCTCTCTCATACACACTATCAAGGGAGGAGGGGAGCTAGCCTCATCTTGTTGACATTTTCATAGGCACTAGGAGTAATTTATGTAAGGTTAGCTTGCTCCCAGTGCACTGGGCCAGAACACAGTAAAAGCAAACAGAGGGAGAAAGGGAACAAATTGCTTTTTTAAATTGCCCAGACAAGGGGTGCTCTTTTTGCTCTATTAGGACAAAGTGCAAACACTGCGACAAAGCAGGGGGGCAAAACCACAGGAGTGTGACTAAATCTAATACAAATACTGTTAGCCTACGCAGATACCAGCGGACTGTTGGCAGCTGTATGAAACTGGTTTGATCCAGATAGAAAACATTATGATCCTACAAGATGCTTAGCTAAATGGAGCTAGCATTTACCTACAGACTTGACTATTTTCAGCACACTGATTTACTGTCTCATTAGATACAAGACTCAGCGGATGCATACATAAAACTTTTTTTACATACTGTTGCCATCATTTTATCTATCTTGACTTACATATTTTTTTTTTTATTGTGTTTTTTTTAGTTTGTAAACACAAACATGTATGTTGATGGTCTAAATTCTATGAAGACCTGACAAAGTCACATTACTTTCCATAATTATTGATCGTTTTTGTGTCCAATGCCCCCTTTATACTGTTGAGTATGTGCATACATTTAAATTTCAATCCTTCCTTGGAGACCATCAAATCTGTCCAAATGCTAGGCTAAAAGGAGCTAGCGTATACCTCCAAACAAGGTTATTCTAAGCTGGCAAGGTAGAATTATCTCATGAGGAATAAAGCAAGTCACAATAACACAATATGTGTCCATAGTAGCCACTTCTTATATGTAGTTCACATAGTGTACGTTTCAAGCTGTTCCAAAATGTGTTTGATTCTTTCAGTGTCTAATACATCATCAAACCTGTTTTGAATTGACATCAAGCTTTAATTGAAATCCCCCGGCCTGAACATTGCTGTACTGTACGTGGATGTAAAATAGGATTATTTTATAAGCCTCGTTTATGCTGAGAGCTTTGCACGCCTACCTGTCCATGTTCTAATGCGCCCGCTGCAGTTCCACTTGACCTAATGCTGTAAACCAATCTGTTTGACTTTTAATTACTAGTTTCAAACATATAGTTCCCTCTCATTAGAGATGCCTGATCGTAAATAATTACACAGTGGTTGTGACACTAACACGGTGAAGAGATGGTGGATGTGCCTTTATGCCTGCGGCGCTTGCTTCCCTGTATTCTCATGGATTTGATTTAAACTTACGGGACTTGAATAAATGAGAATCAACCTCACACACTTACAATGAAGAAGAACAAGCCTGAAATGGTGGCGGCACTCTCTCCAAATAGCCAAATTAGATTTTCTCCTCTTAGCAGAAGGATAGGCTTCAGGGATCAAGTGGAAGATGGATTTTTGGAGGCCATTACTTCCATGGAAGAAGTAGGGTTTATCCTCTGATGGCCATAATTATCCACATGAAATATGAAAGCCTTTTTTTCTACAACTGTTTAATGTTATGTTAGAGTCGTGCTAAAGCAGAAGCCAAAATGACAAGAATAGAAGATCCTCTTGAGAGAGGAAGGCTAAGAGAAGAAATGACACCAGATCTGAAATATTCATGGAGACATTTCTCATGTTCACGACTCTGAACAAGGATTTCTTGCCTGCTCTGCTTGTTTCTGAGCTCTGAATTAATGCGATACGGCACCCTGTTATGTGCAGGCACTGGGTAAGTGATCATCAGATTTTCATTGGCTCCTGAGGGTCAAAAAACATGTACAGTTAATGGTTGACATTATCAGCATTAGTTTAATGGTCAGCAGCATTTTCATACATCCCATTGGTACAGTATGTCAGAGATGTTTCTCGAGGCTCTAGGCAGCATCCAAAGGCTATTATATTCTTTTAGCCAATAGAACAACCAAAAAAAAAGCTTGTGCAAAGCTTGAGTCATCAGAAGCACTTTTATGACGCATGATCATCAATGACTTTGCAGCTCACAAAAACAAATAATGAGGAACACCAGAGCTGTTGTTTGTGAAGCATCAAAACATCCCATCTGAAGCATTATATTCTGAGGAAATTAAATGAAACCAACAGTTATTATCATATAAGAAGTCAACTGTGTAGAAATAGCTGATAGCTACATCTGTGTTATTTCTGATTGCTCCCCCGTATGGTTCTTGGCTGGTCAATAACCCTCACAGTGGCCTGTTTGCTTCTCCTGGGTATCACAGAGCCTGAGATACTGGCTATCTTCAGGAGGAACCCCCCAGTGCGACCATGTCCCATCCATGGCCCTGTTTGGAATAAACCTCAGTGGATGCATGTAATCCTGTGCATGTGCTTGTTTGGCCTCACCATGGATCCCCCTTGGAGGCAGAGTGACATTACAGGGTGGCAACAAGGACATCTGGCCTTTTTTTTTTTTTGCTTTGGAACAAGATCAGAGATAGAGGTCAACACATGTTCATGAAGGCTTAAAAAGACTTTAAGTTTACAAAATGTCTTCAATCTTTGTTTTAATTTCTGATATGGGAAGTTTTTGAAGCGTAGGGTTTATTTATGTATAAAGAAAGCCTCAAGAAATTCCCTGTGAAATACTGAAAATATGTCGGTGTTAGTATGCTCCTGTGATCCTCTCCCCGTGAACATTCATGCAAAGTGTCAAGAGTCCATCAACGCGTGCTGTATTTTCCCAGTGCTGTGCTGTGCAGTGCATTCTGGCTGGCGATGAGAACTAGACCTAATAGTGATTTATCTTTGCAGGTGATGAAATGTACATTTTTCAGAGAAGGACATACAGCGAATGAGTCATTTGTACCGATAAGACTATGATATACTCTGGGTGAAGTTCATAGGGCGAGTCCGCAACACATTAACTATGATGAACTATCTCCTCTCTGCTCAAATACAGCTCTGCTGCAGCCAAAGGAATGAAAAGTACACTTTTTTCCCTCTTTCTTGTTCGGATGATTCATTGTAATCATATAGACAGGCACAAACGCAACTTGTTTTTTTTAAGTGTTTTTACATTTTGGAACAGAGAAATGCAGCTTAGCCAGCTGTTTGGGTGCCAATGCCGATTTTTTTCTCATGTTTGTCTCCCTGTATTTCTCACTTTAATAACTTAAGAAAAAAAAAACCTGCAAAGCCTTTTATATCTGTCAATCATTTTGAAGAGCTTCCAGCATTTCTATATAAAAAGTATATCTGTAAAAGCATGCATTCATTCTAAATGTGCTGCACAAAACAGGCTATACCAATTATCTGTGGAGTTGAACACAATGTACCTGGAAGAACTTTATTCATAGCAATAGCAAATATCCCATAATTGTATCATTTACCCATCTTCAGTGGTTCATGGTTAAGATGAGAAGCATAATTTAAACTGATTTTCCAACAAGGTCGATAATGTCCCTACTTGTATAACCACCCTGAGCTTATTCTCCTCCTGTGGTCGCTTCATGGCTCTTCTCTACCTGCTCCCTCTCCCTCCTTTACCTTCCTGTCATGTTTCGGATTCTCCTCCTGTCCTGGAACAGTGTGTTTCTCTCCATCCCCCATGGAAATATGAAAAATTCTGCTTCGCTGACAGCCACCCTGCATCTCAGAAAAGTGCTGCTAACGTTTGTCTGTGGAAGACTTTCAAATCTCTTGGTAGTTCAGTTGTTCTTGTATAAGTAGCAACCTTTCCAGGAAGTATGTTCGATTTTAATTTATGGTCCGTGGAACCAGGAGGAAGTAGTTCTATAACTTAATACAGGTGACCTTTTTCTCTTCAGAAATGAACGTTGCAAAATTCAGAAGTATAGAATTAAACCTGACAGAAACTACGACATCTGCACTATACATAAAAGCCAATTAAAGTTTGGGTTTTCACCTGAGTTCTAAAAATGTGCATTAGCTATAATTTCTGTCCTCAATAGTATTTCTGTAAATGTATGGAGCATTATAGACTTGTCAGTGACAGCTGACAGTTGACTTAAGATGATCTGTCAATCATGTCTTTCAAGTGGTTTAGCTCTGGAACTCAGTTGCTGATTACGTGTGCTTTCTGCAGACTTGGTGTGGGCAGCCCAATGCAGCCAAGGTGCCCTATGGTTTTATGGCCATCCACAAAACAAAGACAGCACATCTCTAACTTTAATGGCAGAAACGCTCACCGCGCTACTTTATCCGCACCTTGATTTACGTGCCACTCAATCAAGTCGGCTCTCAGACTAATGGCGTCTCTGTGCACTTTATTTCATTAGGTTTAATGGCTCTCTAATTGTGTGCATTTAATAAGAATCCAAAGGAACAAAAAGAACAAAGAGAGGCTGGAAAAAAAGTGGGCATGCACTCTGCACGCCACTCTCCTATTTGATGAATGACAATGATTGCTTTAAAATCCCAAGATGATTAACATCTGGTGTGAGTAATGTGCGTTTGAGCGAAATCCACAACGCACTTAACAAAAAGTAAATGAAAAAGCTGTCATTTACTTTTTGTTAAATAAACGGTAAAGTAATGGACATTTTTTAAACAAAAGCGGAAAATAAAATAACATGCAAAGATTGAACATTTACGTAAATGTATGGAGCCTTTCTTGACAGATGTTAAATGTAAATTTCTGTCTAACCGATGAAGGAGCTCTCTTTCTGACGCGTCACTCTTTCCAATATTTTTAAACCAACAGCAGCTTGAATACTGACACTTAAGTTTCTTGATTAGGTTTCAGAACATTTCCCATTGTGCATTTAATAATCACAGTTTAAGTGTTGGTCTCAAAGAGGTCTGTTTCTAATGCAGGCCGTCTCACATGAAGCCACTCCGACGTTCTTCTCTATACATGATGTGAAAAGGTAATGATAGACCTGCTACAAACGTCAGATAAGAACAAAGGTATCTATCAAGAAGCCAATCCTTATTCTTGTCATGGAAGGATCCTTTTGTTGTTGCATTGAATGCTCTCTCTTGTCCTAAATTGAAGTAATGTCTAGATATGCAGCACAAAAGCTCTTTTCAGCTTTGGATCAAATTATCTGTGGAAGTTGATGCCAGATTAGAGAGTCTTTAAGTATTCATTTAAGTGCTTTCAGAAGGCAGTGCGAAGCGGATGAATCCAGTTATTATCATGTATTTTCTGAATACGATTTATCTTGTTTTGCAACCATCAACAAACAAACAAAAAATTCTTGATTGTGCAGCCAAACACTGTTTGGCCTTCTCTAAATCAGCACCACTTTCACTCTTCTTTCAAGCAAAATAAACATCCACTTCCTACAGTCTGGTAATCAGGAAGAGTTGAGAAATCTATAAGAGCACCACAAATCATTTCCCATCCCATTTGTGTAAAAAATATTCAATAGTTTTATCATTAAGAGCTGGTAAAGTCCAATTGTAAAACTCTTTGGAGTCTGATCACCGTTAATCAGCATTGTACATGCTGTTCTCTTTTTCTACACATGCGTTAATGAATGTTATTGAGCACTTGTAATTGGGCAATGTAAGAAAGGGTTAAAAACAACATTACAAGTCTTTCATTGGAAGGATGTGCATTTTAGTTGGCTCGCTGAATTTGAGCCCACATTTTGCTCTTTTGGCACCGCCTTTGTCTCCATCAAGTCCAGGGGAAACTATCTGAGTCTTCAGCTCCTCGTGCTAATATGTGTACACAAGCTAGTTCTTACATTCACATGCAAAACATCTTCAACAGTTGGTAACCCAAAACCGTTTGGACTTTAGACAAGAAATCCAAAACAATGAGCTTGAAGGCATTCAAACACTCTGTGCATCCATATCAATGTTAAACTGGTGTTTTGGGTGGAAATTGTCTGTCTGTTTACAATGCAGATATTATTGTGATCCATTGTTGATACACAAATATACAACAGATACAGTAGCTAAACAGTAGCAGCTATTTGGGAATTCATTTTGTTGATTAGACAAGCCGAGACATGGAGTTAGATTTTTCATCATGGACCATGCCTCGGTTTAGTTTGAATATATCTTAAAATAAGACAATTTGGAAAAAGCTAAATTAGGCACATTAGGTGCTTAATTGTATTTTTCCGTTTAGTTTAGAGTTTCTCCATCATCTCCTTTTTTTGGGGCAAAGACAGCAGATGTGCCGTGTCCCAATTAGCGAGGACCGGCTGTGACTCTTATTTCAATCAATTCGAGCCTCTAATACAAATATATTCACTTAACCAACTCGTCTGAAGCAGCTTTAAACACACAGCAACAACACTGTTCGTGGCTAACAGCCAACACACAAGCCGAAAAGCACTTGTCAATTTCCCAACGACTCTGTTTCTCCCCGTTTATGTTTCTCCATGCGTCACTCTCTCCCACTCCGTTCCCACTGACATCAAAGACGACTCACACGCCGGTTGAGCCTGAGAGCTGTAATCCATTGTTGTAAATAGCGAGCACAAGATGAATGTGAGGGACATACATAGCATTATTACACTAACATTCCTACGCCTGTAGGAGACTGCTTTCTATGCCACATTGTTATTTATTCCCAACGCTTAACAGTGGGCAAAATGCACTTAATGCAGCAAACACCATGAACAAGTCATATTTCAATGTGCTGCTGCTGTGTCTTTTATTGCGTTGATGGATTGCAGCTTTTAAAGGAAGCAGTTTCTCTCGGAGGCGGTTTTGATGCTAGAAGTGAATTTGAGATACTTCTCCAGGTTAACATATTTATATAAGTATGTGGGGAAATCAACCATTTCTTTTTCTCTCTACCTGGAATCAGGTTGCCGTATCAGTGAGTTAAAAATGAAATCCCATTTATTAAAGACTGAGGATAATTCAATTTAAAGTGAAAACAGCGTAAGGGGTGCTTGTAACACCACGTGTGCGGCAGTGGGAGAGAAACTAGACACATTATTAAAACATCAGACATTCAACACCTACAACCTGCTCTTTACAACGTGAATCAAAGCTGCTACATGGATTATCAGCTTGTAATGGAGGCCCTATGTGGTTATCATTCCAATGAAAGAAATGTACCAGCTATAAATGAACTTGGGGGCCGAGTGGTCAGTGCATGTTCCCCATGTACACAGGCTGCGGTCCTTCAAGTGGGCGGTCAGGGTTAAATCCAACCACTTTCTCTCTCTCCCCGATATTTGACTATCCACTACCCTACCATCTCAAAATCAAGGCATAAAAAGTCCATAAATTAGTCTTAAAAAAAGGAATGAAGCAGTGCTACCTCTTTCTGAATTCAAAGGCAGATTTTCGTTAAAAGGTGTGTGACTTTGGTTTATTAGGTTGATTTGGCACCTTAGCATTGTACACTGCACATGTGCTAAGTGGAGTTTTGGATAAGTTAATTAGTTCAGTTAATGCACCCACTTTAACTTATTAAATAGTAATTCAGGGTTCCTGATGTAAAAGCACACTCTGATCACTTTGGATTGAATGCCTTGTTCAAGAGCACTTCAGCCATGTCGATGATGCAGCTTCGGCCACCCACAAGTCTCACACTCACTGCAGAGCCACCCTGTTCTTTTAGTGCCACAGATGGAACCATCAACCTCTTCGCTTACTGGTCAGCCAGCCTGTCTGAGCTGCCACCCACACGTCCGTAGGGTGATTAAGTCCTGCTGGTGCTGTAGCGTTGGTTTGTTGAGGGAAATTCAAAACAAGTCTGTACAGAAAAGACGGAGAGAGAGGCTGAGTGGGCAGAGACATTAGAGGGAGGAGGCATTTTAGAGGACAAAAAGAAAGACGTGCACTAAGTGAGGGAGAGCTTTTAAGGAGAAATGCAAAATAATACAAGTGAACCTTTCTCTCGTCTGTTTTCCCATCTGCTGCAAAACAAAGGAGGCCGATCTCATTTACACCGTAGCGCACGTTTGCCTCCAAACTGCCTCCAGAGGACGACTAATCAACCACAAATGGAGAGATGGATTGTCAAAACGAATCTTTGATGTGAGGCTTTAAAATTAGTTTTTTGATGTAATGTTATAAAAGGCAGGCCAGCCATGTCAGGGGTGACACATGCATGTCTCCTCAATGAAACAACAAATGCTGTTATCATCCACAGGGGGACGACTGGGAACTTTTGTTAGGTAGCACAATGACTTGCTTTCTTTGAAGTTTTTCTCTTATGTTTGATTTTTTATTACTTTTTTTTCTTCAGGGCTTTTTATAGGTCGGTATATGTTTTTTTGTTATTTCAAACCAAAAAGTTTTGTTTGTTCCCCGTGAGAACATCTCACATCTTTACAATGGCTCCTTTCTTCAGTTCCACAAGTATCACAAGTAATTGTTGTCAAACTGGATTCTGATCATCTCGGAGGCGGCTCAGGTGAAGATTCCTGAATTATATTTATAGCACATAAATGACAGGCACATCTAGTTTGTTCTTGTCTTGAATAAGAGACACTTTTCTCTGAATATAATACAAATTAAAAACATGTATGTATCAAAAACAGTGAAATACATTTGTCCCACTGGCTCTGAAGCGCTATCCCCTGCCGACCACTAAATAATGATAACATGTTCTTTCCCCCTTTGTTGAAAAAGCACAAGACTTAACATACAGACCGTCATCTAACACCTGGGCTGACTTTCTCAGGCTCCATGAGTTTTGTCTGCTTTTCTACACTGACTGTAATATTACCTCAGCAACTGTGCACGATATCAAAGCGGCTGTCAGGAACTCTCTGGAAGTCTGTCAGAGAGTGTGCTCATTAGAAACAGACGGCAATGCTTTGTGTGTGTGTGTCTTAGCTTTTTCAGTGGAGCGTATTTAAAGTGTAAAGTTGGAACGTGACACTAATCTGCATCCTGGTCTGTAACGGTGCTGTGCTGCATCAGTATAGATCAAGCCAAACAGAAATCACAGAATATCATTCACACTAATAGCAGATGACAATCCAGCGTCATACACAGTATATGATTTACTTTCTCTGTCCACTGTCAGTGAATTCACAGCTATGGCTGACTTGAGCTCCTCTGCTGTCAGCTTGTTGGTCAGCTGTCGGACTGATGGAGAGCTCTGCTTACTCTCACCATGTTATAAGGGAAATCTGTCTCTTACTTCTTTGTGCTGGCGATGACAGAAAACACTTTCCGTTGATTATTCTATTTGTGCTTTCGATATTTGGTACTCAGTACTACTATTTAAATCAATGTAGCTCTTTATTATTATGAATTATATTTATGCTCTTATTTATCCTGGTGTTATATCTAAATAAGAGCAACTGTAAAATAGATAAAGTATTTGATCCGAGCTTCAGAATTCATTCTTTGGAAGAGGAAAGTTGACGTCAAATTTTCAAGTTTTGATGGACTTGTCCAGGGTGTAACCTCGCTCCTTACCCAAGTTACAACTTCAGATCCCAAACAGGAATTAGTAGCATAGATAATGGATGGGAGTATGGATTGCATTGTTGTTTTAATGTTACGCGAGCTGCCCTTAAAAGTGTTGTTGCATTTTAGCAGCTGAAGCTATGGCTTCTGTCTGATGCGTCGTTCGGCTGTTTCGTCACATGCCGTGAAAAATATGATGACAACACGAAGAAGGCAAGGTTTAGGAAGGACGTAACAAAGACTAACCGACTGGTTGTTCTTCATACAGTACCAATCAATCTAAAAATATGGATAGTAGACAGTATAGACTGGAAGAAAATATGAAAAGATTTTGTCAGCACCAGTGGAGTAACCTTTTTTGAAATCTTATCATCTCTTTCACCGCCTTTCATTTAACACATTTGTTGACATGCTGCCTTCGACAGGTAATACCATTTTAATTATCACAGATACATAGCAGTCTTATCTCTCCCTTAATATCAAAGGGATGAAACAGTTCTGTAGAAAATGTAGAAAATGGCTTTTTCAAGAAGAAGCTTTTTCTCACTATAAATTATTTTTAAGAAAAACTTATTTGAAGTTTTAATGATGCAGTTGTGTGTCAAGTACAAAACACAAAAAAAGGAATAAAGCTTAAGGTTACAAGTCCCCATTATGCCACAGACACAAAGAATTGTTTTTCCAAAGAAACATCTCTCTCAACAAATCAATTTCAGGCACAAAGAAAACAACGCTCCCTATCACACCTCCCGGAGGAAGCCGACTCGGAGCGCGGCAATCTGTTTGCTTTAGTTCATTAGAGACCAAAAGCAAAGTTTTTCCACCACTTTTCTATTTGTTGTGTTCTGAAGGGAAGCCTGGGAAAAACCTCATTGTTGTTGTTTATTAGCGCTATTGTCTTTTATCTCATCAGTGGTCATCTGCCTTGTGGGCACTTTAATCTCTCAGTTTCAGTCAGGGCAATTAGTCAAATACCTTTAACTAATTACTCTGTGGTTTCTCAGCTGGGAACTTTAAAGTTTCAAGGCTGATTAAGGAGAGATAGAGATCTGTGGAACATTAGAAAAAGTTTCACCCCGACAGCTTGTAATTGGAACATTCACGGCATGAGAGAGAGAGAGAGAGAGAGAGAGAGAGAGAGAGAGAGACTGTGCTTTGTTGCATTTAGCAGAACAAGCCTCTCCATCACCTTCATGTCTTGCCCTCTCCTTGTGAAGCAGCCACCAGTCCATCATATTCAAAGATTCTCGAACAATCTCCCTATGCCCAGTAAGGAAACAGAATCTCTTGTTTTGTTTGTCTTCTGCTCGTCGCTTTCTTTGTGTTCCTGCCTGATACAAGGATCCATGACGACAGACGCTGTCAATAAAGCAGCGACCTTGTCCGCCTCCCCGGGTTAACACTCAGTTCTGCAGGAGTGGGCGGACAAGATCTATGCACATGATGAGGCACAGCTTTGTGACAAATGGATATCAGATACCGACCATCAGTACATCCCAAACTTTTTAAACTACAGCTGCAAGTGTTGCCTTATCTCGCCCTTTATATTCGATTACAAACAATCAGAATTTACCTTTACATTCACACAAGTATTTTTACTTAGGGACAGTTTCTTAAGCAAACACCACTCATTTTCGGGCCGGTGTTTACCAACCAAGGATTTGTGTTTACGTTTTTTCCACTTTATGGAGGGCTCCTCATGTCTAAAAGTAGTTGTAGTAATTTGAATCAATGCTAATGAGCTAAAAAGAGACTATTGTTTACAATCCAAAGGGCTTGTCTTGAGGTTTCAACTGAGTTAAGCTCATTTAATCCCTTACACCCACTAAGATTGTCCTTCACTATCTAAGTGAAAGGTACCAAAAAGGCTCTTGTCTTTGACATCCCAATGGCTTTCAACTTGGTTTGTGTGTTTCAGGGACAGTCCTTAAAGCTCACCCTTCCCAGCTCAGTTCTGCACCATTGATCTCTTTGTGTGTCAGCTCCCTGCAGGCCAACATTTATCAGGTAATTGGGCTTCGAGGCGATCCTTTTGGTTGGAATGCGTCATGGCGATAACTCATTACAGCGGAAGCGACCGCAGGGTTCAAAACAAAGGTCAAGGTCTTTTATTGATTCTGACGTCAGGTGGTGGGAGAAAACAGCAGAGTATTAAAACACTGACATTATTCTGTGATCTGAAGAATGCTGAGTTGTTTCAGGCAAATATGAGTCTATGCACTCATTTTAAACCCATAGATAAACTCTGTGTGCATGGACAACATGTTGAACTGATTTGCTTTGTCTTTCATCACTTGATGATATTGGATTTTTTTATTATCATGCATAACAAGCCCAGCCGTGAAACAGGCATGCAAGACACCATTGTTTGGAAAAAAAAGAAAACTAATAGAAGAAGTAGATGTTTCTAAGTCATCATAATAAGTACAAGGGAGATGTCAACTTTTCTGAATTCCCCCTACGTGTTCCTTTTTTTAAAAAAAAATCTGCAAAATTCAGGTCCCAATGGAAGGGTTCCTGTTTCGACTTTGAAACTAAGGTCTTCTGAAACCTTTGTGTAGCACTTGTGTCAAATGAGTGTCTAAGTTTAGCTACTGGACCAGTTCTAGGCTCTGTTCGAGTGGGGTAACAAAATAAAAATAACACCAGAGACCATATACTTTAAACAAAAGCCGGCACTTTACTGAAGTTAACACAGAATTAAGACAGAACAGTATAACTGTTTAAATGTATGGAAACACTCCTGCAGGTAAAATAAAATTTAAAGGTAAGTCACTTTAGTTCCCTTTTTTAGGTTTCCTATTTTATGATCAGACCGGTCTGTAAATATTTCCTTTGTTTCTTAGGTTTTAAGTTTGTACCTATTTTAAGGTTCTTGTCTTCCCTCTTAACAAGTTAAAGACACATATGAAAATGAAATAATCACAATTACACTACGTTCACAAGTGACAATCATGAACAAACAGTATAAATGTAAACCTCAATTTCAGTTCAGTTCAGTTCAAAGTTATCTTCTCGAATTCGATTCAGTTCAAGTCAGCTTCTTAAATTCAGCTCAATTCAAAAACAAAAAGGGTCCAACACTCCTACCGCTCTGGCAGCGAGTTCACCAACAGTCCAACCGTAGCAGCGAATTCACCCACTGGAACGATGAAAGTGATGTCTTGCTTCTAGAAACGATGTCCTTGGGTTTGGCTCGCCATCTTGTGTCCCGCGTCGCGTGTCGTCTCACACAGCGGTAGAAAAGCTAATTTTCTCAAACACTTTCCAAGTAAACAAAATCAAAAACTGTTGCACTAGACTCAGTCACAACATTCGTTTTATCAATCACCATGTAGGTGTCGATTTTCATCTTAAATAAACTTCTTTCACAGTATTTTTCTCACTGTTTTCTCTTTAGCCTTTCGCTAGTTTCTCTTTCTCCTTCTCTCACTCGTGCGTCTGTCTTGCACGCGCTCCACACACAGAGAGCAGCGTATCTCTTAAAGAGACAGCGTCTATTATTTTTTCACAGCCATAACTTTATTTAACTTTCTTAATTAAACGGTTTGACTGTTTTAACACACTCTGAATGAATTAAACATGCATCTACCTTTTTTTAAGGATTGTTATTTATGCATTTCAGTTTGTAAATAGTTTAACTGAATGAGATATGTGTAACTTTTTCTTAATAATTAACCTATTTATGCATTTTAACAATGTATTCTCTATTTATTCAATTTCTTGTTAATGTGACTTTTCCAAGTGGGTTACATCCTCCCCACTTTACCTAATGCACGTCCCTGTGCATTACCTTAAAGGCTACACTGTAAAAACTGCATTGGGTTGTTGGAAGCTACGTTCTACAAATGCGTCTGTAAATGCTTCACTCAATCCTTGAAATAAAGATTGAACTATTGTAACCAGTGGATTACCTAGCTCAGGGTAAGTCAGTCGTTTTGGTGCTTGTCGGTCTCTAATGGATTTTCTTAGAGCTTCATTTCGGTCTGCACCCTCTTCACTGTCATTCGTTTCTGCAAGGTTCTGTGTAGGAGAACAAACTGTGTTCAGATTTTCTCCAGGTAGAGGTTGAAGGTCTTTTCCAACAGGCAGACTGTCCTCTATTGGATCAGGTAAGTTGTCATCTGCATGATCAGGTATGTTGATTTCTCCAAGATCAGGTTGATTGATGTCTCCAGAATCTGATAAGTTGGGACCTCCAAGATCAGGTGAGTTTAAGTCACAAGTATCTTCAGGGAAAGTCTCAGCTGCACCTGAAGGATCTTGTTCAATAGAAGTCAAGTTTTGAGAAGGTTCAATGTCTTCTGAGACGTTCTCCACAGTTTCAGTAGGATAAGTGAATCCTAGAGTTTCAACTGTTAAGTTCTTATCATTGAAATGATCATATTCTTCAGGATCACATCGGGATTCATTGTCATCCACTTCTGAAGTGTCAACTTCTGGATGCTGTCGAGTTCTTGGCCGTTTTGGAGTCTTTGGTGTGTCATTTTCAGTTTCAACAGGATCCATAGGTAGGTATCCGCATGGAAGCAAAAGGTCACGATGAAGAGTTCTCTGTGGACCTTCTCCAGCCTCAGGTTTCACAACATATACTGGAATGTCCCCACACTGTCTCAGGACAACATATACATCTGACTCCCACTTGTCAGCTAACTTATGTTTCCCTCTTAAGCGGACATTTCTGACTAAGACTCTGTCATCTTTTCTCAGAGTAGACTCAACAACATGTTTATCAAATCTTGCTTTATTGCGATCTGCGACCTTTTTTGCATTCTCTGAAGCAACTCGATAGCTCGTCTCAAGATGAGATTTCAAGTTCTGATAGTACTGAGAATGTGACACTGGTTGGTGATGAACTGGCAAACCGAAAGCTAGGTCAACCGGTAACCTTGGCTGTCGCCCGAACATCAACTCATAGGGGGAAAAACCTGTCACTTCGTTCTTAGTACAGTTGTAGGCGTGTACTAATGGCTTTACATGATCACGCCAGTGACTCTTTTTCTGATTGTCAAGGGTTCCCAGCATGTTGAGTAGGGTCCTATTGAAACGCTCTACAGGATTCCCTCTCGGGTGGTAGGGTGTGGTTCTGATTTTCTGGGTACCTATGAGCTCACACAGTTCTTTTATCGTTCGGGACTCAAAGTCTGGGCCTTGGTCACTATGAAGCCTTTCAGGGATACCATAGTGAACTAGAAAGTTATCCCATAAGCACTTAGCTACAGTTAGAGCTTTTTGGTTTCGAGTAGGGACTGCTACTGCATACTTTGTAAAGTGATCTGTAATGACCAAAATGTCTTTGGTGTTACTTGAATCTGGTTCAATCGAAAGGAAATCCATGCACACTAGCTCAAGTGGTCTAGTAACTGCGATGTTAACAAGTGGTGCAGCTCTCTCAGGTAAGGATTTACGACGTATGCAGCGACTACAGGTCTTTACTCTCTTTTCAACATCAGCTGACATTTTGGGCCAATAGAACCGTGTTCTTACCAAATCTAGAGTACGCTCCAAGCCCATGTGCCCAATGTCATCATGTAAGCTCTTTAAGACTAAAGGCCTCAACTCCTCTGGGAGCACAAGTTGGTAAGTTGTCTGTGCACTTTCTTGTCGCTTTCTGTATAGTACGCCATCCAATAGTTCTAGCCTGTTCCATTCTCTTAAGAGCAGACCAAGCTCTGGGAGCTCCTTTCTCACACTTAGTGGAGGTTTTTCTCCAGACTCCATCTGGTAGATGACTTGTCGGATGATGTTATCGGCTCTTTGTTTCTCTGTCAACTCAGCTGCTGTGAATTGAGGTATGATGGATGATCCACCGAGCTGTTCTTCATCTCTAAAGCTAGCTGGTATGGCTTTTGGATGATGAGCAAGTGACATGATCAATACAGTCTCAGGTAATGCCTTTGTAGATTCATCATTGAAAGAGTAATGGACTAAGTGTTTCTCACAAATGGCTTTGACTGTGTTCTCTGTTATCAGATTTGAGTCGTCAGGTTTAGACAAGTGTTTTTCAGCAAACTTACTTATCCTCTCCATCTCTTTTTGTGATGTTAAGTCATTAATCAAACCACTATGTGGTCTTCTGGATAGTCCATCAGCGTCTTGGTTTAGTTTCCCTGCTCTGTATTGCAGTTGAAAGTCAAATGTTGACAAAGCAGAAAGCCATCGGTAGCTTGTCGCGTCGAGTCTGGCAGAAGTAAGGATATAGGTTAACGGGTTGCTGTCAGTAACAACAAGGAAGGGACTACCATACAAATAGTCTTGGAACTTCTCAGTTACTGCCCACTTAAGGGCAAGGAACTCTAATTTGTGAGCCGGATACCTGGCTTCACACTGTGATAAGCCACGGCTTGCGTAAGCTATGACCCGTCTGTGTCCTTGCTGATCTTGATACAGGGCAGCACCTAATCCAACAGTGCTTGCGTCTGTATGTAAAACATATTGTAGTTTGGGATCAGCGAACCCCAGAACTGGAGCTGTCGTCAACTTTTCAATGACAGTCTCAAATGCAACTTGGCATTCAGCTGTCCACCTATCACCGAAAATGTCTTTGGGGTTGAGATACTTCTCTTTGTCCACCTTGTGACTGTTGTTCTTCCGCAGTGGCGGATACCCAGCAGTGAGTGCATTGAGAGGTTTCACAACCTTTGAGTAGTCTTGAATGAATCGGCGGTAATAGCCGCAGAATCCCAGGAAGATTCTAAGTTCCTTTAAAGTGGTTGGTTTTGGCCAAGTTTTAAGTGAGGCTATCTTTTCGGGGTCAGTCTCAATGCCTTTCTCAGATACAATGTGCCCTAGATACTTAACTGATGACTGAAAGAACTTACACTTATCAGGGGACAATTTCAGTCCGTATTCCCTCAATCTGTTTAGTACATTGAGCAATCGCTCTTCATGTTCCTCCAGTGTTTGAGAAAAGACAATGAGGTCATCGATAAAGACAAGGGCCTGTTTCAGGTTTAGTTCACCAATGCAACGCTCCATAAGCCTTTGGAAGGTGCTGGGAGCATTTGTGATTCCCTGTGGCATCCTGTTAAACTCAAAGAAACCTAGAGGGCAGACAAATCCAGTTTTTTGTTTGTCTGACTCCTCCATCTCGATTTGGTAGAAGCCAGATTTGAGATCAAGGACGGAAAACCACTTGGATCCATTCAGCACTGAGAAACACTCCTCCAAGTTTGGTAAGGCATAGGAGTCTTTTACTGTTTGAAGGTTAAGCTTTCTGTAGTCCACACAGAGTCTGACATCCCCATTCTTTTTCCTGACGACAACTATCGGTGAGGAGAAAGGAGACTCTGACTCACGGATGATTTCTGCATCAAGTAGTTCCTGTAGATGTTTTCGTACAGCTTCGATGTCTTGTGGATGTATCGGCCTCGCTTTGTGCTTGAATGGTGTCTCATCACTGAGTTTTATATGGTGTTTTATTTTTTCAGTGCGCCCAAAGTCGAGGTCATGCTGTGCGAACACATCTGGCATGGAGTTGAGCTTTTCAGTGACACGTTGTTTCCATTCATTGGGTATTGGAGAGTTCGTAAAGTCAAATTGAATCTGTGACTTTGGTTCAGACTTTGTTGAAGTGTCTGACTTGTCAGTTGTAATGGGCTGGACACTTTGAATGGCATTTACTTCAGCTATAACACACTTGGGAGAGATGGTGATATCATGGTCTGACTCGTTCTTGAGGATAATTGGTATGCAGCGATGTAGCTTGGATGGTAGGCTTGTTAGACCATTCGTAACTATTAAGCCACCTGGTAGGGAAGAGGTTTTCGGATGTTCAACTATGACCCACTTTCCAGTGTTTGGTGTTCTGCAGTTGACCGATCCATCCACAACTTTGGTCTGGCCAGGGCCAATGATCTCTGGGTCTTGACCGGAGAGTCTCACAACACCAAGGCTGGGGTCAATTTTTTTGTCTGTGTCTCATCTCAAGAGTCTTGAGAACAACCATGTAGCCATAGGGCAATGAGTCAGAGTTCTGAGGGTTTGCGTCGGTGTACTGCTCATAGAGGATGTCTAAGGTGTTAGTGCCTATGAGAACCGATGACAAGGTTGAGCGCATATCAGGTACTATCAAGGCTAAAGTGGGCACCTCAATATCAATGCCGAGGATACTCTTTGGGAATGTGATGGTTACCTCAACATAACCTAAGTAAGGGACATCTTGGCCATTGGCTGCTTCTACTTCTAGCAAGTCTTTAATAGGTCTAATGGATAGGTGTGATAAGTTTTGCTTGTAGAATGACTTTGGAATTGTTGTCACTTGGGACCCTGTGTCTAACAAACAGTTACAGTCCTTTTCTGCAATTGTCACTTGTGCAGTGGTCTTAGCTCCAATGAGCCCCTTTGGTAACGTCACTATCTTTTGTCTTGAGTGTGAGCATGCAAGTGAAGCTCGTAGTCTCTTTTTGGGACATGTCTCCTGTATATCAGCCCCCATCTGTCCCTCAACAAGGGCTGATTTTAGTTTAAATGGGGAGATTTTGTAGGATTGTTTCTCATCTCCCATATTGACTGTTTCTCCTTCAGCATTTTTCTTTTTGAGGCCACAAGTGATGGGTTTGGTTCAGATTCACATTGAGGCTTTATGTGTCCATCTTCACCACACCTGAAGCAGTACCAAGGTCTTGGCTTGTCGTCGCTCACATTACTTTTGCTAGATCGTGGCTGTTGTGTGTTAGCGCTGTCAGCTGAGAACTTGGTTGTGGCAGTCTGGAAAGGTGCTTTCTTTGAATGTGCCTTGCTGTCTTTTTGTGTGATTCGGGAGAGCTGGGTTTGCAAACTAGCTATTTGCCTTTTCAAGTCTTTCATTTCAGATTTAGAGTCACCATGGGTTTGTGGTGTTGTGTCACACTTTTCAGCACATTCACCACAGGCACTTTGGAAGTGTGAAGACACCTTCTGTCTTGAGACACCAAAATGCTGCTTCATACGATGCTCTTTGGAGTTACGTTTATCTTCTACTGTTCGAAGTAGTAGGAGGAGTTCTGCAAAGGTAGGTGGGTTTTGCCTCCTTTGTTCTAGCTTTAATTCAGATATTAAGGTATTATCCCAGCAGCCCCTGCAAAATTGTTTCAGAAGCTGGCTGTTCAGATCAGTTACATTTACACCACCTCTCCTGAGAGTGGTGTTTAGCATGACTTGTAGGCGCTGAAGATATGCTGAGGATTTCTCGCCATAGTTTTGCAGTGTGTTAAGAAACTTGGCATAGAGGTCGTCTCCGTCTTCGACTGTGCCGAAAGCAGAGTCTAGAATGTTTAAGTACTTTGATGGAGATGAGTGAGGAGTCAAATGCTTCACAATGTCGACAGCAGGTGACATAAGACTTTCAAGTATTTTTCGTGACTTGAGCAAATCTGATTGGTTTGCGTCACTTAGTAGGAAATCTGCATTTGAACGCCATGTCTCATAATCTACTTCATGGTTTGGACGGGGGGTGCGTCCAGAGAAAGGTCTGAGTCTCACTGAAGTATGAGCTTGTGATATGCCATCTTCACGTTTGACTATATGTTCAACAACAACTTTCTGAAGATCAGATGGGTAAAGGTCGGTCATGCTCAGGATGGGTTGTATCTTTTCGGTGGGAGGTGGTTGGAATGGTGCAGTATCAGGTTCAAGGATTTGAGAATGTTGCGGTTGAGGAACACTGGGCTGAGGACTTACTTGTGCTGCAGCCTCAAAGGCATATCCTTGTGCTTCATCCAAACCTGTTTCTGTTTCTCCTCCTTGGTCGACAGTCTCACCAATGCGAGATAGCTCTCCTTTTAGCACATCTGAAAAGTCTTTGCCAGTCAGTTTTGCTATCTCCTTTAACTCTTTGAGATACACTTCTGTCGCTGATTGGCTAACTGTAGGAATGTAAACATTTGTTAAGGCCTGGATGTGGTAAGTGAGCTTTGCTTGAGTTTTGCTATCAAGCTCATATGGCAGTAAGGGTGAAAGGGCTTGTACAGCTGTGCCATATGTGTACTCTACAATAATCTGTGGGCCTTTATCTTTGTCAGGTAAGTCAATTGGGATCTGTCTCTCAATAGAGCCGTACTGTTTGAGAAAGTCATAAAGTTCTTCATCAGCTTCTGTGTCTGTTATGCCGCTAACTAAGAGTGAGTTTGGAATCTTAACGCCTGTCGCTTTAATTATCTCCATTTTGAATCAATACTTAGTATTTATCTGGTCTCTGGTTAATAACTTTACATCTGTTTTGGCCACTCCTGGCTGGCTCGCCAATTTGTAGCACTTGTGTCAAATGAATGTCTAAGTTTAGCTACTGGACCAGTTCTAGGCTCTGTTCGAGTGGGGTAACAAAATAAAAATAACACCAGAGACCATATACTTTAAACAAAAGCCGGCACTTTACTGAAGTTAACACAGAATTAAGACAGAACAGTATAACTGTTTAAATGTATGGAAACACTCCTGCAGGTAAAATAAAATTTAAAGGTAAGTCACTTTAGTTCCCTTTTTTAGGTTTCCTATTTTATGATCAGACCGGTCTGTAAATATTTCCTTTGTTTCTTAGGTTTTAAGTTTGTACCTATTTTAAGGTTCTTGTCTTCCCTCTTAACAAGTTAAAGACACATATGAAAATGAAATAATCACAATTACACTACGTTCACAAGTGACAATCATGAACAAACAGTATAAATGTAAACCTCAATTTCAGTTCAGTTCAGTTCAAAGTTATCTTCTCGAATTCGATTCAGTTCAAGTCAGCTTCTTAAATTCAGCTCAATTCAAAAACAAAAAGGGTCCAACACTCCTACCGCTCTGGCAGCGAGTTCACCAACAGTCCAACCGTAGCAGCGAATTCACCCACTGGAACGATGAAAGTGATGTCTTGCTTCTAGAAACGATGTCCTTGGGTTTGGCTCGCCATCTTGTGTCCCGCGTCGCGTGTCGTCTCACACAGCGGTAGAAAAGCTAATTTTCTCAAACACTTTCCAAGTAAACAAAATCAAAAACTGTTGCACTAGACTCAGTCACAACATTCGTTTTATCAATCACCATGTAGGTGTCGATTTTCATCTTAAATAAACTTCTTTCACAGTATTTTTCTCACTGTTTTCTCTTTAGCCTTTCGCTAGTTTCTCTTTCTCCTTCTCTCACTCGTGCGTCTGTCTTGCACGCGCTCCACACACAGAGAGCAGCGTATCTCTTAAAGAGACAGCGTCTATTATTTTTTCACAGCCATAACTTTATTTAACTTTCTTAATTAAACGGTTTGACTGTTTTAACACACTCTGAATGAATTAAACATGCATCTACCTTTTTTTAAGGATTGTTATTTATGCATTTCAGTTTGTAAATAGTTTAACTGAATGAGATATGTGTAACTTTTTCTTAATAATTAACCTATTTATGCATTTTAACAATGTATTCTCTATTTATTCAATTTCTTGTTAATGTGACTTTTCCAAGTGGGTTACATTTGGGGATTTGAGAATTTGGGATTTATTTGACTGGAAGCCCTGTTGGTTTTTCAAATACATTAAGTTAACCATTTGACACTATTATTTCACGTTTGTGCTTTATTGATTCAGGAATCCAATTCTCATAACAGCTGGTCAGCAGAATTGGGAGACAAACTTGTAGCTGCTAAACGGCGAGCACGTTTATTCTATATGGTGTCTGAAATTTAACACACTTTGAATGACATATCCCGTCACCAACATCCAGTATGAGGGAAAAACGCATCCTAGAGTTGTGAGTAAGTATAATCCCCAAGATGTTCACACATTCAGAGGTGAAAACATGCTGTGAAGCTTTTCTCGTTCTCACGTGTTGAGTGTATGCACAGCTGTTTAGGATTCACAACCTTTCCCCTGTCTCCTTCTGTGAATACCAATCCGATCAAATTCATTTTCCATCACCAAAATAGAATCATTGTCTCTGTTATTAGCCTGCAAGTGAAACAGTCAGTGTGTCATGTTCTTCATAATAAGCAGGCGAGTGTGTAGCGAGTGTGGCTCAGTCACAGCCGCTGCATATAAATGCACCAAACATTTCAACTGCGCTTACTCTCTAATCGTGGCAACACACGCAGGAGAAGCGTGGCTAATGCTAATCTACAATAGGACACGGCTATCATTCGTAATGTTGTTTGCTGCAGCTTCAGAGCATCCTGTGTGAGATCTCATATCTCATAGCCATCACGTTTGTCATGGCCACATCACTGTGTTTGATTTTGACTGCTGTTTAAAAAGGATTATTTACATCAGTGAAGGTTGTCTTCTCCCTTCGTATCAGGATTGGCCCTGAACACATCATTTATATTCAGTCAGTGCTCCTCTTCCCCAGAGATCATCAACAATTTCATAGCATGTGAAATAGTCAGAGGTTAGTGATGGTGAGAATTCGTTTGTTGAAGGGATTCATCAATGATTGATCGGCGGGCGGTGCTCAGATTGAAGTTCAGATTGTGTCAGCAATCAGGCCCTTGAGACAACAAGACACTCTGAAAGGATTGCACGTGTTTTGAACATATTTGTGTCCACATCGTTGACTGGACCTGGAAAGGGGAAAAAAAGAAAAAAAACATCAAGCTGACTGTTGAGCGTCTCTGCTCAGTGCTCTGACTGCCAATCAGATAATCAGTAAGGATGACACATGTCACACAAGTCATCATTACCAAAGTGATATCAGTTCATCTATCACTATCGATGACACATAAAAAACATGAAAAGCTGATTTTATCAACTTGGCCCTCCCTCACAACTCTATGAGGTCTTCGATAACCAAGGTCCCTAACGAGTAAGACTGTCAAATCTTCAGTATCTTGTTATTGACATTCTTCAAATATCAAACAGTACTCTTACTCATACATGCATTCATTAAAAGCCATGTACCCTTATTTCTGATATTTCAATGGAACTTCTTCTCCCAGACATCATGGCTCCATTTTGGCTCTGTTTTCTTTTGTTGCCAAATCCTCACTAGGCTAGCAGCAAAGTCAAATAGGAGACTTTGTAAATGTATGTCCCTTTTCGTCACGACATGACTGTGATAACCACATGTAGGTGTCTAGTGCCATGTCATGTTTTGAACGCATACTCTTTCAACACAAACCATTAAGACTTCATCTTTACTCCTTCCTATGTTTTGGCTCAATCTATTGCAATCTTTACACTTTTATGAAGTCATCTTGTGTCCATGGCACAAGAAAACCCCAATTACCATAAAACATTTGAAACCCCTCGTGGTCCTCTTACTAAAGCACGGTGGGTAACTCAGGCCAATCTCCCTCGGACAGCTATAACACAGCTCTGGTTACTGTAAATCACAACGCTCATAAAAACGATACAAGCAGCCTTTGCTTTATGGGAACATAAAATGTGATGATTCTGTCTGAGGCTAAAACAGCCATGCGGAGGGCTCATCCCCATAAACCGATGAATACCCAGATCTGTCAGAAGTAGCAGCGTTATGGTCCAAGGAAACATGTGAAGTATGAATGGACGGTCCTTTTTTGGATTGCATGAACTGCATCTTTATTCTCAGTGTAACACTTTCATAAAAGCTCCTACATATGTTCAGTCTGTGAAGCCATTGCCATCAACTTAGATGGAACGTTTTGTATGTCCAAATACAAACATGTACACTAAAGTGCACTTTGATTTAGGATCCCAATGAGAGCCTTGAGGGGTTCGTATCCCTTGTCCTCTGCAAACAGCAGAACTCTAAAAGTACTGATTGGAACAAGCATGCAAAGTGGAGCATTTGGTTTCTCATTGTAGCTTTCCCTTTCAGCTTTGTTCCCATTTTCTTTGCTGGTCCGACCTTGTCACTGCTGATTGTCTTTTCTGTTTGAACCAAGGATTTACAAATTGGCAAATATTTCCCTCCAACTTATTACAAAGTGAGCTCTAATGAGTGCACACAAGTTCAATGTCTTCATGTCCCTTCCTTCTTCTACTCTGCTAACTATAAAAGGGAAGGAGCTCTGAGCCTCACTCTCATCATCAGGTGCTTCAACATGTGGCTTCTCAAGTTTGACATGAAAAGCTTTTAAAACATGGTGTTTCTTCCTCAAACTAAAAAAACAACACATCTCCCTTGACATTACAATTAAAGCTTAAATAATCAGCCATTCACAGGATTAACTATATGAGTGTGTGTGTGTGTGTGTGTATGTGTGAAGACATGGCTTTTATACATTTGACTTACAATGAATGGATTTGTATTTTCGTCGCAGCTTGTCCATTTCCCTGGAATGACTGTGATTAGTCCACCTGTGTTGTGCAGATGTGAGTCATGTATGAACTGTAATAGGCTGATAAAAACAGTGTTGCATAGAGACAATCTGTCTTTGTTCATTTCTGCACTGATGAGTACACTGTCACTAAAAATAATCATTGTATCATATTTACCTGAAAGTGATTGACTGGCATGTATCGTGTTAAAAGCCCAGCCCACCCGTTCAAGCACTCACACACAGCTGCCGTTTACAAACCCACACACACGCTGATCCCCCACCAGAGTCTCCCAACACTTCCTCTTTCGTAGGGAAGCTGCTGTGAAGCAGGAACATGAATCAATAACACATCTCTGCTGATCTGGGAGAGAGGGATGTTACCATAGGAGACCCTTTTTAACCACAGAGCACACACAGCTTCCGTGTTTTCCAATATTCAAGCAAAAGAAGCCCTTCTGACGAGCACTTCTGTCTAGTGTGCGTGTTTTATCTTGTGTATTCGTGTCTTAGAAGAAATAAAATGTTAATACAGTATCATGCAAATTAAACCTAAGGAGTGTGTGTGTGTGTGTGTGTGTGTGTGTGTGTGTGTGTGTGTGTGTGTGTGTGTGTGTGTGTGTGTTTGTGTGTGTGTGTGTGTGTGGGGTGGGGGGTACATAACCTGCAGCGTTTTATCCCGCACTATTTTTCCCTGCCTGTTTCCCCTTTTACTCATTACATCTTTATTAGATATTGTGCAATTAATGGGCTCATTAGCTGCATTAAACACCGTAATGTTTGCCCATAATCATGTATGTTAACCAACATTGACAAATGCAGCATTCCTTTAAACCATTAGAGAATATGAGGCAGAATGAAATATGTATGTTGCTGTCAGATATGTACTTTGTATTGTCGGGATAAAGACTTCAAATTATAAAGGCACACATGGCCGCTGGTGGAAATACCAGAGTAGCACCTGTTGACAGGTGTAGTGTGTGGAGTTAAAGGGAAAGTGATGTTCTGTTAGCTGCAGATCGGAGAACAAATCAGTGACCACATTGCTATAAGTCAAAGCACAAAGAGGATATGTACATAAAGATACGATTGTTGTTTCACATCTTTAGATTTTATATCTATAAATCTTACTTTATTTTGAACTGTCGTCTGTCCATGAAAGTTTGGGTGAAATTAGAGAATGAATTTCTGTAAAAAGTCTTCTTGCTGTAGGAGGCCTCGTCTGCAGCACTGGAGCCTGTGTGGTATAAATATTTTGCCTCTACACTATCATGAACTGTTTATCTCAACACAGCAGGAAAGGGAGGGATTAATATAGCCTGCCCGGGGGGACGCAGACTCGAAGCCAACAGTTCAATGCTGGGTTGGAGGTGATGCATATAACAAGTGTTGCTAAATGTACAGCAGTTAGGAGGGGGAACGCATGGCTTTAAGGTGAATGCAAGAAAAGATGCCTTCATTCTTAGTTAACAACAGATCATGATTCAAGCTTAAAAATGTCACATCAGCACAAGAAAAGAGGCATAAAAACAGCAACTGTGTTTCGAAGTAGCTTCAGCCTGCAAGTCAGTGTCAATACAAGTTTCATTGCTAGTAAAGTAAACTTCTCATATGTTAGTGGAAAAATGTCACTTCTCTCTAATGTAGCTAAAAAGCAAGTCAGTTAAAAAGGAAAAGGCTTCCTTTACAAAAAGGGTCACGTTCATGAGAAATAGCTTTAAAAAAACGGATCAATTATTTTTGTATTAAAAGAAAATGTGTTTTTTTAGCAAGATTTAAAAAGACATTTTGAGTCGTTTCATGGCCAAGAAAGTGTCACCACTTAAAGCAAAAATCAATAAAAATGTGAACAGAATGAGGAAGATATATGTTAGCGTAAATATAGCAACACAAAATATGAAAACAATAAGGAGCGCGTTTGCTTTGTGTCAAGTTCAACCACTTCTGAAAGAAACAGCCGATCAGGGTTTGCTTTGTATCCGGAGTAAGAGAGAATCATGAGCACGCAGAACAGATCCAAAGCTCTCTATGTCTTTGGTCACATTTGATGCAACTAATTCAGAACACAGGTTTTAATAACATGCAAAGACAGTTTTTTAATGGGAAGTGAATACAAAACATCATGGAATTAGGAGATTTCTGCGGCAGTCCTCCGAGAGTAGATACAGCAAGTCAGGGAGGATTGTCGGGGTATTAGCGAGGTATCAGTAGCCAAACACACTCCTCCTCCTCCCCTCCTCTCTTTATTTTACAGCTTGCTAGCCGGTGGCAGCTCTCGGCCCCTCCTCTCTCATCTTTGCTCCGACTTCTCCCTCACTTTCCCCTGCCTCTTTCTGCAAGGATTAGCTATAATATCTACCACCGAGTCAGGGGCCAACGGAATCCCAGCCACATCACACGGGCTTATGGTTGGAAAACAGGCATTAAGACAGGGGGGGATTAAGGATGAAACCCCCGCTAAAGAGCAATGTGCGGCATGTTTGTGATCGGACCAAACACACGGCAGCTGAAAGAATACGTGGGGAGGTTCAGGGCAATGGGAAGAGGACGTGTTCATTTGTCGGGGATTTTGAGCATGTACACCCTCCTGTTTTCACACCTCTAAAAGGAGCAGACACACCAGTATGACCGAGCTAAAAAAAAAAACCCCGTAGCGATAGAAGTCAGATTTCCCCCCTCGTCTTCACTCTCGTCGTCGCACACTCCTCTTTTTTGTCACCCACCGACTTTAAACCCACACTCACGTCCCATTCTCTGCTACTCTTGCTACTCCCTTTCTTCCCTTTTCTTTGTCATAATAGCCTGCAGATGCTTTTCCTTTCACAAGCAAGGGTGTAGGTGTATTCTACCCAGAGCAGTGCTTCTGATAAATCGGTGCCAATGCTGCTGCTACGCACACACAATACGACTCAGTGTGATTCACCCATGAGGCTTCTGTTTTTGCTTTTTTTTCTATAAAATGACAAGTACATGGCTTTTAAACACCTCTCAAATGTTTAATGCACTGATGACATCCCGAGTTGTGAATTAAATAAAGTCAAATAGTATTTTGAGGAATGAAAGCAGCTAATTCATTCAGAGTGAAGATTCTCTAATTGAGGTGCTATTGTGTGAGAAAAGGTGCAGCTGAAAATCTGTTTTGCCTTTCAGATGATTTTGTTCGCATGACATTGTCTTAAATGATGCACTAACAGAGAAAAACAGCGAATGTGGCTGCAACCAAATGAGTAAGTCACAGGTTGTCAGTGCCACTGAAGAGTTGTAGTCATTGTACAGTGGAATTACGCCTCTCTGTGTGTCTTCAAATAAGTGATTAGGTCTTAATGGTGATACAGCGTTAGGTCTTTCAATGATCGACCTTGGACGATAACGGGCGGTAAGCTGAAGTGCTCCTTTGTCTCTTCAGTCCAGAAAATATAGCGGTGAAGTAATGGTTGTCTTCATACAAGAAAGGTTGAAGGACTTTGAGGCAAGCAGTGGCTGTAATCATGCCATAGCTTACAATTATCTCCTTTTTAGTGTCTGTTCAAATTTTACAATTTTTCATGAAATGATTTCCAACAATTTCTCTATCAATGAAGCAACTTACACAAAGGAATGAAAGCTGTACTTTGCCTCGCCATTGAATGTATCAATTCTTAAACTGTAACACTAGCCAGGTCTGATTGAGACAAAAATGTTTGTAGGCTGAGTCAGTGCAAACCTGCATATTACCACTGTGTGGAACTAAAGGACCAGAGGCCAGGGGTGCTGGGATTGCTAATGTTAGCACCAGTCTATTCTCTAATAGCAAAGTGTTGACTGCAAACATCTATAACATGAATAAAGGTTATGTATATGACACAATAGTACCCATTACTCATGCGTAATACATCTGCTTTCTGAAAATCTCTTCTATGCTGTGGTTTGAGTAAAGAAGTAAAGAAGTAAAGAAGAGGACCTAAAGATTGTGCTCTCACAATACAACTGCACCAAACCGCCCAAGGTCAAGCAGGCAAACTAAAATATGTAACCATAAAATGCCACAGACAGAGGATGACCACCTGGAGCTGCAGAAAACAGAGGGCAATTTTCACTTGTTCTCAAAGGGTTCACCCCTCGTTCCCCAAACTGAGCTCAAATGACTCAGTGGATGAGAGGAAGGACACCTGGAGCAGCAGGCGGTCCAATCGATACCCAGCTGGCTTGTGCAATACCGGGGGTCAAAGTGTTGAGCGGCTGATTGGGGAAAAGCCAGAAATAACTTGCAGCTTGTCAGTGACCCCGTCATTGACACAGCGCTTGGCGAGATTGGAGCAACATCAACAAATACAGGCGACAGAATGGATATTGGATTTTCAGCTCCTCAGTCTTTTGAGGTCTATCAATTTAACTTTCTGATTTTAAGTCGACATGCTTTGCTCTGCCTGGTATACGGTGCCTCTTTAAATTGCTGTGAAATTGTTATCTTTTTTTGTGCCTCATGCTGAGAGGAAATTACATACCTCTATTACATCCCCTTGTAAACCTGCTGTGATGTTCAGAATCATAGATGATGTACTTTTCTTGGGATCCTTGTATGAACTTGGAAAAAAGTTCAGACGGTTTTTTTTTATGTCGAATTCAATAAACCACTTACAGTACATGTAGGATAAAACTTGTGTTATCATAATTGACAAACAATGTTCAACATTTTAGCCTTTTTCAGCTCGCCAACGTTATGCCAAAACCTGACATGACAGGATATGATACAAGATTTAACAAGATATGATACAACGATACAATACAATGCTGTACGATAGGAAATGTTAAACTTTGTTTGTTTTTGGCTTATACAAACGCAAAAAAAAACCTTTTCACCTCTGAAAAAAAAGTCTGCCAAATAAAGCAAATGTGGGTGTTTGTATTCTCTTACACCTTGTCACCAACACATCTTTGTCCTATGACTGTTTGAGGGTGATAAACCTTGGTTGTTGGGGATCTATCTTACTGAGCAAGTATTGACTGTAGGGTCACCCTGTATCGGTACCATTGGGAACAATAACAGAATTCCTTTCATTTTATGTCTTGTACTTTACACTCTGCAAATAAACAAGCTCTTGTATGCAGCAGGCCCATTCACGTCGAGTGGTTTTTATCCTAAGCCAGTGAGATGTAAAATTGTTAAATAGCCCCCTGCACGATGAAGAAGTCCCAGCGTGTTGTTTATGAACTGGTCATGAAACAGCCATTCCTAAACAACCGCCGCCCTCCATCCATCCTAGCATCCTTAACACCTTAAATAAATCCCCTGTCCATCCGAGATGACAAGATAAATACCATCTACCTTCCAACCTGACAGAGAAACCTGTCCACCCAGGGGGAGCAAGCGTTGGCTTCCCTAAAGGGGAGATAAGGATAAGTGATGGTTTGTGCACCAACACAAGCTCCTAAAGATAAACCAAAGCTTTTGACTTTCTGAGGAGTTTTTGTCCCCAGATAAAGGGCAGTTATGATTACAAGTGTTTACGATAGCTGCTGATAAAGCAATGCTAAGAGGACTTTTCTGAGGGGATTACTTTGCATCTATCTGCATGTAATTATTTTTCTTAATTTATCAGGACAAACATAATCTCCCAGTGCTGGAATTTATCCAAAGCAGCCAGGGATAAAGAAGGAAATCATGTAGAGAATAAGAAAAATAAGATAATGATAGCTGCATCTCCACGGTGCGGTGGTGCGTCTTATGTTTAAAACCTGCCTGGAAATAGATTTTGTGATTTAAGGGAACTTTTTTTGAAGCTAGACTTTGAGAGCAGTGAAAAAATGCAGTCATGTTATATAACTGTGACATTCAGAAGTGTCAAATCGATGAGGAAACATGTTTATCCATCTGATTTAGGAGAGCTGGAAAGAACAATTCTCTCTAAGCACAATAGCCTCAATAGACCAGAATGCAATGCAGCGGTTGGTCCAGTACAACAATGAAACTCTTGCTTGGTATAATCTGTAAAGAAAATGTCTCATCCTCATCCTATGGTCTCTCCTCAGGCATGTAATGGATGGCAATAGAGGTCATTGTGGGAAATGTAGGAAATCAGAATTTCAAGAAGGAGCTATTACAAACGTGACCTCATGTATATGTGACCTTACAATATGTGATTTATATACATGGTGTTTTGTGCATGACGTTTCAAACCTGCCTGTTCTTGTGAAACACTGAGCAGACTTCCTTCATTGCTTTCCTTACTTGTAACACTCATGGAAAAAAGTGGATTTTTTTGTTTTAAATTTCATGTCTTTCAGACCCAACAGTTTTGAAGGCTTTCTTCATGATATTTTTTGTGTTGGTCATTCCTGTGAATACAAACTAATATGAACCTATCTTGCATATACAGGCTTCCATGTATATGCTTTTCGCTTGAGTGGGTTAGAATACAGACCTTAAGTCATGCTGCAATGAAACTACAGCCAGTGGAGACTGTTGTTGAACAGACGTATAGGTATTGTTGTGGTTAGAAGAGTCTGTGGTTGCACAGTGTTGATATATAGAAGGAAAGTGCAATGTAAGTGTGTACTTTATCTTCAGCACACTGGTGACAGAATTCCAAGGACACTGATCATTTCCTCTTCAGTCTCCCTGAAGTCCTTTTTCACTGAATATTTCTTCAAATCCAGGTCCCAAGTGGATTTTTTAAAAAACAATTTCCTTGACAATGCTGCCTCTAATACAACCAAATAAATCTTCCCATGGATGTGTGTTTGTTCTCTACACGAAGAATGTCAGACATGATTTTAAAAAAAAGGCACCGCCATCTCTTTGCTCAAAAACATGGCCAACTTCTTCTAAACTCGAGGTAGTCATTTGAGCGTCCACATGTGAAATTCGGGTTGTAAAAAATCCAGCTCATGCGCTCTGATGAGAGAAAAGTGTCACTTTCAATCAGGCCTGGATAGTCGCACGACACCTCTTCAAAATCTCCCTAAACTGTAATGAAGCACAATTACGTGTGGCATATATAGAAGGAGTGACGCAACGGCAGATGTGAAAAGGGTGTTAAGACGACTCGTGCGGGGACGCTCTGTGTTAGCATTAGAGATGACTGGGTGAACGGCTGGTCAGCTGTGAACTTTTCATGGCCATAGCGTGGCTTTCATTAGCTAGTAAAGCAGATGTGACGGTCACCTGCAGAAGACGAAGGAAGCTAATCGTGACAGGGTCATATGTTCCTCTTGGACAAACACAGGCTCCATTAGTTAGTTATGACCTCTGAGCACACGTCCTTCTTCTTTGGCCATTTAACCTTGTTCACTTTTGTTCCTCTCATTCATCGACCCCTGTGAGGAGTCTTGAATATGTGACATGGTCGGTCAACTTGCCGGGGAAATATGCCAAGAATATCAGTGTGTCAATAGCATCACATGTCTGAAGGATGATGTACGTCTGTTTGGATATTTTGTACCATCTTTTTTTTGCACATATTTTATATAATTGCTCAAAGTCATTCATCTAGCAAAAATAGCAAATTTGCCTCGGAGTAATTGTGTTTTCTGGCTTTTTTTTAATTTATTTTTTTTGCCTGAATGACGAGCGAGTTCATCCAAAAAACGAGTTTTCAAGTCAGAAACGGTCTTCAATTTGACCTTGACGTGGGGGCACGTTGGTGCACCGGGAGGTTGGGCACAGAGGAAGCAGTTGGGTAGGCAGGTGTAGGCAGGGTGCCAGGAAGGAGCTTTGAAATTCACAGCTCATGAGTGAGAGGCTGATGTTGGGAGGAAGAGGTAGGAATAGAAAATAGAGAAGTGGGACAGAAGAGGCCGGATGTAAGAGAGAGAGGACTGAGATCTGCTGTAGTTTAGTTTGACAGCATCACGGCCTGTGGTTTAAAGGTGAAGGGGGGGAAATGGGGTGAGAGGCATGGTGTTCACTGAACTGTTTCTAATATTATCTCTGCCTTCTCTCTCTCTCTCTCGTCTTGTGTTTAATTTCCCCTCCCTCGTTCCCTCGTAAGCTATCGTCGTCTATTTGCTCCTGTTTGCTCTCTGTCAGTGTCCGTCTTTAATTTTCCTCTTTTTGTTTTTTATTAGTGCGACCATTCCTGGCTTTGCTGTCTTGTCATTCTGTGACATGCAGTGACTCATTTTTTACTGGCTTTCTCTCTCCTCCCTCCCCTGTCATTTTTTTTTCCATCTCCTGCTCCAGCCCTACTTTATTACTCCCCCAACAAAGCCTTTCCACACTCCAGGGGCGAGTTGTCCTTTACATACTGTACACATGGGCCATGGAGGTCCATCACTCCCAATCTGCTTTGACCTTCAAACACCTCTTAGCACTGCAAAGTTTACTGAAGAAATGACCCAAATTGTGAATTCAATCATTTTAAACCAGTGAATATATAGAATTTTGTCATAGAAGCTCTTCCCTCCATGTCGGATCCTCTCCTTCCCTCCCTTGTGTCCTGCCTTACTCCACATTCAGAGATCTCATCTGAATTTTTGTGTAAACATCACAGAGACAGAAGACAAGGAGAGAGACATTTGAGATTCTATAAAAAGACGAAGACGGGAGGTGAAAGAGGGCTCATTAGCAGCTACGCAGTGACATTTTGAAAAATGTATTTTCATTCTAGTTGGCACGGTGTCGGGATAAGAGTGTACATTTGATGTCAAACTGATCATGCCATGTTAGCATACATATTCATATCAAGTGAGTGCTATTATATTGCAGGAAAGCAAAGGGTAGCTTTAGTTCTTTGGTTGGAAACATTCCAAGCGAGCTGAGAGTTGCTAAAGGTCCATTGCAGAAATGTCCTCCTCCATAACTTGGCAGCAACCTGGTGGAAGGAATACAACGTAGTGAAATAAACTAGTAAATGCTGTTAAATTTCCAGGTGTTGCTTTAATTTAGCTCAGGAAAGCTGGAAGTGAAAGCAAGCAGCAGTGGCTGATGGGAAGTTTTTTTTACACAGGGGGCAATTCAAGGGGCTGCTGCCAAATAAACAGAGACAGAAGGCAGCAAGGAGCAAAATGAGTTGAGACAGCAGCACTGATAGAGGATGTTATGCATGCGTGTGTGTGTGTGTGTGTGTGTGTGTGTGTGTGTGTGTGTGTGTGTGTTCTGTGTGTTTTGCCTGCAGCTCTCTCATTAAGGACATTTCTCTTTGCAACACCAGCCCCTCCTGTGGATGGATTCACACGTAAAGACACACAAGCAGAGAAGCGCTAGCCAAACCTGATAGATCCTCGATGGCAAACTCTGCCACACTCGCTATCAGCACCTCAGATCTCACATTACAGAGTTAGGAAGCTAATTAATGGACTTTTTGCAGAGGCCATTACACCCTCAGCTTATTACTATTCAAGCTGGTCAGTATTTATGTGAAATGCATCTTCCATTGTGAATTAATGCTATCATGATTATCAAAATATGCTGTAATTACCGGAGTATGGTTGGGAAATATCTTTCGGCAGCAGCAGAAGCAGCTCAGTATGCATGCACTAACTCAGGCTAACTCTTTTCTGCATGCTAATGTGCAGGCCTGTGAGCTCACCATGCCTCGCAGAGGCATAGCGATGCTGTTTATCAAAATACACACTTGCAAAAGAAATCCAATTCAGAGGGACATGAAATATGCCGCTGTGGAGGATTTGAATCGGGGTCAGCCCGATGGACGGTTTTCTTCAGGAGAAGCAGCGAGCTGGTGGTACGGAGAAAAAATAAAACAGCAAATGTCAATAAATCCATCGAACTAAATGCCAGGGCAGACGCTAAGGAAATGTCATTGGCTCTTTTATAATGGGACTCCTATCCGTGGGAGTTAGGCAGCAGCACGTGCCGTCTGCTTAAGAAGGCATGGAGCATGTTGAGACATGGAGGGGGCACTAAGTATGTTGTCACACCTGCAAGCTTGATGGAAGATTGACACTACATAGGGCACTATGTAGTTGTATATGTATATGTCAATGCTTTTCACCCATCGTCATCCATCCCAGTGTTGGATGTGTTTCACACGCTGAGTTGTTTCTTTCACACTTTACATCCATCCATTTGTTTGTAGCTATCACCTCCCTGTCCTCTGCAATTACACCAGGTGTCACTTTGGCCATGTCCCCGAACAACACAACTTTTAACTGACTACCCATTAGCTGCTATTATCTATGCCTGTCTCTAAGCAAAAGAGGGTAACACCAGCCACCAACACACACAAACACCTCTCTCTCCCTGCAGTAGCTTAGTCGGCAGCGAGAAATTCCAATCAGCCTCTGTTGGACGTCTCTAACAGAGACAGAGAGGCTGGAAGGAGAGGGGTTTTTTTACGTGTGTGCATCTGCATCAGTGGCCACTTTCCCATGATGCAAACTGACATCAAGCAGGTAGCATTAATATTCAAAGTGTGGGCGAGTGCGTAGGTGTGCGCACTTGTGGATTTTGAGTGTGTGTGGCTATTACCGAGAAAAATCCTTTAGATGAGACGCTCCAGTCCTGCTCCATCACTGTCTTTGATGTGTATGCTGCTTGTCACAGCAGCCACGTTGTTCACCATGGATGTGGATAAATGTTTACTGCCATGCCAGACCACATTAGCATGATGTGTGCGTTCTTTGTGTATGTTTGTGCATGTTAGACAGAGAAGGAAATAGCAGAATAATAACTGCCATGACTGTAAGCATATGAAAACCCGGAAGGCTTTAGGATGTGAGAGGTAAAAAAAACGCTACAACATCAGGATATGAAGCCTTAAAGCTGCTTTAAAATTATGAAACATTGACGCGAGCCAGCAGCTATACAACAGAGTTGTTGAGCAGTGCATACATGTATCATCTGTGACACTTCAGGGATTACATACAAGTGTGTTGAAGCATGTCAACATCTCCGCATTGAGAGTTTCATGCGCTTCAGCAGGTTTGCTGCTTTTTAAATTGGATAAACAGTGTTGTGAAAGGCCCTCTTCAGGGATATGTTTTAAAATAATTGATTGTGACATATTCACACATACAAACGCAGAAAGGTTTGCTTTGCAAGTACATTCGAGAAAAAAATCTATGCATTTTGATTTTATTGAATGAGCTCTAAATTGAGCTGAAAACTGAATTTCGGGACAAAACATGTTTTTTTTTTCCAGATTATTTTGTGGGTCCAAGTCTTTATCTTAATACTACAGAAATAATTGAGGTGTAGAATGTATCACTTGTATCTGGTTTTATGCTATGCTAAGCTATGTATTTTCTAATACAGCTTCCTATTTAGAGAGGTTTGCAGGTTGTGTTGCCTTTGAACAGAACTATTCTAGCTTGTGAAGTTGCTTGCAGTGTTATGTGAAGCTACATTTAACATGATCTTCAAGCCTATTTCAAGTCCTTTGTATCTTTTTTTGTAACACAAAAGGCCATATCATTTTACAAAAACAATGACAATTTCTCAATTTAAACATTAGATTTGCTGTTTTTTACTTGATGTAGCTTCCATCATCACATTTTCATAATGTCCCACCTTTTATCAGAGCAGGATTGAAGTTGTGGCCCTATATTCTGTTCACAGCTATCATTAGAGTGGTCTTCTTGTGTTAGTCTCTGCAAGAAAGGAAAATGGAGATTCTTCAGACCTTAGTGTTTCGGGTTATGCAGCAAGGCTACATGCCTTTTTATTGCTTTTAAAAACCAATAAATATGCCAGTTACGGTTGTTTTGAGGGCAAAGTTCATTAGAAATCCATTTTTTAAGCTGCTTGTGTCATTCCAGCCAAACATGATCCATTAAGTTCCCCAGAGCTGCTTTCCACTCTCCACCATTAGCAGAAAGTGTCAGTTTGGTTGTTTTGACTGAGTGCAGGCAGAGGACACCCCGCTGTGCATGTCGACCGCCTGTTGTTGTCACAAACCTACACATCTCCAGGGCAATCTGACGACTCTTTGGCGAATTGTTAGCCTGATTACATCTTGAAGAGACAAGTGTGTGTTTGACTTTGTTTTCAGACAATAACAATCCGACTCAAGATGTCTCAGGGGTTCAGCATCCCTTTTAACACCGGGGATCTGTGGACTGTACAGTGCAGAGCAGGAAAAGGATTGAAGAGCGCCACAGTCAAAGGATTAACATTAGAGCTAGTGGCTAAAGCAAGCTTTCCCGCAGGTCAGATTAACAGAATGTAAAGCCTGCAACCACCTTACACCACACTTTGAAGTGAGGCTTACACCCTCTGCTTTATCCTGTCAAGCAGTGGAGTCAATAGTGAAAGGAAGCATCATTTGAGATTTTTCTTTCTTTTATTTGACTCGTGGTTTTGCTTTTGGTGATGAGCAATGAGGGATCATGGAACTTGCAGTGTTGGGTCGGGACTCAAGCTGTCACTGACAGTAGGACAGGGTTCACTGAGGGGAAGTTTGCTGCTGTTAAACATTATCTGAATGTCCACATTTTAGAGCCACTATAAATCCCCATACTCTACCTTAATGGGTACTTCCTCCAATACCTTACTTTTATTTTATAGGTTGCATTTACCTTCATCTGCAACAGGAAACAGCTGGAATAATCGTAAGTGTTTGATAGTTATTGATCAGGTGCTTTAAAAGTTGTTTGTGTTTTGCCAGGTGGATTGACGCATCATTTCCATTTCTTTGGGGCTCTTACATTCTGAGCTCATTTAAATTGATATAGCTTTATTTGTAATTGTAGGTTGTTTTTTTTTACTAAGTATTGGATTGAATTTCATTTTCACATTGGAAATTATGAAGTGAGCAGATGATGAACCACTCTCCCAGTTAGACCCTTTGAGTGGGTGTTTAAGAGATTGTCCATCAGATCATATTGTTCTGAATTGAGCCTAAATAGGAAAAAAAAAGTTGACCCAATGGGACCAACTCTATCTGCTGGGGTTGGAGTTGTGATCCAACTAATTGTTAATAAAGCTACTAAATGGGCCATTTTAGCCACAGATTTTTATTTCTTCCAGTTTACATAATTTGTTGTAATTCATAAAACCATTTATTAGATCTGACAGTTTGGGTGGTTACCCCCATTTCTCGTTTTCTACATTCAAATTCAAGTTTGGAAAAAGACTTCTTTAAATTTGCCCGCCTGATTAAACTCAGTTTACAGGATTTGTTCATCTTGAAAGACACAATGATAATGTGAACATCAAGCGTTAATCCCCATTTGGAAGTTTAACTGTCTCGAAGTTTGAACCGTTTTGACAGAAAGTAGGGATTTGAGCACCCAGAGGTTACACAGCAGCAGTGGAGAAAAGTTAAATGAGATGAGCAGTGGAAACTGGAGAGCTGGAAGATTTTCTCTTAATAAGGCTGATTTATTATGTGCATAATATTACATATCACCATATTGAGCTTTAGGCACCAGCGCTTTACTGCACTACTTGCACAAGTGGAGGGAAACTTGTGGGCTACGATGTGTCATGCATTTGTACTTTTTAAAAGTGACTATTGATCAGATTTAGTGAACATGTTTTATCCATTTTAACAAACTTTTAATATACACACTTTAAAAGCTTTTCTTTCTCAGCAAAGCATGTCATTTAAAATCTGACTCAGAAAATTGCAAGTGAAAATACCCAAACAATTATGTCTGCACATGAGCAATCTCTCTCTTCCATGTTTGTCTTTTCCTGTGCTTATTCCCTCGTTTTTTCCACCAACTCGGCATCATCGAGAGAAATCCTTAATATATCAAATGTAAATACTTTTAATTCACTGCCAGATCATGAAAACAGAACAATGTCATCCTGATTTACTTGATTATGACACTGCGACAGAAAGCTGCTGCATCTCAAACCACGTGATGGTCCAGATATAAATTCCTCCTGACTCTCATGTGACCCCAAGATTTGATTTTCCAGACGACACTATGTAATAACGTCTGTCCCTCAAGAATCCATGTACAGTGTCAGCCTTTACTTTGAGGCTATTGGAAAGTAATGTGCAATGAAATGGTCCCATGATTGATGTCACTTTAAGCTCAGGCTCAGCCTAGTTAAATAATGGTGATGGAAATGAAACAGAGCTTTGACTTAAGGCCTCAGGGATAATTCTGAGGAAATGTTACTTTGAAACTGCCATATTCTTTCAGATAGCTCCGATGTTAAACCTTGTCAGATATAAACAAGGGAGAGTCATCTGCGTAAAGGAAACACATGCCTGTCGTATTGCTGAGAAGCATATATTTCATGATGTTAAAGATATCTTTAATTACCTAAGTTTAAAGAGTGCCATATTATTAAAGAACTTTTCCATCAATATTTCAGAAAAAGAAAAACTCTGTGTGAAAGAAGTCAACAGGAGAACTAAGGCACCAATTTGTCAGAGAAGACTCCAGAAATTGGACACGCTCCAGCGATGGGGAATTTAAAAATGGATCTGCAGGGCGACTAATGCAATGTTTGTCTAAACATTCAAAGGGAACTTTTTGTATTGTCGAGGTGTGATTTCCGCATCGAAGAGTGAAGCCTGCTTTCAATACAATTAGGTAGCTTGCTGCTTTACTGTGCCACTTCATTAAACTTGCCTGCATGTCTCCCTGTATGGACATTTCAAGGGGTCCTTGTGTTTTTTACTTGGCCTGCTTCATTGGACTTTTGCTGGACCCTTGGTTGGACATAAGCTTTCTATGCCTCTTTCTTTATTGATTTGTATCCGGGCCCTCTTGTTAAAGTACTGAACGTGATATGTCTATGACTTAAGTCTCCTCGTCTCCATTTACAAAATTTAGTCAAAAACACTCATTCTCAATAATATTCCATATGATATGCACATTACCACCTCTACTGGACAACTTGTAGTATATTTGGAGTAATGCCAATTATTAATCCTTTTCAATAATATAGAGTTGCAATGATTCATTGATGGGTGAGTTGATCAAAGCAAATTCATCACATAGTATTCTGATAAAGAATGACTTGTTTCCATCATGGTGCAAACAATACTATCATCTGCCCTCTAAAGCTTCAATAATGGGAGAGTGTGATTCTCTTTATTGTCTTTTATGGTCATGACTACAAAAAGACATGTTATCAATGAAGGCCAGATTTTAGTGCAGTGTTTCATTGACACCATTTACCAATTGTCTCTTTTGCTTGCCTTAGAGGGGTAAATGTTGTGTCTTGATTTTATGAAGCATCATTCATGCTGAGGATCCATTTCTTCAAAAGAAAATAAAGCAAAAATGTGCCACCACATAGAGAGAGGACGGATATATGCACAGATCGAGGATCCTTGGAGAACAGGGACAAGACGTCAACATCAGCTCTGACAGCTTCACATCCCCGCTCACTCCGTCAGTGACACAGAGCTCCGAGCTGAACTTCTCAACCCTACAACTTCATTTCCTTCTCAAGAAAAACATTTCTCTAGGAATTACATTCCCCACGACTATTTTGCTGTGAATGCTAACCTTAAACATGCTCTGTTTTTTTTTTACATTCTGGCCACTTAAAGAAAATACCAAATAAGCCAGTTTTTATCTTCAGGATCATGCATGTTCTCCTTCAACATGATTAGACCGTTTGTGATAGATTGGTATTTAAGGTTTGACACCACGCAGAACTAACTTTTTTTACTCTTGTGTTACATCATCTCACTGGAAAAACAGTGATGTTTATTTCTACATATATTCTCATGAGCTTTTTGTGTCCCTCTTTTTTCCCTGTCATGCTCTCTCTCTGTGACCAATGGGATCTCTTCGCATGTTCTCCAATTCTCCTGTGTTGACCAATGGGGATGCTTCTGCCAACATCATTAGGTAAGACAAACTAAGTTTAACTTTGCTGCCTCTATTGGTTGGATTGTTGGGATTTAATTTGAATTATAACCATCTAAGCAATATAATGGGACGTGTCTACTCGCTGGAGCATTTTTAAAGTTTTATCTCAGAAACATTTTCACCAAATGAGTTATGTTGATGTTTACTTCAGATATTGTCTGAAGAGGAAGTAAAAGGAAAAACAAAAACAAAGCTGAGATAAAAAGTCTGTCCCCAATAAACAGAGAGATGAGGAGCAGAGAACTCAGGATGAATACACTGACCTGGTTGGTTCCTCAGAAGTTCAAATTCAGGGCTACTTGTTGGCTAAATAGGCTTCTTAATAATTCATAGTTCGCTCTGCACTTGGCTGCATTGATAAGATGTCTATTTAACAAACACACTCAACTGCTTTATTCCACAAAAAAAGTTTCCCAGCACAGAGAATAAAAACAAGCAGGTGTGTTCAAAGCATCTTTGCGAAACGGAATTCAAAATGGCGGTGTGTCTGCCTCTGATGGGAGCTGTAGTTCAAGAGGAAGTTTCAGAAGCGTTGCCATCGGCAATGTCACAATCTACAAAACTATACACCGCTCTCATCAAAAGCAGCTCAGCAGTCCTTCCAAAGGATCGTCATTTTGATGCCTTAGGCGTCGGAGCTCTATTCTGCAGCGTTTGCTGCTTCATGTCAGATCATTAGCACCACATGAAAGCAGCAGGCGGACTAAGGAAATGATCCTACCTTCTTTTTATTTGTAGTGTCCTGGACATTGAGACAATCACATAAAGAAAGAAAAGCTCCATACCTCTCTGCAGGTTGTTGTCCTGTTTGTTTGTTTTTGGAGAATAAAACCTTGCAAGCCTCCAGTGCATGTGCTTTGCTGTTGATTTTCGCTGTAATATCCTGCTATAAATTGGATTAAACATCCCCTAAAACAAAGTGTTAGATTATCCACGAGTCAAGTGTATAGCTGGTAGGCTCACACTGTGCCTGAGTGCTGAGTTAGTGCTCTTTTTTCCCACTGTGTGTTTGTATGAGAAAGCTTGTACTTTTATCCCTTTAGAGAAGAGACATGTCCGAGATGTGAAAAGCCCTTCAAAAACAGTGTTTTTCTCGGTCGCTCCGTGCGCAGGTTGGGAATTAAGGTCGACTTAAGGTCAGAGGAGTTTGGGGCTTCTCTTGTAATGGCATTAAGCTGGAGCGTAGGGGTTAATGAACAAGTGCAAGTGAAAAGGGATGCGCCCAAACAAAACGCGTGTGTGCATGTGCACGTGTGAGCTCAGGCCCTTAATCCTTTAACGGGATTACAAGCTGCATTGTCCTTTGTTCACTTGTTCCTTTTTCCGCCTACGTACGCGGGTTGCGCAGAAGTCAGAGCCCACATTTAGGATTACGATGTTATGGGGTCTCCATAGGCTGGGTGAGAGGTCTTGCTTTAAGTCATTCTAACTTTGTAATGCAAGCTGAGACGCGGCTACATAATGTTTGTGCCGTTTGAGACGAAGAAAGTCAGAAACAATTGCACATCTCCAAAACATGACAGCTGTATCACTTTAAGGTTCACTGACTGCTGCATCTCTTTATCGTACATCACTGTCTCTCAGCCAGGAGGGGTTAAAACTCCATGCAGAGCTGCGTGGGATCCGTGAAAACTCCACTTTTTTCACTAGCCTTCGCCGACGCTCTCAGCCGCTCCAGTGCCCTCGCTGCTCTTGTTTAAAATCACAGGATTCCAGTGGGTGTTGCTTGTTTTACCCAGCCACTGATAGTACGTGGAGTAAGATGACTCTTAGTTGAAGACAGCGTGAGAGCGGCCCATGTTTATCCTAGCTGGGTGATGTTTACAGCAGGCCTTCTTTTAATGTATGTAATCAAAGGAAACAGAGTGACATGCAGAGTCCACAAATACATGCAGGCGCTGAAGTCTGAAGCATGCTGCCTAAAGGAACATGCCAGCAGTTTTACTCCATTTCCTACGAATTACATATATCGTGCTTTATAGCCCGCTGATTTTAGAATCATAGAATAAGCAAGTTGTTGGATGAATTTTTCTCTTTGCAGACATGTTTGTTATTTCTGCACACTCACACAGGCTTCAAACATCCATTTTGCCCTTTTTCGGCTGCAATTTTACAGATTGAAGGGATATTTTTTGCAAGCAGAGACTTGTAACTTCCTTTGATATTTCAGTTTACTGAAACATTCTCACAAACAAGCCCGTTGTTTTCCTGTTGGAAGACTTATCTGCTGCTGCTGATAGTGGACAACATAGCCTAGAATACAGAGCTCTATCTATTTGAGATATGTATATTTTGAATATCAAGGCTTCTTTTTGCTTCTGTATTAAACACGAAGCAAATCAGATGTCAAAAGAAAACACAAGGCCGTATTTAGAAAGGACATTGAGAAGCTCTGAAAGGTTTGAGTGGATAGTGTTTAGCACTTTGAATTAAAAACTTATGCATTCTACAGAGTAAAAAGCAAAAAACATTTCACATGCTTTAAAAACAGGTAATTTTACAGTGCAAGTCGATAATAGGCTAAAACAAGAACGAGAGTCATTTTTTTACATTTCCACTCGTGCATCTCTTGGCCCTCAGAGCATACAGCTTTATTCACAGGAACAGAAAATAATGGATATGCCTATAAACACAACATTTTTAGTGGAATAAGTGTCAAGTGGCCACTTAGCTGAGCGCTGTGTGCAGGTTGACGGAGGGAAAGAGGAAGGTGAGCGCTGCAGCGGTAAGGTAATGACAACCCGGTGCTGCATCCAAAGTCAACAACTGGAATAGTGATGGGAGAGCTCCAATTATCCCTCAGGGGATCGGCCTCGGGTGGATCCATCTGTGCATTTGTGCCTGTGTGATTGACACCTGAGCTCGAGGGTTGTGTTTTTGTTGGTATATTGACTGAGGAGCTAAAAGTGGATGAAGGCATTCTGAGCTCATCCAATAATGCACAGCAGCTTCTTCTTCTGCAGATCAGAAAAGGCACGATCGAGACTATTGAAGGCACAATCTGCAATCATTGTTTCGTCCCTGGACAACATCTGACTGTAGTTTTTAGATATCTGCACTCGTTTACCCTCATTTTAGTATGAAACCTGATGGATAACATTTAGAAAGATGTTCTCAATGTATCAAAACATTAACTTTTACATTTGGTGCCTGGTATGTGCAAACACATTTTTAGATTCAGGGTGACTTGTATTTATTTATTTTTTTCTTTCGCCAGAGTTATCTTCATTTTTTTGCAGGAACATGTCCGCAAAACCTCCTTTAAATTCTGAAGAGATCAAATCAAATGTTTGACTCCAGAACTTGTGCAGTTATCACGTGTATCAAAGTCATCCTGTGATAGTCGTTTGTACATCAATGAAATCTGTGCAAACAGGAACTGCTAATAGCTAACATGTAATGTGCAACGGATCATCCTGTTTTCCATCAAATGTCCCAGAAAATGAAAATCAGGACGAACAACAAAGTAATGATTGATGGTAGATGGCACTTATTCTTACCTCTCTGAACACGAGTGAATCATGTAATTGGTTTGTTTGTCTATTTTCTCTCCCTCCTCTGCTCATCAGGCCTGCTGCGTCCTACTTTTTCTGTCTACTTCACACCGTGGAAACAATCTCCTTGAAAAATCTCTGCAGCGTCAGGACAAAAAAAAAAAAAAAGTCGACTGCATCTTCTGTCAATTAGTGCGCTCCCACCATATGTGATACTCAGGTATTCTGTTTGTGAGGTAGAGCACGGAAATGTCACATCCTGTCTAAAATAATTTGGCAAACAGTCACATTGGCCTTATGGTGGAGCCTTTCTGAACAATCGTCCGTTACACGTTGTTTATTGTAAATACACTTTAATTTATTAACGTTTACTCAGAGATACATTCACTTAGTGATAATTACTGTTGTGTTTATTCCATTTGCATGCTCAGTCCTCAGCTCTAATATGCATTCATAGTGCATTCTTTCATGCCTAGAGGAATATGTGTGTGATGCACTCTTAGGCAAGCATATTAACAACTCAATCTGAATCCAATTTTAATGTGTTTCTGTATCACTTGTCTGTTATCAACTATCAACGAGAATCCTGCATCGATTAGGACAGAATAAGGCAGCAGCACTTTAATGTTTCTGAATATTGAGAGAAACAGATTTAGTGACAACAACCTCTGATTTATTCATAAAGCTGATTGAAAAGCAAGTCCAGTAAAATTATGCTTCTCAGTGAATAAATGGCCGTGCGTTTACCCGCTTCTTTAGAGTGGAGCTTGTTCATTGGCTTCTTTTACACCTGTAACGACACAAGTCTCTTATCAGGGAATCAACAGCTGACACCTACCCAGCCCACGGCAGAGTTTACAGCATGAAGGATGACTTGTTAAGAAACAATTAATCCTGTTCCTGTTTGCTTTTGTAGGTCGTCAAGTATTAATCTGATCTGTTTCATGACCAGTAAAAAACTCCTCACAGGAGCTTTAACCCGTCCCATGTTCCAACAAAAACAGCCGCCATCTTAACTCTCATCATCATGTCATCAGAGCCCCCATGAGTGAGAAGTCATGATGTAGTGATGTGATGAGTCAAATTTAGAGAGAAATATGTTTCCAGCTTCAGCTTCAAGGTCTTACAAAAAATAGAACTTAAAAACCACAGCTAAAATATTTGCAACTACTTCTGTGAAGTTGTATCTTTTGCTATGTTCATGTTTTCAGTCCTCAGCAGTTCATGGGGCTTCAAAAGGCACGATGTAATGAGGGGGACAGCTCTTTTTTCTCTATTTACCCACCTGCTGCAAAGACGGATCAGAGGTCAGGATCGTTTGGTGAATTGAACCCTGGATTTAGTGTTTCTTAAAGTAAATTATTCCCACATCCCATCTGTGATGAAATGAAGAAAGGAAACAAAGTGACACACCAATCGGCTGCAGCGAGACACGAACCAAACACAGCGATGGTGAGGTTATTTGGTGGACAAAGCGGCGGCTGTAGAGGTGTAATGTCAGATGTTTTTGTGTGTGTGTGTGTGTGTATGCAGTGGAAAAAGAGGGGGGAGTGTGTTGTTCTTAACTGAGACAAACTGGAGCTATTAGAGGGTCTATTGTTGCCCCGCTGGCCCCTGAAAGAACAGCTTGTCCCAGCACTTATTCAGACAATAGATGGGGCCGGCTCTCCCGGCTATCTGGGCTGATCGCACAGATCAATCTGACCGGAGAACCTGCAGCTGGAACGGCTGAAGGTGTGTGTGTGTGTTTGTGCGTGCAGGTTGACATGTGTGGACCTGTGACTGAGTGGTTGTGTGTTAACTTTCCCTTTTGATCTGTTGTTAAAGAAAAAGAGAGATTTAGGAATAACTGTGCTTTTGTATGTCATATAGAGGTGTCAGTATTAACCAGCACTCAGTTTGTTTAAGTACATTGTGCCAATAGAAGAAGCAGTTGTCTGTGAAGCAGTTCAGTGCAACCATGAGATGCAACTGACTGAAATAAGCCAGAAATAGCTTTTAATCCACTGTGTGCCCTGTTGTTACTTTCTTTTTGTCCTTCTCTTTCTTCCCCACATGAGAACTCACTCTTCTCGTCGTCCACCTGCACTCGTTGCACAACTTCAAAGATGGCTGATTTCACTGGTGCTATCTCCCACTCCAATAAGCAGCCTGCAAAGCTGCTTTGAAGTTGCATCAATCTTCCCTTTGCATCTGTCAAACTTCTCTAACATCCACTCTCAGACCAGGCAGCCCATCACGGGCAAATCAAAGAGCCTTCAGGTGTTTGACACGCTGTAAATAGACCACTGTAGATACAAAAAAAATAAATAAAAGCAGTGTGAATGAGCGCCTGATTGGGATGAGTCTATTTGCTGGCTCATAACTGTGCGGTTTTATATAGCCCGCAGAGCGCAGACTTCCTAATGGACCTCTCATCATTTCAAATTCAACTCACAGGGATTTTATCACCCCTGCCTTAATTTGTGTGTGCATAATTGAAAGAAAATGAGATTTATAGGATCCCCCACATACAGCAGAGAAAGCCTGCAGTCCCTCTCTATCTCTGTCTGCTCCTCAAACACACCCACACTCACATTCTGACCTTGTTGCCTCTTTTATTTACTGCACAATGACTGCAATTTCCAGAGTGTAATTAGAGCTGTTCTAGCCGGGCCTTTGGTCTCTTTTAGAGGTGAGGACACTATCAGTCCTTCCCCCATTCTCCCCACACGCCGCAGACTCTCCCCCCTTGACTTAGGGCCTTGAAGCTCAATCTTCCCCCTTTCTGAAGCCACAACAGCACCAGTTTCTTCGCCCTTTCCATGTGGGCTACTTAATGAATCATTTTCCTGTATTTCAGCTCAACACCCACAAATTGCCCAGGTCAGAGCCTGAAGACAAAGGAATTCTGTGTTAATTAAGCGTACAGCAATTCATTAACGCACAGTTCCCCCTCTCCTCCCACGCACACAAATCCACTCACGGCACCTCTGCAGCTGTCACCGTTTTAATTTGTGCGTCCATTTTTTCCTCACTGTGTCTTTGTGCTGCCTCCTCCTTCAGCTCGAGGAGGCACTGAGGCATTGTACCTTGGCTGTAATCACATTCAAGCTCCTCCAGAAAAGGGTTTGGTTTCATCCTTTGACCGCTCATTGGCTTGATGAGAAGGTGTTTTTTTATCCAAAGGAGGCTGAAGCTTCTGCAACCGTGGGGCCATCTGACATACTTTAGTGGTGTTATAGACCAAAACACGCTAAGCACGAGGCTGTTTGCGCCCCTGAATACAAAGCAACTACTCCACCTGTAAAATAAATAAGAGGCATCTTAAAATATCATTGAGTAAGTGTGATAGGATTGGTTTACTTTTGACATAATATACTAGAACCTATATGCCTTTGATACAAGCCTTTATTGATTTTCACCTCAAGCCGTTCTGATACCATAACGTCCATCCATAACTCCTGAAAACCAGGCCGTCATCCCATTTAGGTCAATAGATCTTCTCTTTCTCACCGCTGGCAGGATGATCTGGTTGAGCCATGTTTTATAACACGTTGATGTATCAGCCCGGCGTCTCAGAGCAGAAACTGATGGACGACTGTGACCTTTCTCTCCTGATAGCCAGGGATGACCACTGTATATCAGCTGGCCACAATCAATACAATAATACCATAAAGAGACCTTGGAAGAGACACACACACATGTGCAGGAAAGATGGGGACACACACAGACAGGACATATATAAAGGGGAAAACAAACTTACATGTGCAGCAGACTTTTAGTAGTCAAACTTGGTTACAGGAAAATGTAATAAGCTTCATAGCAGGCAGTAAAAAGTATTTTTTATGAGTGTTTGAAGCCTTAAAATCTTAGTTTCTGATCAGTTGTCCTCTGTGTTTTCAGATTCAGTGAAGGATCTTATCTAATGTGGCCTGGCTACAAAAACATTTATTAAACAGAAATCTTAATTCCTCAATGTCACAGCCTATTAAACTCCAGAGCACAGAGGGAAGCTGTTTTTACAGATCCACAGTATCGGCTACAGCCTGAGCACTGCTCTGAAACAAAGGCGGATCTTTTGTGACGGACTCACAATCACCATGGCAACACAAATGGCTGATTTCAATAGGCATGAGACTTCATTAGTTCTGGGCAAAATGCTGCACCAATTGACTGTGTAACTGCACTTGGTTTTTTTTTGTGTGTTGCCTGAAATTAGATAGAACAAGTGAATGTTCTCGTCTGCTAATTGCAAGGGAAGAACAGAAGGCGGCAAAGGAGGGAGGAAGAGCAAGAAGGTGAAAATGACAATTGTCCTTGTTTTTTCCTCGCTTGCACTGCTCCATGGTGTTTTTGTCAGCTGGAAAGCAGTGTGTGTGTGTGTGTGTGTGTGTGTGTGTGTGTGTGTTGCTCCTCCTGCAGTCTGACAAGCTCATTTTTATCACCTGTCACTCTGACATTTGGTGTCTCTGCTCAGCCCCAAAAATCCTCCCGTCTTCCCTCCCTGTGACTCCAAACATGAGCTGTCTCCCCATTCTCTGCCTCATATATCTGTAATGTCTATACAGTGCTTTGTCATACTGCATCTCGGTGTTACCGCCCGGATCAAGGCTGGAGACCACTTACAGGAAGCTAACACGAGGTGGAGCGGAGGAGGGCTGGATTAATATCTCATCTTTCAGCTATATCGATCAATTATTATTTATGTAATGCCAATTCATAACAAGTTTTATCTCAAGACACTTTACAAGAGCGCATATATGCTGGAAGGATTTTCTTTGTATTTCTCACATTCCTGTGGTCCACACGACAGGACAGCGGTGGTTGTAGGGAGGACACAGTTCAGTGGGGTGGCTGGGTGTCGGGTGGTGGACGGGATGATACAAAGCAAACAAAGCTGACAGTTTAAGGTCAGTAATGGGATTAAGATAAAATTAAGCCTAACCTCTAGGTCCACAGAGAAAACGTGCCCACAGGTCAGCTGAATAAGCCACCGTCCTTATAATGCCGATTGTGCATAATTCTCTGTCTTCACATTATCAAAACAGAAGAATGAAAAAAAAAAAGACGTACCTTTATACAAAATCACAGTTTGTATAAAACGTGAATGTACTCTCAGTTTAGTCACTGGTGGATGGCGGTGGATAGGAAATGCTATCTCACAGTGGAGCTGAGGTCCTGACAGTGACAGCGTGACCAGCTGTCTGTCAATTTAAGCATGCTCCTAAAAATGCTTAACTCTAATCTTGAAGAGAAATCAGTGTTAAAAGCCATTTTTTCTACAGTCAAGCCTCAAGCATCACTAAAAACAATCAAACTTTCATATATTGCTATTCCTTCACTTTCCTTCAGGGTTGGTCTTAATTTCCTGACTTTAGAGCCTGCCCCCTTTTGGCAGCGTCGGCACTTTGACAGCACTTTAAAAGTGGAGAAGAACAGAATGGAGGGATGCAAGAGCCATTTGCAGCAAACAGGTGAAACATGTACGGAAAATTGCATTTTTATCACCCTTTATTTGTCAAATGTCAAATGAAGCCCCTGCTACATTAAGATAGAGGCGGCTTTTAAACAGGCGTAATGCAATGTTGTGGTTTCTACCTTACCAAAAGGAAAACATTTTATTACCCTTTAAAACACAGAGTGAGGCTTCTCCGGCTGTTTTTCACCCCTATCTCCCAGTTATGCACTCACAATCCTATAGCCACCACAAGCTGATGATACAGACAAACGGATCACACACTGAGGAGTAAGCAAACCCGCACGGAGCGCAATACAGCCTAAATTGAATATTGATTCTTGGTAATCCATGCACACCGGCTCTATATGAAATTGTGGTAAAGAGACAAAGCACTCTGTACCCGCTGGTCTCCTTCGGCTAATACACAAACTCCCCAGAGCTATTCTGCTCTGGAGTTCATCGTGACCGTATCAATTGGATCACGGTCACATTACCAGACCTCTATGTCTCTAAGAAAGCCAATCATCACCATCAGGGAATGATGGAAAAATTGAGGTCATTTCTCTTTTGGAGAATCTATCATCTTTACTGCCACATCAAAGAAAAGAGATTCTATAGAACATGATGGTGGTTTGGAAAATGTAGCCGTGAGTAGCTAATGAAGCGCATTACAGAAGAGAGATGACATGGGTTTTCAAGGGCTTGAAATTGGCACCACAGATGCTCATCAAGCAATCAGCACTATTTGGATGTAATTTTATGGTAATCCTCTTCATTTTCTGAGCCATTTTGTTCATTTCATGGATTGTAGACGCAACTCTGGAGAGGCAGCGGGAGAAAATGGCACACGGAACACAATAAAATGCAAACTCAAATGAGACGAAGGCTTCACGGTTGAAAATGATACTTCGAGTTGTTTTTTTGCAAATAATTGTGTGGAGCATATGAACGAATGCACAAGTTTCAATTACAACAAACTGCAGTGACTATGTTTAGGAAGCACACGGACAATTAGATTCAGAGATGAATAAAGACTGCAAAAACATCCATTTTAACAAAAGTCACGATCCGTCGGGCCAATGATGCATTCAGGACCAGGGTTACTCATTATTCCAAAGAGAATGGTCCCAAGCTCCATTCTGAAAGAGTACATTCACTTCAATGACATCATTCTCCATATAGTGAAAGTTCTGCATGGTGTTTACACAAGCCCACGCTATCTCTAGTAACACTTGTATTTATTTTGAAGAGAAGCCAAGAGCTCTATTAGTACCATGAGTGGACAAACAACTCTCCAATCAACTCTTTCCCAACTATACTTGTCACTGGAAACTTTGAAAAACCCATTGACATTGGAAAAGTTGCCATGCGCTATTAGTCATCTTGATAAAGGAGGTGTCATTTTTTTAATGGTGGTTATCAGTCTTTGGAGTGGAGCTTGTGTGTTCTTACTGAGTTGCCCATTATCCTCCTAAACTTTCTCTACAAGGTTGGTGAAACTTAGAAAAGGTACTTTTCTCCTGAATTTTGAGCTGAGAGGATACAGTCTCAGAGTGTTCAGAAAAACAAGCCAACGCCATAGTTGTATTAATTGTTAACAACAGTTACTGCTGTGTTGAATATTGCTATCAGCTGCTACCTGCTGGTGTAATTACTTCCAACCCCTGCTGACAGTAATGTGCAGCTTAAAGTGTAACTTATTAATCTTGGAGGGTTAAACTGAGCCTTTACTTTAATTTAAATGAAACGAAGATGGTAGCCATAGAGATGATTGACAACAGCATGTAGGTTTGTTTTTGTCACTTTACATGTTAAGTTTTCAATTGCAAAAGTAATTGCACTGTGTAGGTGGCGGTTCACTGTGCGCTGGCTTTTAAATGACTTCTTATATTCAATAGCAGAACATCTTTGAGTTCATCACTGTGCGTATGAAATTGTTGTTTACCAAAGACTGAAGGATATGTTTCTCAAAATGTCCCTTGAAGACAATTTGCAATTTGCACACTGATTTGCACAATTATTCGAACACAACAGTGAGGCCAGTTGTTGCACTCTGACATGTTTCTTTCTTCTTCCAAACAATCTCTTACAGTGTAGTTTAATGTCTTTTTATTTATCCCCTGCTGAAAGTAGTCCTCAATAAATGCTCAACTAAGCTTTTTTTTCTGGTAATGTTTGCTATAAATGCCAATGTCCTGCTCGTAAACTCACTATGTTGGTCAAATGGTATTTAATTTGAAAACAGAATGTTGCAAGCACCACTCTTTGAAATATTAGCATCATTTATTGCTTAATGATGCTGTAATTTATTGCACTTTTTATTTTAGATGGGCATTACCTAAACAGGTCTTTACAACCATGAGGAATAGTATTTTAATGCAGCAGACATTATGTAATTGAGCTTTATCATGCAACTCAAGCTGAATATTTCTGGCATTTATGCTGCAAGACAATCCTGCATATTTCATGAGTAATTGTATCCGCAAATGTAAAAGAAAAAAATGCAGAGACACAGAAGCTGAATTATTTTCTTCAGCCATGGGCTCATTTGCCTAAATTGTCACATAATACTACCAGCATAAATCCAGGGTTTATACTCTACAGCTTTCAGCGACTTTAATCAAATCAGCAGTCCCTTTCTTTGACTTTGACTTGAAATACGTGAGCTCTTTGCCCTTCTGCTGGCATGTGCTACAAGGGGGAAAAAAACATATACATGCAACATGAGCATGCAAACCAGATCTCTTGGGCACTGGCCCACATTAGTATGATACACGGTTTGATGGCAGCAGGAGATGAATAAATATTTATGTAGTTAATCCATTTGATTTGATTTTGCAGAGATGCTGAACTGTTTATTGGGATTTCTGAAAAGAGAATTAGCGGGCTGAGATATGTTCAGGGTGCTTATTATTCAAGGTGTGTTGCATATAAGTGTTGTCAAATTGGGACGCCGTCTTCACATCGTTCAGTGACGTCTCTCTTCTTTACAGGAGAACAAATATTAGCATAGTCTTCTATTCTCAAGTCTTCGTTTATGAAATCAATCTCATAAATAAACATTGGCATTTCAACACTTTAATTAAAACAGTAAGTGGCTCGGGTCTGTTATTCCCTAAGGTTAGCATATCCCAAGACAGCAGGATCATGCGACATATTGGGGCGTTTTCGCCTCAAGTTTGTTTTTCAACAATGACAACAAACCGCAGCATGAATTCAAAAATAGTTGGGTTTTCAAAGCTGATGTCCACGGGCAGTTTCCAGCTTGCTATTGGAACAACTGCTGATCATAAAAAGTAACTCATATACAAGGACTTTGAAGTACAAAAGGGCTCTTATCAACTTTTGCCAGCTGTTTTGAAAAGACAGCCATTGCCATGCATGTATTGCTGCATTTAGGGTTTACCAAAATTGCCTTTCATTGATGCAAATCCCCGACATTGAGATTCAGCGGGCATCAAAAGTGCACTTACCCGAGAGACAAGTAGATTTATCCTCTGAACAAGTCAAGAAAGCAAACTTTGTTTTGCTCCTGTTTGTGAATGAGCCGTGTTAGCTTCAGTAAGAAACATTTAATGAGAGGGGTATCATTATCAAGTTTAAAACCTTGTGACTTTCACACCGAGGAATGCTGTACTTTTCATCTTTAAAGCTCGAGGTAACCAGCTCCCAGTAAGACAAATTACGACATTTTCATCTTACGTTGCAGAGCCAGCATGTGTGGAAAAAGCCATTTGAACTAGTGAAAGATAAATGTAAGAGAGTGTGCTGAGCAAAGAGTCTCATCCTGCTAATAAATGTAAAATGGCTTTTTAAGACAGGAATGAGGGAGATATTTCCAGGTTGTTGGATTATTGGCTGCAGCTGGAACAATTCAATTAACACTGGATGAGATTAATCAGAGACTCTGCCCGGCCTCCCCCCTGCACCTTGTTGCTGTAATGTAAACTCAGGCTGCAGCCAGAAGCATTCATTATGGTCAGTCTTAATCCATTTTCAACATCATGGAACATGAAAGAAGTCTGAGTCAGGAGTTGGTGAGATTTAATTAAGGGGGTTCACTAGATCACTATCGGAGAGTTTTATCAGAGAGACAAGCGGATAAATCTGTTAGTTTGGAGCTGTTTCAGACTCCACGATTACAATCTCTCCCTGGATGAACTCTCGCCACTTGGAGGAAAAAAGTTAACATGATTTGACGTATTCAGGCCTGGCAGCCATGACTAGATTTCTCAAGTAAAGATAGAGATTTAGGATTAGATACTGAGTGATGCAGATTTGATGCAGCGTGGCTGCAGTGATGCATATGTGTCCAAGTTAGGGGACACTTTTAAATGCTTTGTTTTTATCTTATTTACTTTGCACTTTTTGTTCTGCTTGTTGTTGGGTTTTTTTCACAATATATCAAAACATTTGTTTCCAAGGACTGTGTGTAAAATAAGAAAATGAAACAAACAAAGCAACTGCTGGTTGAACATTGCATTAGCCTTGATAGCGCAGTGGTGCTTTGAGTGACAGATTCAAGTATGTGTGGAAGAGTGGAAGTAGTCACCATCACGTATTCAATGTCATTATGAGCTACCATATATTAGATATGAATACAGTTCTGGACAAGACAGTGGATATTACAAAGCCTTTTTCATTGGTTGACAGTCACAGGTAGCAATTCTCCTCAAACAGGACATCACGTGTGTCCTTCATGAATTTCTCTTTGTGTTGCTTTTTAAAAGGTCTTAGGAAGTCATTAGATTAGATTTTAAAAATTGTGCAGCAAACTCGCTTAATGCATACCCAGCTTCATCATCTCGTTCACTCTTAATTGGACCATTATCACCAACATTAGACAGAGCTCTGACAATTAGTCTTTAAACAAGAATTGGAATTGAAGTCACTGACGGCACAAATGAAAATTTGCTCAATTTCTGGTAGACGTGCATGAACTCAAAATTATTTAGGCTACCAGTTGAGTCACCGCTTGACTTAACTTTTATATAACTGGTACTGATAGTTGATGGAAAGCTACTTACATTGACTATGCTAATTGAACATGCTTATGTGCAGCAGGTGTAGCACCATCTACACCATGTTAGTAAAGCATACTGACACATAACTTATAAAACACTTAACCAAAACACTGGGCAAAGAGCTTTGGTGCAATCATGGTGTTACCTGAAAAGTCAGGAAGTCTTTCAAGTTATAATAACCTATTCGGAGGGGAAATGAACATTTATACCAGATGCCACTGTAATCCATCAAAAAGTGTTTGTTTGTTTCTATTTTGAGCTTAAAGGAAGGTTCAACAAACACAGTCTTTACACTCCAGCAAATAAAGTCTTTGGGGGAATGACTAAGGAACAATAGTTATGGATGAATTGGATTTTGCTTTTAGTTACAAGTAAACAGCCAGGAGAAAAGAAAGTCCATTATTTAATTATGGAGAAAAGACATGTGCATGTATTCTCATTTCAAAGCGCACTAATATTAGAAGTCTTCAAAAGCTAGTAAGGTTTATTCATGAAGTATACACTTATTCCCAGATTGTGTTAAAGTAAAGTCTCAAAATAAGTCAGTGATGTGGTTTTTATTTTTTGATGGATGCATTTTGACTTGCATTGCACTTTAACAATAACTTCTGCATGGGTGGCAAACAACAACAAGCTAAGGTGATTTTATTTGGTGCAAGTATCTCTATAAATGTATCACGTATTTAGCTTCTATTTATTCTCATCTGTGACGTAGTAAGACGAATAGGACTATCACATGTATAAAACTATGCCAAATGAATTAACTACTGGAGGATAAAGGCATGTGCTTGTATTTGTTTAGAGGTTTGTGTGAATGGAGTAGGTTGCGTGAGGATTCTTTCAGGATGTTTCATCAGTCTGAAGAGCAGATCATGCTTATTTGGCTTCACTTTCAATGAAAAAGCCCCCTACAGAATACACTGAAGATTAGCGATGTATTAAGGGATTAATGGAAAAGGATTCAGAGAGGGAGCATCTGTTGGTGTTTAGGATTGGAGCCGGCAATTAGGCAATGCTGCCAAAGAAGCAAACTGGCCGGTGAACTGACCTGCGTGGCTGACCAGGTCATCAAGATAGTGAAGAAAACTGTAGATAGGTAAAAAGACTAAAAAGGCTTTGACAGAGCTCAATTTGAGATGATTTGAGTTTTCGAGAGCTTCCCTCATGGTTGGCTGAGCTGTGAGATGAATATCACACGTATCTGCTTGCCAGTTCCACTGAGCAGCTGAAGCAATTTACACGAGAATGTACGGGAGAGTGACTGTTGACTTTTCTTAGATTTGACTCAGACGCAGAAAGGTGTCCAATTTTTGAAACGCTTCAAGCCATCATTAAGTATCTTTAACCATACCGACTCCTCGACACTAAAAGCCTTGGGAATATCCAAGTATGGGAGAGTTTACCGCTGAGCACATTGCTTTTCAAAAGTCAAAGGTAATCTTTGGATTAGGACTCATGTAATCAATTAAAAGGCCTTTATTGTCAACTACAAGGTCAAGAGCATTGTGTCAGGAACATCGTGTTAATTGGTGAAAAGAGGCTCTGGATATAACCCAGGTCTCTAAAGTTAGAGAAAGAGTCCCCCGCCAAGTCATCTGCAGGATCAAACCTTAATCATGCGCCATCACTAATACCATTGATTCCGTGCAATATCCCTTTTTTTTATTATTCTCTCCCTTCCTCCTCGCCCTCCTTTTACATCCTGACTGGGACGGCTGAAGGCTGTCAGGCAGCTGGAGGGAGCCGAGCTCTTGCCAGCGCTCATCACATCAAAGGCACATCATCAAAGCCCGCCATCTGTCCTGCATGGCCAGCCTGTTCTGCCACCCAGCTGATATACAGATACAGTAATACGATTACACAACAGTGCAGTGCTGATCAAAACTAATAATACTTATAGCACAAGAAACCGGTCCATGTAGTGTGGAATGGCTAAAATCGATTTCAAGCTGAAAAGATGATCTAGAATAATTTGTTTCCTGCTCTCTTAACTTCCTGTCTGTCTCTTACAGGCTGATCTTTTATTATTTTCTGCAGACTCTCACACAAAATGGCTTTTTCTTTTTTTCATGTTGGATCCCAGGGGCAGTGCATTTTTATTACTTAGTTAAACCCTGAATGGGAAAAAACAGAGACCCTCAAATATGTTTTAAGAGGTTCAATTTAACCTCCAAGCCAGTATTACCAATTCAATCTTTGACGAAGTCCACTTTGTTTAATCCTCGCCCCTCGCTTAGAAGCCCAAAAGTTCATGCCGTCTAGAGGCAGCCTACGGAGAATTGCGAAATAAGGCCAAAGTCTGGACTCTGCATGAATATTCCATGAAGCTCAGTGTTTGGCTTTTATCGTGTTGCCAGAAAGATAATGACAGAGCAAGAGGACACCGACAAAAGGTTGTGTTTGAGTTGGAGTAAATAAAAAAGCAGATGCTCTTCTCAGAAATGTGTGTTCACAGAGCTCTGCAGAGAGAAGGTTAAAAGACTTTTAGATCTGGTCAAATAAGAACCACTTGTTTACCAGTGTGCTACAGAACAAAATGTAGCCTTGTGTCAGAATTATAAATAAAATAAAGGACAAGAGAAGAATTTTGACTGATGTGACACATCAGGGCAAAACACATGTAGGTGCTCATAGCTCCTCTCATTTTGTCACAAAGTAAGTAAGTGTAAAGGATGCGCTAGTGTTTTGCAGATATACAGTATGTTCTATAACACCGAACATTAGGTCATTACATGCTATACTGTCTGAACTTGAGAATCGTTACTTCTAATGTCAGACCCATAGCATCAAGCTAGAAAGCAGAGTTCTTCTAACAGAATCATTTTGACAAGTCTGCCCAAGTAACTCTCTCAACAGTTCAGAGATAATTAGGGTTGGGTCACGCAGACCGTTAAATCAATCAGCAAAGTGTCTTAATACATTCTACAAACGTACCTGCAACCAGTGAGCACACACTCCAATCAGACGGATACAGTCTCACACTATCAGTTTCATTTTCCTGTAGAATTTTAAACACATTATTTACTTTGTACTGTTACTCCTTATTCTTTTAACCTCCCTCAGACTTTGAAATGATGGGTGATTCTGAAATGGTTGTAAGACAGTTGAAGGATTCAGGCAGCTGCTGACACAAAGTAATAAGGCAGGTCTTGTCATTTCCAGGGTTTCTGAAGGGTTTGGATGGCTATATGTCAGGATAACAAGAAAAGGGTGTCTAATCTGACATTGTGACCAATATAGTTCATAAGAGTTCACCCAACACTGACTCAGAGTTCCCAGATAAGGACACAGTGTTGTTGACATACACCTGTTTGAGGGAGCAGCTTTGTTGTTGATACTTCAGTCTGGATGCCTTTAAGCTGATTGAAATGTTAAGTTAAAAAATGTTCTCAGTTGATTAAATAGAGATGTCAAGGCAGGATTCAGAAGGACACAACATTTAGCAAAAGAAAGAACATGGATAGAGCTGATTTGAGGAGATGGTTCCAAAACAAATTTGCTTTGGTTTTCTTACATGAAAAACACTTCCTTCATGTTTTACTGACTTACTAAAAAAAAACTTTATGGAAGCAATGAATCAGATCATTACTGAGGGTAAACTGTGCCAGAGGAGCAGCACTTTAGCCCTAGAAGAAGCCAAATTCAATTATGTGGTATTCTGAGATAGACGTAGAACTTGACCACAATGCACAAGTGGTGGGGTTCGTCGAGCTTTTGATTTGTTGTTGTTGAAGTGTAATTTATAAATCTGTGGTACGACCAATGTTTGGTATTTAAAGAGTTTAGGCTTATTGGTAATTTTAGCCAGACAAAGAGCATAGCTTAATATTCTTATGTGGGTTTATGTGCAGTAGAAGGCGTGTGCATGCAATGAAGTGATGTATGTGTTCTTGTGCTGTTCGGAAACTTATGTTACATGCATACATATGTTTGTGTTGTGCTGTGTTCTTTGTGTTATGCTATATGTGACATCCCTTGTGTCCAAAGCAAATTTCTCATAAGGGAGACAATAAAGCATCTAACTCACTAACTCACTAACTAACTAACTAACTCACTAACTCACTAACTCACTAACTAACTAACTAACTAACTAACTAACTAACTAACTAACTAACTAACTCACTAACTCACTAACTAACTCACTAACTAACTAACTAACTCACTAACTCACTAACTCACTAACTAACTAACTAACTAACTAACTAACTAACTAACTCACTCACTCACTCACTCACTCACTCACTCACTCACTCACTCACTCACTCACTCACTCACTCACTCACTCACTCACTAACTAACTGTAAAGATCAGTACACATAGAGTATAATTGGCTTGTTAACATTTTTTGTAGGATTCTAGATTTCTTTCAACAATGACATGAGGGCACTGGGTTTGCTCAGTGGTTGGAGTGCATGCACAAAGAGCAGCGATGGTTCCTGTGACAGCAGCCATGGGTTTGAGTGCGTCTTCAGCCCTTTGCTACATGTCATCCTCCACTCTATTGCCTTAACAGTGACTATACCGTGTCATTTTCAAGTACAGTTTTTCTGACTGAACTTCTCTGGTGCCCTTCGTTGAACTAAAAAGTAAAGCTCTTATTAAATGTCTTGTTATTTTGTGCTTAACAAGAGGAGATGGACAGGAATGGTGACTCATCACCATTTTAATTCCCTTGAGTCACAGTACCTTGATGGGTTTTGCTGGATTTTTGTTATCAAAGCGGTAGACAAATGGGGAAAAAAACAATTTATATATGAATATATGTAGAATACTTATAGTCTCCACAATCAAAAGCACTTTTCATTATCTGTGCAATGAGAACTTATTGTACATCAAGTGTGTCCTGTGGGACCTTGTCGACCCTGTTAAGTGCACTAACTAAAGCCACATCAAAGCCTTTAACTTAATTTAAGCTCTCGTTGAGACTTTATATCCATAATCTTTCCAGTTTTATTTTCTCTGGTGAAATGGTAGAGAGCATTTGGCCTTTCATGAATGTTTCATGTTGGATGCAGGGTCAGTGCATCAGCCCGCCTTCACTCCATTAGCAACCAGCAGGAACATGCTTGACTTGGCACTTTGCTCGACTTCATGTCTTTTGTCTGTTCTCTTGGTCACGCAGAGCAAACCACAGGGCTCAGGAGTAGGGTTAAATGATGCAATGGGATATTTTAGAGCAGGTCTATACTCAAGTCCAGTGGCATTTTCAAACTTGATATACCGTTCCCTTCATCTCAAAAGATAAACTACTGTAGTGTGACCATAGTCATGCCAAGACTGCAGAACTCTCAGTAGTGGCAGAGTGTGCTCTGTGCTCCCTCAAAAGCCACGCCCCTCACTTACATGCACTCACACCATTGGTCCAGAAGCAGATTTCACTTCATATTTTGAGGGCTCATGCATGCATGGGCTAGAGAGGCTTGATTGGTTTATGAAAAACGAACCGTCATTTTACATTGGTGGAAGTTTTTTCAAGCTTACAGCTGCTACAGACGATGGATTTTCTTTGTTCCTTTTTCAGAGCACATAGGATCATAATTACTGTCAGGACATAAAGACAATGTCAACCAAAAACTTAAAAAGTGTATCTCGAGGAAATTACCTACCCTACTTTTATATCTAGTACATCACACCTCTTCACATTATCATCGTTAACTAGAGTAACTTTTATTTTCCATTCATAGCTCTTATGACAGATACCAAGGTTGTTGTGGGTCGACACAATGTTGAGACAAGCTGCGGGCTGAAAAGAAAGCAAATGATTTCACATGGGGTCATTCAGCTTAACATTCACAGTCATTTCTCTACAGTTGATGAATTGAAATATTACTGAAAAGAAAGAAAAACACACTTTTCTGAAATTAAGAAAAATCCTTGGCCGTTCAGCAAAGAAAACGAGTTGGAGAGGGCTCTTCTCTGGACCCTGAACTTTTATACCACCATCACCATTGTGAAACTCATTACAACTGCTTTTCACTTTAAATCCAACTTTTTTATTGATGTTTTACAAGACATGCTCTCTTTATCTCATCTCACTAGCAAACCCTCTATTTCCTTTCCTCTTCTTTGTCCCTCCGCTTGTCTCTTGCTGCCCTTCCATCACTTGTTCTTCTGGTTCTCGCAGACTCCCGTTTCTTTTAACGAGCCTGTAAGGGACAACTGGACAAACATTCCATCACATTAGCATGGAGGGACCGGGGCTGCGGATTGTGTTAAGCTCAGCATTAGCCAGCCCGCCACTGCTTTAATTACGTTTGCTCAGCACCAACTACGCTAATGGCTAGCTACGTGCCACATTTCCAGCTCAGAACAAGTGCATGTGAGCCAAGCTTTCGGCAGGAGGAAGACACAAAGGAGTGTAAAGCTGAGCAACAGGGCATGGACAGAGACAATGTTCTAACTAGATAGCCATATTTACAGTACTGTAGATAAAAGACTCCTTGTTGAAGTTGATTCTACAGAAAACAAACAGAAATGGGGAAACAGATATAACATTTTTGGAGAAATACTGATGCAATAGGAAGTTAAGGCAGTGATGAATTTCCTTGGGAGTGAAATCCAGACTATAAAAATTGCTGTTATATAAAGTTTTGTTGTTATTATTCAAGACCGTGTTGTTGTCTGGGGATGCAAGTTGTGTTTATGTTGTCTGTGCTCAATGCATTGTATCAGCCCAGAAATCAAGCATTGTTATTCCTATTGCTCTTTTTCTCTACCCTTTACTTCCACTGTTTTCCCGTCTTTATTCTGCCAGCCGTCTCTGCCTGTGTTCCTCACTGCTGCAGATATTCATCCCTGTGGGTGGTGGAAATCGCTGAGATATCCTCGCTCTCACCGTTACATCTGCTGCCGTCGTGCTGCATGATAAACACATGTAGCTGTCACAGATTTGAACTCATAAATCCATAATACATGACCCAGTCTTTGTTTACACCTCTTGCAAGGAAATTAGCTCAGCCTTTGTGGCGCTTTTCATCATTGCTTTTTGTGAGGCACCTAATGAAATTGTACCAAAGTAGGTCATCAGTACAGGAGGTATAATACAACAGTCATAAAATCAGAGTGAGGAAACGATAGCATTCTCATTAAGATGTTATCTTTCAATTTCAAGCTAACAGAATGAGAAAGACCTTTCAAAGTTAAACTAAATGTCTAATACATTTTCACTTTTGAAATGACAAACTTACCTTAAAGTATTTTTAGGTTGTTTTTGTTTTTTTTTGTTTTTTTTCCAGGCAGATACATAATACTATTGTCACTCTTTTCTTGTCTAGCTGACAAACGTTATTCATGGACTCACTCATATTTTGGCTCTGCTTTGGGTCTCCACCACCTCCAGAGGAAAATCTCTCAACTTTTCTTGGTTACATTTTGGGGAGCTCTGAGATTAAAGAAGTGTGGGAACCACTGCTTTAAATATACACTTTCCTCTAGTTTCTCAAAGTAGCTGTGCAAAAACACTAAAAGACCCTGATTCAGAGAACAAACAACATTAAGGCGCAAATACCACAGATCCAGAAGAAAATAAAACATTTTATTTGTTTTAATCTCCCCATGGTCTTCTTTAGATTATCATCCTTATTATCAACCTCCACCAAGAACATGACCAAGCATTCATGAGGCCCATCCCTTAGTATGTCCTCCTTTGTCGTCTTGGATTGATGAGCATGCGTCACCGAAATCTGGTGAGGAAATGCAGTCGAGGAAGAGCGGAGTGTGTCTGGTTCATTTCAGCCGACCATCAATCTTACAATCTCGTTTGAGGGCTCAAAGCTGCGCAGGGATTCTCAACCCCTAAGGCTCCTGCCACCACTGATATTACAGTTGGGATGAAACAGATGCCACATGCTTATGACATCATGGGTTTATGTCTGGCTGGTCGCCTTAGCACTGAATCACATGGCATCTCGCTTTCTGTGTTTTTATGCAATGCCTGGTTTGAGCTTCTGGGAATACACGTGGCACACTTTTAAATGTACAGGATTGAGATGAATGTAGGTTAATTTAAGGTCAAAAACCTCTGTTGTAGTTCAGCGTATTCTGTCAGGGATAGTTTTGTGTGTGTTCTGAGTTAAAGGAGCGGGGAAAGAGAAGCGAGAAAGGAAACTGGTGTGTCCCAGGTTAATTAAAAGATGATCACGTCTTCAACATCTGGCTGTGAAGTTGTCAAATTCAATGAGGAAAGAGAAGTCACAGAAGATCCCGTGGGAGTTTCCAACAGAGCGAGTGAGATGAAAAGTAAAATCTCACTGGTGTGACAGCATGTGTGCGAGCGGGAAGAGGAAATGTGATAGAAACAGGAAAAAAAAAGTGACAGACAGACAGATTTTGGCAAGCCTAAAGTCAGACCTCACATTTGGAATAATCTCTGAGAAATCTTCTCTTTGCGCAGGTATGCAATTAAAGAATTTGGAACTTTAAAGCCCCAGAATATTTGGGTTTAATTAGTAGATTTTTTTTCTCTGTTACATTAATTATTCATGGCTAAATAAGCTACAAGCAGTGCTGAAAGTTGGAGTGAAGAATCTGCATCATTAGGACTGTGTGGGTGTGATTTTATCTGATCTAACTGACAGTGCTGGCAACTTACCGTAGGCAAACAAGCCCACGACTGCTGTGTTCCAGTATATATATGTCAAGATAGTAATAGAACATTAACAATAGTACTGAATAAACATACTTAGATACTCCAAACCTGTGCGGTAAATGAAATATGGCATAAAGTATCCCGTTAGTCCCTCAGTAAAATGCAGATTCCTTTTTATTATCATTCTCTCCCCAAACCATTCGAGAATGATTTCAACATGACTGTTAATGCACTTTTCTAGATTCCCCCTCCGACAGGCTGGGGATTTGTTAATCGGCTAGTGTTAGTATCTGGAAAAACAAAAGTCTTGGCTGCCGTCTTCTAAACGGTACTGTTGTGAAACTGATGGCACATGTGATTTGATCAGTGATATCTGTGAACGTTCACTCCTTTTTTAGAACCCCGGTTTCGAAATCAGCTCGAGTCTGACTTGGTCACTAAAGTTGTTCTTGTAAAAGGAATTTAATTGTTTGAGCCGAGATGGGTGCACAGGGATGGCAAAAGCTGGCAAAATACAAAGTGTTGCAAAACAGCCTAAATGAGACTCGAATCAACTGAGGTTCAAAACAAAACAAGGGACGCACCACAGTCACAAAGAGATGCAAAACAACTTCAAAGAGATGCAGAGCAAATATGCAAGGATTCAAAGAGGCTCACAACAACTGCACGATGATGTGAAACAACCACAAAGAGATGCTAAATGTCTGGATCTCTTTCTCCACGCTTTAAGGTGCTCACTGACTATACATCTATCCATGCCTGTATTATGATAAATCAAACTGAATTTATAATTTACCCAGTTTAGATTTGGAATGAATCAAGGCAGTTCTTCTCTTATGCCTTATTCCCAGCTCTTAAAGTGATTCAGTTAGAAAATAGCATCGAGCCGTCTATGTCGTAATGTAGTGAGAAAAAACCCCCCATCTAATTTCTGTCTCGAGTCCTCTCTGAGCTGCCTACGATTGCTCACGTCCTCCAACCCGTCTGTTCTTTGTTCCCCTCTTCCTCTCTGTCTCCCCCACCTCTGGACCTCTTACCTCATGTTCATCCCTTTTCGCTCTACCTTTTTTTTTTTCTCTCTCTCCCACACCTTTTTTTCTTTCTCGAGCTCAGCCCAGGTAGATCCTGACAGTTTTGATACAGATGTGATGACATGCTGCGGCCCGAGGCACAAAGCTGAGAATTGATTCACCTCCTCCCTTCTTTCCTTCCCCTGCTGCATATCTCTTCATCATTACATCTCTTCTTCTCTTCCTCTGCTCCTCTCTTCATGTGCCTTTGTTTATGCCTCTTTCCGCTGGGAGGTGTCAGCCACTGCTTATTATACTCCTCTTACACTAATTGGGGGCAGAGGATGTGCAGATTGAGCCTTGATTGCTGCCTTCCCCTTTGCATTTGTACCAGCCTCCCTCCTGTCCCTCGACACCCACTCCCCCACCTCCCTTCCCACACACATACAAACACACCAAACCCAGCTACCCGTTCATGCTCTGTCTCCCACTCTGTCAACATCAAACACCCCGCAAGAGTGGCCACTGACACAGTTACGTGGTTTTTGGCGTTGACGCACCCCAGATTACAGCTCTATTAGCTCTCAATTTCATTATCTCACCCCGACAAAGGCTCAATCTGCTGCTTTTCCCTCTCGCTGCCCTAATCCGCTTTGTTTTCTGCAGCCCCTTTTAGGTGACAAGGTCTTGTATCTGATACGTTTATAATGACTCCTAATGACCATTATTTATGTCAGGCTAATCAGCTGCATGTCAAGCAGGCAAAAAGGTGAAATTATGGCTGGCTTGAAGCCTACTGGCAAAAAGCTACAACATGCTCACCTGTCCATCGTATGAGCGACACCACGAGTCATGTAAATAGAGCAGTTATCTTTCGCTATGTGCTGATGGTATCAAATCTTTGGTAATGTCTCTGTTTTTCAGTCACAATACCAGATTGACACAGTTTATCTCCAAAGCCTTTTGTTGCAAGAAATAGTTCAAACATTGATGTTAGAATTCTGACTTGAACTGATAGTCTTCAGTAAGACGGACGAATCAGAGTCGAGCTCACGTCATTTTAAACATCCACACATGCTTTCCTTCCTGTACCCACGCAGCTCTTTTTTGATCCAGGGGACAACACCTTGACACGTTGACTGACATGTGCAGGATAGCTGTCAATGCTTTTGCTTATTTACATAATGTGTTTTCCTTCCCAGCAGTTCCTAAGTGACAGCAGGAGACAGGAAGTACAGGAAGCTGAGAAAAGTGTGCCGGAGGGAGTTGGGCACAGAGTCTTTTTTATTCGTACCTCATCAGCACATACTGCTTAATCCCTACAACTATCCACACTCACATACAGAGACTGTGCCCTGTAATGGTTTATGGTGAACTGCCCTAAATGCCAACACCTGCTTTAGTATGCTGTTGAAGAGAATGGGGAATTTATGCAAAGTTAATGCAACAACTGAACAAAACAAAACCCAACAACACAATCCAAAAAAACAGAAATCTGTCCCTCGTTCAGGACTTCCTGATCTATTTCGCGGCGAGCACAGAGATTTGCTTTGTATTAATGAACTCTTGCTTTTGGCCCATTTGGAAAGCAAACACTGTATGCTGGAGTGAGTCATAGGGGAGTACGAGGGCAAAGTGACACTTTGTATGTATACAGAGTCCCTGTTGTGCTATTCAGGAGCTCAATTGATGGATGAGTTTGGCTTATTAAGAACCACAGGGACTTTTTTTGTCCAAGGCTGTGCAGTAGTATGACACAATGTTAAATGTGAAAATCCTCGTCTTTGGTTGGTGCAATTTCTACATAGCTGTTAAGCTTTATGTAAACATTGAATCAGTCAAGCGCTTCCTTGGTTTTTTAACTTGAATGGGCACCTCTGAAAGGGCCAATAATGAGAAATACCCATTCAGTTTTCCCCTATTCAGAATGAAATGACATTTTGGTAGGGTTAACATTTAAACAGAACCAAGTGGAACACAGGAATTAAATATCTCAATCCACACATATCAGTTTAAACACTGACACTCATGATTGTGTCGAGTGCTCATGTCAGAGCCGGCTTTTCTTGTGAAGGGGCTTTGATTTGTCATGCATCAATTCAAATGACTCATTATATACGTAATATCTGCACCAGGTGGGAGAGATAAGCTAGGATCCATCAGCTCGCTTATACATGCAGGATTTTGGGTACATGGATCTGTCTGGGATAGTCTCTGTTTGCACAAGATTTAATGTTTCAATTCAGCCTCCTTTCTCTGGTTGAGAAGTTCAAGTGGGCCTTGGATATGATGATGTAATCAGCGCAAGTTTTCCACTAAATTCACTTTTTTTCCTTTGGGATGGCGTCCAAATGAAAATTTTGGAACAAACCCTACAAGTGACCACTTTAAAGTTTCCCATCCAAATGGCCTTTTGATGAACAAAAGTGGTTGTTGCACCCACATCCACAAATTTACTCAATTCTCACATGGGTGCTTGTGAGCAAAGCAGTGCTTGTGGGTTTAGTGTCAACTCTGCAACAGTAATTATCTCTAGCCTGAGGATAGGTACTTCATTGTTCTGTGGGGATGACACAATGGCTGATGACTGCATTAATACACCTTTGTTTTGCATAAAGAGAGTATGAGCTGAGTCTGACATTTTGGCTAAATTGGCCTCGTTTCAAGCACGTGTTGGTTTGCTTACCAATGCATTTTATTGGTGTTGATGTGTAACATACAACTGTGGAAGCATACACTAAAAATGGCAGAGTAGTGATTAAGTTGTCACGAGAGTTGCTGTGTTCCAGTGGTTGAACCAGAGGGTTAATATTGGATAATTTGGGGTATAAATGAAAGTTTAAGAACTGATAATAATCTATTTCATTTGCATTTTTCCTCGTGTTAAAAACTGATTGATATCTGCAAAACCTGATAAAAATAATGCTTTTAGTTCTGCTGGAAGTGTTGCACTGGTGTTTGCTATGTCTGTGTTTTTGTTGGTTAGTCCAACATCCATCCTATCCTCTGTCTTTTATTCCAGGGACAGGAGGAAGTCAAAGTTTTGGCTTATTAAGTAAAGCATAACCACATTTTGCAAGTGTGATTGAAACAAATCAAACATTATGGATTCAAAGAGAAAGAAGCTCAATGACTTTAGCATTCCTTCAACCCTTATTCAGAAACTACGATACGGTCAAGTCCATAGTCACCAGAAGATTAATGCTCAATTTGCATATAATGCCAATGATCAACTGAAATACCTCCAATGGCACCTAAAACCTTAGTTTTGGCATTAAGGTTCCCAAGCTGATAGATTCTTATGACTTGATAAGTCCCATCTCGGGCTGTACCACCAAAAGTTGACATTTTGGGATTTTAATGAAGTGTCTGGAAGAAAAATGGGTTGAATTGCCCTGAAATTTGTTTGCATGGTTTTATCTTCTTGAGTTGAGTGAGTTAAATCTTGAGCTGAATTACACCACTTACTCCAAGTCACCGAAAGTCAGGTTCAGGTGTCATGCTGGCCCCCTGACCAGCCAAAGCTTTCATTCCCTCCTGCTCGGTCCGTATTGATCTCTGTATCGAGAACCTTTCAACTGAGGAGTGAATTAGAGAAGCAACCAGGGCTTTGATCTCTGATACCTCCCTCTGCACAATCTTACAGACATGCAACACATGCTACACTCAGGGGACATTTCCCACTTTGGGGGGAAATGTCCAATGGCACATGAAGAGAAACCTTGCAGAGAGGAGATAGTGGCAGCAGACAGTCATGGAGTGTTGGCGATAATGGCCATCTCCTGCTATCCCCAAAGAGGCGTGACGGGTGACCATTCCCTGCCACCAGCTCGCTGCCACCGATAAGGAACATAAGGACAGAAACTGCAGCAGCAACTCTCTTTCTCCCAAAACGTGTTCACTTCCTGCCTGGACCTCAAGCTGCACTGTACAAACTCTGCTTGCTGTTTATGCTGTAGATTCATGGAATATGCATTAGCAGAGATTTGTGCTTGAGGAAGCATGATAAGGGAAAAACTGGGAAAGAAGGGGTTGCATTTGTGAGGTGATTGTTGAATATGCTTGCTTGCACTTTTCTAATCATATTTAAAGGAAAAAATAATCTGATTTTTCTGAAATGGACATAAAAGATATATACAAAAGTCTTGATAACCTCCCACACTGAATAGCACAACACAGAGTTCAGGCCCAGCTAAAAATCAATTCAACTGTTTAATCTGTAATTAATTAGTCATTTTATTCCCCTGCTCCAACGCTGTCCACAACCCTTCACTAGTCCTCCCTCTTTTGTCATGCTCCTATCCAATTTCACCACTGAGTCCAATTAGTAAATTAGCCTGGAAAATGAGAGTGTATAAATTACCCATTATCGTTGTGAATTTAAGTGTCAATGTGATGACAGTTTTGGTTCACTCTTGCCTGTAGCCTATGTCAGCTCCCTGCTCGGTAACAGGGCTAAAAGATGTCACACATCACTGGAAACGTTGTGGAAATATTAAGTGACAGTATCAGGAAGAGTCAGACTAAGCTAACACAAATCTATGACAAAAAAATGAGTTTTCCCAATGATATGACTGAAAGAGTTACATTTAAAAGAAAATCTTATCATCCCTCGTTGCTCCTGTCTTTTTTAAACAGTATGTTTTTACAACTGAAATGGACATTATATTTGTAAATCAAACTTTTTCATCTTAGTATTGGAAAAATAGTTTCCAGCAACTTGAGAAGCAATGATCCTATAGTCCCCATTTAACCACAATGTTAGATAGATGGAAGATAACTTAAAAGTCAATCATTTCAAGAAGCGGCTAAATTTCTGAGTATGTAAAAGAAAAGAAAGCTTCAAACAAAAGTTCTTAAGTGAGAAACAAGTGGATGAGGATGCCGAACACTGATGTGTGGGTAAAACCGAAGACTGAAAATGAAACATCTTATACCTATGAATTGCCTAAAGCCTTCTTGAGAATCTTTCCCACCCATAGAGGAGATGTGTTACTTACATAGGCTTACTGTTAGAGCCGGGACTTCTTAAAGGATAAGGCTGCATTGCACAACCTAATGTATATTTCTGGTACTGCCAACAATGCATAAAACCCAAACCAACAATGCTTCATCTCCCTGAGCCAGTCCTTGGCTTTCAGTCTAAAGCCCAATGAATATGACCAGAAATGAGTTACCGTAAATTCCGGACTATAAGCCGCTACTTTTTTCTCACACTTCGAGCACTGCGGCTTCTACTCCGGTGCGGCTAATGCATGGATTTTTTATGGGGGACAATGAGCTTCTGCCGCAAAAACATTTGACTTCGTCACGTCGGATCTTAATATCAGTCATTTTGCGCTTCATGCACGCACCCTCATCATGGAAAACACACGGAGAAATACATATGATGCAGCTTTCAAGTTAAAGGCGATCGACCTGGCTGTCAAAGAAGCTAACAGAGCTGCTGCACGTTAAGATGACACTGACAGCGACAACAGAGACTGAGGAAGTGAGTAATGAAGTCATTCTGAGGCAGTGAATGGATGGACTTTTTCTTGTGAAATATATTACGGTCAGCCGTGTTACAGACACCGTCGGCTAGGCTTCGTATTGTAACGGTTCATGTTGTAAAGTCAGTAGTTGATAATGTGTTCATAATTCCGATTATGTGGAGAGTCAGTGAATGCACCAGCGAGAACGTGTTGAGTGGCTGTATGAGAGAACGCTGGGGGAGAGAGTTGGATTGTTACGGCAAGTTATGGTTTTGTTCTCCGCTGTAAACGGCGTGGTCACGGCCGACAGTGATCGGGTTATTAAGTTATTATTTGAACGCTCTCGTCGTCCTTTAACGTCCGTACGGACGCTACAGTATTTGCGGATGTTACCGGTAGCCTACGTCTGTGTAAATAGCTCTTGTTATAGCGTGGACACCTGCGGCTTATAATCAAGTGCGGCTTATATATGTACAAATACATTTATTTACTTATTTTTAGCCGGTGCGGCTTATATCCAGGTGCGCTCAATAGTACGGAATTTACGGTACAAATAGAAAGTTTTACACATTTGTTTGGGAATGTTTTTTCCAGCAGTGGATTACAACACGTTCATCCAATTCTAGTAGCAATACTCATCTAGAAGGAGGAAAAGTAATCTTGTTGCTATTTTGGAACTAAACTGTAAAAGTATTTCTTTGGGGTTGCCTCTTATGCATTTCTATAAAGAGTGAGAGGAGCTAGTCAGAGCTAGGTGTATATTTTCAATGTCTGAATCAGAGAGATTATAGGTTAACATGTTGGAACAGTAATTCCCCATGCCACCTGGTTGTGATCTTAATGTGCAGGTGTGTGTGGAAAATGGTTTCCATCGTCCGTTGCAAAGACCAATCTGCTTCGAGACAGAGATGGACACATTTTTGCACCAAAATCAGGAGAGGTTCCATGATAGATAGTTCTCCAGCTCATAGTTTGTTGCTGTGGGGACAGACGGCAACAGCAGGCTGCCGTAGAGAAGTGTCGTTTCCCTGAGAACAGAGCGCTACCGCCACATGACTCATGGCTCCGTCTAGCACTGTTGGTTCGCGCCCCCTACTCTAAATGGTAATGCCTCCCTGGGGCCACCCAGCATGGGGCTACACATGGCTCTACAACATGGTCTCCAGTGGGCGTGGTGAGCAGCTGCGTCCCCTGCATTCAGCTGGTGGTCACTGCAAACAATTGAATCGGCTCTCACGCACTGTTGATCCAATCGCCATGTCGTCACACGCCATTGAGCCAATCAGTGAGGACATCCCGTTTCTTGGCCACATTTTAAAGTCAGAAATCAACTTCCATAACATGAAGAGAGAGATGGGAACTCACAACGACGAAAATATCACCTCTCTGTATTTTCATTGTGTTTTACCTTCACTACAGCCGTTCGTCTGAGTTGCAAGTGAGCAAACACACACACACATTTACACACTAAATCGCTGATATTGAACCGTGTCAGCTGACATGCACCATGATCTATGCTAATGAGAAATTAACGAGACCCTGTCAGATATGAATGAGTCATTAACATGTTCATGTTGGTAGCATCTGTCGGGCCGAGATGACACACACACAGAGGAAATTAATGAAGATTCTGTCGATTTAATGAATCCTTTTACCACTGTCTGCCTGCATAACTGCCTGATATCTCTTTTTTTCAACCCAAATTTCGACTATCCAACTAATGGTAAATCATTTGTAGAGCATTTACATTTGTCAGGTGCTGTTTTTATTATGTCAGCTTGGACCCTGAGATAACCTTCAGATTGATGGATACAAGTGTCCAGCTCATTGCACTGCCAACCCTCCCTATTTGACTGAAGGTAAACTCGGGCTGACAAAGCATACAGCATTCATCAAGATATTGTGAAATAAAACCTCAAACCTGTGCATTTGACATTCAAAAACACAATCATTGTCGATAATCCTGGGTTCTTCACAATTGTCCATCCAATATCAACATCATTTTCTGGCAGAAGACTTGGAGCTTGGCCAAATGAACCAATATGCGGGCCAATTCCACTTCTTTTGTCTGAACAGGAACAAATCCCTGCAGCCTTGCTCCAAAATCAGTCTGAAAGCTTGCCTGAAAAAGTTGAGTTTGTTTGTGTACCATTTAAAAAACTTCATGATTGTATTTGTTTGCCCAATTACATTTAGCCTGAACGTGCACATTTCCCTGAAACCCAAAAGAGACAATCCTGTTTGTAACCTCATCGAAACATTTATTGCTGCAGAAAATTGCGATGGAACAAAGTCAATAGCATCATGTAATCAGAAGACGTCTGAGCGTTTTCCTCTTCGCTTGTAATACCCAGATACATATTTGGCAGCTGAGCGAGCTCTTTTCATTGATATGTTAGAATTTTTTACCCTCATTTGTATTACCAAGAATTTCTAGGCATATAAAGATATGCTAATGAGAGGGTATCTCTCTGCAGAGCACATAGCTGTCTCTCTATCTAAGTTTGACACCAGATCAATGCTGTAGCCTTACACAGAGAGTGACTGGAGCCCAAGGATATTGAGATAATATATGTGTGTATATCCATATACCCACCTCTTTAAGGCTACAATTCATTAAGGGGAGGTTCAATTGGCCTCACGCACATTTTAGCATGGAGCCCTCCAAATTCAAGGACTTTATATTGCTTTATTTCTGCCTCTGTGACCGCCAACCATCCGTATTAGTCTCATACATTCACCAAGCTTCTTGAACTGTGAAGCCCGAGGATTGACGAGAGAGGCCCACTCATGTTAATGACTCACCCGATCCAAAGGCACGGCTCGGTGTTAATGGCTAGCTGGGTTGCGTTAGCATTTCAAAACAAGGTCACAGTCGGATTCTAAGGTGAACCCCGATCGGGAGCATGTGATTTATGAGTCAGCACGGCTCTGCAGGGGTCTGGTGGATGTGCTTTTACTCTCTGTCTGAGCCGTAATGAATGGAAACATAGAAAGTGTTCATTTGGTGGCAGAGGGGACGGACTTCCTGCCTCATCTCCTCTTCCTTTGGTGACAGCACAAGACATTTGTCCTGATCTGAATCTCAGGAAAAAACACATAAACATTCAGAAAACATCACAAAGTCAAATACGTTTCTTTAAAAGCTCAATCTTGTAATAAAAACTGTAGTCTTAACAAAGATTTTACTTTATTCCAGAGAATAAACGAAAGCTATTCACATTAGTATTAACAATCATACTATGTGATCGTTTTTTAACAGTGTAAAATTGTATTAAGGTGGAACCAAGTGATTATCAACAACCCCAACAAATTGAGAGCTACTTTGAGGAGTTTTTGGCTGGTTATTAAACTGACTGGCATTAATCCTGATGCAAAGCAATGCTTTGAATCTTTCTATTTAGTCATTTTTCAAACAGGGAATACTGCTGCAGGTATGTGTCAAACGGGCAGAATGAGTGACGTGTTTGACTTTTAAAAGACAGCTACATGAAATATTTGCTGAGTAAGCACTTATTGACATCAAATGGCTTTCTGCAAATGAGTCATTCTGAGAAAGTCGTATGCATCTTTTCTATATTTTTTATTACCCAGTATCGTCACATTTACCCTCAAGTGTCTGTGTTCGCTTTAATTAAGTCAAGCTAAGTTAGACTTTATTGATCCCTGTAGGGAAACTGTTCTCTACATTAAAGCCATTCTCAGTGTGAAGTGTCACGGACAGAGGAAGACCCAGACGCAACAACTCAATTGGGCAGGCAGTTTCAACCTTTTATTGAAGGCAGGGTTCGGTACACGGGAGTCAAAATATCCAGGCAGAAGTAACAAAAACGGCATGCAAAAATCGAAGTCAAAAAACAAAAACAAACGGATCGGATCAGAAGGCTCGACAGATATAAAGCTGGAACGCTGACTCAAAGAACAAAGAGACATAGAGACAAAACGAACTAGCAAGGAGTGAGGGGAAACACAGACACGTATACACTGAAAGGGGGTGGAGTTTAACAAGACACAGGTGAGACATATCAGGTAATCAGCAGAGTGGAAAAACAGTGGGGAGAAGGACATGCAGCCAACAGACCTGACTGAAAAGGGAGGTGGAGTTAACAAGACACAGGTGAGACACGTCAGGTAATCGGACAGGAGGGAAACAAGGAACAAAGAGCACAAGACCAGAAAACTGAGGACAAGTACAAAGTCAAACAAAAACACAAGACATGATACCAGAGGAAAACAGGAACAAACTAACCCCTAAACCCGGGGATGTGACACGAAGAGCGGTTAGCAGGACTTTGTAGCATCGGTAGAAAGATTCAGTTCTCATCCAGTGCCTCAGTAAATGGCCTGGTTGTTTTTTTAAAGGCAGGATGAATGAGAGAATAAGCCCATGCAGAACAACAGCCATGTAAGTATCATTCAATGCCTACCAAGCCTTGCACATTGCACCTGTACCTGCCAGTGTTTTTATATCGTTTCATTCTCCTATGTGCAGTTTAAAAGTGCAAAATGTTTGACCATAACAAACCCATTACATGATGAGTTTAGACAGAGTTCAATCAGAGTGGTTTATTTTTGCAGTGCACACCCTGCAGCTGTGATAAGAAGCCATGTCTGCGTGTCCTCTCTGTCTCCACCCTGCCCCCTCTTTATCCTCTATTCTATTTCTAGTTATAGGCTCTGTCTTTCTCCTATTGTGCCAGGTGTGTGTGCGCCCATGTGTGTCTGTGTGTGGGCATTACACTGCTTGTTATGCCAGAAGGCCATCTGTTGCCTGCTTAGTACTAGCCAACAGGGACGAACGGCGAGCACGAGGTTGTCCCTCTTTGTGTCTCATGGACATCTAATGTCCCTCACTTATTCATTTAAGTGCCCTCTTTCTGACACACGCAAACACACACACAGAGCGCTACTTACATTTAAAGAGAAACATCCAACACAGAAACACACGAGGGACAGAAAAGTGCCGGGTTTTGGAGGGGGAGGATCTTCCTCAGCAGACGGGCACTCTGTTAGGTCACTGCAGGTGGAAAGGGTCCTGGCAGAGACACAGGCAGACGGACTCCTCTGCAGGCAGCGCCAGTGCTGCAGTGTTTTGCAGACAGATGGTCATACATGGTCAGGGGAGTTATTGGAAAAGAGGTGAAAAAGGAGAATTCCTAATTTGTGTCTACTAATATCTACAGTAAGTCTCTGTATATCTGAGTTCCTCTCCTCACTCAACCTATTACGTCTTTCCATTCATCTCCCTTTCTCTACTGTTTTGAAGTTCACCTTTTCCACAGAGAGTTCTGGGTACTCCAGCCTGCATATAGTAACTCATGTCACTCAAGACTTTTTCCTCTTACAACATCAATCACATCCTCTGCTCAAAGCGGCCTCTCCTCTTCCAAAAGGAGGGCCGCGGCGCTGCTACTGTTCATCACTCGACGGGAATAAACTTGTGTAATTTTCAATTTCAAATTAAGGCTTTCAGGAAGACAGTCTTCAAGCTGTCACTCTCTCTTTAATTCAATTCATGCGCGTGCCCTTCCACAAAGAAAATGCATCATTTCAGTTTGCTTGGAGGGACGGATCATTTGCTCTGTGATATTTGGAATACTCGCAGTATTAGCCTAAGTTGTTTGTAGGCATATACGACACAGTTTCATGTCTTCTTTCTCCAATGTCAACATATCTGAAAGGTTGGATTTTGAAGACTTGTGAAAAGCTGCTTTACTCATGCTGTCAGCACTTATTGGTTATGTTGCATCGCACAACAGATCAAAGTGTTTCTTTTGCTGTGAGTCTTGTTGAAGAAAGCTAAGCTGTGAGGCACTTTCAATCATAATGACACTTAAACTCATGCATACTTAATGACAGGTATGAGCATAAACATCACATGAATGAGGAATATGTCTAAAAGTGAGAAGCTTTTCAGTAGATGGATAGTTAATGTTTTCTTCAGATCCAGTAATTCTACATGACTATTACAGTAACTCTGTTTCTTAGAAGTTACATCACATACGCTCTGAAGAATAGAAAAAACATTTTGGCATTTCATTGACTCTTGTAGCACATTTTCTTTTCTGCAGAGATTATACATGTATTATAAGAGTCTGCTCCCACAGTTCGTCTTCAAGGACGTTCTGTCAGTGCAGCTTTTCAGTCATTCATTGAGTCAGGACGTAAGCTAGGAACCTTATGACAACAAGTTCAATAGCTGAAATTACAACAAACATGTCAGTGGAAAATGAAAAGAAGCCTTTAATTTTATCCTGTAAATTGAATCAAAGCACTCTATATTCAAAACAGGAAGTGTATTTCCCTTTAAAGTTTAACTGAGGTCAACCAGATGGTCGACCCACTGCATAATAACCTCCCTTTGACAATTGCTTATTTAGCATTTTGCTTTGCTAGGTACTTTTCATACATACACATAGAAGCAAACTGAAAGGAGTTTCATGGGGAAAGTAATTGCTGACATTGACATTCAGCCTCTTTGAAACTGCGTTTTGTGTAAACAGAAGGACACCCAGGCTCAGGATGGTATTTGTAGTTGCAAAACAACTTCATAATGCTCATTTGTGAGCGAACATTGCCGTAGTATGGCTTTTTGGTGTCCAGGATGAATCCCAGGACAACAGGCAAGTTCAAGCATAGAGCATTTTGCGGTGTTGTTTATGTTCACAGAGCTCCCTTGAACACCTTGCCTGTTTAAACAAACGCCAGTGAACCTGAAAGCAGCCAAAGCGTTGTCTGAAACAGCCCGATCCAGCAGGCTTTTATGAGACAGAGTCCAGTTGATGTAGCCATCGCAGACAGCTCCCTCTTTTTCTCAGTGGTTTACATTCTTCTGCTGCTGCTCGCTGCCCAGCTGGAGGGTGGTAGCTGTAGTTTTCCAGGCCAGAGAGGGATAAATAAAGCACTAGACAATAGAGTCACTCGCTATGGACTTCAGCCTCTGGGCGATGCTCCAGCCACACTAGCCAATTGCTCAAATGGAAATTAGAAACAAGGAGACAGATTGTGAATAGTACATTTATTTGAGTCGGCTCGGACAGATCGATGGACCAGATTCTGCAGGGCACAGCCATCAAAAGACAGAAATTGGGGTGAAGGGGGCAAGTAGCGTGTTAGTGCACAGAGGTTTTATACGTGCTTGTATCCACATAAGGAGCGGGAACTTTGGACTCACATGCATTGTTTGCCGACGACGATGCATTCTCTTCATCTGTCGCCTCGTCAGCTCTCGGGGAAGCAGTTTGGCTTGCCAGGGGGGGCTGTCACCAAGCAGAACAGCCTTAAAAAGGGATATTGTTTCCTCTGTCCCCAGGCCAGAGCACTGTTTCAGTCACCCGAGCGCAGTGGTAAACAAATCTGAGAGCTCTGAGATAGGTTTAAGGAGCAGCACAGCGGAAAAGGAGACAAACTAAAAGGCCCCAACTAAAGACATGATACTGTAGGAGGAAGCAAGAAGAGGTGCCTGTAATCAGGGGCTTGAGTTAAAGGGCCACTCTGAGCATTCATTTGGGTTGTGTGTTGGACTCAATCTAGATTTGTATGAGCAGTTTTACGGCTACTGTGTTCAACATTTTAAAACTTGACCTCCAGCAGGCATTTGTGTCTGCACTATCCTGAATAGATCATCATTAAATAAAAGCTGGAAACGGCATTCTTTGTACAAGAGGAGGCAAAGGTTTCCTTCTTTGGTGTGATCATGTTTTATGAGTTCTATGATGAAGATGGTGTGTTTTTACAGATACAATTACAAATGTAATCCTACAAGAAATGGTATCTCAATAATTACAAACTAAAACAATTCATGCACCGTGCACAATTCAAAGTGTTGAGGAGCAAAATACTCTACTGTCAATTCTCTGCTTTAAAAGGAATTGCTAAAAAGTGGCAAGGGTGAACTGTGAGTCATATTCACCCCAGACAAGCCCAACCGTGCACCTTTCAGTGTTAACCACAGATCTTTACATCAACCCATCAGATCAGAGAGAGAGAGAGAGAGAGAGTAGGAACGTGTTTCCCACGCATACATCACTCCCATTTCAGAGCAGACAACCTTTTGCCACTGTTATCTTCATGCTCCGCAAGGAGAGCCCAGTGTTTACAGCCCCTCTCACCCGGACATCACAGGAGAGGGGAAAAAGACTCCCCTGCAATAAATTGTGCGAAGCATAAGTTGCGGTTGCTGCATCAGATTTAGTGGTGTCACTAGGTGCTAATGAATTCTCCCTGCTCGCCCCCGCATGTCCATTGAGTCTCGGCTGCAAGTCTTTCCAATCGGCTGGGTTTGCTCTGCGCGGAGCTATCGATAACGAGCCCTGGGGGGCTTGCCAGTGAGCACAGCGGGGCCCTGTAATGAAGGAGTCCAGGGCTCTGCCGAGAAAACAGCCGGCGTAATGAGAAGAGTTCGAAGGAGGTGGAGGTGGCTGAGGTTGTTTGGGTCACTGTTTGGGGAAGAAACGCTCAGGGAGTTACTAAAGAGGGATGTGACATTGGAGATGTCAGGTTTACCAGCATGTTCATGGTCACATGTGTAAAGTGGAGCATTGCATAGGCGTAGTTTCATGCCTGTGGTTTGCTACTATCAGGCCTTGATGATTGGCAGAAAGGTTCCTCCTCCATCTGTTCAAACACTCCAGACGTAACCAAACATTTGTTGTTCTCTCACAGAGAATAGCGGTGGTACACACTGATGTTTGGCGCAGTCTGCAGGGGCGCGCCGAAAGTTTGTGACTGGGGTCTCCTAACTAGAGCACTAACTTCTGCAGCTGTGGCATGAATTTGTGTACCCACAATCATTCTCATAAGCTCTATTTTTCACCATTTCTGTCTGTCAAATCGACTTAAATTGCTAACATTAAGCTGTCACACTCATTAGATTCCTGTGTAAAAGATTTTTTTTTTTTTAAAAACCTCCTGAATGCCAACCTATAAATATCCATGTGTAATTAGTCTCCTTCATATCTTCAAAAGTCACATTTAAAAGTAACCAAAAAAAAAAAGTTTTTTATCGAAGTGCCCCCAAAGGGAGGGAAGGGGCATACAACCCCAGGACACCCCCGGATGTCTGTTGAGTGTTCCAATACAAGCCTACAAAGGGCTGTTGCACAAACAGGTATGCACAACTCCTGTCTTATTCGCTCCATCTTCAAAGTTGATCGGTAAATCTTGATTCACTATTTTCAGTCAAAAAAGGACTGATTGAACGAGCTATTAAGAGAATTTTGAACTTTTGTCATGTCAATTAAGCGCTGCTACAGGCTCGGATACAGCTAATTACTTGCTGCAATTGGTTTCATTGAGGTTGCGGCTCCTTTTTTCGTACCTCTTTCACAGATTAATGGGGGTCTGCCCTGTCCTAATGCCATGGTCTGGTTGGGAATAAGCTTCTTCTATTAGCTCTGTTACTAGACAAAAAAACACAGGGGAAAAGGTGAGACAACAAACAGATACAGATGGTCAATTCTTGCTCCTGAAAACAAAAACAGATTTCATAAAAAAGAGTCCAATCACAACACAATTAAAAGAACAAAATCGGCATCATAACCTGACGAGCGAATGTTTGGTATCTGCCTCTAAGCAGATTAAAGCTTCCATTAAAACATCATCGACCTGCAGCTTGTTGGGCTTTATGGAGATAATTGCCTCCTCAATCTCCACCAAGGCAAACTCTTATCACTGCTGTCACAGTTAAAGGTCTGAGAGGTCAGCATGGTATTTAAAACAAGTTTGGCTTTACTTCTACCTATTTCCGCCCATGAAAAATTTAGTGGCGAACAACCAAATGAATTTCTCGATTTAAAATGTATTCCTGCAATATTCTGGCAGTCTTTATCTGCTATCTGTGCATCCATCTGTTGGTGTCAGATCATTCAGGATAACAGGTTAGGAGCAACGCAGTCAGTAATTAATTCTGCTATCTCTATTAATTATGTGGCTATGCCATTGCACTCAATTTTGTAGCACATATTTTGCTCTCTCCGCCTGAAAAGCAGCCTCCAATTTCTTTCAGTGCACGACGTACAAGATGAAATTATACTAACAGATGATGAAAGAGAAATGCCTGATGCAGATGGATGTTCTGAGAAGAGAACCATGGGGGAAATAGAGTACATCGGCACGATTCTACGAATTAGGATAAAATGGAAATCCATCTCTGCGGTTGTTATCCATTTAACAAGAGCTGAATTGAAATGTATTAAAGCTTTAATAACCTGGTTAAATCTCCCACTGTGCTCTGCCAACAAGCAGGCATGTTCAGTTTTGACAAGTGTCAGTTTAGCAAATAATCCACAACAATTAGCCTTTAAACTTAATTACGGTAGGCCATTGAAATGATACTCTCGCTCTGCTGCCCTTGCTTTGTTTTGTTTTGTTTGTTTTTTTTATTTATTGCCATTCTTCTCATTCTGCCTTACAACTTGAGAAACAAGTTGGAGTGACTATGTTAAAAAAAAAAAGTTTATAGCTGATAGGATCCAGGACTGCATTACAGACGACACAATCTGCCTCTGCAGCTACTGTATCCATACAGACTGTTGTCCCACATAAAGCCCAGGAGAAAGGATTGAAGACAGTACTGCTCTGAGACAAACCAGGACCCGCAACACGCCCACAACAAAGTGTGTTATCACAGCCAGATAACACGCTTTAGTGCTAAAGAGTGTTCAGATGGGGGAAAAGTTGTTTAAAAAAAAAGTGGTATTCAGATACTTGAACTCTGCTAAGTACAGTTAAAACGTTTTTGCAAAAAAAGCAAGACAAAGCTGAATGCATTCCTATTTTTAGGCTGCCTATGCTTCTGAAATAAGTGGATCTTCAACCGACTGACATGTGATCTCAAATTCAGGCATAATGGTCCTGTTTGCAGTGCTTGACCAAACCCAGATAAGCAGGTGAGCGGTTAGCCGTACTGTAACTGTCATTCACCTTTTACCTCATTTGAGCCAGGTCGCACAGACTTACTGTCGGTCCAACATATTAATGATCCACTTCCACTGAAGGCCAGAAATAACTGTGAATTTGTTCAACATCCAAGTTCAGAATGTCAGTGCATCTGTGGTGCGCTGCATCTGCTTTGGCACCATTACAGTCATTGATTATTCTAACCTCGTACAAAATTATTATCAAAGCACCAATCTGCTGCAAACAAACAAACAAGAGCGTTGAATCAATTTTGGTGTGAAAGCACATCTTGCGTACCATCGGTTTACTTCCATTGGCAGCGTTGCCCTTTTTGGAAGAAGGGCACAGGGCCATCATTACAAATACAACTTTTTTTAAATTATTCTGAGTAAACCCATCCATGAGCTACAAATGAATCAAAGATTGTTTCCAAGTCAAGATGCTTTTTAGAAAGTGTGAAATAAAAGCTAAAAATGTTTTAAATATATTTTAGAAAATTGGCCTTGAATGAAAAATGAAAATATTGACTATTGTGGCAACATATGATAAGAAAAACAGATTCATTACAGCTCATCTATTGTGTCCCAATGTATTGATTTTTTTTTTTTTGCTTCAGCATGCTGTGTATCATGTTCTTTCTGATCTTGAGCAGAGGTTTTGACTTGCATGAAAATAATCCAGAATCCCAGTATACTCTGGTCACAATTGATCCACTCCTTTGAAACCCATGTTAAAAGCAGCACCACTTTACTGCCTCAACAATCAAACACAAGCTCACTCTTATTGATTTACAGAGCATATGCAACCAAGCCTCTGTATTCCCTATCCATCAATAAGAATCCACTGTACTCATACAGTAAAGTTACGCACAGCTACACCATGTTATTGCCCACATTTGACTGATGGATCTCTGCGGTATGCAAATTCCCGGTAGGTAATGTCAGCTGCAGGCGAGGCAGCTTCTGTGGCTGCTTGTTTGGACGGAGTGATACTCTTCCAGAAGCCCATCCAGCAGGGAGGGAAGCTGACATGAGAGAAGAATGCATAGGACAAAACCCAGTTTCTATGGAAACAAAAAAGAAATCTAAGAGGAGTTGGGGTGGGAAATGGGGATGGGAGAGTAAAAGGAGGAGGAGGATGTATTGGAATGTTTTTTTTACAGACACATGATCATGAATGCACATGTGAATCTGGTAAATCTGGGCCTCCCCTGTGGTGGTTGTTGTTGTTGTTGTTATTTATTCATCTCTCATATGCATGGTACAACAGCCCTCATACTGTAGCTACGGTTTTGTGACTCCTTTTGTACACAAACAACCTATCAAAGAATTTGCAGGGTTGATAGTACCTAACCTCTTCCTGCCAATGTTGTGATCTGTATGTGCTGAGCTGTAATTCATGAGTATGCACGACAGAAGCAGTCCTTTGTCGGTATAGGGACTCAAATTCCTCCTCCATTCTCCCACGATCAAGGAGCTTATGCACAACAAGCATGCACAAACTTAAGACCAAGCCCAGCCAAAATCCACTGTTCAAGCTGTCATTCACCACACCTCCAGGCTGCATGTAAACAACATTTTCTTAAAAGCAAAAAAAAAAAAGAAAAAGTAATGGTAGATGGATTCCAGGCAGACCAGGCCAAGCATGAATAATTAAACAGGCTGTGCTGCTGATAACAATGGTGAAACCGCAGCTCATTAACACTCTGAAGTGAGACGAGTGATGACGAGAAAAGTGAAATCTACCCTTTTTATTGGTCGTGAGTCATTTTTGCATCTACACTGTAAACGCTTGTGGGTACTGTGCAGCGTTGACAACCAGTTACTCTAAAAGATGTGATTTGCACAAATGGTAATGAGCAAGGTATCTTATAAGCTATGGCACAGAAACACTGGCATGCAAACATCCATTCAAAAGCTTCACCTATCAGCGCTTTCTTAGCATCCCTCCACCAGCCAGGATGGTGCAATGTCATTTCCAATGCTCATAAGAATTGAAGATTGTGTTGCTTCCACTCGTGTTGGTTCTTTCCTTTAACAATTGTTGCATTACGTCAGAGACACCCAGGATGCCCATTATCTCCCGGCCAGTGAGGCACAGATGAGGGAACAGTACCCCCAAGTCAGTGCGTGGTCCAACAAACACTATTACGAACAACAAAAACACAAGCAGCAGGAGGGAAAGGAAGCAAACCCATTGTGGGGACTGGGGACAAATTTGCATCTTTTGTAAACCCAGCAGGGATTTCATCTCTTTATATCTAAATGTTTGTGCAGGCCAATGGCAGATATTGTTTGGAAGCAGCTTCTGCTCAACACACAGGGTTGTCACAGGCAGCAGGCCTTAACAACAGAGGTAAAGCCAAAGCACTTTTTTAGGTATGTAAAAAAGACTGGAAGTAGGAAGTTGACATGGCCTCTTAGTTTCAAAGATACATTTGACCTGCATTCCTTTCACTGTCCAGCAAGAGGGGATTGTACCATGTCAGGTTTCTATTTGTAGTTAAAGCAGTATTTTTTACGAGCGTTTCACATCAGGCGAGATACAATCCCACATCAGATCTGCTTTTATCTGACGAGTTAATCTTAGAAGTGTCGCCCCACTTTAACAATGTGGCACACACAAAAAAAGTATCGGCCTAAAGATTAGTTATCACCTATTTGCACAAGCACTGGCTACAACATATACCCCCTAAAATGTTTCACTGTCCCAGGGGCAAGATTAATATTGGGAGACAACATAAAAAGATAATTTTATAAGCCAGTGGAGAATGTTCCACTAGTTATCTAATCTATAAGCTCATTTTAACCATTTAGAAGAATTTAAGTTTGAAATTGTTAAACTCATCTGATGTTCTCTTTTTGTAAAACGGTTCCATTTAGAGTACATTAGAGGAACAACAATGTAGGCTTTATGAATTGGCAAACAGTACTTGAAAAAGTAATTGAGATAAAGTAGATAAGTAGATGTGTACCCACTCTTGTTTTAATTTAATATGTTCTGGTTGCAAAAAAAACCCAAATGAGAATCATCCAAAAATGACAAACTCAGACTTCAAAAAAATTGCTGTTGTGATTGGGACCAATTTTTTAATGAACCGGTGTACTCATAAGTGCTATTATTAATGAATGTTTTGGAAAATGTAGTGTGCACTGGTTCAACATGCACTCAAGATAATTTACTTTTTAATGTCATCAACAGTGAAGTTGAAAGACGATTAATTTGCTTCCAGTTCATCATCAAAGTTTTTTGAAGTAATGCACTGATGGATAACTTTGTTTGATGCTTGAAACTCTTGTGTTTGTTTCTGGGAGCTGGCTATCAGGAGTTCCACAACTCTCTCAAGTATGACCTAGTTGTTCACAGCCAATAGTGTTCCCTTGGAAAATAGCCTCATTATGTGTACCTCAGTTGGAAACACATCCTGTAGCATGCCTCCAGTGTCGACCACAACAGGCTTATACTTCTGTGACTCAAAAGAACATGGAACCAGTCTGTCCACCCCCACCTATGTTGAACCACTACCCTGCTGATCTGCTCCCACTTTCGGGTACTCTTTCAGCACTACCCCGCTGACACATGCCACCTTTTGTTGAGGATCCCAAGTGCAAAAATTGCCGAAATGGATGTGAAGCATTTTTGGATGAAGCTGTGTCAGCTTGGTGCCAACACTTTGGCCTGCATTTATGACTCATTTTCTGTTGGCTATCAGATGGGTGCACACATCAGGTGAACCCTGCACTGTCCTCCACAAAAGGGAAGGCTGGGGACTAGTGAATGTGGGAACCCATCAAAGTTTAATATCCTTGACCAGGATCAAACAGACCCTGATAGATGGGCTGAGAGTGTGTGTCATTAACTCGATTGAGTGGAGATGAGAACCGTGGGGGCATTTTTACGAGCAAAGTCCGATTTCCCCCCCTCCTCCTTTCTTTCTGATTTAGAAAGCTGACATGAGTCTGTTGGCTTTGGCAGTCTATTAAAACTGGATTACCTGCGCCAGAGCTAAACTCGAATATCCTTCCCTTCTTCTTTTGGAGGCTCTACAGTTGTACCGGATTGAAAATTGCAGTAATGTCACCAAGTTTTGACAAATTTGTCTTTCCTAAATCAACTTCATTTGCACACAAATACAGCAACATTTGTACATCTGTGCAAAGGCAGCACTTATGACATGGACTGTCACTTTAATCATATCCCAAAAGTTAGAATATTTTTCCCCACATGCTCATTTATATTCATTTTCTTTTTTTCTATTTTCCCCAGATTCTGTTTAATCAAATTCTGCTTTTCATGTGAACATTATTGAAAGCATTTCATTTGCCAATTAGCCAGCTGCTCTCCAGTTAAATAATGAATATGCTAATTCTAAAGCTGGGGGATATGTTGTCTTCTGAGTTACAGCGGCGACAATTATCCAAGTCGGGCATCGTCACATTGGTGTACTGTATGTGTTTTGTTGAACTGCATTGTACACTGTAACCTTATGTGTTTGTCTTTATAGGGCACAGTTTGTCCTAATGTGATATGTGGCTGCATGGACGATGTGTGGCTGCTAAGTGTATGTGCTAGAAAACAAGCCTTTGGTTGTCATAGTAGGATGTATGTGTGTTTTAATGTGAATTTGACATGCAGAAAGTGTGTATGCAGAGGAATGTTATTTTTTGAGGAACGCTTCCCTCCGTGCATATTGATTTGTTTGCCTACCTTTATCTCAGTGGGGCGCTGAGTGCATGTTCCTGACAGTTTTAATTGAATGCCATGCAGAGCTGAGCCTATGTATGCAGATGCACACACCCTGCTATCATCCATCAGCATGGGGGGGGGGGGGGGGGCTGGTGTACTCGCCCATGAGTTTGGTGACAGATTCTTCTTTAATGTGCTTACTGCAATACTCAGTGCCAGAGCAGAGTGTTTGGAGCAATCATTCACGAAACATGTACTTCACTTTCACATACACGGATCAGTCAGCCTATTCATTATATATGTCACCTACTTAGAGTATGTGACAGCAGAAACGTCCAGCAGCCGCTGTCTAACGGTCCATCCATCTATTCATCAATGATTTATGAACACAGATGTACAAGCATTCAATGGACTTTCAACATCTGAAACATCATCCGTTTAACTTTCAACTAAGTATGCTCGTCTTTGTTTATTTTCAGAGATACAGAATCAGCCTAGATAATGACTTGACCTTTTGGCAAACCACAGGAAAAGCCAGTCTCCCATGGCAACTGTTCAAAGTTTCTGATCTAGTGTTGAAGCTTAATGATCTCACAAACACCCCATGAAAGGAAGATAATAAGCCTGCGATGAAACATACTGTATATAGCTTTTTGCTGCTGCTTTTCCCAATCACTCGTACTATTTAGTGACATTAGGAGCGCTTTCTACATCAAATAAATATACTTTGTCTTTAGCTGTAGGTTAATGTTGTCACTCAGATGTACGGTTAAAAGTGCAGAAAAAAGCATGCATGCCGAGAAAAACATGCTTGAAGCAATAAGGGCTAATCAATAGATGCTTCTTAAAATGTTCTGCAATATCCGAGAGTGTTCCTGTATTCAGCTTGCCAGCCTTTACTGACCTGATTTATGCTGCTCATCAAAGTCACCACAGTCACTTGACCATTTTTCATGGAGGTTGTAAATTATCCATTAACATAATGGATCCCATCGTCCGGACTTGATAAAGGTCTGGAGACCAGAGCTTTTCTTCTTTTTTCATCAAAGACTTTATACAGGGACTACTCTTATATAATGTAAAGCTAAATGTCTTTAGGGAGGTTAAGGTCAATCTGTCAGTAATGTATTAATAACAACAATACAAATCCAGATTGAATTAATTGCAACTACATTTGTCGAATTTGGTCGATATATGCTTCGCCCTAAGAGGATATAAGTTACACATTTGAGAGGACTTTATTTCTGGGATTCAAAGGAACTGTCAGATTTATAACCATACCATATTTATAAAAGGATAAATACTTGTAATGTTAGTGATTGCCATACATTGCTTTGTGGTTCAGGGGTAAATCTGAGAAAACCTTTGAAATAATAACCACCAAATTTTGCAAACACTTGTTGCCCAGAAGATAGATCCTGGATATGTTGGTGATTCCCTAACTCCCTATCTGTCGGCACTTTGAGTTTCTGTTTAAGAAGGAATATCTTTATTTAATCAAGTTATTTCAAGTATTTCAGAAAGAAAGGGATACTAAACATGTTTAATAATCATTTTTGTATAGTATAATATCATTATCTTGTGCGTTTATCACCTCTCTGTGCTAAGTGTTATTCTTGCCCCTTTTATCAAGAGTACAAAGATTTTGTTGAACACAAAAGTAAAAAAAAAAAAAAAAAACTGGTCAAAGATTTTCATGAATGTTTTTCTGAAATGTTTTTCCTCTTTTAAAAAATATGTCAGTGCCGGTTGACTGGGTAGATTTAGCCTTCTGAACCTGACATAGAAACAATAAGCCAAAGCGCTGGAGGGGTCAGAAAGAGCAGAGGAAGAGAGAGTTTTGAGTAATATTTAAACTGGCGTGATTTCACTCAACGGTGGCCAACGGTGGCGTTCCAAATTCCCTGATTGGCCAGGATGGGGTGACAGTTGGTGGCAGCTTCTGTCAGAAGCTTCGCATGGACAAGCACAAAAGTGTCAGAGAGAGCAACAGAGAGTGAGAGGGAGCGAACAACAGACAGGCGTGATATCCGAAAGGAATCCGAGAAGGTGAACAGGCAATTCATTGCACAATGAAGCAAGAAAAGAGGAAGATGAAAGGCTCTGACTGGAGTACAATTAAGGTTTATAGGTAGAAAGCTGAAAAAAAAAATACAAAAGTGTGCAGTAGTGGGAGGAATTGGACAAGCTGAGAAGTGAGTAATACAGGTTTAGCCTTTGAAGCACTGATCTTGAGATCAGAGAAGTGAGTGTCATTAGCTCTGACTTTTCCCTACAAATCCCTGCAGAAAAAAATCCTCATTATTAGCCTGATTCTTCAAAGAAAAACTACCATTTTGCATTTGATTGGCGGATTCATGAATAGAGAAGGCTTTTATTTCATTTTAAATTGCTATATGCTATACGTGTATTTCTTGGCTGCAATTTTTAAGCCATGAGGGCTGCCTGCAATTTCAGAGTGATTCAATTCTAACATGTATAGACTCATGATAGAAACACATGAAATCTTGCCTTGTTCTTTGATGGGTGTTCATCGTCGGCTCATTGTATTTGGGATTTAGAACCCAATACAGTTCATTCTTAAAAAGTTATTCCATTCAGAAATGAGTGTAATTTAGATTTAAGTGCAGAGAATCTCAGCTTTAATGGTTGTGTACCAGTATTGTCATGGGACACACCGTCCTAATTAGGGAGGCTGTTAACCTTAACCCTTTGATTTTCATTGGAGAAAAGCTGAAAGAAGACATTTCCGACTTCACCCAATCCCCGAAGCTTAATCCCTCGAGAGAGTCTCCTCAGTCTGGCCTGGCAGGAGCCACTGACCTCTCCTTTGTGACTGAATAAATCTATGGTCCTGAGATAATGGCCGTGTCACAGCCACTGGCAGGATGTGGCAGGAGAATAGTCAGCCGACCACCGTGCCATTTCAATCCCACCAGCACTGATCACACCACTACCAATAGAAAACATGTTTTCCTGCACAGCATGCATGAAAAGAGAATTCAAATTATAGCCCATACAGGTATAGAAGACGACACCTCTCCCACTTCACTCTGTTTATGGCACTAAAAAGCTTTTTGGCTCTGATCTGTCAAGGTGGGGTTAATGGCAGTATTGGCAAAGTGCTGGGATGTATGGACAATGAACATATTGATCAAGTTTGCCACATTGCAATTTCAAAAAAGTTGCTTTCATGTGTTTTTTAAGTGTTTTTTGTAGTCGACTGTTGCAACAGTCGAATCCTTTTCTGAAAACATATAATTGTACTTTTTTGGAAGGGCTGACTGGCAGAGCTGCATATTGTCAAAGAAAGTCAGACAAGCCAGCTGAGAGCAAATAACAGCCTCTGTTCTGAGAACAGGCAGTAGCTCCCAGCTGGGGATGAAACACAATTGTGTATATTTTGTGCTAAGAGACAGCAGCATTGTAAATCTTTACTCTGTGTTAGGGACCTTCGCTTGAGCTGTTGTGTGAGCACTTCAGACGTCTGAGTTGGAAACTGCAGAAACAAAAAAAAGTTTTATGTTATTGCCTGAGGGAAAATGTGTTGACACAAGCTCTTAAGAAAAATCACAGTGCAGTCATCTGCTCCTAACCCTGTGTCCTGTAAAAAATGAGTCTGAATTCAGCTCCCAATTCTCTGTGTAAACCTTTGGTCATCAGCGCAGATACATTTGTAGTCGAGGGGGAGGGAGGTTGGACTCCAAAGACAAATGAAAACGACTGAAAATCAAACTCCAATATAACCTTCTAGCTTTTTGCAAGACTTGTTATGTTAATAATTAGCACCTCAAATGATTTGTTTTCCAGCCATATTCAAGAAGAAGTTGTCCATTCATATTCTGTAAAGTTTCCTGATAATGGGTTCCAATTGGGCAATATTTAAGCTTATTTTGTGGACTATTTTATAGCGACTTACTAGCTATGTTGATATTCACAAGAAGTTAAACAGTTGTTAATGGATCGAGTTTTGATGGCCACAATGTGTTGACTGCAGTTTTTTCAATGTTGAAACATAGGTTGGGCAACAAATGCTGATCAACAGCTAAAGAAAATTAGCTCTATAAGAATATGGCGCCAGCGAATGCTACAGATCATTAGCATATAGCATTTCTTTCACAGCCTCAAGAACACACAGAGGCTTCTCAAGTGTATGCAAACTGATTGCAGATCTTTGATTATTCACCATTCAGTGAAGAGCATGGCCATGCATCTTCCTTTGATTCTGACTTTACTTAAACATATTGAGCATGATTTACAAGGCGTGTGCGTGTCTTAAAATGTGTGAAACTTGATACCACCAGCAAAAAACGTGTTATCTGATGTACTAACAGCGTGCAGTTGCGTCTTTCATATGAGCAAAACAACACATATTGTCCATTCAGTACATTTGCCTTAATGAACATGCAATATGGAGCGTTTCTGTCCTAGTGTGCAAAATACAGGGAGGAGAAATGTAAAGAAGTTAAGTTAGTACACGCAATGTGATTTACAAGCCCGGCAAAAATTGTGGTGATTGTGACAGTGTCTGAATTTAACATCTTTGAAAGGAGCGTGCTAATCCAGGCATTCAGGGTTACACACAACAGGCTGCATTTAGAAGGAGACATAGGCTCAATAAAGTGAAGATCGCTTTTTGCTCCCCCCGCACGTTAACGTGTTTTAATGACAGAAAAATAAATGGCGTGCATTTATTTTTGATTTTGCTTCAATAATAGTTAATAAAGAGAAACACCATGGTTTTATTAATATAACTAAACACTCACAGCCTCTGCATTCTACAGAATTGCAACATTAACATGCATGTCTTCCTATTTCCCATTTAAACTGGGCATTTCCTTTTTAAAGGGTTGCATGTCTCTCAGGTGCGCTCCTTTTGCAAAGGCATTTATATCCGATCACACACAGCGCTGGCCAGCTGCCTCATCCGCAACCCTCAGATTGAGTGGTGCGCCTGAGCTCCTGTGCCACAGAGCACACAGCTTGGTCCTCCTGCACAATGTATGACAATACATTCAGAAAATGAAGGGAAGAAAAGAGAGGCCCTTTTGAATGCTGTGGTTTTCTTATTTTTGTTATATTTAGATTTATCTGCTATAGTCCCAAAACAGTGGAAGTTCATTTGTCTTTCCCACGAATACCTATTTTGCGCTTGCAGTCATCTTGCTGTCCGTCCAAACTCTTTGTGATGTAAACCAGTTGAACACGCAAAACCCTGACTGAAATACTACCACCTCCACAAGGTTTGCGCCTGATGTCATTCACGCAAATATTCGCCCACAAACCAAACGTGCATTATGATTCAGACTAAGGCTGCCACAACACAAGCCTGAAACTTGTTTGTTTGTTGAAGTCTGGGCATTATAGTAACTTGGATTTTACTTGATATGTTTGAAAATGCATGTGTAAGATCAGAGGGCCACTCTGACAGTTTTCACTAATCTCCAAGATCATCATTAAAGCTAATTTCTCACATCCTGAGTGATTATTCGCTGTCAGTGTGATAATAAAGAGTTGTTGGAGGCTTTGCTCCCAGTGTGACAACAAACATCTGACAGCAACCATTCTGCCACCCACAGGAATCCTTGTGCCACCTCCTTTCCCCAATACACTCCATTCCTTTCACAAGCTAACACTTGATAATCACAATTAGAATTATTGTGGGGTTTTTCGCCAAAATGTTTTTAAATGCTGGGTTTTTTTGTTTTGTTTTGGGTTTAAAGAGAAGAGACTGGAGAAAGAATTGGATCATTTCTATTTTTATTCTCCCCTTGCTTTCTTCTCAGTGGGGGAGAAGTGTTCAATTTGAGGGAGAGTGCGTCAAATACAAACCTTTCCCTCCTAAACCTTCATGTTTTAGTAAATCTGACAGGCGAAACACCTACACACCTTCACAGCCCCTTTTTTCTTGACAGTTTCCCAGAGTCATTCTCGGTGTTTGAGGCTAGTCCCAGCACTCACCCCCTTTTTGCTTTTTCATCATAATGCGACCTGAAACAGCTGTTATGTGTCATATGTCTCATTCATGCACAGGATTTAACAAAATAAGCCCCTTTGAACGAGAAGGCTATGATTATTCTTATTAGTCATTTTTTTAGACTTCTGTTAACTTACTCCGTGTTGCTCATCTGTTTGCTTCCTACAAATGTTGGACTTCACTCTCCTACAACCTCTGACTTCCCTTCCCTCAGCAGCGCCTGAAAATCAGATGCTGCCTCTAAGGCCTTTGGGTTTTATTACTGAATCACTCTTCGCCAAACTCAATCGAGTCCTCCCACAGAATAGAAAAGCCTTCCATCACTTGCGGGGTTTTCCTATATTCTCCGTGTGCCTACACAGGGCCAGTGAAATAATCAGCTGAGCAAAGTCGGCACATTGACAAGATCAATATATAATGTTTGTTTGAATGGAAGGAAATGTAGAATTTCACAGGAATCATTAGAAGCAGACCTCTCCTCCTCTCGGAAAAAGAAAATACTCTGGCTTCATCTCCATTATTTCTACTATTTTTGGTGGCTGACTCATTTTCATATTGTTTGCAGAAATGCTTTTAAAAATCTGCACAGCAATGAGAAAAGCGTTACAGCCGCTCAAACAGCTCTAACAATGTGTGCCTGCTGATAGCACAAATGACATGTCTGTCAGAAGTACTACAATAACAGAGTAGTCTGGTTAAATTGGCCTTAAATGCCACATACACTGATGACATTCACCTGTGTTCTGAAATGCCCTTTCTCAGTTGACCTCAAGGACACTGATTGAAAACTGTAGTCCACAGTGAATCCTCGCTCGGCGACAGTAAAGGTTTAGGGGTGGCCTCTTATTAATATATATTTAATTAGCTTGTCTGTATTCAGAAAAATGGACAGTCATTTTAATTGGCTTTATTACCATAATTATTTGACAGGAACCTTTTCGTCTTGATTGATGACCTTATTAATACTTAGAAGAAACTGCTATAACCCACAGAAACTGTGCAGAAACTGTGTCGACTCTTTAACACCGTCAGTGCTGCTGAACTCCGGCTCATATTACAAGCTCACACATAATCAACACATCACAAGCACTCCAAGCGGACAGGACGTCAGGCGAGGTGATGGATGGTTAAATGTAACAAAACAAAAAAACACCTTCATCTCTGTAAGAAGTCACCAATTCTTTTTCAATTTGCACATCTCTCATGTTCATTCTCAGAGAGAGAGAGAGAGAGAGAGAGAGAGAGAGAGAGAGGCTGTGTGGGAAAGAATTGAAGTAATTTTTTTGGGCAGAATGAAGCAAATCAACCTGTCAAGAGTGACACACTTGGATTTATACTGTAGGCTTCTCTGCAGCTTGCACAAACACGAAAGTCCTCTATGTGGCCATGTGCAGAAACCCTTTGCAGCTCAAGGATCGAAGCACAGAGAGGGATTAAAGGGAGGAAATCAAGCGATAACAATGTGTGACGGAGATGAGGACAAATAAGACTAACAGATTAGACACAGTAAACCTATAATAAGAATAAGAATGACAATTACCAAATAAATGGTCAAAGCTTCTGCAGCACTTTCATTGAAGCATCATTTTATTTTGGAAAAGGGAAAAAGGATAGGAACATTATCTTATGTTTCCATGAATATGAACACAATATCCGAGCAAATGGGATTTCTTTTATTTATTTTTCATTCTATTGCTGTTTAATGCTCCATTATGTGCACAATCGGGGATGGAAATCATATCTGTGATGGAGGATAAAGAATACTGAGGTTATAATACAGTGCCCAAGGTCATAATGGAGTCTATGTTTGCCTGAATGCAACCGTAGGATCTCTATGAATATGTTGTCAGAACACATGAATCTGAACGTTTGCCTCCCTGTTTATCTTCTTCATGCACAAGAACATGTCATACGTTGAATTGCTTCCCCAGCACCTTTTGACATCTAAACACTCTGATTGCAAGGTAGCAATTGAAAAGCAGGATTGGAGCCCTGGCTGTTAACCTGCCTTATTTCTATCATGGCTGATGATTGCATTGCCACTTGGAGCTTAGCTTTTTCCCATTTGGCAGCTCATCTGCCCTCGGACCCAGCCTCGATTGTCTGTCTGGCTATGAACAGGTTCGGCGTTCCATTTGTGGACTGAATGGTCCTTTAAGAGTATTACTGTTATCATCCTGCAGCTAAACAGATTGAAGTGATAACAACATTGCTGTGATGCCTCAAATTTGTGACGCCATTTGTAAGATAAGTGATAACTAGAGAACTGCAGTAAAGCTGTTTATGAGCCCAATAGGTTATCTCTACAAACCTCTGCACTGGCAGTTCAAGATGTCAGAGGATGGTTCCACCGCGGAACAAGAGATTTTTTGACAGGGTTTTTAACATATATCATCTGATTAACCAATACTTACAGTGTAAAGAAATGATGCTTCCCCAGAATGTGTTACTCTTCTGCATTATAAAGTCCTCATGAACAGCTAATTCTTTGCTGATTGGAGCAGTCAAATTACACCTGACCGTGGCTGGTGGAAGGAAGACACCGTAAAAAAGATGGCGGTAGGCTCAATGACTTCACCCATTGGTTACTGAAGGAGAGTTGTGAAGCACAAAGATGGCGGTCGCCATGTTGGAAATGCTCTCCGCCTAACTTTTGGTGAATCTGGTGTTTGTATCAACCAGTACCAAATGCTCATTTGATTACAGTGTTTCATTTAAAGGCAGGATTTTCTTTTCTTTTCTCTCCTCACAGGTTATGTACATTATGCTATATAAGTTTTAAGTCTAATTGCTAATGCTAACTGCACAGGTTTAACATATAATTATGTTTACTCTTAGTCACATAGGGGCTGCTAAATCTTGTTTGGGGGTTTATTGTATACAGAGGGGAGGGGGGACAGCGGGTGTGTATTGTAACTAATGTCTTGTGTCCTGCCTGTCTGTATACTGCTACTGGATGCCTTGAATTTCCCTCGGGATCAATAAAGTATCTATCTATCTATCTATCTATCTATCAGGATGTCGCACTGTGTGCAAAACACCAGCACCGTCTTTCATGTGTGGTCCAACATCAGGATTCACTAAAATATTTATTTTTTGGACAATGTAAGACCTGAAACTGTATGCTGATCGTCAACCCATGCTAACAAAACCTAATGAAGATATTTGAGTGAGTAACGGGCTGTTATCTGATAGCATTTGCTGATGAGATCACCACAAGTGTTGCAACTACTTAAATAGTCTTGATGTGTCTTCAGAGCATGTTCTAATACCCTGTTTTACATTCATACTGGACCACGTCCACAACCAACTCTATTTCTAGCTGTTAATCACTGTTCTACTGACCTTTTACAGACCTTGCTGTCGGCTCTGTTATTATTAAAAACATTGAAGCCTTCATTTTATTATCACAAAGAATACTTCTACTCCTAATGAGAAATTCTTTTAAAATATGTAGTGCACCAATAAAAGCAAGACCCGCCGACAATTGGGTAGTTCTTCAAAATACACGTATAAAAAGTGCAAGTACTGATTTTTATTCAAAGTATAAGGTGAAATAATTAAATCCTTTGGATTAAAGTCATTTTCAAACTCTTTGGTATGCTTTAATTTTTACGTTCTGTATAAAATTGACTTTTCTCTGAGGCTCATATTATTCATTTACAGTAGCCAGGAGGCTGTCTGCATAATATCTCCAAATCACTGATGTGATGAGCCATAAATGCTGAAATGAAAAATCAAACCTGCAATATAATCTTTGAGCTTCTTGTATTACGTCTGCCACTGTTTCTAGGGAACAGACGTAAGCAGCAGCAGCAGCTTACATGTCCAGAAAAAGTTTGCGGTTGGCAGAGAGTAAAACAAAAAATTTGAGATGACAAAAAAACTTTTCTGCCACCTGCCAGATATGATTAATCTGCGTTTTCTTTCAAATGTGTGAAGACTCTGCAGCTGTCTGAGGCCAAACATCAGTGTACTTGCATGTGACTGTGCACACGTGCAAGACTGAAGTTTTATATTTTTGGGACACTTCTTTCTTTTGATATTTTTTAACATGGAGAGAGGTCCACCACAGCCTGAGGCATAAGAGGCTTAAGAAACGAGACACAAATCGCAAAGCAGCCAGTGAGGGAATAAAGCAGAGATAGAGAGAAGGTGTGCGGGAGAGAGGGGGGGAGATAATAGGTAGCTGTGGGTTGTGCCTGAGACTGTATGCACGGCCTGATACTGTATGTCGGCACGATTGGATATGGTTGACTAAGTAGAGCCGGCTCTCTCTTCTTCTCTCCTCTCCTCTGCAGCATGAAAGCAAGCTTGTTAAGCAGTCAGACAAATATATAGTACCAGAACCAGATGGCCAAACACACAGGTGGACTCCGAAAGATGCATGCATAGGCGTAGTTAGCAACCAAACATTGGTTCCTTAAGATGTGAAATGAAACATCCTCATTCTGTCACATTAAGCAACAACACTGATTCTTTAAATGAATCTAAATAGAGAAACCTCTTTTCTCCTCTCTCCTTTCAAATTAAAAGCTCTGCTTTCGCTCTGCTTGTACCCTGTTTCGCAGAAGTCCTTGTGTCCTGAATAGAATTATCCGGTGCCATTAGCGTCAATGTGACGCTTTAGGACTGTTTGTTTGCATAAAAAATAAGTAAGTAATACGTTTTAATTCACAACAACCTCTTCCAGGGGTAGCTGCTAGATGAGCACACTGGAATATATTTTTTGATTGTATTTTCAACGACAAAACCTTACAGAGAGTGATGCAGCGATGCAGACAACAGGTCAGCCACAAGGGGTGCCAAAATCAATCCTCACAGGAGCTTTAACTTACTCACATTTTTTCCATTATTAGCGGCCAACTTTCCATTCCATTTGTGTTTCTCACTACCTTTTACCTCCCTATCGCAAAGGAGCGTTTCACAGGAGGTTTTGGGGGTTTGTGACTGTTGCCTAATATCTTTTCTGCTCCTCATTTTTCATTTGTTTTACAATTTTTATGATTATTCAGTTCCTCTAAAGGGGATGTCTACTCAGTCAGCATGCTCTGAGGGATCCTCAGGTTGTTGCATATCCGGAGGTTTCTCTTTTTTATTGTCTGTTAAGGTGTTCATGTCTGAAAAGCTTCGCCGTCTAAAGAAATGAAGTGACATACAGAATGCTGTAGCAATCGTGACGGCCCTTTGAGGCAGATCTTTTTTTTATTTTCTGATGTATAAAACAAATAAAATGAAATTGGAAAGCAAAGTTTTATAGCAAGTGTAAGACAGTCGTACAAAGAATAAGAACCAGGTTGTAATAAAGTGTGATTTCCATTTCATAAAGAAATCCCTGACATCTGCTCTATCCCTCAGTACCTCCTGCCACTGCTCACCTGAGACTTTACAGCTTTAAAGATTGCTGACTGCAGAGTGTTTTTGAATCTAATTCTGTACCGGAAATCATTTTTACTGCCAGTGCAAACCCCTTTCAAAAAAATGAAAAAGCCACACAGGTTTAGATGCATAAAAAAAAAACAGTACAGTAATTAGTATTTTATCTCCTTCCTTCTTTTGCTCTCGCTCGACCCGCTCTCGCTTCTTTTCTCTCTCGCTGTCTCTGTGGTACAAGGGAAGAATTCCCTTCAACACCTCCACAGAATCACAGACAATTAAAGCAGAGCATTGCTTTGCCTGAGGGCCTATCTGCTCTGTGTGCTTTATACATATACTTACAGCCTCCCACCCACCTTCCTACAGAAATGACAAGACATACGGTACACACACACACCCACGTGCTCCAACACGTTTAAACACACAAACAAACACAAAGGCATGTTCTCTGTGGTGTATGGCTTTAATGGGCCTTTTTATGTGGAACAGGATTACACTATCACATCCCATTAACCCTGCCAGCTGATTGGACCCTCTCCACTCTGTCATTCAAACTGTTAATTTAGTCCGCGACTAAATGCAACGGTGGATTTAGTCTGCTTCAGTCCACTGTAGATTTAGTCACACTGACTTTGCTGCTGGCAAGTTTTGCACTCTGTTGCTCTGGGTCCAGATGTCACTAAATTGTCTCAGTCAGCACCTCGTCCACATTTGACCTCAATAACCTTCAGATGAGGAAAATAATGGTTTGGCATCCGTACAAGAAATGTGAAATTGTGGAGTTTGAAGGAAAGTTGTACGATATAAACTCCAATCTATAAGGACGGTGACTTGAGGGCAATAAGTTTGAGACACTGGAATTCCATGGATTGTTTTCCGACAGTTTTCAATCCAGTTAAAACCTGTAAAATGTACTATCGACGATTATTTTTGGTTGCATTGAGAGATGGCACAACTGGCTGTAAACCCAAAAGTTGCATCATAAACAAAAGTGAATTGATGATGGCTAACATTTTGAGTTAAACTTATTTAAGTAAATCAATACAAGCATTCGCACCCTCAACATCAGACGTATTTCGTTGCTGTACTCTGTGCGGTGAGTGGGCTCGTTAGGGGTGCTTCTTTCTCACCAACGAATCAAAAACAAGGGGCAGGACTTGGACTTAGTCAACAATAATAGCCGAGGAGAAACTAGTCTTTTTTTGAGCGGCCAATAATAATAATAAATAAGGTTCGTAACATGGACAGCAACATAGCCTCCTTTTAATGCTTGCTAACATTAGCTCAAATGAGCTAAACTTAACTTAGGACTCATAATGATATTTCCTTCATGTTTGTTTATCGGCACAGCACTAAAAGTGGCAGACCTGTAAACTCCCTCTGCAAAGTTTGCAATTGATTGCTAACATTAGCAGCAAAGATTTAGGTCATAGCAGGACATGACAGGCTGGAGCATAAAAACTCCAGTTTTCTTAATTTAAGAAGGCTGCACTGACTCACATGATTAATCGATTTAATTATAAGGCACAAATGTGCCTAAACAGTTGAAGTTTAAATTAGTTTTCTTGAAAATGAGGTTTTTGCTCCATAATAGATTTCTAAATTATTTGTCCTTTCTTTCTTTGAGTTGAGATTCATGATTTTTTGGGGTATAATTCTAGTGTCAGTGTTGTTACTAGACTTGGCAGTCATTAATGGCATTGCCCATCTCAGACACATTACAAATGCCAATCAATGTTTGCGTCTGTTGCCTTATTTTGCTTGTCTCCAAAGCTTCTCAGAGGAGCTGATAATTGCTACCAGGCTCATAACATATTGACCCGCGCTCTGTAATAAGCAGGTGAACGCAGCTAAATCCAGTCCATTTCTTTGTGTCCCCACCAGGCGAGACAGCGAAACTCTCCATTGTCATATTTTAAATCCATTCTGCATTCTCATGAAAACATCAACGTGTATACTGTTGGAACTGTTGTTGTGTATATATCAGCTCAGAAAATTGCCAGCTGAACAGTTATACTTTCCAGGTTGAGCTTAATTATATGATTCACACAACAATGAATCACAGGGAAACAAAAGAGTCGGCTGTTTTTCTTTTGCCTGCTGGGCTTTCTATGCAAGTTATAATGCAATCAATCACATACAGCATGAACAGACCAGAGCAGGATCAATTCATAATTGAAAACCGTTAAACTACCCAAAGCACCGATAGAAATCTACCTTAAGTCAACGGGCTTGGAAGAGCACGTGTGTGGAGGGGCAGCGGGTTAAATAGACACGATTAATCATCCCCAGAGGAGTGTTGGCATTCAATGCAACACAACACTGATAGTGGGCATGTGTATAGTAAACAGTTAGATATCCTTTATATTCAACAACCAATGAGGAGTCACTTTTTATCATTCTGTGCATTTAGATAAATGAACATGTGCTTTGTTTGTCATGTTAAAGAGAAAATGTTGCCTGATTTCTTTAGTGATTTTGATGTAGACTCCAATAATGCAATGTACAAAGTAAACTGAGAAGGTACTCATTAATAGCAGATGGTTTCATATGAGCTTAGAATAATTGTTAAAAATGTGTTCTCACTTATCATCAGTGGTGAATTTTGCAAAGTCACATTTGAATTAATACAGAGCGCGCACCACTTTCTGCTATTTAAAAGTGAAATCATGTCTTTGAACACTTCTAGTACAACTTTAAAATGAGCTGTAAGCATTCTGAAAAGTGGCCTTACAATAATTTGATTCTTTTAAGAGTGTGTTTGTACAAACATGTAGTTCCCGTATGTGGTTCTATAAATGTCGATGCCTTGAGACAGAAGTGTGAGCCGTGAAGTTGTCCATTAACAGCTCAAAGCAAGTTGTTGCTTGATTTCAGAAGCAAATTTGACGCCTGTGTTGGTGTCACACAGCAGGAACGATCACACACATTGATAAGGCAGCTTCTCGATCTCATTGTGTGATCTCCTCAGGCGAAGGTGGCAGTGCCCCTCTACTGCCATCTGTAGGCAGCCCTGGCGCATGACAGATGGCTGTAAATGATTACAGCCAAGGAGCAGCTTCAGTGTGATGGCGCCGTTGGCTGCTTCCCCTGGGAAGCTGCAGATAATCATTTCATCATTTCCTCAATTATTGACAGGCGCCCTGAGCGCCACTGTTTAGTTCCCAGCATTGTAAAGAGAATTAACATCCGTTAGGTTATTATACAGCATTGGCGTGTGTGTGTGTGTGTGTTGTGAGAACGTGTGCCTAACAAGACTTGCAGCTCTAACAGCTGAGGATGAGGAGCTCAGATATGACAGCCTCATCAAATATCTCGCTTCACTCGGCGCCGGGGCGAGACTACCGCTGCGTCGAGAGGCTCTGGCCTAAAAATGACCCGCTCCCCGCCGAGCTGCCAATCATTACTCATCACATTAGACACTTCCTCCACTCCGTCTTGCTGCGCTGCCATCCAAACACTCGCTTCCTTTGTCTGATTCTCTTTACTCGTCTCCTGCCTTTTTTCTTTTTATCTTCTTTCTCTGCAAATTCTTGTCAAGATGTTTCCACTTTTTTTTTTTTTCACCTGAACCACCTTTCACTTCAGCCAAACAAAACTTCCCTCTGAGCCCATCTCTTTTATTGCTGTGTTTACAAACAACCACAGACAAATGGCCATTGATTGGAGTTTGACTCTGCAGATGTTGTGGCACTGCCAACAACTGCACAGTCTTATTAAGGTCTTCCAGGGAAATGTTTCTGGTTCATTTTTGGTTCGCTCTCCTCTTTTCATGGAGGATATGAAGAACTTTTGACAAGTCTGTCTCACCTGGAAGAAATACCTGCACGGTGCCGTTATTTACTGACCTCTGCCGCATTCCCAGCACACAAAGCATCTTCCATTGTCAGAGGTGATAAGTGGAAATAGCATTACCTCAGACAGAAAGGATCCGATTCATTGTGTAAGTGACAAGCTTGTCACAAACATGCATTCATGATAGAAGGTGTCTTTTGTATTGAGAAATCACTGCTCTGTTCAGAGATCTATAGAGCCGTTGAAGTTGAGATAAAATACACGGTCTTTTCCAGCCGGGACGATGTGAGATTTCTAACTTCCTTGTTTTTTTGCATGAAAGCTGCACAAGTAAATGGTGGCATACAATAGGGAACGCTCCCAAGATAATATGAAATCATGTTTTTGAAAACACTTTGGTATGATTATGTCCCTCCATTATGTTTTCATTCTCAAGATTGTAATAACTGACTCTGTTTTCTCCCTCTATCGTTTGTTCTCTTTTGCAGCTGCCCTGCAGGTGTCCATATCCTTGAACAAAGTGGAGTTAAGTGTTGGAGAGTCCAAGTTCTTCATCTGCACAGGTACAGACTCACACACTGCTGCTTTCTATGTACATGTGGTGTGTGTGTGTGTGTGTGTGTGTGTGTGTGTGTGTGTGTGTGTGTGTGTGTGTGTGTGTGTGTGTGTGTGTGTTTGTGTTTGAAGGTGGGTCAGGGATGCAGCAGGGGTTCTTAAAGCAGCGATGAGGAAGTCTGTTTGTTGGATGGCAAGGGAGCTCAACCCAATCCATGCTGTCCATATGGTGTGTGATTCTTTGACCCAGACGCCCCTGCCCCCTCTTGTACTTCCTCCCCAATTGTCCTCCTTAAACGGTGAATCCACACCAGAGAACCTGACGCCGGTGCCAGTGTCTCAGTAGGGTGGCAACACTCTCTGGCAGGCCCGGCCCGCCTCCCGCTGGCTGCCTCTTCTTCTCCTGCCAACCCACTCAGCATGGAGCTAACAGTCAAGGGAGCAGGGACACGCTGGGAGGAGCATTCAAGGGGTGTGGAGGTTTTAACATGTGCCGAGAGAGGCAGAAAAGATGCAGGTGAATGGACTCAAACTGGCGGGAAATGAAAGGGAGATGCTTTTATTGTGTGGAGCGACAGAACTGGGAAGAATGGTGAAGGCTTTGAGGCAGAAGAGTGTTGGAGGTGGGAGATAAGTAGTCACTATGCACAGCAAAGTGTGTGGGAGGAAGTGTCTGTGTCACTTGTCTCTTTCTTTTCCCCTTTCCTCTTTGCAAAAAGGCTGAATGTGATTTTATTTTTATTTTTTTAACATACTCGCATGCTGTCCTGCCAACTGGTGTGGGCTGAGGTAAGAAGCTAAAGTGCAGCAAACCTGAAACATGTCTTTAAAAGTGACTCGAGCTGTTTGAATCAGACCGGCGTGAATATGGATTTGAGAGAAAGTTGCAGAAGGAACAGAAGTTGTATGTTGATTTATGATTTTGCGGCTGTTTGCAAGAAGAGGCAGAGCAGAGAAAGGAAACTGTGAAATCAATTCACTCGCTCGATACAAATCTTTCTTGTTTCAAAAGTTTGCCTGGGAGAAATGACAGCACTGAAATAATTGAACACCTCTGTTTCCACCAAAGCACACACCTCTAATCGTTTGGTTCAAGCTATTTAAAGTGAAAAAGGGTCAAATTTAAGTTATCATGTTGGCTTGAGGAAGGACTGCTTTGTTTAGAGGTTCTTATTAAATAAGTATTTGGGAGCCATGGCGTTGAGAGTCTTTGTCTGCACCTCCAACTAACATACAGCAATCCTCATAAAGAATTTTATAACTATATATAAGTTTTTTATTTTGAAAAGTATAAAGAGACTTTTTCAATACTTTAGCTTTAGCTGTCACTCAATCAGTCATGAATATTTATTGTTATCGTGAAATAGGACAGTAAGACGTTAAACAGAGGTAAATAAACTAAATAAACATGGAATATCTGTGGCTCTGCTTGCGCTCGTGGCACAGTGAACGAAATGAGCAGTTATGGAGTCGCTGCAATCCCCACGACAACAGAGCTCGTCTGGTAGCTGCTCTGAGGCTTTTCATGGAACACAACAATGCCCTTCACATCGACTTGTCCACGCAGTTTGTCTTGTTTATTCCAACGTCAAAAATGAACTTCTAACCTCTGTCGTCAAGCTGGCTCCAACTTAAGAGATGGACTTTCTACCGTCTTTACCTACATTACATTTGCACAAGCTCCACCTGTTAAGAACGATTTAATGATGTGATCAAGAGCTTCAAAAACATCTACTGAATAGACTTTGAGATGAGGTTGATGTTTCCAAGGTAAAGAATGACTGTGGATTTAAACTCTCACACAGCTGCTAATGCACCAAGTGATCACATTAGGCTTGAATGCAGGTGTTTGTAATGGGATTTTCATGGTGGAACGTTCAATGTCCAGATGTGATACAAATGTTCACAGAATGGCTTAAATGAAGATCTGAATTGAGCAGTTTTTTGTGGTTGGAAACAGGAAACGTTGGTGGAAGAGAAAAAGAGAGAAAAGGCTGAGTGAAATAACAAAGAGTTGTACGAAGCTGCAGATGGGGAGGGGACGGCAGAGAGATTGTCTTCAGACAGCAGTCGGCTCTAAGTGGTCTATAAGAGAAAACAGTGTTTGTGTCACCTTGCACCTCGAGTGGATCTGTCTTTGTGTTTGTTTGTTTCTATATGGGGGGCGGGAAATGTCAGGGACATCTTAATGGTAAATTCAGTCATGAGCTGCTTCTGCAACTATGCATTATTACTATGTATGCTAGGTATTCTCAGTACAGTACCTTTTGCGCACATTGTTTTTCTTCAGCCAAACACCATGCATGCACTTGGTCTGCATCTCTGCATCTGTCTGTATGTGTGTTCTGTAGAGTTCACTGCTGTAGTACATTCTACCACATAGATACTATTACCACATGAAAATGTAAGACCAACAGCTGTGCCCTTATAAGATGTGATGGACATAAATTCAGGAAATGTAAATGAATAATTTTTGTCTTTGCTTTGTGTGATCTTCTCTCATCTCCGGTCCTTATTTGAAATTGGAAATGCTTGATTATGCCTTTTATGAAAGCAAAAGCAGCCCTCCTGTCGGGGTTAAATGAACCTGAGCTCATGGCAGGACAAATAAGGCAGCTGATAAAACAGTGCTAAGGTGTGTGTTTAACCTCCCCTATGACTGAGGTGGCAGACCGCCAGAACAAGTGTTGGCTGCAAAATACAAACCGAGGCAGCTACAAAGGCAGAGAGAAGAGTCCAAGATCCAACTGCTTTTGCATTCTCATCCAGTGAGGTCACAGCGCTGTTCCCAGCAGACCTTGGTTTAACCATTGGCCAGATATTAAAGAGCAGAAAAGAGTGTGGGATAAATATGTAGCCGATAATTTTGGCATGATGTCAAGCTATGCTCACTTTTACCGGCTGAACTGGCCGATTCCTACCGTGTTTCTCTCCTGCTGTCTACTCCCCCGAGGACCTGAATCAATTACTGCCATGGCTCCAGTGTCAGCCACCATGGGGACCGTTGGAGTGCTTTGGCTTGCGGCTAACATAGGCACCATGGGGCATGTCGAGTCAATATTCAGTCGTGTGCAGGATTGCTTCAGTATTTCAGTTGTTTCATACGGCTCTGTCACTGCTAAGGATCCTCATAAACACAGTCTGATACACTTTCCAGGCACAATGCTCTGCTGAATTGATTTTATTTGATAAAGGGGGGCATAATTGAACGTTGTTCCTTTACACAAACCTGATGTCTAACAAAGAGAGTTGCTCATTTTATTCTCTTGTGTTTAATGCATAAAGCTCTCTCAGTTCTTAAAACACCATTTCACAGCCTGCTAGTGTAAGGATCAAGTATCTCTTGTTGCAGTTGTTGATGCTTCATCTTTTACTTTGAAAGAATATAAAACATAAGAGAAAACGTAGAGTGCATTAGTGACTTGGCTGCTTGTTTTTTTATCACACCTTTTTCAAGTACTGAAAGTTTCTTTGCAATGCTTTTTTTCGTCCGATCTAAAATTCATTCCAGAAAACACAGACCGGCAACCCTTTCTCTCTTTGTTCTTATAATTCCAGAGCGTCCTTGTTTTTATAGAAAAATAGCAAGAAACAATCCAAGTATGCACCTGTCTTGCAAGGGGATTCAGCTGGTAGAAATAAGGCAGGAAACCAGCCTCAAGTCTTAGAAACAAATAAACAAACAAACAGAGAGTCGAGGATTGACCCATGGGGAACACCCTGTTTGTGGTTTTGAAACAAAGACTTGAATACACTGCTCTCAAAGTCTGGAGATACTGAGCAAGCAAATGAACTGTTCATTTCAAAAAGTACAATGTGGATGTCCTGGACCAAAAAGCTGAAAGGTTGACGGTATTTTGTGGATAGAGGGACACTGCTGTCAGTCAAATTGCACCGGCTGCTCGCCCTGGTCTTCCTCAAAGCTATTTTTCCACATGCAATTAAAACAAGCAGTAAAACTGACTTTATGTGCTTCCCCATGGTCTGCATTTCGCCCGTGCTTTAAGAGTCAGAATATTGATGGGGGTAACAGATAGCGCCACAAGGTGCTGTCTGTTGTGTTGTATGCTGAGGGAAAAAGGATGCTCAATTAAAACTCCTGTAACAACAGTGCTTTGGAATCATCGTCTCTACACCTCAGATGATTCAGCCATGCTAAGAGTCAGTGCTAACACCAGAGCTTATGCAGATTCGAAGAGTGGTTTGACATACATCTCCATCAGCTATTCACACATTTGTAAAGATAGGCAGGGAGAGGCAGGTCTGAGCGTTAAAACAGGGCACAATGCGACACACTCCTGTCTTCTCAGATCATCTGTGAAGCAAACGGCCTGTCACAATGCTAGCTGCATCAATGGCAACATATTTAGCTGTCTCCACTGTCAACAGACTGCAAAATGGTAAGGGGTGATAACGTTGTGATGCTAACAGGTATGAAAAGAAGCCTGTAGCGACTGCTAGACACTTATCTCTTCCTCACAAGTGCCCATATGAACCACATGGGAAGCCACGTGTGACGGAAAGCAGGGCGATGGGGAGAATGGCTTGTACTGTAACAGATTTCAGCAATGTCGTGTTTGATTGCCTCATCAGATTTGTTGGCCTCAATACTAACGAGAGGCAGGAACACATGCCAGGTTAGGATTCTGATGGTTGTTGGGAGCATTGTGATGGTGATTGTTGTTTGCAAGCCGGGGTGTGCGTTGGCGCTTGCGTGCTTTTTTATGATGCAAAGAGCGGTCGTCAAAATTTGGAAATTAGATAATTTTTCATTTACCTTCAGTGTGGTCCATGAGCCAGCTGAGATGTTTTATTGATTTTTAAGCCTACATGCGGTGCAAACGTTGTATGATTCAAGCACAATTCAGCAACACATCAAGCCTTCACCTCACAGCTACACCTGGGAGATCTTAAGATGAAGCATCACCACCTTCTGCTGGAGCAGCTGGAGGTTAAAAGCTGTGCTCAAGGGCATCTTACAGATAGTTACTGAAGGGAGAAGAGAGCTTTCAAACTGCTTGCTTAACCCCCCACCCCCCACCCCCTCTCTTCCTCTAGGCTTATCTCTCAACACAAGCCACTGCAGTTTTCCTGAAAAGCAACACACGTGTCACAAACTTGTATTGCTTCTTTTTCTTCTGTAAGCATATTGAAGTGCAGCCACCTGTCCCCAATTGGCTGAACAAGCCTCTGTCCATCTATTCTTGTGTTCAAGGCTCTGGCTGATTGATAGGCCAGGTAATAGCACACAACACTGACACTTTTATTTGCAGAAATTTACAAGCAAATGGCACCTGCTGCTTGCAGACTGTCCTATTATCTTCTGCAGAGGCCAGATAAGTTCACAGGCTACAAATGGAGGCCATTTTAATGAGGATGCAAGCGATGTTTTTAGTAGGCTTGCCATGATTTCTGGGTGTATGCTGTGTTTGTATATTCACATAATCTTTTAAATGAGAGTGGAATTTACAGCCTACATATGTCTCGATTCCCTTACAGGCCTATTAGCTATGTAAATCCAAGATTATGACATAATCCTACGATTTCAGGCCGTCTGTTCACTCGCAACTTTGGCTTCTTCTTAGCTGTTCTGCAGAGCAACGTTAGCAGCAGTGCCACAATATCAACATTCAACACCTCAGTTATATATGTAGGGACATCAGAGGCAGTCCTGAAAAAAGCACACCTCATTCTCAGCTCGTCACCAAGTAGACTATCACGGGATAAACAATCGGTCTCACTGTTTCATTCATGCGTGCCTCAGGCTCTGTTGTTTGGGTTTGAAAATGCAGAAACATGAAGATAAAAAAGTAGACGTGCAGTGAAGTTTACAGGTTTCCAAGCGTCATTTAAAACCGAGTTCTGACCTATAAGAAAAGAACACTGTGAGGTTCAGCTTGTTGCATGTTTGCTGATAGGTTGAGTATGAACACCCTCTTGCAGGGCCAGCCTTCGACAGCTCAGTAAACAGAACTTTCCAGAAGTTTTGGGTAAAGGCCACTAAAATATTGAAACAGTACGACTCATTAGCTGCATACACAAAGCAGGGAAGCCAGCCAGCTGTTATCCAACTGCATTTCCTTCCCAGACACACTGCAGGCTGAGCATCTTTCAGGCTGGCTAGCTTCACGAATAGAGAATGTCACTCATGGGAAATCTAATACTTTCACTAATATTCTTGGGAGTGGAAGGTAGAACTTGTTGTCCATTTTGAAAAACACATAAAACTATTGAAAGTCGACAAGAGGAAACTTGGAAGAAGGTAATGAACGTCCTCAGGCATTTAAATGTCAAACTGCTGTTCTGAGTAGATCCCAGGTGAGAGTGGGTGTAAACATGAAAACATCTCTTTCCTGAGCAATGACTGTAAACATGAAAAGGCAAACAGCACATTGACAACAACAACACACAACACACATCAGATTCACTTCATTTGATGTCTTTCTCTGACCTTGCTTCTAGCTATTGGGGAGCCTGTGCGGCTGGAGTGGTACAACCCTCAGGGCGAACGCATCGTGGCATCCAAAAGAATGGCACTCCACACAGAGACGTCACGATCCAGGCTCATCATTTACAACGCCATCATCGAGGATGCGGGTATCTACCGCTGCCAGGCCACCGATGCCACCGGTCATACGGAGGAGGCCTCAGTCGTGCTTGAGATCTACCGTAAGTTTGACCGATAACGTTGTGTGTTGGTCACAGCCCATTCACTTTCTAAACCTAACCATAGCCAAATTCTGTTGGATGAGGTAGCTCTGTGTGTGCATTTTAGTACCATGTGTACCTCTGTGTGTGTGTGTGTGTGTGTGTGTGTGTGTGTGTGTGTGTGTGTGTGTGTGTGTGTGTGTGTGTGTGTGTGTGTGTGTGTGTGTGTGTGTGTGTGTGTGTGTGTGTGTGTGTGTGTGTGTGTGTGTGCGCGTTAAATTCCTTCTTGTGATTAAAGTATAATGACGGCTAGCCCAGCCTTGGGAATAGGTACCTGCCAGACATAATGAGGGATGTGGCACTGCCTTGCTGAACCGTCACTTTTTCTCGGACAAAACTCAATGCAACAAGGCGTGGGCAGCTCAGTGGTTACACAGAGCGTCCCCTCGCAGGTTCCAGGCAGTGAATCAACCACCATTTGTCCTGTTTTACTGTCCTTGGGCAAGACATCCAACTTAAACACAATCAGCCCATTCCTGTGATTTGTGTTGAACAGGAATTATTGCCCCAGTAGCCACAGAAAACCTGGTCCAATGTGGATTTTCAGGGATTAAACTCCTTGTACTTTTTATAAAATGTTTACTTTAGGACTCTTGGATACAAATCACCAATTTTATCCTTTTCCTAAATGTTTTAAAAAGAAATCTGACTTCTTTAAATAATTACCTCGGATTTCTCTGCGCATTCTTTTGATGGGATGAGAGGAATGACTCTTTCAGGTTAAAAGAGTTTATTAACCTGATGAATCAAGAATGCAAGTTCCAGAGTCACTGGGTTCAAATGCTGCGTTTCCCTGATACACAGACAGATGCTGGATCAGTTCACGAAGTCTGAACTCTGCATCCTTTCTCCAATCCGGAGAGGAAGACACTTTCTTCCGAGCCTATTTCTCAAAAAGGAGCTGACATCTAGTCTGATAAACAATTCCTTTTAAGGAGATGATCATTAAAGGGATTAACTAAACGTATGTTGGAATGTGGGGAGTAAGACACATTCACATGCTGATAAGTCAGACGGTAAGTATAATACACACAAACTTAGAATAAAACATGATAACTGGTTTTATGTTAACATAAGCAAAATGCTTCATACTGTGGATATCAAAACATTCCTTTTTACGTTTTTTTTCATCACACTTGAGTATAAGTAAAAAGGCCTATTAGTACTAACAGGACACAGAGGAGCACAATTAGCATAAACAGAAAATCAGAATCGACATGATTGCAACATTATTTTCACCTCCAATCCAGATGAACCCTCACAATAATGGCAGTGTCTTGTCTGCTCTTTCAAACCCGAATAAGTAAGTAATAAGCAGTTCTTGCTTGGGCCTTTTTTACGTCCTGGCACAGCATGTACAACATTCTCTATTCATAGGTAGCACAATAGAAGAGATACACACAAAAAAAGACACAATAAGAACCAAGTGAATTCTGTGATTGGAATAACAGAAATGCCCAGATAGTCTGAGACTTTGATCAGGAGTCTTTCCCAAGTTTAATTGGAGAAAACTTTGGATTTGATTTGATTCCAACACACACAAACACACTCTCACACACACACACACACACACACACACACACATGCACACAGAGTCATATGTGCACACACTTTGGAAATCATCACCTGATGTGTGGTTGCCTTTTTCATCCTGGCCCAGTGAACCATTAGGGGAGACATCGCAGCCTCAATCACACCTGCCACCGCTAAGCCCTCGCCTCATTCGCCACATAACCAGCTCTCTGAAACCATTGTTTCCATGGCAACTGAGCGCCACTCACTCGGGGCCCCTCGGTGTAGATTGCATGAGCAGCATGCGGATGAAAACCTGCCTAAAGCTGCAGCCAGCCGTTCTGCCAGCGCACAGCCGGAGCAAGCGAGGACTCCTCGGGCGGTGCAATGGCCCAAGTGCTACAACATGTCGAACATGAAATCCCCGACCTGTGGGAGGGAAAGTGTTGACATCCTCTCAGTAGTTGCTGACAACTCCATGATGGCCTGTTGTACCTGTATAAGATTGAGAGGCAGATCATTTTTTTCAGTCCAAAACAGCTGCCTCGACTTGACTTAACTTCATACAAAAATATAGAACTGAATTTCCCTCTTGCACCAACAACAGGTCAAAGATGCATCATATTTATATTGTTCATTTGAGTACAGTTGATTTATTCAAGGTCTTAAACATAACCACACAGTTTATCTAAAACCATCATAAGCATTTTAGTTTGTCAAATACCTTTGAACTTGACCAACTCTTGAAAGAACAGGTGGTATTCACAGCAGCCTTGTTGTCTACTGGTGATGAGGAAACACTAACATGTTAGGCCGCTACCACGACTGTTAACTTTGTTTTGCTGTCTACCGCAGAATATAAACAAGATCTAGTTCATTTGTTTCTGATAGCAAAACATAGGTTTGAATAAACATCCGCTGTTTGGTGTGTTTGGAGGCAGAAAAGGTGAGAGGAAATTCATAATGAAGGAAGACTGGACAAAGCCACCTCCTTTCATTTCCTCTCACTGTATTAATGGACCATGCAATAATGCTGCATAAGCTCATTTTCTGAAACCAGAATAATTTGCCAGTAACGAAGGGAACAAATCTGCATCCCATTTGACAGAGTTCCAGGGGAATTGGCTCGTCAAGGTTTCCGACAGTTATCCTTGCAGTGACGTGTCGGGGAGCGACAGAGAAACTCCAGAGTACTGAGTGTATTCTTCATTCAACAGCATCAAGTGTGCAGCAGAGTGTTACTTTGGAGAGAATGTTTCCCTTACTGATTCTCTTGTAGAGCAGTGTGACAACAAGAGAGAGGAAATGGATACAAACAGGAGGCACAAGTGACACGAGAATGGTTCAAACCTGAGTGGGAGAGCGACAGATTTGGGGAATGAAAAGGACACATGGGAGAAATTCATATGAAAACAACAAAGTGAAAGACACAAAACATGCAAAAGCATCCTTTAAGTTAATGATGACACTAAGATGCCAGGCACGTTCGCGGGCGGAGGGTGCACTCAGGGGAGAGAAAGCTCATTTTGGGGAGCAGTCTGGCATAAATCACACGGCAAAATGCTAATGCTGAAGCGGCGCTAGCGGAAGGGACTGATAGGGGAGCTGTCGTTGATTTATTCACACCTTCACAATACAGAACACAGATGATAGCAGGTGGTTGAAATGCTACCAGTGCCAGCTCCGGTGCACATCAAGAGCCGTTTGAAGAAGGATCACGTGCTCGTCCAAGAGAAGTGTCGTCACAATAGAAATTCATCATAAAGCCAATCGATCCATCAAAGGAAGACGCAACATTGAACACATACAGAGTAGAATCTGTTACTTAGGTGCTGCAAGGAGAGGCAGTGAATTAAAGGCATCCTGTGTGTGTGTAATTTTTCAAAACGTGAGGCTGCAGAAAATCTCTGCTCATGACTTCTTTCAGTCACAGCAGTGACTGACATGTGAAACGGCCACTTTCTGTGCTGTTTCACCAGAATCACCTAATCTGTGTCCCAGAAAGCCATCAAAGCCTCATTGAGCTTTTGTTTGAAATGTGGTGCAGTCATGGCTAATTATTTGCTGAATGAGGTTAAACTCATCATGTTCACAGTTCGGGTTGTCTCAGTACCAGGATTTTAAACTTCAGTATTATTCTCCTGAAAATGCATTGTTAGCATTAACTGTTTTCATACCATGGTAGTAGAAATGCAAATCCTACAAACCCAATATTGGATCATTTCTTGTTTTTAATTTCCAAAAAAATGGAAGAGTCATTTATGCACGCCGTCTCAATCGGACAAATACGTGGGCAACGTTTTAGCCCAAAGCACTGCAGATGAAGATGTGTAATTTCGACATTTTTTAGACTCTCTCATCTATTTTGATATAAACAGTATTGTGCCCAGTAAAGAACGTTCTCTTTTTTTTAATCAAAACATGCTGTGAGGTGTCCAAACATGTTAACCTGCATTCTCAACACTAAATAGAAAATCCACCTTGAAAAGATCACCTGGGCGTCCACCAGGCAGAAAATTGGAGGGAATATTCTTTCAAAGCAAGGTCTCAGATTTTTTTTTCCCCCTCCTATTTTCCTTTTGATGTTCAGACCTGTTATAAATTGTCCTCTCTGAATACAGGCTGAAGTGTAAAGGCTTTCAATCTCCATCTTTTTTGATCATTCAGAGAGGCTGACGTTTCGGGATGTTCAATCACCGCAGGAGTTCCGCCACGGTGAGACAGCCGAGGTGGTGTGTGATGTCATCAGCTCACCGGTGCCTGCGGTGGTGTGGTACTACCAGGACAGAGAGATCACTGAGGAGCACCACAGTAAGTGTCCATGAACTTCTTTTACAGTGACATCACATCCGATAATTGGACTGACTTTCATTTGTTCTTCTGACTGCAGCGATGAAATGTTTCCTTGGTTTTTAGTTTCTCACTGGTTAGAGGTAGGCAGCTCTCATTTAGACAAAAAGGTGATGTCATATTTTTCTGCACTGCAATCAGAATTAGGAAACTATCTATTAAAATATTTAAAAAAGGGAATCTCTAGTTTTTTATTTGTCACCATCTGACTGTCAATCAAATCTGATCAAACGACCCGACGCGGCCGAGACCAGCAGAGCAGAGGTGGATTGATTTGGGGCACGATAAGGAGGGTCAAGTGTTTGATGTCACTTCTTAAAACTCCTCTCAGAATCATTCAACTGTTCACTGGATGATTGTTGCGTCAGTAGTCATACAAAAGCTTGGAGTAAACAGTGACTCAAAGGATTATATTTTGAGTGTAAACCTGCCAAACACACTTGATTATTGAGTAGAAACGCTCCTAAATCCCCATGTGCCCATTTCTCCTTCTTATTGAAAAGAGGCTGGAACGTGCCAAAAATTCTGTTCTCTAGGAAATGCTATTTCCTTCTATTGTGTTGCCTCACAATAAGACAAGGATATCAAATTCTATGAATAGAAAGCCCATCAGGCGTGGAGGAGGCGTCGAACTTGGACAGATACCATGTTAACAAGCCACTAAGAGAATGGATTATCCAGCCGCTGGATGGTGACATTCGAAGATGCTGCTTCCCATGAGATGTGTGGAAAAAATCCCCACCATGCACATTTTGTAAAGAGCTATTTATAGCAGATTACTGAGCAACAATGACTCAAAATGACAGTGGCCATCATACTCTGTCCAACATTTTCCTGCTGCTTCAGTGGTGTTTATAATCCACAGGCTGATGTACTCCATTTAAAACAAAAAACAAAAAAACAAAAAAAAACAAAGAATGAAGGTGAAGAAGAAGAAGAAAACAGATTAACTTTCAATAAAATGTATGCTTGACGTCAGGTGCAATAATAGAAACAGGAAGTAGAGATTCATTTCTTTCCTCGGTTACATCCCTCTCCACCCCGTCTCTGTCCGCCATGGAGACAGATGTCCGCCTGAACACTGATTAGAAGGAGTGACCCCTTGAATCTGTCACGTTTTTTAATTGAAATTCAAATCCTCGGTGCCACGCTGATGATTAAACGTGGGTGGAGAAAAACCTTCTTTTTTTTTTTCTTTTTTTTTTTTTCAATCATTCACTCTAATTACGCCGCACGGTTATCAATATCTTTGCTTGAGAGAAATGAGATAGAGGCCTCATCATTCCCGGCCAATCTCGCCACAGCCACAATGGGCGCGAGTAGAGGCTATTTGGAACTGTAATTGTGTGAGTGTTTATCTGTGTGGACTTTATCAGGTAAATGTGCTGAAGTGAAGATTGACAGAGGAGCTACTGGAGAGTGGAGATGGCAATTTTCTTCTGCTGTTTTCCTAACTTTCTTATCTCGCTTCTCTCTCTATCATACACTGTTGTTCTTTTGTCGTTCCCCTCCTCCCGCTCTCCCCCTCTCTCTCTCTCTCTCTCTCTCTCTCTCTCTCTCTCTCTCTCTCTCTCTCTCTCTTTTTCTGTCTTTGTCTTTCTGCCTCTCCTCTTTGCCCGTGCTGCGAAGGCAGGTACCTGGTGCTGGCAAACAACAACCTCCAGATCCACCAGGTGACCAAAGGTGACGAGGGCGTGTATCGCTGCGAGGCCAGCGTGGAGGCCCGCGGAGAGATCGATTTCGTGGACATTGCTGTGGTCGTCAATGGTGAGTTACAGTCACTCATTTGTTTCTGAAAGATCCATGAAATAACTTTACACTAAAATAGTGCAGTGAATGAAATAGAGATTAAGTATCCAGAAAAGGAGAGGTGTTAAAAATTGCCTAATGGCAAAAATATCCAAACGGTGCAGATGATGTCATACACAAGATCTCTTGTGTAAAGTAGCAGACTTTCACCTGCTTCTCGCTTGTAGATAATAAGTTTCAGACCCTTGTAGTTCTTTTAATTGTCTTTGGATTGTTTGGTCTCAGAGAGATAAGTTTATCTTTAGCTTGGGGTGTTTTTCAACTCAACTACTTGGCCTCATAACCCTGACATTATTATTTCCTTATAGCTTGCAGTGCAGGTAGAAACAGAGCCAAGTCTACGCCTGTGTGCATGGGGAGAGTGAAGAGAGAGTAGCTTCAGTAAACTACAGGCGAAATAAAGTATGGCTCGTGTCATGCACGTCAAACTTGACACCATCCATTTTTCTCCAATTTAAAGTTTACACCTTTAGCTTCTGGTGTGCTTTGTCAAATCACACATTTATTTGTCTCAGTGTGATGAAGTAACGCCGACATGATAAAAAGCATTGTAACATCCTCACACTGAGAGCTCTTGAGTTCTGTTCACACTGTTCTATTCTTGATTTTTTTTCTTACTCTCGATTCATGCCTCAAAAAGTTTGATAGTCAAGTTCTACTCCTACTTTTTAAGTGTCATAAGTGTTCTGAACCTTCAGAACTGATTGAGCATATTACAGATGCTTCATTCTTGTATTTGTGATGTTGTACTTGTCAAGATATTTTGGACAGAATATTCCTGCTCCTGCACAAGGCTGAGAATGCACCAAACACTTTTGCATTGCTCACTATTAGATTGAACACTTGTAAACCAGCAGCAGGCCAGTTTTTGCTGTGGAGCGTAATCCCTTTTACGGTGAAATAGCCAAGTAAACAATGTTGTTTTTGGGCAGGAGGTACTATCAGCATCCATCTTTTTGAATTCAAACTCCTGCAAAACGTGGCTGCAGAGAGCTTTAAAGGAAGCTGTGCAGGAAGATTGCAGCTAGGCACTTCCTGCTCTTCACAGAGTAGACAGATTAGCATTCATTAGCGGCCCTGTTTCCTCTGCGTACACAAGTCGTGTCGCCGCTGTTGAACACCACTCACTCTGTGTTGTTTTTTTGTTGTTTTTTTTCCGGAGGCAACACAGGACTCAAGTGTGAAGGTGCCCAAGGTTAACTAACAAGGAAAGTGTACACAGGAACAGATTTTCCTCATCGTGACCAGAAAAGATAATTCTGTGAAAGTCTGTGTCACATTGTTCAGCTTAGCATCATTAGAAGGAATGATTATCCTGGAAACAGAGCGCTTCCTACAAACAACTAATTGCTGTTGTTACTAAATATGAAGACACGTGTACGATAATAGCCTGTCAGATAGTTGTTGATCACAGAAGTGTTGTTTAAAGGCTGCTATAGCATGACCTATTCAGAGCTTGTTTACAGAGTGCTGATAGTCTGATACAGCACGCAGTGATGTGCAGCAACTGAGCTGCCAATTCAGGTCGACTGCACACACTTAAAGCTTCAGCTGTATCATAACAGAGCTGTCAGCTTTGACAGATTCAGCTCCAACGACTCCGATAACTCCATCATTGGCACACTTATAGCTGGCTCCCGCTTTGTGCCGTGATTTCATCCTCTCTATTCTTTATTGTGAGTGAGAATTTCAATTAGCCATAGCTTTGGGCTCTGTGGCCCAAAAATCGAAGGGTGTCATTTTAATTTTCTCATTTGTCCTCATTTACAGCAAGTCACCTGAGACTGCTGGAGTGATTGAAATGTGATTCCACTAAGGCCACCAGCGTCCCGTAACGCTTGAACAGTTGCAATATTGTCTCAGCCTATGTAATTCTCCCTCATCTAATGTAATATTAGAGCGGCACTCCGCCCCAAAACTATGAATTGCATTCAATTTAGCACACCACTTACCTCACTTCTGAGGAAGATCCAATAAGCCTGCTCAATGAGGCAAGACCTATTATTGCAGAGACACGACACTCGCCATGTGGTGCAGAGACGGGACACGGCGCTTTGCACAGCGTCCTGAGAGGAGCAACACTCGCTGAGGGTGCAGCACCCTGAGGGAGACACGAGAAAGTGAACTAGCTTTCCAAATCTGCCCTCAAATATGCCCATCTGTCAGCTATCTGTCTGTCTGACCATGAATAGTGTTGCAGGTTTAATTTTTGGTCTTTACTTTACTTCGCCCGAAGTTTTAAATGTTCGTATTCATTTGCTTTTTTTTGTGACTGAAGTATGTGATCACAGGGGGTCCTACAATGGAGGAACGCACTCCCACACTCTGCCTGTTCTGTGTTATTCATAAATCTTGCTATCCTTTGTGGCGCAATGCAGCCTCTTTAGTCTCAAGAGTCGACAGAGCCCCCAAGGACTCGGTGTTCAGGGAAGTCAGGACGCCTGCCTGAGCCATTTCACCGAGCATTCACATGCCAAACATTTCTGTTCCTGAAGTTTGAAATGTTCACTCGAAAGTATTCTTTTGGTAAAAATGTGGCTCTCTGTGACTTCATATTTAAGGGCCGACTGACTTGGGGAGTTACAAGGATCTCTGCGAGAATCATTTTAGCAGAGGATTATCTGAGGAAACAGGGTTAGCAGAGAATACACAGCATCGACAACAAGCCGACACTGGTCGAACAACACAGAGGCCCTGATCACATACACATAGAGATAGAGTAGATTGCTAGGAGGCTCAGGTATGTCAATGAGAAAAACAGACTGTGTTACATGTTTTATCAATCAGCTGCAGACAGTGCACTGGTGCCTGGGGATATGGCATTGAGGTAGGATAAACAACCTGATAAAAACAGCCAGAAACACAGATTTTTTTTCTGTGTGTGAAGACCCCGAGAGGAAGAGGGAGGAAGAAAGAAAACAGCTACAGGGCTTCTTCTGGCTCCACGGGGTCTCCTGAGGTCCAGCATTGAGCTCTTTAAGCTCTTCTTTAAGCCAAAGTCAGGGCCCACATTGATTTGTGTCCTCATAGATCCGGTGACAGACAAGAGTTACAGGCGGATGAATTCAGCCTGTAACATTTGTTTCTTTGAAGCTTCAGTTTTAAAACTTTATATTTTGATATGTAACCTTAAAAAGACTAAAATAAATACTTCTCCCCCTCTCTAAAGTTTGAGAATCTTACGAGCAGGGAACAAAAAAGACAATTGTCGTGTAAACAAAATGACAAGGTAAAACAAAGCATAGTAACCTGAAACAATCAAGCAGACACAACGACTAGACCCTCATCCTCTGACTGTGACGAGATGTAAGCACCATTTTATTTGACGGGCTGATGGAGCAGAAGGTTTGTTGCAATGATGCAATCAAAAAGTTTTCAGCTTTGTGTGTTTCACTTGACGTGTTATTAGAAGGCTGGATTTATTAATTTTATGCTCTTATTAAAAGGGTTGCTTCCTGTTTCATTAAATCTTGGTTCAAATAGCAGTCGGACAATATTTTTTCAAGTCCTTGCATAAATTTGTTCTCCAAATTGATAACCACCCAGCCAATTACCAGCTGAGCTTATTAGCAGACTGACTGCAGCCGCATCCTCTCACTGTGTTTTGACTGTAATTGAAAACTGAACTTGAACAGCGTCTGAGTTGTACAGAGTTGTGTTTCAGTTTGTAGCAATGATGCGTCATGCTGATCTTTTGACACGCCGTGTCAGAAGAAGTGTCACATCTGACTGCATCAGCCATGTGTTCGCAGACGTAGCTGTAACCAGTCGGGCAGAGCAGCATGTTGTCAGAAAGCAGGGCTGATAGAGCTTACCCCGCCTCTATGTGAGAAGTCATACATATTTATGCTTGGGTTCATAAAAGACTGGATTCTTGCCCATAAGCATGCAGCGAGTGCCTCTCTGCTGACCCTCCGCAGCTCCCGCTCTCCAGTGTATCATCAAAGCAGAGCGGAGATGAGGGCGATGGCGTATCAGGAAGAGGGCCACCCACTGAATGGATAATCAACCTGAGGGCAACGCAGCTCAGTATCTGGAAGGATGCAGAACGTTTCGGGAAGTGCTCTCAAAGTTCATTGGAGAGGAGTTATGAAAGCCGTTTATCCACATTATTTAACACAAAGTTGTGAAAAATGCAAAAAAACAAAACAAAACACAGACTTGGAAAATGAAAGACGTTTTTCAAATGATTTCCAATTACCGTGAAAAGGTGACAAACGAGGTGAAAATGAGTCAAATTTAGCTCCTCAGGCTATTAACCCTTTTTGAATACAAGTGTTACTTCATATATGTAGATTATTTGTCCTTCCTATTATTATACACAGTAATTCTTCATCCCTGGATGTGAAAGAGACAGGGAGACACACATATGTTTCATTCCCTTGAGTGTTAGGACAGCATCAAATAGAGCAGGGGTAATAATTCAGCCCCTGCCAATCTCCAACCATTCACGGTTTGATCTCAATGTGTCTGTTTGCTATTTATACCAGTAAGACAGCTTAATTGGTCCAATCAGCTAAGAGTAGCTCGGGCATCGGGCTCAATGTTCCTCCTCGTTTCTCCTCTTTAACCTCAGCTTTTATTTTGATCTTCTCCTCTCTCACCTTTAAGTCGTAACTCTAGTTTATAAGTCTAACATGTGTTTAACATGTACAGTATCTGTACTTCAACCTGTATGCTACAACAGCTGGAAAGAAGAAAAAAAAGTGGATCTCCTGTCAAACTCCATCAAACTGTGACTCGTATCTTGGGCTTAAATCTGCCCACGTTTCTCTTTTGCTCTCTTCTTTCGAGCCGTATGTTTTCCCCTCATTAATAACAAACATCTCTCTCCTCCATTAGGATGACCCGCTAGCCGGGATACTCACACTTTGTTTCTATGGCAACTGACTAGGAAATGGAAATAAGGTCCTGATTTCTCGCGTTATCCTTCCCAGACATGTGCACTTAATTGTGTGTTCACTCACTCACCCTCTCCCCTCCCAATTTGGAGCTGTCAGAGGAAACTACTGGCTGTGTCCCTCATCGTTTCTCAAAAAAATTATTTTTTCCTAACCTCAGTTGTTCAAGAGCAGAATATGAATGAACTTTTTTTCTGATTCCCAATTAAAAGTCGGGCCTGGTTTGTGTGCTAATCGATACGGCAAAACAAATCCTTAATAAGCTCTGCGGCAAAGGTCTTGTTTCAGAACGTTCCCTTGCTGAATTTCTAGTAGGTGTAACATGGTTTTGACATTTACAGAGAACAACTCAGGACTTCTAAACACTCCTGATCCTCACTTCAGCAAAGCCCATTAGCGCTCCATAAAAAACAAAACAAAAAAAAAACCAAGATGTTTTTAAATCAGTCCGACTGGGGTTTGTCTGAAATATATTTTCAGTGTTTGAATCATGCTCATGGGGATGTCAGTAAACCTCCCATTATCTTCCCCTCTGAGCCTTGGAAGTTTCCAGATGGTAACTTAAAAAAGAAAGGATCCTTATAGTATGCCAGATTTGACTGAACTGTCCTTTTAACCAGTTGGACAGAAATGTTCAAAGCACAGGCATGTATGGGTCTTAAATGCAGGAGACTTCTGCACACTTTGAAGGTCCCTGTCGATGACAATGCAGATGGCTCTGATGAAGAGGAAGACAAAAGAACTGAATCACTGGGCTATATATCTGAACGGAGATCATTTCTACAAACGGCGGATATTGAAGTTGATAACAGACTTAACCCTTCCCTTGATTATTTGATAATCCAGGAGAGTGCATTTCAGCGAACAGATAATGATTCTTTTTTTGGCATTTACTCAAACGCCTCCTGATCATTACATCTGAGCCTGTTCCGAAAGCATGTTGCTGCTCTTCCTGTGCCCTTGCCGACTGTTTCCTTACTCATGAGGGGGGTGAATTCACAGGAAGAGGAGAGCTATTGGCGTGGAAATCAATGGTTATCATGTCAGGCAGACACTAAGTCCTCTCATTTGCAGAGTCAGGACTATTGGAAAGGTCTCATCTTGTGAGATTATTGCTGAGGCCATTCTTATCCCTGGAAGCTCTCAGCACCTTGATATGTCTCTCTCTGTACAGGCCTGGATTTGTGTGTTGTGGAGGCTGATTTTACAGCAGAAAACAGATTACAGTAACTTTAATAATGTGATGAAAGGAGACATGAAGCATGGGATTTAGATGTGAAGTAAAGGAGTGTTTACAGTGCTTACTTCATTATGTATCTGCGATGATGCTTTGTTTTTATTACAATTGCCCATTCATTATCGAAAGTATGTCACCTCTCCTCTAAATACACACATTGTGTTTTTTATCAAACACATTTTTTAATGAGGCTTGGTTTGCCGCGTATCATTTTTCATGTTAATCTTTCACTGAGCCGCCTCTCAGATCGACGTGGAGTAAGTGTCCTCTAGATGACATCATTTGGAGGACAAATTCAACTCATTAACTCTCAATAACTCCCGCTCCATATGAGGTCTGTTTATAGTTTTTTGGAATATGAATCAATTCCGCCTTTTGTTTCCCACAAAGAGCGACACCTTTAATGCCCTTTTTTTTTCCTGATCAGAGGAGAACAAATGGTGCTGAAATGATCTCACTGTGCAGCTGCCAGATACATTAACACATATTTAACTGAAGTGCAAACATCTGTTAGGTGGGTTTTCATTTGGCGAATGAGAGTAAGCAGCTTTTCAAGCACAAAACTCAAGATGGCTTTTAGATGTAAATTCCCTTCAAACTCCTCTTTGTGTGGGATAGTGTTGATTTGTCATACTTTTTGATCCCTTTTCTCAGGCAGCTAAATTGTAATTAAAATGATTTGCTTGTTGTTCCCCAAACAAGCTCAAATATAACAGTTTGAATCCTCTCAAAGGAGTTTGGTTGAAACTAGAAAGTGCAAATCTTTGGAGGTTCTTTATACATGTTGACGCCTAAATGTGGCTCAAAGAAGCATACTGTATACATGATCTCCACCTGAAGGGCTTTCCTCTTGTCACTTTCAGAGAAGCTTTATAAATGGCTGAAAACAGGAGGGATGTAAAAATAATCAATGTATACATAAAAGATGAAATACAATATGATGCACTCCTTGTGTGGACTTAAAGTGCTGCACACGTTCAGCTGCCTGAAGTTTGATTTGACATGCACTGTTAAATGTATAACATTTTTCTTCACATGAAAAATGTAGCTCCACACAGGCATCGGGACAAACTATCCCTCGAGCAGCTGTTTGTCTCAACATGATTTCCTGCTGGGCCACACAGTCTTAAAAAAGTCTAAATATGACTTCCCTCTTGCTCACATGTTCAGGCGGGCACCTCGGTCAGGTGACGAAAAATCTTGTGATTGTGATGGTTCTCACCTTCGCAGCAGTGAAAACGCTCCAGGGCGCCAATAAGTGTCTCGTAACGTGTGGACGGAGCCCCAGCAGAGTGCTTACAGTGGGAGTAGAAGTGGAGCGTAAGTGCAGGCTTGAAGAATGGACTTAGAAGCCTGATAAACATGGCTCCTGCCATAAAGCTGTCACTCCCCTGTCACTGCAAAGAGCAAGCGGGGAAAAGACCGGGCCTGTTCGCCTTTCACTGAATGACAACATGACAGTCCTCCAATGACTGGGTGTTGGGGACACGCTCATGTTTCTGACAGCACTCAACATAAAGTACCAACAAAGTCATCAGGACCTCTGATGTTTATCAACCCGGGTGAAGAAAGACATGCTTCACTGGATATGTGTGTGTGGTTGTGGTTGAGGTTTTTTTTGTGTTGTTGTTGTTTTATGCAGATAAAAGCAGTAGCACATCTTGTACATCATGTAAAGAATTCAAAAATGGAGATAAAGATAACACCAATAAAAAGTATGCAGTCTTATAAGATACCTGCCAATACAGAAATCTGCTGTCTGCACCTCTTAGTTTTAGTGTTCTCAAATGAATTTATCCTAAACTAATTATCGTAAAAGCACTCCTTGTGACCGTCCCAAGACAATAACCGTGTGTAAAACAGAGGCTACGAGTTGGTGCGTGGCTTAAATGCTTTTCCACGTCAAGAAATGCCGACGGTAACTTAAAGCCTTGAAGGGCATAACAGAGTTTCCTTACTAAACAGAAGCACTCTCTCCATTCAGCATGCTGCTGTTGTGACACATTCTGCGTTTCTGATTCTGACAATAGTATTATGTTTTCACCTGGCTGTGACAGCTCCTTTGTGTTTTTAACAAAGCTGGGTCAAAATGTTAGTTGAAATCCCCATGGGATTACAAACACAGGCAGTGTTTTTGTACTGAGTACTTTCAGGCCACACGCAAGGCCAATTGAATCCATTTAAACATGTTAGCCTTCATGGAGTCACTGCGTACAAATTGACTTATTCAGATTTGTGCTTTTAGTGATTCATCCTGTTCACTGTCACTGTGTAATGACAGCGGTCCTGCCTTATTGTGTTCTGCTCTGTTTTTTCTCTCCGTAGTCCCTCCCGTGTTGTCCGTGTTCCAGCAGTCCTTCAACGCCACAGCAGACTACCAGGAATCAGTCACCTTCACTTGCATCACCTCAGGATCTCCTGACCCGCTGGTTACATGGCACAGGTACAATACGCATACAATCACAAGTGGAAACATAAAGATAGTTGTCTTCCCTGCCTGTTAACACGTGGTCAGTGCATTTACATGAACACGAGGAAATCCGGACGAAGCAATAAACCCCACCAAACAATCTGAAGTGAAGATACATTGATAGGTTGTTTTTTTTTTTGTTGTTGTTTTTTTTTTAAAAGCTCCACACTGATATTGCAATCCAAATCCTTTCGCATGAGTATTAGCAACCGTGTTGCAGAGACGTGCTCTTAATGAAGCCACACAGGAGCATGAGTGAGTGGCTGAGAAAGTGAGTCTAACGTACATATCCAGTATATCCTGAAAGTGTCACACCCTACAGTCCTGCTGGCTGCTTTCTGGATCAGGATGTTGTGTTGCTGATTTCTGAATGTGCTTGTCCTGCCCTTAGGTCAGCCATTCATTTATCCTCAGTGCTAAATTCAACAGGAATGGACTCGGAGCTTTCTTAAAGTGATAGATCACAGGAAAGTTGTCTGGGTGAACGAGTTTGTTCTGTGTCCAGAAATGCATCATCGATGTTACTGATGTTACTTTGAAAGGTAACAACTGTGTGTGTGTGTGTGTGTGTGTGTGTGTGTGTGTGTGTGTGTATGTGTGTGTGTTTTCATGCTGTACGGACATGAATGGATATCGATTACTGCCCAGATAAAACTTTTGGTAAACACATTCAAATTCTCTTTGTGCTTTGAAAAAAGTGTCTTTTAAGGAGACTGAAAGGGCTAGTAAATGGCAGCAATTTCCTTAAAATATCAGTATTGTTGACTTCAGCCACTCCAATAAGGACAGAAAAGGCGAGGATAAAAAATGGAGGCTGGTGAAATAACACTTAAACGTGGCACCGAATTGAACATAATGACACATTGCTTTGTTCAAGTTTGAACAGCCATACTTACCTTTCAGCTGTTTCACGTTAGTACATTCTGTCTTTAACCACAGCTATTTGTGCTCCTTATTACAAGGTAGAAGAACTGCTTACATTTTCCATATATATATATCTATATATATAGATATATATAGATATAGATATACTGTAGATGTACAAATATATATAGATATAGATGTACAATATATATATATATATATATAATTTTTTTTTTTTCAAAAGATCAAGACACACATCTTTGACGCAGCTGGTGACAAAAGTCTCAGTCAAAGCTAAATGAGAGAGTTCATTGAGTGAATATGGAGGAAATAAAGTTGTCCACACATACCTGCGTATAATAACTGGGTCTTTTTTTCCAATCATGTTGCTGGAGAAATATTACTTCTTACATTATGATGTAAATCATGTCAATATTCAAATTCTGTTTGTATTGTGTTCATATAATGCATGGCCATGTTTAACTGCTCTTCTCTGCACAAAGGGGGAAACACATTTAAATGATGTGTCTGGGAATAATTTAGAGAGTGTGCATCACGAGATAAAGAAGATATTTTCTTCTGTTTTCAAGACCTTATTTAAGAGGTCCACTGTTTCTGTTTACCTGACAACAGGAACAACAAACCTAGAAACACAGATAGTAGTCAGACTGCTGGGAGCAGAGACGTCTGTGTAGCAGCTTATATAAAGGAACATGTGAGACATGCAGACTTTTTTGCACAGCTGGAAACAACCCAAACTTTGTGAGAGTCACTCATCTTTCTCAGTATTTTGCAGCCCCACCAGTAGGAGCGATATTTACTCCTGGGTGTGTTACCTTGTCTTCTACTGGAACAACAGAACAAACCTGCAAAATGAGGCTTTAATTGTATACCGGCACGCATATTAAAGCAAACATTTGACATTAAGGGAGGGCTTATGAAGGCCACTGAACATAGAAATCGGTCCATCTGTACAAAAGGGTTTGTGCATGCACATAATGCATCTGAACTGAATCAGATCAAAGGAGACTCACTGCACTCAAAGAGGGTGAACATTTGTGCTGCAGAAAAATCCTACCCCTCGTTATAAACCAAGTTCTTGTTCAAACACGTCACACATGGAGTGGACACAGGCAGCCAGATTGATTTTAAATAAACGTTCTCTTTGGTGGGTAAACACAAAGGGACTATTAGCCACCATATCTTGCAAAAAAAACAAACCTGTAGCTATCAAACTAACAGCTTGCATTCCAGTCACAACGCAGTTTTCTCTGTCCTTTTCTTTTCGGTCTCTGTTTTGCATAATGAACAGGACTGGGAAATTAATTTTGAATGCCGTCTTGTACTTATCGAAGGCTGGTGTGTGCCTCTCATTAAATCAACACTGATCTTACACTCTGCAGGTCAACAAGTCCTGCATGTCATCCTGAAGCCCAAATTAAAATGGGTATAGCAGCCGAAGATCGAGTACAAAAACCTAATTTACTTTTTCTTTTGAAGTCCCCCCCCGTCCAGCGTCCTCCATGTTCCCAGTTGCATTTCCTGCCAATTCGAGGTTTGGCATGGTCCTCTCTGCATTATGGGTAATGGACTACCTGTCAGCAGTCAGTCAGAATAATGACATTCAGTGCTGTAGCCTGAGCTGCAGTGTCCGCTCCAAAGATGAGGCCTCTCTTCATTTCCTCTCTGGCTCGCCTGAGTTATTATTACTTGGCTTTTGGTGTTTCCTGCGTCGACTTTCAATTATCCTCCCTCTTAGTTTTCCTGCAGCACAGTGAGGCTGCAACCCGCCTCTCACTGCACAATAACACTGTGTTTGTTTGTGTCTGCGTCTACCAAACCTGCACATCAGAAATCCCCCAAATAATAAGATTGTTTTTATTTTCCCTGAATAAGATACAGAGTGGGACCACAGAGAGAGGTCTCTAAATAAATCTAGAGGTATGCATTATTCCAAGCTCTGCACTCGCACTGCTTTTGAATTCAATTTATACACCAGCATATGAGGCTGGAAAAAAGAGTGGCAGCTTCGGTATAATGACATTTTCATCTGAACTAAACAAAGGTTAAACAGCTGAAGACTTTTGAAATGGAGTCTTTATATTTTAGGGTGAATAAAGGATTTAGGTGCATACATTTCAATTGATGCTATTGCAATCAAAGCTGTAACTCATAACCATCAGGACTGCCTGGTGTATCTTTTGTTTTACTTTCAACAAAGTACCGATGAATCTTTTCACAAAGTCTCACGTTCACCTGAGAGCAGCCACCGCCTCATGGCTGAGGCAGCAGAAGCTCAAGTGCCATGCTGTTATAGTAGGGGTTTCTGTTTCTGTGTTAAATGAACAGTAAGATCATCGTGAAACAGACTGTGCATCAACTCAGATTCATTGAGCCGTGGTCAAAATAAAATACATTACAGACAATTTCTCAAACATGCTGACCAGGATCTCACGATGACTGGCTAACTCTTCATCTCAACAGTGCTGCTTATATGCTGCTAGAAAGTACAGCCCGCAAATTCTGTCATTTTTGTGTGCGTCTGCATAAGGCTAGAATGAAGACATCACCTTGACTGGTAAAATGTCAGACATACATTCTCAGCAAATCTTCTCTAACGACAGACAGTTGGCTCCAATCCGAATACAACTCTGCTGATTTAAGATCTCTTTCACACGTATTGCAGCTTCACAAATCGTAGAAGAATTACTCTTAGATAGTTGAAACAATTAAAAGATGTGTCCTCAGAATGAGCTCGAAGAATGATTTCATGAACATACATACTAACACTTGCTCCAGGTTGCACTGATTGTACAGAGAGAAGTGAACATGACTTATTCATCTGTCTCCTTTAAGCTCCAACAGCTGACTGACCTGATGTGTCACCTCTCTCTGTTTCCACCTCAAACTTCAAACCATTCTTCAGTTTTTGATTAAAAAAAAAATTCAATAAATAAAAAGAGTCTCTCCTCTTTTTTCATTTTTTTCCCAGCAGACAAGTTCACAGAAATCGTGTTCTATCACAATCAGTATAGTTTAAAATCACCTTTGTTCTGTGACACATCTTCTTTATGGAGGTCATGGATTGAACCGCAGCTGTGATTACACTACCAGAAATCAGCGTTTAAAAAACAGAACACTGAATACTCTGCACTGATTAGCCAACCTTTTCAAGTGTTGAAGTGTTTTGATATTGTGATTAAAGGACATTTCCCTTTTGGGTAAACATGGAGATGAGAGCTAGCTTTAATTACATGACATGTTTTGAGTTCTTTTAGCTAGCATGCAAACAAACAGTGCCTTTTTATGAAGCAGTAACCTCCAGTGTCGAAAAATGAAGTCAATGCAGAAGTGCAAAGAACTGCAGATCCTCAGTGTCCCAGTTTAACATTCTTTTGTTGGTTCATGTCGATGGGCTCACACACTGCATTAGGGGACTTTTGTTTCAATTCTTCTTTTTTTCTGCTGTTGTTGGGCTTCAAATCTGTCTTATTATGCAACAATAGCATTGAGGTAAGTCCTCTTGTGTCCACCAGGTTTGCACACATTCCTAATCTTGCATTTGATCTTGCTTTAAAATCTTTTCATGGTTGGTTTGAGATCTGGAAATCTACAACTAAAAAAAGGAAAACAATCTGCCACAGCCGCAGATGCTGAAATGCCAAAGATGAGGCTGAGTATCATTGTGTTTGTGTGGAGCTACGACCTGCAACGTTCACATTGCACAAAGGTGTTCGATGTGTTCAAATAAAATGATTGATTAGTGCAGCTTTAAAGAAATTAAAATAACATGCCCTTTCTGAATTCTGAACTGAAACCAGCTCATCAGTTCAGCTCTCCTCTGTGAAGAAAGCCGAGTCACTAATCAACTGTAGCCTGCATGCAGATGGCATATACAAGCACCCATGAGTTTGTCTCTATCTGCATAAGTATGATACAAAGACTCAGCCATGTTTGAAGATCTCTTTAACCTTAGAGATGACACGCCTGATTAGCTTGCTGTGAATAAACAAGTGAAGAGTACACGCAAGTTTCCCACCATTACGCGTCTGCTACGAAGCTTAAACATAGACAAGAATCACTTTAGCTGCTGCTCTTTTTCTGATTAATTTCCCTGCAGAGTCCAATATGAAAAGACATTTAGTCAGCACAGGACTCCAGACCACAGCGGAGTCGTTTAGTGTGTGCCGCAGTCCATAACAAAACGTACACAAACAACACAAGTGAGCTGAGACGAGACTGAAACACTTACTGAGAATATCAAGATGATTCTCTCCTGCCTGGCGGAGTCTGAGCAGCGTGAGTGTTTGAGGAATTTCGATGACAGACAACAAATGTTCATCGAGCAGTAGTTATTCCAATTATTGTCTGATATGTCTATCCTACGCTACACTTGAAAGGTTTTCTATAAAAAAGAGCCTGTTTATGTGCTATAGTTAGAAGTAACTTCAAAGTCGAGCTGTCTGCACTTAGCCTTTCTTTAATGGGATCAGGTGACATCCAAAGTGCTAAAATTGTACACGTGTAGCATCGAAGAAGCCGAGGTGTGGATTGTGTGAAGGTCACTGTCAGGTGTGAATTCTCATCTCTCGTGTGTGCTGCTGTCTGTCTGTGTGTTTGTTTGTTTGTGCAGGAAAGGGCAGCAGCTGGAGACTTCGGAGCAGTATTTTTTCACCAAGCTGGATGGTGGACGGAGCATGTTAACCGTCCGCAACATCCGTCAGGGCGACGGAGGGAGCTACACCTGCAGGGCCACCAACAAGGCAGGATCTCAGGAGAGGGAGCTCTTCCTCAAAGTGTTCGGTAAGGAAGGGCCTTTGCGTTTAGTAACTAACTTAATACTGATTATAAAGGTGGAAAATAATATGTCATCAACTCTCAGAAAGCCTGAAAACAATGCACTTTAAGAACAGGCATGTTTGTAGTCCTTCTTCCTGCTTAGTATATTTGACATAACGTCTGAATGCATGACGTCAAACCTTTAAAATGCAACCTTCTTTTTCTATTATTACAGACCGGTGACATTACACGTGTGATTTAAACCTGACGTTGTTGCCCACATACAACAGGGGACGCCTAAAAATTCACAAACGGATAAAATGATTTTGGTGTTCATACTGCCAGGAGAATGTCGGAGCAGGTTTTGATGGCGCATTTCAATAATTCAGCAGACCTACCTTCATAGAACTACTTGATTTGGACACATTTAATCAGCAGACGAAGTAAAAACACATCTGCACTAACAGCTGTCTCCATCCTGAGACTCCTCTTAGGTTCACTGAAAACACTCTGTCTTTCATTCTTGCAAAGAAAGATGAGCTGGTACAAACATATCTTAACCTTAGTAAAAGCTCCCTGCCATTTAAAAAGTTGGTTTCCTTTGTCCATAATCTGTCAGTCTGAGCTCCAACAAAGCTTTTCAGAATAACAGCATTGACCACGACTCAGTGAGCAGTGTTTTTTATTGATCTATTAAGGGTTATTGTAAGAAGCTCCAACAATTCCCTGTCATAAAAAGCTTTTCTTCCATGAGCACGGACGTCTAATATGGCCTTCAGCTTCTGCACAATATCAGCTGCATCAATATGATATATTCCTGAAAGGAAATATATCATTTATTGCTTCATATTTCATTTGCTGCAGCTCCCAATAAAAAAATTCAATTTATATTTTCATAAACCTGCTGGCTATTTCCTCTCCGATCGCTGTGATAGTGCACGTTGGGCTCATGAAAATGTATGGAGATTTGTGCTCGAGTCATCAACATCCTTTCAAAGACGCGAGAAGCGCTTGTTGTTCAAAATGCACATTTAAATGAAGAAGTGAGGAGGGAGCAGTTCAGAGTGTGAGGGCGGGGGGGGGACGTCGTTGTAACTTAGTTTTGTCGGTCCTGACGGAACAGGCTCGAGTCAAACGAGACGACTTGCTGGTATGTACATGTTCTGAGGGCTTTCTTTTGAATGTTTTCAGCTGGTTTTATTTCTGTAGATTTCAATAAATAGAAAATATCATCACACAGAACTTTACAATATGAATGCTAAAAACTCAGAAAAGGCAGATATTTTGAGACAGCCAACGTTAAAGACAAGCTTTAACAGTAGATATTTTCTTGTTTAGCAGTGTGTATTTACATGATGAGTAGGCGGTAAAGTTAGCAATTATATTCTCAGCACAAAAGTTGATGACGGCTGTAACAAACAGGCGTGAAGGTGTGATGGAAGAGGACTTCACGTGTCTCATGAAGACGCCACAGTCTGAGGGTAAGGAGCTGGATCTCCCCCACAAATGGTTTCTACACGCAGACCTCTGACTATGTGTTGCCACCGACTAGTTATGCTGACATTTAATCGCCTGCAGACTATTGATTCCTGTTTCGCCTCCTCGCGTTTTAACATTTCAACATCTGGGAGCTCAGCATCACAGTATGCCGTCTGGCTGCTGTGCAGAGACACCACAGCTGTTATCACCAGACGTGTTCGTCCCCCTACAGCTATTATTAGTCCTCAGGGATTATGGTAAATTGTCTTGCTGTTAAGGCTCCGAGTCATTACTTGATACTAGAAAAATATTCACCATTTATACTGATAAAACTTCTGGTGAAATGATCAGACTTGCCAGCAGTGTGGCTTCAGGGATGCTTGCTGTTTACCACTTTGCTTCAGTCAGAAAAATCTCAAACTTTGAATAAAGTCCATGAAATTCTGTCCAGACATTTAAAGCCCTCTGAGGATTCATTGTAATCGCGAATATGTTTATCTTACAAAATGGTCCAAATGAAAAAGACAGATTTTTGCCTTACTGAGGAACTGAACAAACACAAGATCATTTTCTAAACGAGAAAGTGTTGACTGAAATTTAACTTCACAACATCCTCTGCTTGCAGCTCCGTTAGCCTCCCGGAGTACCTAACCTGTGTGCACCTAATAATTCATTGCTTTGACAAACATTTGACAACATTTAGCAGGTTCTCTGTGGACACAATTGGAAATACAACAACCGTTTTAGAGCAGTAAATGTGTCAGGGTTGGGTAAAAGAACAACATGTCTCTTCCTCACTTCTCCACTTTATGGCAGAAGCAGAAACTCATCACAGTAGAAGTCTCCGAGTCCTCTGCAGGCCTCCTCAACTTGCATCGTTTTGATTTGCTGTCAGCACCGTGTGAAATACAGCGTCCTCCCTAATGGCTTTTTCATAATTTAAACAAGTCGGAGGAACACATCATTGCAATGTTCTCATCTCCTGTTTCATTTTTGTTGACACCGAATACCCCATTCACTGCTCTTAGTGGGAAATGTAGGCAGAATGAGACAAGACAGCAAAAAAACATAAACTACATTACAACAAAGAAAAAGTAGATATAATGGAAACGCATCTGGCTGTGGATTTTTTGTGTTAAACCCTCCACACGGTGCAGAGTTATAGGAAGCATCAAGCGTGACAGCAGAGAATCTATGTTGACATTTACTCTGTGGATGCGTACGGCTGAAACAACAAAGACACACACTTATCAGATAGAGTCAGCATCATGACTTGTTTTCTGATACCTGTCAGTGGATGGGATAAGAGCTTTCTCTACACTCAAACAGCTCAAGAGGGAGACGAAAAGGTTTTTGTAAGAGAGATCTTTTTTTTCCCCGCTATTTTCGGCATTAAATCAAAATCACACTTTTCATGTACTCACTTTTTATCTGCATGAGCCAACAAAGTCTTTAATGGTCAGAAAGCTCCATCAAATCTGTCATCATGTCACTCCTGCTCCAACGCTGACACCATTAATGGATTATCCGCAGCACGCTACTGTATCCTGTTTTTTGTTTAACAAGTGTCGGGAGTGACAACACGAGTTAGCCAAATGCAACATTTACAAGTCTGATCATTACGATAGCTATAATTAATATAATGAAGTGTAATTATAGTTATTAACAAACGGCAGAGTGGAGAAAAACATGTTTTTAATTCAAGTGAGTTAAAGAGAAACCTGCTAGCTCATTTATATTTATAAACTGAAAGGACAAAAAAAAAAAAACTCCACCGAGTTAAAATACTCCAAAAACATGGAAGATATGATTGATCCTGGATTGTTATCTTTCTGCACAAACGCCATGACTTTTTTTTTTTTTTTTTCCTCATCTAGAGTGGAAACGTTGGAGATAATGCGTCATTAATAATGTTGCCTGCAGAGTGCTTTTTGCAGCACGCTTGATAAATGAGACACGTTCCATTTAGTATTTGCACGATGAAGGGCATCAGGAGTACCGTGCAGAGCAGCACTTTGATCTGTGAGCTCTGATTGGGCTTTGTGTTGTTGACAGAGCACGTCTCCATTCGACAGATGGAGACCACTATTTAAAGGGCGCGGTGCATCTTTTTGCATCAACAATCTTTAGTATCCCACGGTACTAGACAGAAAAACACTCACTTCCCCTTTTTTACTGGCGAATCGATTTGATTTGTTCTCGAATAAGGATGAAATAAATCACCGCAGACTGAATTATTCATCGCGGCTGTGATTTATTTCGTCACACAGAAATATGAGGAGGCTTGCTTTTAATGTTGAGCAATTGTTGTTGACACTTTTAAAAGGTTATATTTCCGTTTAATGTTTATTCCGATTTTATTGCACTGAAATATGTTCATAAAATATTTCCACCCTATGGGAAAACCATCACAGTCGAAGTGTTCGGATGATGCTGAGTGGCTTCTTATTGTGTGCTAAATACTTCAGCCTTTAAATATTACAGAGAGAAATGAGCATTTACTACAGTGTTTGGTGAATGTTTCATGCGGTAACAACAATGGGATCTGGATCAATTCACCTACATATAAGATAAAGCAGCTCATGTTAGCGTTAACCTGGGGTCTCCTAGCGTTTCATCTGAGAGCTTCTTTTGACAAAATTCCACAAGTTGAAAAAGATTTCAAAATAAAGCTGAATAAGCTACTTCTCCTACACGTACGAAAAGTGGAAACCCTCAGTTTTAAAAGAGCAAGACTGTGTTAGTATTGAGCTGTACATCAGCAATAGTTTCCTTGAATAACTGTGGTCAGTAAGTCCTGGCGTCGTCAGACACACACACACACTTCCCCCACTCCCTGTAGAATATAGTGTCGGCTTTTTCTTGGCAAAGCAATCTTCTTTGTCCGTTATTAAAAACCTCTTGACGAGCTTGATAAGCTAAACGTCGGATACCTGTAGCTTGGGATCAAACGCTTGGACACCCCTCACTTGAACTTAACAGTGTCATTTGTGCCCATAGACAAGAAACATCCAAAGTTCAACACTATCCAAACCAGCACAGGTTCTTTAAAGACGAATCACTTCACACTCTGTTTTTAGACCATTGATCTATTTACTGGAGCTCTTGTGTGAGCGCCTGTTTGTATGTTTGTGTGACCTTCATGTTTTGACAAGCCCCCAAAATCCCCTTGAGAGCGCTCCTCCACCCGCAGGTGGAAGCCATGTGAAATTGCCAAACGCTCCTCACATCACCCATGGGTGGTGTTAAAAGCCTTGAGTACAGTATTCACTTCCCTTTTCCCTTTGGATTTTCCCATTTGCGAGCACCCTGTTAAAAAGGCCGGCGCGGTGTGTGCGGTGCAGAAGGAAGCAATCCATGATTCATGTGACATGCTCGGTGCCCTCGACATGCTTGGTGTTTCAAGATTTTGCTTATCAGAAAGAGGCAAGCAGGAGCGCCTCCCCTCAAACAGCGAGCTTTGCAGCACTTATCGAGGTGCTCGCTCGGCGTCAAAAGCGCTTCACGCCGCGCTGGAGAGGGAGACAAAATCTATATTTACTTCAAACTAAAACGACACGCTGACGGAGAGTTTTGATATGATTTTTTTTTTGTACCTTCAAACTTTAGCAAAGACAGTTTTTGTGTTGTCATCTATGGCGGGGGAATCAACCAAAAAAAAAAAAAAAAAAGGCCAAAAAGTGACTGTGGTGTAAAATGATCTCTGCGTGGATTGTCAGAAGCAGTGTCATGCCTCAGCTCTGTATTTACACCCCGTGGAATAGGCTTCATCTGCCTCCCTCATAACATGACAGTTTCTCTCCTCCACTTTCCCCTCTTTCTTTCAATGCAACCTCTTTTTTTTTTCCCTCTCATCCTCTTCCTCTCTCTCCGTCTCCAGTCCAGCCGCACATCACCCAGCTGAAGAACGTGACCGCCGTGGAGGGCAGCGCCGCCATGATCTCCTGCGTGGCTGACGGCGAGCCTCTGCCCGACATCTCCTGGAGGAGAGCCAGCGACGGACAGACCTTCGTGGATGGAGACAAGGTAGAAACTGGCAGAAAAGTCCATCTGGCTGTGTGAGCGGGTGGATGTGTAAGTGTGTGTGTGTGTGTGTGTGTGTGCATATTTGTACAGCAGTGGCTTGAGCTGGAAGTTTGCGGACATTACTTACAAAACATGAGCAGAGCACGACAAGGGAAAACATGCAAAGCAAACACATGCAATGTCCTGAAATGACATTTTCATTTGAATAAAGAGACCCGGAAAAAGTCTAAAAATGTAATAACAAACTCGTCAAGTGTGACATCACCGTGAAATTACTGTCAAACTTCCTGGATGTGCTGTTCTGAAAGGCTTTTTTTTTAAAAAGCCACACCTCAAAGCTCTTTGTCAAAAGATGACTTGTACCCACTTTTGGATTTTTGGATCAACAAAACAAATGAATGCAAAGGATAGGTGAAAAAACACCAACTTTTAAACATGGTCCAATGATGTCAAAAGCCCAACCACACAAGATCGTTTTTAACTCCAATACTTGGAGTTTACAGATGACATGGAATCAGTGTTTGTTTTTGTCAACACATGGATCGTTTTCTCATTCCCGGGTTGTTCACCCCTGTCCCCACATGTTTCTGCTCTGCCTCGCCTCCTCCTCTTCGACTTCCTCTTTTTTTCTTAAGAGTTGAACACAAATGTTTCAGGAGTTTTCATGCACTTTGGGGTGTTTTTAGGTTTCATTGAAGCCTGCTCCCTTTTGGACTTCCTCGTCCACAATGAGCCCGTTTCCCTGCGTTTGCTCTGAACTCAGTACAGATTCAATGTGTGGCCACCTGTGTTGCTAAAATGAATATTTTAAACTTGTTGGCATCAGAAGCTCATTTGGCTGGTTGTTTTCTTCCCTGCAAGGGAGTGGAGTCACTTTGAGATGAGGGAAACATTTGAAATAACAACCTCCACTGTCTCTTAAACGTTACGTTATGGGCCTTTGGGGCTTTACTAGAGAGACATTGTGTGATGGAGGGAGTGGGCATCATATCTGAAGTGGAACAAGGGCCAGTGTGTCAAGGACTGTTTACGATGTTGAATTGAACCATGTTCAACCATGTGACCATGTTTGTCTGCACAGCAGAGGAAGAGGAGATTTTTCAATCTAAGTCCAATCAAAAGAAGAAAAGAAAAGATGTGAAGTTATTTAGTAAGTGTGCTCTCTTTAGCGGCATTAGCAAAAAATGACCTTAGAGATAAAACAGCAGACATATGTAAAGACAAATTTGGACAAGTTGTCAGTGAGTTATTTTAATAAAAAAAACTTTTAATGATGATAATTAAAGACGTTCTTATTATACAGTCGAGAATGAAATCAGTGAATTGGAGACTGAAAGTTCTCACAATCAATAGAACCATTGCAGAACCAACTCCTTACGTTATGGTCGTCATAGAAACCATCAAATACTCAATACTTGTTTTGACTTATGTCACTGGCAGTGCTTCTTGGAGATTGTACTTAAGGAACTACCCGTCATTATCAGACGATTACTTGTGCACTTTATGTCCTTGTCCAAATAAAAGGAGGCGTAATCTTTGCCATCTGCCAAACATGATGTGCTGTAAAAGGAGATATTAATTGCAGGCAGTCAAAGGCAGATTCTGATGTTATTTACATTTATGATTCGATGAATGGATGTTTTTTTCTTCTATTAGTGACGTGAGAGGCCTCAAACAGCACATGCACACTCACCTCGCTCCCTGTTTGTTTACAGGCGGTGTAACTTTAATTAAAAGTTGATCTTGAAGTTTTCGGGTGAAACGTTGACGCTTTCATCAACGCTTTGACTCTGCAACGCTTGATGTGATCCAGCGTTATGATTTGCAAACATACTCCGCTCTGTCTCAGCATTCATTATTCACTTTGTCCACAAAAACAGCCTCACAAATCAGAAACCGACTGAGCGGCAGACGCGTTTTCTTTGAAAAGTAATTAGTCTAGAAGGAGCTGCCATCAATGTCAAAATCACAAGAACAACTCTATCATAGCTTTCCTGGTGAAAGGGGGCTTCACACAGAAGCTGTTAGAAGAAAAAAAACAAAGATGGCAGCCGCTCATATGCTCTGGAAAAAAGGTCACCGTCGAGATAAATGAATGTGTGCATTGGCTCGAATCGCTCGGGTTGATAAATCACAGCCGAAAATGAGAGTAAGTGCTTCTCCTCCCGCAGCAAATGCAATTATGGAAATGCATCGTGCAAACCAACACACCTAAACATACGCAAAGACAAACACGACTCGCGCAGCGCCAGGAATGATGGATGGCCACAGTCATTTGGGTTTAAGGGAGGATGTTCCTCTCTCAATTTGCTCCCCAATCTGCATATCCACTCCTCTCTCTCTCTCTCTCTCTCTCTCTCTCTCTCTCTCTCTCTCTCTCTCTCTCTCGCTCTCGCTCTCGCTCTCGCTCTCTGGTTGGAAGGCTTGAAAGGGATTCGTTCTACTCACCGTGTAATGCGGCTTCCAGTCTTCTCATTCTTTACTCACTAACACCTTGACCCCTCTGTAAGAGAACGTAATGGGATGCAGTTCCTGGAATTTAATTATGAACTGAGGCAGGGTTTAGTTTCTCTCCTCCGGTATTGTTTTGCCAAGAGCGAGGTTAGCACCGTAGCATTTGTGCTATTCATGCAGAGCTGAGGATATTAGAAGCCTGTTCTTTTTTTTACAGATAACTGTTAGAAAGATTGACTTAATGTGATTCAATAAACTTTAAACAAGTCAAATATTAGGTTTCTGTATGCTAATGGTAACATACTTGAATGTGCTTTGAGAAAACAAAACGCCACGCCGTCTTAAGAAATGTTCTAATCAGCAATGTGTGCAAAACTTCTAAATGTTGTGATGTCATAAAACCTTTTTTTTTCTGAGCCACATTTTCAGACGCTTGTCAACCTTTTTCTTTTCGATATCTGCTCACAGAAGCAGCCGTCTGTCTGCACAAACGGATGATGGTGTTGTTTGATTGCTGTTGCTTCCTGTGTTAAACCCCCTTGTTTGGCCTGTGTTTCCTGGAAGCAGAAGGCAGTTATTAAATGTCATTTTGTTGTTGTCTGGGGGATGACAGTGGTACAGTAATTATTAAAGTGGTGCAAATATGAACCCCACATATTCCGCCTCTGCGACAAAACTGTTGGACTGCAGTTTGCTTCTGGCTGACATTTACAGCTGACATTTTTAAGATCTGAAAATTCAGCAGCATTTTAACTGAAATAACACTGAGAACGTCTCCGTAATCCCCTTTAAGAGATTCTGTTTAAGATTCTGTTTCATGATGTCGATGGAAACACACATGTATTTTAGTTTTGAGGTGGTATTGATCAGATATGGATGGGATTTCATATTTTCTGCGTCTCCCTTCATCTCCTGCAGCGCCTCGATTCCATCAACCTGCGCGTCTCTTTGCCATGTTGTCTCCTTGATCTCGCTGCTGTCATGTTGGGTTTCTGCTCACGTGTTTACAGTGTGTGTGAGGGAGGATGCAGCTGAAGAGACGTGCACTGGTTTTGTGTTCATGTCTGGCCGCTTGCCTCGTCGTCGGACTGAGCTGCATATCAAACAGGCTGTGCTTTACGGCCCGAGTTGGTCTCTCGATGGGCCCTGTCAGTTGGGAAAAAAGGGGGGGTGGGGGGTGTTAGCGAGTAATTTCCTGACTCAGGATCTCCCTTCTGGAAGATTTCCTCCTTTTCTTCTCCTCTTCTACCACCTCGCATCCACCCATTCCTCGACATTCCCATTCAACGCACGCCCTCCCGATCCCATTGACCGCAGCCCGCAGCAGCTGCACAAAGGCAGCAGAAAGAGCCTTTAAAACGCCGCCTCACCTCATTGGTTGACGCTGTTGCAACCGATAAGAGCAGAGATAAGCAATTCTAAACAGCATAATGTTTAAGCACTCTACAAGTGACAATATAAAGAGAGCGTGATTCAGAAGAGGGCTCCTCACGACCGAGGCTTATGAGGCTCAGACTCGTAATGAGTGTAAGCAGGAGGAGGCGACAGGAGGGCATTACAGGGGGATCTATGAAGAAGAGGTGCAGAATATTTACACATAACCACTGATATTTAAATATACAAAGAAGATTGACAAAGCTATTCATCCTAAATGATCTAAAGATTTACATATTTATGGATCTGTCACATATCCACAATGTTTACAGAGAGCATACAGGGACATCTGTTCCATCACAGATGCTTAAAATCACATCGACCACGCTTCAAGTCATCAGTCATGAGGATCACAGATTTGCCAATGCCAGCCCCTTTTTCACAGCCTCTGAGTGTGTGGTCGAGCAGTCATGACAATTACTGAGCGAATGACAAACAACAAACCCCTCCAAGAGCATTGTGGGGGTTCCTGAGTTCAACAGCTTCACTCTCTCTGCACTTATGTGTAATCCCTTTTATTAAGAACAAACTCAAACCCAATAATTTGAGCGTTATTCCACATCAACTGTGAGCCCTTGAGCTAAATAAAGTCTGGGTTTTTTTTCCGCTCTATGAAAGCCGTTTGTCTAAGTTGATTTCATTTCCTAATTAGCAGGCAGCAATAAAGAGAAAAGTTAGTTCAATGACTAAAGAGGTCCACAATCCTTTTTATTTTGACCATAAAAAGCTTCTGCAGCGCCCACTCTTTTCAAACATCCTGATAGTGTTCATAAAACATATCCATGTCAGCACCTAATAGGATCTTTTCACGGTGTGCACGAGTGTCTCTGATTATACAAGCCGCTCCATTTTCATGCTATTAGCAGTGATAGCGCTCTCATGATATGCTGCTGCTACATTTGATAGTCACGTATTTCTGTTTCCGGAGGCAGGGGTAGATAGATAGCTGTGTAATGCATGCCATGTGCTGTATGATGGGTACTTGTGTTGAAAAGACCTCTCCGACTCTATGAATAATAAGATGAACTCAAATCAATCTGTGTTTCCCACTCATGGTGCTGGTTAGCCTGCGGAGCGAGTCAACTTCTCTACCACACATTCCTCTAAATATGAACATGGATGCTTATCATGTGTCTTTAGGTTCTTTTTTTGTCCTGGACTGAATCTTTGTTTTTCTTCCATTGTCTGACGATAAGTCGGTCTTTATGCACTTGTTTTGTTCATGTTCATGTTTTCATGTAGAGATAGCTTTGGTTTCATTTTCAATTGTCTCCATGAAACACAACTTCAGCAGCGTGTGCCGTTCTTCCATCTGAAACAGGATAGAACCAATCACAAGACAGTAGGCGGGATGTTTGGAAGAACTTGATTGGATCGCATTTTAGTTGGTTGAAAAATTAAGAACAATCAAATATATTTGGTAGAAGTTAAACCTGGATAAAGTATTTTAATTCCATCAGATGTCAGACGCTTCTTGACCTTTCTGTAAAAACTAGATACAGTTTTAAATTCCACTACTTAAAACATAAAAAAAAAACACACACACACATGAAACACCCTCCTCTTAGTTGAAATATCACTCGTGTTTAGCAAATAATCATGAATCTATTTTATATTGAAAAAGGTTGAAGAACAGTCTTAGCTAATGTGTTTGGCCTTCACAACTTCTTCTGATCACAAAAACCCGTTCACAGTCTCCTGGCACTCAAACACGTCAGGAGCAGAACTTTATCTGGGTCACTCAGGTTATCTTTAAGGCTGCCGTCTGTGAATGTGTCTGCAACAAAGATGCTCCTTGGGTGTGTCTTTTCTCATTACGAGTGAACGTCGATTACTGGAATGATAGCCTCGTCTGCTGTAATTGACCCATTGCTTCAAATCGAAACCATCTGTCTTCATAGAGATGTAATGACCTTGTAATAAATCGACAGTTTATTGCGTTAACCCTGACTCCTGTTTGACAAGTGACGGTGGTCTGGTGGGGGATCAAAATGGATCGAGTGGCCGTCGTTACAAAGTTGGCCGAGAAACTTTCTCGACCTTTTCCCTGGAAAGTCTTTGTTTTGCAACCTTTATGTTTGTCCTCTAAACGTTTCTTCTGTTTTACATAATCACAAGCATCACCATCTATAATCTGTCTCCCCCAGGTCTGCGTGCTGTCCTGCATTCAGTGATTGTGTTTGGCTGGTGTTTGCTCATAATTTCACACAACAAACCTCTCATTAAGGGCAGGTACTGTGAGAAAATTATAGGGATGTAAATGCCAATTCTGTATCACCTGGAAGTTTCCATAAACAAACATCTGAAAAAGAATTTCTCTGGCCCGATTCAGAGAAATATGGATCTGTTTGTGGGATTTAGTGTCAGATCTTACAAAGAGGTTTTGCTGTGTCTGCAGAGCCAGGACGGGCGTTTCGAAGTCCGCGGTCGCCATGGAAAGTCGGTGCTGACCATCAGCGGCGTGCGGCTCGCAGACCTGGGTCGCTTTGACTGCGAGGCGCTGAGCAGGATCGGAGGTCATCAGAAGAGCATGTTCCTGGACATCGAGTGTGAGTGGTGTTTCCCGGCTCGTAAAGGTCCCGTCACACTCACGCAGCTGTTTCCATTTACCTGTTAATTAGGCCGCACACGCCGTCTCCAGGGGGCCAATCAGAGGAGTTTAATGGAAACACCTGTGTGGCTCTGCTACTGATGACTCAATAACATGCTGTACATTCATAATACACCACTTAATATATGGTAACACTGATCATTAAACAGAAGCTGACCTTCAGCTTAGCTCCTAGCGGAGTCTCTCTCCTGACCCTTCAGCATGAGATTATTACGATTTATTAACTGATTAGCATCTTATGAGCTCTTACATTTGAAAGAGTTGTCGACTACAGTCATGACATAAACAGATTGACCCATTATGATTTTGAATCCGTCAATATTAGAACTGTGTAAGTAAGCCAATGCCACACATTTGTCATTTTTGATGTGTCTGTCGTGTTGCGGGAGAAGGAAAACGATAAGTTGTGCAGATTTATCAGCGGCTGAAATGAAGACATCACATACTGAGAACTGTTCAACTGAAATAACCCCACCATCCCCTCCTCTCCCCTCCCTGCTCCTCTGTCTATTAGTGCCATCGGATCCGTAATGTGAAACACTTTTAGGCCGTCAAATCAGCCACTTTTCAGGAAGCACGTGATCGCCTGAAGTCTTCTTCGAGTTCAAAAGTTCAACCGTGCTCTTATAATTCTTTCCACACCGGCAGCTTTTCTTCCTCAAGATCATTACATTATAATAAACATTTCTCCTCACACAGCTTTAAGAAGGGTTAATTAGTGAGCGGATATCATGCATGGCCTTGGGTTTCAGCTCCCCTACTTCCTGACGAGTGTGCCCATCCCTCAGCGCTGCTTGTTTGGGATTATTTGGAGCGGGCGATCCCCTGCCTAATGAGCTCTGAAGCAAAGACCTCCATTTTGGCCCTGAAATGATTAGGTTCATTATGAGAGCGTCTGAATGAGACCGATGGAAAGACAATTTTCGTGTTAACAGAAGCATTTCCACCTTGAACAACAAACAAAGAGGGTAGAAAAACAAATCCATTCCCAGAGACAGTGAGGAGGGGAAACACGGATCGTGTATCTCTGTCATGTGGAAACCAATTTTCTCCTCCTGAGACTGAGGTGACTTTTTAGGTTCATGGATTTCCTTCAAAACCTGTTTTGCATACGTCTTGAAAAGTTGACATTTCTGGGGGAAGTTTAATGGCATCCTCCATGTCAAGAAAACAAATCACACATGCAGTCAGCCACTTTAAAACCAGGAGGCAAAGTTGCTGTCATTTCACTGTAAACTTGTTTTGCTGACAAGTTGCTGTGAGTCTCGACTCCCACTCTGCAGAGACACACACGGGCAGAGTGCGAGTGTGCCACCGAGCTAATGAACTCATTTACTAAGTCACTGCAGGCTGCGAGGGGATAACGCGTCCTCAGCTGTGACAGAGCGCCAGGCATCAATCTCTTTAATGGAATCCTGCAAGCGAGCATAAAACAACCATAATGCGTCTCTCCGGCTGAGCTGGGCTGACTGGGCCAAAAGAAATCCACACGCCGCCGTCCGCTGTGGCTCTTCGTTATTTTCCGGGGCAAATGCTGTTTACATCATTTGTTTTATTGCCCAGGGAGATGATCATAACAAAGGTCTCTTTTTCCCTCACCAGCATGACGTCAATCAATTGAGTTTAACGCTGCACTTAATAACACGCTTTCTCTGCTACCTTTGAGGATTTTTTCACGTTAAGCCTCAGCAAGTCTTTTTCATGTCTTTGATCATCCAGTGCCGCCTCACCTCTGAATCTTGGCTGACACAATTTCCAAACATGCCAGCAACGACTTTTAAAGCGGTTTCGCTTTTGTTTGAGCGCAAGAGCTGATTCACAGAGTAAATGAAGCCGGTGTCAGATTCATATTTGATGTTACAGATATACCAAAGTTCCTGACCAACCACACCATCTTCTACTCGTGGGAGGGCAACCCGGTGAACATCAGCTGTGACGTCATGTCCAACCCTCCCGCCACCATGCTGTGGAGGAGAGAACGCTTCACCATCTCTGCAGAGGGGACAGCCAACACGCGGGTCCACAGCGCAGAGGGCAAGTCTGTGCTGGAGGTGGGTAGAAGGCCTTTAGTCTGACAGGAACGTCACTCTTCTGGTTGGAGAGATAGAAGACTCATGTGTTTATTTTTTCTGTTCCTCTTGGCTTTTCTCTCCTGGTTGCAGGTCACTCCGATGTCCGACAGGGACTTTGGCCGCTACAACTGCACAGCCAGGAACAACATCGGAGTCCGATACCAGGAGTTTATTCTGGCACAAGCAGGTGAGTGAACAGATCTGTGTCGCCTTTACCTGAACTAATAAGATTGGTGACTTAGTATGAAGTCCCAAATGTGATGAGTCAGGGAACTGGCACCTTTTTCCAAATCGCTGCTCTCACAGTAACTCCAACCGTTCAACTTCTGTGTAACCCTCTACCTCCCTACTAACGCTAACAGCCTCATTTGCAATTCTCCCGAAAATAGATTCCTCTACAGCGCCAAGGCCCCTACTGAGCCTCGCCTAATCTCAAATAGTGCCAGCTGATTTACCATACCTCTCGCTATTTACTGAAGTACCCCCTAATTTACGGGGAGCTCAGGCTAATACACAATAGTGCAGTCCAATTATCTTTAGTGCAGATTGAATTGCTCTGGCTGAGGAGAAAAGTAGAGAGAAAAAGCTGACCTAATATGTAGTCTTGGAGGAAACAATGCGTTTGGGAAGTTGTTTTGACTCGAAGGATTCTACACAGAGACACACACTAAAGCAGTTGTTGAGGTTCGGGTCAGTAATGGAGTCTCAAGAGATGTGATCTCCACAGGAAGCCGCTCGGACACTGTCTTCAAAGTTCAAGACTGCGTGTGTAAAAACAGCAGAAATGATGATTTCAACCTTCAGAACAACATCCGGACACATCTGTTTTTTTTTGTTTTTTTTTACTGAAATCCAAGGATAGCTTTATGTTTCAGCTCAGGGAGGTTCAGGGATGTTAAATGTGTGAAATGATGATGTGCTGTTACAAAACTTATCATGACAATTCAGTTCTTCCCTTCTCTTTAGTTCCTCCTCTCTCTTCTTGTAAATCATGCTAAACATATGGCTGTTGTCATAGAAAGAAAAGAAGTCTTTTGTTGGCACAGAGGGTTTAAAGGATTTTTGGATGATACTGACACGCCATGTAATCAACAATGTGTGGCCACAACACGTAACTGCAACTTTCTACGCTGTAAACGTCCCTGATAAAAACTTTGTAAAGCAGATGCAGGTTAGCCAGGGATCGATGCATCCACTTTCAATAATGAGGGGCAATAAATCAATGGTGTGTGTAATACGTGAAATGAACTCAGCCTCGTGTTACCGGGTTCATTTCTCTCTTAGCGTCAACTTGAAGGAAGGAGCTGTCTATTGTTGACGTTGGCCTTGATTTTTTTTTTCCAACAGTCACTCAGGAGCAGTCCAGCTTTCATTTGTAAAAGTTGTGGGATTTTTAGATTAACGACAATAAAGTGGTTCCCTTGCACTCCGTGTTTGATATATTTTATTTTGTCCTACCAGATGTACCATCAAATCCATACTCAGTTCGTCTCTCAGCGGTCTCCCAGCGCTTAGCCACTGTGACCTTCATGAAGCCTGATTCGCACGGCGGCGTGCCCATCAGCTACTACCTGGTCCAGTACAAGGAGGTGGCCTCACAGGACTGGAGGGCCGTCAAGTCACACAGCGTACAGAGTGAGTGGTCTTTGCTAATATTTCATATGATGTACTCCTTGAATTTACAACAAGTGACACAGAAGAGCTACACACTGTTTGTTTCAGGGAATGAAGACTGATGTTTGATATTGGCCTCTGGGAGCAATGTAGGAGGCCTTTGGAGGTTTTATTGTCTCTGAATCTGCAACAAAGTTATCAAAGGAAAAAAAATCTCAGTTCAAATCCGACCTGTGGCTCCTGTCCTGCATGTCCGTCCTCACTCTCTGTCTTCTGTATTTCTGACTGTATCCACTGATCTACCTCGAAATAAAAGCCCCAAAATAAACCTTTAAAAACAAGAAAGAAGGAGGGATACGCAGTAAAACAGAAAAGGAGAAAACATCTGGACCAGTACTTCAAAAATAAATCTGGCTGTTTGGTTAATTACGACCCTTTCCCAAGATTCAAACAAATTATTAAAATTGTGAAACAGACTCATTACAAGCAGCTAAGTGCTCTCATCTAATCATAGAATCCACTTCAGACCTCCTCAGCAGAAGATCCTCACCAAATAAACCCTTCAACATAATGAGAAGCCTGGACTCGCTCCGTTCCAATGCTTTCGCCCAAATTGAAATGTCTGCTTATGGCCTGGAAAGTAAACCGGCACGGCTGTGAATAGCAAAAGTTGTTTTCAATTCCAAGACTAAAGAACAGCAAAAGCACCTATTACCATTTAAGTATTTAATTTGTACAGACTGACAAAAACAACTGCTTTCACTCAAGCTCATTGTGCTGCAGAGTGTGTGCTGCCTCTCTGCAGAGCGAAGGTTATGTAAATGGCGGGAGTAAGTAAAGGACAGAAATAGGATCTGTAATGTGCTCTGATAACGAACCTTCCTCTTTACTTTCATAGATGATGCGTTTTACAATGAGAAGCATCAGATTGTACACTGCCTTTAGTATCGCCATGCACGATGTTCTGAAAAGATTTCTTCTACCCCCTCTTTGAATACTATCAGCTTTCTGTGGGTTATTCTCCAGTCAAGAAACTTTCAAAGAGCATAAAGTTGTCTGTGTGCTACAACATGAGTATTTAGGGAGCAGTGAGAGGTGAGAGCAATGTCCACCGTGGTTGACTTTTAAAAGTGTTTCAAACATGTAAACTGGTCCTAATTATGTCAGAGATTTCAGCGACTGGACCTGCAGGTCTGAGAGGAGGGAGAGGGGCCTGTAATATATGGACACAGAATCAGGCTACAAGGGGAACTCGAGGTGACAATAAAGAAAATGTCTTTGTTGTCATCTGCCCAACCTGCGAGTTTTTCCATTTAAACATACTTAACCTTTAGTCTTAAAGAGATATTTGAACTATCCAGTATACTGACCTTTAAATAAATGCAACCTCTTTTCTCTTCTGAGGAGATTCTAAACAAAATCCTATTCAGCCTCAAGAGCCATGATGTGAGGACGTATGGTCTGCCTCGCAGTCCTTCCACTTCACTTGAACTCGAAAGGAATCAGTCAAAGTCATCCACAGCACGCTGGGAAAACCATTCCTCTGTAGACCTAACATGTGCCAGAGGATAATTATCACGTGGAACCTGAAAAGGTCCTCAGAAATAAGTCCAAAAGATGTAGCAAGTTCTTCAATTAAGTGTTTTAACCACAAGCACAATGTCAACTTTTTAATTGCCATCAGGAGAAATAAAGTCACAGCATGAAATGAAAGATCAGCATTTCTTACCAACACAAGTCTAAAAAAACTGAATAAGTGTGAGAACTGTTTAAATGTGAAACGTAGCGGTTCACAGGAAACAGGTTAATGATAGAGCTGGGGATCTTGCGACGTGCTACACGATGAAGTACTGCAATCAGACCTGTGAATGAGTTCTGAATGATCTGTCACTCATCAGGATGGTGTGGTAGACGTTTTAATAAATTTGGCTTTTTAGAGAAACGCTGCTTCTAATTCCTGCAATATTTCAGAGTCATCCACTGGAAACCCTCCCTTTGTGGTCTCCTACTTTCATCATCTACATAACCTCTGCTCCTGTCTCCCTCTGCAGCGACGGTGGTGCTGACAGGACTCGAGCCCAACACGACGTACGAGGTCCGAGTGGCAGCTGTCAACGGGAAGGGTCAGGGAGAGTTCAGCCACATGGAGTCCTTCCAGACGTTACCCATCCGTAAGTCCCCGAGTCGCCTTCAAAGCTCCAGTGAGGAGTTTTGAGCTGGTTAGAAAAATGTACGGAAATACACTCTGATGCCTCTGAATGAGTTACAACACAAGTGTACAGGATGAAAGCTAACCTAAAAGGGATTTTTAGATTTATTTTGAAAGCCACTTACATATGCTTCGAGTCATAATCCCTTTAACTCATCACTGCATTTTCGTTGCTTCAATTCAACTGGTTAAACTGGTGATTGTTGCTGCTTTTATGGATTACACATACGCTGGGGTAAGCATCAAGTGCAAACCTTGATGTATGAAGATGGCAAGTCTTTGAAAATGGGCCAGTGAGGGCGGATAAAACAGCTATCAAAGAGTATTTGCGTTGATAGAAGCAAACATTTTCAGAACCTATTGGAGGCTCCTCTCTGAAATAAGACCGATTTGCCATCTCGCAGAGCTCGTGCGTGCTTATGTTTGACTGTTATGGCCTCCTCATATTTCACTGATATGAATCCAGATTATTAGAGCTCGGAATAGATCCTGTCAAATTTGTGTCCTGAGGTAAAAGTGCAGCGTTAAAAGTTATATACTGCAGGGCTTTTATGATAAGCATTTTATTTATTCTGGCAGTCTGGCTCAGCGGCATCGCAGTAAATCCAGGTGAGGCTATCGCGAAAAATACTTTTATATGCTCCTCCTGAGGATGAATGCTTTCTAGAAGTCCTAATTAGCAAAAATACACAGAATAATAAGAACCTGCAGTCAACATTAGTTACAGCTGGGCAGTGGGAGCCACCTCGGAATATGAATTTAATTCAGCTTTAAAGCTCTCTCTCCTTGTTCTACGTCCTTATCTCATATCTCACAATGGCACCTGCTGCCCTCCTTTGGAACAAACAAAACACACACACTCACACAGACAGACAAAGGATATATTGTTTTGCATCTCTGCTGAAACCTCCTCTTCGTATCTCCCTCAGGAGAGCCAAGTCCGCCGGCGGTCCACGGGCAGAGAGGGATGGGGAAGGCGTATAGACTGGGGTTGGTCAAGCAGGACGACGGAGGGATGCCCATCGTGGAATACATCGTCAAGTACAAGACTGTGAGTAACACTGAGGCTGCTGTTCTCGGATTACACTGTCATCTCGTCTGGATTATTGAATCTGAGTCATGAAACGGCAGGAAATATAAGAACATTCAAGGATGATAATAATTAGTTTGACAACCTTTGACAGTCCATGTTCACATCATTTTTCCCCTGAAACTCTTTGAAGTTGCATATTTGAACCTAAAAGTCTGAAGCGGACACAGTCTGAAGTCAGTTACCTGGGAGCTTCAGTTTGAGGAGCAAAAGACAGAAATGGATTCACAGGGTAGTGTTTCTGTTTTTTGAAGGTGAGACACTGTAGAGAGGATCAAAAACTCTCAGGGCGTTATCGCTGTTTTAGAATCAGCAAAGGGTAAGTAACATGTGTTCAAGGTCTGCACAAAAAGTATGTACATGGACGAAAATAAGATACTGATGAATTATATATTCTAAGTGAAGTGTGACTATTACTGGGCCAGATGTTGTTTAGCATACAGTAGCTCATAGCTCTCTCCCATCAGTGTGTGAATGTGTGATAAAGAGAGCGTTTTGAATTGTGTAAAGGATAGAAAAGCTCTTTATACACACATCCTGTTGTTGTCTTCTTATCCACTTCACCCCTTGAAGGATTCTTTTTCTTTTTCCCAAAAACATCAGACCTCTGACCCAAATTTCTCCCGCTCTGTAACTTATTAAAACGAGGACTGCACAATTGTGGGAGGGTGTTTATTTTTTTCATTCTGTGCATGTAATGTATACATGCACAGAATGAGTGTGTGTGTGTGTGTGTGTGTGTGTGTGTGTGTGTGTGTGTGTGTGTGTGTGTGTGTGTGTGTGTGCGCGCGCGTGCGTGTGCGTGTGTGTGTGTGTGCGCATGTATTTATGTCTCCCATAAAAGACACCAAAATAGCTCGGAACCACACATTGTGGTTGTCACAATAGCGACACAGGAAGTGGCACCTCCTCGTGGTCGAGTGTGCACGACTCACCAGCCTGATAGGTTCCCACCCGCCGAGCTGAGTGGCTGCGTTGGTGGCAAAATGAATAATGTTCTGCTTGAAAATGTCTATTTTTCTCTCCTTATGTCACCGACAATTCAGGATTTAAATGAGAGAACACACAAAGCGCTCAGAACGCAGTCATCCATTGAAGTAGTTGATTTTGTGTGAGTGTGTGTAAAATTAAAAAAAAGCAGCTTAAACTCACAAGATAAGGCGAGCGGCTGAGATGAGGCCAGGAAGCAGAATAGATGGCACTCTTACAAAGACTCTCGACGGGGCTAAGTGGATTTGGGTTGGTCCAAATCTCCTTTCTGCCCAGTGCTAGTGTGTCCAAGCAGGCGTTTGTGTGCCTCACTAAGAGAGGGACAGCGATTTAAAATAATGCTGCTGCAGATGAAGACGCACGCCGTGGAAAGGAGAGTCCAAGAGTCTCAGCAAAGAACTCTGGATGTGTGCCGGGAAGCAAAGGAGGATGCTTCACAGCCTGCTGATCTTCTGACCTCAGCAGACACAGAAGCTCTTCCAAAAAAGTTGGCATGACTTTGCCTGTTTGGTTTTTAAAGCCCGGTTTGAAGCCTTCATTTTTTGGCCTTTGCCATTTTGGCCGTATTTGGGCCGCCGGTTGGATAGACTCTGTGGTGCTTCTGTCCTAGTTGCCAGGTTGTAATAGTTGCAACTTTTCAACCATCCCTAAAGCATAGCTTGATTTATTGTCTCATTTACACCAATAAGCTTCATAATCAACAACATGAAAAGCCAGTGGGGATCATATTTATCTCTATGAAGAGATATTTGCACTGTTGCAGAGACGGGATATTCTCTGTTATGCTGTTCTCAGGGAAACATTTAGTGTGGTTATGTGGAAAGAAAAAGTAGTCAAATGCCTCATCTGAAGTACAAAAACCAGCTGATCAACCAGCAGATGATCAGTCCACCAGCATTTCACCGACACATCTGTATCAACATTATTCAGTCATTTTTGCAACAAGGGGAGTCGCCCCTGCTTGCCATTTAAAGTTGAAGGCACCTTGGTTTTCTTCTGAAACATGAGCCTAAACAACATATTATATTCAGGCTGTGATCTGAAATGAAGGACTGAAGAGTGTACTCCATTGGGACAGACATAGACTAGAAGATGCACACACACAAACACACAGTCAGACAAATGTTACTTACGTCTGTGATCTGCATGTTGACTACTCGAGCGTAGTCTTTGGTCTAAAATTGGTAAGGACTGAAATAAAGATCGGAACACGTTCTCCGATTCGTTTGGCGTCCTCTCAGCGCAGAGCTGGCAGCCTGACTCTTCAGTTTCCCTCCTTTTGTTTTCAGTCATCTCAAGGGGACGAGGGAGAGAAAGTTGTGAAAAGAGAGGGATGATGTAAGGAAGGGGAAAAAAAAGAAAAAGAGGCCACAAAGGAACAGAAAGGTATCAGAGAACTTGTGTGAACTTGAGTAGAAACAGAGGATTACCCTTTCTTTTATACAAGTGCAGCTGCGTGGGCGTTTCACAACTGCAACTCCAATTCTGATTGCGGTAACCCTCCGAATCCCCAGATTAAACACACAAAGCTGTTGTTTATCACGAAACACAACAAAACCTCTGCTCTGCTTTGATGCTCGCAGACGGAAATGAAATGTAGCGCATCGTTTAAAGGTATTTAATCAAGTGTATGAGGCCTGTTTTTTACTTTCCTCTCTCCTGCCTTCCTTTGTTTCTGTCCTCTCAGGATAAAGAGGAGCAGTGGATGACCAAGTTGGTACCAGGAGCGAATGATTTTGCGATGCTGCAGCCGCTGCAGTGGAACACCAGATACGAAGTGGAAATCACTGCACGCAACGTCAAGGGCTTGTCGGAGCCGACCTTCTATCAGTTCTTCATGCCGCAGAAACCCGACATTACAGGTAAAGGCATGACAAAAGGAACCTCCTTTTAGGCACACGTGATACTTCTCAATGGTTTTGAATGCCTTTTGAAAGCCTACAGAGAATACTCTCTGAACGTGTTGTGTTTAGCTCGCCGATAGAATTGACGATAACAAACGCAAGAGAGCGAGATGTACGGGTGGAGATAGAGCGAGCCTCGGAGCGCTGCAGCAGGCCTCACAGCTGAGCTGCTGCTGTGGCTGGAGGAATTGTGCTTCTCCCGCAGCACATTTCTCTCTTTGTGATTGTTGGACAGCATTTCATTCTAAGAGCTGAAGTGAGGCACGTGCCGATCTGGAAGCGTTTCGGATATGAATCACTGAAAAGATTCTTTGGACACACGGGGATGTCTGCAGGAAATAGGAAGACACTAACAACTGCGGCAAAACACAAACAGAATTATGGCAGCACAGGCCAAGCTTTCTTAACCAGATCAAGCTCCCCATTTCCCATAATGCAACTCAATAAAGTCTCCCACTATCAGGGCTTCTATTTCAAAACTTCCCCAGAAGCCACAGGGATGTAATCAAGTTTCATAAGGATGAATTGGCACTCACATCCTGTCCTTAATTTCTACTCAACCTTATTGAAACGTGTAAAGCCTCTGTGCCGTATTTACAAAGCCTCCGAAGTATTAAGAGTTTCTCCGAGTGACCAAATTCTAATACAATTCTTTTCATCAGGACATTTTCCTAAGAATTTCCCCTCAAAGTTCAGACTAAATCCTTGAAAAGATGAAAGTTATTTACACAGAGTGTCGTCGCCCTTTAAAGAGCTCGTGAGGTGTAAAACAGTGAGGAGGACTTCTAACAGCAGGAGGACTTCTCAAGCTGAGGAGAAAACAGAAACCTGTTCTCCAAACACGACATGAAGAATATGTTCGACTCATATTATCACACAGATAATCATTTCAAAGTTCATAATTACACACAATGTCCGACTAGAATCTATGTTTAACTTTCTATATGTTTGTATTAACCAATCAAAGGTTCTGAAAAATGTTGTTAATTTTTGTTTTGTTTTTTGAATACGGGCCCTGGGAAAAAACAAAAACCTTGTCATGCACTCCCTCTATCATCACGTTATGACGATGAATCTGCTTCAGCGGTAGAGTTATTTTTGTTTTCAATAAAAATTGCAGCTCAGTGTGCAGATGTGTGATGTCATTTGAGCAGCTGCTGCATGTAGAGACTATAAACATTGACTTTTTGTAACCTTATCGGTCTGCATTGAGCTCGTGTTTCACCTCTCCGTGTCTTCTTTTAATGCCAAGCAGGATTAGTTTTTAGCTTGTAGAGCAAAATGTGATTCTTTGAAAAGTGTGCAACTAGGATTTGTTCCACAGTCAGGCCTTCTTTCACCTATTTATGTCATTCTGAAGATCGAAGTAATTAGTACTTTCTTCTCATCACAAAGTGTTGAAGGTGGAGCCACACCCTCCTGTCTCAGTGTTTACATCCACTTCATTCATTCACATCTGTTCATGTCGAATCACAACCATCCAAGAAATCCAACCTGACAGAAAAACACCCTCAGGCTGGGGTTCTCTACCTTAAATATCTTCCTCTTCTTCTTCTTCTTCCTTTTCATCCTTTGATTTTCCCGTGGTGCTGCTTTGCCATTCTGCACCAGGCTGCAGGGCAGACAGAGTGCTACTGCATGAGTAGTCAAGCTCATAGCCGAGCTCATTGAAAGAGAAACACGGCGACGATCGCATAAGCTCCTACACAAACAGACATCTTTCTCAGCCCGCGCTCTGTAGTCCTGAGGTCGAGGTTATGTTTCTGCCACATCCTAATCATGTTTGTTTGTGTGCTGCTGCTAGCGGGGCTCTGTCTATGCCCACTTTACCAGGCTGTGCTACCCGGTCCTCCAGGCCGACATGCAAATGCACACTACGAGCCGAAAAGCAAAAAAAGAGGCTTTGAAGTGCGTCACATGTATCGCTGTTCACTTTGAAGCTCAAACTCTCACACACACACACACACACACACACACACACACACACACACACACACAAATGTACAGACGTGCACTGCTGGAATGAAAATGATCTGTTCATTTCCACCCCGCAGACCTCGCAGTCACGAAAGTCATGAAAACCAAAAAAATCGAAGAAAAGAAGGCTGCTACTCCTCTCCCTGCCCTTTAACACATCCATTTGTGCTGTTTGCCTCTGTCATTACCGCACGGGCTAAATGGTGTGTGAGTGTGTGCGTTGATTTTAAAAATAGAAACCAAGAACAGGCACAACAGCAGGCTGAAGGCGGGTCACTTCGACTGGCTGTCCTCTCTAGTTAGCAAAGAACGGCGCATGGTGGGAAAGTGCCAGCGGGAGAGGGAGTGGGGGACACGAGGGGTTAAAAAGCACTTTTTCTCTTCAGGTGTTTATTTGAAGAGGAGAAACACCTCGAGCTTTGAGCTGAAGATTACAATAAAAGAGCGCACAGTGGAAAGAGAGAGCAGGAATCTCACCTGAGAACTCTCACATACTCCCTACAAATCTCCCTTTTGGAAATCAGTGACCTAATTCAGCAATTTACACCACAATAATTACAGTTCATGTTTGATTCTCAGGCATCAATCTGTCTATGTTTTTTAAGTCAAAATAATATGAGTTGTTTGTATATCCTGAAAAGTCAGCAGGCTAAAGAGATGAGTAACTCACACTTTATCCTTCACTAACATTAAGAGTTACAGTGTCACATGACCCCCGTCAAATTTCAGACAAAATAGCAACCAATGTAGAGAAGAGGTGGAAACATCACGGCTTTCTCTCGCACCCTTGTGAAGGTTTGTGAAGGTTTTACAGAACACAGTACTATCACTTTTTAATTAGAGAAAAAGTCCAAATTAGGCACAATAGAGGCACCATGCGAGATTCTGGTTTCTGCTTGTGTTGAGCTTTGTTGTGGCTGCTGTATTTTTCTTGGCTCTCTTCTTTGCTTTCAGTCAGACGCCATAAAAAGCCTTGATTGAAACAGGCATCATAGATATAGTCTGAGGAGCGCTGCAGTAATCTCATCAAAGCACATGAAAAGAAGATAATCTGGAAGCTTCTCTCCTCCTCTCCTCTCCTCCTCTCTTCTCCTCTCCTCTCCTCCTCCTCTCCTCTCCTCCTCTCTTCTCCTCTCCTCTCCTCCTCTCTTCTCCTCTCCTCTCCTCCTCCTCTCCTCCTCTCCTCTCCTCCTCCTCTCCTCCTTTCCTCTCCTCCTCTACCCTTTTCCTTTTCTCTCCTCTCCTCCTCCTCTACTCCTCCTTTTCTCTCCTCCTCTCCTCCTCTCGTTTCCTCTCCTTTTCTCTCTTCCTCGCCTCCTCCCCTCCTCTCCTCCTTTCCTCTCCTCTCCGCCTCTTCTCCTCCTCCTTTTCTCTCCTCCTCTCCTTTTCTCTCTTCCTCGCCTCCTCTCCTCCTTCCTTTCCTCTCCTCCTCTCATGAGCTTGAGTGAAACTTTTCCTGGAAGTGTTGCCAGCAAATCAAAATGTGGAAAAGGTATTTTATAGCTGTCCATTACATTAATCAGAGGGATCATAAATTTTCAGAATGAAAGCCATCATTTTTAAAGCAGTGTCATAAAAAATATGCATGACAATCAGCTGGTTGGTTTATAGTTCAAAGAGGCTACTCATCAGCTATCCAGGCTCTCTGAGGTCAAACCTTTTGATCTGATTGTTTTGATTCTGAATTCATTTCATAGATTTTTCATTAAAGGTGCCGCTGAATTCATTCCCTCCAGCTTTATGCAGGTGCATTAAGATTGAAAAAGAAGCCAAACTGACACTCACAGCTTAGTATTCACACAGGAAAATGAACATTTCTTAAGGGTGAAAGAGTTCTGAAAGCACAAGGTCTAATAACGTTAGCTGAGGACAGTAAACACACTTTGAAGTCTCTGCTTTTTCAGAATCAGTGTGATTCCAGGTGAAGTGGCGCTATGTGTTGAATGTAATGAGTTCAAGTACAACTGAATCTGAGACACTGACGCACCAAAGACCAAGAGCAGAGATATGATTTAAACTGCAATATGAAATAAAGAAGGGGAGCATATTGGAGGAACCACAGGGATGCTACTTTAAACATCAGTGTAATCCAAAAAGCTGCGTCTCCTTTTTAAGAGCGGTTCTGTGAACAAAGTACTGCAGTCCTTCACGACGTGAAACAAGATGAGCCGTGATGTTTACACGTTTACTCACTCATTTATTTATTGGACGGATGTAATCCTGTTGAGATGAAAGGATTGTGTTTCACAGGGAGCATATGTACCATCACACAATATCATTATCAACTGTGTCAACATTTCAGCATTAGCCGACAGCAGACATCCTGCTGAGAAAGAGAGAGGCAGCAGCAACACAAGTCATGCAGCCAGCTTGTGATGATATTAGTCCTGGCTTTGATGAACACTTTTATATATATCCTAATAAATGTCCTGGAAATAAACCCGATTTCATCTCCTCAAGAAAACATAACGCATGTTCAAGAAAACTGAGTGTAATAGTTCTGATCTGAATCCTGACATTAACAGACTGATTCAGTTCTTTTCTGAGAATAATATCAACGCTCTGACAGTTGGACAGACCTACATCGCTTCACGAACAGATTTTTTCTGAATTTATTTGACTATGTATGGCCACCCTTATCATTTGTACTTCACATGAAAATCCATGAACTCTGAGATTCTGAATGTTTCACAAGAGCAGCAGCCCTTGTTGTCTATCAGTCTTGTAGTCTACAGTCTATCTTTGTACCAAACCTCCTTCACCGTTAGCACACAGATGTGATTGGCAGGGTGAGCAGCGGGTCGTCAGGTAATCTGCCTCAACGTAGAGGGGATGACATGCATTGCAGACTTGATCCATCTCTAAAAGTTGAAACCGAATGGACGAACTGCAAGTTGTAAAGAGCAACTCTTAGAGTTAAACGTGTATTTTGTTCAAGTTAAAATATAAATTTGACTTCAAAGATGCAGGTAGAGACAGTTAAAATAAGTTTGTGACCTGAGGCAGAAACGGCTTGAAAAAGAAGACCACATTTCGTTTGAGTCTTTTGAGTCTTATCCTAAGTTCGCAGTAATTTCCCATGGTCTTTCATTCCCTCTATCTCGACTCTTGAGTGCACTTGAGTTGCATCAGAGCTTCTTCCTCTTTAGAAGCAGACACAAAGGAAAGACTCACCCCAGTCCTTCAAACTAGGCAGGATTTAATGATTGTTAAATTCTCCGAGGGCCTGCTCAGAAAAACTTTGCCTTCAACTCTCCAAAGTGAGCGCTCGGGGAGAATCCTCACTCACATCCTCAAATGATTATGTTTATCCTCCCCGCAGATTAGCACCTGCTCCCTTCCCAATCAATGAATGGCCGCTAGGTCATCATTAATCGAGTCACTTCCTTGCAGATCAAATCGGGGAACAGTCGATCAGGCCTAATGACTTTGTATTGTCAAAGTAAGATGTGTATGAATGGCTTCAGGTGCCTCACAGGCAGTTAGATCTCAAGCAATCAAATAAAATGGCTAATGTGCCTATACATCAACAAGTAATCAGAAGACGTCAGCGGAAAGGGTTAATAGAGCAGGGAAATAAGAAGTAATGATCACTGTGTTTCAAGAATTGGTGTTTGTTAAAACTGAAGTCACAGAACACTTAGTTATTTGCAAGAAGTGCCAGGAGATACGGCTGGAACCCTTCGTGTGGTCGTCAATGGTCGCCACTGTGTGAGGAGCAGGTAAACAAATCTTCTCTTTAAAATAACCAGGCTGCTTTTTACTCCCACACACTCTGAGTTTATTCGAAACATTGGTCCGGCAGTACGTTGGACCGTCTTTGTTTGGGCACTTGGGACATTAGATACAGATTAAATGTGATGTGATACAGAGTATTCACTGACCTCCAGGTTCTTTCACGCAGGTTTTTTTTTTTTCTAGTATTCAATTGTTCAATTTAAAACAGTTTAGGCAGAACAAGGCATGCACAAGCAAATGTTAGGCATGAGCAGTGTTCGAGAGTAGTTTAACGTCTTTTAAGGAAGCGTGTGTGACCTTTTGATCCAGTAGGTGTCGCTCTTGAGCACAAGAATGAAACCAAAACAAGCTGTTGTTCCTCCTCCAGCCCCTCGTTTCATGAATACAAAACTCAATTAATAAATGATGATGCTGGTCGAGAGGATGAGCAGCCCACAATATTGAACATCACGTCGAATGATAGAAACAACAATCATTGCTTCTTTGACAGGAATTTCTCAAACTGAAGTCAAAGTCATCTGTAGTGTGAGCCGTACCCAGCACTGCCTCATAATATCCGACACAAAGTCAATTTGATGCTTTATTGTCCACAGTCCAGAGTACAGAGGCAAAGGCTGTGCCAAACACAATATTGCTCTGACTGTCAGTGGGTGTTTCTGCTTGACTGACCTCCAGCAGCAGCATGAAATGGACAATGATGCATTTTTACAGCTACAGACGCACGACAAACAGGAAGTGAAGTACACTCTGGGTGTTTCTGAATATGTGGTTTATGAGGACACGTTTGACATTGATAAACAATGGATTAACTACAAACATTATTGGGGATAATATGTATGAATATGAATTAATACTCAACACTGAAAATGAGTAGACTCTAAGCCTCATCCGACGCCTCTTTCAAGATGAGCTCAGTGGATCGAACGCTAGAAGTCGTAATCACCTACACTTGAAATATCTCATTAACACAGCAACAAACAGGCAGAGTGGAGCACAAAGGGAGGGGTCGTCACGACAACAAGTTTCATGAATCACTGAATGAAACATGCTTCGGAGGCTCACCGTCCAGCCGTCCCGTAACTGGACAAAACAACGCAGTGACGTCCACATCGTCTCCATAGTTAGGGCCAACTCACAGTCCAGTCTTCACAATAAAAGCACCAAATTACGTCTTTGTTTCAGTACTTTTTATTCAATCTTTGAAACATGCCATTCAACATACAATCTCTTCATCTGATTTTTTTCTTTTTGGCTGAACAAAAAGGAAGAGAACAAAAACAACATTGAAGAAAAAGCCAAAACAATGTATGTGCAATTCTTTAGATGAAGCCCTATTTGGTGGCCTTTCCAAACGTTCAAAATATTTCTATTAAACTCGACATTTTCACACGAGACTGAAGCAGAGATATGGCATCTGAAGTTTCACTTTTACTCTGTTACAGTAGCACACATTTATTTTAGTCTAGATAAGGTTAAGAAAATGTCCGATGGAGTTTAGGTCCAGTGTGTAGCCTTAGCCCTTACATCTCTGCACACACTCTGACCTGAGAGCGAATACAGGAGACTGAATTTCTCAGCTAAACTTCCCTATTACATCAGCCGGCGTGCAGGTGATCCCTCATTACAAAACAAGAGAAACATCGACCTCTTTTCTATAACAGACCCTCCTACAGGATTGACCCCATTATTTCAAATCATGTTGAGATTATAAATCAGCTGGAGCCACCGTGACCACATCGTTATTTGTTCCAGATACTCTTAATAACAAAAAAAACTTAGATCATATTGACCGTGTCTCATGAACAACGTGTGGATAATCTTCTCTTTGAGTTCTGTCGTTTTTTATTTCATCATAATGTTCCACTTAACTGTCTGAAGACACCTTGGCTGCTAACTTGAGAGCAGTTTGACTCATGGCCACTCACTTGTTTGGCTGCGTTTCTACTCTGTTTGATACATTTAAAGTTAAGCTGCTTGTCATGCCTTAATTCCCTCCACAGAGATCGGAGCCGCTTCTTGTTCCTCGCTCACAGAACAAAAAAAACCATCTCAGGCTAAAGGTAGATACGACTTTATTGGAGCGTTTCCTCCCACACTTTGAAGTCTTGTGTACTGTTTGTTCGCAAAGTCAGGAGACACCAGAGAAGCAGCCTTGATCCTTCCACTTAGAAAACAAAAGCGTACTTCATTTAAAGAAACGCTGCTGGGATGTACTTGGTTGCTGCAGTGATTTTAGTTTCATTCTTATGAAGCAGCTTTTCAACACGATACTGAACTGTGTTAGCACGACTGTAAGAAGATGAGGAGACACAGAAGAGATGGTTTTTGTTTGTTTTTCATCCCTGGATTTAAAAATGTATAATTAGCCATACTTTAAAGAGGATATTAAAAAAACATTATTTTGACGTCTTCTTTTGAAAAGGTTAAAAAAACATGTGAAATGTCCATCAGGTTGTAATGCACCTGTTGCATGTTATAGTTTCTGAGTACCACTGAGACTCTGATGTTTTCCTCCTCTGAAGAAGCAGACTTCTAAATTTGGGATTGAATCAAATAAATGACGAGAAAGTGGTAACAAGTAAACAAGCATGTACTGTTCAAACCCAACCTCAAACTGTCAAGCTGCTGCTAAGCACTTTAGAGCCTTTCTGCTTATCGGATGAAAGTCTGATGTTCATGGATTTCACTTTTCAGACTGAAGAGTTTCGGCTGGCGCCCTCCCAAAAAGTGACACTTTGATCAAATAGGATTTTCAGTGGAAATAGTCAGTGGGCCGTGCTTTATATGAACAACATAACTTTTTCTGGCTTTCAGTGTTGATGTTTGATGCTTTAATGTTTTTATATTGAAAGTCAGAAGAGCAGCTGTGATTCTATAAAACAATCATTCTGCTTTAAATGATCACAAGTGCTCGATGTTTCCAGTGTAACGCATGTATAAAACAGACGGGCGCTTTGTGTGATGAAAAATGTAAATATTGATATGAAAGCTCAAGGGCACCGCAGCCTTATGAAAGGAGATGCCTTAACAAACGGATTAGTGTTCCCGCTTTCTTCTGGAATATGTGGATGCTTCAGGGGAGCTCGAGAAGTGTTGTTTACCGCCTCTGAATCCGCCGCTTCAGCAGCCAAATTAACTCAGATGAACTTTGAGAAGGTGAGATACAAAACAGTAGCCTGTGGCGCTGGGAAAATATTGATCCAGTCTCCATGTTTCAAATCCCACATCCCCGGAATCACGACGACGCAAAGTGTTTTAATTGGAATTCCTTTTGCCAGAAGGGTTCTTTCTCTGTCTGTCTCTCTGCGCTTTGATTCGCTGCCAGTCTCCTTGTCTGCAGTCTCCGCTCCGAGTTGAGAACAAAGTCACCGACAGGAGAGCCATTGAAGTCGTGACACGCAGTGACGACTTCCAATGTGGAGCATTTGGAACTCTTTGTGTTGTTTTGGCTCGGCGCTGCAGCACACTGGATTTGAAGTGAAACAGGGAGTTTGAGGTTAAAGTGTGGAGTTTTTCAGCCGCACCAAGGAAACGACGCAGGAATGGCGTTGATTTGAAGGGGCTGTGACACTAAAATCAGGATAGATTACCCCATGACAGTCATAGTGAGGGGCTGCAGAAAGAGAGCTCCACCTGGGGAACTGATGAGATGATGTGGAGGTTGTGTTTCCAAGACATGGACACTTTTCGGTTCCAGGGTTTTTAGAGCGGCTCCATACAAGGGTCAAGGTATCTTAGCCTCCACTGAACTGATTTTTAGTTTCAACATGTCTTTGGCAACTTTATGGAAATGCATTACTTGACACACTGAGGTATCCCTTTAACCTGTTCAAGGCAGAATAAGTAGGCATGCAGGATGCTGCTTCTGCAGAAAGCCTTCTTCCACTGCCTCGGCTTTACAGATTTTTTATTATTGTATCGAGTTTCTTCTGCATGGCTGGATTTTTTTTATCGTGAACCTTTCAAACTTTCTTGACTGCCTCCTGACTTGTGCTCTGCTTTATACAAAGCAACGACAGGCTGAGAAAAGTGAGGTTTCTTTATTTTGATTTTCCTATGTGCTCTTGCTTCAGAATGAGAAACTGCTTGCTAGAAATGATGCTGACATCTTTTAGTGGGTTACACTTTCTCGAATCCTGGAGCTCTTTGCTTTCAGTTTGACAGAGTTTAGTGAAGACTGAGTTGGATAACTTCCATCCAGACTCACTCAAATGTGTTTAAAATCAAGCAAACTCATCTTTCTGTCAGGCATGTAGGCGGGAATGTGAAACCCCGATTCGAGGCTGGTAACTTCTGCGTTGGGCTCACAATGACTTTCTGTTTTGCCACACAGGAGAGAGAAGGCTCTGGCAGTGAGCCCTCCCAACTCCCGAGAGATTTCCTTTTTTTCAAACTTGGAGCTGCCAGACCTCCTCACTCGGCTGCCCTCTTATTGCTTACACCTTCATATTAATGCCAGATCCATCGTTTTAACTCACAGGCTACTGAACACCAATATGAGAGCATCTTTAAGTAGGAAAGTTTGCTCGCTCTCACTCTCCCCTCACTGATTACTCCTGGAAATGTGTGACCTCCAGCTGTCAGCTGTGATCCCACACTGGATGTTCAATTTGCTCAACCCCCCGGATCACTTAAGGGCACAACTGTGTTCAGCCGAGCCCGCTGGGAGCCTCCCTTCATTGCACCGCCTTCATTTTCTCATTACCTTCAATAGAAAGCTGGTACCGTATGTTTGTTCCAAACCGGGCCGAGGGCCCGATGTGTTTTCAGAGCGTTGAGTCCCGACTGCTCGCAGAGAATCTATTTCCACTCTTACAGGCAAAATTCCTACTTTGCTGCCCACGTGGATCCACTTTACGCTAGGAGCTATGAAATAAGAGGCACCCAGCGGACACAGAGGCTGCAGCAGCTTTATGGTAATTCTGATGTGTGTTTCTTTGAGCTGCAGAGTGGTACAACATCACTGGAAAGAGAGCACAAACTTTAGTGCCTGTAGACCTGGAGATGCTGACACTTGGCACGTGATACAGAAGGTAGATGTGCTGCCTGAGGGCAAAAGGAGAAGACAAATTGTTCGGTAGTTACACACATGTACAATGCTCTTGGATCAGATTTGTTGAAAGGTTACGGCATTTTTAAATCCTTCAACGGAGAAGACGTTTCAAGTCTCCTGGAGTTAGAAATTAATCACCAAGATAAGCCTCCTCTACCCGCTGCAGAGTGCTCACGATCTCCCTTTTCTTGATGTCTTTAAAACTTTTCCTCCACTTGCTCTACCTTAGAAAGTTAGCACAGCTGAGACTGATTTGTTTTGGAGGTAATTTGGTGGAATCGTGTTAATAATCAAGATCGTCTGCGGAGGATTGTGTTGAGTCGACGTGTAGTGGATTAGGACTTATCTGCGCGTTGGAAGCTCTCCAGCTGGCTCCGGAGGAATTCTTTGACCTTGGAGGGCGTTTGAAAGTAACCCAAGGAAAAGTTTTGGAGGGTGAAATTGCTCTTTTTGCTCTACTTTTCTGGTATCACGCTTACAGCACTGTTGCACCCTGTGTGGATGGGCGTGGGAGGAGGGGGAGCAATGAAACTGACCTCAGGCCTCACATCAGCAGGCGCCCAACCTGAGGAAACGTCCTCTGGACGCCTACCTGCTCCTGTGTTTCTGCTCTTCTCCTGACCCTGACCTCTTAGTCGTAGAAAACAAGCGCACAAACTGCACAAAATTGCTAACAGTGTTTTCCCCTCTGTGTTTGTTTTGTGTCCTTGTGTGTGTTTCACTGCCTTAGCAGAATCCCTGTTCAGCGGCCTGGGGCTGGGAGCGGTGGTGGGCCTCGGCCTGGGAGTGCTGCTGCTGCTGCTCGTGCTGGTGGATGTCAGCTGCTTCTTCCTGCGTCACTGTGGCCTGCTGATGTGCATCACACGCACGATCTGCAGCAAGAAAACAGCCACCAGCGGCAAGGGCAAAGAAATAGAAGAGGGCAAGGCCGCCTACCTGTGAGTTTTCCTTTTTTATTGTTTATTCCAGGAACTTTAACTCCTTCAATGAAATGTTTTGATTTCTATGGTAACAGTGTTTGTCAGTCACCGGGTCATTCATGCTTGCAGAGGGAGCATCTGCTGTGGGTGTATCTTGATGCTTGTGGGTTACACTGGGTCACTCTAGAAACTGTTTTTCCTTGCTATTTAGTTTAGGGTTTTTTTTCTAACAATAAGCTCAAAGACTTGAAGAGATGAATCTTTACATACAGTAGATATTAGTAATTTGACAGAAAAAAAAAATCCTAAAATGAAAGTATAATGTGTAAAGAAGTACTCATCTTTTATTGAATCAAGGATGAATAAGTGTCACAAATTGTCCATTTTTTCGTTGTGCTCAGAGTGTCACCTTTTCTGAATAGAGCAGACTCCTCTTAAACAAATTGACTGTGAATGAGAAAAGAATAAGAAAGGAGGCTTCTTTTTACTGTAGGTACACCTACAACAGCCGCCCAACCACCCTTTCAGCCACAGTATGTCTTTGATTATGTCTTCTTCACTAACATCAGTGCGTTTCATACTATGTGCTGTGAGTTCACCTTTGAAGTATCCTATTTGCATGCATATTGTGTGTGTGTGTGTGTGTGTGTGTGTGTGTTCCTATCGTGCATGTCTTAACATGTCTTTGTGTTTGTGCCTTGTGTTTAAGTACTTTATGCATGCAAATAAGCTGTGATTGACATTTAGCTGCATGGATGTTTTATATGACCAAACACGTACTTTTTTTCTCTTCTTATCCTGCATGCAGTTGAAAAAAAGTTCACCCCTGTGAAATTCTTACTGCAATTGATTTTAAGATATAGCCCAGACACTGTTACATGCTGGCAAAAACAAGTTTTGCGAGGTAGCACCCGCAGAGTGTGATTCAAAGGCCGCAGCAGTGCCACTTTTGTGAAAACTGTCAGTGTGCCAGCCATGTGTCTGGGATGCAAAGAGAGGGCGCAGAGTAAGAGAAGAGGAGGCAGAAGAAGAGGAGGTGGAGGTGGAGGGAGGGTTTGACTTTTGCTGAGTCACTAAGCTCACAGCGCTGGAGGGCTGAGTGACTGCCTGCCGAGACAGCATGCAGAATGTTCCTCGGCTTTATGTCGGAGCAGACACTGTGACAGCAGCTCGCACAGGCGCTTACAGGCCGTGTGAAGCCGCGTGTTACTGCTGCACTTTCTCTACGGCTTTATTAGAGACAAAAAATGTCATTCAGGAGACGCATCACAATAAAGCAGAGTCGCAGACAAGCAGTGTAAAGCTGCACCTCTCATGAAAAAAAAAACGCAGCAGGATGTGGAAGGCGAATCACCCGTGATGGCCAGTAAAGTTCATTTCACAATCTGTGTAATTATTAGGCCTCTGTCCAACATTCATAATAATACGTTTTCTTCAGCACACTTCCTCCGAAAGTACACAAAAAAATCACATAACTTACAGATGACGTCAGTGCGGCAGGGTTGTTCAAATAAGACCTTAAATATACTTTGAAATGTTGTTTTTCAGCCTCACAAAGTTCAGAGTTGAATCTAAACGAGACTTGTCAAATAAAGAAACAATGGCACGGCAGCCGCCCTCATGTAAGGCACATAAACACGCAGCATACATTACCCAATGTGCAACTCGACTCTTTTCCTCCAACAACCTGCCGGACTTGTAGTTCTCTCCACCTCAGTGTGTTCACACAAGCTGTCTGACCAGGACGCCTCATTAAAGGTTTTCAAACTTCAGTGCTGTAGAGAAGTTATCACAATTGTTGTGTTGTGATGTTGTTATCGTGAGCCACAGATCTTGCATCGTATGGTATGGTATTATGTCTTACAGAACTGTAGCATCGCTTAATATGTAAATTATGTCATCTGCAACTTGTGTTAAATGACCCTTTCAATATGGAGCTGAATATAACTTCACTGAATGTTATTGTGAGAGAACATGTTTCTCTTTAGCTTCCTCAGGCTGGCTCACAATAAAATAGAGTAAAGTTATTTTCAGTGTGCCACGGACATTTGATTTTTTTTTTTTTCTTTCAAGGAAAGAAAGCAGTTGTACCAAAAGTAAATCTTAAGTGCTGCAGTAGTCATGAGTCATGCCAGTGAACTGGAGTGAGCGCAGTAAGATAACGCTTGAGTGGATACAAAGCTCGGACACTCCCACTGAGTTGCAGGACGTCAATGGAGCGAGTCTGGAGTCACTGAGGGGTAATAAGTTGGAAAGACGAGCAAACCCTGCGCAGCAATATCAATGCTATCGATAAGAGTGCACACAGCGATGACGAGCCGAGGTGAACCTTAAATGAGGAGGCAGATAAGTGGGCTGGATCAGAGAGGGGGCTTTTCAAGTTCTCTTTGACCCTTTCCTCACCTCTGCGTAGCACTTTGAGCGGCCAAACGTCCTCTCTCTCTCTCAGCAGTGCGGTTTTGATCTTAGAGCTGGAGCAGTGGAGCAGCAGACGACGAAGGATGTGAGGGCGTCTTTCTATTATGAATCAGCAGACTTGTGCCAGGATTAGTCCGGGGGCACGCTGGGCTTCGTAGTGGCCTCAGGAAAGGTTAAAGACTCGTAGGTGTTTGCAGCGCCCTCGTTGACTCCAGAAGTCAATCCGCGCTTCCAGTTCTTGAGAGTTAAGTGTAAGTTCTTGACTTTTGCTGCGATACCCGAGGACCCAGTGGACAAGTTGAAAACATCAGGAACCACTTCTCTCTGGAGAGGAGAACAGAAATCCAGATGTCTAACACGAGCTCCAAATTAAAGGTGAACAACACATGTTAAATTCAACATACACATGTTCAAGTGATACAAACGGAAGACTCTTCACAAGTCTAACTATCCATGATTTGTTTCACTTTTGTAGCATTATCTGTCTTCCTTGATACTCCCGGCTTTTGGCAGATCCAGTCCCCTTATGTCAGTCAGATATCAGGGAATAGATTTGCACTCCATATGTGCCCCTCAGTAGCCTCCCAGCAAAGAACACAAGGTACAGCACCACACAGAAGTTCAGGCTTTTCCATCAGACTGCACTTTATTAACTTTTAATATAACATTTGTTTGCTGATATTCAACTTTGGGGTGAGAAAAAGTCCACGTTAAATATGGTGTCGCTCGCATTTGGGTGTCAGAACGCGCCTGAGACAAACAGTCAGACCAAAGTTGTCCCAGTCTGAATCTGTTTTTATCCCACAGCGACAGCTTGTGTTGAGGTGATGCAGGAGAGGCTCGAGCTGACGTCAGCGAACACGTTGCTGTTTACTCAGGAGTTAGAGGAGAGACGCTCGGTGACAGGTTTGACGCGGAGTACACAAGACTTTGGAGTGACTGCATGCTCTGATGACTCACAGCAGGTAGTATGAAACAGAATGTGAGATTAGAGTTAAGGCTTCTGTATCCTGCAGAGCTAGAGAGATAAAAACAACCCTTCTACTACAATGTCAAACAGTGGAAAAAAAACTCAAATCATTTGAACAGTTTGCACTGAAACAGGAAGCCCTGTGTGAACTTTTTTCCAGGGACAACGTGAGGTGTGAGACATAAATGAGAAAGAAAGAAACTGTTTTCTGTTAAATTTAGGACAAGTTGGAGCCTCTTAGATACATCTGTGCACTGTCTGAAGAGACATTTACACCTGTTGCTAAACGGACTAGCAGGAGCTGCAGGTGAGTTCAGAAGAGTTGAAGTAACAGCCATGTAAAGAAATATCAGATTGATTACATCGTAGACTGTGTACACCATGCATGAAGTCTCTCGGTCGTCCCCCTTTAATTTCAGAGGAACTGTTTTGAAGCTGAACGATGGCGGTCACCATGTCCGAAATGCCAAATCTCACCCTATCTTTGAATCAATCCAGACACACAGGTTTTGTGTTGGAGTTGAGGCGTGCCTTTAGCTTTTAACAGCTATGCCCATAATCATGCAAATGTATGCACAATGTTTAACCTAAAATCAACACAAATCAGTTTTGACAAAAATGCATGTTGTTACGGTATACAGTAAGCTATTCAGATCTAAATTGTTGTTTGTTTCTGCTGGATCAACCAGCATTGAGGTAAATGGAGATTCTTTGGCTTTCACAGCCGGGTGGGCATTAAAGGAACTGCAAGTTTTTACGCTACATGTTACTGGAATAGCTGTCATTTACATTCACTTGGGATGCTAGTTAGCCTAGCTTAGGCAAGGCAAGTTCAACTAGGCCATTCAAAGTGCTGACCACAGATTTGCTGTTGTTGTAAATCTCTTAGTGTGCGCTGTGATCGTGAGCATCTTGCAATTCTCGCTGGCGTGAAAATGCAGTGCTGTAATTATTATATCGTCATAGTTCGGTGTAGTTGGTTGCTTTATTAGGGTATACTGATGAAAAGGAGTGAAATGTGTTGTGGGACGTTAAGCTGGAAATGAAGTTAAAGCCACTGTGAAATCATTTAAATTGATGGATTGTAGCTACTTAGGTCAGTCATGCATGATTAGATGCTGTACTGTAATTACTGCTTTATCGTTTTGGGTTGCATTTTTTAATATGCAAGCTCTTTCTCTTTGTCAGGCTGTAAATGTTAACGTGGGATGCAGAGATCTGTGATTTTGCAAATGTTTTCGAGGATGTTGGTGTTGTTGACAGGTGGAGCGCACTTACATTAGACATTCTGGAGGGTATGGCTCAGACGTGTCATGTTTCTCCAGTGACATTTTATAGTCCTTCATTTGAACTCAAGAATAAACAGAAAGCGTTCATTTTTTACATTTCTTTCCCCATAATCCTGCTTTTATGATAATTCCAGGTAACAAAATCCCCTCAGTGTCCTTGGGTGAGATTTCCTCCTCTGTGCTGACTGTGAGATCCTCGAGGTCAGGAGTGATAACATATACTTTCTGGAAAAATAAAGTGCCTGTAAAGATTAAGATAAGCGTGTAAACAAACACACCAGGGACGTGCTGAGGTTTACACCCCAGGTCACCTAATTTATCCGTGTGAAAAGCGGAGATAGTCGTCAGCCTTTCTGACGTGCATACACGGCCTTGTGCTTAATTATCGTCAGCAGAGGAAAGAACAAGTGGCCCCTGCAGTGCTTTGGTGTCACTAAGAAGCTTACAGATTACAAACACACATCTGCATGATATCTCCACAGCCCTCCATGAGGTGCATGCTCACCGTCGTCTCCTGCAGCATTATCAAAGAGGCCTGTCAAGACGCAGCAGCATGTTCTGTTTGCTTTGTGTCCCAGACTTTGTTTTAACTGTAACCTCTGAAGGGAGTGTGTGTGTGTGTGTGTGTGTGTGTGTGTGTGTGTGTGTGTGTGTGTGTGTGTGTGTGTGTGTGTGTGTGTGTGTGTGTGTGTGTGTGTGTGTGTGTGTGTGTGTGTGTGTGTGTGTGTGTGTGTGTGTGTGTGTGTGTGTGTGTACGCCCTATTTAGAGGTGAAAATACAGGAAAAAGGAGGATACTGCATGAAAATAAGGGTCCATTAGAATAAAGCCCACAGCATTTATGGAAACCTCTACATCCTGAGTACCTTTAACTTTACCTGAATAATCCAAAGTGCATTCCAACCAATCAGGATCCTATAGTAGAAGACCTAAGAAAGCTATTGCAGCTGTTTTATCTCACAGTTCTAAATGGGAATTTGCACCAGATTATTAAAAAAAAAAGTTGTATCATGGTGTCTGAGTCCTCACATCCAGCTGTGCCGTCAGCACCAGGGACAAAAAGCAGCCTGAGCAACATCAGCGAGACAAAAATAGTTCTGTCTCCCAGACAGGGTCCTCATGTGGAGATTTACTGAGCTGTAAAGCAGAAAAAGAAATGCTGTCTGATTTGCTACTTTTGGCTGTTTCTTCCTCTCTGGTGTGACAACATTCCCCCTCAAAGATCTGCTGTTTTCTTTCCCACGTCACATGAGATAGAAGTATATCATGAAGATGAAAAGTTTAAAACAACTTCTGAAGTTTGAGTATTCCTGCAGCCAAACTTGCCTGATTTAAGATGAACATTTTCTGTTTCATGTTGTCACCTCTTTGATTGTTTGTCATTATGCAAGACAATACGCTAAATTGTCGTAATGATAGATTTTGTCCCACCTCCCTGTGTGCAACCCATATGATAAACCAAATCATGCCCCCTCTGTAATGAGCGTGTATCGTTCAAATTTCTTCCTTCTTCCTGATGCTGCATTTGTGCAGACTGAAACAAGGACCTATGATTTATGAATACATATACTGTATTTAATGAACATCATGCACGTGAGGGAGATGTGCCTTGAAAATAACTAACATGAAATGTGCAAACTGCAGAGGGAGGTCGAGTGAAGTTTGAGTGTCTTTTTCAGTCTGTGTTGATTGTTGATTTTTGTGTCTGATGAGTGAAACAGACAGGTGCAGGGTTGAGACAGTGTTGGTCTGAGGTTACTTCTGGCTCCATTGTCCTCGTCCAATCACGATCTGATGAACTTTCGAATGACAGTCCATGTAGATATGCACAGTTCAGACATGCTTCCGTGATTCCTGTGATTTCCAAACTCAAAGGACAAAGAACAGAGAACCGCTGAGCGTCCCATATGTTGAGGAAACCTCCCCATCTGAACTTAAGTCCAATCTGGGTTTGCATGAAGCTAATGGGACATGAAATTGGCTCCACTGTGCAGGAACTTTAACATCCACCAATCAGCCAAAGAGGAACCCCCCTCTGGCTAAATGCAATATTTGGGTTTATTAGATTCAGAGTCACGCAGAGCAACTGCTTTACATTTATAATCTTATTCACTCTCAAAATTCCTTTGAGGAAGTAAACATCTCGTATGGCTATTTAGATGGGACTTTATGCAGATATAGGGGGCTAGATTTTTTTCTTGGTAAGGAGACACCAGACTTTTCACTTTGCAGAAATAATTGAGATGAAAATGAAGACCTTAAGAATGAATAACTAGCCACTTTATTTTGAATACAAAGTTAGCAAACTGTCATTTTTAAAAACTGAAAAGCACAACAATGAGAAATATTTAGCCCTGGATTCTACTGGTGGAGCGGTATTCAAATCATCCAAAGATACTCTGGCTCATTTATTCAGGTTCACCGTGTAAGGTTTGATGTCATGCGAGTCAAATGAGTCTCTGTTTCATGGCTAACAGAGGGAACCGAGCAGAACTACATGTCAAAATGCACGAAGAGACACATGGTTTATGTTTTTGTAGAAGGTGACAAATCATGAAGCAGAGTTGGAAAGGGTAAGGAACCACAAGCAGCATGCATAACTCTGTACAGTCAGGAAAAAGAGCCCTCCATCGTCATCCGACTTTACAAAGTTCAGACTCAAGTCATCACAATCTTGTTCAAGGACACTGATGAGCTGAATCCAGATAAAAAGCAGACATCTTTATTGATTCCTTTTTTTAATCTCTATAAATCCAAACAAATGCAGTGTAGAAAAAAAGGATTTAACAGCTTTGATATTAAAATAAAACGGCTAAACTCAATATTTATTTATTGTTTATTGCTTCTGTTGTTAAAATCAGACCTTATCTTCTGTTGAGGTACAATGACAATGACAGTGTCCCTGATGGTTTGTTTTTAATCAGCTTTCGGTTTGGTTTGGTTATTTAGAAGTTTGAGAAAATAAAACTGACACTGCTGATTCTTCTTCCTGCAGATGTTAAGCATCAAGTGATTACACTTCTGCAGATTTTGGAAATAACCTGAAGTAGCAGAGAAGAAGGATTAATATAGCTTTTTAAATAGCTGACACCTAATTATGTGCCATTTTAAATGTGTAAATAAAGCAAGATTGTAAAAAACATTGGGACATAAATATGGGCCATTAAGACTAATCACATCCCTTGTAGAAAACTCTAATGCATGTTATAAATTGCAGCTATTTCAGTGAGATTATGTCACTGTGTTGTTGTATTCTCACTATTAATCATTGGCTGCATTATGATAAGTGGTACTTTCTGCCGGATTCAGATAAAAGCTCACATACATCCTTTCTCTGGAAACAGCGGCTGGTTAGATTTTCATCTATGGCCCACATTATCATAAAGATAACGCTGCGATCTCTTTCTGATGAATTCCTCGAAACAAGAGTCGTGGGAGATGAGATGAACAAACGCGCCTGATAAGAAGCAATCACCCAATCAAATGGCCCCTGCTTTATACCACTTGCATGTATATATTTTTTTTTTTCTTCCCTCCAAATGAATCAAATCCAAAGCAAAATGGGAGATGAGCTATCCTTGATGTTCAGCTTTAGCTTCAGCTCGGCACAAGGTGGAGAAATGAGAGCGAAGCACTGAAAAAGTGAGAACAACAGTGAGCAAAGAAAAGCCAAATATAATGCTTCAAATGTGACAGGTGTAATATTTGTTTCATGTTACGTTTCGTACTGTGCAATATTTATATTTCTGCTATAATTTACAATTTCATACAGAGCAATATTTATTATATATTTCCTGATTTTTTTTTTTATATCCGTCTTCTGTTGTTTGGGTTTTTAGCTGTATGCACTTTAAGGAGAAGCCAAATAATTCTGTTGTACAATTGTATTATGACACTCTATTCTATTCTATTCTAGATGCAAAAATGAAAACAGAGACATGTAATACGACCACAAAGACAAAAAATACACAGAAATGCAAAGGAAATACGCTACACTAAAAACCAAACAGAGACACAAAACTAAAGCAATGAATGACCCTAGTACAAATAAATGCACAAGAACAATAAAACCAGAATAAAGACATGTATATACAGACACTTTAATTTAAACATATTGTATGGTCCAGTATAAACACATGTAGAAAATCTTTGACTTTAAACACATCTGCTGTTATGCATTAAGGTATAAAACTCGATTTATTGTGGTTGTTTTTTGAAGAGTTGCAGAATGGTTTTCATCTTAACACAAGTCCCCAACCATCAAGACCAAAGTAAAGCACCACTATGAATAATACCTTTCTTTAGGCCTGCCAGCAGTCCTCTAAGGCTTTTGTATTTAATATCCCTGCTGCCTTTTCACTTCAATTAAATTCAGCTTTATTAGTCCCGATGGGGGCAACCCATTCACGCACTAAAAGGTCTAAAAGATGATTACTGAAGGGCTTTAAAGCAGGAAAGTACACATTATCTGAAGGGAAACCATTAAGGCTAGATTTTCTAATGGCAGTGATTCATTGCTAATTTATCCAGAATTTATGTATGTGCCTGTGTCATACAAAAACATCCTGTAGGTGTTCACTCTCCAGTCTGTGCCTGTAAACATTAACTGTGTGTGTGCTGTACGTTTCTATCATCAACCAGCTGTGAATTGCGCCTACTGCCGACCTCACGTCCACGTGTGTGTTTTCTTTTGCTCTGCAGGAAACTACCGCTGAAGGAAGAAAATGGAAAAGAGTCTCTCAAGCCAGATACGATTGAAATCAAAGTTCACAGTGACAACAGCATCCACACGAAGACCGACGTCAGCAAAGCATAAAGGGTCCGGTCCCCTCGCCACCAAAAGAACATTCGGATCACAAGACCAAATCCTAGAGAATCTACAGCACTGGAAAATAGTGGAGTTAAATACCATATCTGTTTATAACAATGCCCAACTGAAAGGCATGTGTAAATACAAATAATAAGGAGAAAATAGAAAGAGAGAAAGGGTCAAACTTTTACACACCCAGAGTGATATATGTATCATGGTCTTAAAAAAAACATGGCATCAGTGGAAAGCTCTTGTTGATCAATGATTGTATTTCTTTGTCTCTGTTTTTGTCGTGTCTGATCATAAATGTTGATTTTCTGAAGCTTTCCTTTTCTTTGTTTTACAACTCCTAAGAGATTTCTGTACCCGATCCCTCCTATGCCCTTTTTCACAAATGCAAGCAAAGTTAACCCGCTAGTTTGATTTTAGCTTTCACGGCTAATACTGTTGTTCATTCTTTGTCCGAGGGAACGCATGGCGAACACGAGGCTAATGCTGAACTATTTAAAGCTAGCTAGCGTTAGCACAAAGTATATTTCTCAATGAGATTTTAAAGGTTTTATTGCTTCAAGAAACCCTGACTCCAGGTACTTGAGACACATATTATACAAGGATGAAGGCATATCTCAAACAGGATGTAATCGTAGATTATAATGAAGAGCAATTTGGCGTTTTTGATTAATATGGCTTTCTGAAGGGCTATTGTGAATCAAAGTTTTCACTGCAGGAACACAAACCTAAAACATGAAATATTGAACACAATTTAGAAAAACATGACTTTCTTCGGGTCTTTGTGCACTGATTTCATTAATGGCACACTCTTTACGTTGATGACACTCTTCTATTCACTAACAAAGTTTGCCTACATTTTTTCTCAATTTCCTACCATACCCAGCACAGCAGACTGCACTGCAAACTAATGTACGCTTTGAGATCATATTAGTTATCAATATAATAGAGTTGAGAGCCTTCCCTTAAAAAATGCTGTGAATGGTTGTTACATCATTGTTGCTGTCTTTACAAAAAGCCGTGACTGGAAGGACTCACAGCATGGGAACAACCGAGTAAAGAACACAATCAACATGTCTGTCATAGATGTTTTTAATTATAAAAAATGTTTCTTTATCCATCCTCAGATGTTTTTTAAGCTTTTGTTCTTGATCTAAATCTCTCTGATGTTGTCATGTGTTGTACATAGGTGAAAAAAAGAATATTTTACAAAGCTTTTATGTAAATATACCCTAAAGGATGTGTCTTTTTTCAAAATGCAACAGGCTTGGCTTTTTTCTTGTGAACACTCCTCAGATGAAAAGCTGTTTTCTTTCTTCTTCTTCCTCTTCTTCTTTTGTTGTGTTTTGGTCCAAAGTTAAGTGACTGTGTACGATATTGTTTTTTCTCGTCATTTGTTTACCTTAAGAAAATTCATGCCCTAAGGCTATTTCACGGCATTCCAATGCAGACAGTAATTACGGCATTAGTGTGCCTTTTTTTTCTTCTTTCCCTCTTGTGGCCCAATGCCGCTGCAGCAGTGTAGACCATCAAATTAATCGCTGCTTTTTGCCACAGAATGTGTCAGACAATTGAATATTAATGTAATGCTTCGGATTCTGGGAAACGTAGTGTTAGGATTGTGGGTTTTAGTCGACAACACTGGACAGAAGCAGATGTTTAACTAGATGTCAGAAAAATGCTGTAACTCTTAAGTGTGTTGATGGGCTTCAGAAATCTGGTTTAAATGCAATGTAAAGCATCATCACATGGGTGTGTGTGTGTGTGTGTGTGTGTGTGTGTGTGTGTGTGTGTGTGTGTGTGTGTGTGTGTGTGTGTGTGTGTGTGTGTGTGTGTGTGTGTGTGCATACATGCATATGTGGGTGAATACACTTATCTACATGAATCAGGTTGCATGTATGTCCGTTGAATGTATCTACGCTTACTGTGAGTCATTGGTTCATAAATGTGTCCCTTTGAAAGATTCTCCCAACTCAAATAATATCTTAAGTTTAACAAAACATCCTAGTCTGGCTTTTATTTTATTTTAATGTATTTCTTTTTGTGTTTAACTATTTATTTTAGATTAATTAAGTACACTATTCAGTACCATGATGCATCGCAGCCATGCAAGTCATATGGGTTTATGACCATGTGCCAAGTATGAATGTCCAATCTCTGAGTGTGGAGTGACTTGGCAAGAGCTCTTACCCCGAGTTTCACAGGGCGCTCCGATGGGTAAAACCTGATTATGTAGTTCTCGACAGTGATAAATTCCCCAGGCTGCAGCACTCCACTCCGTATGTGTGTGTCTGCCGCCACCACCCCCTCGCCACTTCTCCCTGGCTCTCAGACTCCACTGGTTTTTATCTCAGACCTCATAGTGCTGGCTTTGTGTCCTCACAGCGGGCCCTTGTACCTGCATATCTCAAACGGATGGTCCTGCCATGGAGTGGTTCCGCTGCCTGTTACGATGACTGTAAATATGGGAGCCTGGAGTGCCTGGAGGCTTTACGATTTGTACATGTTCTTTTGTATTTGAATATCAGTAAAAAAAACACCCAACTCCCTCCTCTCCTTATCCTCTCCCCTCACCTGTCCTCCTCCACCAAACCTCAGTCCTTTTTCTGTAGGGGGTAAAACAGGTGTGTTTGAGCTCAGTGTACAGTATGTGTCCTCTTGTCCCCATGCTCCCTGTGTCTCCTGGACTGTCCCCGCTGAGTGTGCTTTGTACAGGAGGTGGGAACTATTGATGTCTCTCTGTACGTACCTGTGGAAACACTTGTGACTCCTGTCATTTGCCGCTGTAAATAAACATGTCCTGGTAGAAGAGAGTGACACGTTGTCATTCATCGTGGGTTTTTTTTTCTTCAGCTTTTTCTTCGACTCGTGTGTGGGTGTCTAAAATGTTATTCAAGTTCTTCTTTTATTTCTGAATGAGTTATTTTTAATTTAAAATAAATGTTCTGTTTCCTCGAAGTTGTATTACAGCCAGTTGGCATAGCTTAGCATCAAGCCTGGAAAAAGATAATGGCTATCACGGCTCCATCTAACAAATACAAAATCCTACCAGCAGCTCAAAACTCACCATTTAAAGGTGTGCATCTAAATCTAAGAAAGAGAAATGAAATAATGTCTTAAGAAGCGGGACGTTTTCTTCCTTTAAGGCTGGTCATTTCCCAATACTTCCACTGTTTAGATGTTAAAGCTCCTGTAAGGTATTTTTGGGTTTTATGTCGATTTTGGCGCCACTTATGTCATGCTGCTCTTTTTCTTAAAATTTGTTTTTGGTATTTAACTATCTTTGACACCTACCATTTAGCAGCAGTTATAGGTATTGAAAAATATTAATCTTAAATATTACAATCTCATCACTGATGGTCTCATTTGCTTTATATAGATCATAAAGAGGCATCGGTATTCATTTCAGTTTGTTTCATAACCAGTTTGAAGAGGAGAGGAGCTTTAAGGTACGTGCTATCAAACTGCTTACCTTGGCTTCATACTAGGTTCATGCACAAACATGATTAAAGGTCAAACATACATAGTTTTGGTTACATGTGCAGCTAAATGTTGTTTTTAATCACTATACACAGTAAGTCGAAGCTTCAGCGTCATATTTAGCAAAGGCTTTTGAACATCTGTGTCATTAATCTCATCCAACTCTCAGCTGAACAGTAAATTGGGGATATTTTTTTCCATGATGGGAGGCTATTTTATTAAAAGGTTTGAAGCAATTTCCAATACTTGGGTTTGGTTTACTGCGGATAAAAATAAACCAACACAATGAGAAGAAAATTTGGAGGAAAATTGTTGCTTGAAAACTACTTTTGCTTGCCATCAGGGGGATTGCCTATTTTCTAACAGATCAGAAATAGAACAAAGAAAGCCACAGTGTAAAAACAAACTGGTTAATCCCTTTTAGTATAATCAATATGATGCTGTTGTCAAACTGTTTTTCAGTCTAAGTTCAAGAAACAAATATTGGTGTAAAAGTGTGGGAAAAAGTCCTGGAGAGAAGAAATAAGTGGGGGATTCAATATATAGAAAATGACTAAAGCTGCCGCATGGAAGAAATCTGAAATGGATTCACATTTTTTTCCTGGGCTTCACTCTGAGGTAATGTAACATTGAGCACCACGGTGAAGAAAAAAGATAGTGTTGTAGATACTGATACTGGGTGAACATTTCATTATAATCCCCTGCATTGCACTGGGCTGTTCTGTAGTCTGGAGCAATTGTCAGATAAAAGCCGACTTCTACACAAAGACACCACGTTAATAGCTTTTAATTTTTCCCCTGCTGAAGCCAGCAGAGCTCATTTTTCTGGAGGACAGAGTTCTATTTTCATCAAGGTCATTCCTAAACCTCCATTACTCCTGCTTTAAATGGTAACTGTGTTGCCTCCAAATCTGGCCTCTCTTCCTTGAAACAGTAGCAGTGCTTTAATGATAAATGAAGCTCTGCTCAAAGGAGGAATTAAAACAATTGTGAAGAGCCACAGCGTTCGATAACAAAGCTGCCCCCTCTTCAGCGCTCATTTGAAGGCCGCAGATAACGTTTCTCAGATATGTCTTTCCCGTGTGTGTGTGTGTGTGGGGGGGGGGGGGGGGGGGGGGGGGGGGGGGGGTAACAAACTTCAACTTCATCTCCCACATGGGCTCAATGGAAGTCTGTACTTCAAACACACTCTCTTATTTGGTTGAAGATGCAGAGACGGGGAAGAAAAGATGCTGAATTAATCCTCTTGGCTCCCTCACAGTTTGATAGGTGATTCTTTTTTTCCCCCAGACCAACCATAGAAGTGTTGGACCACACACTAAAGTCACACATCGGCAACACTGTCTTTTAGTCTCTTTAACGTCTCTTGGAAGCCATACACCACAAGGAAAAGATGGCACAGTAAACCTTCAGGTAATATTTCTTCCCTAATCTTTCCGTTTGCAGAGTCTCCCATGATACTACGCGCTGACAGCACCTTAATCCAAACTATAGGAGAAGTTTGGTAAGTCTGGAAAGAAATCTCCCAGTCATTGTTGAAGTTTTCTCTCTCAGAAGGATGCATGCACTTAAATGCCTCTTCTCCGGTTCCACAGCGAGACTCAACACACTACATCATTTCGCAAACTTTCTGAGGAAGTTTCTGAGCCACATGGGCAAATCCAGCAGAGAGCTTTCTGGCAGGTAGAGCCCACTGCTCTTCTTAATCTGCTTGAATTCAGACTCTCCCAGCTGAGGTCCAACACGCCTTTGATTTGACAGCAGAGTAAAGGGAAGCGGCAGGTGAAGAGGAGAACTGACTAATTCTTATCTGTCATGGCAAAATAAAAGTATTGTTGCCAACTGGCAATTCTTTGAAATACCAGACTTGCCCACCTACTTAGTAAGCAGCAAAGGAACCACCAGCAAAAGTATAAATATGGTACAGGAAATTAACCAACAGGTGTCTTGTTGAAGCCTGTTTCATAGTTTATACATTTCACTATTTTGTAATCACTAACTTCTTCTCCTTCTTGTTCAAATTTAATGGCTTTAGCAAAGGCATTTAAGCCACCACAAACTTTAAATTAACAGTGAGTTTCAGGCAATAGTTATGAAGAAATTAAAAAAAAAAAACTTTCAGAATGCTTGTTTAAACTCCTGTTTTTGTTGTATGAAGATTAGCCACACTCCATAATATCTCTCCTGGTAGTTCCCTTCTTTCATCATGTTTTAGATGATATATTACAGTTATTATTTTTTTGTTTCTTTCAGACTTGTTAACAATATGTGAGTTCATGTTTGATATTTTCACTTTTGTCTGGCACTAATGCTAAGCTTTCTGTTTCAATAGAGTGATTCGTTTAAACCTGCATTTCCTATTTGGAGAGGGGGTAATTAAACGTTATGTACTGTATTATAATATAGCCACGGCCTACATGAAAAAATATATATATATTTTTAATTTTCGGAAAGGTTTTGCATAATATTACTGTTTTTAAAGTTAACATTTCTGCTTGTAGTGACGTTTTTTACCCTTTTCCAGCTACCACCGTTACTCAGACATTAGCTACACTTGTTGCACGTGGGATGATTGTTGAAGGTGTCCGGGCTGTGACGCAGGTTACGTCATAGGCCAAACTGAGCTTAACCCCTGCTAACGGTCGGTGATAGCGACAAAGGTGGCGCAGTACAGGTGAGCAAAAATAAAAAGAAACAAAGGCTGCAGTTGTTTAATTCAAATAAGACATTGTCTTGTTGTTGTTGTTAAAGTAGCTACAGCTTGTGTTGCACTTATTCACAACACACTATGCTAATGCGCACTATTCGCAGGTGACAGCTAAAAGAGCAGCAAACTGTTCCCAGGAGAAAGTGAGAGAACAGCTCACCTGACGCCAGGTAACACATTCAAGTTGAGGTTTTTGACCGTAAAGCTAGCAGAGTTGTAGGTGCAGCTGTTTTAGCCGATGTCCACCTGGCTCTTGTTGCTGTTACAGTAATTAAACACATTCTTAAAGCATCAAATTACTAAATTATCATGCTACTGGGTTCATCCAGGTGACCTTAATTACAGTAGTTTATGTGTTGCATATCATTTTTCAGTAGGCTACTTTGAGTCATTAGCTGCTTTCATGCCTGTTTAACCATACTACAAACACGTACAAATGGAGAGGTGTCAGAGTGAGGGGGGCTGCCAATAGTGAGCTCAAGGGCACATCAACAGTGCTTAGGAAGTGAACTAGCACCCCTCCAGCTACCAGACCTCAAAGTACTGTAAATGCGTAAAGCATTGGGGTTGTAAAGTTGATAATAGACTCCTAGAACTGAGACGTTTGTCTTTATCAAAAGTATTTTTTATCAGTTCAGAAAGGGAGCATCACTTAGCATTTCTATGAAAGCCATTACAGGCATCATTCATGCATTCATGCAAGTCCTCATTCATTTGGAGCTACAGCTGAGTATGGCATACTATGAGTGCTGCAGCATTACATCTGTCAAACTTAATATCACCCTTTAACTCGCCAGAGGAGGAGCTACCCGGGCGTAGAAAGAATTTTTAATATCTTCACAACTTGCTGACCTGTTGTTTTAAAAATCTGAAGTCAGAGCGGAAACTTACTTGAATTAGCTTTCAGAGCAGCTTTACCGAGAACAACAGGGTGCAGAGACTGCAGACATAGAGTAAAAAAAAGACTTTGCACCTTTATCTTTCTTATTAAAGCAGCTAAACATCAAGAGATAAAACATTCCTCATGCTGTCTTTTTTTTTTTTTTGTCCCAACAAGCGATCTCTGGGGGAAACTGAGACACAATCCAGATGACAAATGAGAGCTTTATGGCTGTTCACACGGCGAGCTGTGTTCAAGGACACACTGGGAGGATTTTCCAAGGGACTGAGCCTAAATTACTTGCGGTTGTAAGTCTTTCAAAGTGATGCAGTGCCTTAAGAAGAGAAAGCCGTGAGGTGTGTTGAGCGCCTGCGAGAGGCCTTTTGATATTCAGCACATACGCAGATAAATATATTTAGGGTAACAATCTGGAAGCAGTCACATACGCCGGTCACTTTGTCTTTCAGTGCTATGATTCAGGACTCTTTCATTATCAAGCTCACAGCTACAGGAGACGTAATGAAGTCTGTGCTTATACAGCTGAGCTGTGAAATACCTCTTTGTGTTGGATGAAAGGGCTGAGACCTCCAAGTGCAGTGTGGGGCATGAATTTCTCTACTTGTTCAAATCAAATCACAGAACTGGGCCTTTATTTCAGTCAGCCTGTGATGCATGTTCAAACCTTATGTGAGTACTTTGTAATATTCATGAGACTGCTGCAGGTGCGATTATTGGATTACCTCTCTTTCAAAGTAAAATGAGAATATTAGAGAATTAGAGGGTTCCCATATTACTATGAGGTGTTAATAATATCAAGACTAGAAGTGCTGTTAGTTTAAAGTCACATACACTCTTTGATAATTCCACAACCAGCATCAATAATTAGTGAGGCTTAGTGCATTGTTTTACAATCACAGTGTAATGACTTTGCAGACCCAGCTGTGAAGGAAATACAGTGATAACGCTTGAATCGACTTTTTAATAATACAGCAGCAGCAGCAGCAGCAGCAGGCGTTTAAAGTGACCCAGAAATGAAAAACACAATAGCTGCACTCAGCCCGTTGAACTGTGTCAGGGTGAATAGGCTCACTGTCGAACGGTAGGAAAGTGAATGATACTCGTTGAAATTCACAGCGTGAGATATTTACGCAGTGTGGAGAGGGTTAAGATGAGCCAGTGGATCAGTTGACCCAGCCACTGTTTCTAGGCAACCAGACAAATTTGATTTCAGGTGACGATAGGTCCAGGAAGAACCCAGCATTTGTCAGCGTCTGTGATGGAGAGACGCCCGGGGAGGAGAGGTGGTTACACTTTTTCCGGGGGTTTTCCTGCATACAAGATTCTGAGGTTGTTGCCTCTCTGCAAAATGTGGAACCGCCCCCAGCTCTCATCAGAGTCTGACGGTTGTTTTTTTCCATGAAGAACAACGTTATCCGAGGACAGCACTCGGTGAATATCTTCATTTTCTAAATGCAATGGCAGTGTAACGCTGATGTGATCCGGCAGCACTGTTTTTGTAGGCAGTACATTGCCCCGGAGAAGGCGCTGCAGGAACTGTCACAGAGGAAGAAAAGTGAACGATGGAGGAGAGAGAGGTTTGCATGGAGGGCGGTGTGACTTCAGATCCAGCTTCATGTTTTAACAAGCATATTTAGTCCTTTATTTCACCAGTTCAGTTTATCCTGTGACACCTGCTGATGTGATTTAGCCTCTGGCCTTTTGCTTGCTGGCGAACAAGCTAAAAGTCTAATAAACACAAGCTAACTCGCAAATAACATGACCGTCGTTTGTAATCCGTCTTCTCCACCACAATTTGATCCAAAAACGGAAACTTCTTTAGACACCAGCTGAAAGTCAGAAAGGTTTGCTCAACTCTGAATCCCTGAAGTTTGTTCTGAGTTGTTTGAAAGTGAATTAGCTTGATTAAAGACAGCTAATGTCAGCTCACTGTGGTAATTCATTGCTTTTAGGATTAATGAGCGGCTGCACATCACTCCTCAGTGTGAATCCTAACTGTAATTTCTTCCAGGACTAAAATAACAGAGTTAATTTGAGCTTAGTGACAGCCTTTTTTTTTTTTTTTAGATAATCACAGTCTGTGCTCAGATATGATGAAAGTGACATTATTAATATATGAAAACTTGCTAGGAGAAGCCCTGCCAGAGCCGACAAGACTCATCGCTGACGGTAGACGCTCTCCTCGCTGTTCACCACGCCATGCCATGCACTCAGGAAACCCGAGGTATGACTCACCACACACAAAATATTACAATGTGACACCAAGCCGACACGGACTGGAGCGGAATTTTGACTCTTCATGAAGCCTCCCCATGACTTAGATGTTTTTTATATTCCCAGCTGTCATCTGAGCGGGCGAGGCAGGGTGAGGGTCCCCTCTCTCATATCCCTTATTTCTTCAATTGGTCCATTTACAAGTTCTGCACTGTGCTGAGTTCATATGTCCAAGTACGAGTGGAAGAACAAGGGTCATAAGTAGAAACTTGAGTTGCTAATTCAGCCATGCAAATCCATGAATTTAACCAGCAGTCGTCCTCACCTGAGGGCTCTGTTCAGCTTCATCGTAATACTCCCCTTTCTTTTTATTCCGGGAGAGACAAATCAAGCAGAATTTTATTTTTAATCCATGCAGAAGAGGCATTTTAAATAATTTTTTCAAATGTGTTTTTTCTGTCATCTTCAGTTTTCATCCCGTGCCTCGTACCAGCGGGGAAGCTCTCCCATCTCCTTGAAACGTTTTCAGCTTGCGAACCCGTTAGCTTGATGACTGTTTTTTTAAAGCTTCTCTGTTATTGTGGTTTCATGCAGCCGTCTGTTACTGCCGCCGTTTGAAATCCGAGGCCTCGGGCCGACAAAAGAAGACCTTTGCTCGACTCGCTCGATTTGCATGAATGTTTAAAACATTTGCTGATGCTCCTATCTGAACTGGCAGTCCACCAGAGGGGGGTTTAGTGTTTTCCTCAAGAACACTTTACACCAGGCCAACGTTGAGGGGATTTGACAGGTGAGCTTCCAATTATGATGATATCTCCCAGAGCACAGACCCGTCTTGCTAAGCACACACCTTGGCCACATATCAGGAGGGCATGTGTTACAGTGTCCCTTAAAGCCCTTATAGATTATTACCATTTGCAGAAAGCACCACGCATTCCTGAGCGGAGCCTCAGGATGACAATTCTCACCCAATAATTGAGTGCATGGTGGGGTAAATGTCAAACTATTTGCAAGCCATTGATGAGCTGTGGTATTCTTTTCTATTAGCCTCATGTGCCAGAGTTACTCATCTCTGCTTTGTGCAAATTCATATTGGATTTTTATTAAACCAACTCAAACCAACAGTAATAGATGTGCCTCTGGGATAGCTTAAAAAATCCATTCGCTAAACAGCCCAAAATTACCCCCATAATTGTCTCCTTGGACCGCATTACACATCGAAGGTGATTCTCATTCCAATGTGAGTAAACTTTGCCTCGACGGCCAAGACATTCAATCACTCCTGGCTCCAGAGAAGTGTGTGTGTGTGTGTGTGTGTGTGTGTGTCCTCATTACCGTAACAACTCAAACAGACAAACTGGATCCTGCACACGGCGCTGACAGGACGGGAAAATCCAAACGCAGATCCTGCCTGTCAAATGACCCTGCAGCCATTCCTGCTGCTAATGAAGTGAAATATTCTGGCATCTCAGTGGGAATTAGAGCTGTATATTTGGACACATAAATATGAATACAATCAGCTCGACTTGGCTCATTATTGAGGCAGGAGAGCAACCAGCAGACAGGATTAATTAATTACAGAGTGACATTTATGGATAATAACCTTCTGGTGAATATCACACTTAATGAATATGCATAAGACTATCAAAGGGGACGTATCCAGCCAAGATGAAATATCTATATTCAGATCCATGATAGGGTTACTGCTGCGCAGAGTCAACCAGCAGCACATGATGAGTTCAGAGTGAGGCATGTGTCTGTGATTTTCAGCTGCTTCAGTAACTTCTACAGCTCCGACTTTGGGTTTGGAGGGAATGATTCATGTTGAGATTCTGTGAGGTGGCTGCAGAGTCGAGTGTGTGCTGGCAGAATATAGCTTGTGGTAAATATTCTGGTTGTATTATTGAAGCTGCAGCACAGTGTAAAGCCAGCCGTTTGAGTTGTTAATCTATGTGGTGAAGCAGTTCATCAGATCGAGTGAACAATGAGCTGTGCAGTGATGTTAAAAAGGAGCAGTGACGTGGTGTTCAGATCATGTCGATCATTTACTGCACTGACGAAACCAACACAAAGTGCAGTGAGGAGCCTGTTTATTTCTTAGGGATCTATTTTACAGATTTACGTCGCTCCTCTTGTCACACAGAATCAAAACGATCTGCATTATTACCTCTGCTGTGATCACTCTCCCTCTCTGCTGCCGGACACCAAACGTGTGAATGTGTCTCGTGCTGGATCAAGTCAGCGTTGCGAGATAATGGAGAAAGTGAGCTTCACTTTGATAACTTTTGATTTAAGGCTTCATCAGTTTCACAACGTGAAAGGTCGGGTTCACGGCGTGAACTGGAGAACAGCTCCTCCACTGATGCATTCCTGCCAGTGTACCGCGCATAATTAACCATCACAGAGAGGCAACACCTTGTCAGTGCAGCAGATGGTAGATAAGAACATGAAAATATTCCTCCAGAGCGAGGGGCGACGGTTGTACTCATTGCTTGTAAGACTCTTTCTTGCATTGGTCTTAATTGAATTCCCTGCCTGAACATTAATGGGTCACACTGGTCATAATCAACAGGATCATACAGTGGAGAACAGACTGCATGTTCAGACAAGATCACGGGAAGATAATCATCTATCTGAAGGTCAAATGAATGCATAGCCTCATCATGTCCAGACTCTTAAATTCAAGTTTATAGAAACTGGTCAGGACGGTGAAAAGTGTGGATCCCAGCGTGGATATAACTTGTGAAAGAACAGGGTCCTCCTTTGCCTTTAGATCCGTCTCAGTCCTCTTCAGCCGCGCGCTGCAGGAGACGGGAACATTTCTTCAAAGGGACAAGCTCCCTTATTCTTTGAAAGATGAAGGAAATCTGCGCTGCAGCCTGTGCTCTACAACATCCTGTGAAGGTTCACTGGTATTTGGATGTGAGGATCAGAGGGACGGCTTTTCTCTTCATCCCGCCGTCCCTGAAAACCTGATTCATGTGTGTAAATACAAATGTCCAGAGTTAGAAGGACAGACAGGAAATGACTGTTGCAGCCTGGAAGTTTTTTTTTTTTTTTTCTACCTACGTGTCAAATATGTCACTGTCAAAGTTCTTATATGAACTTGTTTCATCACTGACATAAATAATTATCTTTTGTTCCGACTTGCCTCAGGTCCCGATTGACACAAAGCGTTCACGTAGCTGAGCACCCCGAAGTAAAGCCCATGTGTCTGCTTTCTCATCTGACTCGGACCCTTTTCAAACCTCGCTAACATTCACAAATAGAAAGCTAACTGGTGTCAGAGATAATACCTGTTATTGGATATTTGATGACAACAGATTCTGCCACATTATCCCATCAACTTAACAACATGTTCCCCAATATTATCAAGTCTCGCAGTGCAGCCTGCCTGCCTGCCTGCCTGAGTGACATTAATAACGCGGGCTGTTCACATCGCTCCTCACTCCGGCTCTGTCACTCACGGCACACACTACATGTATGGTTTGGTTACATTCCCCGAGTCGTCTCCTTCAGCCAGGCCGTCCACCTGGCAGGAGGGATGACGCCTGTCACCTTTTACTGTGCGCCGGAGGTGAAATGACATTTGAGCGCCGTGCCAAATGTGAGCGTGGTCTCCACTCATGCGCCGCTTGTCAGGGGCGATCACTGTTATTTCAGCCGCCTGTCCAAAGAGGCCTTCTGATGGCTCACCCTGCTTTTGCCGCGTTTAGCTCGTGGAGACAGGAGCCTGCATTTGGCCCTCGCTTGGCAAATCTGATTAGAGTGGCTATAATGGCTGGTTGTGTGGGAGAGGCACTAAAAGGTATGAGGAGAGGACAGAACAAACACAGCAGCCAGCTCTTTCTCTCCCCCTTTCACCCTCTCCCTGCCGGCTCTCCCTTCAAAACAGCATGAAAGTGTATTAAAGAGTATCATGCTGTCACCTTGGGGTGTGATGGGAAATAGAATGGACTACTCAATAGGCCGCTAAATTAACTTACTTTTCACAGACACACACACACACACACACACACACACACACACACACACACACGCACACACATCCTTTACTTAATATGTTATATGGACTCTGCTTCAAAGTGAGAGTCCACCCTCTGAAAGGTGACAGATGCTATCTGAGGGCACACACACCAGCCTCCCTCTCTTTGTGTTTCGCACGATTGAAGAAGAAACCAACAAATAGAAAATGACATTTTTTAATTATTGGTGAGTCCTTCAAACAACCCCTTGTATTAAAAATGGGCAGAGCCTGTTTTAATTTGACATGGCTGTGGAACTGCAGAATTATAATTGCAATCATTTTTGCTTTATTCCGGTGTTTGTGATGAGCTTCAGTCACAGTCAGCACTGACTGTAGTTTTATCAACATGCAAATGCGCCTCTGCTTGAAAGCTTCATGTGGTTTGAGTTTTAGCCTGCTCCTATTAGGGCGATTTATTATAATTGAACATCATTTTTCCCATAAGGCCCAAACTTTTGACCCTGGACGGACTCTGAAATGAGTTTGAAAACAGGACTGTTTCAGAGCGGGGTGTGTGTGTGTGTGTGTGTGTGTGTGTGAGGACCATCTGTTTCAGCCAGACTCGTAAGGTTATTACCTCATTTTTAACACGATAAACTGAATTCAACAGAAATAATGGCTGAAGAGTCGCTGACTGATAACACACTTTAAAACCGGGGAGGGATATTTGAGGCAGCGGTAGCTCCTTTATAATGTCAATGATTAGACCCACTTTGTTAACTCTCCAGTTAAAACTCCTCATCCTACTCCCTGAATCTATAAAAGTCATCCATGAAGTCGTGCTCTGGGGAAATCTCATATTCACTCAGGAAGTAGAAGGGCCCAGCTCTTATCATTTCTTGAGAAGGTTTTCTGATATCCTTCACGAGCTGCTTATTCGGGACCGTTTTTGTTGTTTTTCAACCTAAAGAGACTTCATACGGGTCTGCTGGGGACATTTCTCCCCACTTTAGTGCCATGAAGTCAGCCATGCTAACATTCAGTACGTGCACACTTAAGTTAAGCTATTGTTAAAGCTTGATCGGCCATTTAATTGGACGACAGTTTTGTCCCACTGTACAAGTACCGGGGGAAGAATCGAGTTATTGATGGAAGCGTGTTGAGACGCAAACTGCTATTAGACCTTCTTCCAGTTGACCTTGCTAACTTGTTGGAAAATAAACAAACTGGCTTTATGTTGAATTGTGGAAACATCCAGAACTTCCCAGCTCTCGGTTCACCTCAGTTTTTGCTCCATGTTGACCCGTCTCAGATTTTACTACTGGGCTTTATTTGTTTGACCGTGGAGAATGCACAGAACGCCTTGGCCAGTTTGGGTCGTTTTGAGATGTAAAGATGCAGGAAATGGATCCTCGACCACATCATCAGGGTGTTACTGTGAATGAAAGGGTCATCAGAGGAGCAGGTTTATGGTTTGATATGGATGTGCCCTCAGGATAGAAAGAGGCTGCTAAAAAGCTCCAGGCTGAGCAGAGATCCCACAATAATTCTTCCACTCCGAGGAATTGACACCACTTTTACGTCTGTATGGTAAATATGAGATATACTGTATATGAATCTTGTATAAATGCAAATTGTGTTTATACAGTCGAAACCGACCCAAAGAATGTTTGAGTAATTCCTCGATTTCTGTTTAACTTTTTTTTTCAGATTTTTGAAGTAAATAATATATATTTATGATTTTGTCTTCATTTCCATTTCAGTTTAAAACTTCCTGGAAACGTCAAGGACAAAGTTATTGAGAACTCGGTTCAGCTTTTTTTCCCGACCCAATCTCCAGCTTTTTTTTTTTTTTTTTTTCTTCACTTTTACATCCTTACTGTCTCATCTCACTACTTCCCCTGCCTCCTCTCGGTCCACCTCGTGTCCTTTCACATCCTCTGCCTTTTCACTCTTCCCTCCCAGCGGGGAGTCACGCTTCGGGCTTTTTTCTGGGATTTGATCTTCACTTTCATCACAAGTACATGTTTCTAGCTTCACTTCCTCGTCCTATAAATATTCTAAACTCGTTCAGCTGACATGCTCGATCATGTTCTGTGCTCAACCTGCGTGGGTTCGCTTGGCAGAGTGCTGCCGTGTTAGCATGAACAAATATCCTGTCAATAAACTGTTAGGATTAGTTAGCTTTAGAATAATTAACCTTTATTTGTCATGACTGAATATATCATTATTACACTGAAGGGGTCTTTTATGCCTTATTAAAGTTTAATTACCTTGACATTTTGGTCTTACATTAATGACATAATGGCTTTGTCTGAAAGGGGGGAATTGTAGGACTCCCATTTCAATTAAATGTTACGTTCGTCTCGTTAGCGCTCTTTCCCCTTTCATTTGGAAACAATGTTCCCGGTTGTGTAATTTGAGCCTTATGAGGAAAGCAAAGACCTAATATGAAGATCCACAAATGTTCCGTTTAGATTGACTTCTTATTTACACTCACACGTGCGATGTAAAAGGTGTACAACACACAACCTCTATCCACCCAACCAGCCGCAAGAAGAGCAAAGGTGCCGCATCTCAATCCAGCATTTTAAACTTGTGTAAACAAACACTTCTTCTACCTGCCTACCACATTGCAAAAATCACATTTGACCATGAGACCTTTCTATAAATAACCCCCCTAGACGTCCCAGTCGCTAAATCAGCACACAACATCTGCTTCAATTGGCTGACGGCCAGCTTGAGCTGAGGCGAAAGCAACGATTCCCTTCTTTTCTTGTAGTCCACCAGCATCCTGTCCTCGACGTCCCGCCTCTCTCCGGCTCATTTCCCTCCCTGATCTCAACGCCAGGCTCCCTCTTTGGCCTCTCAGCGTGCCAGCAGCCTGCCAAGCCACCCTGGGGTCACAGCCGGTCACGGCTAATGTGACAAAGCCAGCTGCTCATCATTGCCCAACCAGCCTCTCACCAGCTGTGATTGGATGTAAGGGGTCACCTCGGCTGGGCCCAAAGGGGTCTTGGGACGGACGAGCCATCTCAGACATGTCCTTTACACGGATAAGTGAGCTGAACTGTGTCCCTCACTGTGATGCAGCGTTTGCGGAGAAAACAAGCCAAGCAGAAGATAATTTTATCAGGCGGCAAAAAGAAAAGTTCATTCAATCTGTCTCTGTCACGTAAAGCAGATCAGAGGAGAGACAACATATGATGAGGAACGGAGGCTTGACGCAAAGGTCAGCTCTCTGCCAGCATGAATATGACAGGATAAAATCTTAAAAGTACGCCGGAACCAGTTATCTTTCACAGCAGATGTCTGGCATCACTTTCTATTTTTCAGGTGCGTTATTTAATTTGTCTCTTCTTTTTGAGGCTGCTCACCTTCACATGACATCACCGATCAGTGGCTGACCTTCACTGTCCGTTTTTCTGGTTGTTTTCACATTTTCACTACTAAACACGATCCGCATTTTTCAACCATGCTGTGTTTACGTGTGTTTGGAGGATACGGATGTTAACGTCAGAGAGTTTGCAGTCCACTTAAGGGTCTGATGCATAACCCCATTTATTCCCTGCTTTGTGAGCTTCCTTCTTTCAGTGGTAATTTGACTTTGATTGATGTTCAATTTAACACTTGCTCAGAGTTAAATGTGCTATGGAAGGTTAGCACCTGATGCAAACGCAACAAGTGAAGTCACATGTAAGAAAAGGACATTTTTAAAGTACTATGTGCTTATTGTCCAAAGTTTGGTGGGTAGATTGCAGAAGGTGAAGTCCAACCTTTTGACCCGGTAGTTTGACTTTGTGTGTGTAACTTCAGACTTCGATTTAGAGCAGACCTCTAAGTTGCATTTGTGAAAATTCTCCCTCGGGGCGCTGACAATCAGTATAGAAGACAAACAATCCCAGCTGCCTTGGATGCCACTCTCAAAACAATCAGCCACAACAAAAGGAAGAGAAAGCCTCCACACCAGCACTAATTGTTAATAAGGGGTTATGGCATAATTGATTTTTCTTTCATTCAGTTGCCAATTTGCTCCTGTTGCGATGGTGTTTGTGTCCCTCGGGTCTAATCTAACGTTTTAGTTTGAACCCAACAAATGTTTTTACAACAAACAGCCCTGAGGAGGAAGAGGAGGAGGAGGAGGAGGAGGAAGATACCGAGCTCCAAGTTGCTCAGAAAGCCTCGGCAGCCAGATGTATTTCATTATGGAAATGTCAGAGTGCCTTGGAGACTTTGCTCGTGTTGGGAAGGAAAATGTCGGCTGCGGTGTAGTTGATGAACTCAGTGTGTTTATTTCAGAGTCAGCTGCAGATGTAATTTATTGCTTTTGCCGTTGAGGTCAATTGACAAACAGGTTTTTGGTTTCAAGCTGCCTTGTCAAAGAAGGGGTTGTACAGGTAGTGAGTTAATTCAGTTTGGGGTCGGTGTTGGGCTGCCTGAGGTTGTAAGTACATCATTTAAGAGCTGAAATAGTTGTCTTCATCTTAATGACGTGCAGCAATTTTTTAATGAATGAGCTCCCTAAACACGGACACGAGCTCTGCAAAATAACTGGAACATAAAAGCTGATTATAAAAGTGCCATGCTGGGAGATGATGACATCTCCACTAAGTGTAACAAGTCCTTTTTGCATACAAGACACGTTAGTGGTAGCTTCATCAGCTTCAGATGAACGAGTTCACATTCTCTCAGCTTTATTCATGTCACATTTCACAATTAAATGAGACATAGAGCACTTACTGTTAATTCACTTACTTGTTGACAACTTCTGATCTTTCATCCAAACCGATGTTTTCTAAAAACCAGATGATTTTAAAGATCGTCTGAAGTAGGGTTCTCCTCAGGGATCGGGCATAACGGCAAGACAGATGCTTCTCTAAATCTGCTCGGGCTCTTTGATAGCATTATGGGAGATAAGGTGGAGCTGCAACATATAGCGAGCATGGCTGTACATGCACGGAGAGGCAGGCCAGCATCCTCGCTACGCTCGCTTTGGTTATTTCACAGTCGCATGAAGAAAAATAAAAAAAGCTTCCTACAGTTTATTTTTTCTCCCTTTAAGTTTGTTCTCACATGTCGACGATTTCCAAAGTGGTTTTCTAAGCATGAGGTAAAAGAACATTGTATTTAGTTAATGTATGAATGCTTCATTGTCGAGTACATTTTGCTCTTGAACACAGGAGCTCCCTGCCCCCCAGAGCAATCTCCTCTTTGTTCAGCTGCTGTAAAAGAAATGCACATAACTCATGCTCCATGGGAAAGCTCTTACATGTAAGTAAATGCAGTTTGCAGCACTGCTTGAGGTTTGAAATATATGATTAACTTTTAGGAGAGGAACTTGGGCCCCTGAAAGCTAAGATACCCCTACCCGAGGTCGAACAAAGAGGTGACTTCTGGAGCTGTATGAAGGCTTCATGGGTAGCTGGAATCATTTATAGAGTTATTCATCTGAATCAAGCCCTGTAATTACAACACACACTCATTATGATTGTAATTATCACACTGGGGTGATAACTCAATTGGATGCTGAAATAAATATGCATGTTTGGGGTGTCAAAATAATGTGAGTGTTTCATATTTCAGTATTAATTAAGTGATGAGATATTTGGCTCACTCCTGGAGTTGGCAGATTCTCAGTCGTGCCCCTCAGATTGGATCAATACTGCCAACATGGACTGGAATTGATACACTCTAACCCGACGTCAGTTTTAGACACGATCAATGTTAGATTTGAGACAGAAAAACAACAGCAACAGTTGTTCAAGCCCTCCACAGCCTGAGTTTATGGATGAAGCAGTACAGGAAGTCAAAGCGTGAAGGGGCTTTATTTTATAACAAAACATCTCACTGTAACACATTAAAGTGGACGAGTGGGGTTTTAACCTCCACACATCCATCAATCAATCAAAGTTTATTTGGACATCACATTTAAAACAACCTTGGTTGACCAAAGTGCTGTACAGGCAAAAAAGCACACTATAAAAGACAAAGCAATAAATAGGAGCATGAAACCTCCAAATACATCAAGTTAAGATGAATTATCTTATCAGCACCTCAATAAAAAGCTGTTTTAAAGAATCCAATCTCTTGATCATGGACAGTGTAATCAAGAGTCCTGATATCCTGCCCTGTCATTGGTTGGTTCATTTGCAATTCAAAGGTTGAAGATTTCATTCTTAATTTCCTTTTCGAGAAAACTGAATTAGATTTACTTTGGTAATCACTGAAGAAACTTTAACCGCGTTGAGACATAAAACATCATGACCAAAGTCAAACGATGGATAACATCCAAAGAGTAGAGCTGTAATACATGAACTCCCACAGGCATCATAAAACAATGTGTACATACTGTAACAGAATCCTGTGGACAAGAACAACACCTAGTGATATGTCAACTCCAACTTCAAGCCATTTCAATGGATGGAAGAACAATACATGTTGCAGGGCTCTTTGGTTGTAATGTGATGAGTTATAACTAAAGTCTCATCAGTGACTAATTAGACTTGGTCCTTTAAAATGATACATCATGATGACTGACTCATAATGAAGTCAAACTTGTAGCAGCTTCTTCAGTCACTTCTGCTTTGGAGAAACACATCTCGTCGTGTCACATAAAGACGTGTTCACTGGGAGACGAGGTATCCTGGTCGCTCCTGGGACGCTTGAAAGTGTGCGCCTGCAGCAGTTGTTGCATAATGTATCACCACCTTTTACTCCCCTTTAATTTTACCATTCTCTACTGTGAAATATCTTTTACCACAGGAAATCTGCTCCTCGAGTGATTTTGCACTGACTTTCCGTCTTGACAAAAAATGTGAAAAAAAAAGAAAGAAAAGTGTTGTTTCTGGACAGAAAGAGGTTAAGAAGAGCTTCAGTGAACACCGGGGAACACAGCATGTGCTATTATTAATGTTTATTGTAGAAATGTAGACAGGTGAGAGTGCAACACATCTTTCTTTAAAGCGAGCTCTGTTGTAAAGTAATGAGTAACCAAAAGAAAACGGTCAGAATGCATTCCTCTTCCTACCTCTGAAGATAAAAGACTACCATTAAACACATGCATTTTCCCCTTACTTTTCTCCTGGGAGCTTGTTACTCACTGGCACCCTGAGAGATGGAGGTCAACAGCCAGTTTTGGGAAAAGTAGCACCCTGTGGCGAGCCTATTTAACGAAAGCAAAACGCCTTTTTTACCCGTCTGCTCTAAAAGACAGAAAAAAAAGTCTTAGAGGGAAACTCCTACTCCTGTTAGCATTCAGTTTGCAACTCTTTCACCTGTAATCAGGTGCTTCAGACACGAGATTAATGAGGGCACTGAGTCAGCATCAAACGAATCTACTGTCTACAAGTCAGTCACGACCCCTGGAAGACCCCTTTTATTCCCACAGATCAGACTCACTTTATGCACTTCATATAGAAAAGTCTTACAGTCAACATTTTTAATAAAATAAGAGTCTGTAAATTTAAACGCCTAAATAGGAATCAATAACTAACTCTCAAACTCTGTAGCCGTGTTGGAGTGGAGCAGGCACATTTCATCACTGAGTGGACAGTTTGTTGGTGAATATGTGCAGTGAGTAGATAGTTGTACTTTTTATGACTGAACCATCAGTAACCATGGCTGTCTGGTAACCTGGACTAAGTCAACATTTTCTTTGCTGATCCTGTCCTGCATAATGTTCATGCATACAGCAGATTGTACTTCTGTAAAACCAAGAAAAAAGCAATCCTTCTGCTTCCTTTGAACTGTCCAACATACGTTCCACTGAGGACGGACAGATAGACACATTTACATTTACCACAGGAACACAACTCTTATAAGTGACTCTCTTCAGCTGTTGGATAAAACACAGAGAATACATAGGATGACAGACTCCTTTAATTGACTGGGCGAGGGTCAGTGGACATTGAACAGGAGCGACAAAAGATCCTTTTTACAGTTGAATTTTTGTTCCTATATATAGAACATTTATACATCTATATATATTATAAATGACTCATTGTGTTTTTCTTTCACTTTGCCTCACACATGAGCTTTAATCTATGATAGGCATGAATGCTTCTATAGGAGCATATCGCTGTGAAGAGTACTTGGTGTCAAAATATAATAATGGATAATTGAGGCTGACTGTGAGAAAGAAAAATCAAGATGTATTTAAATTGCTGCACGGTTGTGGTTGCCAGGTTACAGAGGCTTACTGTGTCACTAATCAGGGCTGCTTTTAGGATCCGGCCTTGCTCGCATATGGTCACACATTTAGCTTTCACTCTCCTAGACTTTCCCTCCATGTGTTTTAAGATTTCTCTTTTTCGTCTCAACCTCTATGCTGTCTGTATGCATTACCTCACCTCCTTGGCAGCAAGTAGCTTTAGCTGCAGGAAACATTTCCAGGATGCGGATGCAGTGTTTATGCCTCCTGTTGTTCGAAATAAGGGGAATTGAATGGGTTAGATGGGGCTAATGTAGCTGTCAACTTTTTTTTCCCCCAGCACCCACCTCAGGTTTCATTAACATCCTCAGACCACGGCGCCACAGCGGCAGGCTTTACTTGCAGGGCCTGAGCATTCATTAAGGAGAAACTCAAACGCTGCTCTCTGGGAAATTGTCAGAACAGATGGTTACGACTCTACGCCTGGGGATGAAGGACAGACACTCATGTTTATCTGTTGTGATAAGCAGCAGTATCCCTGGTTGTATTTTTTAAATTCCGAGCCACATTCATTTTCAATATTTTGTACTCCAGTGGCGCCAGGGGAAGCTCACAGAGTTTCACTCCTCCAGCTTCATTGCATCTTGTTTTTGGAATGAGATGCAGTTGCTATGGGAACGCTGCAGACGGGGGACAGTTGGCCGAAGTCAGTTTAACCTGCAGAAGCTTCTCATAAGAGCGAAGACGCCTGAAAGATAGCAGCAGCAGGACTTACAGATTCCCATGATTCATTTTTTTTTCTATCTTCTGGGGTCGAGGGCAACCCTTTAGCAGGAGGATTCAATCAATAAATCTTTTCAGATGGAATTGCCTCTGAAAAAACACTCCCTTGCTGAAACAATACATTATTGACAGTACAAATTCACCATCTTTGAAGGCTTTTCTAAGATATACTCAAGAGGGCAACTCTGAAAAGAAATTTCTTTCTGGGGATGAAAGTGGAAAGCCACATGAGACCAAATTAAGGCTTTCCACTCTCAGCATCGCTGTAGATTCACAAACACGGCTTAATCCAAATATTGAGCGTGTTACTACTTTAATCTGTTCATGACCACACACACAGTGTTCACTCTTATCATGTCAGACGTACCAAGCTATTGCATGCGTTGGAGGGTCATGTTTTAGTTTTCAATAAAGAAGGGAACTCCTTTGTACCACTTTCACAGAGTGCAGTTGTACCATGTGTTTTGTTCCATTATCTCAGTGTGCGTATCATCAGATTGCAAATGAGCCAATTAAACAACATGAAATACACTATGCTGTTGTACAAACAGATCCAGCCAAAGCCTCCCTATCGCAGTCTATTCACTTCTCATTACAGCTCAGTGGGGGTCTTTGTGGCTTGGAAGCGATGCCCCATTTTGCAGTGCAAAGCAGCCATTGTGTGTCTTTTCTCACGTCTGAAGGCAGCTAAGCTTACTTTCCTCTGAGCAAGAACAGAAGGAGTTTATATATATATATATATATATATATATATGTATGTGTGTTGTTGCCTTGGTGGTGATCTGAGGCACAAGTAAGACCCAATCCAGGGTTTAGCCTTTCTGTGTGCTATTACTGAAAATGGACGATCCCATTACATCGCTCGTAATCTCACCAGGGCCAGGCAGGAGGCGGGGATATCCCATCCACCCCTTCGCTTCCTCCAGCCGGGGCTTCGATATTGCCCACTGACCTTCTGGAGTCAATTTCCGGACAGATCAACAGACCCACTCCAATAATCATTTTGTTGAGCTGCTGTGTCGCAATGTGCAGAACATACTGTTGATATGATGGGAAATGTTGGCGCTCATGTGATGTGCTATGAATAGAAATATGACACCAGTTGGACAGGTATCTCTGATTTAAAAAAAAAAAAAAAAAAAGGCCAGTGCTTGAAAGCAACTTGGTCCCTTGCCTTATTTACTCTCCTGACTTTTTCATCATAACATTGATATTCATAATCTCATCATGTATGACATGTACTTCTCATGAAAGCATAGGACTAGTATATTTGAAATATGGGAGCCAAGTGACTCCTTAGCTCGCCCTCGCTGCGGTTCCAGATGTGCTAAATTACATGAGAAGATAATGATATCAGGTCTGGCAGCTTCACAACACAAGCTGGGCCGCGAGCTTTGAGAAGCATGACATTATTCTCGCACGGACTTCTTCTTATTGTATTGATAACAAAAGAGTTAGTGATTGCATCCAAATACAAACACAGGATTTGTAACGTCGCTGGTAAAGTCCGACTGTCTTTGGAAAGACACATTTTAGAAAGTGTGTAATCACAGCTGTCTGAATGTTCCTCATGAGGGTTATTAGTTCTGTTTGTTGATATTCAGACACCTCTAAATCACAAATTGTAGCTGCTTTCGTATAGTGATTTAATCACCAATACTTTCATTACTTCAACAATAAATCCTTATCGCCTCATCATGCTGGCAGGCTCTGCGTATTCTGCTGCCTTTCTTCTGTGACTCCTGTTCGCCAGCGCTCTCGCTCCGTGATTGTTGCGGTGCGTTCGTGTCAAGTCAGCACACAGTCAATATGTCATCGATTGGAATCTTGCAATATACCTTTTGAGCCACGTGTTGATTGGAAACAGTCTTTCCGTGGTAACCTTTTTGATTCCATCATGAGCGAGTGGTCATTGTTCAGACTGACTGATAGAAGACAGAGCTCTGAAATCGTGCCAGTGTGCAACACAATCTCTTGGAGGATCAAACAAAAAAAAAACCTAGCAGAGAAGACTTTGAAACTTAAGAAGGATGACCGCTTTCAGGATGTGTGAGCATTTTCTGGCTCAGCCTCGGCGGTGTTAAGGTAGAACCTAAAGCTGCACCCGTAAGCCTGCAAATTCCTCCGACTGTCGATGGAGCAGCACAGATAAAATTCTGATCTGCTGGACTTTTTTTTTTGTTGGCAGGGAATCGCAGTGTGCAATTTAATCAGACAATCAAAGGGCACAGAACAAATGTTAATTATTCTTTAGATTGAGTTTCGTGACATTTCTGTCAGTTTACATTAACTTTACCTGCCAATTTAAACCAGCGTTGAGCCTGACTGGAAGCAAACATCTCTGTCCTGGATTTGAATCAAGCCCAATGATTTTTCTTATTAGAAAAAAAAAACTAATTTGAAAATATTACCTTTACCCCAGGCCTGCTCTGGGAAGAAATGACAGTGGCTGACAACACGCACTGTGAAATTGATAGCGACAGAAACCCGTACTGGTGCCCGATGGTTTGGCCTCCCTCATGTAAGTCATATTATTAGCCAGTTCAATGGACTGGTTAATGACATAGTGGTCTATTACACTCATGTCTGTAAACAGAGGCACGTGCTGCCGGTGCCAGAAATCTGCCCATCACAAGTTTGCCTTCATGGAGGTGTCTCCTCAAAGAGCCAAAAGCCCTACCCCACAGATACAGAGACAGAAAGGGGTTCTAATATACATCAATCTATCGCTTTATCCATCCCAATCAGCCACCTTACACTTTGACCAAGCTGCAGATTAACTGACTGAACTGGGCTCTGGACGCTCGTTGTCTTTAGGACCAGAGATTTCTTCTTCTTCAGGCTGTATAGTTGAGTTTTTGGATAAACTTTAAAATGATTCTTCTTCGTTCTGATTTGTAATCTACATGTTTGAAACATGACAGATGTGAGTCTCTGGAGAGAAATTCAAAGCTGGGTCTGCGTCTGCTGTGAAGAGGATGTTTTTTATGTCAGTATTATTTCCCATCTCTTCTTTAGCCGCTGAATCTCTTGACTACATGTTTGTGAAAGCTGAACCGATCTGCAGCTGGTTAGGTGGAGACATTACTCTGAAAGGTTACTGTTGATGTTTCACGTTGAAACATTTCCTAAAGCATTTTCACTTACACCTGAGCTTTTCAGAAAAGGGTAAATAACATTCATCCCCTCAAACGGACATTTACACCAGCCTATACTGAAAACAACAAAACCTCAGCAGAAAGTTGTTTTTAAAGCAGAGTTCTGTCGTCGTGCAGCCTCTCAGCACTGGATGAGTAAACGTCTTGGTAAAGACTGTCTGGATGTTTTAATGTGCTGTTTTGGTGCACATCTGTCTTTTCCTGTAATATCACAGTCATCACAATGAACAAGTCTGTGAACAGAGGAACAGTTTCTCACATCTCCTGAGCTACCTTCACACTGTATTTTATCGTGGTTTGATGTCATTTCCAACTTGTAGGGCCACTCTCCAAATTGTATCCCTCACGATGGAGGTGATCGATCACGGCTGTCTCATTTTTTAATCCCAGGTGACTGAAACATCTGTCAGGATGACTGAACGTCGATTGAGCGGTACAGCAGGGAGAGGAGGAGGGAGGAGTGATGGCTCCGAGACAGGCAGAATCTCATCTAGATATCATGAGTATCATTCAGCACATGGGACACACAGAACGTTGGCTTCATGCAAAAATAGATGCTCGTTTTTCCATCTGATAAATGCTTTCATCTCCAACAATATCATGAGCGCAAGCAGAAAGGTGACAGCCAACAACCCTGGCAGAGATAGTGTCATATGTTATCCACTGATGGTATATATGCTTGATATGGGACCAACAGATGGTGTACAGGAAGACGTGTAAGGCATGGTAAAAGCCCCCCATGGTGCATTCGAGGGCAGCTGTACAAATGATGCTGGGGAAAGTCGGCCTCTCTCCATCCTTAACTGGCAAGGTTATCAGATATTTATGGAGCCTAATGAAACAAGCACTGCCTGCGCTCAGTCCCACAGCACATTTCTTACTAACGACACATCAACCTAATTAATTTTCAGTTTATTGGACATCGATTTCAGCTGCCCTCCTCTCTGCTTTGAAAAATGCAGCGATATTGGGCTGCGTACCTCGATGTGAGAACTTTGTGTAACTTTTCTTGAATTTTTTTGAGATGCTAAACTTACTGCATCCCCCATGTAGATCCCTAACCGGGTAGAAGGACGAATTACACTCATCACGGAGGATTCCCCGCCTCACTTTGTAAATCTGATGTGAAAGCAGGAGGTTGGCTGACCTTTGCGGTCCGTACGAGGCTGACAGAAAGTGTGTGTGTGTGGAGCTGCTATTTGTCGTCGGATGTGAAGTGTATTCCACATCACCAATTGTAGTCAGTGTTTCGTGCTGTCACAGACTCTCTGTAAGGCCTGAAGAATACATTTCTCTCCTCCCGAAACATCGGATTTATAAAGAGAAAAAAGTGCTCCTCGTCGTTAGGGCTGGGCGATGTCACCTCAAATCAATAATCACGATTACCTCGACATCTGACCTCGATTGGACGCGTCGACGCGTGACTCTAAAAATAATCAAAATTACCCACAGTTACTTTAATGAGCTATCTCTGACCTCTCACCTGTTATCTTTAACACTCAAGCTCATGTTTGTGAACAAACAGTAAAATAAGTTTGACATTAAAGTCCGATCAAAAATAAGCCCAAGCTTATATATAACCTAACATAAAAATGTATTTAATGAACTATTCATCAAAGGACGTATAACCCCAGAGAGAAAAAAAACCCCTGCTTACAGCGTAATGACACCAACATGAGCTGTGTTTCACTGGTTTATTCCCTCTGCAGCCGTTTACGAGTTCACATATTTTACTGAAATTACTATGGCATTAATTAAAGATGAGTAACATAGTCAACGAATAACAGAAGACTGCCCATCTGTAACTCCTGTGCTGTAAAAGCCAGTGATCCCATCTGCTCTTCTGTCAACGGCTGCAGGCCCCTCTCACACACCTGGCATGTCACTGATGATGATGATGATGATAATAATAATAATAATGATAATAATGATCATAATTTTATTATGTAGCACATTTTAAAACAACTGCTTACAAAGTGCTTTACATATAAAAACAAATACACCAACATTCAGAGATGAAGAAGTGATGGACAGATACAACAGCGTTCAGAGGGAACTCAGGTAAACGGATGGACCAAACTAAAAACAAAAGGCTCAAATAAAATAACTAATAATTAGACTGAAGGGGAGGTGGGACGACATCACATCACAGGTAGAATGAGGATAGAAGAAGAGATAAATAAGAGAAGGTAAGATGAGTAAGACTGCAGACGGCAGGAGAGTTGAACGTTAAAAAGGAGTAGGAATTATAAAATAGTAAGATAAGTGCAAGAAGGGAGGAACTGAAAGGCTAAAAACAAATAAGAGATAGATAAAAGGAGAGACTCGTAGAAATCTGAAAAGAAAAGTTCAGTCTATAATATTGAAGTGATTTAAAAGATGCCACTGACTCACAGGACTTGTGTATGTTGTATACAGTCATCAGGTCAAACGGCCCGCTGTGAATGTAAACCAATCCACTGCTCTGCACACAGACACAGTCAGAAGAGAAAAGACACTCTGATCTCTCCCTGGCCGTATAGCCAACTGCCTGCATAATTGATTAATAACAGTAATTGCTTATACATAATGGATAATAATGGTGACATGATCATTAGCATTAAGAAAGCCTGAAGGAGTTTGTCCTATTCAATTGTCAGTGAAAAGGTCTTAACAGACTGTGGGTGCACACAAATTAGAGCAACGTCAATTCACATAAAACACGGAGAAGTTTTCTTTTCAAAGGTTATTCCTGATTCAAAGTTCCTTTACCGACGTGAACTTGAGTTAGATGATTAAAAGCTGCTGTAAAAGAAAAAGCACAGGTGGAGACGATGCAGAAGGAACACAAGAGAAGACAACGTGTACTTTAAACCTTTACAGTATCTACATAAGCTCATCGGTGTTTTGATTTGTTCATGCAGTGTGTGTGTGTGTGTGTGTGTGTGTGTGTGTGTGTGTGTGTGTGTGTGTGTGTGTGTGTGTGTGTGTGTGTGTGTGTGTGTGTGTGTGTGTGTGTGTGTGTGTGTGTGTGTGTGTGTGAGCCTCGGATCAGATCTGTGTTTACTAGGTTGTAGGGAGATTGTGATGGGATGTCGGTCGAAGATATAAAAGAGTGCGGGGTCTTGAGGGTTAACGCTTCGGATAAATCTGAAGACTCTGCTATTTTGCTTCGAAGTCGCCTTCCCATAAAAGCATTGGCTTGCAAAAGCAGCAGTATGATCTCAGCCTTGATATCCAAACAGACTGCAGCTTACAGCTCCGTGAAGCTTTTTTGGAGTTTTTAAGTTGTTAAAATCCTCATAAAGGTGTGACGGTGTGAGGAAACGCTGCACCACCTGCATCTATTCCTGTCTTCTTTTGCTTAATTAAGATACAGATGTCGGTTAATGAGAGCGGACGTCGCTAATGAGTGATGCTAAATCCAATGGGTCACAGTTGGCAGTGCCACATGTGCAGCTTTTGATCACACTGGCTTGTGTCTCTCTACCTCTGGAATTATACAGGGCCTGGGCTATTTACCTAATCATTTATTACTTCATTGTCTGTCTTGTTTCATTTTTCTCCCATGGCTGCCCCTTTTTTTCTCTCTCTCTCTCAGATTCGGACACATTTTGGGCAGTTTGTAGCTTTAAATCACAGCTATTTGCTATTTAAAGTCTTTTAAAATCATAATTTTTCCCACGACTTCTTTCCCGCACCAGCACAGTCCAGCAGCTTCATTTGACAGGAGAGAAAAACTCATTTCACCTCTTCCACGCGACATCGGAATTAAATGACTTTTTCTCTTTTAAAGCAGAGCACAGCACTTTTTCTCTCAGCTGTCTGTTACTTTTTTATGGAAAACCGTAAAGTTGATGTAAGTATGACATTAAATTGCCTGTAAATATATGCCTGAACACATGGAGCTGGGGTCTCTGCTGAGTCGAAGGTGGATAAATGAGGAATGTGTTTTTTTAGGGAAGCGGAGAGCGTGCCGTTAAGCCAGCGTTTGCACACTTTTTTTTTTTGCATTCCAGGCTCTTTCTGACTGAACTGTACTGGAAGATGGCATAACGATTCACTGAAGCGCACGCACAACTCCCACTCTGCCGGGGAGTTCTGGCTAATCCAGGACCTTCATAAAGCATGTGTTGGGCCTTAGCGACACATCTGTCATTCTGACGTCCGCTAGCGTGGTCTGGACTGTCGGTTTCTAATCCATCTGCGCTCTGCAGAGACAGTCTGCTGCCAACTGGATCTTTGCTAAGCCTTTGGAGAAGCCGACAGAACGGCCCCGTCTGCCAACTTCCTGAAAGTTTTTATTTATATCTCAATGTTGATATGACCACTTCCTGTTTCTTTTTGTTTACACACGTGTGTCCTCAAGCGAGTGTGTTGACAAGTGTTTTCCCTGATGAATCAGATGCTTGTGATATCGACTTTGATGTTGCCATTCGATCAGAAGTCCAATGGATGGAGGCTGACTTTAATCCCAAGCACCAAAGGCAGAATGAGACCAATGACTTTGATCTCCCTCATGCAAAAAACTCTGTAATTTTCCACTGCAATGCCACCGTGCTGGTAATATTGGATTAAAAACTGCCTCTTTTCTTCAGCTGTCCACTCATGTATGGCCGAAGGTGCGGATGAAGCCTGTCGGGGATGCTTCAGCATTCTGCACAATAGCGATAGAGAGGGAGAGGAAAATAGAAAAAGCCTTTCTGACATTTCTTCTGTGCCACGGTCAACCAATTCAGCAAAGCAGAACAACATTTTCACGAGGGTGAGGAAATTTAAATGTGCAGTTTGTTGACGGACAACCTGTTTGCACTTTTTCTACCTGTTTACAAGCATCTCTTCAATCGGTATGTTTATGGGTAAATAATGTAACAGCCAGCTCGATGAAAAGACTCGTGCATGTGCCTGAAGCCGGAGCACGCTGCGTTCTAGCCGGTTTTCTAAAGCAAAGTGTGGATGTTGTTTTCTGTGCACGTGAGGTCAGCGAGCTCTTTGACAGCCACTCAGATTCCTGTGAGCGAGCGGCATCAATTATACAGCCGAGAAGTCAAAGGGCCACAGCAATGGAAAGCTGAGATAATGAGTCATTACCAAATTTAACAGCTGTAGCAATGGGCCATCTTGTAGCACATGATGGTGATGCTAATAGGTTTTCAATTGTTCATCATGATATAAGCAGTTCTTTTCCAAAAGTCTCTCCTGCACTGCTCAGCCTAAAAGTAGTTTTATGCTCATTTAGAGAGACCACTGAAAACTCCAGCTGGAGGTTCTTTGTCAGCTCAAACAAGGCTAACAAGTGATTGAATCCATTGTCGAGTTTGGAACATATCAGTGTGAAGTAAAAGTGTTGCTTGTGTCATTGAGTAAAGAAGTTAAGCATGATGCTTTGTGAGTAAATCAGGGAACATCAGCATTGTGCCGTGTGATTTAACCACTTTAAAAAAGTTCCTTTGACCTTCACTTCCTCAGCGTGCGATCCAACAATCACAATTGGTCAACGCCTCTCCATGTGATTGTGCCTTTAGACTTACATTTAAGTGCAGGACAATTGAGAGGTGATTTCTTCTCAAGATGTGGATGATTACATGGTTGCTCTAGCTGGATGTGAACATATGGAGACTCAGCAGGAGCAATCAAAGCTTAAACGATGAAAACATAATGTATGATTTCATTTGTAAAAAAAAAAAAAAAGGATCAACTTTTACTTCCAATCACATGACTGTGAAAGTCTTCCATGGTTTGTGCTGTGGACTTTTGAAGCTCCACAAAGTGCGACCGAGGAGATGAGAGTGAGCGGCTTAACCTCTGACATGGCAGAGGTACAGAGAGCCGCGCAATCTCTCCTCAGGGCGAGCGGCTTTTCTTGTTTGGGGCTGAATAAGAGATTCCAGTGTAAAAGGCAAGTCAGGAGAGATATGGTGTGAAATACAGAGGAAATCAGAGTGGCAGAGTTGAAGACTGTGAGGCGAGAGAGGCGTGACAGAGAGCGAGGCACAGACAGAGATCAGGTCATGTTTTATCACTCTGTGGACAGTGCAGAGAGGCGGGAAGTGTTGAAAGACCACGAAGGAGCGTCAGTCCAAAGCTAAAAAGACGGTGTCAACACTCGGTTTGGGAGGCGGCCTGTTCTTGTTGACCTGCGCGCAGAGAAGGCAAGAGGGAGGCCTCCCACAAACAAACGTGGATTTTCTCATCCTGGTGTTTAATGCTCAGGTTTGCAGAGAATCTCCTGGTAGGCTCAGACCGAAGGGATTGTGTGCAGACATAATCGTAACATCACAGTTCCCCTTGTTCATGACTGCATGTGCAGGAATGTAAAAACGTTCTTCACAGCTTCCCCTCTCGCCCTTCCTTATTTCATCGGAACAAACACTGGATCTTGCAAACTCTTAATATAACGGAAAATCTAAGTCTTCATCGGTGTCTTCCTCTTTAGACGTGTGATTATGGAAGAGTGAAGCAGAGCACCGGCTTTCTATTTATTGCTGTCTGATATCATAGAAACCATTTCTCAGCGTTGTCCTGTGATCTCTTACACTCTACCCGCCCTCATCGATCCCAGAGGAGGGTTCGATCAGATTCAGCCTGGAAGATGAATGAACCCACTTTTATCCCGGACCCTCTGAGACCCACCACACCGCGTGTAATAAACTCATGGAACACACTCACTGTAATCACATGCGTTCTCTCTGAGAAGAGGAGAAGTGTTCTTGAGCTTTTTGAAGCGGTGTCTTTGAGTTTTGACTCGGCTGCCTTTCTTCAGTCGAGTCTGATTGGGCGATGTCGAATGCCAATTTGCCGGCAAGCAGCAGGTGGTTGGGTTAATTGCTCACGGTGCTAGTCGGAGAGAAAGCGTCTCGCTGCGTGTGGAATGACTTCTGCAGTGGCGGAGCTCGAGTCCAGAGAAAGAGCAGCAGTGAGCATATTGTCCTCTCCCACCTCGGCACCCTCATCAGGACTGCTCTGCACTCCCATTGTCAAAGTGAACTGGCCGGTGGAACTCCCCCCTTTTCTCTCTCCATCCGATTTTTGCTTGGTTCCCACTGCCACCCACATCCTCGTCTTTCTGCTCCCTTTCATCTCACCATTCACTCACCTCCCCCTTCCTCCCGTCTTCAGCATCCCATTTCTCCGGATCAATCCTCCCATCTCCCTCTCTGTTTATTCCGTCTCCTTCATCCTGCCTCCCCGTGCACCTTTCCCTTATTTCCTGTTATGTCCAACCCGCTGTGCACCCGCCCTTTCTCCTTTCTCCCTCCACCACTTTCCTTTGTCTATCTGCTTTCTTTTCCCTTTCTTCCCGGAGGAGGAGGATATTGATGTAAACACACACACAGCTCTGAGTGCTTCTCAAGCTGCTCTGGCCGATGCACAGGCCTCCCTCCTTTGTCCCCAGCAACTGTAGGAAGAAGAGGCACGATTTCCAACAGGCTTATCCCACCAGTTCTCCCCGTGGCGTGCCATAAAAAGATGGCGAGGGCTTTGACTCGAAGGCCGTGGCGCTCAGCTGGACAAAGAACGCCTGCCTGTCAGTGTCACGGCTCCACTGTGTTAATGGATCAAAGAGATGTGGGCAACGGGCGAGATGCAGCGCTGTAATTAAGCGCTGGAGACCACGCCAGCAGAAATAGCTGTGGAACTAAGAGGATGGTGAGCAACACAGCCACAACATCCGACGAAATCAAGTCAGAGTTGAGAGATGATTCATGATTCAAAATGTTCACAGGGTTTGTTATTGGACAAAGTGTGGGTCAAACTTGACGTAGACGGTGCGGTCTCTCTAGGAAAGATCAGTGACAGGCAGTTTTTGAATATCCAGGTCACAGCTCAGAAACCCCCGGGGGAAAGTTACACCATGATCACACACGTGACCTGTGTCAGTCAGAGCTTGAACTGCTCTGAATATTTGTTTTGAAAGATTTCCACTGTGGGTGCCGGCCCACTCTGAAAGCATTTGGATGCATTACACAGAAAGAGCTCGCTCTTTAAATCTTGCTTTCCGTATGTACTCTGTGGAGGTGCACGCTGAATAATCAGCCGTCGCTTTAAAGTGATAATTAGATATTCCTCTTAACGGTTACGGCTGCTACGTCCTCTTGTGTTGTTTTTTTTATGCTGTGTGGAGAAACACTGTCGTATTCTCGAATTTCCACCCGTTTCTAAAACGTCTAAACTCAGGGAAGATTTCACCGTCAGCGCTGCAAACAGAAGTCATAAACTTTCGTGCTTCAGCGTCCTGACGTGCGTCCTCATTACTCAGCTATTCACTAACTACGTCACTCCTTAAACATAAGGATTGCTTATCATGAGAGCACATCATTCTCTTGAAACCTCTTGGTCTCCTCAGATGAGCTCTGTGTTCTTCGGCCTGTTTATGTGTATATGTATGTTTTTTTACTGACCCCCCTTAAACCTTTCTCTTCAAAGTGGCATAAAAGGCAGCCGTCACGCCCGACGATCAAAGAGCAACAACCAGAGCGCCGGCTCTCTGTTGTGCCGCTGTCATTTTCCCTCCTTTAAACTACAAAAACAACAGAGAGCTTCTAAACCCTCGGCCGCTCCGGAGGAACACGCTGCAGCTTCACTCGCTGGACTCGGGAGAAGTCGGCCTCGTCCCAGGTTTATGTTTATAGTTTGTGTTTTGATGCGGGCGTGGCCCTCAGGAAGTCGTGTTCAGACACTGAACATTGATTTGCTTCATGTGAAATCACAAGTTCCTGCTGCACATCGATAGCCACCATAATATAGTTAAAGATCTAAACCCAAAGCAGTGTCCTCGCGGCTGTTGGAGGTATTTGTTTTCTATCATGATGACATGGCTGAACCAGATGTGGCGATTATTTTTCAGTCATTCGTAACTTCAGTCGACTTGGAGCTGCTTGATAAATGTCTTTCTGCTGAGACGTCTGTTCGGAGCTGATAAACGCTGGAGAAGGAAAACTGCCTTTTGCAGTCCAATTACTAAAATCAGTTCTGTTTGCATGTTTAAAATCTGACCAATGTTGTCTTTGTAAAACAGAACACTCGGAGACATTTTCAGATTTCCACGTGTGAGAGGAGTGAAAGAGAAGTTTGCTGCAGAATTTTTGAAGTCTTGTGTCATACTTACTTCCTCATATTTATGGATGATTAGCCAATGAGGAGGCAGGAGAAGACAAAGATGGTAAGGTCACGTCGTTAGTCTTTGTTGGAGTCATGGAGTCATTGAGATTGTCAGTGAGTGGATGTGGATGTCTGCAGTTGGAACATGAATCGTTCGTAAAGCGAGAAGCCGGACTGTCAGGGTCGCGTCAGAGAGGGATTGTGTAGCTCTGACGGGGACACGGAGGATAGAGACATGCTTGAAAGGTTGAGGTATTGGATTCAACTTCCTGACAGCTGAGTGACCTTTCGGCTCTCAAGGGGGACGATGCAGAGATGGATTTCGCGGTCGCCCCTGACGCGCGCTCTCCGCTGCTCCTCCCACAGGGTTAAGAATTAATGTTCCCTCTCTGCTGAGCAAGGAGACTCCAGCTGAACCGAACGGAAGAGAAAGAAAAAGAAAAAAAAAACCTTAAAAGCAGAAGAGTTTAATCTTGTGTGAACTTGAGCAATTAAAGGAGAATCATGTGAATTAGTTTGACACAAGAACAGGTCGTCCTCTCACTTTGCATTGCGGCAGCTGTGGGAATGGACGGCACGGGTTATGAACCTGGAAACGTCAAGACAAATCTGAAGAAAGAGGGCCGAGCACCCACACAGTAAATTGCCCCCCTGTTCTCACTGAACCTCTATTCATAAATATATGCAGCATGGCGGGGCCAGCTCCCGTGCTAACGCCCTGAATACCAACGAGACCCGCGCTGACTCCGACCAGATCTCTTCTTCTGTGGTGCCTCTGGGCATCGCCTCTTTCTTTCTGCGGCTGTGAGGTGAAAGTAACAAATCAGTTTCATCAGACAGCTCGGCTAACTCTCCGCAGAATCACCTGGTGTCTTTGGGAGATACGAGATAAGAATACGCCTCTGTGAGCTGTTGTTTGAACTTGCTTTATCTCCCTTTAATGGTCTCATCCTCCACCAACAGAAAGCGCTCCGGGCTGTATTTTCCCTGACTCTCTGCCTCGCTCGTGATGCCCCTTCTTTGTTCCCACCGTGTGTTCAGCGAGGGTTTAAAGCTGCTTAGACGATGCAGTCACGTACCGCTAGTCTTTCCTGGCAAAGTGACCAAGTGCAGAGGATGATGGACTTAAAATGACAGCGAGTGATTTCGTTCTCCATCTATCTTTCAAGACATCACACGCAGCCGGCCAGCGGCGTGGCGGCAGCCCACGCTCCATTACTCCAACTGGCCAATGAGCCATCTGCATGACGGCCTCATTGATTCCTCTTTACTCAAGCTTTGTGAAAATAGATAGAGCCAGATAGAGTTAGATCCTGAAACATCAAGACGCAGCTCACTGGACGGAGACAAGAAACAGCACGTTGACCATCCGAAGGCAGAGAAACACGACGTTCAAAGTGCGTCTGTTTGGGTTTTAATTGGCAGAGCTTCGAGGTGTGTGGTGAAGATTTGACACTTTAAGAGGACAGACGCTTGCCAACATGGGCGACCGAGCCCAAATCCTCCAAGGAGAAGGACAGTCCTGGCAGTTGCACTGTTTGCTATTCACAGTATTCAGAGCATTCGCCATAAATTCTTCATGAGCATGTCAAAACATTGTTGTGAAAAGGCGCCCCTATATCTCACACCTTGCATTTTTTGACGGCCCTGTCTGGAAGAATATCTATAATGCATAAAGCAGAATTCATCTGAAATCATATCTTAAAAGGAAGAAATACTGCATACCATCTTTTAGATGCCGGCACTTTTTCACTTATGTCGCAGCATTGATATCGTTTTCTTAGAAACACTGCATTCATTTGCTGCAGCTTTCTACACAACTCAACCAAATGGGTTTTATTTGAATTGTGTTCTGAACATGTAAATGATCGGGTCGTTTTCAAAGAAAGAAAATAGCACAGCAAATAATTAACATCCTTACAGTCCGACAAAAATAAAACGCCAGTGTTAGAGTATGAAGTATGGATCATTGAGACGTGGGTAATTCAGTGTCGCTTCTCTCCCACTCTCTTCATCTGTGCCCTTAATCTGTGCGGCGTGTCATTGTCAATCCTAGTGTGATATAATGACAGTGTAAGGAGGCCGTGACAATATAACACGACAGCTGGAGTCCCAACTGCTGCTGGCTTCAAGTAAAATATCACCTCTAACTGCCGTCATGCCCCCGAAATAACCTGGCAACCCCTCCGCGACCTCTTCCTCCCTGCGGCTCTGACGGCCACTCTGCTCGCACCGTGAAACGTGTCAGATGAAAGGTTAAAAACGGAGGGCAGGAAGATTGACAGACGGCTTTAGGAAAGGGAGGAAGGGGAAAAAGGAGTGATAACGTTGGGGATTCATGGTGCTATAAGGGTGTTGTTAGGGTCTTTGGTCCGAGGGGAGCGAGCTGAGAGGTGCTGAGTCAGAGTTATGACCTGGTATGTTTTTCTCTCCTCAGGTGTAAAACTGAAGTCCGTCCAGTCTGTCCATTCAGGACATGTAATCATGTTCATACAGCATGTTTCTGTGTGGATACGTAAGTCATGTTTTCTACATCTTTGAATATGTTTGGCCTGGAGAGTTTACATTTTGTTAATCAGGATTTATCACCAATGCCCTCCCCCAGTGCATTCCCCTCATGTTCTTTAGTCTCTCTGAAATCACATTCAACTCGACAAAAGAAAAGAAACAAGATTAGAACCCAGTTTTTCGAGCGCGCTTCAGCAAAAGGCATAAATCAATAATAACGAAAGAGAAACATCCAACGTGTACGAGTGGAGGCAGCCGAACAAACTGTTTCTAAGTCGTCTGATAATGTTTCACACGGCAGACCCTGAAGATGCTCCTCATATCTTACACTCAAGATGTTGGACTGTAAGAAAGATAAAGCTCCAGATTTATTTCAGTGAAATGCTGAATTACAAGGAGAGGGAGTCTAAATGGCTCAAATACGTCTACTGTGCATGTTATGTAGTTTGTCTTGTCCCTTTGTTATCAAAACAGATATCAATGTTTGATTCTTACTAAACTTGAATCAAGTTTAAAGACCTGATACCATGACAACCGTATAAAATGACATCATGTTATTAACAAGTTAGCTCCATGATTCTGCAAGAAAGCCAAAATAAGCTAAAAATAATCACCATTGGGGTTGCCGGTGGCGCAGCTGCAGTGCGCGCGACCCCATGTATTGAGGCTTAGTCCTCGCGCGCGGGCGGCCCGGGTTCGCGTCCGGCCTGTGGCCATTTCCCGCATGTCTCTCCCCACTCTCTCTCCCCCTTTCCAACTCTATCCACTGTCCTCCCTCTACAATAAAGGCAAAAAAGGCCAAAAATAAATCTTTAAAAAAAAAAAAAATAATAATCACCATTGACTTTAAGTACTGACACATGTCAGCTGAATCAAATCTATTCAAGAGCAAGTTTACACTCCTTTTTCTTAATGGTTCATGGTTGTTTCATTATCTTCCCAGAAGTAGAAAGGGATAGAAAATCAAACCGAGCAGAACCACAAAGGCCGCTGCAGAACCACGTCACACAACTCCCTCCAAGATGATGACAGAAAACTGTTCGAGTTGTGCTGTGGGGGGAAACACAATTTTAAGAGAAAGCGGTTTATGTAAAAATCCCCTGATTTAATTTTTCCTGACTATTGTCTCCCATGACGAATGGCGCTGTCTTTGTTTGGTGAACTCTCCTTTGTGACAAGTTTTTTTTTTTTTTTTCGCTTCCTCTCCCTGAAGCTCCGGAACATCCGTAATTACATTTCCCCATCTGTCTCCTCGCACAATCCCCCATACATCACCATCACAACAATTCCATTAACTCCTGCTGCGTTAAATAAAGGAGGAGAAAAAGGAAAGTGGGGTGCATTCATAAACAAATAAGAAATGAAGCCATTCAGTCGCTGGGAGGAAATGTTTGACGAGGTTAATCCCTCAAAGGCGTTTGTTCGGAGACGTTTTGAAAGAGATGCTATCATGTGAAGGAAAGAATCAGAAAGCTGCGTCTCAAACCTCTTCCCTTTCCTCTGTCGTTGTCTCTGTGCCCTTGGCAACAGCCAAAATCCCCCTCAAGACGGTGAAGTGTAAAGCGGCGACCACAAGGGAAGTAATTACAGCGAGCTTAAAGCACGCAGGTCTTCAAATGAGCAGGAAAAAAAAAATCTGCTGATTGAACGACAGAACCAATAATGAACAAATTGTTTGAGACACTAATGAGAATCTCCTGACAAATTACCGTCAAGGTTTGTAGGCACAGACAGACGCAGCTTCCATCAAAACACTCGCAGACGTATGTACTGTGGGCTTGTGTACGTTACATTTCCCAGGAGTCTCACGCTTGAGAAGATGCCTTCATGAACCCTTGGTCCCAGTATTGATTGTGAATAATCTTCGTTATGTAAATCATCACCTGTTAAATGATCATAAATCCCAACGTGGGGCTTCAGTGAAGACAAGCGTCCTTTTTAAAGTACAAAGAAACTGTTGTTTCCTGGAGCATGTACACGTAAAAGGGAAACACATTTATTCATTCTGAACTTGTCTTTGAAATCAAACAATGTGTCCCAAAATCCATCACATTTTATCTGTGAGGAAGTAAGTGTGCGCCCTGATGGTTTCCACTGCGAAAAGTCCACCTTAATGTCTCAGACGTGAGCAAAATGTCTTTTAATATCCTGTCCTGGTTTTAATGACCCTCATCTGTACCCATCACAGTCAGGAGGTTATTACGTGCTATTTGGCAGACATCGCCTAATGTGTCAGCCTGTCCTCCAAGTGTGTTCCCCTTTCAATGAGGCAGTTTGACTTTTTCTTTTTTTAAGGGAATTCACTTTGATGTTATGTGGAAAAGTTGGACGAGTAGATTGATAACACGCACGTGTCCACATTGAGCATAGCAATCCTAGACAGCTTAGCTTAGCATAAAGAATAGAAACATAGAATAGAAACTCGCCTGACTTTGTTCAAAGTCCTGAAATACTCTCGCAAGTCCAATAGTCTCTTGTTTAATCCCTAACACTGTGTGTATTTTGGACTTGAAGACGTTGTTGAGCTCATTTACATCTCCTGCAGAAGTTCCTTTTTTCTCTCCTTCAGTCAGGCAGCTCAGCTTTGAATCGAACCTGTGGCTCCCAGGTTAAAGCCTCGGGCCTGGAGAGCAGAGTGGAAACCTCGGCTCTTCGTTAAGCGTCTTGTTTTGGGAGCCTCGACAATCTGGACATGAATCCGGTCTTGTCTTCTTATATAAACACACTTGATTTTTTTTATAAAGTTAAAACATGCATGCTGCATGTCCCTCGTTGCTCGTTACATCTTTTGAGGTTGATGTAACAATAGCAAGTGGACGAGAGCACTGTGCTTTGTCCTCATAAATATATATGATGTTTGATTATTTCCTCAGAGCAGAGAGAGGAGGTTGGAAATAAAACCTTTGATTGGTCCTGTCATGCTTTAAGCTTTTGGAGCATTTTCTGTCCATGTTTGAAGCCAGGATTTCTTTCTTTGTCGGCTATAATTCACGGACAAACAAGCAGTCACTAAAAAAGATCAATTATTCCTGCAAGCCAATTAAAGGGTGTTATGGCTGGATTAAAATTAAATGTTTCAGCCCCGTTTGCAGGGTAGCACGACCATTTGGTGGTTGAAAAGCTGAATTTGAAGCTGTTTAGTGATTGATGTTTGTTCTTGCTTTAAAAGCTGGTATTTTTACATCCGTTTGAAATGGAACGACCACAGCCACCCCTGAATCTTAAAAGAGAGTCACAAAAATTGAAACCTTAAACGAACCTCGGGTCATGAACCGTTTCTAAATTCCACATAGAAGACAGTGTTTTTATTAGCGCTCTGTGCCCGTGGGAACATAAAGGCTTAAAAGCACAGGTAAAAACCATACATCACACCCACTCAGCCGCCCACACACGCACACTTCTAAATTCACTTGCATGCACAGACATGAGCGAGGCCTGGAGATGGATAGTGGGCTTAATATAGTGTGCTTAAGACAAGGAGGGATGGGGTACAAATTGGAGACGGATGTACAGTCTGAGCCAAAATCAATAATAAAGACTTTGATTTCCAAACAAAATGAGGCGCCGTGAGTTGACGAATAGACGCGAAGCTGATGTATGAACCTGGCTGCTGCACGTCCATCACAGCGACAGGAAACATGACCTGCCACCAACTTATGACAAATGACTGACAGAGCCAATGCAGCATTAGCTCAGCATTGGTAATCAGATCAGAGTGGAGGGGGAGGACACGTACACGAAAGATCTGCAGATTGTTGTCTCTGCTGCAGTTAGGTTGAAAAAAACAAAACATGGATGCTACAGTATTCAAAGCTTTCTTTCATTAATGCTGGTAAGTGTTAGTATAACAGAAGCTCCTGTGATATTGACTGCAGAAACCTATCATGCATCTGTGTGCAGGGAGTATTCAACCCATCTTCAGAGCTGAAGGATGCACACAATGCTCGCAGGCTGAGAATATCAAAATGATGGAGGAACTGTAGAGAGGCATCAATCAGTCTTTTGACACACTCTCTGTTTTACCTATTGTTGGCAGCGTAAGGTCCGGTCCCAAGCTGTGCTCGAATCCCTTCAGAGTTCAGGGCGTTTAGGGTTCAGTTCAGACGGGTTTAAAACCTCAGAATCTGAAAATCAGGCCGACAGCACAGATCACGGAGCAGCTCAGCTTATTCTGCAAACTTGAATTCTACTATATGAACTGTCCAAACAATGTTTAGAGAGTGTGTATGAGAGTCACACACACACACACACACACACCACCAGGCTGACAAGCTTTCCAGTCAGGTACAACTTTAATTAAATCATTTTCTTTAATGACTGCAGCAATATGCGTCTCATGAAGGCTTTGGACAATGGCTGCATCCATTATGGAAGTTAATGAAACGCTTTTAAGTTATTCTATTGACATCGTTTCAGTTCCTTTGGCTCTGGATTAATGCATGAAGCACTCGCAGCAGCTGCGTATGCCGGCATGGTGTTTAATCAAATATCCTGTAATAACAAGTATGAGCATGTTATACTTTTCCTGTGACTCCTAAACTGGTGCAGTTTAAAGGTAAAACTACAGACAGTCTAATAATGAGAGAAACTATCTGGTATCATGAGACGCCCGGTGTCATTTGATTGTTTGTATTTTGGCATCCAAACATCGTAATCATCTGCGTCCCTTGTGTCTTTGTGTGTCTGCATAATATTGAAGGCTGTGAACATGCAGTGTGTGCTGTCGAGGGTGTGGTGGAGTAATTACAGCTCCACAGTCAGTGTTTTGTCCACGGTTAATAGAGATTAATAAGATAATTTCTGCATGCGGGAGGAAATTAATTAATGTACAATGTTGTGACCTCGATGTCTGCAACCTCTAGCATCCCCGAACCGCGGCCGGCGTGTTTCATCCTGTGTGATGATAAGAAATGAAAGTGCAGTGTGCACGCTGTACACATATCCCCTGACACACTGCAGTGCCATGTCCCTGCAGTTCATTTGGAGCAAAAGTTAGCGTTCAGTTGACTGTTGTGTCCATCCAAAGGTCACACAGTTTGTAAAAAAAACGGAGCACACGCTGACAAAGGCCTGAGTGCTGAACGCGTCCGTGGTTGTTTTGCTGCTTTTACCCAAATAAAGGAAATTTCTGTCTCTCTAACGCAGTATGTCAACCTATCTCAATTAGAATTCACTACGCGGTCGAGCATATTTTACATACGCCCAAAAAAAGAAAAAAAAAGTAGAGTGATTGTGAAGGTTGGCTGACTCTGCACATATTAAAAACGACAAGCCATTTAGTTAGCCTCATGCCAGCTAGCAGCAGAGCGCAAAGAAGCGGCAACCTCAACAAAACACGCGAAGCACTGCCAGAGACGAGTCGCCCTCCGAGGTCGACTCCCGAAACAGAAAATCTACCCACACTTGGCGCTTGGTGGGCGTTCATTTCTTTTCATTCATTTCATTTGTAACGGATACAAGCTGACTGTTTGGCCCTTCAACCACATGTCTTGTATTCTCATCCATAAACTTCTTTATTGATGTTTCAGTTCAATGTTAATAATGATGTCCTTGTACGCTGTTGAATCGCCACATAGATTATTCACAAGCTGTGGTTTTATTGACATTTTTTTCTTCTTTGTGGCTAGTTGTATCTCTCTGAGTTCCCCAATATTCTCACACAGTGCTCGACGTGCAGACTTGTCCTCATTATACAGCACCAAAATGCTGAAAGAAAAACCATCTACAGTACAAGAAGTTCTTGTGTAATTAAAAGCACTGGTGGGGGTGGGCAAAATAAAGCAGCAGATAAATCCTTATAATCCTGTAAAAGAATATCAAGAAGGTTGTGGAGACTTTAAATGACACAGCGTGTGTCTGTGTTTGACATGAAGCACAAAGAGAAAGTCTGCTGCAATAAGGATCAACGATTAATATCACATTGTTATCTGTCGTATTGTTTAATGAACCAACTGGGGACTCATAAACGTAGATGTTGTCATACTCCTTACTCAATTATCTTTGGGGGTTTTTTTTTATTTCATTTGAGAAATGAATTTATCATATTTTCATTCTGGGTGACGGTGGATTCATCTTTATCAGCAAAAAAACAAAACTAATTTCTCAGACAAGAATCGGGTGATAAAAATTCTGAATTTAAAATGAAAAGTACCTGAGGGGAAATGACGGCAGATTGATTGAAGCGCACCAATTAAGTAGTTTCTCTTGAGTATCCACAGCGCTCCGAGGAAAAGTCAGGGTCCGGCTCGTGCCGTGCAGAGGGAAGGAGGCGTTCACAGTGTGAATTGAAAGATCTCATTTTCAGGCATTCTGTAATCTCCACTTGACATAAACGCCCCGATCACAACAAATTTGAGCTTGTGTTTGTGTTTACGTGTGCCGCCCCTCACCCCAGCCACTTCATATAGACACCGTATGACTTCCATAATGCTCCCTATCACACTAAGCCTCTCATCCACATTCAATCACCGCCTTCCTCCTTTCCCATTTCCGTCTGCACTCACTGTAATAGAGTTCGCTGTCACCCTCTCCCAATGGGGCAACTTTGCCTCCCAGCCAATCTCTTTTGCTGTGTTTTTTTCCTCACTGTCCCTGGTCGAGAGTCATGGGTCAACAATGAAACTCAATGAGTACCCTCCCCTCCCCTGTCTATCCTCCCATCGCTCTTCGTTGGCGCTCGGAGACCCCGGCGCCTCTCGGAGCGTCGGCTTCCTCGTGTTGGAGCGCTGGAGCGCCGCCGTGTCAACAACCTCTTCATGCTTCGTGCAGGGGTGAATAACTCAGGGCATCCCGGCTCAGATGTGTTATCCGTGGTGTCGTGCTGGTACTTCATCCCCAGTGTAATCTGCAATGATAGAGCTTTGTGCTGTAAACAACACACCTCCAATGCTACAGCCGTTATTCCAGAATTTAGAGGTGGAAAACTTTCACGATATGATTATCTCAAACAGCCTCTGAAAGTGTTTTAATTCTGCCGTGCAGGTTTTGTCACTTAACTTCCAAACATTTAGTTGTTTCTCAATAATCAGCTGTCATAGCACATCTCAACTTGACGGACATCTGCCTGCCTTTGTGCGAGTGCATCCTACAAGTGTGGCCCTGTTCAGCTTCTCTTACACACAGGTGGGTGAGGCACCAATGAAAAAGGGTTTGAGACCTCTGCAACCAAAACATAGACAACCACAGATACGACCAATACATGCTCATACTGGATTACTACTGTGATATTTGATTGATTACTTTGCAGAACAGGTTTGTGATCATGGTAATCAAATGAGGTTTGATTAAACAAACTTCATTCTAACCAAATTCAGCTTCTGTTTCTTAATATTACAGATCATGACCAGATTAAAAGGCTGTTGACGCTTCGTGTTTCAAAGTACAGTTTTAGTCAACACAGACATTTAAAGGAGGAATACAAATGACCATTCCTGCAAAAATAAATAAATGAAGGTTACATTTCAGCTAAGTGCCCAAGCAACCTGGAGATTATTATTTCTTAATGATCTGTTGTTTAAAGTTCTGTCCTCTTTCAGCTCCATCACAGCTCTTAATATTCATGGAGAGCCTTAACTCATCTAGAAGTCAATCTGCATGGCCGCTAACAGATCCATTCTTTGAACAAATCCACAATTGTTGTATACAAAACCTTCCCGTTCAATTTGAAGTCAGAGATTAGCCAGCATTGACGACGAGAATTCAGCAGTTCCTTCATGAACATTTTTAATTCACAGTGCCGTGTGTTTAAAAACCCTGATTGATTCCTGTCACTTTCCCAGAGCTGCAGTAACATGTAGAATAGCATAAGTCATTGACTATTTTGAGGTATTTCTTATCTTTCTTTATAATGATCTAAAAAGCTTCTTCTGCATATGGGACTGCTGGTAACATGTTCAAAGGTGTTGTTGTGCTCGTCCAAGGACGTGTGACGGCCTTTTATCAGAATTCTCGGTTTAGTTCTCTGAATGAAAAAGCAGCAGCATCTCATTTTTTGAAAATAGTTCTTAATTGCAGCCCTGAACTCAAAGAAAACCTCCTCTGTGTAAAACTCTGTGAATTCTAGTTTCTTCAGAACAAAACCCTGGATGAATCATTTCTTTGATACGTTCACATATTTTGGAGACGCGACGCTCTGGAGGTGAGGCGTGTTTTGGTAGATCTGACCTTGCTGCGTTGCTTCTCGAGAGAAAGAAAGAAACCTTCAGTGAAGAGTTTGATTTATGTCGAAGGTTGGTCCCGTTGTTTTTTCCAGGCAGGTTTGTGTGTGGTGGTGATGTGCTATCTCCTTATTGCACTGCCTCCTCATATACGGGGAGTCAGCGTAATCTGTGATTTACACGCGACTGTCCTCGTGATCAAACAATTCAAGATGTCAATTCAATGTCAGAATCACCCAAAGCTGATTGCAGTCTTTGCAGAGGGTGCAAATGCAGCAGAGTGAGGGTGATTATGGTTTGGTACGCCATGTTGATCCAAAGCAAAAGGCCATGATGTGATGCACTAATGCTGCTGGTGAAAAGGAGAGCGATAGGTGTGTTCAGGATGTACAATCTCTAAAGGAAACCCACTGCAATGACACTTTATCTTTTTGTCTTTATGAAGCTCTCTGAAATCCAATCTCCATCATGGCTGGAACATCTGTTCCACTTGTTATAATGGCTGCTTAAAAGAGCGACATGTCACTGTGTGATTTAATCACAAGAATTAACAAATGTCCAATCAACCAGCGAGCCACCAGTTCCCTCTGCTTCTTTCACAATTAAAGCTCAGGCATCAGGAGGCCACGTTTTTTTTTCTTCTTTTTTTTTTGCCAAGTATGAGAAGAAGAATTTCACTTGGTGTTTTGGTGCAAAAATAAATTACACAGACGTAGAGTGAGAAGAAGAAGCCGCCAAAGGCAAGGCAAGTTTATTTATATAGCAGATTTCAGCAAGTAGACATCTACAGCATCATGACGGAGGAACAAACAAGATACATTCAAATAGAAAAGTTAAAAATCAGTGAAATTATTCAAACTTAAAATATGTTCACCTGCAGTTTTCTGAGACTCGTTCTAGTTCCAGATATACAGAGCATAGAAGCTGAACGCTGCTTCCCCATGTTTGGTTCTGACTCTGGGGACAGACAGCAGACCTGCAGCAGACCACCTGAGCGCTCTGGATGGTTCAGAGGAGGTCACTCATGTATTCTGTCCCTGAACCATGAAGCGATTTATAAACCAGCAGCAGGATTTTAAAATCTATTCTCTCACACACTGGCAGCCAGTGTAAAGACCTCCGAACTGGACTGATGTGATCCATGTTCTTGGTTTTGGTGAGGACTCTGCGTTCTGGATCAGCTGCAGTTGTCTGACTGATGTTTTCGGCGGACCTGTCAAGACGACTTTTTCCAGGTTTTTCCCAGTAAGACTAAGGCCGAGGTTCTGCCACTGTCTGTGTTTAAACAGAAGTCTTTAAACACCTTGAGATGTCTCAGTGCTGTGATTTTGTCTCAAACCTGACTGGAAGACATCGAAACAGTCGCTCAACATCAAGAATTTATTTAACTGTTGAAAAACATCTTTTCTGATCATTTTACTTAAAAAAGGAAGGTTTGACATCGGCCTGTAATTGTTCATTATTGACTTGTCCCGGTTGTTCTTCGTTGATAGGGGCTTGATGACTGCTGTTTTCAGCGCCTGTTGAAAGACACCTGAGGAAAGAGACATGTTTAGGATCTGTAACAGATCTGGGGCCGTGACGTGGGAAACTTTTTTAAATATCAAGACAGCAGGAGGAGTTTAAGTGTTGTTTAATGTCCTCCAGGTGTTTTAGGGTTTGATTTGATTACATTGTGTCATGTTGTTTAAATGAACACAGCACATATCCTGATGCTGATGTTGAGTCGCTGACATTTTGTCTAATTCAAAGGTCATGTCATCAAGATGCTAGCAAACACATTATTGTCATTTCTTTAGCATTGCTTTTTTTTCCTTTAATGGAACAGTGTTATTGCTTTAATTAACCAGCAGAAAGACAATATTCATTTTTTGGCTCTTGAGAAAAAACTGCAAACATGACACAATATTCAAACTCACTGACGAACACGTTTTGTTTAGGTAACAATGTGTCGTTGTAGTTGGAAAATCTCAACTAAAATATGTAGCGTTGATTGCAGCTGTTCTTCAACCAATTCAATCAGAAATGCTTTGCAGATTTGCATTTCATGACTTTTTTTGTTTCAGACACTGATATGAAAAAAAATCCTCTTGTATCTCCTCACTTCATGCCGAATAATCTTTTTCTTCTCTGTGCCTGGAAGACTCTGAGCACATAAAGCTGAGCGCAGTCTCTTAGCAACTGGCGCATTATTCCCTTCTATTAGAGGCTTCAGGATTAATAATTGTGGTGTTTAATCTGAAGAATGGCTGGAGTCCAGCGTGGCTCCCACTGCTCTGTTGTGCTGTAGTGCATTCAGGTCTCGAGCGGGCGAAGGGTTGCTGAGGTCTCTAATGCAGCAAGCTTTTATGTCAACAGCTGGAGAAAAAAAAAACAACAATGAGGAAAGAGCGGGCTCTCGCTTCGACTCCAAATAAAACAATTTACACACAACCGGGGACCTCGAGTCAAATCCTCTCAGGCTGGGAGCTAATTAAAAATGTGACCTCACACTGAAGGAGGCAGAAACAATTTGTTTCCCCTTTGCTCTGACTTGAGCCTTTCTGTCTCTTTCTTTCCATGCGTACAGTAATCCGTGAGTGTCGGGAGGAGAAGAAGAAAAGTGAGTGACTGATTCAGCTCAAACACAGCTCCTGATCCTCACCGATGTCAGGATCAGGAGCTGTCACAACATCAACATCTTCAACTGTGACTTCATTCAAGTCAGAATCGACTTGTTTTAATGCCACGGCAAAAAAAAATACAAGTTCAAGGTGATTTCTTGTTGCAGGCAACTCCTACACACTGCCATGGTTGCATAAAAACGTTGTATTTCATGTTACACACTTCATGTATAAGCACAAGAAAAGAGGAAAGGATTGCTGATTTGGAAACGTTGCATTGATTCGTTTCCAGGCTGCTCTCAGTCTGTGAGAAACAGACAACATTTATGAGATGCCAAAAAGACCTGAGATATATCTGAAGACTTACTGACCTGTCTCAACCTGGCGGCAGCTTCTGTAGCTTTTTTTTGTTTTTTTTTGTTAAACTTTGGTGCTTTTTTGTTTGTTTGTTTTTTTTAAATAGTGTGAAGAAAATAAGTTTTTAAAGATGTAGTCTCAGAAAGTCTTGACGTGCAGAGCATTTAAACGGCCGTGTTGGCCAAGGAAACGTCCTCTCTTAAATAGGCAGAAGCGTCGTCCTGTAGTAACAAACGTTCCTGTCAGGCTTTTTTTTAGTTGGGTTCATTTGAACAGATTTTTACTGTGGTTTTTACACTGAGAAGTAAATGAATCACTGCCACTGTCAAAATGGGGTCAATTGATAAAACATTGACGAGAAAAACTGGAATCGGTCTCTTTAGTTATTTCCCACCAAGACTGATTACGCTTTGTGAAACGAGGCTGACATTTGACGAATACCTCCATCAAACAAGTCGATCAAACTGGATTCTGGCGCTTGGACAGGTGCTTTGATGTATCCGGTCTGCGTGTGTGTGTGTGTGTGTGTTGAGGATCTGCTGATGCTGTGAGGTCTTTGAGGGTGTGTAAGATAAATGAACTGAAGAATAATGTCTGCATGACCCAGCAAAGACACCATCATGAATATGTATATGATCCAAGTATCCTGCTGGTTCCCTGTCCAGTGTTTGAGGGTTTTTGACGCCCTCAGCCGTCAGTCGGAGCGACAGCGTGTAAGCAGGAAGCAGTCCAGTGTCCCGCTGAAGGACATTTGCAGTTGATAAACGGCTCCTGATGGATACACAGCGACTGTCTGCTGGGATAGAACTTGTGACCTTTTTTCATAAAGGAAGGTCTCTGTGCCCACCGAGCCACCCGGCCACCTGATTTCCTCTTTGTAGACCAGAACCAAGGTCAAGAGCGTGCGTGTGCTACCTCTGCAGTGTGTGAACATGCCGAGAAGAAATAATGTCGGATTGTGACACTGATTCTGTCAATCAGAGTCATAAGTTCTGCATGTCTGAACACTTTTAAAAAGATAATTGATCATTGCCAGCAGTGGAAAACAAAATACTACCATTAAAGTCAATGCTACTGCTTGACTTTAATGGAGCAAAAAAGCTGGGAAATTTCAGGGAGTGTAAAGATAAGATAAGATAAGATAATCCTTTATTCATCTCGCAAGCGGAGTAATGTACAGCTTTACATCAGCAAAGCAGGATAGCAGAAGAAAATCACACAGTAAAAAAAATAAAATAGATAAAAATATAAGTGTAGAAAGAAAAAACATGCATCAAAACAATAATCAAAAAAAAAATGCATCAATTAAAGAGCTAGTAAAAATATGTATCAAAAAAGGACCAGTTGAAACGGCAGTAACTTAAAGATGTAAGTCTGTGTAAACAGTATGAACACTATCATGCACACAGTGCACATAAGGAGGGAATGTTATTGCACAAATTGTCCCATAAATAAAGATCAAATTTAAAAATAAAATACAGATAAGATCTTACAACATTATTATTGCACAAGAGGTTGGAGTAAAGTGTCCAGTTTGGTGTGTTTTATGATCTACTGGGAGCCTATTGGTTTAAACAGTCTGACTGCAGCAGGAAGGAAGGACCTGCGGTATCTCTCCTTCAGACAGCGCGGGGGGGCGGAGCCTGTCACTGAAGGAGCTGCCCAGTGCTTTTACAGGACCATGCAAGGGGGTGGGAGACGTTCTCCATCAGGGATGAGAGCTTCTTCATCATCCTCCTGTCTCCCACCACCTCCACAGGGTCCAGGGGGCAGCCCAGGACCTCCACAGGGTCCAGGGTGCAGCCCAGGACCTCCACAGGGTCCAGGGGGCAGCCCAGGACCTCCACAGGGTCCAGGGGGCAGCCCAGGACAGAGCTGGCCTTCTTCACCAGTTTCAGGAGGTCTCCCTGAACTCCGAAAGACATGAGTCTCCTCAGCAGGTGAAGTCTGCTCTAACCTTTCTTATAGAGAGCCTGTTATCTGTCCAGTCCTGTTTATTGTTCAGGTGAACACCCAGGTACTTATAAGAGTCCACTATCTCAATGTCCTTTCCCTGGATGTTCACCGGTGTGGGGGAAGTGGGTCTGTGTCTGCAACAGTCCACCACCAGTTCTTTGGTTTTAGCCACGTTGATCTGGAGGCAGTTCTGCTGGCACCAGTCCACAAAGTCCCTGTTGAGTTCTCTGGACTCCGACGATGGCAGCGTCATCAGAGAACTTCTGCAGGTGAGAGTTGGTCGTGTTGTGGGAGAAGTCTGCAGTATACAGGGTGAAGAGAAGGGAGGAAGGGTCCCTTGTGGGGCCCCTGTACTGCAGAGGACGAGGTCAGAAACACAGTCCCGTGTCCTCACAAAGTGTGGCCGGTTGGTCAGTGTAAATCCAATTTTTGAGTCCTGTGGTGCAGATTGCAGAGGTTAATAATGTACAAGAGCATCAGGTGGTGGTCGCAGCAGACACGCCCCCACATGTTCCTGCTCCTCATTAATGTGACACCCATTAAGGCAGCGGGTGGAGAACAAACTTCCACTGAGTCATTTTCCCGCAGCACCCTGAGAGGCTTCATGCCTGAGAGTGAGCAGCGCTGAGTGGCTCACAAACAGCTGTTAGCTGACTGCTGTGAATTTTATCCACCGATGGAGGAGACTTTCATGTTTTTCTTAAGTGAGCTGGATCCATACGAGTGACCGAGAGCAGCTGATTAAAATAAGTACTTTTTAAAGTACTGAAGGTTTTAATTGACATTTTTCTCTTGTGTTTAAGTGGTACCCAATGATTAGGACCCGATTTTTCTCTTCAATTGTTATTTTTTTCCCGCAGCTTTCATCCATTTCCTCAAAGCTGAAGACATTTCAAAGTATTGAAATATGACTCATCCAGTAACTTCTTGGTCTTTTTTTTATTAAAGATGACGATCTCACCTCAAGGCCCCTTTTGAGAGCTGTTGATCACGTTTGATGGTCTCCATCTGCTTATTCCAGAGGATACTCTATCTATAACAAATGCTGTTACCGGGCACAACAACGCAAACATGATTTATAGCAGACGTCGAGCATGCAGAGAAAAACACAACATTTCAGTTGACTAATAGTTTTTTCTGCATATCAAGTAAAACATAAATAATTTGTAATATTAATCTACGTTTTATGTTCTTTATGAATGTGTGATCCTACATGTTACCTTTGAATGTGCCTCTAATCCTTCTGCTATAATTGTCTCCGTTAATCCCACCTCTACTTTGAGCGTGTAAATCAGAGGGTTTGTATACAATTCATCTTGAAAGTGTCAGTGTGTGTTTCACGCTTTATTCTTCGCTCTAAAGCTCCTCGGTTATTTGTTTAATGTTTCTTAATGCATGACATGAAATGGAAATGCGCTCGTCCAGGCGTCCCACTAACACTGCACAAATGATGACTTTGATCATTTGCATTTCATCCTCCTTTGATTTTTATCTGTGAGAGGGAAATGAAGGCCTTTTCATTTCAGGACTCCTACATATCATTTTGGGGCTTAATCTCCTTGAACAGCAGGCTTCTTATTGGGAAAGGGAATCCAAACTGTCATTATGTTTACTTTATTATTTCTTATTTGGTGTTTGACGGCGTCGGTGCCAATGATGCGTCACGTTTGTTAGAAACCATATAATGTTCGTAACGTTTTCTTTCTGTGTTGATGTGATCTGTGTGTTTTGTTGAACGAATGAGAAGCGTGTGTTTGTGTTGATATGAATATCGTTCAGCCGTAAACTGTCACTTTAAGTTTCAGCCCCATATGTTGGCTGAAGGAATGATCAGAGGCCCGGACACACGTTTCCAAATCAATACTTTGAGGCGTTTGGGGGTGAAAAGTCGAGGATCTTCTTGTCGCTATTCAGCAACAAAATGACCATGGTTGACAACATGTTGAGTTTCCCAACATGTTGATACGTTTATTTTCTACACACGATTAAAGGATCAGGGAATAAATGTTTTGCTTTTCTCTCTGGGGTCCTGTGGAAATCCTCCGACATGCACTCAAAGGATGTTTGGGTGACTTTCCATCGCTTCCAACAGCAAAAAGAAAAGAAAAAAGTGTTAATCATTGATCATAATCAATGGATTGACTTATCACATCTCTGTACCTAAAAGGTTTGTAAGAGGTTTCATACACCTCATCAAACTTTTAATGACCCCCCCCCCCCCCCCCCCCGTCAAACAAAAGTGGAGCAGATTATCACTAAACCTGGACCCGATCATGAGAATGCAACGCTCTCCTCGTCGATCAAAGATCGGGTTGCAGATCCTGTCATCTTCAGGAATGTAGAGGTAGTTTCAAGAACAGAATATGTTGACTGCTAGAAAATGTTCAAGGGCCACTCAGAAGTCTCTCATGGGCTGCAAGTGGCCCCTGAGCAGGACTATAAGTAGCACTGATCTACAGTAGCATGCGTCAGTCAGACCATCTGAGCCCATAATTAACTGGAGGAGTTGGCTCCTCTCACTCTAGGCGATGGCAAGAGTACAAAACTTTCCTTCAGTGTGTGTTTGCATAGTGATAAGGAATATTTTATTGAAGGTGTGATATGGCCTCCCCCACAGAGGATGAAGGTAGCCTCAGCTTAAATCAGGATCACCCGTAATGAATGCGGGGCGGCACGTTGTCGGTGCTCCGGGTGAGATTGCTTACGTTCCCCTTCAGCGCCTGAACTTATCTAACAACACGAGTGAATTCGGGGTCATCGCGCTCCTCTGAAGTCGCACAAAGTTCCCTGCAAAGAGTGTGTGTAAGTGAAGGAGGCAAGTGAATGAAAGGAGTCAGGCAGTAAATCTCTTGACTAAATCCTTGGCCGTCTATTTATACATTCTTTTGAAAATCCTCTCTTTTCCACTTTCACGGTGGATACAGCCCAGAAATGTAGCGCCACTGCAATTCTGCTCACTTAACTGCTCAATGCTGTTTTTATGGACAACAACAATAGCTAACCATCATGACCAACGACCATTAACGGCGCTGGCACACACAGTTCCGCGCTGCTCCCCCTGCAGCGCTTGATGAAAGGTGCTGCCCGGCTGCTGAGGAGAAACACTGCAACAAGCTGACGCCGATATTTGTCACCTGAAAGATGCTTCAGGGCTTCTGTACAGTGGCCAAGAAATACGAGGGCCCCGGTTTCTGCCCCATTGGCTGAGAGGAACATTTCCCCGCAGTCTCGCTATTAGTTTGCCGGCCTCTTCCCTCGGCGAGCCGTGAGTCTCCCCTCCAGCTGTTTGTCATGTCACCCCGCACTATAACGGCGAGTTTGTCACTCCAGGAAATATGAGCATACGCTGTGTATTTATGTGTCGGACCTCTCGGCTGGCGAGTGTTACGACACCTTAAGTCGAGCGTGCCGGGCCGAGCCGAACAATAGCAGCTCCCTCCGAATCAGGTCGTAGCATTTGCATAGAAATTGGTTTTAGATCGGGAGATGGGCGCTCAAAAATGCTCCGTCTCCTTCTTCTCTCTCTCTCTCTCTTTCTCTGTCAGTCAAACACACACACACACACACACAACTAAACAGAGTCATAAAGAGAGTCTGTTCCTTTAAGGCCCAATCACTCGGAAACACGCAGCACTCCTCGAGGAAGTCAGAGGAGAGGACATGATGAGAAATAGATCTGAGGCGACCCCTCATGTTTACCAAAAGGCTGCTGGAGGACTGAAACAGGCAGCGCTCTCTTTTAAGATATCTGTGATTCACATGCCAAACTGCAGTCCGACTTGTTTCATATTCGCACGTTGATTACATAAGGAGGTCCTCGGAGTTTATCGGCTTCAAACAGCAGATTTTTTTTTTTCCGCTTTCTTGGAAAGTAAATAGAGAAGATTTGACTTTGCAAAGAAGGAAGGAGGGAGGGGGTGAGTGCAACTTAAGCACCGACGCAGAATACGTTAGTCATTGCTTCCTAAAGGGAGAGCCCTATTCACACATCCTCAGTGCTTACCTGCCTGGGAGTGATCCGATGTGTGAACACTGCTGGAAATGTTCTCGGAGAGGGAGCGGTGAAGATGTTCTCTTTGGAAATTTCCACTTTTACAGGGGGTGGACTACAGGACACTTTCAGTCCTGACGTCAGTCTCACTGTCCCTGTGTCCTTTGTGCTCACGCAGTATTCTGCAGGCAGAAGTCCAGCTCTGTGTTTATATTCCTCGTCCGTACTTGCAGATCGTCCATCTTCATGTGTGTGGTCAGACATACAATAAAACAATGTTCAATGAGATTTTCAAATGAGTTGCATCCAATCATCAATCTCCTCTTTTAGAAATCAACAAGATGTGTAACATTTTCCAAACTGCTTTAGTCTAAGCTTCTGTTCACACACATATTTATAATACATTTCGTAGTCCAAATGTCTGGCAAGTCGAAAACCCTCAGCTGCTGCTCTTATCTGATGTTGCCTTTGCCAAACTCTCCACGCCCGGGCAGATAAAAGCCGACATCCTCCGTAAACCTCTCGATGCCTCCCTGAACTTTAAACACGTGTTCCTGGACGGCGAAGAAGGCGTTTGTGGAGGAGCCTGACCAGGGGGCTGATAAATGTGAGAGGTTGATCGCTGGACCGCGGACCGAGCATCGGAGGAACGGAGCAGAGAAAATGTTCTTCTGTTTCGGAGCCACTTAGCTAAAGTGACAGCTAGCACAGCGGGCATCATGAGCTAATGCCAGGCTGCCTGCACCTAAAGAGCACCTCTCAGTCATATCTGCCTTATCAGCGTTTGAGGGCTCTGCCGTGTCAGAGATGAAAGGCGGTTGCAAGTTAACAGATGGAAAGTTTTCTTCTCGCTTTGGGAATGTCATTCGTGTGATTCTGAACGTCAGTACGGCTATTTTAAGGCTGCCATGTAGAGAAAAGAAGTCATCACCTCTACGCTGTGATAAATGAGCAGCGACTGCACCGGTGTCAAGAGAAACCTGACAAATGTCTGGAAGAGAGGAAAATCAGCCGCCTCAAGCAACTCTATGGAACATTATCTGCCAAGGACAGTTTGTTTTTGTACTGAGATGATGATGTATAGCTTTCCTTTAACACGGCTACCGTAGACGAGGATTTCTGCAGATTCCATGAAGGGCAGGGGCGGATTCTGCTGAGACACGATAATGTTTGAGAAAACATTATCGTGTCTTTAAGCAGGAATTAAAGCTTGTGCATGGTACAATAACATAGCTGTAATCAGAAATAAAATACGGCGCGATATTTCTTGTGAATGTAATTGAACGTTGCATTGGATTTTATTTGTATACATCAAGACGCCTTTCAGCTGTTCCAGGGCTTTTGTTTATGTTAAGAGTTTGCGTGGACACAAGCCGGCACAAATGTAGAAGCTGCAGAAAGACAATATTCTGTCCAATGTAAATGTAAATATTTCTTCTGCCCTGAAAGTCTGAAGTTGTAATTCGACTCGAGAGATTCATTATGAGCGACAACTTTGCTGAAACGGAGGCTGACACGCGGCGTGGCAAGTCAGGGACTGAGCACAGAAAAATAGGTTCCAACATAAAAGCACATTAGGAGGGGGAAACCTTCTATTAGCCATGTGAAAGACCAGTGTGTGTTCTGAAGTAATCATAGGAGAACAGACCACTCATGGGTTTTATAATAAACTGAAACATGTACTTTAGACAAGGGAACTTGGCAGGTATAGGACTGCATCTCAGATCCAGCTGCCTCCCTCCATAATGTTCTTTTCTAATTTGTTCTTATGTGAGTTGGACCCCCATAGAGCTGCCGCTTAAATGTCTCCTCAAGAGTGCACTTTGTCTTTGACAAAACACAGAACTAAGTGCTGCTTCTGAGTATTTGTACACTTCCCTTTCAAACCAAGTTGTATTACAGGGAATGTGGGTCTGCATCAGAAGAGTGCTGTAATGGCCTATAGGTGAGTTAACGACAAGAAATGTTTAACAGCCTGTTGAAGTGAAAGATGTGAGGTACAAATGTTACAGCGCATGGCTTTGTGAGGACCCTTACATTTGACAACGTGTGTAGAAAGGTCTGCCATGGATGTGGCGAATAACGTGAAGCAAAGTGAATTCTGTCCAAAATGGATCGCTTCCAGGGTTCTGAAAAGCAATTCCTCCTTCCTCCCCTGCGCCTCTGCAAACGAGCCAGGGTGTGAACACTATTGACATCAGCCACGTAGGCGTAGTGGAGCGGGGAGGAGACAGCCGAGTGTCCTCGAGCCCCTCTGGCAGTATTCAGCGTTTGTCTCGGTGACCCAAAGCGCTCCCTCATTTCAATGCTAATGTGCTGTTATAAGTATTTTCAAAGCTTTGCTGCTATTTATTATGAATCAGCTTACCTGAGAGGCGCCAGTTAATCCTGTAGATCCCTGCACAGCTGCTGCACGCCAAGAGGTCACGGAGATAGTGTTTAAATAGACTCTCTTATTATTCCCAGGGGACGGCTACAGGCCTGCACACAGCTCACAGATTCACTATTTTCACCTGTTTTGCTTCCATAAGGAGGACATGGAGGTAACGATCACACGATTATCTCAGGCGCTGTTTTCAACATCACACCACGTCTCCTGATTCATTCCTCATTCATTGGCTGCAGACAGTCAATGCACTTTACTGACGTATCTCTTCATGTTTCACGCGCTACATTTGAAACAGGCATATCGGAATTTTGTACTTCTTAGCCATGAATGTTTATCGAGCATGACCGAGACAGATCCCATGACCGAAGCGACGTGAAAGACATGAGAGACGAGAGAGGGCAGGTCCTTTTTTTTTTTCTTTTTTTTTTTTTGAAGATATTTACTTGACGTTTTGTGTCTATTGGTTAGGACAGCTAAAGAGAGACGGGACATGTTGAAAGGAGAGAGTGGGGGACAGATTTAATGACTACTATAGTCTCTGTACGTGGGGTTTCCAACATAACCGTGAGGCCATCTGGGCAGCTTTTTTTTTTTTATGTGGGTGAATTTCAGAACTTGTGCTTTTTCACTGTTACTCAGAGAAGACTTTGGATCAGTAGATTTGACTTTGGATCTTTTAATATTTAGAATTAAAGCGTGGGCTCTTCTACATCAGTGAAAGTTGTAATTTTGACATCTTCGCTCTGCAGCTCGTCGGAACCAATCATAACCTGAAGGCTTCAAATGAAGCTATCACGCACAATGACACTATCTGAGCAGGTTTGGAATAGACAGCTCAATAAAATGCATGTGGAATATGGACACAGCGTAATAGACGAAGAAAACAATCTCAAAGGCCCTCCAGCTGTTTACTTGAATAGATACTGGAAAATGTATGTAGCTGTAAACATGACAACAACAGTCAAGAGAGAATAGTGAAATATGTGTTTTTAACATCCCGGGGGCAAAAATGTGAACGGTTTAACAAACGTGTCATCATGCTGCACAAATGTCCACTGAAGATGTTACAGAAGGAATCCTCAGCAACACGGCGTCCAAATCTGCAGCTATTTTAGGATAAATGAGTTGTGTCCCTACTTGATCATCTTTTTTTAATCACTGCAAACTGAGCACCATCTCATCTTTATTCTGCACCGGTGTATTTAATGTTTCACAGACTGAGAAGGAGAACTAACAAATAATATTTACAACTCTGTCTGCAGGTAGATAAAGACAAAGTCAGAATGAAAGTCAAATGCAGCATAAAATATTAATGTCCTATCAAATCTCCGCTAATTCATCACGTGTTTCATTTTCACAGGGATGCACTTTGCATGGACAGAGCAGTGAGTCAAACTCTTCTCTGAAGGTACCCATAAACATCTGCGAACCGACGCAGAGAAGGGCGTTATGGGTAACGAAGCAGCGACCGATCAGAAGCAGTAATCACTGAACTGAAGAAGGATCTGCAAGCGTCCAATAAAAGAGAGTGAGAATTAGTCTTGATAGGAAATGGACAGGACATTTTGGATTGAAAGGTGGAGCCAGAAGTCTCTCAAAGCTGCCATCTTTGTAATGGCCAGCAGGAGGCGACTCCACTGTTTGCATCACAATCCGTTTTTGTACCGAAGCAGATGAGAAAAATCATCCCACTTCTCATTTGCTTAATCACGTTAATAGACAGTTTCCTAATAATGTTGAAGAATCATTCCAGAGTTTGAAGTCTAAATTTAAGAAGCGTAGCATTGCGTATCCTTCCTCTCTTTTCAGAGAACTATTGATCTGCGTATCTGTCGACGGGTACGATGACTTCATTGTGAGACAACCCGACCACAGCGCTTTCGACCGCTCGACTTCTCCGCTTCTGAAAATGGCAAAAGGTGACGATGAGGTGAAGGCTGCCTGTGAGAAAGTGAGGCCGCCTGTGCGTTTCCATCTTTCATCCCAGACGTGTGAAGACTTTCCCCTCCTACCTCATCTCTTTGTTGACGCGCTTCAGTATCGGCTGCCGGGTCACGTTCACATAGCCCAGTCAGCTTTAATCACATTCTGCTTGTAGTGCTTCCAGCGGCCTTCACTGTAGCTCTGGAAACCGGGAGAAAGAAGAGGTGAGACGAATACCAAGCAGGTTTGAAGTACATGATTACAGGCACTGACAACTGATCCTGGATCCTGTACAGATAAACCCACCGAGGGAAGATCAAAGCGGTGTTCTCAGGAGCATAAATACTTCTTTCCTATTAAACTAAAACTTTGAGCTTCAGTTTCATAATTGTAGAGGGTATCTGTTCTCTACCACCAGATGGCACTGTGCAGTCACTTGACTACTGTTTGAACAATTCATGTCAAAAATAATTGGGAGATAACAGTTGGTCCTTGTTGGAGGATTTGGAGCTAATGAATTTGGCGCGTTACGTTTGTCCTGCCCTGATGAACTATCCCAGTGAAATATTCTCTGAGCATACACAAACGTTCATCTTTATAGTTTTTGAGGTGAATTCACAAATTGTATTAAACTTCAGAGTAATTGCTTTGCATGTTTTGGTTTGTGCTTGTTTGCATTACATCTTTCACAGGCATTTCGTCATTGTAAAAATGTACGCACTGGTATTTCCATATATTTTTTTGCCCAGTAAACAAATACTATTTGTTATTTGTTCTTTTAAACAAACTGGCCTGAATTTGATGATCTGTTCAAAAAAGGATTTAACAAGTGTAAATAAATGATGAAATATGTGAAAAGGAAACCTAAAAGGTCAAAAAGTAGGGGGAACTATAAAGACCCACTATCTTACTCCATTAAAATATTGCAGCGTTGACCTTTGTCAAAAGCTTTAACGCCTCAGGGAACTCAAGAATTCAGGTTTGGCTGGCCCGTATGTAAACAATATACTCATATCAGGTCAATGGAATCACCATGGTGTCTTCTCCTTATCGTACACCTGTGCTCGACGTAAAGGAGAAGGCAGCCATCGCCTTCACGCTGCACGCCTTAGGCTGTTTCACCCAGCATCAGCCATAGTGACATCACTTTAGTGCTGTGTTGTCACATATGCTGCTCTGTGCAGCAGCAATTGAATGAAGCAACACTGACATCTATTGGTCAGAGTGAAAAGTGTCCCTGGAGTTGTTGGTGTAAATCTTTAAAGGTTGTTTTAGCTGACACTATTTTTTGTCATTTTTTTCGTGTGAATATGGTCGAGAAGAGAAGATAGGAGAGTAAAAGATTTGTCTGATTTCAATGTGTACTGATTTTATGGTACTTGACTGTTTTGACTTTGTGGAGGATAGGCTAAGAAGTTATAGACTGAGTAGAAAATAAAAGTGAGCATGTGTACCCAACATGAACTACAATTTGTGTAAGGAAATAAAGATGTATTGTGAATTTTCTAAGCTGTATAACACAAAGAAAATGTAACTTACACGAAATCTTGATTATTGTTTGAGTTATTTTGGTCTTTCTGGAATTATTTTCAGCTCGTGTAGACCTATTTGCTTTTTTTGTCTTCCTCAATAAATTCTAATAATAATGCCAGAAATGTAGTGGTGCCTAAATAAGTAGGTACACTCTTAATTTTTCCTCCTACATTTTCTTGAAGTGACTCGTCCAGCAAAGGACTCAGTGACTTGTGAGACGACTCCTCCTCACAGCACTCCTTCTCTCCTTATCCCCCTCTTCATGCCTAGAGGATTATTTTATTATTATTAATATTATTATTATTCATTTGTTTTTGTTTTTTTGTTTTTGTTTTTTGAGAACCAGAGACAGTGAGCAGTTGTAGACGGTCGCAGGTTGATTTATTTCTATGAAATGTCAACGTCTTGCTGATTTCTCCAGCAGGGGGCGCTCGATCCCACCGTGCCTCTCTGCTCGACTGCGAAAAAGCCCAGGGTGGAACTTCGCGCATGCGCACTGCGTGTGTTGTGAGTCTTACTTTGGTAAGAAATCGCAGCAAATGTCTCAGTAAAACAAATGTATATAAAATGCAGCGAAACTAAATAGAATATGAATAGTTTGTAAACGGTCCTAGAAAAAAATGATTATATTAATTTTAAAGAAAAACTAAAGTTACAGTTTTACGAATTACAGGTAATATACGTAATGTTGTATCACGTGGGGCCAGGTGGAGTTCTACATCACTGTGACTGTTCACGTTTTTGTCTAATGTAATGTTGAAGTGTGCGCAGGTGAGTCTCTCGGATGGAGGATGTGTGCGAGCAGGACGATGGAGGTGAGGGGGTCCAGGAGGAGCGAGCCATGCTGTGGTCCATCCAGGAGGCGTTTGAGAGGCAGACCCTCCAGATAGGAGCCTCAGCCTGCGGGGCCACGGCGGTGCTGGACGTGTTGAAGGCTCTCGGTGTGGATGTGACACCTGAGCAGGTGGACTGCTGCGTCCAGACTCGACTGAGAAGGAACGAGTCCCCGCTGCCAGACTACCTGCTGTCCCGGAGTGAAGCTGGTAAATGTCCTGAAATACACAACCTGTGGATAATCAATCTATAGCTGGTGCAAGATACTCAGATTATTATGAAACAGGCGTGTGTGTTAGTAATACTTACAGGAAGGTGTGCAAATAATTTGTCTGCACTTCGTAATCAGATTTTGATTAAAGGAAATAGACCTGAAATAGATTATCCTCAAAGTGGAGAATTGTTACTACACTCTGTCTCTTACTTGCAAAAGGTTACAGCAGAAAAGAGGTACAGAAATCCTCCCTTTATTCAACCTTTCAGGCCTTTTATAATGATTATGAATAATTCAGAATCAGAATAGGTTTGTGCATTTAGGCATACAAGGAATTTGACTTGTAGATCGGTGCGAAACATCGAAAGAAAGAAATGGAGCAAAAAACACAATTCAATAAACAGCATTTCTCCTGTTGAAAAGAAACTACCAGAAGCAATGTTAAAATATACAATTGAATATAAAGAACACAAAATGTGCAGTGGAACAGCTGGACAGCTGTGAAGGTCTGTCTGAAAGGTTTAATTAAAGTTACAGTGAGCATGCATTTCCCTCTCTTTTCTAAAGTCAGATCTGTTGTGTTGTGCATTGAACTACATGTTGATTAGAATGATACTATCCTTTCGACATGGCCTTCATACCAATTCCCTTCCAGCTTTCGTGGAGAAACATGTTATCAGTAAAGACGGCGTGTTGGATTTTAAAGTGAGTTGTTTAGAGTGAAACTTTCTTTTCTTTAATGAAGAACGCACACTTCAAGTTCCTGCAAGTTTCATCGTGAGTCACAGTTGTGTCTCGCTCTTAGTGTTACTATAAAAGTTCTCATCCTGCTTTAAAGCCTTTACACAATGGCATTTGAAACATTTGAAAGACTTGGCATGAGATCCAGTCTGGCTTCTCTTAAGTGTTCTTTGACATTTCAGTTAATGGAATATAACTACATAAAGGGTGACTTTGTATGGGTGCATTTCTCCGCACGCGGAGATAGACGCACAGATGCTGGCAGAGACTATAAGTTCCCCGCTGATTGAGGCTTTGTTACGTCTTGAACCCATAAGTGCAGTTTCCTGCCAGAGTGACAGCTGGCTGCACCGCCAACCAGGCAAATTGAAAAGCCCCCTTTTGAATTAGACAAAAGGTTTATGTCTCTCAGAGGAGCCACTGTAATTGACTTCTCAGCTGTGTTACACATTTTTGTACAATGACATCTCATGCATTTAAGTCAAGCACACAGGAGGGTGTGAGTGTTGAAGGAACAAAACGTGTGCTGATTTATTTTAGACAATAAGAGCAGAGTTGGAAGCCATCGTTTTCGAGGTGCAATAAAGATTCTTTGACTTTCTACAAGGTGCAACTCACGCTCAGCTCATCCGAGGAGCAGCGGAGGCCAGTCGGGGGAAAGTCACGGGTCGTTTTTTCCACCTTCACCCTCGCCGCCTAGTCAGCCTCGTCCCCTGGCTCGCTCGTTGGATCCGAAAAGGTGCCGTTCCCATAGCAACGATGAACATGCAGCGGGCCGTACCCGAGGGCGAGGAGGTGCCCGATGCCTGGCACCATCAGCTCATATTTGGCGCTGCACCGAATGCTGTTTTCATGACCAATCCTTTTGATGTAGGTGAGTGACAGCTGAGAGAGAAGGAAAGACATGTCTCTTGATGCTGTTGTTACATATGTCATGTCATCTTTTTTTTTTCACCAGTGAGCGAAGGAGAGCTGCACCAGAGACTCTGCAGTGAATCTGTGCTGCTGATTCGCCGAGAGGACGTCCTGCAGCGAATCACACCTGATAGCTGTCTGTCCAGTTTATCTGACCCGCAGTGGACAACTTTGGATGTAGAGGGTGGTGCTTTTATTCCTGCTATAATTCATGCACATTTTACATGTAGCACAAAAACATTTGAAATTATTTTTCTCCATGTTTTCTACCCGGTTAGGTCAAGTGAAGCGGATGAGTCTAGAAGAGGAACAGGAAGAAGATGGAGCCAAGTTAACGCACATCACCATCCCTGCAGCGTACAGTTCAGGCGTCACTTTTTTTGCTCTACAACAATCCGAGTTAGCACAAGAACTCCTGAATGCTCCCGCGCTCCCTTTGTTGTGACTGGACTGAGACTCGTTGGACTCAGGATTTGAAGCTCAGGGAATAAATGTGAAATAACAAATGAAAGACATTACTTGTTTTTGCATGTTTTACGAACAGCTGATGCTTGAAAAAGTGAGTTTGAAATAATAAAAGGAGCTAATTTAAGACTTCCTTCTTTGAGTGTTAATCAATCAATACATTTCTGCCATCACGAGCCAAATGTCCACTTCCTCTGCTTGTCGCCACTTCCATCCATCGTTCCCTATTTTACCCATTTACACACTGCAGGTTAACTTTACGATTGGCTCTGAAAATGTCTTGATTTCTTTTGAAAGCAACAAATTGCAGAGCTCCAGTCTGGATTTCAAAGCTGTTATGTGGTGTTAGTCCAAAGCTTGTATCAGTGGTCTGAAGTCCTTTGATTGCACCAAAGGCAGCATTCGGCACTTAAAGTGGATGAGAAGCTGCAGGGGGTGTTTGAAGTGGTATATTTTCTGAACAACCCACTGAATTTTTCCACACTCCAAGTCGATTCAATAAGTTTTGTTAGACTTAGTTTTATTCTGTTGTAGCGTATGGCGTAGGATATACAGGATGTGATAAATGTTTGTGGTCTGTATAATACAATAATCTTCATGAAATTAAAGCGTTACATGGAGACCATGAACAGGAAAAAGCAGTAAAGATAATGCAGGGCTGGATTGCTTATATGGGTGGTTGAATGTTGATGTACTTTTTGCAAATGTTACTGGTGAAGTGTAAACTGGTACATTTACTGAAGTGTCCATGAGATAAAGGTAGGTACTTCTAAAAGTGAACATTGTTCTTGTTATACTTGTGTGACTAAGTAATAATGTCAATGCTAGACTTTTCTGTAGTCTTGGATTATTCTGACTGTCTAAATAAAGATGATGCTAAAGTGTGTTTGAATAATAAGTCCTCTGTGAGGACAGCTAAGTACTACCTCATGATACAGATTTAAGAAGATAAAGACGTAGTTGACTACAATTCCCATGATTCTCTCGGCAGTTCCACCCCGCGGAAGTTAAAACCTCCAAAAAGTTGCAGAAAACCAGCCCGGGCTGAAAAAAGGGTAAGAAGTGGACATGCACATTTAGCAAACAGTAGAATTAAAACAGATGTTAGTGTAGTAAATGTCGTGCAGCACATTTGGAGAACTTTGCGCAGGTTGTGTTGGAGTTTCTCGCTTTGTAAGAGCATCACGGTGATAGATTGGATACACGTGGTGTGTAATGTGTGTCAGTGTGTGTGTGAGGAGATAACATGGTTTGCATCCCTCCGGTCACTCAGCAGTGTGAGAGCAGAGGAGACACTTCACACTGCTGTCCTGAACTGACTGGGCCCCGGCTAATTCCTGCTTCATACACCCTCTGTCAGACGCACACAGACTCCCAGGTGAGTGTGAAGTGAATGTACCTGTGTGTGCTTCTGCTGCTAAAAACTGCTTCAGTCACATCAGAGTTTTCATGTAAACGCAGAATGAATGCCTTTGAAGCTTGGACTCTAAAAAAAAAACAAAGTTAACTGGAATAATGTGACTATATAAACGTGCACTGATACTGGATGCATTCGTTCATGATAGAAACAAAGACAAATCCATCCACAGGAGCTTTTCCCTTCAGTTTGCATCCTTCCGCATGTTCAGTATTATCAGTATGCTTGACGTTTTCTTTTCTTCTTTTTTTCTGCTCCAGTAAAGTTTAGTTGAAGTTATTTGTTCATCCTCTGATTTAATTGAAGTCTTGTAAACAAAGCAGTGGAGGACCTTGTAAGAAAAGAAATGCATAAACAGTTATTGCCTGATTTAGGGGGGGAAAAAAGATTCAATAACTGAATTGAAGAATCAATAAATTTTGAAGTCCTGTGTTTGAATTTGTCCCCTGACATGTGATAGGAGTGATTCCAATCAAAGCCAGTGATTTGTGTAATTGTGGGACATGTGCAGCCAATGTACGACACAGAGCCCTTTGTACCGGCTCTGTGAAGCTCTCAGTGTGTCTGTGTGTCTGTACATGCAGCAGTTGCACAATATTGAAAGTTGAGGTTCCTGCAGATTTGAGTTGGTTTGGACTTTGATAGTTGAGTTCAGTTTGATTTAATGGGCGGCGAAGCTTAAATAAGATGTGGAAGTTGAAGAAAATGAATTGGCAATTTTTCTTCATTCTTGTGTTTGAAGGTTTGAAAATGCCTCCCATGTTATACTTAATAAGAACTGTTTCCTTTTGAGTGTTATATCTGTTAACCTGTTAATCATGTAAGCATTGATGTTATAGGTGGGAGAGGGTCTTTACATGTCTCTCTCATAGCATACAGCAGGAAAAGCCTTTTTACATGCTCACTCGTAGAGCTGCAAAAGTTCTCTCTGTGAAGAGAAGTTCTCCAAATATCCAGATAATTAAAAAAGTGTGTTGGGGGACTTTTCTTGAACTTTGACATTAATTGTTACTAATAAAACAAGTTGTATCCAGCGTGACATGAACGTTTGTTGTTGTGGCTTTATGAATGAAAGAAATGCTAATCCAGTGGAACACGCGTTGTTTCTTGAAAATGCCGTCAAATGTTTGCATTCAGTCGATGCACGAGACGGACAGAATGATCCGGAAGGGGCCGAGGGAGCAGTCGACTCTATATCAGCCTGATAATTGCTTTGTTGTTTTATGCAAATGAGTCCCTGTGTGCAGTCGCTGGTGATTTGGCCTCGTCTGGTGACCACGCCATTTAATTGTTGACTTGTGTCTCTGTTCTGCTTGATTGAATCGGAGTCAGCGTGGCTTAACAAGATAATATAAGACCCCAGGCCTGAGGAAAGGTCAACGCTACCTCACAGCTTAGAAGTCCTTTCCTTATAGGTCAGCGTCTGCATATAATTACACGCTGTCTTCACGAAGGTTTAAAGAGAAGCCTGCTCTGTCCTTTGGCTTGGAGCTGTGAATTGTTTTACATGAAGTAATCTGATGTTTTTCAGGTGAGATGGCAGAGAAGGTGCTGGTGGTTGGAGGCGGTGGACGAGAGCACGCGCTGGCCTGGAAGCTGGCCCAGTCTGAGCAGATCCAGCAGGTCCTGGTCGCCCCGGGTAACGCAGGGACGGCCAACTGTGGGAAGATCAGCAACTCTGGTAAAACGCTCTTCTCAGTTGGATGGTTTCCACGAAAACATTTCAAAAGTGTTGAGACGGCTTGAAAGTCGACAAAGTTCCTTACATGTTTATTTTTGCAAAGTGCAGTTATTGGTATTTTAAAAAAGTTGGATGAAGAGACTTTTCTTTGAAGCTGCTGGTAATAGTGTTTTTCACATTCACAGCACGTTTTTTTGTCAAAGATTCAATTCATTCATTTGGACAGCATTAAAAAGTTTGAGGTCATGCTGGTTGCTGGATTTTCTCACCTCCACTGTAGTCTGTATCCTGTGCTGTGAGGTGAGATGTATTGCTGACATGTGTAAGTGAATGATGAGTTTGCCGAACATGTGAGTTTATGCTGTGGTTGAATGACATCATCGGCTTAAACAGCGGGAAGCTGAAGTGTGCGCCGGTCCTGACCCCGACTCCTTTCTGTTCATGCAGAGGTGTCTGTTAGTAACCACGCCATCTTGGCCCAGTTCTGCAAGGATCACCACGTGGGGCTGGTCGTGGTCGGCCCTGAGGTGCCACTTGCAGCAGGTCAGTGGGATGCATCCTATTATACACATGATTGTTTATTTGCGTGTGAATGGTTTTAGTGAAGTTTCTGGGCTCTGTGCTCTCGCAGGTATCGTAGACGACCTGACGGCGGCGGGAGTGCAATGTTTCGGGCCGTCTGCCAAAGCAGCTCAGCTGGAGGCCAGCAAGAGCTTTTCCAAGGCCTTCATGGAGCGTCACGGCATCCCAACGGCCCGCTACGGCTCCTTCACCGACGCCGAGGAGGCCGTCAAATACATCCGCACGTCAGTACAGCACACGCAGCACAAGTTCAGCCGAGCGCTGTAAAGATAATTTGCCTGCAAAAAAAAAATGATGCCGTCGAAAGTTTGAAGACAAAGAGTGAAGCCTGAGTAGTCTGTGAAAGTCATTTCTCCTGGTCATGCAAAGTGTCTGGAGCTGAACAGCTGCCACACTGACAGCCTCCATCCATACAGATCCCAGACAAACAACGCTGTTCACTGCAGAAGTGAAACGGCCCACACAAGACAAACACTTGATGCTCCGTATCAGGCGCTCACCATCTGCTCCAGATGTTTGTGGTTTTTTTTTTTTTTTCTGTAAATGGTTGTTGAGTTAGTTTTATGGTTTCCCGCTCTCAGGGCCGACTTCCCAGCGCTGGTTGTGAAGGCCAGCGGGCTGGCAGCGGGGAAAGGAGTGATCGTGGCGAAAGACCAGGACGAGGCCTGTCAGGCCGTGATGGACATCATGAAGGTATGAGACCGTTAGTTTTGGTATTTAAAGCAGCAACAAGGACGATAAGAAAAATGACTTCTGAACGATTCAGACCCATTAGCTGTTAGTCGGCGTGTTTGTCTTTCCAAACCTTTCCGTCCCGTTTGTTTGGCTTTGGTTGTTTTCAGGCCAGCAATGAGTGTAGCTGAATGTTGATGTGTTGCGTGAAGGTGTCTGTCCTGTTTCACTGTGTTCAGGACGGAGCCTTTGGATCTGCAGGGGACACGGTGGTGGTTGAAGAGCTGTTGGAGGGAGAGGAAGTGTCCGTGAGTCGTGAGACCTTCAACAGTATCGAAGCGACGTGACCTTTAGGTTGAAGGAAACCTAACTGTTCCTCCCTCTCCCTCCCCCGTCTAGTGTCTGTGCTTCAGCGACGGCTCCTCGGTGTCTCCAATGCCTCCAGCTCAGGATCACAAGCGGCTGCAGGACGGCGACCTGGGGCCGAATACTGGCGGCATGGGGGCCTACTGCCCCACCCCTCAGGTACGGAGATCTTCTTCCCATGTGGTTTCTTTGGGACAGAAGTGCATTCCCCGTTAATGAGCCCCATGCTGATCCTGACTGCAGGTGAGCCAGGAGCTGCTGCAGCAGATCAGAGACACGGTGCTTCAGAAGACTGTGGACGGGATGAAGGAGGAGGGAGCTCCTTATGTGGGCAAGTACAGATGTATCCAGTGCATCTGCGATGTGCTGTGTAACCATCAACATACTGTAAATGCTGCCAACGCCTCGGATGAAATATTGTATATAACAAGAAATCTAAGGTAGATTGTATAAAGACATTTCTAATGTGTGTGAACAGAATCATGCACAAATTGGATACTTGTTTCCATGTAGGAATAAAAATAAAACTCATCCTCCACAGGTATTAGTTTATTTAAAGGGGACGATACAATTTCATAAAACACATGATTACACATGGTTAAAAAAAAAAAAGGCAGAATTAGCCAGAAGGCTAGTTTTCATCTGTAGTCCCCTGGACATGATGGGAAGAGGCAATAAAAATTACAGTTTAAAAGGAAGAAGAAGAAAAAGACAGAAGAGAGAGGGGGGGGGGGGAGCACACAATACATGTACACTATAATACAACATCACGACAGGTCACTTTAATGTAGCAAGCTACACACACACACACACACACACACAGATATTTAGGTGTTTTAATGAGTATAATTATACATAAAAAGAATGAAGTGAACTCTGGTTGTCTTTGGATGCTGATGCAGAAAGAAGTAGTGACAAAAACAGCAATTATTGCAGGAAAGATGGAAGTGTTGATGGACGTAACGTTTTAATAATGTGTGCTAAAATCTGCCACGTACACGTTTATAATTCACGCACACTGCCATCGGTTTGTAGAGATGAGCGTGTAAAGCCTCTCCTTCAGCTCTGAGTTGTTCTCTTCTTATGTTGCAGGTGTACTGTATGCAGGCCTGATGTTGACCAAGCAGGGAATAAAGGTCCTGGAGTTCAACTGTCGCTTCGGAGACCCCGAGTGTCAGGTAAGCCCCGCCCCCTTCCTCCATGGCCTGTGACTGGATGCCCCGTTAAAACAATCACGGCGTGTGTGCTGTCTCTCAGGTGCTGCTGCCGCTCCTGAAGAGCGACCTGTATGAAGTCATCCTGAACACCATGAATGGGAAGCTGGCCTCCAGCGCCCCCGTGTGGCACCAAGACAGCTCTGCAGTCACTGTGGTGATGGCCAGCGAAGGATACCCCGGCTCCTATAAGAAAGGAGTACAGATCAAAGGTACACAGTAGAAATGAGACATGTGAGTTTAGATCATTTATGAATTTATTTTTATTGACTTTGTGGAAAACATTTTGATGTTGTCAGACAGTGTGGTGGAGTTGATCTTGGGACACACTGAAGAAGTATATTCACGCCTGCTGTGTTTGTGTTTGATCCTCAGGTTTGTCTCAGGTCCAGGAGTTGGGCGTGCAGGTGTTCCACGCTGGCACAGCCTTAAAGGACGAAGGCGTGGCGTCCAGCGGTGGGCGGGTCCTGACTGTCACTGCTGTTAAATCGTCTCTGGAGGCGGCCCTGCACGCAGCCAATCAGGGCGTGGCAGCCATTGGCTTCCCTGGTGCCGTTTACCGACGAGACATCGGCCACCGAGCCATCGCTCACCTGAACCGACAAAGGTGTGTGTGAGAGTAACACGCTCTGAAAACAAATGAAACTTTCACCTTCAGTTTTTTTCACTGAACATTTCTTTGTTTGTATTTCATGTTTTAAGTTCATAAATAAAAACACTCAACTTTGGATGTACCTGTGTGGTAGTTTTTATTCAAATAACCAAGCATCTGTGCACGGAGTCTGTTTCCCTGAATGTTTGCACAAGTTGAAGTGTCTTCAGTAAAGACAGAGGCCTGATGATATCAGTCTGTGTCTCTGACAGAGGGCTCACCTATAAGGACAGCGGGGTGGACATCGCTGCCGGCAACAAGCTGGTGGACATGATCAAGCCTCTGGCAAAGGCCACGTCTCGAGCTGGTAATTTTACCCTCATGATAAAAAAAAAAAAACAAGTAAAGATGGATGAAGAGCTAAATGTGTAGTTTGACTAAAGAACCAGGATGTTCTTTTATTTGAGTGCTGAGTTATCAGAGAGACATCGTCCTCTCTGTCATTCAGAAACAAATGGCTGTATTTTGAATAATTGCCTTCACATGTTATCTGAATCCATGCATTGGACAGTAATGGCTGTTTTTCCTCAACCAGGGTGTAACGCAGAGCTCGGAGGCTTCGCCGGGCTCTTCGACCTTAAGGCAGCTGGTTTTGTCGACCCGATCCTCGTGTCAGGGACGGACGGAGTCGGAACCAAGCTGAAGGTGCTTCATTTATTGAACATGGCGGTTTTTCTTGTTCTTGAATAGTTTGTGTCTGACGCGTGATAAAGAGACGGATTGAAGTGAGTTAAATCATCTCAGCGGTGGAGTTGGAGCGCTGTAAGTCGTTTGATTTGTCGTCAGATCGCACAGGCGTGTGGCCGGCACGGAGGCCTAGGTCAGGACCTGGTGGCCATGTGTGTGAATGACGTGCTGGCTCAAGGCGCCGAGCCGCTCTTCTTCCTCGACTACTTCTCCTGCGGCCGACTCGATGTGGACGTGGCAGCCTCGGTGGTCGGCGGCATCGCGAAGGCGTGCGAGATGGCCGGCTGTGCTCTGCTGGGTGAGAGAGAGAGAGAGAGAGAGAGAGAGAGAGAGAGAGGGGGGGGGGAGATGCTCAGAAGGACTTGACCTTGTTCATGTGTTCTCTCACACCTCCTGTGTGTTTTTTGTCTGCAGGAGGCGAGACGGCAGAGATGCCGGGTGTGTATGCTGCAGGAGAGTACGACCTGGCCGGGTTCTGCGTTGGAGCGGTGGAGCGCGGAGCTCTGCTGCCCCGGCTGGGGGACATCACAGAGGGGGACACGGTGATCGGCGTGGCGTCCTCCGGAGTCCACAGCAACGGCTTCAGTCTGGTCCGTAAGGTGCTGGAGAGAGCCGGCCTCAGCTACAGCTCAGCCGCTCCTTTTGGGAAGGCAGGACAGACTGTGGGTGAGTGAATGTGTTTGAGGTCTACAAATATTAAAACTGCTAAAGTTGATGTGGTACTTCTTAAAGAGGTGTGCCTGCTGTGTTTGAAGTCGTTCTGAGGTCCATGAAGTTGTGCTTCACTGCAGCTTCTTGAATGTGAGCTTTCTCTGTAATCTGAAAGTGGAACTCCAGAAAAAGGTTTCCAGGGATTTCTTTCCTCACATTTCACAAATGAAGTGATGAATCATTTTGGAATAACTGTAAGGCTCGATGACTTCAGTGTTGAAGTTGACGTCTGCTCCCAGGTGAGGTTTTGCTGACTCCGACAAAGATCTACAGTCGTCTGCTGTTGCCGATCCTGCGCAGCGGGGCTGTGAAAGCGTACGCCCACATCACAGGGGGAGGACTGCTGGAGAACATCCCTCGGGTGCTGCCGCCGGAGCTGGCTGTGGATTTAGGTGAGGTGAAAGGGTGCTGTGTTTAGAAGGCAGATTTAATGTTGATGTCTCTTCTTGATACTGCATTTGCATAGTTGGTAGTAGCAGGAAACCTGTGTACATTTGTTTTCACATTCAGCTTGGTTTCCTTCATCATTGAGTAACTTTATGGGTGTGGTTGAAGTCATCAGCTCTTTCTTTATACTCTGTGTTTGCGTGCGACTCAGATGCGTCTCGATGGAGCTTCCCTGCCGTGTTTCCGTGGCTGCACAAGGAGGGGGGTCTGAGCGAGGAGGAAATGGCTCGCACCTTCAACTGCGGCCTGGGAGCGGTGCTGGTGGTGTCCCCTGTGGACGCACAGAGGGTCCTTCATCAGGTTCAAGCACAGGAAGAGGCCTGGATCGTGGGTTCACTGGCACACAAGCAGCCCGGTGAGACGCTGAAAAAACTAAACAGACATCTGATATGGATGATTATCTGAGGAAGCGTTATATAACACACTGTTCACGGCAATGACATCGTTTGTTTGTGCAGGGGCCGAACCTGTGGTGGTCCGCAACCTGAAGCACAGCCTGCTGTCTGCAGGACCAGCGTGTATCGGAGAGGTGGTTGTTGAGCAGAATAGCGGTTGTCACGGCGACATCGGCGAGCCACAAAAGAGGACCAGAGTGGGAGTCCTTATCTCTGGCACCGGTGTGTTTTCAGTAGTTCTGATAAGGTTGAAATGGCTTCACAAATCAATAACACAACACTTGAAAGAGTACATTGTGAATGTGTGGAGAGAAGCTACGCATGATGACACTTACATGTGAAGAAGATCGTTTACTGAAATGTTGAACAAGTCCCTTTAAGAATGGATCATAATAGTTGTCGTCTGTGGTTTTTGTGTTTCTGTCCGTTCAGGCACCAACCTGCAGGCACTGATAGAGCAGGCCAAACGTCCGTCCAGCTCTGCAGAGATCGTGGTGGTCATCTCTAACCGACCTGGAGTTCAGGGCCTGAAGAGAGCGTCGCTGGCTGGCATACAGACTCGGGTAAAATAAAATGAATGAATATTAAAGATGTTCTTTAAAAAGTGTAAGATTTACAGAGACTCTGTGTGTGTGTGTGTGTGTGTGTGTGTGTGTGTTCTCACAAGGTCGTGGACCACAAACTGTACGGGAGCCGAGCAGAGTTTGACGGCACCATCGACGGTGTGCTGGAAGAGTTCAGCGTGCAGCTGGTGTGTCTCGCTGGATTCATGAGGATCCTCACAGGAAGTTTTGTGAAGAAATGGAACGGTTTGTACCTGAATTTATCTGCATTTTTAGCGTCGGTCACCACGAAGATGTTTGAAATAATTTGTTTGTCGTTGCTGCAGGAAAGTTGCTGAACATCCACCCGTCCCTGCTGCCTTCATTCAAGGGTGTGAATGCACAGAAACAGGCTCTGCAGGCTGGAGTGCGGGTCGCTGGCTGCACGGTGCACTTTGTAGCAGTAAGTGTGACAGAGCGGGGAAAAACACGGTTCTATTTTGGTTAATTGAAGGAGTCACACAGGTAATTTGTTATTTCTGTTTTCAGGAAGAGGTGGATGCTGGGGCCATCATCGTGCAGGAGGCGGTGCCCGTGCTGGGCGGAGACACAGAGGAGAGTCTGTCAGACAGAATCAGGGAAGCCGAGCACAGAGCGTTCCCCGCTGCCATGGAGCTGGTGGCCAGCGGAGGAGTCAGGCTGACAGAGGACGGACACATCATGTGGAAGTCCAGTTAAGACACAGAACAATGTAGATGTTATAATAAAACATGTTGTTTGTAGCATCTTAATTGTTGTTTAGAGAAGAAGAAAAAGTACATTCCATTCATAGCTTTTAAGAAAAGGTAGTTGCAGTGGAGTGAATGTCTAAATGTAGAAAGACCAAAAAAGGTGACGATATATGCTGTAATAATGAAGCATGAATGTTTGCATTGCTAGTATTTCTTCTTAAAACCTGTGTTAATATAAATGCATGCAGGTTTTTTGTGTAACATGTCTGTTTTTATGACTTCAGAGAAACATAATAAAGAAGTCCACAGAGCTACCATATGTCCTTTTTTTCATTTAGAAGCCCCCTACATGACTAAGATTAAACCTGTGCGACTATCAGCTCCTCCGATCAACCAGGGGAAACAGAAGTGTAGATACTCAGTAAGTCATCAGTCTTTTTGTATTTTACATGTGACCATTATTTAATCGTAGCTGTCAGCAAAGTCAAGTTTGAATTTGGCCTATTGTTTTTTTGCTATAACATTTAGACCAACTTAGTTAATTAAAATGAGAACTGGCGCCATCTGGTGGATGTTTGTAAAGCCTACAAGGAACTGCATTCAGAGAAGAGCATTTTATGGCCAATATATCATTTTACATACAAAGGGCGCCATCTGGTGGTTGCTGGTATTCACATAAATTAAGTTATATTTAATGGAGTCTTTGTTCATCGTTTTTTAAAAATTTAACTTTTAATCCTCAAATTTGTTTTAAGTTTCTTTTTGTGTCGTTGACATTTATAGTCAAGATTTTTTAGTGCTCGTCATTAAAACAATATTTATGAATGAATTTGATGAAAACGAAAGTCATGAAGAAAAACAAAGCTGCCCAAACAGACACTATGATGGAGCCATACAGAGATCTGTAGAGTTCTTTTATTTGCTTTACTGGGAACTAATGAATATCTATAAGTATTTATTGTGTTATGTCTGCATGTAAGATCGCACAAAAAAAATAAAATAAATGAAGAACCGGAAGAGCGTCAGAGTGACGTCAGCCAGGTTAATGTTAAGGCGTGCTAATACGTGTGCTAAGGCTAACAGTAAACAGTTTGTACTTAGGTTTTGAATAATGTGAGAAGAAGAAGATGAAGTGAACACGGTGTTGTTGTTGAGTCAAAGTGTTAAAAATACGAAAGTGACGGAAAGAAGAGGTGTGAGTGTTTGGAGGCGCTGTGTGTGATTGTGATGGGATACAGGTGTGAGCTGTGAGCAGGTATCTGCAGATGGACTCTGAGTGGACTGTGGAGGATTGTTGAGGTGAGTCCACCAGTTTGTTTGTTCCTCTGATTTATTCCGCTAAACATTTACGCGTAAACACGTTTCTGTAGTGTTGATCGAGTTGTGTGCAGAGTAAGAAGAGAAAACAAAGAAGAGAAGCGTGTCTCAGAAATATCCTGTTTTTGTTGTTGTAGATCTGCGGCCTGGTCGGACGACACGTCGAGAAGAAGGATCGTTGAAGTGACGATGGAGTCTCTGCTGAAGATTTAAGATAAGAACATTTGATTAACATGATAAAGACTGAAGAGTTTGATTTAGTTAATTAAAATGGTAAATTGCGCCATCTGTTTGTTACTAGTATGAATTTCCTTGTAGAATTTCCAAATGTCCACCAGAGGGCGCCCTTTGTATGTAAAATGATATTTAAGCCATAAAATGCATTTCTCTGAATGCAGCATGTCCTCGTAGACAACAAATAAAGTGATATATAAGCAGTTGAATGAACTCCTTTTTATTGTAAGTCTAAAAAGCAATTGTACTTTATGGAGTTTAAACTATTGTATCATAAACTATGTTATACAGTTTTACCTTAAACCTGTATTTAATTGTTTGTTTTTTTATTCAACTTTTAACATGTTTTAAAGTTTCTTTTGGTGTCTTTGACATTTTTAATCAATATACATTTTAGAGCTAGTTATTAATATATTTATTAATTTTATTGAAAAAAGAAACTGCTTAATAAAGCAAGAATTCAAATAAGTCCTTCCTGTTTAAACTTAAATGATGATTGAATAGTACATCTTAAAGTTTAGATTTAATGGAAATATTTAAACATTTTATTCCAGCTACAAGTTTTTGAATTAATGCTTCTTAACCTTCAGTATATACACTTAATCTTTAATGATAAATGATAATCAAATGATTGTATCAAACTCTAAATATATTAAAGTATAAATCGGTGACTCATAAAACTTAAATAGTCAGTTTTGAATTATCTTATGTCCTTTATTAAAACAGGTTTCTCTCTGTAGTCTTCTTGTTAATCCTCAGTATTTATCAAATATATTCTTTATTGTATTTGACGTCAGGAACTAAAATGTGTTTCTCTTCCTCTGCAGGAAGTCCAGCGACGTCGGTGTAGATCTGCGGCCTGATTGGACGACACGTTGAGAAGGATCGTTGAAGTGATGACGGAGTCTCTGCTGAAGCTTTAAGATAAGAACATTTTATCAACATGATGAAGACTGAAGAGTTTGTGCAGCTGTGGACTTGGGTTCAGTTTTAAAAGCAGCCGGGTGAGATGAACAAAGTGACCACTACAGGGCGCCTTTTAATCACGACTCATTCACAGCTGATCACCTGTATGTAAATGAATAGATATGCGTCAGATAAAAAGCATGCTTTATTTCATCAATGTAAACGAGCTTATCATTTATCAGCTGCACTCTTTATTCTGGTCAAAGCAAGTTTGTGCTCAATGATAAATTGATTTTAAAAATGATTTCTCTGCCAGTGATCTAATGTTTAGGTTGTGGATCAGAAGGAATAGATGCTAAATTTACAAGATCACATGAGTCCTCTCTTTTCTTCTAAAAGCATGAAGTAGAGAACATATATTAGTGTTTAATGGGAGGATGAGAAAGGACTAACATGGGTTCACTGAATCCTAAAGAAAAGAGTGAAATGAACAGTGTCTTTAAATGTGCAGCTGACGTCACATCCTGACCTCTGTTTGTCCTGTGTTTCAGGTGAGCTGCTGAACCTCTGTGGTAAGATGATTTGTCTCTGTTAGAAAGTGTTTAGTGTGTTGAATTAGAATAAAGTCATGTTTACATGAAATATCTAAATGTGCTCTCTGATTCTACTCATTCAATGATAGCCTGGAGGGCAACATGTATTTGAAATGTAAACAAAGGTATCAATGCAGAGGTTCACGATGTAGATCATTTACACCACACGTCATCACTCTTCATTGATCAGAAAAGTACAGAGTGAGTTATTAAGTTTATCTTCACATTGACTCTTTAATCAGATCAGGTTTTGTTTCTGCCCCCAGCTGTTTGGACTGTCACTCTAACCACACTGCTCTTCTTTCTTTTACAGATGTGTGCTGCTTTGGAAACAGTGGACCTAGACTACTTCCCCAAGTCTTCAACCTCTGTGTTCAAAGCAACTTAAACCCACTCATCCCCCTTAGATTAATAAGACGGGCAAGTTGTTCCACAGTGAAATGTCAGTGTGGATTAATGAGCTTTCTTTTCAATATATTCTGAGGCCCTTTACGCGTCAGTTAGTACCCTCAATGTTATTTGACATCAAAAGTTTTTAGATGTGTTTTATTGATGGATGTAAATGTTAGTTTGTGCTTTGAACACTTTGGAGAAGCAGCCGATGACCTCTGTTTCCAAAGCAACACAGACCTGTAAAAGAAAAGCAGTGTGAGTATGCTTCAGATTGAACATTTAATACTTAGAGACACAGTCAAGGCCCCACTCCTTCCTCATCAGGTTAGCCACAGATAACATTAGCTTAAACAAAGATGTTTGCAGACTTAAAGTCAAGAAACTAAGTGTTTTTTTGCTTAACATTTCCAGGATTTAAAAGTGACTGCATAAGAAGTCTCTCCTGTTAATGTAAGTATGGTGAAGTTATTTATCTAATTAAGTGAGTGTATGTTTAGTTAAAAGTTAGCAGTGTGACGCTAAAGCTAAACTGTCAGGGTTTTTTACTTTGAAAAATTCTACACAAGAGGTTGAAAGATTTTTAATCTGGACATGTCAGAAGTCCTCAGTTTCCAAAGCAGATCTGTAAAAGAAACAAGAGCAGCATAGTTAGACTAAATGTTTAAAACTTAGACACAATAAAGTAATCTGTCCGTGTAACAGTGAATGCTAAGCTAGCATCAGCCTAAACATTCAGAAAACACTCACGGTTCTGGGGTGAATCGGGCAGCATAACTGGCCGGGGCCGGCTTACGTGTGCTCGGCGAAGTGGCGCAGGACAAGTGGCCTTTCCCCTGCTTTTGCCCTGCCGCGTGCCGCTGCCGCGCCAAGACACGACTGACTCTTTGTACTCTGCCCCGCAGGTGCTCAGCTCGGACTCGGAGCAGGTGAAGTCCATCGTCCTGATTGCTCCTCGGCCAAGAAGCCAATCACAGAGGAAGAAGTCCCGATTGATGCACGCCCCCACATGCCATCCGACTTCACGCAGCTGACCGACATTGTCCTAATCGAGCCGACGCATGCGCGTTAGCCCTCGCGCTGTAGAGGCTCCGTGATTGGCTGCTTGGACGAGGAGCAATCAGGACGATGGACTTCACCTGCTCCGAGTCCGAGCTGAGCACCTGCGGGAGCAGAGTACAAAGAGTCAGTCGTGTCTTGGCGCGGCAGCGGCACGCGGCAGGGCAAAAGCAGGGGAAAGGCCACTTGTCCTGCGCCACTTCGCCGAGCACACGTAAGCCGGCCCCGGCCAGTTATGCTGCCCGATTCACCCCAGAACCGTGAGTGTTTTCTGAATGTTTAGGCTGATGCTAGCTTAGCATTTACTGTTACACGGACAGATTACTTTATTGTGTCTAAGTTTTAAACATTTAGTCTAACTATGCTGCTCTTGTTTCTTTTACAGATCTGCTTTGGAAACTGAGGACTTCTGACATGTCCAGATTAAAAATCTTTCAACCTCTTGTGTAGAATTTTTCAAAGTAAAAAACCCTGACAGTTTAGCTTTAGCGTCACACTGCTAACTTTTAACTAAACATACACTCACTTAATTAGATAAATAACTTCACCATACTTACATTAACAGGAGAGACTTCTCATGCAGAGTCAGCACAACAGTCACTTTTAAAACCTGAAGACACATTCACAGCAAGGAGTGGACTGTCTCAGCATGCTCAACCTAACCACACTATTCTTTGTTTTACACATCTGTGTGCTGCTTTGGAAACTGGACTACTTTCAACATGTTTTGATTAAAAATGTTTCAACCACTTGTAGAGTATCTTTCAAAGTGAAAAACACCTGTCAGTTTAGCTTCAGCATCACACTGCTAAAATTTAACAAAACATACACTCACTTAACTGGATGACAGAGCTGGCAGGAAATGTTAATTATAAAACATTCAGTCAAACTTTAGGGCTCATGTCTTTGTTTTAACACCTCAAAGGAAAATGACAGAATATGTAAACCTCTGTAAGAAAAATAAATGAACTATTGGTAGCAGACAAGTAGGACTGTTCTGTCAAACAACAGGACACTATTTAAGGAGTGCACAGTCAAGTTCACTGACCCAACATTAAAGGCAGGGTTGCAAAACTGGCATGATTGTTTTAAAGTAGAGAGGCTTGATTGGTTTATAGAAAAACTGACAGTGGTCAAAGTTTTTTCAGAGGATATGAAGACAATTCCAACCAAAAACTTAAAGTGGATCTGGAGGAAATTACCTGCCTTTAACAGCATATCAGACTTCTAAATGAGAGAATAGTTACTTTTAAGACCACTTTTGTTACCATACAGTTGATATATTCTCAGGGGCAACAGGGATGCCTCTTCCTCCTGCTGAGAAGGATTTCTGGAAAAAAGGAGGCAGACAGCTTGTGTAAAACATTCTGTACAGAATACAGTCGCCTCCTTTTAGATAACATTTTGTGTTGTCATGTGACCCAACAGATGAACTTAATAAAAGTGTGTTCACACAAAGAAATTTACATACTGTGTGTTTGTGTCTACGTTTAACATTATGTAAAAGTTGTTCTGCTAACAATAACAGAGCATGTGAGATCTCAACTTTCATAATTGATATGAATGCAGCTTATATGCGTCCAACACTTAACTGACTCTTTTGAAATCAATCATGGGAGCTGTAAACAGGGTCAGGGAGGAAGTAGTGAACTTACGAGTGTAGATGCCGGTGAACCCAGACTGGATCAGGCTCCTCACCGTCCTGTGTGACTCAGCGGAACATTTCATGTCCATCAGTGTGCTGGTTAAAAGGAAGAGGAACCCACAGAGCTGTGAAGAGACAAAGGGGGGGGGGGGGGTCATGCATAATTCAATGTTCATAAAACAACTGAAGTGACTCAGTGAAATCTAATAAATATAACACAATGGTACAGTCTCATACAAGCTGCACAAACAAACCTCTAGCAGCTAATGTTGACAGTTTATCTGTATGTGTGTTAGTGGAGAGGAGATGCTAAAACTGTCCGAAGAGCTCAACGTGAGACGACACGATGAACACGTTTTGCTGCACATTCATAATTAAAGATGTATTTGAAAGGAAAAGTGATGTTTACTGAAGAATAATTCATGATGATTGATATTCTGCATGTTGTATGTTGAGTCTTCTACAGCTGTGTAGGTGATTGGATAATGAAAAACATAAATGTATGAGATGGTTTAAACTAGCACAGACTACATTATATATTTGACTGTAACTGTTGTGTTAAGCACTTACCTGTTGACAAGAAGCCCCTCTGACGGGGGGCGTCGGCTCTCCAGGCATCCGGTGAGGAGGCGACCCCCATACTGAGACAAAGAAGACATCACAGATTAGATTAATACTTCTACAATAAAAGTCATTCATCACACTGCTCTGTCTCCTCATACATGGACAGGTATTGGAATTTATCCAGGCCTTATATACCTGTACATGTTCTCATACCAATTACTTTTTCTCACTTCTTTTCTTGTTCACATAGTCTCTGAATCAGCAGTTTAGTGGACGAGATGGAAGAATTAACTTCATACAAAAGATAAACATCAGCTAATACAATCTGTTCGTGTCTGATGAATATGAGCAGACAACATTCAGAGATCACTGTAACTTTGTAAATGTAGGGAACTTATCAATGTACCTATAAGAAAAACATGTAGGGTCATTATGTTTGTATTTCTGTAGCTGATGTGGTCTAAAGGATTGTCCACACAAAAAGGATAAACAATAAGGTCAGTCCATTGTTTAGTTAATTCATTAACGTGACACTTTACACAAAACATTTGCATCTAATTGTATGAAACATAAACCTGATTTGTACTTGGGGTTTTTTTTGTAATTGTTTAAGAGTCATGTATTCTTTCCGCTTGACAAATAAATCACAGCTGGTCACAAATTACCGGAAATTCACCGACACGCTTCAGTCTAGATTCAAGAGTCCACTTTCTCACTTCAAACTCAATACAAACTACAAAGAATAAATAACTCACCCCGCCGTGTCCTGGATAAGACATTTGGTGAGAAAAATCCAGTGAATTTTCCCAGGTTTCACACGCGTTCAACGCTGTTTACAGATTCTCTCTGCTCGACTGCTTTTACTTCCGCTTCGTCGCGAAACTTCTACGTCATATCCGGGACTGAACACCTGTCGAAAGTGCGTTCAGTGATTTCTGAAACAACCAATAGGTGACGGGCAGTTTAATGAATATTAAATCGCCGTGTGTTATGGATGTTAAACGGCACATGAAATATTCCTCTGGCTGCCTGGAGAAGTAGAAAAAGTCACATAAATCACAGGCTGAGCAGGAAGTGGAAACAATCATCTGTAATCACTTTTGCGTACTCACTGACACAAAAGTAGTGTTTGTCCTAATGTAAGCGTTTATTCATTCAACCTGAAAAAGCTGTGACAAGAGCTACACACGTTAACTCTTCAAGCAAATGCAGAAAAAATATATCTACATATTTATGGATATTCAATGGCATACATCGATTTTGAATAAAACACATTAAGTCCATTTACTTTGTTAATTAAGTACACACTGTTGTATTTGTGCATATTAATAGAGTCAAATGCAGGGATCTTTTCTATGATTGATAGTAGATTTGCACATTTCCCAGGTTTTAATAGACCTTGAAGCAGAGTAGGTGTTATGATTCTTCATTACCTAGCAACCGGGATGACCACGCCTCCTCAGCAAAGATGTCCCCAGACAGTGAAGTTCAACATCATCACCACAAAGACAAAAGAGGAAGAAAAAACAAGAGACTGAGTGGGACAGTCACGGTGCAGACGGGGGGCCGTTCTTCACTCTGACTTGTACATTTATTTTTATTCTCAGTCGTTGTTAAAAAGACAATTTCCAGTAAAACACATTCACCCAGGGTGGGACGCGTCCGCTAACTCTTCATTTCTTCCTCGAGAGCAGCACCAAGCGTCTCCACAAAACGATGCAAGTCCATGATAGTGTTGTATAGTGGCACAGGGGCCACTCGCAGCACGCTCGGCTCCCTCATGTCACACTGAAACACACCAAACACAATGTAATGCAGGATAATAATATTTATTTTTTGATCATTTCCTACAGCATTTACACAGGAAAAAACACAACTTAATCTAATATTTTATTTAGAGTCACATTGTAGCATCAAACACTTCCTGCATATACTCCCAGTAGATTAGCACTTGCTCAACCAAACTCACACCTGATCCGCTCCAAACAAAACATGACAACAATCTCAGTAAACTTTATTACTGCAATTATGCTTCATTTCAAAAAGCGACGCCCCTCCTCTCCAGCTCTGCAAACACCTTCCTGATGGGGACGAAGAAGCACAGCAACAACTGGCATCCTCTCTGCTCGGGGTCAGAGGGCGTGATGATGCGTACGCGGGGTCTTGGGTGTAGTAATGTGCGGATCAGAAACAACAGGAGGGACTTTGAACATGTCACACCTTATTCATTTAAGACCACATATAAGTCACAAATGTTGACACTTACGAATCAACATCTTTCACGACCAGTAGAACCAATCTGTCCTAATCTTTAAGCCTCACACACCGATAAGTCCCACTCTTTAAAGCTAATCAACATATTCTAATGACCTATTTATTTAATGGCCTGTACTTCTTTTCACAGGGAGTAACATCCTCCATCCACCAGTGCAATGACATTTTCTAGTTCTACAATCATTTAATCAATGAGTATTTTTTGCTGTGACAATCCAGGGAAAAAACGTATCATCAGCTGATTTGGATAGGGTGGAGACCTTTTTTACCCGGTACACTGATCGAGATTGAACACAAGAGAAGGTATGAGGTCGGATCGTGAAAAAACACAACTGTCCATGGGTAACAGTAAAAACTTTGAGTCTAGTTTCTGTCCCGCAGCAGGAAGGGAAACGTGTCTGGATACTGGACAGGGGTATCAGTCCAAACAGCTGGAGGCAGATATAAAACCTGATCTCATCCCCACTGATTAAGATAGATACTTTATTTATCCCGAGGGAAATTCAAGTTAATGTAAATTAAATTAAAGAGTCAATGTGAAGATAAACTGACTCATTCTGCGCTTTTCTGCATCGAGAAGGATCCCTAAACTCCTCGCAGACGTCACGCCATTATTAACACTTGTCTGATCAATGAAGCTTTCAATAAACATACTGCTCATAATGAAGAGTGAAGCCGCACACTTTTACCTCTGCTGAAGAACAAACTGATGACGTGTGGTGTAAATGATCTACATCCTGAACCTCTACATTGATACCTTTGTTTACATTTCAAATACATGTTGCCCTCCAGGCTATCATTGAATATGTAATGAGTAGAGTCAGAGAGCATGTTTAGATATTTCATGTAAACATGACTTTATTCTAATTCAACACACTAAACACTTTCTAACAGAGACAAATCATCTTACCACAGAGGTTCAGCAGCTCACCTGAAACACAGGACAAACACAGAGGTCAGGATGTGAGTTCATCTTCAACACACTTAGCGTTTACTTCACTTTATCCCACATGACTAACAGACATCAGAAACACGAGGATGTGACGTCAACAGCAAGTCTATCTGAAGAGTCAGCTGCACATTTAAAGACACTGTTCACTTCATTTCACTCTTTTCTTTAGGATTCAGTGAACCCATGTTAGTCCTTTCTCATCCTCCCATTAAACACTAATATAATATGTTCTCTACTTCATGCTTTTAGAAGAAAAGAGAAGACTCATGTGATCTTGTCAAACTTAGCTTCTGATCCACAACCTAAACATTAGATCACTGGCACTAGAGCTCGAATCATGTCAGAAATATCATTGAGCTGTAAAATCATTTCTTTAATCACAGACTCTGTTCTTCGCTGATACAGATGATCAGCCGTGAATGAGTCGTGATTAAAAGGCGCACTGTAGTGGTCACTTTGTTCATCTCACCAGGCTGCTTTTAAAACTGAACTGAAGTCCACAGCTACACAAACTCTTCAGTCTTCATCATGTTGATAAAATAAAATGTTCTTATCTTAAAGCTTCAGCAGAGACTCCGTCATCACTTCAACCATCCTTCCTCTCAACGTGTCGTCCAATCAGGCCGCTGGACTTCCTGCAGAGGAAGAGAAACACATTTTAGATCCTGACGTCAAATACAATAAAGAATATATTTGATAAATACTGAGGATTAATAAGAATACTACGAAGAGCAACCTGTTTTAATAAAGGACATACGATAATTCAAAACTGTGACTAAGTTTTATGATTCACCGATCTATACTTTAACGTTTAGAGTTTGATACAATCATTTGATTATCGTCTATCATTAAAGATTAAGTGTATATACTGAAGGTTAAGAAGCGTTAATTCAAAAACTTGTAGCTGGAATAAAATGTTTATATTGTAAATGTTTCCATTCAATCTGAACTTTAAGACATAATATTCAAAAACTCAAATCATCATTTAAGTTTAAACAGCAAGGACTTATTTTAATTATTACTTAAAATAAAATTGATAAATAAATTGATAACTAGCACTAAAATATATATTGATTAAAAATGTCAAAGACACCAAAAGAAACGTTAAAACATATCAGGGGGTTAAAAGTTGAATTTAAAAAAAAAAAAAAAGAAGACTCAATTAAATACAGGTCTAAGGTAACACTGCATGACATAATTTATGTTACAGTTCAAAGTCCAATATATAATAGCTTTTTAGACTTACAATATTAACTGTTTAAAAAGGAGTTCATTCAACTGCTTATATATCACTTTATTTGTTGTTTACGAGGACATGCTGCATTCAGAGAAATGCATTTTATGGCTTAAATATCATTTTACATACAAAGGGCGCCCTCTGGTGGATATTTGTCAATTCTACAAGGAAATTCATACTAGTAACAACCAGATAGCGCAATTTCCCATTTTAATTAACTAAATCAAACTCTTCAGTCTTTATCATGTTAATCAAATGTTCTTATCTTAAATCTTCAGCAGAGACTCCATCATCACTTCAACGATCCTTCTTCTCAACGTGTCGTCCAATCAGGCCTCAGATCTACAACAACAAAAACAAAAACAGGATATTTCTGAGACACGCTTCTCTTCTTTGTTTTCTCTTCTTACTCTGCACACAACTCGATCAACACTACAGAAACGTGTTTACGCGTAAATGTTTAGCGGAATAAATCAGAGGAACAAACAAACTGGTGGACTCACCTCAACAATCCTCCACAGTCCACTCAGAGTCCATCTGCAGATACCTGCTCACAGCTCACACCTGTATCCCATCACAATCACACACAGCGCCTCCAAACACTCACACCTCTTCTTTCCGTCACTTTCGTATTTTTAACACTTTGACTCAACAACAACACCGTGTTCACTTCATCTTCTCACATTATTCAAAACCAAAGTACAAACTGTTTACTGGTAGCCTTAGCACACGTATTAGCACGCCTTAACATTAACCTGGCTGACGTCACTCTGACGCTCTTCCGGTTCTTCATTTATTTATTTTTTTTGTGCGATCTTACATGCAGACATAAAACAATAAATACTTATAGATATTCATTAGTTCCCAGTAAAGCAAATAAAAGAACTCTACAGATCTCTGTATGGCTCCATAATAGTGTCTGTTTGGGCAGCTTTGTTTTTCTTCATGACTTTCGTTTTCATCAAATTCATTCATAAATATTGTTTTAATGACTAGCACTAAAAAATCTTGACTATAAATGTCAACGACACAAAAAGAAACTTAAAACAAATTTGAGGATTAAAAGTTAAATTTTTAAAAAACGATGAACAAAGACTCCATTAAATATAACTTAACTTATGTGAATACCAGTAACCACCAGATGGCGCCCTTTGTATGTAAAATGATATATTGGCCATAAAATGCTCTTCTCTGAATGCAGTTCCTTGTAGGCTTCACAAACATCCACCAGATGGCGCCAGTTCTCATTTTAATTAACTAAGTTGGTCTAAATGTTATAGCAAAAAAACAATAGGCCAAATTCAAACTTGACTTTGCTGACAGCTACGATTAAATAATGGTCACATGTAAAATACAAAAAGACTGATGACTTACTGAGTATCTACACTTCTGTTTCCCCTGGTTGATCGGAGGAGCTGATAGTCGCACAGGTTTAATCTTAGTCACGTAGGGGGCTTCTAAATGAAAAAAAGGACATATGGTAGCTCTGTGGACTTCTTTATTATGTTTCTCTGAAGTCATAAAAACAGACATGTTACACAAAAAACCTGCATGCATTTATATTAACACAGGTTTTAAGAAGAAATACTAGCAATGCAAACATTCATGCTTCATTATTACAGCATATATCGTCAACTTTTTTGGTCTTTCTACATTTAGACATTCACTCCACTGCAACTACCTTTTCTTAAAAGCTATGAATGGAATGTACTTTTTCTTCTTCTCTAAACAACAATTAAGATGCTACAAACAACATGTTTTATTATAACATCTACATTGTTCTGTGTCTTAACTGGACTTCCACATGATGTGTCCGTCCTCTGTCAGCCTGACTCCTCCGCTGGCCACCAGCTCCATGGCGGCGGGGAACGCTCTGTGCTCGGCTTCCCTGATTCTGTCTGACAGACTCTCCTCTGTGTCTCCGCCCAGCACGGGCACCAGGGCCACGATGATGGCCCCAGCATCCACCTCTTCCTGAACACACAGAAAAAACACAGTACCTGTGTGACTCCTTCAATTAACCAAAATAGAACCGTGTTTTTCCCCGCTCTGTCACACTTACTGCTACAAAGTGCACCGTGCAGCCAGCGACCCGCACTCCAGCCTGCAGAGCCTGTTTCTGTGCATTCACACCCTTGAATGAAGGCAGCAGGGACGGGTGGATGTTCAGCAACTTTCCTGCAGCAACGACAAACAAACTATTTCAAACATCTTCGTGGTGACAGACGCTAAAAATGCAGATAAATTCAGGTACAAACCGTTCCATTTCTTCACAAAACTTCCTGTGAGGATCCTCATGAATCCAGCGAGACACACCAGCTGCACGCTGAACTCTTCCAGCGCACCGTCGATGGTGCCGTCAAACTCTGCTCGGCTCCCGTACAGTTTGTGGTCCACGACCTTGTGAGCACAAACACACACACATTCAGAGTCTCTGTAAATCTTACACTTTTTAAAGACGTCTCACCGGGCTGCTTGTGTGCCAGTGAACCCACGATCCAGGCCTCTTCCTGTGCTTGAACCTGATGAAGGACCCTCTGTGCGTCCACAGGGGACACCACCAGCACCGCTCCCAGGCCGCAGTTGAAGGTGCGAGCCATTTCCTCCTCGCTCAGACCCCCCTCCTTGTGCAGCCACGGAAACACGGCAGGGAAGCTCCATCGAGACGCATCTGAGTCGCACGCAAACACAGAGTATAAAGAAAGAGCTGATGACTTCAACCACACCCATAAAGTTACTCAATGATGAAGGAAACCAAGCTGAATGTGAAAACAAATGTACACAGGTTTCCTGCTACTACCAACTATGCAAATGCAGTATCAAGAAGAGACCCTTTTAATTCTTCACATCAACATTAAATCAACTTTTCAAAGCTCATAATCTGAGCCTTTTAGCTACATTTGCTCATTGCAACACGGGAATGGGTTGCCGACAATTCTTTGGAGAAATTGACGGAATTAAAATCGATTTCATGACTTTGCTAACAAGTGTTTTTAGGGACAACTCATGCCTCTAAGATAATAAAAAAAGCAAGCAAAAGATCTTCCAAATGTTTCCTTTTATTTTTATTTAATCTGGACATGAGCGGTCGACCCACTAACAAACATTTCGATGACGTAGACCTTCACATCGGACAGATCTTGATGCTGTCAGAGCTGGAGCTGAACTGTCCGAGGGCAAAATCCAGACCGACGCCAACTCCACTGCCGACCCCGAATGCGGCGTAAAGCGGCTGGGTGAAGTTAGCGCGGAATGTGTGAAGGTGTGTCATGTTTTCCGCCACGCTGTAGAACGCCAGCGTCCCCACAGATAGGTCCAGGTAGATCCCCAGGCAGGGGGAGTAGGTGACCGGCATGTCCTTCTTCTCATTGTCGTGCATGGCAGAGCAGCAGGTGTCCGACACCTCCATGGTCCAGGACTGGGCGTTGTAGCCGAGCCCGGATCTTGCATCTGAGCCCTTCCTGCTCAACTACACAGATGGAAGAGCCCGTCCTCTCCACTCCACCTCCCAGTAAGAGCGCTGGTCGTACAGCGGGCTCGGGCACATCACCTGGGTCCAGCCGTGGAAACGCCGCGGTGTGTCGAGGTAAGGCTGCGCCGCCCCTTGAAGAGGAGCTTTTGTGTCGCCTTCAGAGAGAACCAGACGTCTGTGGGCTGTGTCGGGGGTCAAGGGTCAAGTTCACAGAGTCTAGGAAAGAGAGGGTTGAATTAAAATGACTGGAGTGTTGACTGTAAATGTGGCCTCATAAAGCGCTCAGAGTTCACTCCGAGCTTCATAACCACTTTCAGCCGCCTCTCGATCAGTCGCTATTTTCACAGCCAGTCGGTACTTTTACAAACCTTTAAAAAACTTTCAGGTCAATAATCTCTCTGTTTTCTTTTTCTCAGAAAATAATCAACATCTCATCTGAAGTCATGGATATTCATATCATTCCGACACAAACGAAGCACTTCAAAACATCATACACAAAAAAGGTATTTCTTTTCATTGCAAACTGCTGACCAGAAAACCACTCAGGTTTTTTTTTACAGCTATTCAGCTGTGTTCTAACTGTTGTCATTTTTTGAACTCATTCCGGGTCTTGCCTACACGGTGAAGGTCAGTTTCTGTCCCGACGAGTGGCATTACTTCTATGACAGTGTTCGGGTTCTTTGCAAGGTTTGGGTCCAAAGATTTGTCCACCTGTGGCGTGTTATGAGTCTTAGGAATAAAAATAGTCATTTAGGAGGACTTAAAAGTTGATGTTCTCATGGTTACTGGTAATTAATCTCTGGTCTCCTTCATCCTTTTTTACACCTTTACTTTGATGATTTTTCTTATTCTTGTTCATTCAACCGACGTGCATTCTTTGTAAGGGGGAAGAGAACCTGTTAATTCCAGTACATGCCTACCCGGTCATTGATGACCTACACATCCCCCCTCACATCCACCTGTCAGAAGTACCACTTGGACAAAGGTGAGTATTTATACCATACAGTCTTGGGCTCTTTAGTGGGCAGATTTTCTGACCTCCTGTCTACCTGAGGACTTTCCTGTCTATTAGTATTTTTTGTTAAATTTAGTCATAAAAAAGTAATCTCATGCTATCTTGTCCACCTGTCTCTAGTGTTTCACATGCTATACCCCTGAAATGCGCTTGTCCTATTGACTTTGAGTTCCAGCTGTTTGTCATTCAACCCAATGAAGCGTTCATCAGTCCTCTTACAGGTATGGACTCAATACATTTTGAGCAGTATAATATGAGGATAAGACGTGTGGCCGACTCCACTGATGGTTGGGCGCAGTGTAGCTGTTTGTCCGGTGGCTGAGAGGCGATCTTTGCCTGGTTGGCTGAAAGTAAGATTAAGACAACATTTCCATCATGGTGACCCCCATCAACTAGATCCCCTCCTGTGTCAAGAGGGATGGTCAAGGGTGGCACGCACCACCCTTGAAATTTGATTGGCCACCCCAAAATCCTAAAATATGATTGGCTATTTGCTTTGTTTTCAAGTCGAGTACTTGTGCTTCGTTCTAGTTGAACTGGGAAGTGTGAAATTCCAAGTTCCACATTTAATATTCGGAAAGTCAGAGTTGTCCAAGCTGCCAGAGTTAGAATCCAACATAGCTACTATGCGGATCAACTGTACGCTGTGGAAATGTGTGTGGACAAACTATCACGCAGTGTGTTATTAGCTAACAAAACTGGAGTAGTTGAGGAGAAACCATCCTATTGGCGTCCTTCCAGACAGATGCTTCCACCCAGGGACTTGCCACTAACTGTGTCAGTAGAAGATATGAAACTCGAATGGCTCAGACAACAGTGGAGTTCACACGCTCCCTCCTTAACAGCAATCAATCTGGAGAAACCATACTTTTGGCGTCCTCCCAGAAATATACTCCCACATGGGAGTGGCCACTAACTGTGCCAGTAGAAGATATCAAACTCGATTGGCTCAGACAACAGTGGAGTTCACAGTTCTGGAGTAACCATACAATTGGCGTCCTCCCAGACAGAAACCGCTTCCCGGGGGAGTGGCCACTAACTGCGTCAGTAGAAGATATCAAAGTCGACTGGCTCAGACAACAGTGAAGTTCACACGCTTACTCCTTAACAGCAATTAGTCTGGAGAAACCATACGATTGGCTTCCTCCAAAACCAATTCTGCCACCCACAGGAGTGGCCAGACAACAGTGGAGTGCACACGCTCTGGAGAAACCATACTATTGGCATCCTCCCAGACATAACTGCAGTCCAGGGAGTTGCCACTAACTCTGTCAGTAGAAGATATCAAAGTCGACTGGCTCAGACAACAGTGCAGTTCACACGCTCCCTCCTTAACAGCAAAGAGTCTGGAGAAACCATACTATTGGCGTCCTCCCAGACAGATTCTGCTGCCCACAGGAGTGGCCACTAACTGTGTCAGTAGAAGATATCAAAGTCGACTGGCTCAGACAACAGTGGAGTTCACACACTCCCGACTTAACAGCAATCAGTCTGGAGAAACCATACTATTGTAGTCCTCCCAGACAGATTCTGCTGCCCACAGGAGTGGCCACTAACTGTGCCAGTAGAAGATATCAAACTCGATTGGCTCAGACAACAGTGGAGTTTACACGCTCTGGAGAAATCATACTATTGGCGTCCTCCCAGACAGATACTCCCACCGGGGGAATGGCCATGAACTGTGCCAGGAGAAGATATGAAACTCGAATGGCTCAGACAACAGTGGAGTTCACACGCTCTCTCCATAACAGCAATCAATCTGGAGAAACCATACTTTTGGCGTCCTCCCAGAAATATACTCCCACATGGGAGTGGCCACTAACTGTGCCAGTAGAAGATATTAAACTCGACTGGCTCAGACAACAGTGGAGTTCAGACACTCCCTCCCTAACAGCAATCTCTCTGGAGAAACCATACTATTGGCATCTTCCCAGAGAGATGCTGCCGCCCACTGGAGTGGCCACTAACTGGGCCAGTAGAAGATATCAAAGTCGAATGGCTCAGACAATAGTGGAGTTCACACGCTCTGGAGAAACCATACTATTGGTGTCCTCCCAGACAGATGCTCCCACAGGGGTATGGCCACTAACTGTTCCACTAGAAGATATCAAGTTGACTGGCTCAGACAACAGTGGAGTTCACACACTCCCTAACAGCAATCATTCTGGAGAAACCATACTATTGGCATCCTCCCAGACAGATATGGCTGCCCAGGGAGTTGCCACTAACTTTGTCAGTAGAAGATATCAAACTCGACTTGCTCAGAATACAGTGGAGTTCACACGCTCCCTCCTTCACAGCAATGAGTCTGGAGAAACCATACTATTGGCGTCCTCCCAGACAGATACCGCTTCGGGGGGAGTGGCCACTAACTTTGCCAGTAGAAGATATCAAACTCGATTGGCTCAGACAACAGTGGAATTCACACGCTCCCTCATTAACAGCAATAATTCTGGAGAAACCATACTATTGGCATCCTTCCAGACATAACTGCCGCCCAGGGAGTGGCCACAAACTGTGTCAGTAGAAGATATCAAAGTCGACTAGCTCAGACAACAGTGTACTTCACATGCTCTGGAGAAACCATACTATTGGTGTCCTCCCACACAGATACTCCAACAGGGGAATGGCCACTAACTGTTCCAGTAGAAGATATCAAACTCGCCTGGCTCAGACAACAGTGGAGTTCACACGCTCTAGAGAAATCATACTATTGGTGTCCTCCCAGACAGATACTCCCACAGGGGTATGGCCACTAACTGTTCCAGTAGAAGATATCAAGTCGACTGGCTCAGACAACAGTGGAGTTCCCATGCTCCCTCCTTAACAGCAATGAATCTGGAGAAACCTTGCTTTTGGCGTTCTCCCAGACATATACTCCCACAGGGGAGTGGCCACTAACTGTGCCAGTAGAAGATATCAAACTCGATTGGCTCAGACTACAGTGGAGTTCACAGTTTTGGAGTAACCATACAATTGGTGTCCTCCCAGACAGATACTGCCACCCGGGGGAGTTGCCACTAACTATTCCAGTAGAAGATATTAAAGTCGACTGGCTCAGACAACAGTGGAGTTCAGACACTCCCTCCCTAACAGCAATCTCTCTGGAGAAACCATACTATTGGCATCTTCCCAGAGAGATGCTGCCGCCCACTGGAGTGGCCACTAACTGTGCCAGTAAAAGATATCAAAGTGGACTGGCTCAGACAACAGTGGAGTTCCCATGCTCCCTCCTTAACAGCAATGAATCTGGAGAAACCTTGCTTTTGGCGTTCTCCCAGACATATACTCCCACAGGGGAGTGGCCACTAACTGGGCCAGTAGAAGATATCAAACTCGACTGGCTCAGACAACAGTGGAGTTCACACACTCCCGCCTTAACAGCAATCAGTCTGGAGAAACCATACTTGTGACGTCATCCCAGACAGATTCTGCTACCCACAGGAGTGGCCACTAACTGTGCCAGTAGAAGATATCAAAGTCGACTGGCTCATACAACAGTGGAATTCACACGCTCCCTCCTGAACAGCAATCAGCCTGGAGAAACCATACGATTGCCGTCCTCCCAGACAAAACTGATGCCCAGGGAGTTGCCACTAACTGTTCCAATAGAAAATATCAAACTCGATTGGCTCAGACAACAGTTGAGTTCACACGCTCCCTCCTTAACAGCAATCATTCTGGAGAAACCATACTTGTGGCGTCATCCCAGACAGATACCGCTTCCCGGGGGAGTTGCCACTAACTGTTCCAATAGAAAATATCAAACTCGATTGGCTCAGACAACAGTGGAATTCACACGCTCACTCCTTAACAGCAATCAGTCTGGAGAAACCATACTATTGGCGTCCTCCCAGACAGATACTCCCACCGGGGGAGTGGCCATGAACTGTGCCAGTAGAAGATATGAAACTCGAATGGCTCAGACAACAGTGGAGTTCACACGCTCCCTCCTTAACAGCAATCATTCTGGAGAAACCATACTTTTGGAGTCCTCCCAGAAATATACTCCCACATGGGAGTGGCCACTAACTGGGCCAGTAGAAGATATCAAAGTCGACTGGCTCAGACAGTGGAGTTCACACACTCCCTCCCGAACAGCAATAATTCTGGAGAAACCATACTATTGGCATCCTCCCAGACATAACTGCCGCCAAGGGAGTGGCCACAAACTGTGTCAGTAGAGGATATCAAAGTCGACTGGCACAGACAACAGTGGACTTCACACGCTCTGGAGAAACCATACTATTGGTGTCCTCCCAGACAGATACTCCCACAGGGGAATGGCCACTAACTGTTCCACTAGAAGATATCAAAGTCGACTGGCTCATACAACAGTGGAATTCACACGCTCACTCCTTAACAGCAATCAGTCTGGAGAAACCATACTATTGGCGTCCTCCCAGACATAACTGCCGCCCAGGGAGTGGCCACTAACTGTGTCAGTAGAAGATATCAAACTCGACTGGCTCAGACAACAGTTGAGTTCACACGCTCCCTCCTTAACAGCAATCATTCTGGAGAAACCATACTTGTGGCGTCATCCCAGACAGATACCGCTTCCCGGGGGAGTGGCCACCAACTGTGCCAGTAGAAGATATCAAACTCGATTGGCTCAGACAACAGTGGAATTCACACGCTCCCTCCATAACAGCAATGAGTCTGGAGAAACCATACTATTGGCGTCCTCCCAGACATAACTGCCGCCCAGGGAGTGGCCACTAACTGTGTCAGTAGAAGATATCAAAGTCGACTGGCTCAGACAACAGTGGAGTTCACACGCTCTGGAGAAACCATACTATTGGTGTTCTCACAGACAGATACTCCCATAGGGGAATGGCCACTAACTGTTCCACTAGAAGATATCAAAGTCGACTGGCTCATACAACAGTGGGGTTCACACACTCCCTCCCTAACAGCAATCATTCTGGAGAAACCATACGATTGGCATCCTCCCAGACATAACTGCAGGTCAGGGAGTGGCCACTAACTCTGTCAGTAGAATATATCAAAGTCGATTGGCTCAGACAACAGTGGAATTCACACGCTCCCTCCTGAACAGCAATCAGCCTGGAGAAACCATACTATTGGCGTCCTCCCAGACAAAACTGCTGCCCAGGGAGTTGCCACTAACTGTTCCAATAGAAAATATCAAAGTCGCCTGGCTTAGACAACAGTGGAGTTCACACGCTCCCACCTTAACAGCACTGAGTCTGGAGAAACTCGCGTGCCGGCGAGTCAGCTTCTCCATCATGAATGTGCACAGTTACTGTAACTTACCAAAGATTCAGATAAATGGTATTCAAAGGAACAGCCAGGATCTGCAGCACCGCATCAAGTCAATTCATCAGAGAGCATCATTTGTATTTAACATACCATCATTTGTATTTAACATACCACCTTGATCAGTGACGTAAACTCCAGGTCATGAACATCATCTTTGGTGCTGTTTTCTAGGTTTCCAGTCAAAAGGAAATTGCGGCACCATTCTTGTAAGAACTTTGGCGCTGGGAAACAGAAGCAGCACTTCTGAAATTAGAGTAATTTAAGGAGTATTTGGGCATTTCCCCCCTGCCATCCTCTCCCTCAAACAGCCCAGTCTCTATGCCAGCAATCATGTCTCGGGACATTATGGAGTGAATTTTTTTTTAAATTGATTAATCAATCAATGAATCAATTATTCAAAGACGTACACAGAAAATCCTTTTTACTAACTTCAGGAACAATTTGGCCTTCCCTCATATGACTTCTACAGATATTTGTAAATGAGGCACAACATTATAAATCTGAAAGAAAAAGAACAAATTAGTAAAAATCCAAACTGTACAGAACAATATTTTATTAACATGGCAGAAAAACGACTTCCATCAGGTAAATATGTTTCCCATCTCTATAAAAGACTTGAGTCAGACGGTGGAGAGAATACTTATCAAATCAAAGAAAAATGAGAACTGGAAACTAATACCATTCTAGAAGACGAATATTGGGATCAAATGTTCAACAACACCCATAAAAGGTATCAACAGTCAGCAGTGGACACAAATCAACTGGAAAGTCAAAATCAATTTGAAGTTGTGTTACAGATCCCTCTGCTGCCCTCTGCTGGAGACAATGCAGTAAAATAGGTGATCTTATGAACATACTCTGGGACTGTCCAGTTATTTCAAAATACTGGAAAAATATTCAAGAGGAGAAAATTATGAAAAGTGAAATTCCATTAAAAGGTTCAGTTCAATCTACTTTGTGCTATACCTGATGATATGTTCACTGCTGACCAAAGATATATTCTGAATATTTAATTATTGGTCACCAAGAAAAATAAAACAGCAAAATGGAAGAATGTTAAACCACCGAATGTGGCTGAATGGAAGCAAAGATTGAGACAAGTTTATCTCATGGACAAAATGACAGCATCATTACAGATGAACAGGGAGCGTTTTGATTGGAGGTGGAGCACAGTCGGAAAATACCTGACAAAGTGAAAAAACTTGGGCTGTCAAGGTTGAACTCTAAGTCGTGGAAATGAGCCCTGTTAATTTCTCTTTATTATTAAGTTGCATGATGTGCATCATAAGACAGAGTTGCATCATATGCAGCAGTGTCTATGTATGCAGTATGTTTTGTACCTGCCTTTATTTTGTTTTGTTTTTTCTCTGTTGTTTTGCATCACTGATCTTGTCTCAAATTCTGTTCTATGTCTTGTGGGAAAAAAAAGATAACATTTTCAAAACAAAAATTTTTGAACTACCTTCAAGTGTCATTCCCAGCCACTCCCATGAATTGAACCTTTCAGGGGTGGACTGGGGAGCTTTTCTTCTGGCACTGCCACAGCATCAGTCCACGTTCCAGGAGATCCATTCTAGACACGTGTGACCCGTGTATAAGTTCTGCGTTGTGTACTGATGTTTCGGCAATGTCTCAGGAGACAGTTTGTAGTTCTTGTATTCTGTATTCAACAGATAAAAGTACAATCAACAGGTCGTGTGAGGAGTCAAGCATCTCCCCTCTGAGCAGATTAATAATATGAAGCCAGCAAATCGGTTCCTTTTGACATCTACACCGAAAAATCCATAACATTAATATTTACATCAATCACAGCTGCTCTACATCAATCAATTAACAACTGACATACATTAAGCCTGAAAAACACCTCTCCATACCTGTATTTAACAGATAAAAGTATAATCAATCAGCCGCTAATGTTTGCTACCAAACTAATTAATGACATTATATATGATATTTGTCACGGATCAGAGGAAGAGACCCAAACGCACGACTCAAATTCAAATTTCCATTTAAAAAAAAAAACAGTTTAAAATCCATTTTAATTGTACGCAGGGTTCGGTACACGGGAGTCAAAAACTAACAGGTTCAGATTCCAAAAGTCAAGACAGAAACATGCTGGAACGCAGACACTGGAACAAGATGACATAGAGACAAAAATACAAGACGACAGACAGACATTATATACTGAACAGGGGGTGGAGTTAACAAGACACAGGTGAGACACATCAGGTAATCAGATAGGAGGGAAACAAGGAACAAAGAGAACAAGACCAGAAACTGAGGACAAGAACAAAGTAAAACACAAACACTGAAAACACCAAAACCAGATATATAAAATATAACAGGAAACACCAAAGACTAACGTAATTACCAGACTATGAAATATTAAACCACACAAGGGAAACACTTATGACAAGACAAAGACTAAATATACAAATCAGAAACACTTGGACACAGGGAAACACTTTGAATACATGACAACTAAAAACAAGACAGGACATCAAGATCATGACAATATTGAAAACCTTACAAAAATGATACAGGATAAATCGAATATGATCAGAAACAGAAGACCACCGTTTGATTCCATCTAAACAATAAAAATGAGTTTATTGACGGAGCATGAGTCATCATTGACCGACCACTGACCAAACATCTGTGTCATTTAAGTATGTTGCAAAAAGAGTAGCCCATTCCACATGTACCTGTGTATGTGAAATCAGTGAACTAACACAGCTGTGTCTCTACTCGGGCTGTAACGCTACACAAACATTTGAGTTGGGTACGGTTCTCAGTTTTTGAAAGACAAAGACAGAGACACACACTCTGTGTATTCTTCAGTTCATTCAGTTTTATGATCACCATACTATCATCATAACATTCACCCAACATTTAATTTAATTGAACATATCGATGAGTATAAACTCCAGGCAGTATTGTTGAGTCTTGGTGCGGTAAAAGCCTTCGATCGGCTCAACTGGGACTCTTTATAGACTCCGTAGTTTTCTCTGGTCCTCTCCCTAATTTGACCAGTGATGACATGTATAGCCACATGTCTTCATTCAACCGCTGGCTATCGAGGTGGTGTCCAGCAAACGATGTGGGCTTCATAGATAACTGGCAGTCCTTTTGGGGAAAGCCTGGTCTGCTAGCTAGAGATGGCATCCATCCTACTCTGGTTGGTGCAGCTCTATTATCTAGAAACGTAGCAGAGTTTATTAGTCCCAAACCCTGACAACTCATCAGAGTTCAGACCAGGATGCAGAGCTGCAGTCTTACACACTTCTCTGCGCTTCCTTTAGATCTGTGTACCTGCCACTATAGCTGTCCTTGTGACTGTAAATCTAACTGTAACTCAGTTGGACTCGCACCTGGTGAGGTGGATCACGGACTACCTCACAGAGAGACCACAGTACGTCAGACTGAAGGACTGCACATCAGACACTGTGGTCAGCAGCACCGGTGCACCACAGGGGACTGTGCTCTCCCCCGCCCTGTTCACCCTGTACACCTCTGACTTCCAGTATAACTCTGAGCTCTGCCACATGCAGAAATACTCGGACGACACTGCAAGAGTTGGTTGTGTCAGGGATGGACAGGAGGAGGAGTACAGGAGCCTGATCGAGGACTTTGTGACGTGGTGCAGTGACAACCATCTGCAGCTAAACACCTCCAAGACCAAGGAGATGGTGGTGGACTTCCGAAGGAACAAACCACATCTAGAACCTGTTTCCATCGGGGGGGTCGACGTGGAGGTGGTCAGGACCTACGGGTATCTGGGGCTTTTTTCACTTTTTTCTCACTCCTCATCCACACCGCTGACCTCAGAGTCAGCCTCCAGTTGGACACTTTAATGCATATTGATAGTCACCTTACTGAGCACAGGTCACTTTAATGGTAATCACTCTAATCATCTGGTTCCATCCTACTGTATTGTTATGCTACATCTGTAATGGTTGACATGAACACCCTAACTAGGTCAAGTTTCACTCTATTGTCTTCAACACTTAATGCTAATCTGCTCCTCAATAGTTGGGTACTTAAATGGCAATCACCCTAATCACCCCTGGTTTCACCTCATTGTTTAGGACACTCAATGCTAATCACTGCTCACTACTCCTGCATTGACTGTTTAACGACTGTTCAACGACTGTACTCACACCTCGGGCATAAGCTCAAAAACCTCTGTACATACACATGTAACCAGTTTCTTTCTTCTTGTTTGGGGGATTATTGTATAGAGAGGGGAGGGGGACAGCGGGTGTGTATTGTAACCGATGTCTTGTATTGTAACCAATGTCTTGTGTCCTGCCTGTCTGTTTACTGCTACTGGATGCCCTGAATTTCCCTCGGGATCTATCTATCTATCTATCTATCTATCTATCTATCTATCTATCTATCTATCTATCTATCTATCTATCTATCTATCTATCTATCTATCTATCTATCTATCTATCTATCTATCTATCTATCTATCTATCTATCTATCTATCTATCTATCTATCTATCTATCTATCTATCTATCTATCTATCTATCTATCTATCTATCTATCTATCTATCTATCTATATCTTAGTGCTGCTTTTGACACAATTGACCATCAGATTCTGTTACAGAGACTAGAACAATTGCTTGGAGTTACAGGGACTGCTTTAAGTTGGTTTAGATCCTATTTATCAGACAGATCTCAGTTTGTGCATGTTCACGATGAGTCCTCTATGTACACCAAAGTTAGCCATGGAGTGCCTCAAGGATCAGTGCTTGGTCCGATTCTATTTACGTTATATATGCTTCCTCTAGGTAGTATTATGAGAAAACACTCCATAAACTTTCATTGCTATGCAGACGATACTCAGCTCTACATAGCAATGAAGCCAGAAGACACCAACCAGCTTCGTAAACTAGAAGCCTGCCTCAAGGACATCAGGACCTGGATGACCAGAAACTTCTTACTGCTCAACTCAGACAAGACTGAAGTTTTAGTGATTGGACCTAAGAACCTTAGAGAGACTTTCTCTGCCGATATGACGGCCCTTAGTAGTATTAGCGTGGCCTCTAGTACCACTGTTAGGAACCTAGGAGTTCTGTTTGATCAGGATATGTCCTTTGATTCATACATTAAACAAATTTCAAGGACAGCTTATTTTCACCTTCGTAATATCTCTAAGATCAGGCAGATCAGGTTGGATTACTGTAATTCTATTTTAGCAGGGTGCTATGGTAAATCTCTAAAGACCCTCCAACTCGTCCAAAACGCTGCAGCTCGTGTTCTGACTAGAACTAGGAAAAGGGACCACATTACTCCTGTATTGGCTTCTCTCCATTGGCTCCCTATAAAATCTAGAATAGAATTTAAAATCCTTCTTCTCACCTACAAAGCTCTAAACGGTCAGGCACCATCCTATCTTAAAGAGTTAATTGTACCGTACTATCCAACAAGAACATTACGTTCCCAGAATGCAGGCCTGCTCGTGGTGCCTATAGTCTCTAAAAGTACTATGGGAGGTAGAGCCTTTAGTTATCAGGCACAGCTCCTTTGGAATCGTCTACCAGTCGGGGTCCGGGAGACAGACACACGAGGTACTTTTAAGAATAGATTTAAAACTTTTCTTTTTGATAGGTCTTATAGTTAGGGCTGGCTTAGGACCAGCTCATAGCTATGCTGCTATAGGCCTAGACTACCGGGGGAACTGGCACCAGGATCTCTTATCTCTCTCTCCCTCTTTCTCTCCCAGCTTTCATATCTTATTACTGCTTGTCACTATCTTTATATTCTAACCTCTCCCTTTTCTGGGAGCTCCTGAGCTCTCTTAGGTTCCTTGAGACTGTTGGTGAGGATGGCCTGCCCAAACAGGCTATTCTTCTTTCTGCATCTTGTCCCATCTCCCCCATCCCATTTTCAAGCCCAGCACAGTTTAGCAGATGGCTGTTCCGTCATGAGCCCGGGTCTGCTGAAGATTTCTGCCTGTTAAAAGGAAGTTTTTTCTTGCCACGCTATGATGGATTAAGCTGGGCTCTTGTAATATAGATACATATATGGTATTATAGATACATAAGTAAGGTCCTTTACCTTCTTTTTGTAAACATAACAATGAGCATGGTCTTGTTACCTGCTCTTTTGTTAATGTTAACAGACAAACAGTAAGGTCCTTTACCTGCTTTTGTAAAGTGTCTCGAGATAACGCCTGTTATGAATTGACGCTACATAAATAAAGATTGATTGATTGATTGATTATAGAGTAGGAGAACATTTTGGATTTCAGCAGACCTTCGGACTATTCAAGCACTTCATATAAGCCCAAGTGCAAGTATCAAAGTGAACGGAGCCATATCAGTATCAAAGTCATGTCAGTTAGACAGAGGGGATGCCCAATAAGCCCCTTACTGTCAGCCATCTTTATTGACGCTTTAAGCCAAGCCACCACTCAAGACAATAATATTAAAGGTATAAAACGTGAGCCAGGCACAAGAGGTGGTTTTATATGTTAATAAAAGAAAGAGTAAAAACAAGTCGAACATTATGGTTATATGATATATGGAAAAAGAAACAGAGTCAGATAAAGTAACAATAAATTTAAGCATTGCTTACTTCTTTCTCATCTTTAAACAACACAAATAAAATACTTGAGAGTGAACATCCTGAAAGTTTTTGACTCATTTATATGAACTCGACTACAGGAGTATACAGGAGGAAGTAAGGAGATGGAGTTCCAATATGAAGCTTGGAGTGGAGGATGGAGTCTGTTAGAATGAACATCTTGTCCAGAATCTTCTGTTTGTTTCAGACTCTTCCAATAGAAATAAGAGAGAAACAGTTCAATGAGTGGGATAGACTAATATCACGGTACATATGGCGAGGGAAAAGACCAAGGAGAAGATTTCAAACTCTTCAACTGCAGAAGAAGAAGGGCGGTCTAAGACATTATTATATATCTGCACAGTTGAGAACCCTGGTTTGCTGGTGCAGATCTGATTATTAAGCCAGATGGAAAACTATTGAAGAGAAGTTGTCAGAGAGCGTCCCAATCCAGGCATGTTCAGGGGATCAAAGATTGGTTGAAAAGCTCCTGGATAAAAGTAATAGCTGGATGAATTGATCCCTGAAAACATGGTTCAGTATTATCAGCAAGACTGGCCTGTCTGATGAAATAAAGATACTGAGGTGGTGCTGGCATGACCCCGACTTCACCCCCAACAAACTGGATTTTCTTACAAGGGATGGACAAAACAAGGCCTCTCCTCTTACTCTTCTTTTTTGAACCAGCAAACATTTCCAAACACTGACAAGTGATATTAAGAATGAATTTGTTACAGTGAAAAAGTGATTGACAGAATGAGATTTGAGAGAATGTTTTGGCGCTTGGACTCTATGGGGTGGAAGATGCGATTTAGTGATGAAGTCCTGCTCGTCATTAGGATAGATCCCCCCATGGAGTCCAGACCCTGGTGGTGGAGGACTGATTTGATGAGACCGAGTTGGAGAAGAATTGATGGGAGTTGACTCTGCTTCTGAAGATGGCGGTGATGGGGAGGTGGAGGGGCGCACAAGCCAGCTTGAAAGAACTAGGGGAAAAAAGGATCATATTTAAAAGGAGAGCTGAACGATGATAGGCCGAAAACGAAGGAGGAACGCTGCGCCATTGGTTAGATGAGGTCCGGTGACAAAACAGCTGATTAACCCACGGACGGCCCAAACTGACAGCTCGAGAATGACAGCGGAAATGAGATAGCGTGAAAAGGGTGACTGAGAAACCTGATTGTGGATCACTTAAAGTCTTCCTTACTGAACTTTCGCTAAGCTTCATTTAGTCATCCGTATTTTTCAACGCCTGTACGCTGAGTGCAAACACTTTGATCTGTTTTTCTCCTCGCCTCCTAAAACACAGCATTTTTATTTAAAATGTGAGCAATTCCCACTTTGTCAGGTAATCTATGACAGATAAGAAATTTTATTACAAAGTGAAATAGACTTCTTAGCTGTGTCCCCTCCATTGAGATGGTGTCTTTGTTGTTCGGTGTTGTCTAGAAATCGCCTGCATGATGTTGCCACAAAAATGAAGTTCAATTTAAGGAGTTTTGGATTCCAGCTGAAAAACGTATCCTATTGTGGGATAGCCCGAGGAAGGTGGGAACTTTGGACTGAATGGGTGTTAAAGCGCTGCATACGCAGGCTCGTGCCCAGTCGTGGAAATTGGATGTTCCAGTTCATTTAATCCCATTCTGTAAACTTGTTTAAATAGAAAAATGATCTCAGTCCATCAGTTCATTTAACTTTTGGTTACTTCGTTTGTTTGAGATACAGATGTTTGAAGCCCTACAGAGGGATTTTGCTTTTGTATTGTGGCTGTCTCCTTTGCTCTAAAAGTTGTTTGACCTCTAAATAATAATAGTAAGGTTCTACGGAGTCCCTGAAGTTCAAAAAAGAAAGAAAAGACATGCATTTTATTGTTAATTTGAATTTGTGGGACTTTAGGTTCTCCGTTGGTTTCAGGCTTATGTGAAAATATAATTGCATAACCTTTGGAAGAAAATGTAGGCAGTCTTACATTGGAGAACTATCAAAGTTACTCTGGTGCTATAAATGCAGATATATGCATTGCTACAGGACGTTCTTGGTAGTGTGTGTGTGTGTGTGTGTGTGTGTGTGTGTGTGTGTGTGTGTGTGTGTGTGTGCGTGTGTGTGTGTGTACGCACGCATGTACCGCTGTGCTCAAACGTCCAGAGCTGCAATCCCAACAATCAGCAGCATGTGTTGGGTTTTGCTGACATCTGGTGGCTATGATGTGTAAGTGCTATACATTGTTGTTTACACAAACACGAGGATTGCCTTTAATTGGCTATATTAATATTTTTATGGCTCTCTTTAAAGATCGAGCCCACATGATCAAAGCAGCAGAAAAGACAATAAACAAAATAATCTGAGATTAAAAAATTAACATAAAATAAAGCACCAGCAGACAGTTAACAAGCATTTATTTTGTTTGACTTAATTCTATCAGTAGCCTGATAATCAGTCAATATATAATCAATAATGAGGCAATAATGAAACGTTACTAAAAACAAAGAGGAGCTCTGTAAGGTTTCATTCACACTGAGTCGTCACAAATGTTTGTGTTTTTATTGTACCTCAAGGTCACCAGCAGGAGGCAGTGAGGTGCCATGCTTCTCTTTGTTATGTGGACTCTAGTTGCTTTCTCATTCGACAGTAAGGAGCGAAGCTGTAGTGAAAAGAAGCACCGTCTGTCTCCATCTGATATCCTGTTCATATGGATTTGCATGGCTTGTAAACATGAAAACATGCATAAAGTTGGTTAACAAAAAAAACCAACAAAAAAAAACCAATTCACAATGGTAAAGCTAGATATAAGCCAATAGTTTGCTAATTTTTGGAAAACTAGTATGATTTTGAAAGTGGCTGCGTCTCATGTCTAATTCTGCGGTAGGCTAAGTAAACACTAAACTTTATCATGTAAAAAAAAACCCTGACTATTTTACTACAGCCAATGACAAAGTCTCCCTATGATAGAGAACGTAGGTTACAAGGTGTAACCATGGTTCTCTGAGTGAAGAGACTATCTCTCCAGCTCGAGACTGCTCAGGAATCCATCAAACTTTTAATCAGTGACAGTGTGTTGCACAGGTGTTATTAGCCCCCTCACAGGTAGATTGTCTTAAAACTAATTGTCCACAACGTCACCTGACCCTATGGTCAGCCCCATACATATGGAATATATAGTGGAGAGAGAGTCTCTTCACTCACAGAGCCATGGTTACACCTTGTAACCTACGTTCTCTATCATAGGGAGATTATCTCTCCACCACATATTCCATATGTATGGGGCTCTGTAAGAGCAATCATCTTTTTTTGTAAGTGTATTGTCTCTTGTCTTGCAATAAAAAAAAGACACACCACAAGGGAATAGAGAAGCACCCGTCCATGACAGGAACTGTGTCCTTCGAATAAGATGTTGCCGCCACCAGTGCTCCAAAAAAAAGAATAACCACATGGATGTCAATGAACTATATACAAATGTACAAAATATGAACACCCCAGGCTAGCAAGTACAGCTGACTGCCAGTCATTGCCACCTGATGCCAAAGCGCCAGACGCAATCAAGGCTAGCCTGCCCTACAAAATGCTCAGGCTCAACGAGAGAGGTTGCCACACTGAACAGCCACACCAAGATGGCGGAGAAGGGAAAGTAAAACATGACGCTATGCTGAGCTACATCGAGCACACATTCACTAAACAACATGTTTGCAGCCAAATGAATCTGGTAGAATCGGGGAAATGTAGATGGGCCGGAACAAGTACCAGCCATGCAGATCTCGCTCAGAGATGCCCCCGCCAAGCTCCAGCTTTAAACAGACAAAAAAATGACCTACAATTCATCCATGCCCTGTGCACATACACCTGTAGTGCACGTACCGCTCATACCAGTGAGCGTCATTGGTCCTCATTCTGTCTCTGCATGGAGTGGAGAGACCGGAGCTCAAACCTCTGACTCATCCGAGAGTCAGAAAAAACCTTGGGGAGAAATGCTGGATTTGTCTGGAGGAACATGCCTGTACCCTCTGGTAGGAACCTGCAGAGGTCTGCATGAAGGGAGACAGCCTGAAGCTCTCCACCCCGCCAGGCGATGGCCAGCGCCATCAATGGGGCAGTCTTAAGGGATCGTCACATCAAGTCGACTGAATCCAGGGGCTTGAACGGCGTCCGTTACAAAGCCTTTAGAACTAGATCTAAATCCCAAGGCGGGAGAGCCGGTCTACAATGACGGCCCATATGTCTCCAGGAATTGGGACACAAGGTGGCCAACTTCCTCAGACACTTGACATCGGCCTATACGGGCTGTCTTAATAGCTGCCACTATACCTCGTAGGGTGAAGGCCGACTGCCCCGCCTTCAGGAGCTCTTGCAAAACTGCAGAATCTCAGGTGTCGAGTATACCAGAGGATCCACCTGCTGTTCCCTGCGCCATGCCATAAAGACCCGCCAGCAATGGAAGGATGTCTGCAAACCATATCATGTGAGGTCAATATCGGGCCGATGGTCCAAGCCTCATCTTCTCCATTTGCACTCTCTGCAGGAGAGGTGGAAGGAGCATGAAAAGGGAGGGACAATCTAAAGCAGGGCCCTTGGCCATTGATGGGCCCAGGTGTCCACTTTGTGAGGACGGTGTCTTTCCAAAGCGACAAGAACAGGAAGCGGTGGGTGGATTCCTTTGAACTAAGAAATCGGCCGCTGCTAGTCCGTAGTGGTGCCAGATACCTGCAACCAGCGGGCACACACACCAGCACACACACTGACACACGTACACCGACACACACGCACCAAACTTTTCCCTCTGCCAATGCTCCTAATCACGCAATACACCACGTCATCATCATCATCATCATCATTTCTCAGCACACATACCATTTAGGGCGTTAGGTATGCCCTCCACGGTGGCCCATTTCCGCCAGGTAAATAGGCCAACATGATGATCACATGATGTAATTGATTGTTGAAATGTTTGTTTTAAATCATCTCCAAAAGATAAAAGTTGCTGTGTTGTGAATAAAATATTAATTAAAAAAGGGTAAGTTAGTACTGAGGAATCCACAGGGACGTAAAGGGTTAAAACCCATTCATTTCATTTCATTCAAAAATCTATAACATCAAAATGTTGGAGAGATTATGGAGAGAAAGCAGCAAACTATTCCCATATTTTCTGGTTATGTCCACTATTAAAAAAATACTGGGAAAATATATTGAATGAAATACAAAGCGTGTTGAAAATGGATATGAAAACTGACAAATCCATCATCGTGTTGGGCTTAACATCAATGGGAGAGTTTAGTAAAGAAGATCTTTATCTTTTTAGAATATTAAGGGTAAGCGTCCTCAACCTAATCACTACCAACTGGCTACAAAAAACAAGCCCAACTATTGATAAATGGAGGAAACTTATTGAAAAAATCAAGGAAATGGAAAGAATAACATTCAAAATAAGAGGACAGGAAACAATTGGTCAACAAAAGTGGGAGAAATGGGAGAAATATTTAAAGGAAAACCACACTTAAAACAAATAAATCCTGAAAAACAAAAAGAAAAAAAAATTGATAAGGCAGTCAAAATGGGATGTAATATCAACAACCACTAAGGGGAGCACTTAGTCACTTATTATCGTTGTACTTTTTTGGTTTTGCTTATTGGTATATTTATTTTTATTTTTTTCTTGTTTGTATGGCATTTTTCTTTTATGTTCAACCTATAAACATACAACACTGATACAAGATAACTCATCCAAATAATGATAAGTACTGGAGTGAATCATGTTAAGTGGATGTGGGCCTGGAGCCATGCGCTGTACATTGTGGTTATATTGTGTAGGCACCGAACTTCACTTCACATCATGAAACCTTTTGCTTTATGATGATTACATTTTATGATTTATCTCAGTATGTACGATGTATAACTTGTTTGAGGTTATACACCAACCACAAAAACATCTGTATGTATGTATAATCACTATAATAAACAAAAGCAAAACAACAAAAAACCCCCCATTCATTTATGAGAAAATCTGTGTATGTATGATTCCTAGCCTTGTGTTTACTTTAGTCCTTAGTGTGTTTCACTGTGTCCTTGGGTCCTCCTATGTTGTCTTTAAGCTTGTTTCCTGTTGCTTGTGTTTTCAGGTTCTCAGTTTGGTGTTTAATGTTTCCTCGTCTTGTTTTAAGTGTTTCCTGTTTTATTTGGTAATATCTTGTTTTAGTTCTAGTCTCTTCAGTGTCAGGTTTTACTTTGTACTTGTCCTCAGTTTTCTGGTCTTGTGCTCTTTGTTCCTTGTGTTTCCCTCCTGTCTGATTGTCCTCACCTGTCTGATTAGTCTCACCTGTGTCTGATTACCCCATGTCTATTTAGTCTCTTGTTGGTTCATTGTCTTTCGTCGTTTGTCCTGGTATGTGGTTTGTCTCCTTGCTCCTCGTGGTTTTTGGATTTTGTTTTTCCAGTAAGTTTTTGCCTTTTGTTTAATACATTTTTATGATTGGGTCCTCCTCCCTGTTTTCTGCCTGAATTGTGACACAGTTGGTAGAGTCGTCGTCTCTCAATCGGAAGGTCGAGGGTTCGATCCCCAGCTCCTGTGAGCGACATATCCGATGTGTCCTTGGGCAACACACATAACCCCGAGTTGCTCCCCCTGCTGCGTCAGGCAGCGTATGAACGTGAATGGAATTAGTTACCCGATGGCCATATAACCAGCCATCAGTGTGAATGGATAGGTGTGCCCTGCAGTGTAAAAGCTCTTTGAGTAGTCAGAAGACTATAAAAGCTCACTTTCCTTGAGGGCAGATCACTATCAGCTTTTGGAGAGAGTTCTTTGTTGGTTCGCTACTCATGTGTTTTGTTTTTTGTAAATATTTCTTGCAGATCTGTAAATAAATATATTTTTTATTTTTTTGTTTTGGTTTTTCTCATTGTAGTGCGAAACACCGGCCAGCTTTTCAGCATCAACAATCACGGCCTGCAAGGGGGGACAGATACCAGGGACCTGCACATGACACCATATCTGCCCCAAACCAGCGAGGATTGGGTAAGGACTCAGCCAGGCCACAAAGCTTCTGCGTGTCCCGTATGCAAAGCTAAGTTCACTAGTGCTTGTTATGCATCCTGGTTATAAGTGGGCCCTGAGGCTGACATGGAGGTGAAGGCGCGACACAAAACTGTTACCATCAGTGGTCAACAGGTGAAAGCCCTGTGAGACTCAGGTAGCAACATGTCTCTGGTTAAAAGTACTCTGGGGGGCGCTGGTGGCGCAGTGGCAGTGCACGCGTCCCCATGTACTCTCTCCCTACATTTCCGCCTCTGTCCACTTTCCTCCCTCTATAATAAAGGCAAAATGCCAAAAATAAATCTTGAAAAATAAAAAAAAAACTCTGGTGCGAGTCGGTGCTGTGGACTACCGCAGACAGGCGGATATTACATGTGTTCATGGAGACAGACATCTGTACCCAAAAACTGATTTTAACTGTGATTATTGATGAACAATCTGACCTGCTGACTGTTGGGGTGGTAGAGAACACACCTGTTGAAACCATCTTGGGTTGGGATTTGCTTGTGCTAATGGACTTGTTGCAGGATAAAAAACTGTCTGAGCAAAGTGACTCTGGGAAGGTCGGAGAACTGAATGCAAATGTGTCTTGTCCTGTAATCACCAAAGCCCAAGCTAAAGCTGGTGTCCAACCACTACAAGAACTCGACAGTAGTCTGCGTGAGGGTGACGCTAAAGGGCCAAGAAAATCATAGAGAAGCAGTTAAGGCTAGCTTCCCCAAACAAACCGAGTTTGGTGGGGATGACATGTGGTTTGTCATGTCGATATATACATTTTTCTTTTTCTATTTGCCTACTTTACCACAATAATAAAAAAATAAAATGACAAAGAAGTTGATAAAAGCCCCCTTAGCAGATCTCTTCTCTTTTGATTCAAACGGCACATTTACATCAATTTCATGAACATTTTGCTTGTAATAATAAAAAAACAAGTTGACAAAACTTGAACTTTTCATCAGTTCATTCAGTGAAAAGTGTTGTCTGTGAAATGTCAGATTTAAAGATGTGACCTGAGGTTAATAATTTAAAAGCCTTTCTGAACCAACTATAGAAGAATGCATAAATCATAGGGTTCACAGTAGAATTCAAGCATCCCAACCATCCAAGTGTTAAAAGAAATGCTGGTGGTGTTGAATAACTAATATGAAGATCGATGATGTTACAGATGAAAAATGGAGTCCAAAAGCACAGAAAAGCCCCCATTACAACAGCCAGGGTTTTAGTGGCTTTTGTCTGGCCTGTGTTTGACGGTTTCACTGAGTTCACACAGCCTGAGTTCTGGATGCTGCGAAACTGTCTCTGTGCCACAAAGAAAATCTTAAGGTAAACACCAACCATTATTATCCCAGGCAAGTAAAAGCCAACCGCTGAGGAAACACTACTAGACACTCCACTCTGAAAGAAAATACATTCTCCTTCACATTCAACATGGTTATAGTAAGACTCATCAACAACCAAAGTATCTAACTTAATAAAAACCATTCCAAAACCTATTATAATTGAAATACTCCAACAGATCAGAATCATGATAAAAACAACTTTCACAGACATTTTGATTCTGTAAAGCAGCGGCTGGCAAACAGCGAAGTATCGGTCAACTGATATGAAGGAAAGATTGAGAATTGATGCTGTACACAACGTGACACCAGAACTCAAAAAGGCTTTACAGAATAAGTCACCAAAATACCAACAAGACTCAACAGTTTGAATCATAAATGGGAACATGATGAATATTCCTAAAAGCAGGTCAGACATAGCCAGAGAGGAAATCAGGTAATTTGTTGGAGTATGGAGCTGTTTAAAATAAGCCACTGAGACAATGACTAAAAGGTTTCCACACACTGTTAGGATGATAATGACCCCGTAAATGATGTAGAGGGCAACACGTAGGGGTATGGGAAAACTTGTCTTCAAGCAGGATGTGTTTCTGGACTCAAAGCAGCGTTCTGGCTCCATCTGTTTGAAAGGAAATAAGAATTGAACAAAATAGGAATTAATTTTAATGCACTTGATATCCTTTAATATCAAAATCAATACAAGGTTAAATTCCCATGTTCAATAAAAGAGCTTCAGGGATGTTGAATGAACAATCTGTCCCAGCAGGCAGAAAATAAAGTACAGCAAGTGTTGAATGTCCCTTCACAATTCAACCATGGGTTCTTAGCTTAAAGTTTTAAAGTTAACTTTTTTAACGTTTGGCTGGAAGTTTTACAAATGGCTGACAAGAATCACTTTTTTTTGGAATAGAGACCCAGACAGCCAATGACAAATTAGGCTTGATTTTAGCCCCTGTGTATGGGTTTAACAATCATAAGATATTGTTTGGGTTTTCATGAACAACTATTACATGCCAAAGTTCCTCCCTGACCTTTTAAACCTGCCCAGTCAGTCTGCATGTGCAACTTTACAGAGAGGATACTGAAGACAGTTATGGCCTTATCCTTATGCAGGTTGTCATGTCAGGGACACTGAAGCTTCAGTGTTTAGCTCTGCATCTTTCTAACATCTTTCCTCTTTTTAAAAGCACCTCCAATATTAATCCCAGTTTGACCACATTTCTGCCTGTGGAGCTTGTTAGAAACATGCTGAGGCATTTTAGGTCAGGTTGAATAAGTCAATCTCAATCAATCAATCAATCTTTATTTGTATAGTGTCAATTCATAACAGGTGTTATCTGGAGACACTTTACAAAAAGCAGGTAAAGGACCTTAATTTATGTCTGTTAACATTAACAAAAGAGCAGGTAACAAGACCATGCTCATTGTTATGTTCACAAAAGCAGGTAAAGGACCTTACTTATGGCTATATTACAAGAGCCCAGCTTAATCCGTCATAGGCAAGAAAAAGTTCCTTTTAACAGGCAGAAATCTTCAGCAGACCCAGGCTCATGACAGAACAGCCATCTGCTAAACTGTGCTGGGCTTGAAAATGGGATGGGACAAGATGCAGAAAGAAGAATAGGATAGGTTTGGGGGCGGGGGCGGGGGGGGGGGTCTGGGCAGGCCATCCTCACCAACAGTCCCAAGGAACCTAAGAGAGCTCAGGAGCTCCCAGAAAAAGGAGAGGTTAGTAACTTGAATATAACGATAGTGACAAGCAGTAATAAGATATGAAAGCTAAGAGAGAGATAAGAGATCCTGGTGCCAGTTCTCCTGGTAGTCTAGGCCTATAGCAGCATAACTATGAGCTGGTCCTAATCCAGCCCTAACTATAAGATTTATCAAAAAGAAAAGTTTTAAGTCTATTTTTAAAAGTACCTAGTGTGTCTGCCTCCCGGACCCCGACTGGTAGACGATTCCAAAGGAGCGGTGCCTGATAAGTGCTAAGTGCTATCTGAAACTTTACAGAGCGGATAGTAAAGACAGTTACATTGTGGTCTGTTTCTCATCTGAAAGAAATAGTCCATATTGCCATTTTTTAGAACATGGTGCTTTTTACAGATTAATATTGTGCCTCTAAAGATTCTCATTGCTCATGGCAGTAATGTATTGATGGATGTATCAGGTAAAAGGGTATAAAGCTCCTGGGGGTGAGGGGGGGCTAGATAACCCAGCGTGAAGGAAATGTTCTGACATCTACAGTATGAAGGATTTTTCTTATGCTTTGTATTATTTTTAATAATAAAGTTCACGATATTATTCATGTGTATGATTTTCATTGATATTTCTTGCAGAAGACTGTATGACCGGAACAAAAAACAGCACACATAACCCACATAAGTTTGTGCTACAGCCTTGACATTTGAATTAACTGTTTGCTACTTGGAGTCAGATAGCGTGACGATAGAGCAGGCGGGGTGTTTTCTGTTTGGTTTTTCCACAGATGGTGAGTCCTGTGAGCGCAGTGATTGTTCTTCTCAGAGACAGAGGCAGATAGGTGATGAAGATGACGATGAACTAATGAGGAGAAAACATCCTGAAGATGCATAATTTTGGGTTAGATAACCTCTGTCTAGACCAGGGGTGCTCAATACGTCGAAGGCAGTGTGGGTAGATCGCAAAGCATTATAAAGTAGACGTCAGCCTATCATCCATCCTCACGATGAAAAAAAACCGGCTCAGTCCTCCGTATTTTCCTCTTAAGTTTTGTTTCATTAAAACCGAAAGTAAAGGCGGTCGTGATGTGACTGTATTTGCTGAATGAATATTAAAATATGTAACGTAGTGTTAAAAGGCTGCATCAGTCAAGTTATCATTTGTTGCAGCAAGAAAGGCAGAGGATGATCAGGCAAAGAGGAGGAAAGGTGAGAACTGTAATAAGCTAAGAGAATGAGAAACACAGTGAAGGAGCCGACAGATGAAACAGATAAAAAATAGAGATGTAAATGTAGCCTAGGCTGGAAAACTAAAGGATATGCAATGAATCGGAATATTTCAAGGCCATGTTCAGTCACAGCATGAATTATCCATCAATAATATTATTTGGGTTGATTAAGTAACAATGTAACTAAACATGGCATTACAGTTAAAGTAATCATTAATCATGACTCAGTAGTATACTTGGACTTTTAATTTTAAAAAATTCAACAGAGGATGAGACAGACCAGGACCCAGTTACATACAAAGGCCAGAGTCATTCTCTCTCGCGCTCTCTCTCTCTCTCTCTTTCTCTTTCTCTCTCTAACCTATACTAAACACTTAATATACAGGTATAGAGCTAAATTCTAAATAAATATGTTTTGCACGTTTATATTAGGTAGATCATTTTGACTTGGTCATTTTATAAGTAACTCCCATGCCGAAAAAGTGTGAGCACCCCTGGTCTAGACTATATAAGGGTTAATTGTTACTAACAAACCACATTTAAAACATTAAAGGCCGCTGTCTCCACCCGGCTCCTCCTCCCAAGAATCAATGCACATTCATTTTTCCCATGTCAGGGAGCTTCAATATTCAGCCAGCTCTGCATCAGTCTGTACTGTAAAACTTTCTGCGTTTTAAGTCTTTCCTCTTTTCAAAAGCATCTCCAATATTGATCCTAGTTTGATCTTTTTTTTCGACTCACACTACAAGATAATCTGGGCAGATAAATCGGTTCCGAGCAGCCTTGAATTAGGAACGACCCCATGAGCAAGGATTTATAAAATATATGTAAGGTGAATAGATTGCATTCACAGTAGAATTGAAGCATCCCAACCATCCAAGTGTTACAATTAATGATGGCGGCGTTGAGTAAATATTTAAAGGTTTGATGATGTTACAGATGAGAAATGGTATCCACAAAGAAAGAAAAGTCCCCATTACAATAGCCAGGGTTTTAGTGACTTTTGGCTGGGCTGTGTTTAATGTTTTTACTCAGTTCTGTATGCTGCAAAACTGTCTCTGTGCCACAAGGAAACTCTTAAGGTAAACACCAAACATTATTATTCCAGGCAAGTAAAAGCCAACCGCTGAGGAAACACTACTGGACACTCCACTCTGAAAGAAAATACATCCTCCTTCACATGCAAAACACCAAAAATATATAACTGTAAAAAAACTATTCCAAAACCTAAAATAATTAAAATACTCCAACAAATCAGAATCATTACCAGCACAACATTTATAGATACTTTTCCTCTGTAAAGCAGAGGCTGACAAACAGTGAAGTATCGGTCAGCTGATATGAATGAAAGATTGAGAATTGATTCTGTAACTAACGTGACACCAGAACTCATAAAGACTTTACAGAATAAGTCACCAAAATACCAACAAGACTCAACAGTTTGAATCATCGAATGAAAACATGACTATTCTCTCTAAAAGCAGGTCAGACATAGCCAGAGAGGAAATCTATTAATTTGTTGGAGTTTGGAGCTGCTTAAAATAATCCTCTGAGAAAGTGACTAAAAGGTTTCCACACACTGTTAGGATGATAATGACCCCAAAAAATAATGTAGAGGGCAACATGTACAGGTATGGGAAAACAAAATAGGAATGTTTTTTTTTTTTTTTGTCTCAGCTGTCTATTTCTTTTGACTCATGATTCTGCACACAGCTTCAAACTACTTAGTCAAACATTAGTCTGTTAAGGTCTTCCCCATAAGGCCTGTGTTTGCATTTTTACTGAGTTCTGTATGCTGCAAAACTGTCTCTGTGCCACAAGGAAACTCTTAAGGTAAACACCAAACATTATTATTCAAGGCAAGTAAAAGGCAACCACTGAGGAAACACTACTAGACACTCCACTCTCAAAGAAAACACATCTTCATTCACAAGTGGCTCAAAATATTGTCTCAGCTGTCTGTTTCTTTTGACTCATGATTCTGCACACAACTTCAAACTACTTTACAAAACATTATGTCCTCATTGTTAATGACAGTCTGCTTGATTTCAATAACAAACATTTCCAGACATTAATTTCGTCTTCATGAAGAAATAAAAAACACACGAGCATTGACAAATTTACATAATGAACAAATACATTCATATGAATCCTGTACTTACCTTCCATTGGGACAGGACAGTGTGGCCAGCAATCTGCTACATATGAGGTCAGCTTTTCTTGTACTGAATGAGCTCTGCCTCTGTGGCCAGTAGAGTCAGAGGTTAAATAAAAGAGCTTCAGGGATGGAGGTGGAACAATCTGTCGCAGGGGACAGAAAAAAACAACAAAACAAAGTACAGCAGGGAGCACAGCAACAATGGGTTCTTAGCTGAAACCTTTAAAGTTAACTTTTTTAACGTTTGGCTCGAGGTTTTACAAATGGCTGACAAGAATCACTTTTCTCTCTGAGAAAGTATGGGGTTCGGGGCCCTTTGCTAAGGGCGGTCCGGTCCTTTTACGAACAGAGCAGGAGTCTGGTTCGCATTGCCAGCAGTAAGTTGGACCTGTTCCCGGTGCGCGTTGGCCTCCGGCAGGGCTGCCCTTTGCCACCGGTTCTGTTCATTACTTTTATGGACAGAATTTCTAGGCGCAGCCAGGTGCCGGAGGGGGTCCGGTTCGGGGACCGCAGGATCTCGTCTCTGCTTTTTGCAGATGATGTGGTCTTGTTGGCTCCATCAAACCCGGATCTTCAGCGTGCACTGGGGCGGTTCGCTACCGAGTGTGAGGCGGCTGGGATGAGGATCAGCACCTCTAAAACTGAGGCCATAGTTCTTGACCGGAAAAAAGGTGGCTTGCGCTCTCGGGGTCGATCTTCTTTCCTACCCTCACCTATGGTCATGAGCTTTGGGTCATGACCGAAAGAACGAGATCGTGGATACAAGCCCTTAGAGATAGGGTGAGGAGCTCGGTCACCAGGTAGGAGCTCGGAGTAGATCCGCTACTCCCTCACATCGAGAGGAGTCAGTTGAGGTGGTTCGGGCATCTGGTCCAGATGCCCCCTGGACGCCTCCCTAGGGAGGTATTCCGGGCATGTCCCTCCGGGAGGAGGCCTTGGGGTTGACCCAGGACACGCTGGAGAGACTATGTCTCTGAAATGGCTTGGGAGCGCCTCGGGGTCCCACCGGAAGAGCTGGAGGAGGTGTCTGGGGTGAGGGAAGTCTGGGTGTCTCTGCTTAGACTGCTGACCCCACGACCCGGCCCCGGATAAGAGGCAGAAAATGGATGGATGGATGTTTAGTGTTTTAACTTCAGTGTTTAGCTCTGCATCTTTCTAACGTCTTTCCTCTTTTTAAAAGCACCTCCAGTATTAATCCCAGTTTGACCACATTTCTGCCGGTGGAGCTTGTTAGAAACATGCTGAGGCGTTTGAGGTTGTATAAGTTCTATCTGAAGCAGTTCACTTGCTCACTTCCATTGCTTGTATTAAAACCACCTACATTGCACCTGTACGTGTTGCGTCTTGCCACAGGTCACCACTGCTGTCCCTTTATGACTGTTCTCCTCCTTCTCTAGTAATCATCACACACAACTTCCTGCAGTTGCCTTTATCACGCAATTGTCAAGATTTTAAATTCTTAATATCAAACATGTTTGAAACAAATCAGGATGCCCGACTATCTTTAAACTGATGCAGACATTAAGATTGGATCTTCATATGACTAACACTCCAAGATCATCTGGGCAGAGAATCGGTTCTTGAGTTGGGAGTGACCCCACGATCCAGGATTGAGGAAATGTATGTAAAGTGAACAGATTGAATTCAAACTAAAACCTTAACTGACATTTTCAAAAGCATCTCAAATATGGATCAATCAAATAAATAAAATCAAGTTTTATCACGTTTCAAGTTGTGGAGCTTATTAGAAAATGCGTTTTGATATGTTCTGCAGAGAAAATGAGACGAGGCCAAGGAGTCTAAGTTTACATGATGTTTCTTTTGATATACTTTTAATAAATAACTCTTAAGTTTCTATTTCATTGCAGCTCGCCATGACAGTTTTAGACCACTTTTAAACAGCTGAGGTACAGTGTATGATGGTGCCAGGCATGCATCCATATAAACAATGTATTTGTTGACAGAAAGAGCTGTCTGACAGGAAGGTAAAACCTGGAAAAGATTTGGTACAACTTGACCCACTACCAAGGTGCGTGGAGAGTGAAAGGCTTGAAGAGGTCAAAAGGCTCCACTGACACTTGTCTGTCAACATGTCAACACAGTACTGTGTCTGTATCACACTGTACTGTTTTGTGTTTTCCCTCAAAAACAAGATGGTACAGGTCAAGGGACTTTCCATCAATAAACTGAATTTCTCCAAAAATGTTTAAATATCTTCTGCTTGGTTGGGCTAGTGTTTTTTATTTTGTGGGGTCATGCCTGTCTCTTTAATTCTTGCTGATGGAGGCTTTAAAGTCTGATTTATTGATGAAGCTTAGGATCAATGTTAATGATGTTAGTATGTTAAATACACTTTCTCAGTAAAAAAAACTTGCATCAAACATGTTTTATCCTAAGCGTCCACTGTTCGCTGATCCATATCGGTTGTTTTCTTCTTGTTAGAAGAAATGAAATAAGATTTAAAGAAGTTCTGCATGTGACACAAAGAAAAGGCCAAGAGTTGCTTTATAATGACACATCATACTTTTTATTGCTTGCAAACTTTTGTTTTGTGTTCTGGATCAAAAGTTGTAATTGTGTCTGATGTAATAATCAGCGGGCCATAAACATTATTAAGAGGTTTGAATGATGGTCTGGTGGGGATTTCTCACACCTCCAAGTAAGGGGAGCTCATTATCACTGGCTTCACACTAGAGCACTGTCAACCAGGGAGCTCATTATTCTCACAAGTGATGACTGGAGTCATGTTGTGTTATGGGAAAGAAATGTGTGCGAGGTCAATCACAGAAAAAAAAAACACTTGGACAAAGTTTCCCTGGGACTAAATGATGACATGATTAGATTTTAATGGTTTAACATTATTTCAATCAGGAGAGACAAGTGATATTAAGAATGAATTTGTTACAGTGAAAAAGTGATTGACAGAATGAGATTTGACAATGTTTTGGTGCTTGGACTCTATGGGGTGGAAGATGAGATTTAGTGATGAAGTCCTGCTCGTCATTAGGATAGATCCCCCAAAAGAAAAGGGGCAGACCCCTTAAAGTAGCACAGCCCATAGAGTCCCCCAAAAGAAAAGTTTTACTTACTGATCATGATAAATCTGTCAAAATGAAATAATTGGTTTAATCTGCTGAGTGAATGAAACATGACAGTTAAAACAAGCTTTTGCATAAATGCCCTCTGGCAACGAACCACAATTATTCCATCGAATGAGCGTAAACATGATTCCTTGGCTTCCGCCTGTAAAAGAACAAGACAATAATTTAAACAGCTAAACCCTTTTACTTGTGCAGAAGAACATTATCAGCTGAACAATTACTCTCCGTGAATTATGAGTTACTGGACGAGAGAATGCTTGTAATATTTGTGATTATTGAAAGGCTGCTTACCATTATGCTTGCATTGGGATGATTTGCCAACGTTATGGCTGTGACTGATGTGACTGATGCTTAAGCCAATGCTATAGCTGTGACTGATGCTTTGTTAACCATAATTCTGAGACTGATGCATTTAATTTGCAGAGAACTTGATGCTGCTGCGCGTTTAAGGGACTGCCATGCCCTCGAACGTAGATGAAACCCCAGCTTATAGTGACTCACTGCAAAGACAAATAAGCAAAATTAGACCTTTTATGACAGAAAAAAGAAAACGCAACAGTTGGTTAGAAATAGTTAAAACACTAAACATCCATCCATCCATTTTCTGCCTCTTATCCGGGGCCGGGTAGTGGGGCAGCAGTCTAAGCAGAGACACTCAGACTTCCCTCACCCCAGAAACCTCCTCCAGCTCTTCCGGTGGGACCCCGAGGCGTTCCCAAGCCAGCTCAGAGACATAGTCTCTCCAGCGTGTCCTGGTTTGTGGTATTGGCCACAGAAAAAATCCACATCAGTCGGGCCTATATAACCGTTTCGCAAATGACTGTACTGTTAAAGCTATTTTCTCAGGCCAATGTACCTCTCCTTTTTTGCAGCACAGACTCTGTATTGTGTGCAACACTTTAAGGACACGTTCTCTATCAGAAACTAACACACGAACATCACCCCACCTCTGCCAAAACTTCTGCTGACACAACACACAAACATTTTAGAGGAGGCACCTTACTGCAACTATATAATCCTGTGACTTTTGACATTCGTAGTCTATCCTGTCTTTGTATGTCCTTGCTTTCTTAAACCTTCTGGTTTGTTCAATTTGAACCTGAGTCTCTTCTATCCCTTCTCTAAGAAAACCAACAAGCACAAGGAGACTTAAAAAACCCTAAACAGGCCCTATTTTAAAGTTGTCTTATTTTCATCAGAAGTACTTTTACATGTAAAAAAACCCCCCCATATCATAATATTTATTATTAGGCCAGCATAACTTCTCTACCAATTGATATATGCAAATGGGAACAGTTCACAGCTTTCAGTCATGTGGCTATCCTGGAGGCCTAGAGGGCAAAAAGAGCTGAAGAAAGTAGCCGACCCAGAAGTAGCCTTGCTATGAGGATTTTTGCATTGGATTTTAGATCATTACACAAAATAAGCTTTGTGGCAAACGCCTTTCTGATGCGGAGCTGTTTTTTTCAGCTGTATAATCTTTACAGATTGAACACAATTTATATTAAGTTTGAAGCATTAATGCAGCCAAGAGAAGTAAAAAGCTACAAGCGAACGATAACGCAGTCGGTTGATTTTTATGCTTCAACAATCTATTCGGCGGTTTTGACAAGCTAGCAAAACCGTAGCTTAATAAGTTGTTCAGCAACTTATCTTTGCAAGGGCATTGAAAAACATGACTAGAGGCTGTAAGACGGATTAGTGAGCGAGTTTCCGGCAACCACTGTAGTCTCATTCAGCCACTTGTTAGCAACCACTGCAATTTTGTTTCAAAATTTACATGTGGGGTTCTTATCTAACTTAGCTTATCTCATCTGTCAAAACATCAACATCTGTTTAGCTTGTGTTAACCGCAGACCTTATTTCAGGTGTCTAACCAAAAACCCATTCAAAATCCCCATTGACTTAAAGAGTTAGAAATCCATGGTGCTCAAATGCTAACTGATTTCTGGGTTTTAGGACTCATTCCTGTGCCAGTCAGGAGTCAATACTGTCAAATGACAGTGACATATTTCTAATATTAGAATAATAGGCCTCTTTCTGCTTATACTCAATGTGTTCACTGCAATAAAGTGTCATTGAATAAATCAGATAAGGTTTCATCACCCGGTCCAAAGGAATAGTTTGATATCCATAGTTTGAATGATTGTTGCTTATGTTAATGTCATACCAGTTATTTTATCATGTTTTATTCTAGGTTTGTGTGTTTTAATCTAATTGTCTAACTTTTCGGTACATAAAGGTGTTTTGTGTGAAGAGGGCTTGTAGGAGTGATTGCACATTCTAACATGTGTTTGGTGTGGCCCTTCACTGCCAATCACTCATCAATTCAAACATAGGTTTTGAGTGAGTCTTGATACTTAATCACCTAAATGGTCTTTTCCTTAAAAAGAATTGGTTACTAGACTAGATGTCAGGTTATAATAAGAAACAGGTAGGAAGTGTCGTCCGCTACAGATTGGAGAAAGGATTCGGCAGTATGAGGGGGAACCAAACATCAGGAAACACATAATTTGGAACGCTGCCCCAATCGGAGGAAGGAAACCGCACATTCTTGAATGCATTATTTGGTTAGATATTCTCTGTCTAGTGTATAAAAGGGTTCAGGGAAACATAGTCGGGGCTCAGACTTCATGAACTGACCAGGTATCTGTCTGTCGTCAGGGACACGTAGTGTTGAACCCAGAGACTCTGTAACTTGTATTCTTGATTCATCGGGTTAATAAACTATGTCAACCTGAAAGAGACGTCTTCAGTCATTCCTCTCATCCCATCAAAAGAATGCGCGGAGAGATTCAAGGTAATTATTTAAAGGAGTCAGATTTCTATTTACAACATTTAGGAAAAGGATTAAAATAGGGAACTTTTATCCAACAAAGTATGCACTTTTTTTTAAATATATACACTTTGTCTGTATATAAGTAATAAGTATTCTTGAGAATCAATTTAGGTCCTAAACTCAACATTCGAGTACAAAGTATGGAAAATCTAAATATTGTCTTTGCTGTGCTGTCACATTTCATGTTCTAAGTAGTGATGTATACTAAAACATATATACCTCAGATACCTGAGACTGTAGAATGCAAACATGTGTTGTCTTACAGCCTCGTGTTGCAGGCTTTGAAGTTGTGAATATGCTTATAGTTCCCGTCACTTGACTTAAGCTATTGAAGTTGAGTGAATAGAGAGAGCTGCGCGATTAATAGCATGCCGGAGCACAACACATCAATTTACCACACAAAACAACAAGTGGGACGGGAAGTTTAGCCCCATTTCCACGAGTAGTTCGTCTCGGTACGGCGTGCATTTTGCGGCGTTTCCATAGACTTATCCCGGGAAAGATTCCCAAATAACCGATCCGTACCGTCCTACTTTTTGGGACCCTTCCATTGGGGTCGAGCCGACCTGAAAAGGTGGAGCTAACATGAAGGCGCTTGGCTTCTCCATACAATGTCAGAACCTCCCGACTGGCCCGCACTCACACTGCTCCAGCGCTAACCGGGCCTGAGCAGGGTTACCTGTTGTACATGACGTTTTAATATAACACATGTATGGCTTTGTGATCATGAAGCATGCTTTAGTTGAGGGAGTCAGACCCATAGGTAGACCCATCAGAGAAAAACACAGAGAACATGACGGCAACTTTGACTTATTGTTTGTCTTTTTGGTCGGATACAGCTAGCACACACTGGAACTTCTTGGGAATGGAGATGGGGATCGATTATAGGGTGCCAAAGCACACCTCTTCCAAATGCATCACTTCACATCATCTACAGGTCAACTGGCACACCATGGAGACCGAGAACGGTCGTCGCCTTAGTTTTCGTGTGGCTAACTACCCTTTGGACCTTGTCTGCCTTTTTGTCATGTTGAATCGGTGTCAGTGCTGGAAGTAATAATGATAACGATAACTTCATTTACATAGCACCTTTAAAAATACAGGTTTACAAAGTGCTTTACAATCATCAAAAACAAGAACAAATCAAACATACATCAACAATAGCAGGAACATGACATATGCGAAAAACTAAAACCCAACTGACCCAACCCGACCCTGGTGAGAGGAATCAGTCTGATCGGCGGTTTGAAGGTCGCCTCCACCTGTTCTTTTCTTTTCCACTAAAAGACCAAGGACCGACAACGCCAGCGCCATTTTCAACTTTTTATCAGACATTATTCTAGATTAGAAGTACCTATATTACGAGTGGTGATCGACAGCAGTGTGAAAATGGTCTTCTCATGTTAAAACAGTGGACTGCTGGCATGGAGAGTTATTACCTCTTACAGGTATCGTCATAGATTTAGGTAGCCTGCCGCGAAACCGCTTTTTGCACAGCCTATTTAAAAAAACACGGCCTTGAAATTATTGCACGGCTTGACCTAGGCCGTGCAAATATCTACATTTAATAGACGTGCTTTCTACACGGGCTTCTATACGGTGCGCTAAATATCTGATTAGGCTACATTCTAATTCTGGCAAAGAATATGTTTGTCGAATACCGGTACTGAAAAGCTTAAACCCGATCCCGTTTACGTTTCTAGTTTCTACAGCCACCCGTGCCCTTGGTAGACGGCGTGTCAGCCGGATGACGATAGCCGCTATGTAAATAGCGTCATATGATAGCATCTAACTGCTAACAGCTAACCCTAACCCTAACAAAGGAGAAAAACGCTACATAAACAAAACCAACGAAGAAGACATCCAGTAGTTCATCCACTTTGTCATTGGCATGTGACTCTTTGTTGCAAGAACTCAATCCAGCTTTGTTTCAGAGAAGGCTGTGAGCGGCGAGGACAAATACAGACGTAAACAATCAGCTGTGTGTTACAGTCGATGCTTTAAACACGGCGGAGTTTTGTTTACCGACGTAACACGGGAAGTGACGATTTTTTCAACCAATCAACGGACTGCAGGGTTTAGCTCCAGATAATTGACTTATCAAGGTATAGGGATCTATTATTACTGGATGACACATGTAATATTATGAATTTATTTGTTTGTTTTTTAAAGAAAGTGCAGATAGAAGCAGTGGGCCAACAAAGGGGTTAGACAACATGAACCAAGTGAGTCAAATGATGAAGGGGTGTGTCAGACAGGCTGTACAGTAACTCACCATTATGAAGCTTGGGAAAACTAAAATGTGTAACAATGCATCTTATTGAACAGAATGCACCATTTAGAGACTTATTCAGTTTTCTTCAAAACCAGTGTGTTAGGGAGCACATAACCTCTGCTCCGCCATGCCACGCCTTCGTGAGTAACACTGAAAAAAATTTGCACCCCCTGTATTTTTTTTTGCACCCCCTGTTTTCCCATTTCTGCCTAAATCACTGGGTATCGTAGAACATAATGTGGTGGTTAGCAATTAGCTGTAGTCTTTGTGTGTTCAAGTGCAACTTTTTGGCCAAGACAAAAGGCGACGCCACAGTGGGCCTTCCTCGCCACCAGTTTTTTACCGTCTGCTCCCCGATCTTTATCTGTCAGTAAGTTTACATCAAGCTTGGTCTAAAGATTATTTTGCCGTTGTTGTTTGACTTCTGGACCACCTAAGCCTTGAATAGGACGCCATTTTTTTGTGTCAACATGATGAACTGACTTTACTGTATTTACAGTATGGTATCGTAGTTACAGAGAGGCAGAGAGGAGTATTTCGACTGGATTTGATGTTTGTTTGTTTCGGTCATGTCTGTAGTGAAGGCTCCGTGTGAGGAGGGGGTTTGTTGCATCATGTGTTGATGTTGTAGTGTATTCATCAACACCTTTCAACTGGAGCTCACCTGTGGTTCGAAGTGTTACCACTGTTATTGACACGTTCCCTCTGGTACGAGGACAAGGCTGTAAGCAGCATGTTTGTGTTCATGTTGAAACTACAGTGAGGATACAGTCGAAAGGTGTTAATGAATACACTGGTGGTGACGACGAGTTTGGGTTTTCAGCTGGTCTGAAGAACTCTTAAAAAATAACTTTTGTCATGATCTGCAGATAGTAAAATTAAATATCTTTGTGGACACATTTCTGTGATTATTTAGTGTTTCTTGAAGTCCTCGCCTCATGCAGACAATTAAACTTAAAGGTGTTTGCCTTCTTACAAATGTGTTATAAGACATGAAGGAAACATGTTATGTTGAAGCTTCTCTGACAACAATGCAGCAGCTAATATGTCCTCCATCTAACTTTAGATTCTGCTCCTGAATGCTCTGGGTTTTTTTGGACCAGAGAAGGTAGGCGCTTTGGCGCCGCCTCCCAACCTGAACGTACCTCTTGACTAAAACAGCTTCTAGACACAAGGCCAGCCGTCCCGTTCATGTAAACACAGCTCTGACAACAACACAGCCAGCAGGACTCCAGCTTCTCCCTCATTGTAGACAGTCAGTATTCAGAGACACATTTACACAGGAGAGTCTGGATTTATGATTTATTTATTTATCCCATGTTGCTATGAACTCTTCCTTTAACGAAAGATCTTTACTAAAACAGGTACATTTGTCAACAGGTTGGCGCCAAATTCACTTCCAACTAAAAGTTCCTCAAAGGAGCTTTAAGAAAAAAACAAATTGACATCTTTGATTTCAGAGTAGACTACAAACAAATAAAAGTCTGAAGAAGTCTTTAAAGAGATCTCAGGGACACTGAGCCTCTAAACTTAAACTCCACGCCTTCTGAAACTTCATGACCATCATTACAATCTTGTGTCCTGTGTCTGGGATAACTTTATTTTATATTTTTGTAAAAAAGAAAAACAGACAGAAAAGCATGTCAAGAAATTTTAAATTGCTGCGCGCCGATTTACTCTTTCAGTTCTCCTGGTAAAAAAGATAAAATGTTCGAAAAAGGATTTAAATCACATCAAATGGTGTCTTTTTTTTTTTCCAAACTCAAAGCAGCTCATGTTGCATGTTTGAAACTTGAGTAAAGATAAAAAAGATTTAACAAAAAAGAAAAGAAAAGACACACATCCCCTGTGTTTGTGCTGCATCCAAAAAACAAAAAGAAAAGGTTTAAAGAAGGAAACAAAATCTGCACCCCGAGGAGATATGGAACGAGGAGGTCTGAAATGTTTCATCCTAGATTTAACTTGAGGCCAAAGAAGAGAGGCCCATCCTTTGCATCAACATCTACCCAGTTTGGGCCTCAGCTCTGGAGTGAATCCAGTCTCCACAACGTCACAAAGCTAGAAGTGTTTCAAGGTCCTGGTAAAAATGTAGAACGGCTCACAGAATGAAGGTTTTGCTGTTGGCCTCTCTCAACGAGCCTGCCAACAGCTTTATCTGTCATGGTTTGGTTTGGTTCTGTGTTTTAGTTGTCTATCCTTAGTGTTCTGTTTTGTTTCCGAGTGTGATTGTTTCCCTGCATCCTTGGTGTCCATCTCCGTTGTCCGTAATATTGTTTCCTGTTTTACTTGTGTGAATGATTCCTGTGGTACTTGTTTAGTCTTTAAGTGTTTCCAGTTTTATCTTGTAACGTCTTCTCCCCGTGCTTCTGTGTTTTCTTACATCCTTTAGTTCCTCGTGTTCCATGTTTTACCTTGTAGGGGTCTTTTTCAAACCGTCCACTACACCCTAGCCCTACTCACTACCCCTCCGTTTGTGCGTCCACGCGGAGGGCCCGCCATATTAAGTCCGTCTCAAACCACTTAGCGGGGAGGGGTAGTGGGCCATAAAACCCTCCGCCAGCGAGTCTGCACCGATGCCGACTTGATTAACACGTGCAACGCCTATCTGGTTGTAGACATGGAGGAAACAACCTACAAATGTAAGTTCCACGCAATTGAATTAAACAAACACTGTTAAACTAGGCATTTAAGGATTGTCATACAACTTCAAATGTGCATAAAAATAATAATAATTAAAAAAACTCAAATGTGCATGGTATTGAGTATCAAATAAAATCCTACCCTCATTATTACAAACCAGTTGAGGTGTTTATTTATTGTATAGCGTTTTATATTTACAGGGACTGTTGAAAAAACAAAAAAATTCATTCAGGCAAGAGTGGCGAATGACGAGCTGTTTACCAAAAAAAGAAATGCAGCTAAAGATGCATGGGAGTAAGTTCAATTTTATATTTCGTCGTCATTTGTTTGTGGGTTCAATGTAAAGAGTCTGACATCTCATGGCTCATGATGTTTATCTCATAGCCTAATAATAGCAATCTCTTGGTGGTGGTAATATAAAAGTGTGTTTCAGACAAAAACAAATCAAAATTAATTGCTTTACAGCTTCATTATCAAGGAACTGAATATTGAGGGATTAACAATAAAACAAGCCTCAAAAAAATGGGAGAACCTAAAAAAAAATACAAGGTACATATGTTGTCATTGTCACAGAATAAAGAGTTCTTCAATGTAGCAATGACATTTCTAACATGCCACTGTTTGCCCTATAGGAACTAAGAACACCTCCCACTGGGTCTGGAATGGACCAGGGAGAAGAAACACCAGCAACATGGCCATTTTACCTGGACATGCATGAGGCAATGGGATGTAGGCCATCAGTAACTCCGCCTGTTCTCATTGCCTCATGCATGTCCAACCCCACCATACTCCCTGGTCCCTCAGAAGTGGGTGCAAGCCCCACTGTTCCCCCAACCCCATCAGAACCAGCGTCCCTCCAAAATACATCCCAAACCCCCTCAGCATCCTCATCTGAACCCCACCAGCCACCACCAGCCAAAAAAAGACGTTCCAGCAGCAGTGGAGATGCAGTCATGGAATTTTTGGAGAAGGAAGCAGAGAAGGAAGAGGAGCGGCACAAGGAAAATTTGGAGCAATCATCAAAAATTATTTGGACATGAAAAAAAGTGACATTTTTCACCAATTAGTAATAATCCACAACTGAAAACCAAACAAAATGAATTCATATTTTCTTTACAAATAATCATGGTTAGCCAACTGCTGTGGTAACTGGCCTGGCACAGACAGTTGAGCAGCAATCCTGTCCCTTATATGTGTTCCAGGACTTTCCTCTCCACCTGCACCCATGGGGGCGGGGGGTGCATGGGGATCTTCCTCTGGTGGAGGGTCCTCCATCTCTTCCAGATCATCATGCATAAGTATACAGAGATTGTGGAGGAATGCACAGCAGGTGATGATGTCAGGTGCAAAATTAGGTTGCACCTCCAGGGCTTTGAACAGAGTAGCTCGCCAGCGTGTTTTCATCATCCCAAAAGCTCTTTCGACCACAGAGCGAGCCCTTGAATGATGCTGATTAAACCTTTCCTGGACCCGGCCTCGCAGAGGGTGCTTGAATGCGGTGAGGATGCCAATTGGCCTTTCCAGGCAAGGATAGGCACAATCACCAAGGAGATAATATCCAGGTGGTGGATACAGGGCCTGGTAAAAGACTGGACTGTTGCGCAGAACCCTGGCATCATGAACAGAACCTGAATAACCCACAAAGACATCCAGGAATCGGCCTTTTGCATCACAGATGGCCTGCATTTGAATGGATGGAAACAGTTTATAATTAATATAATCCGCACGGTGCTGGTTCCCTGGAGCTTTGATGTGTATGTGGCATCCATCTATGGATCCAGCATCATGGGCAAACGCAGGGCTATGTGCAAGGTCACTGAATCCTTGGGCTATGGCGGGAAGTTCATGTGGCGCTGGCAGTGAGATCTCATTAATGTCCCTGCTCACTCTGTGGATCATTTTGTGGACCGTGCTCCTTGGAATCCCAAACGCTGAACTCACCAAAGAGAGGGAAAGTCCATGCGCCAAACTAAAAAGAAAAACAAGAACCTCCATCTCCTGGCCCCAACCGTGATCCCTTGGTGACGAGATGATTTCCAACAAATGACCCACAGTCGCTCTTGTAACATTTAGTTAGTACAACCCTCTCCCCTCCTGGAATAAAACAGAAAACGTTATTTAATTGAAGTAAACACATTAATTAGGCTAATTTCAGCATACCATACCACACCACATTTATTTATATAGCACTTTAAATACAACCAACATTATGCCAAAGTGCTTCACAATATACAAATACAACAGTCGTCCAGTTGTAGAGGGTTTAACCGGATTCAATGTTGAGGTGCCAGCCAGAGTCAGAGTCCAGCAAGAGCAGAGCACAAAAATGATCAAACACATCAATAAGCGAAAAAAAAACAATCAATCCAGCAATGCAATTTCCAACAAACTTTATCGCAGTGCAAAAAACGGATGTGTGGGACAGCATCATGTTAAACATGTCCTCTGTAGAAATAAACTTTTATTAATGAATGACTCTACGAATTTATTTAAAAAGTGCAATATAAATATGAAGTACTCCGACCAGTTACGAGTATTTCCATTATCTCAAAAAGAAGCAATATCTCACCTATGCCACAAGATGGCAGCATGTAACCTCTACAGATCCAGGAGTCAAATACTCAGGACAGAACGATTGATATATTCACAGAAGTAAATATTTATTTACAGCAATCATCTACCCCTGTGCACACACCCTACCCTTGTTTTGAGTGTTTTCTCAAGCCCTGCTCGGCTGCGGCTGCAGAGGCTCGTGATTTTATCCTGCACTACATCGAGCTAATGTAACGAAATTTTGTTCTTATCTGTACTGCAAAGTTCAAATCTGAATGACAATAAAGGAAGTCTAAGTTTAACTCTTGGGTCTGTAAGTAAGTAAGTAATGTTTATTTATAGAGCACCTTTCACAGATAAAAGATCACCAAGTGCTTTACAACAATAAGGTCTGTACCTTTACAGTCTATGGTCTGTACCGGTTATATGCTGCCACCTTGTGGCATAGGTGAGATATTGCTTCTTTTGAGAGGAGAGATATACTGGCCAGAGAGTATTAGAAATAGTAAAATATTTTTTTTATATTACACTTTTGAAATAAAGTGGTCGACTCATTCCTGATAAAATGTTTTTTTCTACAGATATTTTAGATGACATCTTGAACAAAATGCTGTCTCATCAGCACTGCCTGGGCTTTTAGCAGACAGAGCTAAAGACACAAACACAGATTGATTGCCTTCAAATTAGCACAGTAAACTGAATGTCTTTTAAAACTCAAAAGAGTCATTTAAATGCCTTAAAACACCGCAAAGAGCCATATCACACTGATTTAATTGATCACTGCTCCTCATCTATTGTTTATTTCCGAAATGGTATTTGCAGGGAAAAAGACTAATATAAAACGTGTTTGTCAGTATCGATTCACTATTGGTACGTCCTTAGTGAAAATGTATTGATATTTCGACGAGATCTTTACCTGAGAATGACGCGCCAAGTAATTGAGAACGTCACTTCCGCTGCTGAGCTCATCAGGTGTACACAGGTGCATTTTTTCACCGTCGTCGAAGCTCGCGGATGGCACGTGTCCTGTCTCGCGTGGACAAGAAGACAACCTGTTGTTTGTGTGTTTGATTTATTCTGGTAGACATTTAACTGTACATGTTTCTGTGGCGTTTATTTATCGATGTATTTATTTTTTAATTTGCACACTAAGAAAAGAAGCGTGTGTCTGAAATATCATCACATGAAAAAAGAATATGAGCTGTTTCGCACCTTTGGATAAAAGGTGTGTTGTGAATAGATCATTGTTAAGTCTGTTTGTTCTGTTGGACGACACGTTGAGGAGAGGAGTGTTGAAGGAATGATGGAGTCTCTGCTGAAGCTGTAAGATAAGAACATTTAATTAACACGATAAAGAGTGAAGAGTTTGTGTAGCTGTGGACTTCAGTTGAGTTTTTTAAAGCAGTCTGGTATGATAATGGTGCGCAGTGAACTCTGCAGCCTCTGTGTCAGCTGATCCAACGTTTGTCCTGAGATGAACAAAGCGACCACTAGAGGGCGCATTTTAATCACGAGTCATTCACAGCTTGTACAGTATCAGTGAATAACAGAGCCTGTGGTTAAAAAAAGAAAACTCCCACACATACACACACAAAGCAGGTGAATGTTTGTTGTGAACTGAAGCCTTAATTAAAATGTTTACTTTCATTTTATTTTACATTTATATTTTTAGTTTACAGATTTGTGTTTTGAAAAAAGAAAACCTTTTGAATTTACAATACATTTCATAAAATCTTTTGAAATTATTTTTTTTGACTGAGCCCAGCCCACTGCCCAACAGAAATGTAGTTTTGCTTATGTAAATTATGTAATCTGAATTTTTTTTCAGGTGAGCCTCTGAGTATGGATTTTATTGAATTTTCTTAGACGCATGTTCACATTGCAGTTCGATGGCACAACAGCACATTTGAACCAAAACCTCCATAGTAGGTAGTTACAGAAATGACTGTGTGGGAAGGAATGCCCCTCTTTCTGTCTCTGCTTTCATATCATATTACTGCATGTCACTATCTTTAAATTTCAGTTGCTAAAGCACAGAACATCATGATGTTATAATGTGTGCTCAGTATTTAGTTTCCTTTGTTTTTTCCTTGCTCCTTAGTACACTTCCTGGTTTGTATGTCTCTCTCTCTCTCTCTCTCTCTCTCCCCCCTGATTATTGGGATTGAATTCACCTGCCCATTGCTTCATGAAGACGCGTTTTGATCTTCACATGGAGGAGCCGCAGCGGTGAGGTGAAGTTTGTTCACTTGGAAAGTAAATCTAAGATGACATGTTAAGTGTTGTGATTTTATTGAGGATTTAAGCAGGGATGTTGTGACGTTTTTGTTTGATCTTGGTTAATTAGTGGATTAAACCTGAAGTGTCCTTATTGGATTTATGTTGTGACCTGATGCCTGGCCTAAAAAACCAGTGTGGTGTAAAATAGATTTGACGCTAGACGTGTTTCATATGAAATAGAAATGCAGTGGGAATATTTGTGAAAACTGCTCATTGTGTTTGTTTGAAAGATGATAAAACAATGAATTTTGTAAACATGTTTTGAATAGCACCAGTGCGGAACAACTAGTGTGTGTGTGTGTGTGTGTGTGTGTGTGTGTGTGTGTGTGTGTGTGTGTGTGTGTGTGTGTGTGTGTGTGTGTGTGTGTGTGTGTGTGTGTGTGTGTGTGTGTGTGTGTGTGTGTGTGTGTGTGTGTGTGTGTGTGTGTGTGTGTGTGTGTGTGTGTGTGTGTGTGTGTGTGTGTGTGTGTGTGTGTGTGTGTGTGTGTGTGTGTGTGTGTGTGTGTGTGTGTGTGTGTGTGTGTGTGTGTGTGTGTGTGTGTGTGTGTGTGTGTGTGTGTGTCAAATGAAGTCTTGTAAAGCCCAACACATCATATAGGTTTTAACCCGGAGTAAATGCTGGTACTGATGAGTCTGCGTTTCACCTTATATACACTGACTTCAGAGGGCAGAAGGTGCATTGAGCAAGACGATGATTGAATTTGCACTGGTAAAAGATGAAGGGTTAAAAGACTCGATAATATAGAATTGTAATTTTAAAGATGTATTGTTGCCCTTGCACTAAGAAAAAATCAACCAAATAAAGACAAATATTGGTACCAACTACATTTTCATAATGAAGTATATTAAAATATTTTTAAACAAGCAGTACTAGCATTGTTAAATAATAGACATACTCCTTTGTACTTGCTGTGAATGTAAAGGGCTAAATGTACAGTGCATCGACAGTTTGTTGTCGACATAATTCCCTTATAAAAAGGGGATTAGAAATGCATTCAGACATGTTTGTAGGCATAATAATACATGCAAGCATCTCATATGGTGAAACAAACTTCAGATATTCCTCACCTGTCACAAGTGAATTCAATAGTTATGTTAGCAAACAATCTTTTTAGTTTAGAATATAGTTTATTGCTGCTGGAGGCGTAAGCTGCAGGGTTAGACTGGAATAAAGACTTTTGAATGTTTTCAACATTACAGACTGTGGGAAATTACCTAGACTTGCAGGAGACACCTCTGAACAGAGGTGTCAGAGAGCCACAGGAGGGCATACCTCCTTCGCAGACAGCACCATACGAATGTAAATGTTATTTCATTATCACAGAGTCACTGTCTCCAGACGGACAGGATACAGTAAACTTCAAACAACCATTGTAATGTAAAGATCACCATTTGTTAAGTGTAAGGTCACCTCCCCATATCTCTCTGTATTGCATAAAAGGACTTGTAATGTAAAGGTTAGACAGAAGATGCTCTGCCTCTCCTCTGTGTTGCACGTATTAAACAGAGATTTGATTCAAGCGCCGCAGCGAAGTTCTTCTTTGAGAATTAGCAACTCTCCACCTCGTAGAGGAGAATTTCCGCGCCAAGACTGAAACAAACTGCATTGATATTATCGGGGAGCAGACGGTGTTTGGTTGCTGAGAGGCAAACCATTTGTTGCATGTTTTAAAATTGATTTTACTCTGATTACAGACAGTATACATTTAGTGACAGATTAAGTCGTGTCATATTTATTTTTACTGTAGAAAGTCATACCTGAAAAGTATATATTGTTCAGTTGGTTGACAGACAGTAATCATAAAAAAGTATATAAAAAGCATAGATTTATTTGTTTTGTAATAAAAAAAACATAATTTATTAATTTAAGTAAAGTATATTGTTTTTATAAGATGTTATTTGTTGGACATGTAGAAAGCATATTTTTCATTTAAATTTGAAACACTAAAGATGTAAAAAAAAAAAAAACACATAAAAGGCAATTATTCATGTAAAAAACAAAGTCTTTAAAATAGAAATAAGAACATTATATGGACCACATAAGGAAGACACATATTTCAATTTTACATATAAATGAAATAGATCATGTTTCATTCCTACAATGTCGTATGATAAGTTTCCACTTTCATGAGTAAATCATAGTATGAAACATACAAGCCTTGTCAGACTTTAAATATGCAATATCTGAAGATTTCATATTGTAGGCAGTGAACAATTGTATGTTTTTACTAAATGTTTTCCGTATGGGTTTCTCCCCTCACCATTGATTGGTTGATGTTTGTGAGTGATTATTTAGATAGAATTGTTCATTGCACTGATGTTTGTGTTCACATGGGTGTTTTTACTGTTTTTATTTGATCAACAAATGAAATGATGAATCATTTTGGCCTAACTGTAAGGCTCGATGATTTCAGTGTTTAAGTTGACGTCTGCTCCCAGGTGAGGTTTTGCTGACTCCGACAAAGATCTACAGTCGTCTGCTGTTGCCGATCCTGCGCAGCGGGGCTGTGAAAGCGTACGCCCACATCACAGGGGGAGGACTGCTGGAGAACATCCCTCGGGTGCTGCCGCCAGAGCTGGCTGTGGATTTAGGTGAGGTGAAAGGGTGCTGTGTTAGGGTTAGGGTTAGGGTTACTCTGCTATATGTCTTGGAGGACGCCAATAGTATGGTTTCTCCAGAGCGTGTGAACTCAACTATGGTCTGAGCCAGTCGAGTTTGATATCTTCTACTGACACAGTTAGTGGGCACTCCTGTGGGCGGCAGAATTTGTCTTGGAGGAAGGCATTTGGATGGTTTCTCCACACTAATTGCTGTTAAGGAGTGAACGTGTGATCTCCACTGTTGTCTGAGCCAGTCGACTTTGATATCTTCTACTGACTCAGTTAGTGGCAACTCCCTTGGTGGCAGCATCTGTCTGGGAGGACGTCAATAGTATGGTTTCTCCAGACTGATTGCTGTTGAGGAGGGAGCGTGTGAACTTCACTGTTGTCTGAACCATTCAACTTTGATATCTTCTACTAGCACAGATAGTGGCCACTCCCATGTGCCAGTATATAGATAGATAGATAGATAGATAGATAGATAGATAGATAGATACTTTATTGATCCCGAGGGAAATTCAGGGCATCCAGTAGCAGTATACAGACAGGCAGGACACAAGACATTGGTTACAATACACACCCGCTGTCCCCCTCCCCTCTCTATACAATAATCCCCCAAACAAGATTTAGCAGCCCCTATGTGACTAAGAGTAAAGGTTAAACCTGTGCAGTTGGCATTAGCATTAGACTTAAAACTGATATAGCATAATGGACCTAACCTGTGCGGAGAGAGAAGCATGTGTGCTGTTTAAAAGAGACCTGTAGACAGTTAAAGGGCCTTGGAAACAAAGGCTGACCTTCTGGAAACTAGTTACATGTGTATGTACAGAGGTCTTTGAGCTTATGCCCGAGGTGTGAGTACAGTCGTTAAACAGTCAATGCAGGAGTAGTGAGCAGTGATTAGCATTAAGTGTCCAAAACAATGAGGTGAAACCAGGGGTGATTAGGGTGATTGCCATTTAAGTACCCAACTATTGAGGAGCAGATTAGCATTAAGTGTTGAAGACAATAGAGTGAAACCTGACCTAGTTAGGGTGATCATGTCAACCATTACAGATGTAGCATAACAATACAGTAGGATGGAACCAGATGATTAGAGTGATTATCATTAAAGTGACCTGTGCTCAGTAAGGTGACTATCAATATGCATTAAAGTGTCCAACTGGAGGCTGACTCTGAGGTCAGCGGTGCAGATGAGGAGTGAGAAAAAGTGAAAAAAGAGACCAGGGTTCACCATGTGCTTCTTCCCTGCTGTGACAGTGAAGTGTTGTACAGTCTTATGGCCAGGGGGACAAAAGAGTCTGGGAGGACGCCAATAGTATGGTTTCTCCAGAGCGTGTGAACTCCACTGTCGTCTGAGCAAGTCGAGTTTGATATCTTCTACTGACAAAGTTAGTGGCAACTCCCTGGGCAGCCATATCTGTCTGGGAGGATGCCAATAGTATGGTTTCTCCAGAATGATTGCTGTTAGGGAGGGAGTGTGTGAACTCCACTGTTGTCTGAACCAGTCAACTTGATATCTTCTAGTGGCCCAGTTAGTGGCCACTCCCCTGTGGGAGTATATGTCTGGGAGGACGCCAAAAGTAAGGTTTCTCCAGATTCATTGCTGTTAAGGAGGGAGCATGGGAACTCCACTGTTGTCTGAGCCAGTCCACTTTGATATCTTTTACTGGCACAGTTAGTGGCCACTCCAGTGGGCGGCAGCATCTCTCTGGGAAGATGCCAATAGTATGGTTTCTCCAGAGAGATTGCCGTTAGGGAGGGAGTGTCTGAACTCCACTCTTGTCTGAGCCAGTCGAGTTTCATATCTTCTCCTGGCACAGTTCATGGCCATTCCCCCGGTGGGAGTATCTGTCTGGGAGGACGCCAATAGTATGATTTCTCCAGAGCGTGTAAACTCCACTGTTGTCTGAGCCAATCGAGTTTGATATCTTCTACTGGCACAGTTAGTGGCCACTCCTGTGGGCAGCAGAATCTGTCTGGGAGGACTACAATAGTATGGTTTCTCCAGACTGATTGCTGTTAAGTCGGGAGTGTGTGAACTCCACTGTTGTCTGAGCCAGTCGACTTTGATATCTTCTACTGACACAGTTAGTGGCCACTCCTGTGGGCAGCAGAATCTGTCTGGGAGGACGCCAATAGTATGGTTTCTCCAGACTCTTTGCTGTTAAGGAGGGAGCGTGTGAACTGCACTGTTGTCTGAGCCAGTCGACTTTGATATCTTCTACTGACAGAGTTAGTGGCAACTCCCTGGACTGCAGTTATGTCTGGGAGGATGCCAATAGTATGGTTTCTCTAGAATGATTGCTGTTAAGGAGGGAGCGTGTAAACTCCACTGTTGTCTGAGCCATTCGACTTTGACATCTTCTACTGGCCCAGTTAGTGGCCACTCCCCTGTGGGATAATATGTCTGGGATGACGCCAATAGTATGGTTTCTCCAGAGCGTGTGCACTCCACTGTTGTCTGGCCACTCCTGTGGGTGGCAGAATTGGTTTTGGAGGAAGCCAATCGTATGGTTTCTCCAGACTAATTGCTGTTAAGGAGTAAGCGTGTGAACTTCACTGTTGTCTGAGCCAGTCGACTTTGATATCTTCTACTGACACAGTTAGTGGCCACTCCCCCAGGAAGCGGTTTCTGTCTGGGAGGACGCCAATAGTATGGTTTCTCCAGACTCATTGCTGTTAAGGAGGGAGCGTGTGAACTCCACTGTATTCTGAGCATGTCGAGTTTGATATCTTCTACTGACAAAGTTAGTGGCAACTCCCTGGGCAGCCATATCTGTCTGGGGGGATGCCAATAGTATGGTTTCTCCAGAATGATTGCTGTTAGGGAGGGAGTGTGTGAACTCCACTGTTGTCTGAGCCAGTCAACTTGATATCTTCTAGTGGAACAGTTAGTGGCCATACCCCTGTGGAAGCATCTGTCTGGGAGGACACCAATAGTATGGTTTCTCCAGAGCGTGTGAACTCCACTGTTGTCTGAGCCATTCGACTTTGATATCTTCTACTGGCCCAGTTAGTGGCCACTCCCCTGTGGGAGTATATGTCTGGGAGAACGCCAAAAGCAAGGTTTCTCCAGATTCATTGCTGTTAAGGAGGGAGCATGGGAACTCCACTGTTGTCTGAGCCAGTCCACTTTGATATCTTTTACTGGCACAGTTAGTGGCCACTCCAGTGGGCGGCAGCATCTCTCTGGGAAGATGCCAATAGTATGGTTTCTCCAGAGAGATTGCTGTTAGGGAGGGAGTGTCTGAACTCCACTGTTGTCTGAGCCAGTCGACTTTAATATCTTCTACTGGAATAGTTAGTGGCAACTCCCCCGGGTGGCAGTATCTGTCTGGGAGGACACCAATTGTATGGTTACTCCAGAACTGTGAACTCCACTGTAGTCTGAGCCAATCGAGTTTGATATCTTCTACTGGCACAGTTAGTGGCCACTCCCATGTGGGAGTATATTTCTGGGAGGACGCCAAAAGTATGGTTTCTCCAGATTGATTGCTGTTAAGGAGGGAGCGTGTGAACTCCACTGTTGTCTGAGCCAGTCGACTTGATATCTTCTACTGGAACAGTTAGTGGCCATTCCCCTGTTGGAGTATCTGTCTGGGAGGACACCAATAGTATGGTTTCTCCAGAGCATGTGAAGTACACTGTTGTCTGAGCTAGTCGACTTTGATATCTTCTACTGACACAGTTTGTGGCCACTCCCTGGGCGGCAGTTATGTCTGGGAGGATGCCAATAGTATGGTTTCTCCAGAATTATTGCTGTTAATGAGGGAGCGTGTGAATTCCACTGTTGTCTGAGCCAATCGAGTTTGATATCTTCTACTGGCACAGTTAGTGGCCACTCCCCCCGACGCGGTATCTGTCTGGGAGGACGCCAATAGTATGGTTTCTCCAGACTCATTGCTGTGAAGGAGGGAGCGTGTGAACTCCACTGTATTCTGAGCAAGTCGAGTTTGATATCTTCTACTGACAAAGTTAGTGGCAACTCCCTGGGCAGCCATATCTGTCTGGGAGGATGCCAATAGTATGGTTTCTCCAGAATGATTGCTGTTAGGGAGGGAGTGTGTGAACTCCACTGTTGTCTGAACCAGTCAACTTGATATCTTCTAGTGGCCCAGTTAGTGGCCACTCCCCTGTGGGAGTATATGTCTGGGAGGACGCCAAAAGTAAGGTTTCTCCAGATTCATTGCTGTTAAGGAGGGAGCATGGGAACTCCACTGTTGTCTGAGCCAGTCCACTTTGATATCTTTTACTGGCACAGTTAGTGGCCACTCCAGTGGGCGGCAGCATCTCTCTGGGAAGATGCCAATAGTATGGTTTCTCCAGAGAGATTGCCGTTAGGGAGGGAGTGTCTGAACTCCACTCTTGTCTGAGCCAGTCGAGTTTCATATCTTCTCCTGGCACAGTTCATGGCCATTCCCCCGGTGGGAGTATCTGTCTGGGAGGACGCCAATAGTATGATTTCTCCAGAGCGTGTAAACTCCACTGTTGTCTGAGCCAATCGAGTTTGATATCTTCTACTGGCACAGTTAGTGGCCACTCCTGTGGGCAGCAGAATCTGTCTGGGAGGACTACAATAGTATGGTTTCTCCAGACTGATTGCTGTTAAGTCGGGAGTGTGTGAACTCCACTGTTGTCTGAGCCAGTCGACTTTGATATCTTCTACTGACACAGTTAGTGGCCACTCCTGTGGGCAGCAGAATCTGTCTGGGAGGACGCCAATAGTATGGTTTCTCCAGACTCTTTGCTGTTAAGGAGGGAGCGTGTGAACTGCACTGTTGTCTGAGCCAGTCGACTTTGATATCTTCTACTGACAGAGTTAGTGGCAACTCCCTGGACTGCAGTTATGTCTGGGAGGATGCCAATAGTATGGTTTCTCTAGAATGATTGCTGTTAAGGAGGGAGCGTGTAAACTCCACTGTTGTCTGAGCCATTCGACTTTGACATCTTCTACTGGCCCAGTTAGTGGCCACTCCCCTGTGGGATAATATGTCTGGGATGACGCCAATAGTATGGTTTCTCCAGAGCGTGTGCACTCCACTGTTGTCTGGCCACTCCTGTGGGTGGCAGAATTGGTTTTGGAGGAAGCCAATCGTATGGTTTCTCCAGACTAATTGCTGTTAAGGAGTAAGCGTGTGAACTTCACTGTTGTCTGAGCCAGTCGACTTTGATATCTTCTACTGACACAGTTAGTGGCCACTCCCCCAGGAAGCGGTTTCTGTCTGGGAGGACGCCAATAGTATGGTTTCTCCAGACTCATTGCTGTTAAGGAGGGAGCGTGTGAACTCCACTGTATTCTGAGCATGTCGAGTTTGATATCTTCTACTGACAAAGTTAGTGGCAACTCCCTGGGCAGCCATATCTGTCTGGGGGGATGCCAATAGTATGGTTTCTCCAGAATGATTGCTGTTAGGGAGGGAGTGTGTGAACTCCACTGTTGTCTGAGCCAGTCAACTTGATATCTTCTAGTGGAACAGTTAGTGGCCATACCCCTGTGGAAGCATCTGTCTGGGAGGACACCAATAGTATGGTTTCTCCAGAGCGTGTGAACTCCACTGTTGTCTGAGCCATTCGACTTTGATATCTTCTACTGGCCCAGTTAGTGGCCACTCCCCTGTGGGAGTATATGTCTGGGAGAACGCCAAAAGCAAGGTTTCTCCAGATTCATTGCTGTTAAGGAGGGAGCATGGGAACTCCACTGTTGTCTGAGCCAGTCCACTTTGATATCTTTTACTGGCACAGTTAGTGGCCACTCCAGTGGGCGGCAGCATCTCTCTGGGAAGATGCCAATAGTATGGTTTCTCCAGAGAGATTGCTGTTAGGGAGGGAGTGTCTGAACTCCACTGTTGTCTGAGCCAGTCGACTTTAATATCTTCTACTGGAATAGTTAGTGGCAACTCCCCCGGGTGGCAGTATCTGTCTGGGAGGACACCAATTGTATGGTTACTCCAGAACTGTGAACTCCACTGTAGTCTGAGCCAATCGAGTTTGATATCTTCTACTGGCACAGTTAGTGGCCACTCCCATGTGGGAGTATATTTCTGGGAGGACGCCAAAAGTATGGTTTCTCCAGATTGATTGCTGTTAAGGAGGGAGCGTGTGAACTCCACTGTTGTCTGAGCCAGTCGACTTGATATCTTCTACTGGAACAGTTAGTGGCCATTCCCCTGTTGGAGTATCTGTCTGGGAGGACACCAATAGTATGGTTTCTCCAGAGCATGTGAAGTACACTGTTGTCTGAGCTAGTCGACTTTGATATCTTCTACTGACACAGTTTGTGGCCACTCCCTGGGCGGCAGTTATGTCTGGGAGGATGCCAATAGTATGGTTTCTCCAGAATTATTGCTGTTAATGAGGGAGCGTGTGAATTCCACTGTTGTCTGAGCCAATCGAGTTTGATATCTTCTACTGGCACAGTTAGTGGCCACTCCCCCCGACGCGGTATCTGTCTGGGAGGACGCCAATAGTATGGTTTCTCCAGACTCATTGCTGTGAAGGAGGGAGCGTGTGAACTCCACTGTATTCTGAGCAAGTCGAGTTTGATATCTTCTACTGACAAAGTTAGTGGCAACTCCCTGGGCAGCCATATCTGTCTGGGAGGATGCCAATAGTATGGTTTCTCCAGAATGATTGCTGTTAGGGAGGGAGTGTGTGAACTCCACTGTTGTCTGAACCAGTCAACTTGATATCTTCTAGTGGCCCAGTTAGTGGCCACTCCCCTGTGGGAGTATATGTCTGGGAGGACGCCAAAAGTAAGGTTTCTCCAGATTCATTGCTGTTAAGGAGGGAGCATGGGAACTCCACTGTTGTCTGAGCCAGTCCACTTTGATATCTTTTACTGGCACAGTTAGTGGCCACTCCAGTGGGCGGCAGCATCTCTCTGGGAAGATGCCAATAGTATGGTTTCTCCAGAGAGATTGCCGTTAGGGAGGGAGTGTCTGAACTCCACTCTTGTCTGAGCCAGTCGAGTTTCATATCTTCTCCTGGCACAGTTCATGGCCATTCCCCCGGTGGGAGTATCTGTCTGGGAGGACGCCAATAGTATGATTTCTCCAGAGCGTGTAAACTCCACTGTTGTCTGAGCCAATCGAGTTTGATATCTTCTACTGGCACAGTTAGTGGCCACTCCTGTGGGCAGCAGAATCTGTCTGGGAGGACTACAATAGTATGGTTTCTCCAGACTGATTGCTGTTAAGTCGGGAGTGTGTGAACTCCACTGTTGTCTGAGCCAGTCGACTTTGATATCTTCTACTGACACAGTTAGTGGCCACTCCTGTGGGCAGCAGAATCTGTCTGGGAGGACGCCAATAGTATGGTTTCTCCAGACTCTTTGCTGTTAAGGAGGGAGCGTGTGAACTGCACTGTTGTCTGAGCCAGTCGACTTTGATATCTTCTACTGACAGAGTTAGTGGCAACTCCCTGGACTGCAGTTATGTCTGGGAGGATGCCAATAGTATGGTTTCTCCAGAGCGTGTGCACTCCACTGTTGTCTGGCCACTCCTGTGGGTGGCAGAATTGGTTTTGGAGGAAGCCAATCGTATGGTTTCTCCAGACTAATTGCTGTTAAGGAGTAAGCGTGTGAACTTCACTGTTGTCTGAGCCAGTCGACTTTGATATCTTCTACTGACGCAGTTAGTGGCCACTCCCCCGGGAAGCGGTTTCTGTCTGGGAGGACGCCAATTGTATGGTTACTCCAGAACTGTGAACTCCACTGTTGTCTGAGCCAATCGAGTTTGATATCTTCTACTGGCACAGTTAGTGGCCACTCCCATGTGGGAGTATATTTCTGGGAGGACGCCAAAAGTATGGTTTCTCCAGATTGATTGCTGTTAAGGAGGGAGCGTGTGAACTCCACTGTTGTCTGAGCCATTCGAGTTTCATATCTTCTACTGACACAGTTAGTGGCAAGTCCCTGGGTGGAAGCATCTGTCTGGAAGGACGCCAATAGGATGGTTTCTCCTCAACTACTCCAGTTTTGTTAGCTAATAACACACTGTGTGATAGTTTGTCCACACACATGTCCACAGCGTACAGTTGATCCGCATAGTAGCTATGTTGGATTCTAACTCTGGCAGCTTGGACAACTCCGACTTTCCGAATATTAAATGTGGAACTTGGAATTTCACACTTCCCAGTTCAACTAGAACGAAGCACAAGTACTCGACTTGAAAACAAAGCAAATAGCCAATCATATTTTAGGATTTTGGGGTGGCCAATCAAATTTCAAGGGTGGTGCGTGCCACCCTTGACCATCCCTCTTGACACAGGAGGGGATCTAGTTGATGGGGGTCACCATGATGGAAATGTTGTCTTAATCTTACTTTCAGCCAACCAGGCAAAGATCGCCTCTCAGCCACCGGACAAACAGCTACACTGCGCCCAACCATCAGTGGAGTCGGCCACACGTCTTATCCTCATATTATACTGCTCAAAATGTATTGAGTCCATACCTGTAAGAGGACTGATGAACGCTTCATTGGGTTGAATGACAAACAGCTGGAACTCAAAGTCAATAGGACAAGCGCATTTCAGGGGTATGGCATGTGAAACACTAGAGACAGGTGGACAAGATAGCATGAGATTACTTTTTTATGACTAAATTTAACAAAAAATACTAATAGACAGGAAAGTCCTCAGGTAGACAGGAGGTCAGAAAATCTGCCCACTAAAGAGCCCAAGACTGTATGGTATAAATACTCACCTTTGTCCAAGTGGTACTTCTGACAGGTGGATGTGAGGGGGGATGTGTAGGTCATCAATGACCGGGTAGGCATGTACTGGAATTAACAGGTTCTCTTCCCCCTTACAAAGAATGCACGTCGGTTGAATGAACAAGAATAAGAAAAATCATCAAAGTAAAGGTGTAAAAAAGGATGAAGGAGACCAGAGATTATTACCAGTAACCATGAGAACATCAACTTTTAAGTCCTCCTAAATGACTATTTTTATTCCTAAGACTCATAACACGCCACAGGTGGACAAATCTTTGGACCCAAACCTTGCAAAGAACCCGAACACTGTCATAGAAGTAATGCCACTCGTCGGGACAGAAACTGACCTTCACCGTGTAGGCAAGACCCGGAATGAGTCGATACTTGAAAAAAATGACAACAGTTAGAACACAGCTGAATAGCTGTAAAAAAAAAACCTGAGTGGTTTTCTGGTCAGCAGTTTGCAATGAAAAGAAATACCTTTTTTGTGTATGATGTTTTGAAGTGCTTCGTTTGTGTCGGAATGATATGAATATCCATGACTTCAGATGAGATGTTGATTATTTTCTGAGAAAAAGAAAACAGAGAGATAAACTGAAAGTTTTTTAAAGGTTTGTAAAAGTACCGTCTGGCTGTGAAAATAGCGACTGATCGAGAGGCGGCTGAAAGTGGTTATGAAGCTCGGAGTGAACTCTGAGCGCTTTATGAGGCCACATTTACAGTCAACACTCCAGTCATTTTAATTCAACCCTCTCTTTCCTAGACTCTGTGAACTTGACCCTTGACCCCCGACAGCCCACAGACGTCTGGTTCTCTCTGAAGGCGACACAAAAGCTCCTCTTCAAGGGGCGGCGCAGCCTTACCTCGACACACCGGGGCGTTTCCACGGCTGGACCCAGGTGATGTGAGAAAAGGGTGTATCGGGTCTCTTCTTGACACTGCATTTGCATAGTTGGTAGTAGCACAAAACCTGTGTACATTTGTTTTCACATTCAGCTTGGTTTCCTTCATCATTGAGTAACTTTATGGGTGTGGTTGAAGTCATCAGCTCTTTCTTTATACTCTGTGTTTGCGTGCGACTCAGATGCGTCTCGATGGAGCTTCCCTGCCGTGTTTCCGTGGCTGCACAAGGAGGGGGGTCTGAGTGAGGAGGAAATGGCTCGCACCTTCAACTGCGGCCTGGGAGCGGTGCTGGTGGTGTCCCCTGTGGACGCACAGAGGGTCCTTCATCAGGTTCAAGCACAGGAAGAGGCCTGGATCGTGGGTTCACTGGCACACAAGACACTAAACTAAACACTAAACAGACATCTGAAATGGATGATTATCTGAGGAAGCGTTATATAACACACTGTTCACGGAAATCAGTCGTTTGTTTGTGCAGGGGCCGAACCTGTGGTGGTCCGCAACCTGAAGCACAGCCTGCTGTCTGCAGGACCAGCATGTATCGGAGAGGTGGTTGTTGAGCAGAATAGCGGTTGTCACGGCAACATCGAGGAGCCACAAAAGAGGACCAGAGTGGGAGTCCTTATCTCTGGCACCGGTGTGTTTTCAGTAGACTAAGACTGAACTTTATTGATCCTTTTGGGATGACTCCCTCAAGGAAATTTAGGTTCCAGCAGCATATACAATAAAATGTAGCAGGTAACAAAAAAAGTAACAATATAAAGAATATGATAGAATAAATAATAGATACTCTTCTGTTGGAAAAAAACATAAAAAATATACCAAAAATATGCATGGAAGAAGCAAAAAAAACATATACAAAAAATGGCTAAAGACAATGATTATTATTGCACTTGGTTGAGATTATTGCACATCCATGTGAAAGTGTCCATTAGTTCTTGCACAGTGAGGGTGCCCATGTGCTCTGGTCCTCCTCCCCCCCAAGTGAGGAGTTGTAGAGCGTGATGGCATGACGGACAAAGGAGTTCTTCAGTCAAGTAGTTCTAAAAAGGTTGAAATAGCTTCACAAATAAATAAAACAACATTTGAAAGAGTACATTGTGAATGTGTGGAGAAAAGCTACGCATGATAACTTACAAATGTTAAACAAGTCCCTTTAAGAATGGATCATAAGAGTTGCTGTCTGTGGTTTTTGTTTTCCTGTCCGTTCAGGCACCAACCTGCAGGCACTGATAGAGCAGGCCAAACGTCCGTCCAGCTCTGCAGAGATCGTGGTGGTCTTTAAAAAGTGTAAGATTTACAGAGACTCTGAATGTGTGTGTGTTTGTGCTCACAAGGTCGTGGACCACAAACTGTACAGGAGCCGAGCAGAGTTTGACGGCACCATCGACGGTGCGCTGGAAGAGTTCAGCGTGCAGTGTGTCTCGCTGGATTCATGAGGATCCTCACAGGAAGTTTTGTGAAGAAATGGAACGGTTTGTACCTGAATTTATCTGCATTTTTAGTGTCGGTCACCACGAAGATGTTTGAAATAGTTTGTTTGTCGTTGCTGCAGGAAAGTTGCTGAACATCCACCCGTCCCTGCTGCCTTCATTCAAGGGTGTGAATGCACAGAAACAGGCTCTGCAGGCTGGAGTGCGGGTCGCTGGCTGCACGGTGCACTTTGTAGCAGTAAGTGTGACAGAGCGGGGAAAAACACTGTTCTATTTTGGTTAATTGAAGGAGTCACACAGGTACTGTGTTTTTTCTGTGTGTTCAGGAAGAGGTGGATGCTGGGGCCATCATCGTGCAGGAGGCGGTGCCCGTGCTGGGCGGAGACACAGAGGAGAGTCTGTCAGACAGAATCAGGGAAGCCGAGCACAGAGCGTTCCCCGCTGCCATGGAGCTGGTGGCCAGCGGAGGAGTCAGGCTGACAGAGGACGGACACATCATGTGGAAGTCCAGTTAAGACACAGAACAATGTAGATGTTATAATAAAACATGTTGTTTGTAGCATCTTAATTGTTGTTTAGAGAAGAAGAAAAAGTACATTCCATTCATAGCTTTTAAGAAAAGGTAGTTGCAGTGGAGTGAATGTCTAAATGTAGAAAGACCAAAAAAGGTGACGATATATGCTGTAATAATGAAGCATGAATGTTTGCATTGCTAGTATTTCTTCTTAAAACCTGTGTTAATATAAATGCATGCAGGTTTTTTGTGTAACATGTCTGTTTTTATGACTTCAGAGAAACATAATAAAGAAGTCCACAGAGCTACCATATGTCCTTTTTTTCATTTAGAAGCCCCCTACGTGACTAAGATTAAACCTGTGCGACTATCCGCTCCTCCGATCGACCAGGGGAAACAGAAGTGTAGATACTCAGTAAGTCATCAGTCTTTTTGTATTTTACATGTGACCATTATTTAATCGTAGCTGTCAGCAAAGTCAAGTTTGAATTTGGCCTATTGTTTTTTTGCTATAACATTTAGACCAACTTAGTTAATTAAAATGAGAACTGGCGCCATCTGGTGGATGTTTGTGAAGCCTACAAGGAACTGCATTCAGAGAAGAGCATTTTATGGCCAATATATCATTTTACATACAAAGGGCGCCATCTGGTGGTTGCTGGTATTCACATAAGTTAAGTTATATTTAATGGAGTCTTTGTTCATCGTTTTTTAAAAATGTAACTTTTAATCCTCAAATTTGTTTTAAGTTTCTTTTTGTGTCGTTGACATTTATAGTCAAGATTTTTGAGTGCTCGTCATTAAAACAATATTTATGAATGAATTTGATGAAAACGAAAGTCATGAAGAAAAACAAAGCTGCCCAAACAGACACTATGATGGAGCCATACAGAGATCTGTAGAGTTCTTTTATTTGCTTTACTGGGAACTAATGAATATCTATAAGTATTTATTGTTTTATGTCTGCATGTAAGATCGCACAAAAAAAATAAAATAAATGAAGAACCGGAAGAGCGTCAGAGTGACGTCAGCCAGGTTAATGTTAAGGCGTGCTAATACGTGTGCTAAGGCTACCAGTAAACAGTTTGTACTTTGGTTTTGAATAATGTGAGAAGATGAAGTGAACACGGTGTTGTTGTTGAGTCAAAGTGTTAAAAATACGAAAGTGACGGAAAGAAGAGGTGTGAGTGTTTGGAGGCGCTGTGTGTGATTGTGATGGGATACAGGTGTGAGCTGTGAGCAGGTATCTGCAGATGGATGGACTCTGAGTGGACTGTGGAGGATTGTTGAGGTGAGTCCACCAGTTTGTTTGTTCCTCTGATTTATTCCGCTAAACATTTACGCGTAAACACGTTTCTGTAGTGTTGATCGAGTTGTGTGCAGAGTAAGAAGAGAAAACAAAGAAGAGAAGCGTGTCTCAGAAATATCCTGTTTTTGTTGTTGTAGATCTGCGGCCTGGTCGGACGACACGTCGAGAAGAAGGATCGTTGAAGTGACGATGGAGTCTCTGCTGAAGATTTAAGATAAGAACATTTGATTAACATGATAAAGACTGAAGAGTTTGATTTAGTTAATTAAAATGGTAAATTGCGCCATCTGTTTGTTACTAGTATGAATTTCCTTGTAGAATTTCCAAATGTCCACCAGAGGGCGCCCTTTGTATGTAAAATGATATTTAAGCCATAAAATGCATTTCTCTGAATGCAGCATGTCCTCGTAGACAACAAATAAAGTGATATATAAGCAGTTGAATGAACTCCTTTTTATTGTAAGTCTAAAAAGCAATTGTACTTTATGGAGTTTAAACTATTGTATCATAAATTATGTTATACAGTTTTACCTTAAACCTGTATTTAATTGTTTGTTTTTTTATTCAACTTTTAACATGTTTTAATGTTTTAAAGTTTCTTTTGGTGTCTTTGACATTTTTAATCAATATACATTTTAGAGCTAGTTATTAATATATTTATTAATTTTATTGAAAAAAGAAACTGCTTAATAAAGCAAGAATTCAAATAAGTCCTTCCTGTTTAAACTTAAATGATGATTGAATAGTACATCTTAAAGTTTAGATTTAATGGAAATATTTAAACATTTTATTCCAGCTACAAGTTTTTGAATTAATGCTTCTTAACCTTCAGTATATACACTTAATCTTTAATGATAAACGATAATCAAATGATTGTATCAAACTCTAAATATATTAAAGTATAAATCGGTGACTCATAAAACTTAAATAGTCAGTTTTGAATTATCTTATGTCCTTTATTAAAACAGGTTTCTCTCTGTAGTCTTCTTGTTAATCCTCAGTATTTATCAAATACATTCTTTATTGTATTTGACGTCAGGAACTAAAATGTGTTTCTCTTCCTCTGCAGGAAGTCCAGCGACGTCGGTGTAGATCTGCGGCCTGATTGGACGACACGTTGAGAAGAAGGATCGTTGAAGTGATGACGGAGTCTCTGCTGAAGCTTTAAGATAAGAACATTTTATCAACATGATGAAGACTGAAGAGTTTGTGCAGCTGTGGACTTGAGTTCAGTTTTAAAAGCAGCCGGGTGAGATGAACAAAGTGACCACTACAGGGCGCCTTTTAATCACGACTCATTCACAGCTGATCACCTGTATGTAAATGAATAGATATGCGTCAGATAAAAAGCATGCTTTATTTCATCAATGTAAACGAGCTGATCATTTGTCAGCTGCACTCTTTATTCTGGTCAAAGCAAGTTTGTGCTCAATGATAAATTGATTTTAAAAATGATTTCTCTGCCAGTGATCTAATGTTTAGGTTGTGGATCAGAAGGAATAGATGCTAAATTTACAAGATCACATGAGTCCTCTCTTTTCTTCTAAAAGCATGAAGTAGAGAACATATTATATTAGTGTTTAATGGGAGGATGAGAAAGGACTAACATGGGTTCACTGAATCCTAAAGAAAAGAGTGAAATGAACAGTGTCTTTAAATGTGCAGCTGACGTCACATCCTGACCTCTGTGTTAAGATGATTTGTCTCTGTTAGAAAGTGTTTAGTGTGTTGAATTAGAATAAAGTCATGTTTACATGAAATATCTAAACATGCTCTCTGACTCTACTCATTCAATGATAGCCTGGAGGGCAACATGTATTTGAAATGTAAACAAAGGTATCAATGCAGAGGTTCAGGATGTAGATCATTTACACCACATGTCATCACTCTTCATTGATCAGAAAAGTACAGAGTGAGTTTATCTTCACATTGACTCTTTAATCAGATCAGGTTTTGTTTCTGCCCCCAGCTGTTTGGACTGTCACTCTAACCACACTGCTCTTCTTTCTTTTACAGATGTGTGCTGCTTTGGAAACAGTGGACCTTGACTACTTCCCCAAGTCTTCAACCTCTGTGTTCAAAGCAACTTAAACCCACTCATCCCCCTTAGATTAATATGATGGGCAAGTTGTTCCACAGTGAAATGTCAGTGTGGATTAATGAGCTTTCTTTTCAATATATTCTGAGGCCCTTTACGCGTCAGTTAGTACCCTCAATGTTATTTGACATCAAAAGTTTTTAGATATGTTTTATTGATGGATGTAAATGTTAGTTTGTGCTTTGAACACTTTGGAGAAGCAGCCGATGACCTCTGTTTCCAAAGCAACACAGACCTGTAAAAGAAAAGCAGTGTGAGTATGCTTCAGATTGAACGTTTAATACTTAGAGACACAGTCAAGGCCCCACTCATCAGGTTAGCCACAGATAACATTAGCTTAAACAAAGATGTTTGCAGACTTAAAGTTAAGAAACTAAGTGTTTTTTTGCTTAACATTTCCAGGATTTAAAAGTGACTGCATAAGAAGTCTCTCCTGTTAATGTAAGTATGGTGAAGTTATTTATCTAATTAAGTGAGTGTATGTTTAGTTAAAAGTTAGCAGTGTGACGCTAAAGCTAAACTGTCAGGGTTTTTTACTTTGAAAAATTCTACACAAGAGGTTGAAAGATTTTTAATCTGGACATGTCAGAAGTCCTCAGTTTCCAAAGCAGATCTGTAAAAGAAACAAGAGCAGCATAGTTAGACTAAATGTTTAAAACTTAGACACAATAAAGTAATCTGTCCGTGTAACAGTGAATGCTAAGCTAGCATCAGCCTAAACATTCAGAAAACACTCACGGTTCTGGGGTGAATCGGGCAGCATAACTGGCTGGGGCCGGCTTACGTGTGCTCGGCGAAGTGGCGCAGGACAAGTGGCCTTTCCCCTGCTTTTGCCCTGCCGCGTGCCGCTGCCGCGCCAAGACACGACTGACTCTTTGTACTCTGCCCCGCAGGTGCTCAGCTCGGACTCGGAGCAGGTGAAGTCCATCGTCCTGATTGCTCCTCGGCCAAGAAGCCAATCACAGAGGAAGAAGTCCCGATTGATGCACGCCCCCACATGCCATCCGATTTGACGCAGCTGACCGACATTGTCCTAATCGAGCCGACGCATGCGCGTTAGCCCTCGCGCTGTAGAGGCCCTCTGATTGGCTGCTTGGGAGAGGAGCAATCAGGACGATGGACTTCACCTGCTCCGAGTCCGAGCTGAGCACCTGCGGGGCAGAGTACAAAGAGTCAGTCGTGTCTTGGCGCGGCAGCGGCACGCGGCAGGGCAAAAGCAGGGGACAGGCCACTTGTCCTGCGCCACTTCGCCGGCCCCGGCCAGTTATGCTGCCCGATTCACCCCAGAACCGTGAGTGTTTTCTGAATGTTTAGGCTGATGCTAGCTTAGCATTCACTGTTACACGGACAGATTACTTTATTGTGTCTAAGTTTTAAACATTTAGTCTAACTATGCTGCTCTTGTTTCTTTTACAGATCTGCTTTGGAAACTGAGGACTTCTGACATGTCCAGATTAAAAATCTTTCAACCTCTTGTGTAGTATTTTTCAAAGTAAAAAACCCTCACAGTTTAGCTTTAGCACCAGACTGCTAACATTTAAGTAAACATACACTTAATTAGATGAACACCATACTTACATCAACAGGAGAGACTTCTCATGCAGAGTCAGCACAACAGTCACTTTTAAAACCTGAAGACACATTCACAGCAAGGAGTGGACTGTCTCAGCATGCTCAACCTAACCACACTATTCTTTGTTTTACACATCTGTGTGCTGCTTTGGAAACTGGACTACTTTCAACATGTTTTGATTAAAAATGTTTCAACCACTTGTAGAGTATCTTTCAAAGTGAAAAACACCTGTCAGTTTAGCTTTAGCATCACACTGCTAAAATTTAACAAAACATACACTCACTTAACTGGATGACAGAGCTGGCAGGAAATGTTAATTATAAAACATTCAGTCAAACTTTAGGGCTCATGTCTTTGTTTTAACACCTCAAAGGAAAATGACAGAATATGTAAACCTTCTCTGTAAGAAAAATAAATGAACTATTGGTAGCAGACAAGTAGGACTGTTCTGTCAAACAACAGGACACTATTTAAGGAGTGCACAGTCAAGTTCGCTGACCCAACATTAAAGGCAGGGTTGCAAAACTGGCATGATTGTTTTAAAGTAGAGAGGCTTGATTGGTTTATAGAAAAACTGACAGTGGTCAAAGTTTTTTCAGAGGATATGAAGACAATTCCAACCAAAAACTTAAAGTGGATCTGGAGGAAATTACCTGCCTTTAACAGCATATCAGACTTCTAAATGAGAGAATAGTTACTTTTAAGACCACTTTTGTTACCATACAGTTGATATATTCTCAGGGGCAACAGGGATGCCTCTTCCTCCTGCTGAGAAGGATTTCTGGAAAAAAGGAGGCAGACAGCTTGTGTAAAACATTCTGTACAGAATACAGTCGCCTCCTTTTAGATATCATTTGTGTTGTCATGTGACCCTACAGATGAACTTAATAAAAGTGTGTTCACACAAAGAAATTTACATACTGTGTGTTTGTGTCTACGTTTAACATTATGTAAAAGTTGTTCTGCTAACAATAACAGAGCATGTGAGATCTCAACTTTCATAATTGATATGAATGCAGCTTATATGCGTCCAACACTTAACTGACTCTTTTGAAATCAATCATGGGAGCTGTAAACAGGGTCAGGGAGGAAGTAGTGAACTTACGAGTGTAGATGCCGGTGAACCCAGACTGGATCAGGCTCCTCACCGTCCTGTGTGACTCAGCGGAACATTTCATGTCCATCAGTGTGCTGGTTAAAAGGAAGAGGAACCCACAGAGCTGTGAAGAGACAAAGGGGGGGGGGGGGGTCATGCATAATTCGATGTTCATAAAACAACTGAAGTGACTCAGTGAAATCTAATAAATATAACACAATGGTAGTCTCATACAAGCTGCACAAACAAACCTCTAGCAGCTAATGTTGACAGTTTATCTGTATGTGTGTTAGTGGAGAGGAGATGCTAAAACTGTCTGAAGAGCTCAACGTGAGACGACACGATGAACACGTTTTGCTGCACATTCATAATTAAAGATGTATTTGAAAGGAAAAGTGATGTTTACTGAAGAATAATTCATGATGATTGATATTCTGCATGTTGTATGTTGAGTCTTCTACAGCTGTGTAGGTGATTGGATAATGAAAAACATAAATGTATGAGATGGTTTAAACTAGCACAGACTACATTATATATTTGACTGTAACTGTTGTGTTAAGCACTTACCTGTTGACAAGAAGCCCCTCTGACGGGGGGCGTCGGCTCTCCAGGCATCCGGTGAGGAGGCGACCCCCATACTGAGACAAAGAAGACATCACAGATTAGATTAATACTTCTACAATAAAAGTCATTCATCACACTGCTCTGTCTCCTCATACATGGACAGGTATTGGTATTTATCCAGGCCTTATATACCTGTACATGTTCTCATACCAATTACTTTTTCTCACTTCTTTTCTTGTTCACATAGTCTCTGAATCAGCAGTTTAGTGGACGAGATGGAAGAATTAACTTCATACAAAGGATAAACATCAGCTAATAAAATCTGTTCGTGTCTGTCAACATATCGTCTGATGAATATGAGCAGACAACATTCAGAGATCACTGTAACTTTGTAAATGTAGGGAACTTATCAATGTACCTATAAGAAAAACATGTAGGGCCATTATGTTTGTAGTTCTGTAGCTGATGTGGTCTAAAGGATAAACAATAAGGTCAGTCCATTGTTTAGTTAATTCATTAACGTGACACTTTACACAAAACATTTGCATCTAATTGTATGAAACATAAACCTGATTTGTACTTGGGGTTTTTTTGTAATTGTTTAAGAGTCATGTATTCTTTCCGCTTGACAAATAAATCACAGCTGGTCACAAATTACCGGAAATTCACCGACACGCTTCAGTCTAGATTCAAGAGTCCACTTTCTCACTTCAAACTCAATACAAACTACAAAGAATAAATAACTCACCCCGCCGTGTCCTGGATAAGACATTTGGTGAGAAAAATCCAATGAATTTTCACAGGTTTCACACGCGTTCAACGCTGTTTACAGATTCTCTCTGCTCGACTGCTTTTACTTCCGCTTCGTCGCGAAACTTCTACGTCATATCCGGGACTGAACACCTGTCGAAAGTGCGTTCAGTGATTTCTGAAACAACCAATAGGTGACGGGCAGTTTAATGAATATTAAATCGCCGTGTGTTATGGATGTTAAACGGCACATGAAATATTCCTCTGGCTGCCTGGAGAAGTAGAAAAAGTCACATAAATCACAGGCTGAGCAGGAAGTGGAAACAATCATCTGTAATCACTTTTGCGTACTCACTGACACAAAAGTAGTGTTTATCCTAATGTAAGCGTTTATTCATTCAACCTGAAAAAGCTGTGACAAGAGCTACACACGTTAACTCTTCAAGCAAATGCAGAAAAAAATATATCTACATATTTATGGATATTCAATGGCATACATCGATTTTGAATAAAACACATTAAGTCCATTTACTTTGTTAATTAAGTACACACTGTTGTATTTGTGCATATTAATAGAGTCAAATGCAGGGATCTTTTCTATGATTGATAGTAGATTTGCACATTTCCCAGGTTTTAATAGACCTTGAAGCAGAGTAGAGTAGATGTTATGATTCTTCATTACCTAGCAACCGGGATGACCACGCCTCCTCAGCAAAGATGTCCCCAGACAGTGAAGTTCAACATCATCACCACAAAGACAAAAGAGGAAGAAAAAACAAGAGACTGAGTGGGACAGTCACGGAGCAGACGGGGGGCCGTTCTTCACTCTGACTTGTACATTTATTTTTATTCTCAGTCGTTGTTAAAAAGACAATTTCCAGTAAAACACATTCACCCAGGGTGGGACGCGTCCGCTAACTCTTCATTTCTTCCTCGAGAGCAGCACCAAGCGTCTCCACAAAACGATGCAAGTCCATGATAGTGTTGTATAGTGGCACAGGGGCCACTCGCAGCACGCTCGGCTCCCTCATGTCACACTGAAACACACCAAACACAATGTAATGCAGGATAATAATATTTATTTTTTGATCATTTCCTACAGCATTTACACAGGAAAAAACACAACTTAATAATCTAATATTTTATTTAGATTCACATTGTAGCATCAAACACTTCCTGCATATACTCCCAGTAGATTAGCACTTGCTCAACCAAACTCACACCTGATCCGCTCCAAACAAAACATGACAACAATCTCAGTAAACTTTATTACTGCAATTATGCTTCATTTCAAAAAGCGACGCCCCTCCTCTCCAGCTCTGCAAACACCTTCCTGATGGGGACGAAGAAGCACAGCAACAACTGGCATCCTCTCTGCTCGGGGTCAGAGGGCGTGATGATGCGTACGCGGGGTCTTGGGCGTAGTAATGTGCGGATCAGAAACTCCAGGTAGCCCGTCAACAGGAGGGACTTTGAACATGTCACACCTTATTCATTTAAGACCACATATAAGTCACATATGTTGACACTTATGAATCAACATCTTTCACGACCAGTAGCACCAATCTGTCCTAATCTTTAAGCCTCACACACCGATAAGTCCCACTCTTTAAAGCTAATCAACATTATCTATTTATTTAATGGCCTGTACTTCTTTTCACAGGGAGTAAAATCCTCCATCCACCAGTGCAATGACATTTTCTAGTTCTACAAACATCATTTAATCAATGAGTATTTTTTGCTGTGACAATCCAGGGAAAAAACGTATCATCAGCTGATTTGGATAGGGTGGAGACCTTTTTTACCCGGTACACTGATCGAGATTGAACACAAGAGAAGGTGTGAGGTCGGATCGTGAAAAAACATAACTGTCCATGGGTAATAGTAAAAACTTTGAGTCTAGTTTCTGTCCCGCAGCAGTAAGGGAAACGTGTCTGGATACTGGACAGGGGTATCAGCAAAGAAGGAGTGGCATGGGGCACTAGTCCACAAACTATGCAGCTTTCATTAGTCATTTTTCTGGCCGCCACTCGAGCAGTCTGCCACCAGATGTTATCTGAGACGGAGTGATGTTTCGTGTTTTCACCTTTGGGTGCATTGACAGGGTCTCCCCAAAGGGACAACCACCACAAGGAGAGCAAACAGCTGCAAGCTCTCTGAACACCTTGTAGCCATTATGTGGCGTTAGGGACAGCTACTTCTCCAGTGAAGAGGCGGCAGTGGCTGGCGTGAATCAAAGTGGCCCTCTCAGTGACCTTCACAGCGCTGTGGGTGGTCAGCAGAACCTGGAACGGACCTAAGCGGCGCTCGGGAGCCTTCGCAACAACCCACTGTCCTGGCCGGAAGGTGTGGAGCGGTCCAGGGCTGGAAGTGCAGCTTTAACAGCCTGATGGGAGACAGAAAGGGACCATGACATATACATACATAACTGGTGATATGATGATTATATACACAGTCCCTGACAACAGCTTATAACCTGACTTTTAATTAATCAGTTGGTCACTCCCAAATCATGTTTAATGTGCTCAAATAAATGTGCTTCACTGAAGAAAGATGAATGAATGAACACAGGAAGATCAGACAGTAGTTGTGTCGCCTGCAGAGAGTAATGTGAAAACTGAACAAATCATTTACTTCAAATACAAAAATATGTTCCACAACATCAGTGAATTAAGGATCTATATCTAATATCTTGTATGACCAGTGCCCTCCCTGCACAAACTCTGTAATTTCTCCGTTTGCCAGATGAATAAAGGATTATTGATTGATTATTGATTGATGAGCTGCATCCATTCATCGAGTCCTGAGTCATCAGGAATAGTAAAGAAAGCAGTCTTACAGTGGTTTCATCTTTCAGTCTACCTCAGACATGCTCGATGATGTTCAGACATGCTCGATGATGTTCATGTCTGGTGACTGGAGGACCTCCATCTTCTTCCTGAGGAACCACAGGGGGTGCAGGACTGTAGGAGATGCACACCTGAATGATCAAAGCCTAAATAAAGTTGTAAATGTCCTGATGTTGCTTTGACCAATGCTGTATAAATACTAGTGTCTTTCTTTGTTCAAGAGGGATCACAATTGGCTGGTGACTCTCCCAGGTACCATGGCTAACCTGGACTGATGCTGTTTCTTGTCTTTGTAAATAAACTTTTTATATTATATGCAAGTCAGTGTCAGCGGATATTTCTTCATCATCTACACATCATTGTCAAGGACTTGAGAAACTACATGAGGCATTTCTAAAACCAATTAATCAATTAACTACAAAATGGATGAACAACAAGACTTTTCTCAAGGACTGTATATATATAAAATCATTTCGTCAGGGGGAGGGACTTGACCTTTACTGGATCCGGATCCCATTTGTGACAGTCAAGACATGTCGCTGAATTTCCTAGTTTTATAGTGCTGAAATACTAAAGGGCACTCCTGAATTTCCTCTTGGAAAATTCTACCTCATATTCTTCTGCAAGAATATTACCCACTGAATATGACTTTTCAGTATTAAACCTTCGGCCCCAGTCCCTTTCCCTAAAAGTCAGTGACTGTAAATTGAACAGTATCTCACCCAGTATATCTTTCACAGATCAAGTCCGTTGGATCCAGGCGGCTATAGACGCAGGAAACGAGATCCAGGCTCCCCTAATCGGGTGGTCTGAGTCTTTGTGGGAGTCACCGTCCCCCTTGCGTAGCAGCTCGCTGGATCATGCCAGACAACGCCGACATTGTTGTGCATTTTTCCTTGTATCAAAGAGTGAGAAGAAAGCATTAGAATATCTATTCAGTAAAAAGGAGTCACATTTCAGAGCTTCCTAAAAAAGACCCTCCTCGGGGTTATGTATGTTTTTTAATGGAGGAGAAAGAAAGAACAAGTATACAAGTCACTCATAATTTTGCACAAAAATAAATGTCAAGTAGTTTTGGGGTCTAGTTCCTCTGGTCAAAAAGGGGCTATTGACATTGAACACACACCTCATGATTTCACCCCTGAAGCTGAACTCTTTTGCAAGTTGAACTTTTCTCACAATTCCTCTTTATAGAAGAGAATTTGAGTCCGTCTCAAAAGGAAATGTTCTTTTGGTTTTGTTTTATTTTCACAGAACTTTATTTTTCCTTTGTTTTTACCCACATCATCACTGCAAATGGTTTCTAACGCGAAGGAAAGCATTAGAGTGCCAACTGTTCAACCCAATACCAACTCCTTTTGTGAGTTATTTAAAGTGCATGCTCTTTTCACTTTCACTTTAGACTTTATTGCCTCCGGGGGGAAATTCTTTTTCACTATGCGATACATTTAAGGGGCTGCATGCCAAAGAAGAATGACAGGGGGACATACATAGGGGACAGCAGGACATACAGTCCATATGCTTATGAAAAAACAGGAGAATGAGACTGAGGTGGATTTATGTCAGACATGTTGGGGGCTGCAGGCACTAGGCTTTTGCCATATTGCGCCCTCCTGCAAAACAGGGACCTGTACCTGCGTCTGGAGGGCATGATGGTGAGGTGGCAGTTGAGTGGGTGTGTGATGTCCAGTGCTATTGTGCGTGCGATGGCCTTTGAGTTGAGCTCTGACAGGGTGGGTGTGGGGAGACCGATTAGTTTGGCTGCAATGTTTGTGACACGTGTGAGTTTGACCCGGATTTTGACGGTAAGCATGTTGAAGAAGCAGGAGGAACAGTAGAGCAGGATGGGCTGGACAGTACTTTGATATAGCAGTAGAAGGAGATGGGGGGCGACAGAGAGTCCTTTTAGGAACTAGATTCATGTTAGTATCTTATCTATCCAACCAGGTTAGGACCACAGGCGCTACACAAAACACCAAACCAATGAAAACCACAGATGTGTGGAACTCCACACATCTGTGGTTTTTTCTATTTCTATCTTGAGTATTGTTGTACTGAACCTGTTACTAGTGGTGTTTATGTATGAACAGGAGTGTCAAGTGTATGTTGTTGTGGAATTTTTCCCATTACCAAAGAGTGAAAATAAAGAGTGAGAGGATCTATTCAAAAAAGAACCCCAAGATCGATCTGGTCTCAATGAACATTTATTCAAAGGCAAGATAAGCGTTGGAAGACCCCTCTCTCACACGGTGAGGAGAGAAAGAGGCCCCGAGAAAAGGCAAACATGAAAACTTATACATTTCCATCACACTACACAGAGCACTTCCCCATCACACCACATAGAGCCACTGCCCACCTGGCAGGGCACAATCTGTCCCCTAGTGTGAGAAAAGAGACTACATGACTCTTTACCATCTCCCAAGACTGAGAAGGAGATGGAGTCCAGTGAGAAAGAGCCTGGGTGACTCTTCTCACATGTACAGAGTGTGAGAAACAGAATAAAGGGAACGACATGATGGGAAACAAAACACCCAATATGCTGTGCATGTAGTATTCTAAGACATTTCAGATACATTTTATGACAGATTCTATGATACCTTCGTACAACACACATAGAACACATTTTCCACAACAACACACTACTGATAATATAGTTGAAGCTGTGTGCGTCTTACATCAGCACGGGTCGGATTGCGTTGTTAATGTGTCCGTAAGCAGCTCATCCCAACAGCTCCCTCAAACACCCGAGTCTGCTCTGATGGAGACTCACTGCACACACAAACACAAACAGTGAAAGTCCAAAACTGCAAACTTCATTTAACTGCAACTTCATTCAGGTGTGTCAGAGTGTGTGTGCTGCTGCAGGTGGACCAGCAGAAGTCAAGTCCACAACAACACAGATCTGCAAACACAGTCTGAATGCCACCTCGAGCCAATCAGAGGAGAGACAGGTCAGCAGAGACAGGAACCATTACTTCATCACAGGTGCAGATGTGTTCACCTGCAGAGCGAGCGCCAGGCGGATCAAATCAAGCATCATCTCCTCATTGGACAGCTCCACACTGATGACAGCCAATGGTGATGAAGGCCTGGTAGTGGCTCCGCCCACTGCTCTCCTGCGTGCTGCAAACACACGCAAAACATTAAAGAGGAAACACAAACGTAATGCTGCAGATATTTCTCACCTGACGCTGGATGATTGGAGAGGACGAGGAGACTTCCATCAGAGTGAAGGACAGCTTCGGCTCCAGGAAGGACGAGGGCAGCGCTGTCCTCATAATGCTCCGACACCTGCTGCAGGCCAAGCAAGGGACGCAAAAGGGGCGGGGCCAAAGGGACAGGTTACACTTTGATGTTTTAAACACTTTTCCACATTCGCACACAAACCCTTTCATCTATTAAAATGCATATTTTTTTTCAGACAATTCTTTTCTTTCTGTGCAGATTAATAAAGGCATGCTCACATTCATACAGAAACATGTACATTTAAATGTTTACCAGAATAAATAAGACAAACAGGTGGACTCACCTCAACAATCCTCCAGTCCACTCAGAGTCCATCCACCTGTAGATACCTGTGCACACCTCACACCTGTATTGTAGCAGACCCGGCTGGAGCAATGGCTGACTTCTTAGTAAAAACTATTTACAAAAACACCTATTTACAGGTAAACCACATGTAAACAAATATATAGAATTCATGGTTACTTTCAAAGTTAAAATTTTGTCACATATACCCAAAGTTACAACTCATATCCTCCAATCTAAAGTGTGCATCGAAGACCCGTGAACAGCTTGAGCTCAAGTGGAAGGTGTCGAGTCCAAAGTAAAATCAGTCTCCATTCTCCCACCACAAGAAGCGCAGATAGTTTCATTCAGCTTTGTGCACATGAAACATCTTTTCAATGCCACAGGATGAAGCTGGAATCTCAGATTGTTAAATCTGGCACTTGGAGAAGATCATTGAGACCGGTGCCCTTGTATTTGACTGAAGCATCAAACACCACACGCTGTTCATCTGGCTTTTTAGCACGATGAACACCATGATGAAGAGTGTACCATTTTTCTCCTGCTTTTGCATCCTTCTCAACCCTTTCTGCATCTCCCTTGTTAATAACCGTCCGTAAATTTGAAACGATCCTTGTAGCTTTCATCCCTCATCATTTTCCTTTGGAGGTGGTTAAGCCTAACCATGGCGAGCCGTTTGTTGTCGGGAAGAAAAGGTCTCGTCTTGAAGGGCATTTCAGAACGGCCATGATGGGTTTTCCTTATGTCAGTTTGTTTAAAAACAGGAGATCATCTCGAGACAAAGCTGGTTCATCATCTTCAGCTCCTTTAAATGCCAGCTCGCTTGTTTCCTGCCACGTCTGTTTTTTGTATCGCATGGTTGGATTTTCCATTGGTCAAACAAAGTTAAATCTCTTTTCTTTGCTTCCTCTTCCTGAGAGGCAAGCATTTTCTCTGTGGGGATCCGTGGTCGTTCAGAGCGTCTTCAAGTTTGAATTTTGTCCTCGAGTTCCAACAGTGTTGACTCTGGAGAGCAGTCAGAGCTTTTTTCCCCTCGTCTTTAATCGTGTCCTTTAAATGTTTATGTCCCCCAGATCGTTTCGAAGCAAATCCGTCAGGTTTTTAATTTCATCTTGCAAACCCTCAATCGTTTTCTCCAAATCACCTTTGTTAAATGGTAAGTCGTCTGATTTAAGCACGTTTGCGAATGTCAGAAACAAATTAGTATGATGAGACAAGTTGAACATGTGTAAAACACCACAAAAAAAACCTTTGTTCTCTGTTCTCTTGGACAGTGTAATTAAAGACTATCATAACCCTGAAACACACCAAAGGACCCTTTTCCCATCTTAAGAGGCAATGAGAACATAAAGACCATAATGAAAAGCCCATTGACACATTTAAACAAACCACACACACAAAAAGAAACTTTCTTTGAGCACTTAAAGGCATTCTCTTATTGTTCTTTTCATGAAGAGGGCCTTTTTATTTCATTTAACCAAGAACTCGGAAATCAAAGTCACTCAGTCTTTATTTGTTACATCGTTAAAGGTTGCTTCTCCATTCCTTTCAGTTTTGACTACAATTACACTGAAAAAGTTACTCACAGCAGCCACTCTGTAGTGTCATCCAGGAGGAATGTGCAGAGTTGCTCAAACACGTCCATTGAAACACCAGGCTGAATTTGAAGAGGGTCATCAGCGGCTCCTCAACATGGACTCCAGACCTAATTGCGACAGGGACAGCAGAGTTGATGATGATGAAGCTAATTAACAATGGATGACTCGTTCTATGACCGATGGTTTCTGACTTTATTTCATTAAGCAATGCAATCATCATGAACACACCGTAAGAGCTGTGTAAAGAAAAAACACCCATTAAACATAAACCACGTACCACACGTGTATTTACAGGTAAACATGAAAACAAACGTGTATAAATAAAGATTTCGTGAGGTTAATTTCAAAGTTAACATTTTGTCACATGGAAAAACAGTGAAATTCAAAGGTCATAATACGAAACCCAAAGTTACAACCCATATCCTTCAATCAAAAGTGTGCGTCGCCATACACAGCTGGTGGTAAGAAAACAGCTGATTGCCCAACCACAGGAGCACGCGCACACACAAACAAAACATCACAAACAAATCGAACACGCTGGATAAAGAATTAAACTAAGCAGGACCGTACCTTGTGCACCTTTCCAGCTGGTCGCTATGTATAATTGAGTGGACGACCGTGATTACCCTTTGCATAGCGCTTGTGCGCACCTGTCGGCATTTATGTATTTCCGATTACTCAGGCCGGTAGTTAGCAAACCTCGGTTGGTGTCATATCCAAGACATCAACACCTGTCGGAAGTGCGTTCAGTGATTTCTAGACAACCAATAAGTGACGAGCAGTGGTTCATTAAATCGCAGTGTGTTATGGCTCTTTGCGATGTTATAAGGCAGATATTTAAAATGACTTTAAATTAAGTCTTTGGTGTTTTAAAACACATTCAGTTTACTTCAAGGACCCTTTTGTGTTCCTTGACGTCATTTTAGTGACCATTCAATCACTGTGTTTGTGTTGTAGCTCTGTGTCAGCGAAAAGCCCAGGGGGTGCTGAGACAGCATCATGTTGAACATGTCCTCTGTAGAAATAAACGTTTATTAATGAATGATTCTTCTGAGTTTATTTAAAAAGTGCAATATAAATAAAAAGTACTCCTCTCAAAAAGAAGCAATATCTCACATAGGCCACAAGATGGCAGCATTTAACCTCTACACATCCAAGAGTCAAATACTCAGGGCAAAACGATGAATTCATTCACAGAAGTAAATATTTATTTACAGCAATCATCAACAAATATATCACAAAAGGGGAGCACAATCATCAGTAATGTGCGCAATTCAACAACAGAAACACTGTAAACCAAAAACCTAACCATGCCCCTTTAAATTCAAGTAAACTACACTCATATACCCACTTTGTTTTTTGGTAACCTCACCCTTTGTGGTGCAAAGGACGCTCTATCTACAGAACTGGACAACAAGGCTGAGGCTGAAGAACATCAGCTGATAAACAGGGATGACACAAAGCAAGGCCAGACCGGAGAAGAGAGAAACTAAATCACAGATTGTTTTCAGTCAGGTTTTATAACTGGACTAAATGAACTGTGTCGTTCATTTTCGATCTTTTATCCTGATTAAATATTCCAGCAGCTGCCCGTTGATGTGTTTTTAGTTGTGCATGTCTACCTCACAAAAAAACAACCCCTATCATCTGTTTTATTTTCTTTTACTGTTACTTTGTTGTTTTATGGAAAGCACTGTGTAAACTGTTTGAAAATGGTTTTATGCAAACAGTGATTTTTTAAGTAAAAGAAAACATTTCTGAGACAGAAAATGGAGACACTTTGAAAAAATATGTCTTCTACCATCAATGACAATGATTGATATTAAATCAAACACCCTTGCTTTTTAACTGATTATTACAGTCTGCTATATTGTTACCTTCATTCTGCTATAAGTTGGACTTGGCGTCACCAGAGTCGCTGCTTGTCAACAGGCAACTGTTTGGGGCCCCCACACCAGTAGGGGGCACCACAGGGCTGACACATTTTAAACTGAGGCAGCAAAACAAAATGTGCAAATTCTGCAATGACAAGAGTAGGAAACCTCCCTAAGAGGACCCCATCTGACAGCACTCACTCTTATTGCCCTGCTGAACACTGGTGCGAGGGCCCCACTGATAAGTGATTTGTGCCTTGGACCCAACAGACTCTAAAATCGCCCATGGGTGTTCGGGGGCTCATTTGGAAAGATTTGTATTTTTTTTCTTCCTAAACGGTTCCCAACCTTGACGAAGGCTTCTTTCATTTTCAACTGTGTTTCTCCACCTCGTAAAGAGCTCAACAAATGTGTCGGGCACACGTGACAATCAAACAAACGTTCATCTTGTTTACAGTGTGAAACTGAAATTGGCTTTTACGATGCGTGAGCCTCAAAAACCTTCTCTGCGTGAGAGCAGCCAGCGTCAGCGAGAGCGTTTTTTTTTTTTTTCTTCTCACTTCAGGCGAGTCCTCAAAGTTCCTCCAGCACGGATACGGTGGCTCTTTAACAAAACAAAAGAGTGATTACTGTGGATTCAATCATTTCTTCACAGACGCATCGTTTTTCCTCCTTTGGGGAATCATCACATTTTAAGATTTTCAAACAAAGTCATGCCTCAAGGTTTAAACTATCCTTGAGGCTTTAGTGACATTTGAGGCTATTCCTTGTTTATTCATATTTTATCAAAGTGGTTAAAGTTCTCCCCTGCGCCCTCTGAACAAAGGATCAACCTGTTCCTTTCTAAGGTTATTCAAACTCAAACATATTTATTCTGTTTTTTTTTAGGGCTTCAGAGATTCTTCCTTCATTCAAGCCACTTTCACCTTTCTTTTGTAACACAATTACGCCCAACGTATTTCACTCCTCACAAGGCTGTCCTCATGTTTGGTTTGTGGAAGAGCTTCTTACACGCCTTGTGTTTGACATGAAAATCACTCTCTGTCCAGGTAAAGCAAGCAGCTAATTCTTTTTTCTTTGCACCTTGACTGTACATTAATCACATCGGTGTTCGCTTGTTTTCATTATGAAACTTTACATTTTCACACCAGCCGGCCCTCCTGCTTCGTTTTTTCACCACAGCACTTGACAAACATCTTTCTGTTGCATCTCTTATCCTAATGCATCCAGCTCGCGTCATGAAATTGAGAAAGCAATGACTGGAATGTGGAATTTGGTTGCGAGGATTTCAACACATAAAGTGTCCTGCAAGCAGACACATGCCGACATGTGCGTGCACGAGCGTCTTTAATCCTTGAAGGAGGCCGGCGTTGACTGGCCCGGAAAAATCGGATGTTTTCTCATTCGAGCGTTTCCCAGGCACACCTCTTTTTCCCTCTTCCTCCTCCTCCTCCTCCTCCTCACCTTGTTGTCCGTATCTCCTCTTTTCTTCTTTCCCCCGTCTGATCGTGTGTCTCACATCATTTCTTTTACAGTTGTCGGTAACTGATTTGCCCTGGGAGAGGTAAAGGGAAAAAAAAGATATATTTAAACACAGGTGTAAGCTGCTGCTCACCTTTCTCATGCCCCTCCTTCTCCTCCTGATCCTTCATGAAAACATGCTCAGAGCCTTGGGGCGGTCGAGTTAAAGAGGTATGTAAAGTTTGGGATTTTTAGGTCCTTGAAAACGGGGAAACAACCAAAAAAAAAAAAAAAAAAAAAAGGTCAGAGGGGGAGGAAAGACGAGGTGAAGGTTGATGAAGTGTAAAGTAGTAAAAGTAGGGAAGGTACGGGGAGCTGCAGGTGTGAGGCAGATTTTGCGGCTTTATTCCTGGTACTAAAATGGTGCTCACTGGGGGGGGGGGGGTGGAAGAAAACCAGCAGGAAGTGGAGGAGGCTGACATAAAGCAGAGGAGGAGAGAGGGAGACAGAGGAGGTATTAGCAGCTCATAAAGAAGGCACTTAGAGCTGCAGTGAAGTGACTCGCACATTCATCACCGCTGGCTGGCTGCTACCGAACACACACACAGATACTTTTGAAACCCCACCGCAGCTGCTGCAAAGACATCAAGATAACCAATGTGTGAGAAAGGGGGAGAGAGATAAGGAATGTGGGAGGCAAATCTGGTTTCTCACTGTCAGTTTCGCCTGTTTTCTTTGGAAAGTTGTGGACAAAAAAACCTCACCTCTCCATATCGAAACAAGATGATGGGAAAGTGTGTCAATTCAAAACCAGCGGGCTGCTGAAACACTATCCCTCACCAGTCATCTCTTTCACATCCTTCACTCCACCCACAAAATACAACCCTTCCCTTCTTGGAGAGAAAAAAACTTCATACCAAAATAAGGACACTTTAAAAAAAAAAAAAAAAAAAAAAGACAAAGAAATCCATTTGGGAGCAGGATTTGGGATAAGCTCTTCCTCGTTTCTCTCTCTCTCTCTCTCTCTCTCTCTCTCTCTCTCTCTCTCTCTTTGATGCTTTTCTGAGGATCAGAAAGCCCGACTGAGAAACTTGTGACAGATTTGAAAAGCGGCAGCACAGACACAGAGAGAGAGAGGGAGAGAAAAAAAAAAAAAAAGTCCACAGACAGACAGAGCTTTGCCCTGGAGGTTTCTGAGGAGGAAACAGGAGACAGATAAAGAGGCAGCGATAATCTGAGAGAGACAGACAGAGAGAGAGAGAGCGAGCGAGCGAGCAAGGGAGGGAAGAGCACAGCTGTTGTGTGAAGAGAAAATAAAGATAAAGAAAGTGTGAAGGGCGAAGGAGAAAACGCTGCTGAGGGGGAATCAAGGCTGGAACTAACAAAGAAGGGACTTACATAAAAGGACAGACTGCAGAATCATTCAAGTTGAAGGACGAAGAGAAGAAAAGCTAAGGAGATAAAAAAAAAAAAAAAAGGCGAACCAGAGGCGAGGACAGACACCTGACATCGACGGCGAGCATGGAGACGCAGCGGCACGAGAGACGAGACTTCCTCTGAAGTGGAAAAAGAAGGAGCCGTCTTTGACACGGGGAGGACGGGGCGATTTCCTCATCATGATTTATTCAGCTGGTTTCCCAAATACAAACAACCTGCGCCGGAAGAGCAACTTCGTCCCCGGGTAGAATGACGAGAGGAGCCAACAGATACCCTCCTCGTCTGTGAATCCCTTTTTGTCCTCACTACCTCAGACTCCTCACCTTCCTCTCCTCCTCCTCCTCCTCCTTTTCTTTCCCTTCACATCAAGCTTCAAATAACCTCCTCCTCGTTTGATATCTCCTCTCCTCCTTTCTCCTCTACCTCACCTCCTCACTATGTGGATACCAGCTGTGCTCCTATGGATTCTTAATATCAGCAATGTGTGCTCAGGACAAGACTACATGGACTATTATCAAACTGGAGACATGGGCACTGAGGTGAGACACTTCACTCCAACACTATCTGTACACAACAATGGCTTAGCTTTGATTTATAAGCAGCTGTGGGGAGTTTTGAGTTGGTTATAAAACAGAGGAAAGCAAGTAAGACGGTTGGCATTAAGACTGATTATCTCCAGGAAGTTATTTTCTCTTAAAACTGCTTTTAGAGGTCACTGCTGAAACTGACTTTTTCAAATATTTTTTTTTTCTTTTTCAAAGAAATCTTGAATTGATTTATTTATCTAAATATTTATGAACAACAGAGCTAACTTCTAAATCAGGATTTGAACCAAACTGAAGCAGAGTGATCAAACTATCACATTCGCAGCTTATCTAACTATAATAGATAGTCATCAAAATCATTTCAATGATACAGATAGAGAGCAGCATAGATGAGCTCTAATGCCAGGTACAAGACATGTCGAGGCACTTATTTAACCATGTCGAGGTCTTCAGCCTGACTGCAGCGCTGGATCAAGGTTCATTTGGGATGTTGTTCAATTCACTGAAAAAAATCCGACCGTCGTGTTTCTGAATCATTAATCCTGAAGCTCTCCTACAATCCATCAGCCCTGACGATTTCAACCGTCGCAGTCTAAATTCCTCCGCAGCTAAATATCTCCTGTTTGTTATCTGTTGGACGTGGTGATGAGGAGCCAGGAGAGAGACTTTTTGGTGTTTCGTGTCAAGCTCCAACAAAGTCTGGCTCACTCGCTTTTCTTTAAAAGTTCAATGCTTCCTTGTTATGAAAAAAGGAATTAAGCAGAAGTGAGTCATGGTACTTACTTATTATTCAACTTACTGATCCCTCCGATTACAGCTGGGTGAAATCCCAAACATAGTTTTAAATAGAGAAGGTGTGTCGTGAATTGTTCAAGAACATTTGACAGAAACATGGTGTAAAAAGTAAAACGAGGTTAATGCTGAAAAACACAATCAATTCATTCACGCATGGGCGTGTGGGTGGGTGTGTGTGTGTGTGTGTGCCAGCAGCAGTATCATCTAATGATGGAGCCCAAAGCTCTGGTAATTTATCCAGCATGACCTCATAGTCCCACAGCGATGAACTCATGTCATGTGATCACTTCATACAAATGGAGGGTGAGAGAGCGAGTGACAGGGGGGAAAAAAAAAGTTGAAATGGAAGCGGGAGAAGCATTCATCCCGAGTGTAATATAATATTATGTAATATGTTTTATGGTTGGGATGATACCATTGATAGCAGACTAACTGTTAACTGTACAAATGGTTCTATAGTGGATATAAAACCTGCTCATTATATTTCCCATTTCAACCACTAATGGAATGATTTGAAGGTTTATTTCTCTATTGCATTGTTTTGTCACACTAGAGTCCTTCACAAAAGATCACAAACTCAAAGGGAACAAGACTAAAATAAGTGCTCAAACATTTAAAGCTTTATATTAAACTCCAGGAGTATGGTTATCTGAAAACACGCACAGCCAATTAGAAAGTATGATCCCCGACCTTTTCCTGCTCGTCACAGTACCGTGAAGATGCACATCTTTGCACAGTGTCCTTCAACGTTTTGTAAATCTGTACTTTTATTGTTATCCTTTATAAATCTCTCTACTGTTAGTTTACGTAGTGGGCTCAGAGAGAAACGGGTTTTTACTGGATGTCAAAAACGATGACCTTGACCTTGACCTTGATGTCAGAACACAAACTTAATTATGCTACTCGCTGGAATGGTGGGGGGGAAAGCGGTTTCGAAAACAAAGCAACAAAAATTAAGTTCCAACACATCCACTATTGAGCTATTTCTCCTTTTTAAGAACCAAAAATAAAACACACATTTGCTTTGGCAAATGCTCTCTTTTGTAAAAAACAAAAACAAAAAAAACACGACTAAAGATTTTGTGTTTTTTTAAAGCTTCTGTACTTTTCAATAACATCCTTAAAATGTCAGAGACTCAAAACACGCAGTATCAAAAACTATTCGCTTATCAACTATTTTGAACCTTACAAGGCTGACTGTTAGTGGAGTGAAATGTCTCCATCATTGTTATGAAGCGTCATGTTCCCCGAGCAGGTGAACCTACCTTACTTTGTTCAACCACCTCACAGCTGAAGACACGCAGACTCTCTTCTTCCTGTGTGAGATGAAGACAGGTGTGTGTACAAGGTGAGGTCATCGGTGGCCGGAAAGTTCTGAGCTTTCTAAAAGATGACACGAGGAAAAGAAAAGGTAGACAAGGAGAGAGCGATGAATAAAAGGTGTCATAACATCAGAAATGTGACTTATGTTCAGGTTTATGCCAGCTGCTTTAACTCAGGCAAACTCAATAACCCCCCCCCCCCCCCCAACATAATACAACCGTCTCTATCAGCCACTTTATTAAACAAGTGTCCTTTTATCTTCACCAATTAGTGTATTTCCGCTGGCTGGAACAAAGTCATCTTTCATAACGGTGGAAAAAATCCTTACAGGGATGTATGACGATAAGAAGGGTTTATAAAGCATTTCTACAGTAAAATATGTTTTCTGAATGGACCCGGTTAACCACATAAAGCCCTCTTTGTTGGTTATAAAAAATGAAGTTTTGGGTGTTGGCTGTGCTGACAAACTGTTTGGTCTATTAACGAAGGACTAATACTGCATTTAAAGTCTCCTTACGTAGGAGGTTGGGGGTTTAACTCGTCACGCAGGGCTCACAAAACACGGCACGACTACAAGTTAAAGAAAGCCACCGAAATCACTTCATCGTGTAGAAATGTGCAGATATGGAGCAACATTTTTACAAAAAAGCAGCGTCTTGCTCAAGGGCAAATCATTCTCAAATGTTATCACACCGCCTCAGGTGGCGATGTTGAAAGTGCAGTCTCACTGTAACCGTGAGGAGTCGATCACTTCAAAGGAGAAACTCACATGCCGACATGTGCGTGTAAAGGTGAGTAGAGGACGCAGGTAAACTAAACCGAACAACCAACAGTAACGTGTCACAACACATTGCGAGCCGAGGTATTCACTGTTTATCCAGCTCTAACCTGGGACTCTTTCGCTCTAAAGTCTGATGTACTGAAGAGTTATCCTCCAAAAACTACAACTCAGCTCAAATCAACCTGAAATCTGTAGTTTCAATATATAAAGCAGGGCAGTTTTTTTTAATGCTTTTCATTACATTTCTATTTGGGATACTTGTCCTGACACTTGCTCACAGTGCTTTCATGGATGCATTGCTGTCTTCCAGGCTCCAGTGTTGTCTGATGACCAGCCCAGTTTGGCGTCAGTGACGAGTGTTGATCAGCTCCTTCAGGTTCTGTACCCCGAATACAATCTGCTCCAGCACTGCCTGCGGAAGAAATCGTGGCGCGATGATTCCTCGCCCTCTTTCCTCGCCTCCTCGGCGAGTCCTTTAGTGCACTCTGACGACGACGACGACCTGTGGGGTCAGCCGAGGGAGGAGGCTCTTTACAAAGTCGACGGGACTTTAGGAGGTAAAAGAAAAAAACAAAAAGTTGCCTTCGACTAAGAGCAGTTTTAAAATATCATAGTGGTCTTCTACACGTCGAGAAAAAAAATTTCAGATTACATAATTTACATAAGCAAAACTACATTTCTGTTGGGCAGTGGGCCCATCAGAGAATAACGGCAGAGAACATTTTTTTGTGGCAGCTATAAACATGTCTTGTTACTTAATCACATCTGTTTCCAGTCATCTTAGAGGAGATCCAGCGGACCTCTTGCCAGCCCAGAGAGGTGTGCGTAGAGGTCGCCAAGGAATACCCAGAATCCACTAGTCAGTTCTACCTCCCACGCTGTGTGGCGCTGCACCGGTGCGGCGGCTGCTGCACCAACGAGGCCTTTTACTGCACCAATACGAGTCACACGCTTGTGAACAAGACAGTAAGTGTCGCCGCTGGATTTGATTTACACGTCGTGCCTTATTTTACTCGCTCCTCAGTGAGGAGGACACAAACCAATCTACCCAAGCTCATCTCTTACATAGCCAGCTGTACAGCAAGGGGGACGCCCTTTGGCTGCTACTCGACCTCAAGTCCGCACACAATCACGCACAGTTTCACAACCTCCCAAGCATTACATCAACTTCTTAACATCAGAAACACTTTTGTCACGCGCAGTAAAACTGCACTGACAGCTGTAGCAGCAGCAGAAGAAGAAGAAGAAACAATCAACTACAGTTCAAAATCAGAGTTTCTCATATCTGCATTTTCACCCCCCACCCTGTTACCAGTTGATGGAGCTGTCCCCACCCAGGATGGACCGCTCGGTCGTCATGGTAACATTTGTAAACCACACTTCGTGCGACTGCCTCTCCAAGCGGCCGCTCCACTCCATCATCAGGCGAGCCACGGCAGATCACCTGTGAGTGGGCAGTGACGCGAGCAAACATCGCTGAGTCACCGTATCCATGCATTTTTCACCGAGTGTGTGTGTGTGTTGCGTTTGTTTGCGTAGGTGTTCGCCGCCTGACGTCGACTGCGCCTTGGGGTCGTTATGGGATCCAATGAACTGCGCGTGCGTCCCCACAGACAACATCAACTACTCCGAGAGAGAGACAGGTAAGTGATCATGTCGTGTCGCTGAAAGGATTACATCTCTCTCGGTTCCCGTTACGTTTATGTTCAGAGAGAAAAAGGAGACTCTGTGTTGACTTCTCTCGTTTTCATTTTGTGTAGTTTCTGAAGATTTAGATACGTTCAGCCCGTCTGGTCTGTAAACATGACACCACCTCATTTTCAGGAGAAAACTGACCTTAAAAAAAAAAAGCTTTGCACTCTTTAATGTTCGTGACGATTTAAAAAAAAATGACGCATTTCGTTTCATGACGCGTTTCATTCTTGACTCTACCCGGACTGCTGTGTGGAAACGGGGCTTTAAAAGTATGCTGCAATTAAAACCAGGACTCACCTCGCTGTGTTTGGCTGCTGGGGCTTGGATGTTCAGATGTGACAGCAGCAGATTCAGGATGATATTTCTGAAACAGACAGCAGGGATTAAATAAACTATGACACTGACACTAGAGGGGAGAGTCGCATTATGTTCACTTTCAAATCGCGTTGTAAAAATTGTAACAGTGTCATATGTTACTTCGTGAACTAGTGCACAGACTAAAATCCACCTGACCTTTACCTCAATGCCATATCATCTAAAAGTGTTGCTACACTTGAGATGGTTTTTGGGACATGAGCCAGACTTTCAGTTTAGCTTCAAACTTTTAAAAAATTCCACTGCCAGACGAGGAGGACGCCAGACTGCATATAATTTGATCTGGAAGTTTTTCCCCCGAGGAAATGTTTATTCCAATGAAACATGATATATGAATCTGTCCTTGTGGCATTTAACTTGTATAAACACGCACCACTACAGTACCCTCCATATCGAGCTACTATTTCTTTGTCTAATTATAAACTGGCAAACCCCGCCGTATCACATCATGTTGGAGCGCAGGCTGAAAATAAACACTCATGGGAAAGAATCGCGCTTCGTTCCGGGAATTCTGCTGAAAAGCGATTTCTCCCCCCCCCCCGTTTGATTTTAAAGTGTATGCGGAGCTTCTGAACGTGCTCACGTCGCGCCTCTTGCATGTCTACAGCGCCGCGAAGAAATGTGGAATACAGTTTAAGCTTCATTTATACTCGAGGCCTTAACGGTCATTAAGGTCATTGCATTTATCCTCTGTGGAGCATGAGGTGCTGCACATTTTGCAGCAATCTGTTAGGACTGACCTACAAAACTTATCTGTGCAGCTTGCCAAACTTAATCAACAACAGAAGTAACCAAAGCTAGAAAAAACATGTAATTGACATTTTCTTTTTATTTTCTCTCCATGTGCTTTCCAGAGGCGCTGGGCTCTGGTCTACGAGCGCTCTGCGGGCCCAACAGAGTTCTGGACCAGACCACATGCGACTGCGTGTGTCGAAACGGACTCACGGAGGCCAGCTGTGATCCGGGCTGGAAACTGGACCACAACACATGTAAGGAGGGTCTCTGTTATGATAATTCACTTTGTGATTGACTTATATCTGGGACTGGATAGCAGCTGTTACTAAGGCCCAGCACCAGTGTTTTGGTGCATAATTGTTCCGAATACATGCGCGTTGCCTTGGTTGGAAAAAGGAAGGATTTACTGTAAACAAACACAAAAGCAATGTTGTCATTCTGAGAGCAACCGGGCAAGATCGAGCCAGGCGGATTAACCAGAGATGAAAGGAGCTTTTGGCAACTCAGTCGTTATGCAAATTTGTACAGCAACATGTCAGGACCAGACCACCAAACATTTACACCACAGACAAGAGTTACACAAGGCTGATAAATAAACCAAGACAAATTCCTCGCTTGTGTAAATGTGCTTGGCTATAAAACCAGACTCCGATTAAATGTAGGTTTCATTTGTGATAAGACAGTTATATTTTGGTTTCTCTTTTGGTCCCAGGTGAATGTCAGTGTGAAGGTCAAGGTGAGGGGAAGCTGTGCCCCACAGGTCAGCAGTGGGATGAGGACTTGTGTGGCTGTGTTTGCGCTGCATCCTGCCCCGGGAATCAGCCCCTGAACCCTGACACTTGCCTGTGTCAGTGCAGAGAGAGTCAACATTCCTGTCTACGGCAGGGGAAGAGGTTCAAGCCCAGCACGTGCAGGTAGGCATCCTCACCAATCCACCTCAAGCCAGAGTCGGTACTCCGAAAGGAGAAGTGCACGTTCCCTAAGGAGAGCGGGAAGAAGAGATAATATGTGTCCTTAAGGGATCAAGTTATCCCAAGAATCCAGTCTGGGTTCCTTCCAACTCAACCCATAACTCTTACCCATCAAACGTATTAAGATGGTGATTAAAACATTTCTGCAAATACAGATCCTGGAATTTGTGTTTGCACTCATTTAAACCTATGACTCGACCACACACGCGCACACACGGGTCAAAGAAATCGACCTCTTTTCTACGTCAAAATGCGCAAAACGCATCGCACACTTCATCCGAGGTATTAGCTCCTCCTTTAGAACTCGTGCAGTGAGAAGTCAGAGACCTGAATTGAACTCAGGAGCTTGGCTCTAGGTCGAACACCCAAATGATCCGATTGTAGTGTCTGGCCCACAAAACGCACTAAATGTACCTCAAACGATGATTTAAGATAGTTTAATTTATCTTAGTGGTCTTAGTCATCAGGGCTCAAAGGCAAAAGGAGGTCCAGATCTCTTTGATTTTTGATATATAAAACCGCACGTTAAAATACTTTGGCATAATTGTGTGGACACGCTGTAACATCCCAGGAGGCTTTTACTGCTCTACGTGTCATTTATCTTGTGCTTTGGATGTTTGTGTGCTTTGAAACTATGAAGACACAGATGTGTTCTGGTGCACTTCCCTTTCCCTCGTTGTTTTAGACGAGATAGTTCTGAGGGTTGTTTTTTTTTTTTTTTTACCACATCTCTCACTTTTACTTCTTCGACATGATGAAAGCACCGAGGTAAAATATAAGCTACTTGTCATGGATGCCTGAGAACTGAGCCTTCCTTTAAAGTGCTTCCTGCGCCTTGGGTGCCATCACATGTCTTCGATCTCGGATTAAGGAAAGAGTCAGAGGAAAGGAAGTAAGAGGGCGAGAAAGCATAAACTCTCAATGGACGTATACATTCCCAACTCGAAAAGATTTTTTTTTGTTTTTTTTCGCTCACAAGTTTCAATGTGACCTTTTATGGAAACACGGCGTCTGAAAATATTCGATCGGGGTCTCAGCTGGGTGATTGCGCTCGGCGTACATGTCGTGGTTCCCACAGCCGTCAACGTCAGAGATCAGACCTTCCCTCTGACCCGAGAGGCCTGCACAGAGACAGAGAGACAGAGAGCGAGCGGAGCATTCATCAGACCGGCAGGCAGGCGAAGAGATGGATGGAGCTACGGCAACAAAGAAAAACACGCAGGCGGACTTGTGCGTTTATTTGACGGATTTCTAACGTGGGAAAGTTCACCGATTATTAAATGTATGCTCTTTACGACAAAATCAAGCAGCACAAAAAGGCTAGCACTTAGGATATACAGTCGGACACAGTGCCCCTCAAAACTATTTTTAAGTTTTGATGCAGCTAATGATGCTAATAGATAAGCTAGTTCCTCTCTTACAATTTGATGAATCTTAAGAAACTTCGAAACTGCTGAGTTTGAGGGGAGAAAGCTTTCACCAAGAGTTGAGGATACAATTGTGAGACCGCTGAGCTCTTTGATGAAGACAAAGCAGGACAGGAAGTATGTCGTTTTGGTTGAAGTTCGACTCAACATCTGGTCACAGGAGGCGGCTGGTCAGAACATTAAAGCCATCACCTGCTGTGATCCTGAAAAGGGAGAGTTCAGAGAATTTGGCCATACCCTTTCCCTCCTGGGAGGCACACTCCCTCTTTTTTCCCCCACTCACACACAGAATCGTTTGATGCAGACTAAAGACTTGGATCAGGGTTTATCCAAAAGGGATGTGAAGATCTGAATAATCAAGAGCGTTGGTGCCAAAAGAATAAACTCCCTTGTGTGCCCTTTCCCCCGCTCCTTCTTTTATAAACCTCACCCTTCCCTTTAAAACCTACTTTGTCTGTAATTCCTCTTGTTGTCTTCTATTACACTTTTCTCTTGAATATGTCTCCTCTGTTTAGTTGTTACAGGCTGCCGTGCAGAAAGCCCCGACCCGTGTGCCAGACTGGTTTTTACTACAGCCACCAAGTTTGCCAGTGCATCCCCAACCACATGAGGCCTCAGTGGAACTAACAAAGAAATCACTGATAGAGAGAGGAGCATTACAAAAAAAAAACCCAACAAAACTCTTCTCTCTCAGCCGATGTTTTCAGCACAAGGCTTGAAACTGTTGGCCTGAAAACAAAGAGGCAAGAGGTCAGGATTGTGGACCTCCATATTTATAACTGCAGGATCGAAACGGTCAGCTTGAGGAGTTTTACGCACGTTTGTTATACCAAGGACGACGGTATTTCCGAGTGACACAAAAACTCCCCCTGTATCCAGTCCGACTCTTTCAAGAATCAAGATCCTTTTAAGGGAGCAGCCAATCACGTCTCGAGACCGTCTAAAAAGCACGACGACAAAGGAGGGGTGGACTAATCAAACTCTGAACTGCTGCAACATGTTCGAGCTCGATATCTAACCGCCGATCTGCCGCACAAACACCACGAGTGACTGCGTGGAATGGAAAGTGGAATAAAATCAGAGCAGCACAGACTCCATGCTTCATTTTCTAGAGCTGCAAGCGACTTCACTTCACTTTTTTTTTTTGGGGGGGCAGCAACATACTTGAGACGTTGAAGGATTTATTTTGCAGTCATCATGGAAAGTGACTGCCTAGAGGAGGTTTATATCCCTTCTTTGAGTCGAGCTGGAAAAGGTGAAGGTGAAGTATGTGTTAGGGTTATTGTTGCAGATCTCCCCCCGCTTGATGCCCGACCCTGTTCTATATAAGGCCCATTTAAACACTCCCAAATAGCTATTATATCCTCCAGTTTCTACTTGCCTCTCCTGCAGGGCTTCGCTTTCAAGATTTCCTGCACAGCTCCAAACACAGTTTACAGAAACACTTCTACTTCTTCTGGTAATTTAATTTCACACACTATAAGTAAGGCTACATGTAAATATTTTAAACTGTCATATTTAAAGCTGATGATTTGAAGTTGGAATCGTGCGTCATTGTAAATACTGTATTTAAGTCACCTTCAGAAACGAAATTAAATTAAACCACGTGTCTTTTCTTCCTGCAGTTTGGAATTATTACGGAGAATTTGTGTTTTCAATGTTTAGCATGCATGACACTAACGGGACTCATTTGAAAAGTAACGCTAAAATCTTTGCTTATTAAGATCACCCTGAATGTCCAAAGCATCGCATGCAGCGAGTCGGGCGCAGATCCAGCTCTTCTGCTCCCTGCAGCTTCAGCTCCTTCAGGGATGAAAAAAACTCTGTGAGGAACAAAACCCCCTTTTTAATTCTGATAAAAGAATAACTCATCAACGCAGACAAACGAAAAACTGTGAGGCACTTACTTGGAGCTCATTTGAAGACTGATATTTTAAATGAGGCTCTTCGTGTCTTTAAATCCTGCCCATGTCCGAGAAAATCAGATTAACTTTTTGTGATTGGACTCAACACTTCCCACTCTGCTGTCAGAAGCGAAGCACATTATACATCTTTTCACAAACATGCACAGGACATTATAAAACCAGCATGAAAATGTCCTTTGAAATGTTTTATTTTTTTCTTCCAGAACAAAATATAAACCCAGCCTCCATTCACCATTATATAATAAGCCATTGTAACTCTTCAAATATTTACAAAAGATAAAAAATAAAACATAAATAAATATAACCTGCTGCTGCTCATTAAGAAAAAAGAAAAGAAAAAAAAAAGCCGGTGCTGCGCTTCCGTTCATCTTGTTTATAGCTTAATGCTTCAGAGGAATAATGAGGGAGAAAGTTCTAAGATCTCCAGATAAAACAACCTGCCATTAAATTACACCACCAGTGAATGTCTGAGAATCACGCAGCTTAATGCAAGGAGACTGGCACGTGTTGTGGTCGTCATCGATAAAGGAAACGTGAGTCTGATGGGTGAAAAATGGAAGCAAAGCAGTCGCCTGGTTCCCTCCAGTTAAAAACAGAGGAGCAGCGTCAGATTTAAAATTGTGCTGGAGCAAAAACAAAAGCAATTTGTGATCACTTTTTGTTCTGCTGGAGAAACCAAAAGACATCAATTATTCTAATTAAGGTGGTGAGCACTGACCCCTACTGGTTACAGGCTGGTTATACAGACTGGTATAAGGGCAGGCACAGACCTAATCGACCCCATAGGGAGCTTTGTTAAAGAAATACAATTAGTATTTATACAAGAATCATACAAAAAAACTTCCAAAGAATTCTTTGATACTTTTCTTACAACTTTTCAAAGTTTAGATTTAATCTAACGTAAACTAAAATAGCACGACTTTCCGGCAATCTAATCGTCATAGGTTTTTAGTTTTAGCAGAAATAAACCTTATGAGAAAACAGTGCAAAAAGCAAAAAAAGATTGTGTTATATGGCTTACTGAAGTGAAAATATGTATCCTAGTGAAAGCACGAGCAGCCTCGTCATTTAGCAGTTTTCTTTTTTTTCACAGCTTTCCAAAAGTCCAGTCTCGTAAGCCACAATCTCTCCATCCCAGGTGAAGTAGCTGGAAACAGCACGGCGCTTCCAGAGCAGGCACTTCAGTACGAACTGTTCGGCCGACAGTCTGACTGCGGTTCACTTCAGTTTGTCGTTCATCCGTCGGTTAGTTTGTGTGTGTGTGTGTGTTGTGCTCGCCTCATGGCCTCCGGCTGACAGGCACGTGCTGCGGCAGAAGACGGGATCCCTTTCACTTCTCACACGCGTTACATAATCCAGACAGGACTGATCCTTTTTGAGGTATGATCCACGAATCGAGGTCTGATCCGGGACCAGGACATCACTCATCCAAAACGTTGATTCTCAATTAAAAACAGGTTCAACTGTTTCCTGAAAACAGAAAACAACAGAAGATGACGACAACAGAATCACACAAATCAAATCATTTTTTCGGACCCGTGATTATTTTCTAATTAATTACTCTGCGTTCACTCACCCTCGTCGTCCGAGTCGAACCCAAACAGTTTGGAGCAGTTCTGCAGCTGGAGGTGACTCTGCAGCTCCCCGCTGCTGTTGAACGTCGCGAAGCAGTTGGCGCAGCGTTGTCTCTGAACGCTCGGCGCGACCTTCGTCTTCTCGCGAGCGAGACTTCTTGGGGACGACGGCGACGACACAGCTAACGTCTCCTTCCGTCGTTTAGGCATGGTGATGTACCGCTCGTCCAGGTAGGCTTCGGGCGGAGCGCGCGTGTACGGCTTCTTCCCGTACTCTGCCAGCGTTCGCTTGAACTGCATGGCTTTGGCGGCGTCCTGCACCTCCTGTCCATTCGCCACTCTGGAGTATCCAGGAATATGTAACGTGGATTGTGGCGTCTCCGCAGAGACTTTTTCCTCCTGTCCTTTAGAAGTCTCTGCTCCCTCTGCGACGCCCTCCGTCGACTCCTGGACTTGACTCGTCTTTTTTAGCTTCTTCGACGCGGATGGATCTTTGATTTTCGTCTCAACAATTTTGTCTTTAACCTTGGACTTCTTCTTCGCTTTGATCGGGTCAGAATTTTTCGCAGCACCAGACCTCTGTGAGTCTTCTGTCTTCTCCGTGCCGGCAGCTGCTGGAGACGCCGTTTCGCTCGAGCGGCGATCTGCTGCTGCAGGGAGGGAGGAACCGGAGCCTTCAAGGATTACATCGGACTTTTCTTCTGTGTCAGAGCATCTCTCTGCTGCTGCTTTCGCCTCCTCCGCTCGCTCTCCAGACGCTGACTTGGACGTCTTCTTCACCGAGGATGTCTTTCTTGAATCTTTGCTATCCTCACTCGATTCCCTGTCCCGTTCTGTTTTTCCATCTTTTCGCTTCTTGTGCGCCTCGCCCGAGCCTGAAGAAGTACTGAGGGTTTTCTCCTCCTGCTTCCTTTTCCCCATCGCTCTCAGCAACTTCTTCAGCTTTTCCATTGCCGTCTCCTTGCTCCTCCCTCCTGAGGCGGAGGGGGCTTCTGGGACATCACGGAAACGGTCGCTTTGGACAGCAGACTCATCGCCGTCGGTTTGCGTCGATTTGCTCTCTTCCACGTTCGCCTCGCCCTCCTCTTTAACGAGACTTTCTACTCCTTCTTTGGCGTGACCCTGTGGGATGACTGATGACTCAGCGGGCTCTTTTAAACCTTTGTCCTCTTGGGCGTCATTATTCGCGTCCTCGGTGCAGTCTGAGGATGCGGTCTGAGTTTTGTCGGACGGGTGTGAACTGGTTTTATGCCGCGTCTCCGTTTGCTTCACATGATTCTTCTTGACCTGCTCCTTCATCGACTTCGCTCCGTCGTCTGCCGATGAATCCGTCGTTCGGTTTTCCCGTGAACGCTGCTCCCCTTCCGTCCGCTCACCGCTCTCGCTCTCCGCTGTTGGCGTCGAGCTTGCGGGATGACCGGCGCTCTTCCGACGCCTCTCTGGAGCACCCTGTTCCACCACGCGGTCTTGTTTGGGAGCGGACGCTGCGCTCGCGTCATTCAGACCTGTCTTTGACTTGGCGGGACGTCCTTTTCTTCTTGGACCTTTTGTGTTGACTTTCATGAGCTTTTTCTTCAACTTGTGCCTCCCTCTGATGTTTCGTTTGAACGACGAGGACAAAATGACGTGGCGAGTTTTGAGATTCGCCAGGGACGACGCTTCCTTCAACCTTTGCCTTAATCTTTGATTGGAGCCGGAGGGATCTACGGCTGTGTCCTTGTTCAAGATATTCTTCAGGGCCTGTGATTGGTGCGTCTCCGTCGTTTGCTGTTTGGACAAAGACCCTCTGACGCTGGTCCGAGGAGGAGCTTCCACATGCGTCTGTGTGTTTTGCCTTCTTGATTTATGAGCAGCTTTGAGACTCTTCGTCTCATTTTCAGTCACGTTAGCCGAGTCATCTTTGGGCTTATGCTCTGGTTGTACTTTCCCAGATAGCGTCTCTTCATGTTCGTCACCTGATTGTCCGTTTGTGCCCTCGTCTGCTTTCGTTGGATTGCCGGCGTAGTGCTCCCTCTCATGAAGATTCAGCGCCCAGAGACAAATGAACAGTCTTGAACAGCCGGGGAGGCAGCACGCTGCCTGCAGCGGACTGTGCCTCCTTGCGTGGCGTCTCATTTCCATTCCGGTTTTGAACCTGGCAGGACAACCCTGATGGGGGCACGGATACCGAGGGCTGAGTCTGTGTCGTTCAACGTGGTGCTGGAAGTGTTCGAAGCTCCACAGAACCCGCATACAAACGCTACACTTGCCGTTCCCGACGTGAAACGCCAACCTTAAAGGTTCGGCTTCCCCGCTGTGATCCTCCAGAGCGTGATAGAGAAGCGCAACGCGGCTTTTTGACAGATCTCTGAACCAAGCACAACCGTCCATCGGGCAGCAAACTTTCTCCAGAGCCTCAAACTGTTTCTCTGGTACAGCCTGTTGTGTCTGAACGTGCACACATTTACTCTCCTTCATTTTGTCTTTAGTGCAACGGCTCATTTTTTTATCTTCCCGAGCTGAAGATTTCACCGCTCCATCTTGTTGTTCTTGCAACCGTAGACTCTCCGCTCCCTCCCTCGTCCTTTCTTGAGAAACGTCCTGCTTTGCCTGCGAGTCTGGGATGACCTTTCTCGGTCTGCCGAGCCTTTTCTTTTCGCCGATGTGCCCGTTTCTCTTGTGTGCGGGAGTTCTGCTTTCACTGCGTTTTCCCTCGTTTTGTTGATTTTGGCGACGAGGCGAACAGTCTTCCGGCTTGTCCCTGGGTCTTAAACTTCTGGATCCAGATGGAGTTGAATCTTGGTCGCTTATTGATTGCGAGCCGACGTCAGATCTCCTCAGTCTTCCTTGAGCACCGGGCTCGGGGGAAACGTTCGTGGTCTTGGCTTTGGCAGAGCGCCGAGGTGCGACGTGCTCTTTGGTCTGAGAGACGCCGTTTTCTCGTGCGTTGGAGTCGGATTTCTCTTTGATCCTCTTGAGCTTCTCGATATGATTCGACAGGTGCATCATGGCCAGCAGGTCGTCTTTAAAAACGACCCCACAGAACATGCACTTGTCTTGACGATAGTGGAACATGGCATGTTCCACAACACGTTTTCCCTTAAAGACCTTGGTGCAGAAGGTACAACAATACTCCAACCTGGACTCCTCTGTTTCTACAGCTTCACCGTCTTCTGATGAATCGGGATCAGTAACCTCAGACGGGCCGAGTTCTGGAGCGGAGCCGCTGGAGGTAGTGTGTGCTTTGTGAGGAACTTTAGGTTTAACTCCAGCTTTGGAGGCAGCGTCCTCTGGTGCAAGTTCAGTCACCATTTCTGTGACCAACGTCAGAGCGGACATGTCGTTGTCCGTTTGTCTCTCACAAAGCCTCGGATCTTTTGAGAGTCTCGGCGAAATCTCCTTCTCGGGAACGCCGTTCCTGAGGTTTTGGAGCCGCTCCGGAGAGTTTGAGAGTTTATCCGTTTCAGCCTGAGAGGAGCGGTCTCGTTTCTGATTCCTGACATCATCTTCAGATTGCGAAAGCGTCCGGTCGTCAGCAGCGGAACTTGCGCTTTCTGAAGCGTCTTTAACCGCGTGAGGTTTGGAGGCGTTGTCTGAACCGTGGGACGTTGCCGTTTGAGACGCAATAGTCACCTTCATCTCGACGGCCGACTCTTCACACAGCTCTCTTGCGGAAGTTATGGCTTTACCTTGCAGGACTTTATCGAACGTGTTCGGGGCTTGTTTCACTTCAGGCGCCGCTGACGGCCGAAACACGCCGGTGTCTTTCACATTCACAGGAGAGTTCTCAGAAAGCTCTCTGGCTGTCGGTGTCTTTCGTAAAACAGCGTTTGCAGTTTGAGCTTCGGGGGCTTTTGGTAAAGTTCCTTTAACTTTCACCCGGGTCGCGATTCCAGCTTTCGTCTCGGCCACTGATTTTTTAGGACGCCCTCTCTGAGGACCTTTGGGAGGACCGCTTTGCACCGAGGAGCGTGTGATTGTTGACACCGAGCCTTGCACGTTCTGCCCGGTACCTTTTCCTCGCTGCCGCCGGGCGTAACAGTGCAGCTGCTGTGTGAACATGGCAGGATCCCGCGCTCTCAGAATCACTTCTTTCCCGTGTAGGCTCTTGGGTTGCAGCGCGTCGGGAAGTTTGACCGTCGGTTTGTAAAGGAGCACTTGAGGGAAGCCCCTCGGCCTGTTACAAGTCTCCTCCATAAACATACCCATGAGTTCATTGTCTGGTAACGAGAGCTCCAGAATAACTTGTGAAGGATCGGCCGGTGTAACATCGTCCAGACTTATTCCTTTCTGGTGTTTGTTGTTTTCCCTCGCCAACAAATGAGAGCTGACTGACGGTTTGTGTTTCACATTGTTCTTGATCTGATCGTCGTCACTCCTCTTAACGACGGAGGACTCGTGCTGCTTTTGATGTTTCAGTCCGTGCTTCCTGATCTTGGAAGGAACACCGTTCAAGTCGAGAGTTCCTGAGTCTTCCAGCAGCCACCTTGGTTTTCTAATCCGGCGTTTCGGTGGGTTCTTTTCCGAGTGTCGCGTCGTGCGCCTTAGCTCGCCGCTCCCGAAAGCACCGTTATCTTGTAGCCGGTCGAGCTGCCAGAATGAACGGCGCAAAGGTTTAGACGATTCATCTCGGAACGATCGAGACCCTTGGCTGCTCTTCTTCTTCACAGTGTGGTCTCTGTTCAGATGTGTTCTGCCGGGGCCCATCTTTAATCTCTTCGAGGCAGCGTCAGCATCGTCTTTGTTGTGCCGTCTCTTAGAAGCTGCCTGCAGCGACCCTTTCTGACAGGCCGACGGCCCCGATCGGAGAGCAGAATCTTTGGTGCAATACTTTAGGATCCATTTGTCCTCCATGATTTCTTCAAGGGCAGCGCTGACCACTTTCTCGCTCATCAGCTTTAAACAGTTGGTCCGCAGAGCGATGAGGTTCCAAAACTCGGGGTCAAAATGCATATCCTTCTTTAGAACCTGAGGGTGGAAAAGAAACATGAAAACATTACAATATGAAAAACAACTAAGTCCTCTTTAAAAAATAAATAAAAAAAACTCACTCAAACAATCACAAAGGGTTTACCTGCAGGGTTTCGAAGCGGATGTGATTTCTGATGGGGCTGGAGTCCACGTGGTACTCCTGATCGGGGTGCATGTAAAGAAGGTAGACCATCTTGTAGGCCTCAACGGAGCGTTCAAGGAAGAAGACGAGAAGAGCGCACGCCCTGCAAACCTCCAGGTCGTTGGGGAGCAGGCCGGCTAAGGTTTTGTATATTAGGGACTTTGTGATGACGTCGCAGGGGAGACAAGACTCCAGGGCGTTTGCACAAAGCTCCACGCAGAACTGGATACCGTCTTCACCGAGCTAGGGAGAGACCCAAAAAGAAGCAAATATTCAGTTTAATACTGAACCACTCAAAAAAGCTGAAGTCTTTAAAAAAAAACTTACTTCCTGCAGTATGGCTCTGATAAACGGGAAGATGGAGTTGACATTGGTGGCAGACAGCATCAGCTGATGAATCTCCTCAAGTAGAGAGTGCTTGGATGTTTTCAAGCGACTGTGAAGTTGACTCCACACAAACACAAGGTCACTGCGAAGAGAAAGTTTAAAGTCTCATCTCTTCCGAAAGGAGAAAAACTATTTTTGATCAGCGGCTGTGATTTATGCACGAATTGGAAAAAAAAACGCACAAAGAAGCCCTGAGTGGCTGTCGAACTTCTCATTACATCAGACTCACGTTTAAATTTACTCACCATAAATAGTACATGTCTCCTCGACGGAGTTGCTGGGAGAGGAAAGCTCTGCAGAGCGCGAGCAGTAACTCGTCCTTCTCCTCACACTCCAAACTGCAGATGAGGTGAATCGCGTCTTTACCGTTGAGGTCTGCTACCTAAAACACAAAGAAGCATCAGAGCAGCCCCAAAGATCCTCCTCATGCACACCAGTTTGGCACCGTTTTTTTTTTTTGCATCTGCAGAAACGGGTGAAACCGAGTGAATGACATGCACATTCAACGCGTCCGCCGGTCCACCCACCTCTCCGTGTAGGCGCTCATGCTGTGAAGTTTTGAGAAGCCACGTGAGGTAGACCTGGAGGAAGAAGGAGTGCCGTCCTGCTGCGGGATGCAGAGAGCAACACTTCGCCAGGGCCACGGCTTCACTGACCCGCCGCTCACAGGATAAGAGGTAGCGTACGCGAAGCTCCAAGAACACCGGCAGCTCTGAGCTGATGAACCCGTCCACTGTGGAAGAGTCGAACCAGAAGGAGGACACACAAGGTTTTTTAGGGTTAGGACTGGACAACCAACCTGAGGCTCATAAACACTTTCTGTTTTGTGAACCAAATTAAAAACAACACATTGAACTACCACAGCAGACGTTCACTCATATGTTTGTTGGGTCTACTACCTTCACTCTGAGGTAAACTGGACTCTCTGAGGATGGCCTGTAAGACTGAGCTGGCCCAAGGCCCGCCGCCCTGAACCAAACGCTCCACCTGAAGTAAGTGAACATTCTGATGCCTCGCAAGGGCCGAATAACATTCCTGCAAGAGGACAAAAAAAAAGAAAAAGAAAAAGGAGGTGGATGTTCAGTAAATACATCAAAAGCACCAAAGTGCTGTACTGAACTAAAGCGATTTCATTATGACTGGGATTGCAGACAAGAAAGGAGCTTCCGAGTTAAAAATAAAACACGTCATTGTTGTATTGAAGTCGTCCAATAATTGTCTGGATTCTCACCTGGAATGTAACAGTGAATTGTTTCAGTGGCTCCTCGTGGAAGTCCTTCTGGTCGAAAAACAGCAGCAGCTCGAAAACACTCCTGTGGGACGAGATCAGAAGAGATTTGACGTTCAGCTACAAAACCCTTTCTCGAAAAGGTTGAGCTGCTTCATAATTATATTCAACTCTTGAACAATCTTAGCATCTGATTGGATGTCAGGATATGCACATTGGTCGAGGGGTGGAGGAATGCATTCAATTGAGAAGCTGGGGGAAGAGACAGGATGGAGTAAGGTCAACAGCTGGATCCATGCCAAGCCTTTTTCCTGGCTGACAAAACTGAGTTGTGCCCGCCAACAAACACGAGCAGCCTTCAAACTACTGAAGTCAAGCCTCCTCTTCGGGGAGGCCTGTGTACTTACAAGGCCAGACTGCTGAGTGTGTGGAGCGCGTGATCACAATTTGGCGTGAAGAAGGTGGAGACTCGGGCGAAGTAGCAGAGCGATGTCTCAAGGATCCTGAGCTGAGGCAGCGGCACCTGCCATCGGGAGGTGTGCTGCTCCACCAACTGCACGGAGGAAAGATGAAAAACTTATAATGACCACGACAATTAAGAGTTTGAAGCGTTGCTTGACATGTTTAGTTAACAAGCTCAATGCAGTTTTATTAACATCAGCCTTTTGGAGCAGCAAAAACAAGTAAACCGACTGAGGAATAGTTTTTAAATATTTTGATACCAGATTTATTTTTTCAATTATAAAATGACCATCTGGAGGAATACATCCCCTGCACGCTTCTGCTGAGGTTCATTATATATTTTTGTTTTTTGACATCTGGTGATGACACAAACATTTCAGAAACTAGGAATTATTTTTCCCAGGAAGGCCCTACGAGAAAGCAAAAAAGGTTCTTGCAGGGATGCGACCAAAACCTGCATTTTGTACGTGACATGAGAAAAAAAATAAATGACAAGAAATCCTCATCTCTTTATTTTGTTCTGTGTCTATAAACAAGATACTCACTGTGGAGTGAATGACCATTTCACAAAGACTTGTTTTCACTGCATCCTCCCACTTATGCACACACATTTATTTATTTAAGTATTCTACTGCAATGCACAAGTCAGCAGACCCTTTTATGCAACTACAACCTCACATTAAACACAGAACTGTCAAATCCCTAAAACACAATGTGCAGCCTGTGTTGCCCTCTAATGGTGAAGATAGAAGACATCACTTTTAAACACTACAGGAATCCAGTGAATGCGAACAATGAAGATCTCTGTCCTTCATGCAAACACTGCACTCATTAAGTATTTTAACTTCTGGTCATATCAATCTTTCCTTTTAAGAGATGCTCAGTCAAGTTGAGCTAATTAATGATAAGCAAACATAACAGTAGAAGAATAACAATAACATCCCGAACTGTTTCATTATTACATTATTGATCCAACTGAACTTAAAAAGAAATCTTCAATAACATTTTCATGAGCCTGCAAAAGATGCACCCACTAATTTACATCTCGATGTAATTATATTGCATTATTGTGCAATTAAAGCTGTTAAAACATCACGTGGCAGCAGGTAATGTTTTAATTTATCTCTTTAATAGATGTAGCTTCTTGTCCTGTTGCTGATCTGGATTTGACAGGTCTGAAGTTTGATCTTGTGGTCAGTGCCTTAACTCATGTAGGCTTTTAATCCCTCTATTTAAAGCCCTTTGGTGATAAGAATGACTCTTGATTGTGTTGCCACCGTGAAACAATAACAAAGTTATGCAGTGGATAGTTTGGTAAACATTCACCATGTTAGCTGAGCTATCTTTGGTTTAGCAGCTGATTAGCCCGAGCTTGCTAACTATGCAGTTACATGTCTTTGTTAAAATATGAATTTTTTTCTGGCTTTTACGCTTCGACCTCGTCAACTGGATAACATCTCGGGTTAAAAAGGCGATGTATTCAAAACGCGTTACGTTATATTTCTGTTTTTTTTTCACTCGACTACGACTTGTTAGCTTTGTGCTAACTCGGCTAGCTGTCGTCCCTTCTGGGGGAGGGGAGTCTCTTATCATCGACAGCAGAGGCTGTCAGCGTCGACTCCTTACCTGGGAAAAGTCGGAGCAGAACGGTCTGCTGTTCTCTCGCAAGTCATCACCCGAGTAAAGGCCCAACAGAGTCTGTAATTGTTTCTCTAGCCCCTCTAAGTCGCACACACTGCCCTCCTCCGCCATACTGCCCGTCTAGCCTCGCTCGTAGCTCCACCGCTACGGTCAACTGGTGCGTTCATGGAGTGTCGGAAAAAAGACTTCCCAAGGTTGATAGCGCCTGCAACTCGACTCAGAAACTCGGAGAATAATTGCCTGCCAGATTTAACGCCAGAATCGTCACCATCTGCCAGGCAACACATGTTTAGTCAATGTTAACATTCTTTTAAAAAATATATAAATTCACGTTTTGCACATCATTTTCAAAGATCTTCTCCGTAGAATCAACGCTGTTTTATTTCTGCTGTTTTTACCAAATTCAGACTTTTCCAACTGAAATCCCGTGAGCACTCTGAAGTCCCAAAACTTGGAAACACGAAACACCCGAGCAGCATTTAAACGCAGCATACACCTCGCATGGACAGCGCTGATTGGACGCTGCCGACGTAAAGGGGTGGTTGCTCCTTTTTCAATGCAGCGTTCACCGGAGTACCACTCTCTATCGGGGCGGAGTCCGAGCTCCATAATTAGTACAGCTCAGGTTTAACGAAACCCCGTCAGCTCGGTGTTTGGAGAGGTGAATCACATGCACCACAAACCACGTGGCAAACACAAACATAGCGCTTTAATGAGTGCTAATAAGTGCGTCCCCGTCCCATAATAAAAAGTTGGAAATAAACTATTAAGAAAGAGTGTCTCTAAACAATTATTTTAATTCCCCAAGTTGAATTAATATAATAAAATATGTTAAATCGGAAGGTTTGCGTACAATAAAAATATTAATGAGGATATATGTTGCATGAGGAAAGCTAAATACATTTTACCAGAAGATATTTATGGTTTCTGAAAATTGCATTTGAAGCCGAAAAACCATAATTGAGCCGACAGTGGTGTGTGCTCATTTTTAATTTAAGTTTAATGTTTTGATTTTCTTTAAGAAGACTGTTTGATTCTTAGTTTGATGCAAAATGTTTTTAAAATCAAATTACAAAAGACGTTCACTGAGAACCATCATTTTCTTCCTGTTCCCCCCTTTATGTTGGATCCTCATTCTCGGCAATAAGAGCTGATTTGTATCTTGATGCCTTCAAACAGGGTAACATAGAGACCAGCCGAACAGTTACAGACTTCCTCTAAACTTTATTTAAAATCATACATTCATTAAGGTAAAATGATGCAATACAAAACGTTTCTCTCAGACAGAGCTAAGATTAAATAGTCAATATATCTTTACAGTCACATCACAGAGGATGGGTTGGAAAGGGAAAGTTTTTTTTTTATTTCAAAAAATATGATTACACTACACAGACTTCTCTTTTGAGTACATATACACCAACAAATAAACAGCAAATAAAAAGCAGCACAGGAAATAATAATATGCTTATGTACAGCAACTCTCTACTGTTAATATTTTGATAAATGAGATGAATGTGTTACATACTAATCTACGTCTTATTTCTGATGTTTGATTGATACACAAGGCAACAGTGAAACAATCATGAATGTTCCCCTCAAACAAAAACGCCAACAGAGTCCTCAATTTAACCCTGACACAAACTAAAAGCTTCCTCTAAGTTTAAAACTAACACAATATTTGCTTTAAGCACTAAAAGCAAATATAAGTAAGAATCAAGTAATCCCATCACAGGTTGTCTTATTAACACAGGTTGCTTATCTTTTCTAAGACTTAAACATGAAAAATATGAATCAGTATTGCTCTAAGTGGAATAAATCTGGTAAACTAAAGCAAAAACAAGTTTCTTTTTTTTGTTTCCTAAACCTTTGTTTGTGTTTGTGTTCATGGAGGAAATGTACAAGTGTGTACTGGGTGGTTCAGTTCAGCTCGTCGGTGGACTCTGACATGGATCGCTCCCTCTTCTCTCGGCCCGTGACGAAGTTGAGCAGGTCGATGGCTGTCACCACGCCGAAAACCATCTGCTTCAGACTGGCGGAGCCGTCTGTCAAATCTGCCAAATTAAACAAATGTATGGAAGAGAGAGAGAAAGATGAAGAAATGTTAAGACACATCTGAAGACACTGTCATGATGTTCTCATTCATCGGTGACTGGCAGCACTGGTTCATTTGTGGTTTTTTTCTTCTCACTGATTGATGGCAGCTGGATGGAGACATCAACATATAAAGCTAAAGTAAACAACAAACACAGACTGATGTGCTCAGTAGAGTTCAAATTAAAAATCACTCGAGTCGGGGTCGACGATAACCGAGTATAAATACTTTGAACTTTGCAGTCATGGAGGCTTTCTTCAACGCCACATTTTGCCAGCTTGATCTAATCAAAGACTTGTTGTGTAGCGCCGACATCATTAAATATTAGCCGTTTAGCTCATAAAATGTTTATTCGAGCTTTATCCAGGAATGTCAACAGATCAGTGCATGCCAAACTTTGATCCGACACTCCTCCTTTGGCACTCAGTGAAGGTTTTAATCATAGAGCTGCTGAAGGGAAGAGGAAATGCTGATAAGCTATCAATGTTTCACAATCAGTCGTAAATAAAAGAAACACCCCCTGAAGTCTCCCTCAGATTGGTTGACGTTAAACTGGTTTCTTTTTCAATTTGGATCTCCTCGGCTGAGGGAACTTGTTCGCCTCTCTTCGAGGTTCAACTTTCTCTGGACTTTGACCCTCAGCTATTAGAAAATAATAATCAGTGGCAAGTAGACACATTCAAAATGTATGAATATTTTGATAAAACGTCTGGATATATTCTACATAAATATAGGATAGGAATAAATTAGGATATTAGACGGCATATTCCATTCAGCCACTGGAGGGCGCCAATGTTAAAAAATAGTCTAAACATTGCATTGATTGGATTTTTGAGCTCAAAAAAGGAAACTGAACAAATGAATGATGCAAGTGGGAATACATGCGTACGAGTGCATTCTTGCTGTACTTACATTGGATCTGTTCATGGACCACCAGTGCAAAGTGGTCAGTCTCCAGGATGCGGGACAGCTTTCCCAAATTATCAGTCAGACGGATCTAAGAGCAACAACAGAATAAATCAATCAATCTTAATGCTAAAGTAGCAGACCAGGAGCTTTCTGTTTGTGTTGATTTTGACGCCCTGTGTGGACGATCTCGTCCTGTTTTGTTTTTTTTTAAAGGTTTTATTTTTCGGCTTTTTATGCCTTTACATTTCCTTTTAGAAACAGGACAGTGGATGGAGTCAGAAATCGGGAAGAGAGAGAGAGATGGGAACGACATGTTGGGAGGGAGCCACAGGCTGGATTTGAACCCAGGCAGCCTGCTTGGACGACTTCTACAGGACCTTTAAAATACTTACTGGAAAGTCCAAAGAGTTGTGAAAGCATCAAACTCTAAATAAAAACATCACAACTGGAACATCCCAACCTCAATTACAGTCTTATCTAAAGATCCTCCCCATACCTCATTGGCAGCAGCTGTTAGCCAATCAGAAGGAAGCTCTTTGACTGAAACATAACTTTGCATATAACAGTGAGGACCAGAGAGGACTGACCTGTTTGAACTGTTTGTAGAGCACTTTGCTGACCGGGTCGGACAGCTTGATCTTCCCAGCCAGAATAGAGGCCAACATGTTCCCCAAAGTGACCATGCCCAGGATGAGCCTGAACACACACACACACACACACACACACACACACACACACACACACAAACGCAAGTTCAAGCCTTCTGGAAGTGTTGGGCTCTCCAGTTTTTAAAAAGGGAGTCTTTGAACTTTTCTGCCTCACCCAGCGTCGTCCACCACAGGCGCCTGGTCGAAGCCCTTCTCCTTCAGGATCATGATGGTCTTCTGACAGCTGACGGTGGGCAGGACGGTGAGGGGGGCACACAGGTTGAGACACTGCAGCTTCAGGTTCCACCACCTGACGGATGGAGAGAAGCGAGAAGGTTAATCGTATAAAAATAATAATAATAATTTTTAAAAAAGCTAATAAGGGAATATCTTTTTTTTTTTTTTTTTTTATGAAGCATACCAGGGTTTCTTCACCGTGAGGTCCTCCTCGTTCAGGAAGCCCTTCTGGACCATCCACTTGTCACTCAGGAATTTAGACCTAGAGGGCAGAAAAAATACATTTACTGTCTTTACAAATGAACCAATGGAATCATTTGAAGCTGAAGTGACCTCCAACCCTGACTTTTGACCTCTCTGATCTATCTGGCTTTAACAGTGACCTCCGAAACCGACAACACTAACTTTGTTTGACCACAGGAGGGCGCTAAGTGCTTCCTCCATCTGAAGTGAGTGGCACCAGGCTTCTCTTACTTTACCAGCAATTCGAGTGAGTGTATTTCTGTGCAAACGTACTCACATGTAGTTACGGATGGAGTCTGGCAGGATGACGACGCAGCGCTGGCCCTCCTTCAGCTCTTTGGCCACATTTACTGCAGCTGCCATGGCCGTGCCAGAGCTGCCTCCTGAAGAGAGAGAGAGAGAGAGAGAGAGAGAGAGAGAGAGAGAGAGAGAGAGAGAGAGAGAGAGAGAGAGAGAGAGAGACAGGTTTGCTGTCATTTCTCATAAACGGTCCGACTACGACTCCTCGAGCCGGCTGTTTGTGTTTTGCAGGGAGCACTTACCGCACAGCAGGCCCTCATCTCTGATCAGCATGCGAGACATGTTGAAGGACTCCTCATCGTCGGACTTGTACCAGGCGTCGATCACCTGACAAATCAAACGGGTTACATCGAGCGGTCTCGCGTGGAGGAAAATGAGCAAAGCCAAGTTGACAGTAACTCACGGATCTGTCGAGCACAGTGGGGATGAAGTCGTACCCGATGCCCTCCACCTCGTACTGGGTCTTATCGGTCTTGTTGAGCTCCTCGGGCTCGGCCAGGATGGATCCTTCAGGATCGACGCCAACAATCTGCCCACAATATGAACGGTTCAGAAATCACCCACAGCTCCAAACGCAGACTTTTTTTTTTAAATAGGCATAAACGCAAAGCAGACGCTCACTTTGATGTTGGGGCATCTTTCCTTCAGTTTGCGAGCGATGCCTGTGATGGTCCCTCCTGTGCCGGCGCCGGCCACCAGCATGTCCACTTGACCTGTTCAGAAAGAATCCAGGTGAGACGGTGTGGTCGTGTTGAAGGAGGTGTAGCAAGTCAAAGGTCATCTCACCATCGCACTGCTCCAGGATCTCCTCCGCCGTGGTGTCGTAGTGGGCCAGGGGATTGCTTGGGTTGCGGTACTGGTCCAGGATGTGAGAGTTGGGGATCTCGTTTTTGAGGCGCCAGGCGACGCCCACGTGGGACTCTGGCGAGTCGAAGCGGGCGCTGGTGGGAGTGCGCACAATCTCCGCCCCGAGCGCTCTCAAGACGTCCACCTGAATGTGAAAAAAAAAAAAAAAAAGACGAGTCAGATAAAAAAAAAGAAGAAAAAAGTCATCCATGAACAGGAGAAGAACGGCTGTAATGTCACATGTTATCTGATTGTGCAACATGTGTGTGCTTGAGAGGCTTCTTTATGGCAGGGAAGTTTAGGGTCTCTTTGAACTCTTCGGTTAATATTTTCACTCGTGGGCTGAAAAACTGCTGAAAAAATGCATGTGTGTTTGTGTGTGTGTGTGTGTGTGTGTGGGTGGGGGGGGAAGTGACTTCTCTATCTGACGGAGAGCTCACCTTCTCCATGCTCATTTTCTCAGGCATGACGATGATGCAGCGGTAGCCTTTCACAGCCGCAGCCAGGGCCAAGCCGATGCCTTCAAACAAGCAAAAACCAGACGGCAGATTTTAAACCCTGCTGCTTTCTGATCATCAACCCACGATGTGTCGCACACGTGCAGCTCCTCACCGGTGTTTCCAGACGTGGGCTCTATGATGGTGTCTCCGGGTTTTAGCAGGCCGGCTCTCTCGGCGTCCTCCACCATCCGCAGGCTGATCCTGTCCTTGACGCTTCCGCCAGCGTTGAAGAACTCGCACTTTGCCACTAAACAAACAACAGAGACGTGTTGATCACAAAGCTGCGATGGTCACCTTACTGAGCACTGGTCACTTTAATGATAATCACCCTAATCATGTCTGGTTTCATCCTACTGTTGTGTTATGCTACATCTGTAATGGTTGACATGATCACCCTAACTAGGTCAAGTTTCACTCTATTGTCTTCAACACTTAATGCTAATCTGCTCCTCAATAGTTGGGTACTTTAATGACAATCACCCTAATAACCCCTGGTTTCACCTTATTGTTTTGGACACTTAATGCTAATCACTGCTCCTTGATGTTGCTGAGCACTTTAATGGCCCAGTCTGCATCCCTGCATTGACTGTTTAATGACTGTACTCACACCTCTGGCACTACCTCAAACACCTCTGTACATGCACATGTAACTAGTTTCTAGAAGGTCAGCACTTTGTTTCTAAGGCTCTTTAACTCTTTTACAGGTCTCTTTTAATCAGCACATGTTTTTCTCTCCTTCACAGGTTATGTAGGTTTATGCTATATAAGTTTAAGTCTAATGCTAATGCTAACTGCACAGGTTTAACCTGTAATTATGTTTACTCTTAGTCACATAGGGGCTGCTAAATCTTGTTTGGGGGATTATTGTATACAGAGGGGAGGGGGGACAGCGGGTGTGTATTGTAACTAATGTCTTGTGTCCTGCCTGTCTGTATACTGCTACTGGATGCCTTGAATTTCCCTCGGGATCAATAAAGTATCTATCTATCTATCTATCTATCTATCTATCTATCTATCTATCTATCTGGTAGATAAACACTGAGGGAAAAAAAACACCATCTGACTCATCGCCTTGCGTGTTTACTTTGTTCCATGCTTACATGAGAAACAGTCACACCTTAGTTATGATGGTAGGTCGTGTCTGTGCTTGTGCGCTCGGTGACTCACGTAATTCACACTTGAGTCCGTACACTTTGGGGATCTTGTTGATGCGCACCAAGGGCGTATCTCCGATCCGGTGCAGGATGTTCGGGAGGATGGCCGGAGCAACGGCTCTGACGGGGAAAAAAAAAGTGGAGAAAACTGATTTGAGCGAAGAGAAACAAACTCTCTCGACAAGGCAGGGACAAATCACTGCAACGAAAAAGTGTTTTTCCCACCAGAACAAATAAACCACAACATAATAACTTAATAACAACTTGTTTTGCTGGTTGCAGGAAACCTAATCATCCCAGCAGTTACATAAACTGGTTTTCACTGCATTCAACAAAGAAACACAACATCGCTAGGCTCGTCTGTGAAACCCGTTTGATTTTCGGGGTGGTCGTCACCTTGGGACTTGGGTGTGAGGACTGTCGGCTTTTGAAGCTTCCAGGCTCCACGTGCAGCGGCTGGGAAGGTCGGGCCGGATCCATTTCCTCTCGGGACTGGCGTTCTTTGCGTTGATCTGGATGGTCCTGGTGGATTCTCCGGGCTCCATTGAGTGCAGCTTGTCCACCCCGTTCAGCGGGAACTGGCCCTCCCGGAGCTTGCCGTCCCCGTTGGTGTGGCTGAGCATCTTGGCAGCGTGGGGGCACACGGGCGCCTTGACCATGGCATCTTTGGTAGAGGGAACTGAGGGCATGACTTACACTGTGGATGGAAAAAAAAAAACAAGGAAATGATTTTCTCTGACAAAGTGAAAAAGCGTTCCTTTACAAATAGGGAAATATTTAAATTCAAAAAACTTTATTTGTCCCGGGTGGGGGCAACATCAACACATCTTTCCTGGGAACCAAAAAGCAACGAGGATTTGGAAACCAAGCCCCCAAAAGGAAAACTTCATCTTTAATAAAGTTCAGAAAAAGAGAGAGAGCAATAAAGTGCTCCCTCTCTTATCTTATTGACATTAAAAAGCCTCATTAAATCCAATAAGCTCTTAATGTTATGCAAGCAGGCAGAATACACACAATAAGCTGCGCCTCGTTTATGCCGAGTCATATCAGGGTTAACAGAAATTAAAAAAAGCTCCCTTTGGCAGGACGCTCCGTCTTTGTTCCTCTTTCATGTGCTCGTGGCGTCAGTCCCACATTTTCAGGTCATCGGTGCGACCTGAGAGAACAGAACGGAGGGCACAGGAAACCCACATCTGGCTGGCTGATATTGCATCACTCGACGTCTGTTCAAACAAAGCTGGGACAAACGTTTGAAAACAGAGCTCACTATGCCGAGTCATGATTAGAGAACATGACTTTTCTCCATGTTGCAGGCGTGTATGCGTGCGTGTGTGTGTTCTCATTTTATCTGTGTTTGTGAACCTAAAGTGGAAATGACTTAATGATTTGTTGTATAACGTTGTAAACGTTGTAAAAAGTCACAAATGTATAACAAAGTGTCATCGGTTATCTTTAACTGGAGTAAACAACAACCATGCTGATAAATATTTGCAGAATGGACCAAAAATAAGCCATAAATGTTTTATTTCTTCAGTATTAGTGAAGATAATCAGCATCATAATAAGAAAAAATTAAGACTTGATTTGAAGGTATGTAACCAGCCTTTCAAAAAACAGATAAGACATTTCATCATTGAAGGAGGAAGCTTAAAAAAAAAAAAAATGCCATGTTTCCTGATTGATCGTGAAATCTCCTCACGTACGTACAAGGCAACGATGGTAGCAGGAACAGGAAAAACATCTGGAATAAAAAAAATGTGCCCTTATGGTTAGAATATGCGCGAGTGTTTCCACGTAGGGTCATTGAAGAGTTTAAAAGGAGCTCACAAAGTTAAAAACAAGAAGTTACTCAATACTGCGTGTCATCTAGGACTTCTACTTTTTTTTGCCGTTGGATCAAAAACAGGCGTTGATATTGTTTCGGATCAGAGCAACAAAAACTTCACAGTGTTCCTACTGAAAACAAAGAGGAAGGAATGTGCATCCTATTGCTGCAGTAGTCTCTTTACATTTAGCCCTTTAAACATCCATTAGTTTGGACCTGCAGCACTTGAACCTGAACTAACACACAGTGCACACACAGGGGCCAGCTGTTAAAGCCCCGGCCTCTCTGTGAGCCGGCTGCATCCTCCTAAGCAAACAGCTCTGCGTGGGAGAGAAGAGTGCTGGGGAAATGAGTGACCAACTAAGAACTCAAATGTTCTTTTGACGCAGACTCCACCTCATTCTGACTTGCTTGTGTCGAGAAATAATCTCAGATGTTAACCTTTATTAGTTACATCTAATCTTGGTGCCAGACTTCTGCGGCAAAGTTACTGGTTAAAGTTTCACTGGCATTGCACAGTTCGGGGGGGGGGGGGTGTAATGATCCTCCCTGAGAGAGTACATGTGGTCCTCCTCCCAGGCAGACAAGACCTCCAGCAGGATTTAATGACGAGAAACTTCTGTTTTTGTTTTATGAGCATCACCGCAGCCAAGAAGCAAATACTTGAAACAAAATCCTCCAGCCTGGGAAGAGGTGGAAAAATAATCTCCTGACCTGAACCCCCTGACATCAATCCCAAACCACTGAAATATGCCAAGAACATTCCTACCTAATCAGACTTAGTTATCTGCTTAAATTGTAGCATTTCTAATCTGCGTTGGTATGTTCAGAACAGCAGCCCTTTAAAAGATAAAAATACAGTTTGATAATTGCTCTGCCAGCAACAAACACATTAAAGTATCAGCTGGTGGCAAGCACAAGGAGAGCATACTATGGATAGTCACTCAGCCATAACAAATTGTGAGCCAAATGTGAAAAGCAGGAATGCTTCGAGTGAACACACAATGTAAAACTGCAGTCATGGACATCTAAAAAAGCCAGCACGCTGTCAGAGGGCCAAATAATAAATACATCACTACATGCCAAATAAGAGCAATAAATTACCTCTACTGCAATTAAATGTGATGTTGCAGGAAGGAGGGAGACAGACTATGGGTACAAACAACAATTGATAAGGCACAAATTAAATATTTCTGTATTCAGAGATTTAATTCTCTTTTTTTATAGGCCAAAACAGGTTATAAAAAAATAGCACAATTTAATTCTGTAGCCCATCTTAAAATATAGTTATCTCAACATTTCTGCTTTGGAAACTGTTGGTTTCACAGTAGCATCTTAAAAGGACTTTAGACCACACGATTAATGGTCAAATAATCAGATGACGCTACATTAAATGGTAACAACTGCTTAATTGCAAAATTACACATTTTAAGTAAGCTGCTTACAATTATGCATGTAATACATTTGTGGTTTAGACACAAAATGATCTTGTGAAAGTGAGCCATTAATCGATAGTGATCAGCGTAATTCTTATTTTTATATAGCATATTAGCAAATCGTTCAGTGTCAGTCATGACATCCTGCAGAAATGTAACACAAGAATCAAAAAGTACATACAACAAATTCAAACGTGGTTTGAAGGTTAATAAACGCCAACAATGACGAGTCAGCAATTATTCGATACAAGAGAATATGTATTATTGACGTGATCATTTTTTTAATATCACATTAAAAAAATGTATGTTGCATTTACCGTATAAAGCAATAAATTGGTGTTAGAAAACGAGCAGTATCAGCCTGCAGATAAAAAGGTATAATGTTGCATCAGAAACAGCGTCTGTAGGACGCGGTTCAGTCACTGTACGTCAAATACCACGTGGGCTACTATCCCAATGTTTCATCTCTCTACGCTTATTTTTTGTCCATCCCCACTCACCTTTTTCGATAAATATGCCCGAAAAAAAACGATGAAAAAAAATCACAGACAACCCCGACGAACTCTCGGCATGTGAGCACCACCTCGGAGTGAGACACTTCCGACAAACACAAGGGTTTACGTGATCACGCACGTGGGTCGAACGAGGGAGGACTTGGTAATGTTCACAGACGTGCTCTGATTGGTTGCGACGAGGGCGTCTGTTTGGCCCGCCCAGCCAATCGGAGCAGAGATTTCTCAATAAAGCGTTTGGGGGAAAGCGGTGTGTTTAAGTTGCGTGCACTTTACCATCTGTTTACTTTTTATTGACAAAACACGCGCGCGCGCACGCACACGCACGCACACTAACGGCACGGACTTTTGACGCATGTGCCACCTTGAGAACTTCTCATGCTAAGTCTGTTAGTCCCAAAAATATTCATGTATCCAGTCAGTGTTAAAAGGGAAGCTCAAGTGTTGGCAAGATACTTCGGACGAGTTTTTAAACTAAGTTTAATGTGTAGTGACGATCATAAAACTATTTGTTTCATTAAAAAATCCATAAAATCATTAAACCAGGCAGGGACACAATAAAATCATTATTTCCGGTTCATACTCTTTGTTTTCGTTGTCATTTTGGAAAAGCTTGACACACATTAAAAGATACTTTCTAATAAAAAGGATTTGTTATGGCTTTGTTGGCATTATTTTGTTCTTTATTTATTAGAAATTAAAGCATCAAGTTAACTGAATGCAAATCCATGTGTCATGCCACGTCAGCTTTTGACAACACTACCTAAGAAAACAGAAGTGGAAGTGTGTACAAGGTGGAAATCTGGCTGATCAAGTTTTGGTACATCTTGCATCAGTCATGAATCATGTTCAAAGAAAAAAAAGTGGACTGCTGCTGCTGGAGCAAATAGTAACCCTTGCAGACAAAGATACGAGTGATTCATTCATTTGAATAAAAAAAATCTTTAAAATCAAATAATTTTGATTACTGCTAATCCTACTGCTGGAATTACATCTCTTACAGTGAAAATAGTAATATTTGTGTTTATACCCTGCCATGGTTCACGTCTCATACAATGCACTATTTATATTTGAATGAGAATAGAATTAGAATGAGATCAAACCCGTTAAATATTTTTTCACAGCTTGGCAGAGCAGTTTTTCCATCCATCAGCACCGTGCCTGTATAAAGGGTCTTTTTATAAAACATAAGATGATGTTCTGAAAACAAGAGCTGCCAGTGCAGAATTACAAATCTGTGTTTTTTTATTGAGAAAGCGACACAAGCTCGTCTTAAAAAAAGGGAATAAAAGAAAAAAAAAAACACTTCCAACAATTCACCCACAAAAAAAGAGAGAAGAAAAAATAACTTTGTGATCACTGCTGGGGGTTAAGGGTGGAGGGATTCAATAGGACACGGGTGTTCGTCTGAGCATCCTTCAGAATCTTCCGGAGCGCTCTCGGTCCCTCGATCTTCGCCTTTCGCCGCGGTCTCGCCGTCGGTCCCTGGAGCGCGAGCGTCGTTCCCTGGAGCGCGAGCGTGAACGATTCCTTGTGCGGAGAAAAGAAAAGGATGAATTTTTTGAAGAAAAACACTCAGACAAATACTAAAATGCACAATGTTTTATACCTTTTCCTGCGGCGGCCGTACAACTCCCTTCGAAGTTCCCGCGATATGGGCTTCAAGTGCATGAAGTTGCAGAATCCACCTCGGGTGCACTCTCTGTAAGGGGAAAAATAAAAGGCCCATAAAGGGTTAAACTTTGCTTGGAATCTTGGAGCAGCACCCCCAAGGAAAAAAAAAAAACTCCAACACATGCTGAGGAGCATGCCGGCCCGGCACGCCAAACATCTGATCTCGGTCAGCCCCCCTCCACTCTTGACTCCGTCCTATCATTGGCTGAGCAAACACGCCGCAATCCAACGGAAAAACACAGAGCGAGACGTAAAAAGAGAAAAACCTGAAGTTTCCTCCCAGAGTGCAAGGACAAAGTTTATCTTTGCTTCAGGAGACAGCGTGCTGATTCACAGTGTGTGCGTACAGCTGGCAGCATGTCAGGACCCTGCTGGAGGACACGTGCAGGCTGACTGCAAGGGACACTTTTATCTCCCTGCTGGTCTGACATAATTTACCTGACAGGGTTCCTCAGTGCAAACCTGAGCTTCCTTTGACCCCCTACTAGTGCTGTGTGTGCATGTTCTATGTATGTCACTTCTACAGTCATTTACGAAAATGCAACATAGAAATCCAAGCGTCGTCAGGGAAGTGTAAAAACTACTCAGAATCTATTATTACATGGTGCTTCAAACATCATGTCATCTACTCTGTTTGACTTTTTATTTGTACTTACCTATTTGCTACTTGTCTTTGTGTTGCTGCCACGCCCGAGTTTCCCCTCTGGGGATCAATAAAGCATGATCTTATTATCCTATCTTAACTTCTGCTAACACCACATGCCTCTCCTGCTTTTTACCTGAATCTTTTATTTATCTTTATTTTACATTTACAGGTTTTTATTGAAAAGGTACATTTGAGATATCTTCTTCTCAAAGCTCTTTGTGTTTTGCACTAAATGAAAAGACAATGCTGCAAACTCTCCAACAAGCAGGAGCAGAGATGCTTTTATGTCGTGTTCCTCTGTATTCATATCTGATGATGTGAAAATCCTGTTCTCCCTCTCATGTGCAGTGAAGAAGGCGACAAAGCACGCACCCCATCTCGTACTGACGACAGCAAGCTTCCCTGAAGTCTGTGACCGGGGAGAGCTCTGCGTGGATGGGCTGGGCGTTGAACCAGCGGTTGTTGAGGTCCAGGACTGCTTTCTCTGCGTCCTCCTCACGTCGAAACTACACACACACACACACACACACACACACACACACACACACACACACACACACACACACACACACACACACACACACACACACACACACACACACACACACACACACACACACACACACACACACACACACACACACACACACACACACACACACACACACACACACACACACACACACACACACACACACACACACACACACACACACACACACACACACACACACACACACACACACACACACACACACACACACACACACACACACACACACACACACACACACACACACACACACACACACACACACAATCAATTCTGCTCTGAAAATGTAGCGTCAAACGATCCATACAGAGATTTCATGTTCATGTCACATGACACTCATCTGGACTTTGTCAGGTTAATGTGGTGTCTCTTAAGGTGTCAGTTACATGTAGACCACCCACCTTTACGTAGACATTGCCGACTAGGTGGTCGCCCAAGTTATCGCACACGTTCATCTCTTCCACCTCCCCATATTTCTCCTCCATCTCCGTGAACACCTCCTGGGAGGAGAAAGAAAAGAATAACTGGACTGTTTCTTTAAGTCGCGAATGCATCGGTTGAACAATAGTTACAGTCCAGCCGTCACGTAATCCTGCCGAGTAAGCCTCTGCTCTTAAATTAATTGTGCAACGTCCGAGAACGGCCTCCCCCTCACGTCACATCGTGCAACATGTGGAGGACGAGGGGTCGCTCACCTCGAAGAACTCGTCGTAGTGCTCCTGCATTTCCACATCGCTGACGGCGCCTTAAAAAAAAACAAAGAAAAAGTCAACAAGAGGATGTTGAAAGGCAGAGAAAGAAGCAGACTGCTCTTCAGACTAGTTGAACTGTAGCAATATAAGATGTTTTAATGTTTGAAACCTGTCAACACAGATCAGAAGGACTTTTATTGGAGAGAGGATAAACAGTCTACACTCCCATGTTTCAGGTTTAACCTGGACCTTGTCTAAGAAGCAGGTTAAGATCTAGAGCTTATCCCCTCGTGGCCTTTGCCTGGCTAGTGGGCGTTTTGAAACTATTTAGCAACCCCCCCCCCCCCCCTTTCTGCAGCATGATTTACTTGAGTGCAGGAAGTACAAGCGTTTATCACATCCTTCTGCTGTGTTCCACTATGGAGACATGAAACCTGCTTCAATGAATGAGGCATAAACTAATGTGTGCACTCCATGTGAAACGCCAAGTAAAGGCAGCTTAGCTTGTTTTTTTTTTACATGTTTTAAATAATACAGGATGTGACAACAAAGCTGTGCACAGAGCTGCACCACGCCGCCTCAGGTATTTTAAGTTGAGGCCCTTCGATAACGTGCACGACGGCACGGGGCCGCTTTTTCTATCTGCGGGGATGCAGAGGATATGTTCCTATAGTTTTCTGTGAGGGGGGGGGGGGGTGTGATCTGTGAACTAAGTGCAGTCAGTGCTGGAGGCTCCTGCGGATGAATGGGAGAACTTACAGTGTAAACCATCAGCAGACTGGGCAGAGTTTTCAAGGTTATGAAGGTAAATGTTCAAGAGGGTAATGGTCTGAAATACAAAACGTAAACTTTTGTGACAGAAATCAACCAAAAGAAAAAAAGAAGAGCTGGGGAAGGAAAAAAAAAAAAAAAAACGTGATTAGAAATGTTGTGATGTTTAGTTCACTTTAAATAGCTCAGTTAGTTTTTAGTGAGTAATGTTTCTCAGAGACAGGTTCATCATGCGCTCGGCTCTTTTTGTCGACTTTAAAAAAAGGTCTCGTGTTTGGAAGTCCCTTGTTTATATCTTCTTTCCATGATCTGTTAAAGACTACGGCATAAGCACATCTGTTTGGCTCGCAGAGGGACGTGACCTAATGGAAGTAAATCAAAAAGGAGGTTATTTTTACAAAAGACCCACATGCTCATTTTCTCATCTTTTTCAAACTAAATATCTCGACCTGCCTGCTTTGAAGCAGCTTGACATTAAAAAGCAGACTTCAGGCGTCAGTAACAGTGATGGAATAAACTTCTCATTTGGTGTCAAAGTCTCCTGGGTTGCTTGGTAAATAAACGTAGGGCACAGCATGGAGGTCAGTTAACTCGAAGAAAAACAGACTCTCACACACCTACCTGTGTGGGAGGCACTGCGTCAGCACCTTCAACAAACACTTCTCGGAGTTCACCAGCACAGTCAGCTGGTGCCGCTTGTTTGTGTTCAGGTACTTCTGTGTTATCAACGCGCGAGCTTCACAAGGCCGAGGGACAGATGGTGAAAGCAACACGAGCAGGTGTCTGCGTGCGCGTGCGTTTGTCGGTTTTAGACGATCGGTTTGGGATAACTCAGAGATTGGATGGTTCACAAACGGGCGTGGGTGAAGCAGCACCTCACACCTGTCGATACACGTGAGCAACGCTTTGAGGAAAAAAAAAACAAAACAGACAAGAGAGGCGACCGACAAATGTTTAACTTACAGCGAGAAGCGTCGGCCGTCTGTGCGCTGTTCTGGGGATTTCGGTAGATGTTTTGGATTAAGATGGTCTGCGAAAGAAAGAGAGCGCACAATCAGAAATATTTGACAACAGCTTTTCATTTTAATCTTGTTTTCATTGTCTCAGACAAAGAGGGGGAAGGATGATCAGAGCGTGTCCGTTCAGCTAAACTCTTGTATACTCAGACTTCTCCCTGGAGACACAGTGGAGGTTCAACGGGCCGTGAACCACCCGACTCTGTTTCCACGTGTACACACAGAATCGCCGGGTTTGAGATGAAACTCCAGAAAAAGTCACTCATCTACAAAATCTGCTGTCATTAAAAACACAAAGCGCTTGGTAAATGAAACGCTCAAGTAGAAAATGAACAGACAGAATGAGGATTTTTACACAAACAGGCGCCCCAAAAAAACAGTGACAGGGTTTATAATCATTGAAGGAGAACACGGTGTCCACCAGGCAGTCACGCTTAAACACACGCCTGACTCTCAGATCTGAAGCCAAACAAAAAACTGAGCCAAGTCTGAGAAACAACACAGATGCAATACTTTCAGAAGGAAAGAAAACCGCTTCATAAATTGACCATGCACGATCATCTCCCCCACTAAAATGACAACAAACCCTTCGGTGGCGTGGATCCTCACCTGGCTGAAGGTTGGTTTGTTGTGCAATCTCGAGCAGCGGTCTCCATGTCTGCACGCTCCAATTTTAAAATAAAATGAACAATTGACCCTGGAAAAGAAAAAAAAAACAGTTGCTTGTCAACACACTTTAGCTGGAGTAAATATAGAAATAGTTTGCTCACATACACTGGAACATAACAGGAATAAACAATATCAAGTTATGCTCATTTATTCTTCATGTTCAAAAAAGCCCCTTCAAGGACGATTACAAAAGTCTGAATCCAAACAGTGCATGAATTAAACAAAATAACACTTTATCAAACTGAACTGAGTCATTTTTACAAACACTGTCTTTAATTTAGCTGCTCTCTGCAGGTGACACAAAACAAAACAAACCTCCCTCTTCTAGCATAACAGAGCAGCAGCTCTTTCATTCATCACGATGTTACCTGGCCAGAAACTAAAGTACATAGTCTGCTGCCTATGTAACACTCCTAAACGTGTTTGAAAACAAGAAAACATCTGGAGCAGGTCAGCTAAGGTGTATTCCTGAGTTTCCATTCAATGCGTTAGCAGAGAGTTAGCTTCCTCGTGCTACTTGTTACCTTCACGAAGACGTACTGAGCACGTGCGGCCTTAAACTGAGCCCCACTGTACACTCAAAGAAACCACTGCAACATACTTCTCATAAATATGCTCCCTAGGGCTTTAAATTACATGTGAAAGGAAGAAACTCACTTGTCTTTCTCTGTACCGAAAATGGATGCCAGGTACTCCGCCATTTTCGGCTGGTTATTGACGTCGAGACGAACGTCATCACGTAAACGGAACGCACTTCTTGCACAGCCGCGTCAACCTTTTTTCAATTTAGCATTTTCAAACAGGCATTTTTAGTTGAACATATCCTATTATATATTGCTTTAAGCACTTCAGCATATTCAGAAAATAAAAACAAGAACGAACATACATGATAACATAACTATACACCTTTTAAAAAATGATTTTAAAGGCATCTTTAATTTCAGTGTGTTAACATGTCAATAACTCGAGCCATAATTATGCATTTATTTCTTACTTAAATACAAAAATCCTACCTCATATGGCCACAAGATGTCGCCACAAGCACGTAGTTTTTTCCCCATCGTTCTCAGTCTTGTTGGTGAGTATTTTATTCAAGTTGAATTTGAAACTACATTGCAGCATGTACAGTTTTAGTTAAATGTTTGGTTGCATTTGTGGCATCACAAACCCACCCTAAAATAATCCTCTTTCTCTTGTGTATGTCATGTCAAACTCTTCGCTGTCCAATAAATACAGAAAAATTAAAAACTATTATGTTGTACAAGGAAACTGTTCTGACATCCACTGATGGATTTGATGATTTATTCCTCTATAAAGAGATTAAAATGTGTCAGAATCTGCAAAAAAAGTGTTTATCTAATGTAGCCCAAAGAACTGCAGATCCAACACTTTCAATAATTATCTCTATTTCACCCGGATATCTTCAAGTCTTCCTTCATAGCCCAATAACTTCTTTCACTGGCTAAATTAATCTTTATTTGAAATGTAAACAGACTATGTTGTGTAAGATTGGTGGACCGCTCCTTTATGTGGCTGATTCATTGATAAATACACAGGTCACAATTAGATGTTGTCGCCGAGTACCAACCACACACACATCATCAGAGTGGGCATTGAAGTTCATCTGCTGAGCGAACTGTATATCCTCCTCTGAAACCACACTGCTGTTGTGCACGAGGCCGCATGAGTTTGCAGGAGACGCAGATGGTGCCGATGAAAGGAAAGGATCGGGGAGAGGAAGTCGACTTGAACAGGCCGAACCACAAACACTGCTTCAGAGAGTTAAAGCCAAAGTGAAATGAACAGAGAGGTTAAGTAAGAGAGGAAGATTGTAGTTACATATGAGGTCTTTGCTTTAGCTCATGTTTTTTTTTTTTTTTTTTAAAGCAGGGTCAGCACCGGAAAAAAGAGGAAAACCCCCAAATCTGAGATGTTCCTCCACTTCAGACCTGCAACTTTTGCAGAAGCAAGACCACCCACCGACCTTCACTCCCCTCCTGCACTCTCACGCCCCTACTTAAAGGTGGAAGGAGTTAGAGAGTAGAACGAGGAAGCTGCATGCAGCTGAGGAGATTTAACCTTGTCTTCAGTACTTCTCTGTTTTGTGTAACCAAATAATGAAGTGCTCAGAGGAACTATTCTCACTTGGATTGACTGCAACTGGAAGATAACAGGAGTGTTCACGAGAGTCACCATCATGAGGCCTAACACCTGCTGGACTCTACTGCATATGTCCGTCTTGGCAGTGCTGTTCCTCATCTTTGAAGCCGAGAGTAAGATTTTTACATGTTCATTTTGTGCTGTGTCAGTATTTGTGTGGTGCTCCCTTACCCTCCTCTGTGGTTCTGTGGTTCTGAACTTGTCAAATGAGGTTTTTTAACTGAAAGGTCAGCTTGTAAATTCTCCTGTAAGGGTCTGAGGCATGTCGTGTGGAGAGGATGTGAACTCTGAAGTGCTCTTATTTAAAAACAACCGCATAGAGGGCAGCTAATGTCGTCTGAAAAATGACAGATGTGGAATAGCGATGTTGTTTTAAAGATGTTAGAGTTGGCGGAATCAGATCTCTAAAACTGTGCGAGCGGATTCGTTTGGCATGAGAGTAGGGACGCCTATGATTGATCACATATCATATCATGTTATTCCTTGTGTGTCTGCCTTTACTGTAGAAACATTCTCTTTTTTTTTCCTGACGCTATAAAAGCTACTTTCACTTTATTTCTAACCTTCAGGTGTTTTCCTGTGGGTGGGAGCTTGATGGAAAGAATTACACATTTCAAACAAAAGATTAACGAGCTCATTGTGGGGAGGGAAAAACTTCTTTTTCTACGAGTCTCTCTGACTTCATCAATTGTCAACCCACTTGTTAATTACCGAGTCGTTGAAGCATTGAGTCACACCAGGGGGGGTTATGATTATAACTTTAAGTTAATTTCATGTACATCCTTCCTCAAAATACACTGATCACTGATACCCTGAATCATAAATAAATAAATTGTCACATATGTGTCATTTATTACCACACACCACAGTGGCTGTCACGTGTGTATATGTTCAGTTATGGACATAGAAAGGTTGTTCTACATTGAGAGAGGCAGTGGCTGTAAATAAGCATAACTGTGACTGAGTCAACCAATACGCAGTCGTAATGCAGTGAATAATTAAACTTCTAGTTAGAAGTGTTCTGTGGTTTCCTCTTGGTATAAAAATCTCTTGGTGGTTTATTTAGCGTCGACTTCACACTGACAGCAGACATACAGGACAGTGACCCCTGTGCACAGACACAAGCTGTCCCACCTGGAGGCCACGTTTCTTCAAGTCCTTCTTTGTCTCTTTGAGTTTGTTTCTCTTGTACATTTGTTTCACTTGAAAGCAGTTTTGTGTCTAAATAGTCATTAGTGTCAAGTTAAAGACGTTTTTATTTGTAGTTGTTTATTTTATACCACATATGGCATGCACGTTTTACACTAGTGGAGTTGGCTTAATAACGCTTCTGTCAATATGAATAGACAATTCCAATGAAAAAACAATTTTAAACAAAAGAAAACTCCTCACAAGGTCTGCTTTATAGAATCTAGAAAACAATATTTCCAAAAATCTGGTTAAAATCACGTTTTCAACGGGAAGATTTTTTTGATGTTTTTTTTAAGCTCATTGTCCTAAAAGCAGATATGAAACCGACCTCTTTGTCACCTGCTCTTTCAAAAGTAGAGAATGAACCCCAGCTCGACATCGATGAGCAGTGGAACATCTGACGCGTGACACCAACACTTGCCAAGTGTTAAAAGACAACATCAAAATGTGCAGATTTGAAAGATTTATGTAAAACATACATATGGTTAATGAGTTAGAGTTCAGACTTGTGGGTTTTAAGTTCCCCCTGAGACACTTCTTTAGGGTCTTCTGATTCCTCCAACAGCAGCGCTCTCATGCAAATAGTGTTTCCACTCGTCACATTATGAAACTTCAGAGATGCTTTTTTCAGTCCTTTTTTTTTTTGGTATTAAGTTGTTCATCAGATTTATCTTTTCATGTGATCTTAAGGTGATATTTATTTATTATTCAGATGCTTATGTTTTCTTAGGTCAGTTTAGTAATCTTTGTTTTACGACCTGAAAGCATGTCCATGAGGGTTTATAAATTCATTTGAAATGATTGTCACGTGCTGCTGCAGAGCACCGGGATGTTGTGAGATATTCTGGTTATTTTGATTTCCATGAAGTAGCCAAAAGGTAAAAGGAACCTGGTGAGTATTTAAAAGGCCTGGAGTAAACTTGTTACTGTCACTGTGTTCAACTCAAATGGTGTTTTATTTGATTTCATCTTTGGCTGGAATCAAAATGTATCTGGACGAGGATGATCTAATCTGTATTGTTTGTTGTCATTTTCCTTGCAGGTGCAGATGAATGTCAAATTCAGATTAATGTACATAAAGACACAACATATACAGCTGTCCTTGGAGAAGAACTAAAGATCAAATGTCCTGTTAGATTCTGCAACGATTCACCACCTGAAATCTCCTGGGTTAAACTCGAGGACACTTATGTTCCTGTAAACGTCAGCAGGGGAAGTCGCTTCAAATCAGAGTTTACAGTTTTAAAGCATTTAGAGGGAGTATCAGTTTTGATCATTCAAAACGTTATCAAAAACGACTCTGGTCTTTATCTGTGTGGAAGTCATACCGGTGTTGGACACAAAATCAAAGTTTCTGTCAGTGGTGAGTTTGACTTTCTCTTTAAAAAGTATCAAATGTGGCTGATATTAAATTCCCCTTGTTTCATCCATATTTCTTCATGTCATTAAGACTTGTAATGTTATTTGACAGATAGTGGTGCTAACAATTCATCACAAGGGAAAGACCGCAGTAAGACATGTTATTTTAAATCTAAATCCAGGTGTTTGATCTGCTGCCTTTAAAGACATCAAATACTCTGACTGAGTGAAACATCTGTCTTTTGTTTTTCAGACGACACCAGTACGGATCGTGAACTCTACAGAACACTCCGGGTGTACGTCTACCCAGCGGCTGGGATTGTGGCTTTCGTCCTCTTTGTGATAATTGTATCTGTTGCATCGATGCGAGGATGTAAAGGTGACTTGTTTACATTTCATCCAAGATGAAACACCAAGAAGTATTTTGATAAGTCATGCTTGGGAGAATCTTTAAGAAGTAACTCATTTCACTAAATTGTCAACATGCAGGAAAACCAAAGAAAGACACAAAAGAAGATAATCAGGTAAGACAAGAAATCATCAGCTCTCATTCAGGGTTCATTTGGTCATAAATGTATTTCATCTTCCTTTTTTCACGTTTGTAGTACATGGCGATCCCAATGGTCGAGCAACCCTTTCCAAGCTCCAACACCCAGCCTTCACCAACACCAAGAGGAATTCCGCCTGTGCAGCTGCAGGCTCAGAGGTCTATCCGGAGAAAGACACCGCCACCACATCCCCGAGAGCCGCCATCACCGAGAGACAATGAGTGTGTTTACAGCAAGGCGAAACACGACAGAGATCCACCGAGGAGTACGGCGGAGGAGCAGGGGAGTTCTGTTGTGTACGCCGCCCTCAACCATCAGCTGCCAGCCAGGCCCGTCGCCCGGCCAAGGAGGCTGAAGGAGGAGTGTTCAGAGTACGCTGCCATCCGTGTTAAAGACCCCTACAGCTCTTAGACACCGCCACAAAAAGATGTGAATGCAAGACACGAGTGTTGGACGGACATCTTCTGTCTTCCTTCTGTCTCGTCCACCACATATATGGACTTTTTTTGAGTTTAATGTTCAGTTTCTTACACTTTCAAAGAAGTGTAAACTATGATTTTTGTTTTTGTTGCATATCCAAGATCTAAATTAAGGGCATGTAGCAGAAACTGTTCAGTGACGTTACAGAGGCTGCTTTCACACATGCACAAAACTCCTGAGAAGCTCCACACACATTCTGTTCAGCTTCACGTGTGAACACAAAGCTGCGTCTCCCTTTTTTTTCCCTCCTCCTCCGCCGTTTGTTCTTGGATCCTGTGATCACGTGAGACATCCGTGAAGTTTTTCCCCACGAGTGCGTGTGTGAACACGGCTTTATAAAACATTGACTCATTTCACGACGATACGAATGACTATGGCTTCTGTGTTTTTTGTGTCACAGCCTTTGAGAAACATTGATTGTGATTGTTTTACCCGCATGTGGAGAATGTATTGATTAACATTTCGTGCAATCAAATACCAATGACTGCTTGATTTGAATGAAAAATAAATTAAGACATCAGTGCTGAATTACCTCTTTTAATATTGTTCCCACTAAACAATCTTATAGCGTGAACTGAGACACTGTACGCTAACTGAATGGACTTGAGCTTGTTTAGCGATTTAGTCAAAGTGCTTTTACACCACGTTTCACACTGATGAGTCTACAATGCTCAGTGTCTGTCAGTGTTAACACATGCACACGTCCTTGATGCAGCAGCAGAAAGTGCTTGCGTTAAGGCCAAGGACACGTCCACATATGTCTGCAGGAGGCAGGGGGATTGAGCCTCCATCCTTCTACCACTAACCACACAGCTGCACATCAAGTCATTTTTTTTCCCCACATGATATTCTGTAGGGTGGGCTTGGCCTCAACAAAGATCAGCCAAACCACACAACAGGAAGTAAATCAGACCAGAAGTCACTGAGTGCAGCCTTTACAGCAGACCATCAGTTGTTTGACAGAGGTGGACATCTGGCTCGAGACATTTCTTCACCATGAAAACAAAGTTCTGCTTCACCATCCTTCACATGTCCATCCTGGCTGCTACACTTCTCCCTTTGGACATTCTCTGTAAGTTTTTGTCTTTTTAATTAATGGAATAAAAAACTGAAAAGTTATCTATAGTAAAGAAGGTGTACATTAAAAATAAATGTTTCACTGTGCAGTGGTAAAACTCAACACGGAAATGACCTGGATACAAATATGGCAGGAACAATGAGAGAATTGTGTATTGTTAGCAGAGAAAAGATGGAGTATATTTTACTGCATGCAATCACATTTAGTGATAAAAATGACCAAATGTCTTAGTTTGGTAATTTAAACATTTTTGGACATTTTTGGTCTCTTTATATCGGCTAAAACTCGACAAATGCAAAATGGCAGAACAGCAGTGTAGTGGCTGAAGTCTGTGCTTCCTGAATTCAGACCGCGGTGGACATCTTAAAACGCCTTTAATTTAGCCTCCATGCAACATTTTCTCCAAACGTGTTCCTTCTTAACATGAGCGAACCCCATTCTCAACTTCAACACAGAATCAATCATAGCTTCACATAATCTGGAACCTACTTTAATGTAAAACAGAACCCAAAGGTAAAACAAGGCACCTTATAGCCACAAACAAACCACACATGACTTCCTCTGTGTGCTGAGGTGCTGCAGCAACGAACAACCAATCTATTGAACTGCTTTTATATTCTTCATCAGCTGGCCTCTCGTGAGAAAGGGAGCTGCCTGTGATTGTTACTTGTTTCAGTGTCAGAATTTATTTGTGCATTACAAAATAAAACATTGAAGGATGATCTAATCTATACTGTTTGTTGTCATTTTCCTTGCAGGTGCAGATGAATGTCATGTTCAGATTAAGGTGCACAGAAACACAACATATACAGCTTTCCTTGGAGAAGAACTAAAGATCAAATGTCCACTTACAGTCTGCAACCATTCACCACCTGAAATCTCCTGGGTTAAACTCTCAGAGGACACTTATGTTCCTGTAAACGTCAGCAGGGGAAGTCGCTTCAAATCAGAGTTTACAGTTTTAAAGGATTTAGAGGGGGAATCAGTTTTGATCATTCAAAACGTTATCAGAAACGACTCTGGTATGTATTGGTGTGAAAGTCATTCCGGTGTTGGACACAAAATCAAAGTTTCTGTCAGTGGTGAGTTTGACTTTGTCTTTACAAAGCATAAAATGTGGCTGACATTAAATTCCCCTTGTTTCATCCATAGTTCTTCATGTCATTAAGACTTGTTATGTTATTTTACAGGTAGTGATGCTAACAATAATAAAATCAAAGTTTCTGTCAGTTTGACTTTGTGATACGTCTCGATGGAGTTAAGATGCCTGCAGATAAAGCCACTGAATAATTGTGCAATTTGTGCACGATATGTGACCTTTAATATATTTCAGATAACGCCGAAGTAATCACCAACAAATCAACAACTTCCGCACCGCGTAAGAACTCTTCAATCATTTTCTGACAGTGAGTCGGTAACTACGAGTTACTTTGTTAACTTTGAGTTTCTGAGACAAATGTCCCCTTTTCACAGGCAGACCAGACTCTGAGGACCCTTTTTGGCATTCTGTGTATCGTGTTGTTGGACTCATGGTGTTCGTCGTCATGGTGATCGCTATGTTTGTCACGTCACACTGTTTGCGTAAAGGTGAGACTTTTGGTTGAAGGAGCCACACAGGCGCTCTGCAGACCTCCTGCTGAGACTCAAATGAGAGAATTTAATTTAATTTAACAAACATTCAATGATGCTCTTTTTTTTTTCATTTCATTTCAAGGCGTCTCATGTGGAGGAGGATCCAAAGACACCCCGGATCCAAAGAGCCAGACTTCCCATCAGGCTTTGCCTTTAGATCAGATCTATGAAAGTGTTCAGTAGTCCTTGTGTCAGAGGTACAAAGTTAAAGGGTGAAGAATATATGACAGCATTTATTATGGATGTCAGATTTGTTCACATCTGTACTTTAAATAGGTGGATCAATAGTAGGCTTCTTTCTTTTTCTCGTAGGCTTTGGAAATGATTATTTAGGCTTTTCATGGCTTTGAATTAAATAGTTTTAAAAGGAAGTACATTGTTGTTGTGAGAGATGAAAGACAATTTCTGCATGTGAATTCCTGCAAATGAACCTGCGATTGAAAGTGTGTGTGTGTGTGTGTGTGTGTGCGTGTGTTTTGCTTCCTCTGTGGGGGACTAACTTTGTGCACAAGTCCGCTGTAAATATCCCTCTGAAATGTTGCTGTCAGTAAATCTCGAGTGCTGCTTGTTCTTTATTTGGTCTTCATTCTCTCGTCTGATGTTTTTATAAAACAGATCTTTCTTTGGTTATCTGTATTGCTTTATGGAGCAGACGGAGTGATACCAGGAAACACAATGTAACCACATGTCACATATAGAGACTAAAGACAAGAGGATGTCATGACAGGAAAGAAAAAAGCCCCCCACTAAACTTATTACCCCTCTGTTTCAGGAATCTTAATTAACTCTAAAATATGTAGGCTATATAAACGTAATAATAACACGTGACTATACAGCCTGAGTAAAGATTCACGAAACAAATCAACACCGCCACAAAAAGTTGTGAATGCAAGACACGAGTGTTGGACGGACATCTTCTGTCTTCCTTCTGTCTCGTCCACCACATATATGGACTTTTTTTTTAGTTTAATGTTCGGTTTCTTACACTTTCAAAGAAGTGTAAACTATGATTTTTGTTTTTGTTGCATATCCAAGATCTAAATTAAGGGCATGTAGCAGAAACTGTTCAGTGACGTTACAGAGGCTGCTTTCACACATGCACAAAACTCCTGAGAAGCTCCACACACATTCTGTTCAGCTTGCACAAAACTCCTGAGAAGCTCCACACACATTCTGTTCAGCTTGCACAAAACTCCTGAGAAGCTCCACACACATTCTGTTCAGCTTGCACAAAACTCCTGAGAAGCTCCACACACATTCTGTTCAGCTTCACGTGTGAACACAAAGCTGCGTCTCCCTTTTTTTTTTCCTCCTCCTCCTCCGCCATTTGTTCTTGGATCCTGTGATCACGTGAGACGTCCGTGAAGTTTTTCCCCACGAGTGCGTGTGTGAAAACGGCTTTATAAAACATTGACTCATTTCACGACGATACGAATGACTATGGCTTCTGTGTTTTTTGTGTCACAGCCTTTGAGAAACATTGATTGTGATTGTTTTACCCGCATGTGGAGAATGTATTGATTAACATTTCGTGCAATCAAATACCAATGACTGCTTGATTTGAATGAAAAATAAATTAAGACATCAGTGCTGAATTACCTCTTTTAATATTGTTCCCACTAAACAATCTTATAGCGTGAACTGAGACACTGTACGCTAACTGAATGGACTTGAGCTTGTTTAGTGATTTAGTCGAAGTGCTTTTACACCACGTTTCACACTGATGAGTCTACAATGCTCAGTGTCTGTCAGTGTTAACACATGCACACGTCCTTGATGCAGCAGCAGAAAGTGCTTGCGTTAAGGCCAAGGACACGTCCACATATGTCTGCAGGAGGCAGGGGGATTGAGCCTCCAACCTTCTAGACTGAAGTTATAGTGATTGGACCTAAGAACCTTAGAGAGACTTTCTCTGCCGATATGACGGCCCTTAGTAGTATTAGTGTAGCCTCTAGTACCACTGTTAGGAACCTAGGAGTTCTATTTGATCAGGATATGTCCTTTGATTCCTACATTAAACAAATTTCAAGGACAGCTTATTTTCACCTTCGTAATATCTCTAAGATCAGGCAGATCCTGTCACAAAATGATGCTGAAAAATTAGATCATGCATTTGTTGCCTCCAGGTTGGATTACTGTAATTCTATTTTAGCAGGGTGCTATGGTAAATCTCTAAAGACCCTTCAACTCGTCCAAAACGCTGCAGCTCGTGTTCTGACTAGAACGAGGAAAAGGGACCACATTACTCCTGTATTGGCTTCTCTCCATTGGCTCCCTATCAAATCTAGAATAGAATTTAAAATCCTTCTGCTCACCTACAAAGCTCTAAACGGTCAGGCACCATCTTATCTTAAAGAGTTAATTGTACCGTACTATCCATCAAGAACATTAAGTTCCCAGAATGCAGGCCTGCTCGTGGTGCCTATAGTCTCTAAAAGTACTATGGGAGGTAGAGCCTTTAGTTATCAGGCACCGCTCCTTTGGAATCGTCTACCAGTCGGGGTCCGGGAGGCCGACACACTAGGTACTTTTAAGAATAGACTTAAAACTTTTCTTTTTGATAAATCTTATAGTTAGGGCTGGCTTAGGACCAGCTCATAGTTATGCTGCTATAGGCCTATACTACCGGGGGAACTGGCACCAGGATCTCTTATCTCTCTCTTAGTTTTCATATCTTATTACTGCTTGTCACTATCTTTATATTCAAGTTACTAACCTCTCCTTTTCCTGGGAGCTCCTGAGCTCTCTTAGGTTCCTTGGGACTGTTGATGAGGATGGCCTGCCCAAACAACCCCCCCCCCCCCCCCCCCCCAATCCTATCCTATTCTTCTTTCTGCATCTTGTCCCATCTCCCCCATCCCATTTTCAAGCCCAGCATAGTTTAGCAGATGGCTGTTCCGTCATGAGCCCATGCAGGGTCTGCTGAAGATTTCTGCCTGTTAAAAGGAAGTTTTTTCTTGCCTATGACGGATTAAGCTGGGCTCTTGTATTATAGCCATAAGTAAGGTCCTTTACCTGCTTTTGTAAACATAACAATGAGCATGGTCTTGTTACCTGCTCTTTCATTAATGTTAACAGACAAACAGTAAGGTTCTTTACCTGCTTTTGTAAAGTGTCTCGAGATAACGCCTGTTATGAATTGATGCTATATAAATAAAGCCACTGAACCACAGCTGCACATCAAGTCATTTTTTTCCCCCACATGATATTCTGTAGGGTGGGCTTGGCCTCAACAAAGATCAGCCAAACCAAACAACAGGAAGTAAATCAGACCAGAAGTCACTGAGTGCAGCCTTTACAGCAGACCATCAGTTGTTTGACAGAGGTGGACATCTGGCTCGAGACATTTCTTCACCATGAAAACAAAATTCTGCTTCACCATCCTTCACATGTCCATCCTGGCTGCTACACTTCTCCCTTTGGACATTCTCTGTAAGTTTTTGTCTTTTTAATTAATGGAATAAAAAACTGAAAAGTTATCTATAGTAAAGAAGGTGTACATTAAAAATAAATGTTTCACTGTGCAGTGGTAAAACTCAACACGGAAATGACCTGGTTACAAATATGGCAGGAACAATGAGAGAAGTGTGTATTGTTAGCAGAGAAAAGATGGAGTATATTTTACTGCACGCAATCACATTTAGTGATAAAAATGACCAAATGTCTTAGTTTGGTAATTTAAACATTTTTGAGACATTTTGGTCTCTTTATATCGGCTAAAACTCGACAAATGCAAAATGGCAGAACAGCAGTGTAGTGGCTGAAGTCTGTGCTTCCTGAATTCAGACCGCGGTGGACATCTTAAAACGTCTTTAATTTAGCCTCCATGCAACATTTTCTCCAAACGTGTTCCTTCTTAACATGAGCGAACCCCATTCTCAACTTCAACACAGAATCAATCATAGCTTCACATAATCTGGAACCTACTCATTTTCTTTAATGTAAAACAGAACCCAAAGGTAAAACAAGGCACCTTATAGCCACAAACAAACCACACATGACTTCCTCTGTGTGCTGAGGTGCTGCAGCAACGAACAACCAATCTATTGAACTGCTTTTATATTCTTCATCAGCTGGCCTCTCGTGAGAAAGGGAGCTGCCTGTGATTGTTACTTGTTTCAGTGTCAGAATTTATTTGTGCATTACAAAATAAAACATTGAAGGATGATATAATCTATACTGTTTGTTGTCATTTTCCTTGCAGGTGCAGATGAATGTCAAATTCAGATTAATGTACATAAAGACACAACATATACAGCTGTCCTTGGAGAAGAACTAAAGATCAAATGTCCTGTTAGATTCTGCAACGATTCACCACCTGAAATCTCCTGGGCTAAACTCTCAGAGGACACTTATGTTCCTGTAAACGTCAGCAGGGGAAGTCGCTTCAAATCAGAGTTTACAGTTTTAAAGGATTTAGAGGGAGTATCAGTTTTGATCATTCAAAACGTTATCAGAAACAACTCTGGTATGTATCAGTGTAAAAGTCATTCCGGTGTTGGACACAAAATCAAAGTTTCTGTCAATGGTGAGTTTGACTTTGTCTTTACAAAGCATCAAATGTGGCTGATATTAAATTCCCCTTGTTTCATCCATAGTTCTTCATGTCATTAAGAATTGTTATGTTATTTTACAGGTAGTGATGCTAACAATAATAAAATCAAAGTTTCTGTCAATGGTGAGTTTGACTTTATGAAACTCTTCAATCATTTTCTGACAGTGAGTCGGTAACTACGAGTTACTTTATTAACTCTGAGTTTCTGAGACAAATGTCCCCTTTTCACAGGCAGACCAGACTCTGAGGACCCTTTTTGGCATTCTGTATATCGTGTTGTTGGACTCATGGTGTTCGTCGTCATGGTGATCGCTATGTTTGTCACGTCACACTGTTTGCGTAAAGGTGAGACTTTTGGTTGAAGGAGCCACACAGGCGCTCTGCAGACCTCCTGCTGAGACTCAAATGAGAGAATTTCATTGAATTTAACAAATATTCAATGATGCTCTTTTTTTTTTTCATTTCATTTCAAGGCGTCTCATGTGGAGGAAGATCCAAAGACACACCGGATCCAAAGAGCCAGACTTCCCATCAGGCTTTGCCTTTAGATCAGATCTATGAAAGTGTTCAGTAGTCCTTGTGTCAGAGGTACAAAGTTAAAGGGTGAAGAATATATGACAGCATTTATTATGGATGTCAGATTTGTTCACATTTGTACTTTAAATAGGTGGATCAATAGTAGGCTTCTTTCTTTTTCTCGTAGGCTTTGGAAATGATTATTTAGGCTTTTCATGGCTTTGAATTAAATAGTTTTAAAAGGAAGTACATTGTTGTTGTGAGAGATGGAAGACAATTTCTGCATGTGAATTCCTGCAAATGAACCTGCGTTTGAAAGTGTGTGTGTGTGTGTGTGTGTGTGTGTGTGTGTGTGTGTGTGTGTGTGTGTGTGTGTGTGTGTGTGTGTGTGTGCGCGTGTGTTTTGCTTCCTCTGTGGGGGACTAACTTTGTGCACAAGTCCCCTGTAAATATCCCTCTGAAATGTTGCTGTCAGTAAATCTCGAGTGCTGCTTGTTCTTTATTTGGTCTTCATTCTCTCGTCTGATGTTTTTATAAAACAGATCTTTCTTTAGTTATCTGTATTGCTTTATGGAGCAGACGGAGTGATACCAGAAAACACAATGTAACCACATGTCACATATAGAGACTATCAATCAATCAATCAATCAATCTTTATTTATATAGCGTCAATTCATAACAGGCGTTATCTCAAGACACTTTACAAAAGCAGGTAAAGGACCTTACTGTTTGTCTGTTAACATTAACAAAGGGCAGGTAACAAGACCATGCTCATTGTTATGTTTACAAAAAGCAGGTAAAGGACCTTACTTATGGCTATGTTACAAGAGCCCAGCTTAATCCGTCATGGCGTGGCAAGAAAAAACTTCCTTTTAACAGGCAGAAATCTTCAGCAGACCCGGGCCCATGACGGAACAGCCATCTGCTAAACTGTGCTGGGCTTGAAATGGGATGGGGAGATGGGACAAGATGCAGAAAGAAGAATAGGATGGGATAGGTTGGGGGGGGGGGGGGTCTGGGCAGGCCATCCTCAGACTAAAGACAAGAGGATGTCATGACAAGAAAGAAAAAAGCCCCCCACTAAACTTATTACCCCTCTGTTTCAGGAATCTTAATTAACTCTAAAATATGTAGGCTATATAAACGTAATAATAACACGTGACTATACAGCCTGAGTAAAGATTCACGAAAGAAATAAAGTTTCTTTAACAGACAAATGAAAACAACAGCCAACCTACCAGTCAAAGCAGCCATGCCAATCATGAATAATTAGTAGCCTTCAAAAACGGAAAGAAATCTAAAAAAAGATTTTAAAATTCATTAAAATCTACCCTGATAAGTTTGCGCAAAAACATAAATGAACCGTCAGGACAGATCAGTTTTTGTATTAGGCTTTAAACGTGTTCATTTCTGCTGTTTAAACATGTGATCTGAAGGGATTTCCTCAGCTTTAGGATTCAGCCTCAAGTGGACAATCGAGGAACTGCAATTATGTGTGCCTCCAGATTGACTTCATCTTTTTTTATCTGCAGAGGTTGCCACTTGTATAATGTGAGCTTCAGTGATTTTGAAACTGAATTTGACTGATATATCAGAAACAAACACTTCAGATTGTATCTTGACTTTTTACTCATTTCATGCAAACAAAAATGACCAGTAATATCGATTCAATATTGCACTTGTTGTTTTCATTCCAACACTGATGAAAGCTGTTTTGAAAATTTTCCATTCTGTGGTTTAAACACCTTATTGAAACTCGAACAAATCGCTAATAAGTCATGAAAATCCCTCCATGTGCATTAAGGTTCAGTATGAGTCACCTTCACATGAAGACGTTTGAGTGTTTGGAGCAGACACACGAGGGGAAAACTCACACGCTGCTGTTATTCAGTTCATCATCAGATCAACTCTCTTCCACTCCGAATCCAGGAAGTGACACCTTTCAGTTCACACTGAAACCAGCTGAAAACTCGACAAAAAGGTGAAGCATGCCATCACCACGAAACACCGTCTGTGAAGTGTGAGTCTTAAGGTTGTGAGGCATTTTTAGTTGTGTGTGTGTGTGTGTGTGTGTGTGTGTGTGTAGGTATTTTACATCACAACACACCTGTACTAAAAGTGATGTTGAATATCTTGATTTAAGTTAAGGATGAACTTTCTGATTTCGTGGTAACAAGACTCTAACCACATTTATTGTTTTTGTTTTTTTAAATATCTCCATTCACCACTAGAAGTTGTGTCAAAGAAAAGTTGGTCATGGTGGTGAAATGGACCAGTGGTTGATAAGGTGTGTGAAATAAGATGACGAGATAGGAGCGAGTCGGACGTACAGCGCAGGGTGCAGGAGACACACGTGGGATGTGCTACGTCTGTGGTTTTCACAAAGTGTTATAAGATGACTTACAACCCAGCGTGCCTACACACTCAGTGTGGTACAGGCACGACGATAATTGCACAGAGTTGCACCCCACCCTGCATGTGTCATCGCCCACCATCCAGCTTGTGACACACGCAGGTAGAGCCGCAACACAGGAAGTTCCTCTACCCTTTAGCGGATATTTTAGTTGATATTGTCACAGAAATTATAACAACTTTGCGTTTTTTTTTGGTTTTTTTTTTTGGTACAGTGAAAGGGAAACATAAATTGGACGGGACAGGAAAAAGATTGAACTCTCCCTTTATCGAAAAAAGAAAAACAAGCTCGCCCTCTAGTGGACCAAAAGCGAAACATTCTCAATTTAAAGGGCAAGGAGCCTGATGATGAAGCAAGTTAAGCTGAATGAAGGAAGGCGACTTAGATTATTGTTTCCTTTCAGAGAGGCTCCATGAACTTTAAAAACCACCAAGGGACCGAGCAATAACACACCACTCATTTTTATGTTTACTTGTAGTCCATTCAAAGTTGGCACACACTTTCCTCCTGATAAGCCTTCCTGCTTTTATTCATCGAGTCAGATGATTTGCTTTAATCACAACAGTGAGGTTAATAATAATAAAAATAAATATGTCACATAGGAACCACTGAACCCTTCCTGTCTTTGTGAGGTGTGTGGAAGCTGAAGCAGGAAAAACAATATTTATTTTCATGATAAATGTGAGCAGAAGCGATTGCGATAGTTTGGTCTCAGAGTGTAGAGATTAAACCCGGAACAGGATGAGTCCCGTTTGATTAAATGTTAAGAAAATGAAAACATCGATGAGACACATAATCAGGTGGCTGCACATTTTCTAACAGGAACACCCAGCGAGCTTTAAAGGACAAACGTTGACCAGACGAGCAGAAACACAGAACAGAGATTTGAAGGTTGTCACACGCTGCCTGGTTCAGATGCATCTCTGCAAGATACAGCTGAACACTGAAAGACTTTAAACAGTTTGACCCTTCCTCGTGCTTTTCATCCTTCATTCAAACTGTGAATATTAAACATGATTACAGATCACTTTTATAAAGATAGGCACGCAGATCAAGAGATCTGTAGAGGGCCATGTACAAGCATAAAAACGAGTACTTGAGCCTCTCTGCTGGTGCCACAGCATGCCGTTGGCGGGTGTGGTGGTGGGGGGGGGGGGGGGGGGGGGGTAGATTTCCAGGTGCACTTGAAAGCTGCTGCTCAGAGGCACGTTTATGTTGATGACATCATGCTACTGTGAAGGTCTGAGGGTGAGATTTTATAATCTCCTCAGTGGTCTAAGGCGGATATGAGTTTCACATTGTGCAACCTTCTGCTGAGGTTTCTGCGCCGCCCACAGTCCTCAGACATCACAAACCAGAAAACGCCAAAAAGAGTACAAGCCGCAGGAAGGGTCGGTAATGATGCTGATGCAGGATTTAAACGAAAACGCTGAAAATGGAGGAGAGAGAAATACGCACGAGATCAGCAGGAAGGTCTGGATTTTGCTAAAAATGAGAAAACAGTGAATCACTGCTGACTTGAAGTAGCAGTCGTAAGACTGGAGGAGGAATGAAGCAGCAAACAGACAGCTTGGCTCAGTTTGTATGAACTTTAATGAAGGCATTTAATAACATTTAAGCCCCGTCAAAGTCTTCATAGACAGATAATTGTTAATAGAATAAGATACTTTGACTGTACTGTACATTAAGCCCACAGGCTTAGATCAATATATTACAAAGAAAAGCTCCATTTTAACACTGGTGTCCCCTTCAGTTTGATTTAGAAATAGTGTACAACAATGCAAACAAAACCACATGTGGACACGCTCCAGATTTACACACACACACACACACACACACACAGGAACAGTTTGGGCGGCGTTGACCACCCGTAACCCAGAGGTTACAGGTTGACCACGCTTCCACACAGCAGCTAAAAATAACAAACCTTTCATTCTTTCAGTCTGAGTCAAACATGGACGCTTCACACACAGTCAGATCTGAGCCTCTGTCCTCCTCCCTATTTTTTTTTTTTTTTAATTTGCTGTAATTTGGATGTCCTGTGCAAAGTTGGCACTCCTGTAATCATCCCCTTCTTCTTTCAAAAACCACAAAAAGAGGGTTTCTAGGTGACGTCAGCATCGGTCGCCACAGCAACGGACAGCCGATGTGACCTTAAAGGCCGAAGTGAGACGTCCCCTCACGCTGATGTGATGGGAGCACACACGACCACGACCTTTGCCGTCTCTCAAAGTTTTGAAGTTTTTCCGCTCCATCTAATCTAGAGGCGTGGCGTCGGAGACGTCTGTGGACCAATCAGCATTGAGCAAAGTTTCAATTAAATCTGAACACATCTGGGAAGTGTGTAAACTCTGAAATAATAACTTATGATTCAAAATCAATTCTAACTTTGATTTCAGGATGAAACAAACATTAGATTTAAAGAGTTTTGAATTGGGGTTTAAATATTACCGTCTCTTTACATTGAAACTATATCTGTTAATTTAAATAAAAAAAGGTTTATTTCCTAATAAAGCAACCAGCGATGTGATCACAAGGATATCAATAATCAAGCAAAATAAGCATTAAGATTCTAGCTGTAGTTCTGTTGTACTCAGTGTTATATGACAGGAGGAGTCCATGCACGCTGTGCCGTCACAGTTCTTGGAAGCAGAACCGGCCGGGTCGGTTTCGCGCTTCCGCTGCGAGCAGCGAGGTCAGGCTCCGAGCTCGGCTGGACCTTCATCAAAGCAGAAGGGAACGCCGGACTCCAAATCAGTCTGCACAGCAAGAAAAGAGAGATAAAGTGTTCTGGTCAGGTTCGCCAAAAGAAATATCCACTTTTTTTCTTTCTTTTTTTTTCTCCCTTCGTTTTGCTACGATCAAATCCTTCCTCAGTGACCCGCATGTCCTATCAGGCTGCGACAGCCTTTTCCTCACATGTTAACATCACTGACTGTTCCTTAATGGATTCATGTACGACAAACATGATCTCCAGTAAAATGATTTAAACTCCCTCTACAGCAAACGAGCGTTTCCACAGCGAATATGTCAAAGAAGCAGAGGTCACATTTCTTCCCTCTAATCCCAAAGATCACGTCTGCAAAACACAGAAACATAAAGCGAGTGAGTTGGGGCGCCGTGCCTCTTCCTCTTCGATTAAGCGTGGTCATGTTTGGCTTTCTGGCGAGCAGCAGGTGCCACTTTTCTCGAAGCAGCGGCCGTGTTTGGTTCTCTTCAAAGAGCTGTTTTCTCTCAGGAACAATCAGTGTCAGACTCTCAGTTCCTCCCTCAAGATCCAAATCTTCAACACGCTGGTGTGCCGGACCGGATGTGGTCACTCCCCTGCACTTCCTGTGAGTTCAGATAAAAAAGGTGCCAGTGGAAACGTTTACTTTCACTCCTTATGAGTGGTTCGTTTTCCCAAAACCAAACGCCCTATACTGTCGTCTGTGCATCTCCAGCAGGCCGCACCAAAGAAATCATGGAAGCGGAGGACCCAAATAGACCCAGCGACCATTTTCCTGGAAGAACCTCAGGCCTCGGTCCAACTTCCCAGCCGTGATTGATTGAAGCTGAGTTACGCCCACTGATTCAGAAAGAGCCACACAAGGCTTTGTGGTCCGCTCGCGGTTCAACCCAAGCCGCAGACATCGCAACCTTTCAGGCCATTTCACAGCGGGCTTCTGTCGAGCACGGCCCGAAACAAGCGCTTGAAATATCCTCTCTGTTTTGGTTTTCAAAACATTCTTGCTCCGTCGCTTCACTTCCTGGCTGCGACATGAACGCACAAAATCCATCAGCCAGATTTAGAACGACATTTTTCTACTCGTCTCGACAGTGTGAAAGTGGGCGGGGCTTACGGCAGACCGAGGCGATGTTTGGCTTACCACAAAAAGAGAAAGGGCATCATTTCAACCAAAACATGCCATCATGTGTCGCCTGGTTTTAAAATGCAGAAATCCTCATGAGGCGAGTCGAGTTTCTTCAAGCAGAACAAGATCCATCATAGCACATTATAAACTGTTTATATATTTACATGTTTTCATGAGTCAAGATAAATAAGATGTTTTTTTTGTCATAGATTTATTTCACAGTTCTGACACTCTGTGACCGGTAACTCTGCTTCCTGCTGCTGGATGTGACGCAGCTTGAATCAGACTCCCACTAAGGACTTGAGACTCTTTGCATGACAGCTGCTCCTTCCCTTAAACAGCATCTGAATCCCATCACAGTAAACGGCTGTATCTTCCTGCCAAACGTCGGGCCATGCAGTGACTGGAAACGGGGGGTGTTGTTCTAAACTGAGCCGGCTTTCAACTTTGACCTCTGCTCCCTCCTCCTCCTGCAGGCCCGTTTTACGCCTGCCCGTGCTCCTCCGCCATCCGACGGATTAAACACAGAGAAGGTCTTTTTTCTCCTGGCTGCTCCCCCCTCAAGACAATCAGCACAGCCACTTGTTATTCAGCTCAGGATTCAAGAAGCTGGAAAACGAGGGAAGACTCTCCCCTCCAGAGTGGGAAAGCGCGGAGCCAACAGGGAGCTTTTTGTCGTGGTCGAAAAAATCTATTTTTTGCTGCGACCCAGCTGCGATCTATTCCGAGATGTCTCACGCTGAGTTCTGGCCACAGATAGTTGAGCAAGATCCCACACGACACCATCAATCACGTACGATTGTAGCTTTTCAGTCGAGGCTTTCCCCTGACCCGTGCGCTGATTTAGGGACGTTTACAACACAAAGATTTTGAAATGGAAGAGCCACGCAGACGCCTTAAAATGTGCGTCGTGTTAGTTGTTTGGAACTGGATGAGGAACGATACGTTTGATTCGATGTGTCAAAAAAACACTTCATCGTTTTACTTCATGAAAAAGAGTTCATGCTAAGGGTTGGTTGATTATCACACGCACAAACGAAGCTGTGTTATCTTCTTAGTGCGTTAGCAAGTTTGAAATCTCGTTCTTTTTTCGAAGTTGCCGACTTAATTTGATCTTTTCCAGCAGTGAGGAAACTACGCATCCCACAATCCATCGTGATTCCAACGAGAACGTTCAAAACGCAACCTCGTGGGAACGTCGGCGCTACAGGAGCGGCCGACGGCATGAAGTTTGCAGGGGCACTATAACAGAGGGCTCCACCAATCAGAAATGTTGCTCTGACACTCGAGGCTTATGGGTAGTGTAGTTCTTTTCCCCAAGATTGCAAATAAACCAGGTTTCGTCACACGCTTCTGCTCAGGGTTTCCAATTGTCAGCGGAGTCGCGCTGAGTTCCCACTTCTTGAAACCTTTCCAGGCTCTATTGTTGGGAAAGTATGCCTTACATTTTTTGGGATTCCTCCTGTGATTTTGGTCAGCCCAGGGTAAAATTGTGCGTTGTGCTTTTCCAAACCCAGAGGAGCCCTGGGACCACCGCGACCCTGAGTCGTCAGCTCCCACGTTTTGTTTTTCTTCCTGCAGGACTTTTGTTTGGCCAGCAGCAGCACCGGCGTCAGCCAAGGCTTCTGTCACTGCTGCCATAACTTCAGGTTTTTTTTTTTTTCCTCCCCGCCTCTCCTTGTTTGCGAGGAAATTTATGATGAAGAGGAAATGGGCAGCGGGTTCGCACGCCACGTAACGCTAGCAACGCACGGTTTCCGTGACACCCTGCGAGGATTTTGGGAAAAGGTGATAACAGGAGTCAAGGGAGTGTCGCTGACAGATGATTGGGCAGCCGCTCTGACACCTCTGTGTGGAAAGTATCTTGGGAGGCTGGAGGGCTGACCTTTAGAGCGCTTTCAGGGAAACTGGCGAGGCATCTCGTGCTTTGATGATGCTCTTTTTTCACCAGCACTCCTTCTTACACATTCACCGTTAGACATTTCTCAATGCTAAAAGCTGAATAATGTTAGCATACTGTTTAACCAATCAGCTCCCAGAAGATCATACTGGGCAATTTACTCCTACCTCTTGTGCAATAATCAAGATGTCACCTGATCTTATTTGTATTTTTATTTTTAAATTTGATTGCATGGCAATATTTATTTATGGGACAATTTGTGCAATAACATTCCATGCATGCATACTTACTCGCTCTTTAATTGATGCATCATTTTTACCCTTTGATTATTGTTTTGATGCACATCTTTTTTTATCCACTTATATTTTTATCTATTTATATATATTTTTTTTTTCTGCCTTCCTGCAGTAACACTGTAAATTTCTCCGCTTGCGAGATGAATAAAGGATTATCTTATCTTATTTATATTTACCGATATAGATTTTGATCAGAGCCCAAACAAGGAGCTGAGAGGCGTTAAACGCTGCGTGAAGTTGAGGGGAATACCATGGGTTTCATTTACAACCAGTCACAACTGTTTCTCTCTGCCCACCGCGGCGTTAAACACTCATTATCGTCTTTGCTCATCCAGCTCATAAACTCCCAGGAGGTTGTTTTCTGTTTCTGTAACCAGAAGATATGTGAACAATTCATCATGACTGTGTCAAAGGATTCAACTTTATTATCTTTGGCCTGTTTTTTTTTTTTAAAGCTGCTTGTCATTCATATAGCCACGCCGGTTTCCTCTGAGCCGCCCAGAAAAAAACAACAACCTCAGAATCCGTTTGTGTCAACATTACTGCACAAAACGCTTCCTTTTCACGCTCCTGCTCCGTGCTGTCCCGAGCTTCTGCAGGACTGAAAGTGGCAGAAATCCACAGTCGAGCGCTCACACAACCAGCATTTTTCGATGACTGCTCTGATTTGCTTTTCCAACCCTCGCACCCCCCAGCAGCTGCTGCACAGACTGTGTTATTCGAGCAGTGTGGCCTTTAAGGGTTTTAAGGGGATTTAACCATCAACTATTCGACTGGGTCGTCATTAAAGATGAGCACAGAGCGTTTTTGCGGGGACGTGAAGCCGCAGAGTTTGGACTCACCGTCAGTACAGATGAAGCACTTGCAGAGACACACGCATAGACAGAGGAGGAGGATGGCCAGCACGCCGCACACAGAGAGGAGGACGACCATAGCTGGAGACACTACAGAGGAAAAGCACACCAACATTTACCCCCCCCAGCACTGTACATGCTGAGTCATTACAACCTGCAACAAGCACTGATGATAGTGGGAAGAGAATAAAGTGTGTTTTAGAGGGAAAAGAAGCCTTCTTATATGCGGGGACATTTCAGGATTCAGGACTTCTTCAAAGTGGCCATAATTACCCAAGACTAAAATAGACTACCTCCATGTTTGGCCCCCCGGGGACAATAAAGTTTTTTTGAATGGAATTGAATGTTTTTAAGTCTATGCAAAAAACCCCCCCAAAAAACAAACAAACATTAAGAACGAGCTCCTTACTGTTCGTGTTCACAAGAACCGTCAGGGGTTTCTCCAGACCCGGGTGGTGCACGATGCACTTGATGGACCGTTCGCTGAGCAGTCCCGACGGGAACGACAGCGTGCTCGTCACGATGGTGGTGCCGTCGCCCTGGTCGTAGGACGACGTGACAGGCGGTCCGAGGGTTTTGTTTTCCCCGCCGACGTCCCACGCGATGTCCGCTGCCGGCCGGGACTGAGCCGTGCAGTTTGCTTCGGTGAATCCGGAGGACGAGGCGACATGCGTCACCTCTGGTTTGGGTAAAGCTGGAGAAAGAAAGAAGCGTGTTAGTGAAAGTCTCTCTCTCTTTTTTACTTTATAGAGGTGGACAAAGTTTACTGGGGCTGTAACAAACTTCATGAGTCAGCATTTTTTCTGCTGTTTTGTTTGGCTTATTTTCCTCGTTTCTTGTTTCATCTTCCAGTTAATGCCGTTGGTTTTTGTGTTTCATCTGACGGCAGCGAACAGAAAGCCGAGGTTTTGTCGCCGTGCCTCCATAAATGGAGACGGAGGGACATCGCATGTCCATCTCTGCTCCGCGGACAACAATGACACGACTTGTCCTCATGACTGGCCGCCACCGAACAGAAGCCGAGCGGCTTTTAGTGACTCTGTGTGTTTCTCTGTCTGAGTCTCTGCTCCAATCTGATTGGACAAAGCTTGTTTAGACGTGCGAGGAGACCACACAAACACACACACAGACACACACACACAGACTGAAGGCCTTGTGTCTCGGGAAACAGTGAGCCACTCATCCCCTGGGCTTCATCCCAAATTAAATCACCACTCTCCCATCTGAGACACCCCCCTCTCTCTCTGCCCGGATTATCACGCCAAACACACACACACACACACACACACACACACGAGAGGTGTGCTCTTGACTTTTGCAGTAAACACCTCTGCGGAGGATTTAAATGGCCGGGGTTAAGTGCTGTCGGGGGACATGAAGCAGCGTCAGAGCAGTAGTTTAATGACCAGAATAACTCTCCCCTCTGTGCTTTGTTTATACGCCACTCTTCCCTTTCCTGCTATAGGACACACACACACACACACACACACACACACACGCTTCCTCTCAGTCTATGATTCTGTGTGTCTCAGCGTGGAAGCACGTGGTCCCCTTCAGGTCCAGTAGGAGGAAACGTGCCTGTTTTCTATAGTTGAGTTTTTGTCGAAGCAAAGAGGATTTCGATGATCAGAGGAAACACAAAGATGTCCGTCACAACGTTAAAAACAAAAGGCTGTGAAGTTTGAATCCGTCCTGGTTGCGTTGTTTTATCTGATCGGCTGAAAACACAAACTGGAAATAACATCAGTGATAAGACACCGAAATATCTGCACCCGACAACATCCATCATGTTTAACGGCCACCACAACAAGGCTGCGTTTAAAGTCTTTGGCAATCTGATGCTCTGTGTTACATTTCCATTTAATTCTGTTTCACTGATGAGGTCTTCTGCGGCTTTGACTTTTTAATAAAAACAGTTAATGAAGCTGGAGGCGTGGCGGCTTAAAGGCGACCACAGGCGCTCCGGAGTCGTGTTAGTGGAGGCGGAGGAGTGTTGACCGATAAAAGTCAATAAGGCTGTTCTGGTTTTGTTTTAAAGGTATCTATAAGCGTCTGCAGAATGAGACGGTACTGACCATAAACGGAGAGACAGGTGGTGGCGCTCTTGGTGCCGTCCGGAAACGTGTGGAACTCGCAGGTGTAGCACGCCTCGTCCTCCGTCCTCACCTGCTGGATGGTCAGCTGGGTGTCGCCCAGAGTGCGGCTCAAGTCCACCCGACCCGCAAACTGCTCCGCCACGTCGTAGTGCCGTCTGGTGTAGGAGACCACTTTTGCGGTGTCGCCCTGCTCGGCCGTCTTCCTCCAAAGCACCTGCTGCACCCTCGCGGGGAGGCTGTACCGGCAGGACAGGGTGGTGGACTTCCCGCTCACAGCCGTCTTGTTGCCCTCCTGGTGCACTTTACCTGCAACAGGAAACATGAAAACAGACGGGATGTGTCACGGTGCCGTTCGTGGAGTCGTGTTTGCTTTTGTTTTGTGTGCAGGTGACATGGCAACCAGAGGAGTCTGGGAGCCATAAACTCGTTTGTGCCAATTAGAAAAGTACAATAGGAAGTGCTGAGGCGAGGCAGCAGGGGGGGGGCTGACTCCCCTGCTGGTTTGGAGCTCAGACCTTTGCCTGCTTCTTCCTGTTTTAGGAGTTCTGTTGAGAAAAACAAGCAACTCGACGACCTGGACAGAGACTTTGTGTTTGTGGGGAAAAAAGATTTTGGCGTTAGCTGCGCAGCTTGAAAACGCTTATTTCTCTTAAATCTCTTATTTCTCGCTTCATCCTGCAACAATGCGTGCCTTTTCTTTTATGAAACGTCCAGCTCATTCAATCCACACTAACCCGTGACGCTGACGCACGTCTTCGCCTCCTCAGAGCCCGAGGGGTAAACGTCAAAGACGCAGCGGTAGCAGCCCTCGTCGTCGGGCTGCACCCTCTTGATGGTGATCTGGGAGGCGTGGTCGTTGGAGGCGGTGAGCTGCACGTCGGGCTCCTGACGGCTGATCAGGGGCGACGCTCTCTGCTCGTACGCCAGCAGGACCTTCTTGTGCTTGTCGTGCCAGCGGACCTGTTGGACGGTGTCTCCGGGCGCCAGTGTGATGTCACAGGTGAGGAGGAGGGGACGGCCCACCTCAGCTTTTAGATCGGCAGGAGCTGAGACTTTACCTGAGTGGAGAAAAAAAAAAAGACACGAGTTAAATGTCAGTCAGATAAACTTGTCAGTCCACTCGTCGTGGAGACGATTAAATGACGGCGTTGCTTCAGTTGAGCTCTGACAACGTACCGTGTGTCCTTGAAACAGCCGTCCCTCCGATCCAGAGCAGCAGACACAGGGGCAGAGCAGGTCCACACATGGCACACTCAGGCTCACACGCTTGACCCTCTAGCACATTCAGGCTGCAGCGTCAAACACAAAAACGCTGCCGGAGCGCTCGAACCCGCGCCGACCACAAAAACCTCCAAACAGCCGACTGTAAACAAGAGAGTGTATCAGGACAGAAGAGGCTGGGAGTGATGCTGTCAGGCGCCCAGCGTTGTGACTTGTCAAGCTGCTGTTGGTCAGCACAGTTGTGGCTGCATCCCATACACACACACACACACACACACACACACACACACACACACACACACACACACACACACACACACACACACACACACACACACACACACACACACACACACACACACACACACACACACACACACACACACACACACACACACACACACACACACACTGCTGTAATGAGCGGTCCGAGCAGTGACAGCTTTACAAAGATTACACTCTTTGCACGCCAAAAAAAACAAAAAAAAAACACATCACTGTGGGTCAGTTTTTGCATCTTTCACTCGCGGTTGTCACGGTAACCTAATGTGTCAGCATCAGCAGAAGCTGTTTGGGGGTTTAAGAAACGTTACCTGCAGGGTCTAATAGAAGTTTAAATGTTCACAAACAGCATGAACAAAACAAGCCGCTGCTTCAAAGTCTAGACAAGCGCCAAACCTGAGATTTAAAAAAACCCAAACAGATCAACGTAGCCGGGTGATGAAGAAAGAGGTGAGGCGGTGTTAGTCATGAAGGTGGCTTTAGAGGGAGGTGAGCAGCAGGGTGTGTTTGCCCAGTGGAGGTGTATTGGTTGGTCGAGTGTTAACATCTCAAGTTGAAAATAAGTAGAAATAGCAGAAATCAAGTGTAAACTGGCCTTTAAATGTGACGCTGAGTGGACTCTGTGGGAGAGAGAAACCCGTCTAAACCACACGACAGACCGGGTCCAGACCTCAGAGGTTTATGGGTGTTATTTACTCTTTTACAGCGCCAGCTCATCTGGCTTCAAACATTCAGCCTGCTTCTGACGGGCTGCACTTCAAATCACGTTCCCACTACAAACACAGCGTCTGACAGAGCCTCGACACATAACCACGAACAAGTCTTCAAACTCCTCTCATAACGGTCCACATTTATTCAAGGAAAGTTACAGGTACTTTTAGAGATACGCTTCAAATCTCCTGTTCCACCAAAGAGGGATTGAAAACAGGTGAGGAGCCTTCATCCAGATGTGCATTAAAAAGTCTTTAAGCTGGTTAAGTGTTGGGCAGATGTTTTTGTTTTAATTTCTTTAACAGCATGCTGAAGCAGGAAAATGGTTCAAATGAATGACCTGCCTCACTTTTATGTTATTTCAAAGCAGGAGGAAAAGAAAGGCTTTTAAAAAAGAGATCACATCTTTAAGAGCGTGTAAATCTTTCACATGGCAGATTTAACACGTGGAAATCATAAAAAGTAATACTACGCTGTACACATATTACTAAGTGTAAGAAGATTAATAGGAAAAAAGGGCAGTTCCACACATTTTTAACCTCTTTTTTTTGGGGGGTTGTAAACCTTTCTCTGAACAGATTTACCAAGCTAAAATAAAGTAAAATAAATATGTCAAACAAACATTGGAGGACAAATGGCTCTATAAAATAGTAAGCCAATTTTGGGGTTTTATACCTTTTTTTTTTTTTTTTAGTTGTCACGTAGAAACCATTAAAATATGCAATATTTTCTTTACATTTAAAACAATTTCACCACATGTAAAGTGAAAACTTTTATTTTTAGCTAGAAATACTAACATTGAATGAATGTTTAAACACCGAGCATTAAAACACGATTTAAAAGAGTTAAGTCTTTACAAACCAAACAAGTAAAATGACTTAAAATGTGAATTTCTTTTAGTCAAACGGCGATATGCTCAAAATAAGTTTCTTAAAGTGTCCTGAAATGTTATTTTATGTTTGTTGACTTAACTTTGAATTGACTTAACTTCTTCATAAAACGAGTGAAGGTGAAACGTGAAGTTTTAAAAGTTTAAAATCGCCGTGTTATTCTGTAAATCTCAAAGACACTTACCAGCTGACAGAAAAAGAGTCCTTGATATTACAGTCAGCTCCCAGAGCGTTTTCAAATCTTCCACAGAGATAGCTGAAGTCAAACTGGAGCGCTGCTCGCCATAGTTCATGCATTTAACCTGAAGTGAGACCCTGCTACTGTTTTTCACGCCCACCACATCCAAACCCAAACATCCAGCACTTCTCCCATTCTGAGAACACAGTGACCTCTAGTGGACAGGTCGCGCAACTGCGGCCACACAAATTCACTGCAGCGCTTTGAGTGCCTCACGGTATGACATGCAATGTTTTAGTTTTAGAAAAGGATTGAATTCAGACAGGTAGATTAAAAAAGATGTTATTGAAAAAATGTTTAAACAATAAATCAGTGCATTCACAGAATTTCAATTTGCAGCCTGCATAAATCACACGTTTTTAAAAAGTCATTTACAATCTGATAAACAAAATGTATGATGGAGAGCAGAGTGACTGAAAAATTAAAGATTTGTTACTGTATAGAAAAACAAATATTGTACACCAAAGGTAAGCAATATTCATTATGTATCATCAGAGTACACTATTGGGCTGTCAGTTCATTTATGGTTGGTCATCAACATGCTGCCAGTTCATTTTGTCGCCTTGTGTTATTCTGGATAACTGTTTAAAAGCTGTCGTCTACAGGGTGGTGTTTGAAGTACAGGTCGTTGTCCGGTCGACTTTTTAACAGAAGATCCGGTCCGCTGCCTCGTGCTCTCCTGCTCGTTCTGTTGCTCCATTAAAGGCGTTCCTTTCCTTTAGTGGGGAAAAAAAAGTCCTGCTCAATTTCTCCATCTATTGTCAAGGCTTTTTGGTTCTATTAAACAAACAATACTTACAACATTCTTATGAAAGATAAATGATCTTACTCGTGAGGTTTATCAGTTGCTAGCGGCGTTTTGATCACCTCAGGATCCTTCTTGTTCTTGCAGCAAGACTTAAAGCTGGAGTTTTAAAACGTGTTTTTTTAGGAGAGATCATTACAATTAGAAAACACACAAAGTGAAGAATTGGTTTAAAGTGATTTTGGCTCGGTTGATGAGCTTTTAGTAGTCAGAAGACTAAGAAAGTGATGTGCAAGCTCAAATCCATTTACTCATTGATTAGGGATGTTTGACTGCATTCACATTCTGGCGTTTGTTGGATCAGAACGTCTCAGTGCAACAGCATAAAAGATCTGTACCTGTTCAGTTGTTTCCGTTTCAGCAACAACAGAAGCAGCACGCAGAGAAGAACCAATAAGAAGACTCCTGTCACAACTGGTGCAATGACCAGAGTGATATCAGCGTCACTGGATCCAGAATCAACCTTCAAACCTGATAAAAAAACAAACAAAGAAAAACGTCTTAAATAAGACGCCGATCGTGTTTCGAAGTTATGATTCTATTCATGTTTCCTCACTTGCAGGAGACGGCTGGGCTGCAGGAATCATCACATACTCCTTCCTCGGAGGAACGGCAGGCAATTGAGCTTCACATTCAACCCGTGTGCTGTTGTCATAGTTACGCCTCAGCACACCTGTGGCGCTCACAGTGACCGTACCGTTTGTGTTTTTGTAACTGTGCGTAGAAAAATTGAGTTTGTGATGCAGGACGCTCAATGAGAGAGTGGGAGCGGGTCGACCCGTCGCCGAGCAGGAAACAACGACCTCTTCAGAAGAGTTTGATTCTCTGACGTGTAGGACGGGTTCATGCAGCTCTGAAGAAACAAGAGGAGAGTTGTAAAAGAAACTTCAGGGGTACCATGAATGTTTTATAGAAATGAATGCAGGTACTGACCGTAGAGTCTGAGACATGTTGAACAAATGAGAGCACCGTCAGGGTAGGTGTTAAACAAGCAGCGATAGCAGCCTTCGTCCTGCTCCGTCACCTTCCTGATCACGATGGAGCTGCTCTGCAGTCCGGCATCTCGAAACTCCACCTTACCTTGAAATCCAGTGTTCACGCGTTTAATAGAATATTTGCTGTAAGTGCCGACGTTCCTCTCTCCGTCAGGTAAAACCTTCTGCCAGGTGACTTGATGAACCTCCTTAGATTTCGCCAGCGAACAGTTTAAGCAGGCCTGGCCTCCCACTGCTGCCATCACAGTCCTCTGAGTTTGTATCAGAGCTGCTGGAGCTGCAGAAGGGCAGTCAGACACAAACGTTATTTAACATTTCAAAATAATCCTTGAAGAAAAAATTAAAGAAATATTGGGTATTTTTTTAATTGCAAAGAAACTCCTTTGCTGAGGATACAAAAAAACCCTTTGAAAAGGCAAGTGAACTACTGGAGTTTATTCATTTTCCAGACTTTTATGAGGAACATGATTCCTCTTATCAACAACTTTTACAATTAAGAGGCACAGACAAGTGATTTCAATGGAAGTATTTACCTATATAACTCAAAATAATTCAAAAAGGGAACAAAAAGTTCCTCTCTTATGTGAGTGAGTCTGCATGTTTCAGTGTTTTATTCTTTAGTATTCCTGACATGTGTCTGTCTGTGTCCTCACAAAAAGACACAAACTGACATGAACTCTACAGACTACAAAGCAGTGTACACTAATGAAGCCGGGATCATTGTTTGTTTTTCTCTGCAGAATATGAAACAGAATAAAAGTTACACCAGGAGTTATGCAACAGTATTTAAAAAAAAAAAAAAAGCGCCAAAAAACTTTACTAAAATAAAAACAGACAGGAACCACCAGCTGCACTCAGATGAATAAAACATGCATTAGAATTAAAAATCATTGCCTTAGAATGAAATCTTTCTTACCTTTCTGAAAGACTGTCAGCACACATAGAGAGAGAATAACTGCACGATGTCTCATCGTGATTGAATCTACCGCCAACTAAAGTGAAAGTGACAGCGGACACCGCTGCAGATTCATGCTGGTTAAATCTGGATCAACAGAGACCTCTAGTGGCCAGGAGGTGTTTACACACTGTACATGAGGGTAACGTTTTTACTGTAAATTATTTGCACTGTTAATCATGCACATACCTGCATTCTTACATTCAATTATTAGGCTACAGGCTGTGTGTGTGTGTGTGTGTGTGTATATATATATAAATCAGCAGGTAAAATCAAGTAATGAAATAGTAATCGCTGTATTAGAGCTCGTAGTTAAATCTGAGCCAACAGTGCCATCTGGTGGACACAAGTTGTAACTGACGCTGATCATTTGCAGCTGACATTGGAGTTTAACACATTTAACACTAAACAAATTACCAGATTAAATCTTAAATTATAAAAGGATATATACACATACTTTCTTCTTAAAGCCTCATATTACATTTATTAAATCCATTTAGAGGAAATACGACACCATTAATCAGGTGAATTAAACACATTTTGGAGCAGCTGTGCAGTTTTTATTTTTCACATTTTAATTATTGACAAAAGCAATAATGTACAATGTTTTCAGTCTCATTATTATTACACTTGTCATAATCAAACTTTACAATGACACAAAAAAAAATCTCACAAACATTGTTAAGTCACACAAAGGTAAACATTGAGATGTGAAAAAAACATCACATTTAAAAAATCTTAAACATATTCAAAAAACATGTAAACAGTGAATGGTATAAAAAAAATAAATAAATAAAAAAGATTTTTTTCTTAAAAGCTTAAAAACCCCTCACAAAAAACTGAGTTCATCTGATCGATCAATCAATCAAACACTAGTCTTCTTGGTTTAACTGATGATGGATTAGTGTTCGTATTCTCTTCACTCTTCACAGGAGATATTCAAAGTCGGATCTCTCCATTCTCCTGGTGAGACTCTTCGATACTTGAGAAAGAAAACAAAACATGAATTTATTTGTCAGTGTCTGATCAATAACTTCATCACACAGGTGAAAGTGATACTTAAATATACGTTTCCTGCATGTAGGAAGATCTGGAGGAAGACAGGATGAATAAATAAAACAGATTTAAGAGAACAAATGTTTTTACTTTAAAGGGTCTTCGTCTGTAGTTCTTGGTTTCTTGTTCATCTGGACCTGGTGTGACAGACTGAAGGATTTAAGACCAGTTAGAGGAGGGCAAACATTTATAGACTTTATAACTGAGACACAGTGTTGGTGAGAAGAAGTACCTGTTCTGATGTTTGTGTTTACACCGCAAACAGATGACTACAAAAATACAACCACAGGTCACTAGAGCTGATATAATGACCAGAGTTCGACCTTTGAGAGGAACAAAAGAGAAAAAGTTTAAAATGATGCAGGTGAGCTTTAAAGAATCTACATCTGATCATCGACTTACTGCGACTGCTGTTATTAGCTCCTGACTTTCCATCAGGATCAGGGGGCGACCTTTTGACCTCAGGAATCATCTTAAACACCGCTTTGTGAACGCCATAGACGACCCACACTGTGCACCCGACCTGGGTGCTGTTGTCATGATGACGAGAGAGCACAGCCGTCTTGGTGACGGTGACTGTGCTGTCGTTGTTCGTGACCCTGACAGAAGTGTTGCGTAGTAAGTCCAACTCGCCTGGAGGGACCGTTATGGTCACAGTGGGGGCGGGTCGACCCGTCGCCGAGCAGGAAACAACGACCTCTTCAGAAGAGTTTGATTCTCTGACGTGTAGGACGGGTTCATGCAGCTCTGTGGAGAAAATTAATTATTACTCAAGTGGGAGCACTGTTGTACTTTGTACTCAACAACAGCACTCACTGGACGCCTCTCGTCCAATCAGATTTCACCGTTGGAACTAACCGTCCTACAATTCGAAGGATCACATGACTAAAGTTACAGCAGAGGTTTTAAGTTCAGTTTCACACGTTACATCCTGTCAACATTAGGAGGAAGATACTAAAGCTTGCACTGCAATGCATCCTGGGACATGTAGTAAATGGCTGCTCTTTCTGCAGATGCTCTCTGAGTGTCTTCAGAGCAGTTTAGCTCACAAACAACCTGGCAGAATATCTCATACAGTGGTTATGTAAATATGTTGCAGATCTTACCAAGGATCTGCAGGCAGGTTGTAGCTATGAGAGCACCTTTGGGGTAGGTGTTAAACAAGCAGCGATAGCAGCCTTCGTCCTGCTCCGTCACCTCCCTGATCACGATGGAGCTGTTCTGCAGTCCGGCCTCTCCAAACTCCACCTTACCCCGAAAGTGAGGGTCCACTGTTTGACCAAAGCGCAAGTTGATAGTGGCGACATTCCTCTCTCCATCAGGAAAAATCTTCTCCCAGGTGACTTGGTGAACTTCTTCAGTTTGAATCAGCCGACAGTTTAAGCAGGCCTGGCCTCCCACTGCTGCCATCACAGTACTCTGAGTTTGTATCACAGAGTTTAAACCTGCAGGAGGGAATTCTTATCAATTCATATTTCAACACAATCTTCTTAAATTGCAATCCTTCGCTTCAAATATGGCAGGTTATGCAACGTTTGTGTGACAGACAACATCAACGTTTTTTAAATGTATTTCCAAACCTTTTTTATTTTACTGTGGTTGACATGAGGTTTAATGATGATGCCTCCACAAATCTAGTTTCTTGAAAAAAAAAAAAACATCCCCGTACAAGGTAAACATGAGTTCTCTCCACATCTCTGACATATTTCATTATACATTTCAAAGTGTGATGATGAAAGTTGTTGGTTAATTTATCATTGGGCCTATTGAATGGGATCCAGATGTTGCTTTAAAAGTTGTCAAAATCTACTCAACTGTAAATTATAATGGGAATTATTTTAATCTCATTTGAACAACTTCACCCCTTCCCATGATTTCATTAATAAAAAACATAATAAATACATCGGTGTCATAATCAACAACAAAAGTGAAATTAAATATACCATAATCCTATATTTTTAATGGGAAACATCTGCACTTAATTTAGGTTTTCAAAAAAAAAAAAGCAGTAAATACTGACCGGCTACAATAATGATCCAAATACTACTGTTTGTTTTCCCGCTTATAACAATAGTTAACGATGCAGAGGGTTCACGTGGTCCCTGCCACATTCAAAGACATCAGGGTGAAACCCCAGATTATATAATATACAGGGCTGCATCTGAATTAATTCCCTCCTTGTGTATATATTTTGCTCTATGAATAATTTAGTATCAAACTTAAATTCAACTTTTGCAACTTCTGCAATCTTCTAAAACAGCTGCACATCTACATGCAAATAACTCAGACATGTGCAAAATGTGTGACACACAAAGTGTTTCTTACCTTTGTGAAATACTGCAGATATATAAAGGAAATGTAAGAGCACGTTGTTCACCATATTTTCATTATTTCCTTTTACCGCCAATTTGGAGCTCAGCGTAAATTCAAACAGGAAGACTGGTGTTATTCTTTCATTCATTCTTAAACCACACCCTCTACTACTACCTGTATATCTCTCATGGGCGTGTATCATCCTGGAATTAACCAACCAGACTCTGCCACGAACTTTCTCTACCAATCAATGGCTTCCTGTCAATAGTTTAAAAACTCTCTCTTCCAGTCATTTTGTAGCTGCAGGCATTCGCCGCAACCCTCCTCCACCCCAGTCACCTCCTTCCAGCTCAGCAGAGTCCAGGCTGAAACCCACTCCTCTTCTCAGCCTCCATCCTCTTCACCACCACCAGTGTCTAGACTCCACAGGGGGGCATCCTATCCCGCGTCGGCCTCACTACCCCTCAGAGCTCATGAAGTCGTCATGACGGAGTCTAGCCCCCAAAAAGACTTTGCACATTTCATTGTAATAAATAATTGTTCATTCTTAATTAAGTGTCTCCTGATTGAAATACAGTTGGGTCGGTTACCTTGACTGACACACAAACCGCGGGGGGCACATGCATACAGATTATCATCAGAAATTATATACCTATTTTAATAATGTCAATAAAACAGAAACATAACTACGTACATGTATTCTGTTAATAAAGCACTTGCCGTTTAAAATGAGTTTTATACAACACGTGTCACATTTCGCCCCCTATGTCAACTCATTGGTCCGTCCATAACAATAAGGAAGTAAAGTGTGCGCGCTTTGTGCCAGGCTTTTTGAAATCAAAGACTGGCTGTTTCATGTATGGACATGTAAAACACATTTCAGACTGAGAATGAGTTAAAGGACAAAAATATACCGTCATAAAAAAAAAAAAAAAGCTAAAGGAACAATCAGAGGATTTAATATGGAATCAAAATATCCTCCATTTGTTTAAGTTAAAGAATTGCAGATATGGGGACAAATAAAATTGATCTCTGACAACATTTTTAAGATCGTTCTTGTACACAAAATGTGTCCAAACTGAAGCCAAGACTGAAAGACTCCAATAATCAGGATCATTTAATCAAGGAGACAAATAAATACATTCCATATAAAGTGAATCAGAGAGTAAATAATGTATTCAGATCAGACATTATTCCATAATTGCACAGCCAGGATTATTTTGCAAACTAATGCAATAGTAAGCTCAATAAAACAATAACAGACAGGAAATGTGCATTTGAGGTTTGAAATGTAAATATCATGAAAACACAACATTGAACAACAAAGTGCTAAAGTGCAAGAAAAAGTGCTAAAACTGTTGTTAAAAATAAGTAAATGATACATTTACATGTCAATATCTATGTATAATTAAATTATGAATTACATTACAAAAGTAGACATTTATAAATGGACTGAAAAGTGCATTTTTCCTTTTAAGATGTGAAAAAATATTTAAAAAATCTCAAAACATCTTTAAAAAAAACATGTAAACAGTAAATGATACAAAAAAGATTTGTTCTTAAAAGCTTAAAAACCCTCACAAATAACTGAGTTCATCTGATCGATCAATCAAACACTAGTCTTCTTGGTTTAACTGGTGATGGATTAGTGTTTGTATTCTCTTCACTCTTCACAGGAGATATTCGAAGTCGGATCTCTCCATTCTCCTGGTGAGACTCTTCGATGCTTGAGAAAGAAAACAAAACATGAATTTATTTGTCAGTGTCTGATCAATAACTTCATCACACAGGTGAAAGTGATACTTAAATATACGTTTCCTGCATGTAGGAAGATCTGGAGGAAGGCAGGATGAATAAATAAAACAGATTTCAGAGAACAAAGGTTTTACTTAGGAGGGTCTTCGTCTGTAGTTCCTGGTTTCTTGTTCATCTGGACCTGGTGTGACAGACTGAAGGATTTAAGACCAGTTAGAGGAGGGCAAACATTTATAGACTTTATAACTGAGACACAAGTGTTGGTGAGAAGAAGTACCTGTTCTGATGTTTGCGTTTACATAGGAAACAGATGACTACAATAATACAACCACAGGTCACTAGAGCTGATATAATGACCAGAGTTCGACCTTTGAGAGGAACAAAAGAGAAAAAGTTTAAAATGATGCCGGTGAGCTTTAAAGAATCTACATCTGATCATCGACTTACTGCGATTGCTGTTATTAGCTCCTGACTTTCCATCAGGGTCAGGGGGCGACCTTTTGACCTCAGGAATCATCTTAAACACCGCTTTGTCAGCGCCATAGACGACCCACACTGTGCACCCGACCTGGGTGCTGTTGTCATGACGACGAGAGAGCACAGCCGTCTTGGTGACGGTGACTGTGCTGTTGTTGTTCTTGACCCGGTCAGAAGTGTTGCGTAGTAAGTCCAACTCGCCTGGAGGGACCGTTATGGTCACAGTGGGGGCGGGCCGACCCGTCGCCGAGCAGGAAACAACGACCTCTTCAGACGAGTTTGATTCTCTGACGTGTAGGACGGGTTCATGCAGCTCTGTGGAGAAAATTAATTATTACTCAAGTGGGAGCACTGTTGTACTCTGTACTCAACAACAGCACTCACTGGACGCCTCTCGTCCAATCAGATTTCACCGTTGGAACTAACCGTCCTACAATTCGAAGGATCACATGACTAAAGTTACAGGAGAGGTTTTAAGTTCAGTTTCCCACGTTACATCCTGTCAACATTAGGAGAAAGATACTAAAGCTTGCAATGCAATGCATCCTGGGACATGTAGTAAATGGCTGCTCTTTCTGCAGATGCTCTCCGAGTGTCTTCAGAGCAGTTTAGCTCACAAACAACCTGGCAGAATATCTCATACAGTGGTTATGTAAATATGTTGCAGATCTTACCAAGGATCTGCAGGCAGGTTGTAGCAATGAGAGCACCTTTGGGGTAGGTGTTAAACAAGCAGCGATAGCAGCCTTCGTCCTGCTCCGTCACCTCCCTGATCACGATGGAGCTGTTCTGCAGTCCGGCCTCTCCAAACTCCACCTTACCCCGAAAGTGAGGGTCCACTGTTTGACCAAAGCGCAAGTTGATAGTGGCGACATTCCTCTCTCCATCAGGAAAAATCTTCTCCCAGGTGACTTGGTGAACTTCTTCAGTTTGAATCAGCCGACAGTTTAAGCAGGCCTGGTCTCCCACTGCTGCCATCACAGTCCTCTGAGTTTGTATCACAGAGTTTAAACCTGCAGGAGGGAATTCTTATCAATTCATATTGCAATAAAAATTGCATTAAATTGCAATCCTTCGCTTCAAATCTGGCAGGTTATGCAACGTTTGTGTGACAGACAACACATCAAAGTTTTTTTTTTTTTTTAAATGCATTTCCAAAGCCGTTTTTTTATTTTACTGATTGACATGAGGTTTAATGTTGATGCCTCCACAAATCTAGTTTCTTCAAAAAAAATAAAAACATCCCCGTACAAGGTAAACATGAGTTCTCTCCACATCTCTGACATATTTCATTATACATTTCAAAGTGTGATGATGAAAGTTGTTGGTTTATTTATCATTGGGCCTATTGAATGGGATCCAGATGTTGCTTTAAAGGTTGTCAAAATCTACTCAACTGTAAATTATAATGGGAATTGTTTTAATCTCATTTGAACAACTTCACCCCTTCCCATGATTTCATTAATAAAAAACATAATAAATACATCGGTGTCATAATCAACAACAAAAGCAAAATAAAATATACCATAATCCTATATTTTTAATGGGAAACATCTGCACTTAATTTAGGTTTTCAAAAAAAAAAAAGCAGTAAATACTGACCGGCTACAATAATGATGCAAATACTACTGTTTGTTTTCCCGCTTATAACAATAGTTAACGATGCAGAGGGTTCACGTGGTCCCTGCCACATTCAAAGACATCAGGGTGAAACCCCAGATTATATAATATACAGGGCTGCATCTGAATTAATTCCCTCCTTGTGTATATATTTTGCTCTATGAATAATTTAGTATCAAACTTAAACTCAACTTTTGCAACTTCTGCAATCTTCTAAAACAGCTGCACATCTACATGCAAATAACTCAGACATGTGCAAAACGTGTGACACACAAAGTGTTTCTTACCTTTGTGAAATACTGCAGATATATAAAGGAAAAGTAAGAGCGCGTTGTTCACCATCTTTTTCCGGCTAACCGCTAAAATTTTAAAAAATACAGTTGCCGCGGTTACCTGGACTGACACACAAACCGCGGGGGGGGGGGGGGGGGGGGGGGGGGGCACATGCATACAGATTATCATCAGAAATTATATACCTATTTTAATAATGTCAATAAAAAATGGAAATATAACTACGTTCATGTATTTTGTTAATAAAGCACTTGTCGTTTAAAATGAGTTTTATACAACACGTGTCAGATTTCGCCCCCTATGCCAACTCATTGGTACGTCCATAACAATAAGGAAGTAAAGTGTGCGCGCTTTGTGCCAGGCTGTTTGAAATCAAAGACTGGCTGTTTCATGTATGGACCAGTGGGTGTGGACTGTAGCTGTTTCCGTTCTACGTTCGTGAAGCTTTTTTACGGCCCTCATGGGCGCTGTCATCTTGGAATTTTGCAACCAGTCTGCGCAGTAGGGTCCGGCGGGAGGAGCCCTGGCAACACGCCCCGCCCACTTTGCGTACCGCTCTGATAGCTTACGCAGCCCAGCTACGCCAAGAATTTAAGAATCTTTACGGAGAGAAATTCATCTACCGACCATAGAGGTGAGTACAAAACCACCATATATTTCAAGTCAAATATCTAAACGTAGTTCATTCAGAAATTAAGAAAATCACACTTATTATATTAATTATTGAATTTAAACGTCTTTTCGTGTCCTGTATGTCTTTTTTATTGCTACTGGATGCCTTGAATTTCCCTCAGGATCCATCTATCTATCTATCTATCTGTCTATCTGTCTGTCTATCTATCTATCTATCTATCTTTCTATCTGTCTATCTGTCTATCTATCTTCTTTAACTCTGTGGGTTATTAAACCTTTTATTTTTGGCAAAAAACGAACTAAAACTATTTTTAGCTAAATTAGCAACATAAGCTGTGTACAGATCTAACATGCTGGTGAAAATATGTTATATGATAGAAAGTAGTGGTGCACATAGTACTTAAGTTATATCTGCTGTCAGTAGTTACTTCAGTTCTATGTACATTTACAGAGTCTATGTGTTTCTGTGCATAACTGTGGAGTTGGTAAATGAATCTGTTTCATTAAGGTTTCTGTTTGTATGGACCTTTTCTCTGGTTCTTTTCCTTGTCTAACATGTTTATCTCATTGTTTTTTTATCATCCTCATTTTAGACACAAGGAAGAAGAAAGATGGCTGATAGATACCCCTGCCAGCTCACCTGATGGTCTCCCTTACTTTGTTCTCCTCTCGGTGAACACCTTTGGACTGTGGAGGGAAGAGAGCATGCAAACTCCTCACAGAGAGACTCCTGTCAGACAGGGATTCAAACCAGTAGCCTCCTCACTTTTATAACCGAACCATCATTCCCACTATGTGTTATAAATCAAATAAAGTATTTATTGATTTAAACCTTTTCTCTCCTGTTTTAAGCTGTAAAAACATTGAATGTCTCATGTTCGTGTAGGGCAATGACAGAATTCCCAGCTGGGAAACAAATAGCTTTAAAAGTACTTCAACACTCGAGTGCTGAACATTTAATTCAGGTTAGTGTTAAAGACAGCATGCACATAAAGACAGTAGAGTGGTATGATACAGACACGACTGAGAAGGCAATTACATTATTATATTTTATTCAATCACATGAAATGTAACACTAGTCTTGTAACTTTAACAAATACAGAATGTGCTTAAAAACATAGTGTGGTATTTTAAGCTACTTTCTTTCACTTGATTGTTCAGTTAGATGGAGGCAGTATTTAAGGTTTTTGTGGGTTATACAGGTTTGAAAGAGGCAAATGAGTGAACAGTATTTTAAAGTTAAAGCAGATTAATCTAAAAATAACAAAAACAAAATGTGGCTTATAAGAAAAACCTCTGTATTAAACAGCCTCTCTTTTCTTCCGTTCATCTTTTGAATGAATTGTCAAACATTGCTCAGGACGTGCGAGCTGCGTCCTCTGTGGCTCAGGCGCGACACTCGGCCCACTGTTTCACATCAGACCGCCGTCCAGTGTAAGATCAGACCAAACGCCCTGGTAAGAGAAGCAGTGGTCAGGTCCTCCAATCCTCCGAGGACGAGCTGGAAGAGAGAGAGAGAACATGAGAAAAAGGAAATCCTCAGTTTAATGCATAATATGTTGGTGAAAACAGGGAAATACCTATTAAAAGACATAAAATCTTCATTAATGATTATAGATGCAAAATAAAAAACATTAATATATCATTTTGGGAGAAACGTGATCTTTATGACTTCTGTTATTGAGCCTGTCTGTCTCCTCCTAACCACCATCACAAGCAGCCTGTTTTGTAGTCTGTGTCAGGTTGTGTGAAGTTATAACCCCATTTATTAATAAGCGTCATTAAATGTACAACATGATCAACTTGTGATTATTGGATTGGTAATGTGTGTGTAAGCTCATGCTGAATATTTGACAGCAGCGTGATGCTTGGTTAATATTATATTACACCACCGCTGATTGTTTGTGTTCATGTTTCTGTCAGTCTCTTAAATCAGACAGAAGTTATATTAGATCAGAGCTTACTTTAGTTTTATCCTGATATCTAGAGACATATTTTACCTCATTATACAGTATTATAAGTTATATTAGATCAGAGCTTACTTTAGTTTTATCCTGATATCTACAGACATATTCTACCTCATTATACAGTATTATAAATATCAGGCTGCATGGTGACATGTTAATCTCTGTATAACACACTCTTTACACAGACTGTAAACATGTACACATCAGTAATTATACAGATTTATAGTATTTATCTTTGTTTTTGTCCTTGATACTTTTTTAAAAACCTTATCAGACATATTTATTATTTACTGAAACATAACTGTACAGTCAATGAACGCCATCTATGAGCTGATTTTAATTACCATGTTTTGGTTTTAAATACAATTCCACTCACAAAAACGATATAACAATATCAAGAAACATATCATGTCAGTTATTAGGTTTGCTCATATTAAAAAGTAAAATAAAAAGATAAATCATGCCTGATAACTAACCTAGCTTAGACTGCTAATATGTTAGCTCGCTCATAGCGCTTTAAGCAATGACACATAAATCAAACTTTATTACTTACTGTAAAAACTGCAAAGATGCGTTAGAGTCCACAGGTCCGTGACATTAGTTTACTGCAGAAAAAACAGCTTTCACCAGCTCAAAAAAGACGAAAAAACTTAACAGAAAAGCTCCGTGGGTCTCGGCTTCACTTCACGACGTAACTGCTTATTTACCAAGAGAGCTACGCAAGATCCGCGGCTGTCAATCATCGCCATGTGTGACGTAAAATCCCGTTTTTTAACCTCAAATAACTTATTTAAAACAAACTTCACAGAAAAATGAGCACTTGAACACCATGTAGGGTGATAATATCTAATGATCACAGCAGAGTTTAGGTCTGGAAAAAAATTATGTGACGAGTATTTTAACTTAACAGTTTGACCCAAGTCCCGTCTGTTATCATTGAGGAGGCGGGGTTTATGACCTATACTGCAGCCAGTCAGTAGGGGGCGATCTAAAAAAAAAAAGCTTCACTTCACAGGGGACCTTGTCCCGTCCATTATTTTTACAGTCTCTGGTATGGACATGTAAAACACATTTCAGACTGAGAATGAATTAAAGGACAAAAATATACCGTCATATAAAATAAAATAAAAAGCGAAAGGAACAATCAGAGGATTTAATATGGAATCAAAATATCCTCCATTTGTTTAAGTTAAAGAATTGCCAATATGGGGACAAAATAAAATTGATCTCTGACAACATTTTTAAGATTGTTCTTAAAACACAAAATGTGTCCAAACTGAAGCCAAGACTGAAAAACTCCAATAATCAGTATCATTTAATCAAGGCGACAAATAAATACATTCCATATAAAGTGAATCAGAGAGTAAATAATGTATTCAGATCAGACATTATTCCATAATTGCACAGCCAGGATTATTTTGCAAACTAATGCAATAGTAAGCTCAATAAAACAATAACAGACAGGAAATGTGCATTTGAGGTTTGAAATGTAAATATCATGATAACACAACATTGAACAACAAAGTGCTAAAGTGCAAGAAAAAGTGCTAAAACTGTTGTCAAAAATAAGTAAATAATACATTTACATGTCAATATCTATGTATAATTAAATTATGAATTACATTACAAAAGTAGACATTTATAAATGGACTGAAAAGTGCATTTTTCCTTTGCAAAAAAACAATATTGAAATGTTCACATCTGGGCAGATTTTTTCCTCATTACTCTTTTTTCTTGACCGCTGTTGCTCCTCATAAAGCACACTAGATGGCAGTATAGACACATTATGTCTATGCTTATAACTGTGTGCTATTAGAGCCCACACCAGTTTTTTCCACAACAACAGTTTTTTTTTTCTGCCTGAAGCCAAGTTTTACCATTGCACACAGCTGCAGTCACTTTGTTTAGAGAGATAAGACAGTGGATAGAGTCACAAATCAGGGAGAGAGAGGGAGGGGGGGAATGACATGTTGGAAAGGGGGCCACAAGCTGGATTTAAACCCGGCCGTCCGCTTGGAGGAACTTTTGAACTGTAATATTCATATTCAACCTCTCTGATAAAGTGCGGGTCGTTAACCACTCGTGAAAAAAACAAGTCTTATAAAGAAGTCTAATAGCTTATAGTTCTCTTTTACCTCGCTACATGTTAGATGCAATAAATACAGACTTAGATAATATTCTCAAGCTCACATTGACAGGACAGGCTTGCAGCATGTTTCTTAAACGTTTTCATTCCTTTTGTTTTTCTTTAACCTGTGCAAGAGAGAAAGTTCAGGTTTATTATACAGTGAGCAGGACATTATAATAATATATGCTAACGTACATTAAATAACAATAATGCACATTTTATATAAAGTGGCAAGGAGAACACAGATACACCTTCTTACATAATGTTTAATAACTCACCTTTGTCTCTTCAGTGCCACAGCAGCAACGATGAAGACGATAAACACTGTCGAACTGATGACGAGGGCAATTCCTGACTGAGACAGCCGTTTCACTACTGAGAGAAAAAGCCCAGGAGTTAGAGCTCAGGGATACTGTAAGAGGACGGCCTAGAAAGAGGAATGAACATACACAGTTAAATGTCAACATGACTTCCTGCTGTGTGGGGAATGACCTGCCCAGATCCTGTCAACATGACGGCTTTCTCACGAAATGAAAGCAAAAGTAAAGATAGAGTGACTCTTTGATCACAGCTGACTCAAAGCATAGATATTCAGTTCTCCATCAGTCTGTTAGTACTACACTTCCCAGACAGACTGTGACTATTCACTGGATATCAGGTTCTTTCCCACTTAGCTAGTTTGACGTGTTCAGTGACATTCAAGTGTTATTGATGTGGGACACAAAGCCAGATGTCACTCCAATGACGTTTTCATTTCTGTGGAGTTTAGTGGGCTAGTGACACCGAACTTCTCTGTAAAAAATGTTGAAATTAAATTACACTCTAACTCCTGTTTTTTTCTTTTACATAATCATGGTTTTTTCATTGTTTTGACGTTTTATCGCATGATAGAGGCTTTATTGTATCTCTCAATAGTGACTTTAATCAACATGTAATTTTTCTGCTTTAAATTTGATTTTAATATTCTGATTTTTAATCTCATCATTTGGATTTTGTTTTGCAAAACTTGGATATTTGAGATTTTTTTACAAATATATGTATATATTTTTTTTACCTCATCGCTTGACTTTCTATTTTACAGCTGGGACTCTTTTTTCTGCTCATCATGATTAGTTCATTTGAAGAGAGAGTGGTTAATGATTGGTCTAACAGCCTCTTCAGTCTGTGAGGTTAATCCTTCTCCATACATTCATCAAACTATCCTCCTGGAACAAAACAACACTCCATCCACATCATGACGTCGACACACAGTGTGACCTACCTTTCTCCTCCTTCTTCTCCTCCTCTTCCTCTCCAAAAGAAAAAGGGACCGTCACCAGTCTTTGTCCCATCGCACCTTCGTTCAGCACACAGTCCACATACCCACTCCAGTCTGAAGGGACCTTCAGGGTGATGTTGCTGCTGCTTGTAAACGTCCGGCCTCCGTTTCTGATTGTGGCCTTTGTTGGTTTTTCTAACTGTGTGGCGTCAAAGGGGAAACGCCACCGAATGGTTGGAGCTGGTTTACCTGTAGCAGAGCAGCTAACCTCAACCTCCACCTCCTCTTCATCCCCCTTCAGTTCACTGCTGTTAGGATGAAACCCTTTTGTTTCCACATGTGATATTCCTTTGAGGAGAGGGAAAACTGGTCATTTTGGGAAGCTGAAGCCAATGTTCGAGTTATTTTAAGCGGTTTAATGTAAGGTTGACAAAAAGGTGAAAAAGTCAAAAGCTTTTGCAAAAACCATCCAGAACTAATTATTTCGCTTCTCTTTCAGAATTATAATGACTGCTTTAGATTTACCTTGCACTGTGAGACATCTCTGCCTCCTTTGAGACCCTTCAGGGTAAATGTTGAAGGAGCAAATATAACATCCTTCATCTTCCCACGTTACGTTCTTCACAGTGATGGACGTGGAGCTCAGCGACGCCTCTGTGAACACTACTTTCCCGAGGTAAGGCTGATTCACTTGCTCTCCAAAGCGTTTGCTGAAACTGGCCAGATTCTCGATGGAGTCGTCTCCGAAAAGTCTCTGCCACGTGACCTGCAGCACACCTGTTGGGAGACGGTCATCCTCCAGTTGGTATTTACAGCGAAAACAGAAGACAAAAAAATCATGACATTTATCCATAGTCTGTGCTAGACATGGCCGTAGTGATGTCACTCATTGGTTTCTGAAGAAGCTTTGTGAATCCAAACCTTGGCAGACGCCATGTCGGAAATTCTGACAGATTTGTTTTGGGCGGAGAAAAAGTTAAGCTCGCAAGATGGAAAACTGTTTTTTCAACCAGGCAAAATCCTGTTAATTTGGACTGAAAACTTTTAGAGTCAACCTCAAGAGGACAACTAAGGAACTGCAGAGGCGATGTTTTGCAATGAAGACTTTCAACAGCAGAGGTTTCCACTTTGGTTCATCTTTATCTTATCTTATCTTATCTTATCTTATCTTTATCAGAAACTAACACACGAACATCACCTCATCTCCGCTAAAACTTCTGCTAACACAGCACACCAACATTTTAGAGGAGGCACCTTACGACTGTATACAATCCTGTGATTTCTTACATTCCTTGTCTACTCTCTGGTTTTGGTAGCTGACGTGCGAGTCAGCGAGGTCGACCCTCAGCTGAGACAACGCCCTCGCTATCTGCATTGTATCTCCTTGCTTCATTAAACTTTCTGGTTTGTTCAATTTGAACCTGAGTCTCTTCTCTCCCTTCTCTAAGAAAACCAACACGCACAAGGCGACTTCAAAAACCCTGAACAGCAGTGATGGGCTTCTCGATCATCCTTACCTTTAATCTAAAGTTTAACTTACCGTTTGGGTTTGCTATTTCACAGCTGTAGTACGCATCCCTCCCATACTCTGCTGTTTTGTTTCCATGACTGGTGATCTGTGACACTGAGCCTGACGGTAAAGAAACAGAGTGAGTGCATGTTTAGAGTACTGAAGCTCTATGTCTTACTGTTATGTAACGCCTGTGTACACTCACACAGAGGCTTTTAATTATCTCAGCTGATAACACCAGGACAGTTTGTTCATACAGGTCGAGCTATGGTGACAATTTCTGATGTAAAACATTTAATGCTCTAACAAGTCTAATAACAGCTCACCAAGCCCTCCTCCCCAAACAAGTACAGAGTAATGTAGCTGTCAGACACACAAACTTATCTTATTATGGTCTAAAACACTACCACCTGTGAGGCTGTATAAACAGGCTTTGCTCCATAGTTACTTTGGCATACAAAGCAGCCGATGCAGTAAATAAAGAGCTGATGGCAGGAGCATCTGTTGAGGTCATATCTCTAAAACAGGTTCAAGACTAAAAAAAAAAAGGTTAAAAATAAAAATATGCCGGTCTGATTATTTAGTTTTTGCTCTGAAATCACAGTATTATTTAAATGTCCCTTACCTTGAAACAACAACCCAGCAAATATCAGGAGGAGCAACATTTTGTCTCTGCAGCAGTCGAGTCAAGTTTCACTTTTGTTCCTCGACAGCCCTTTAAATAAGTCAGCTGTTTGTGGTAGAGGGAGGGGAAGAGAAGACTGTGTACTCTACAGGCTGACCACAGCTCGATTCAATTACAGAAATCAAGTCACAGTCCTTATATAAGGGGCGTGGCTTAATGTTATTACGTGAAATAATTATGGACATCTGATTGCTGCCTGTGTGAAGTAATTATGTGTTTTCTTATAATGGGCATGTATTTATGCCATGATGCAACTGCTTTTACTTTCATAGTCTTTAACAGAGGGCAAACACTGAGAACATCAGTCAGCCATTATGAACCTCCTTTACTCACACTGTCTTTCTCTGAATGCTCATTTAACTATTTCTTAAATTACTTCTGTGAACTCCACCCAACTACACATTTTACTGTATGTACAAACTATTCTCAGGCGATCAAAAAAAATCCCCAGAAGCAGAAGTTCTACTCCGTGGTGTTACTGTGACAACATTTCCCAGCAGTCTTGACCCGTCACTATACCTATAAGAAAGCATGTGGGTATATACTGTATTGTTTTCTTTTTGTGTGTGCCAAGTTGTGACATGACATCTTGTGATTGGAAAGTCCACCAGTAGTGAGAGAGAACCCTCTTAGGCATATTCATATCCTAACCTCTAATGAAATAATGGCTCCATTTCCTCTGCTAATCAATACATTTGAAGGTCCTCTGTCGCACCACATTGGTTTGAGAGTGGCAATAATTTCAAATGTTCCACATTTTGTCATCTGATCAAAACAGGAAACATAGTCTGTGTGATATGAACCCTTGTTAATATTATTCGTAGGAGATACAGTAAAGCAAAGGGGGGAAGGCTTTAGCACAGAGCAGGCGCCCCATGAACAGAGACTGTCCCGTATAAATAAAGTCCTAAAAGCCACTCAAAAAAAGAAGAAATCATTATAAAAAAAAATTAACACCCCTCTGTTGAACTCTGAACTATGACCAACACAAGGGTGGATTACATTCTTGTGAAACAATGTCCTAATTTATCTTGAGCAATAAGAAGGGAATGTGTAGTGAGAATGAAACTCTGAAAATGAAACAGAATAGATGTTTGATAAGAAAACTGAAAAGAAAATATTGCCAAGGTATGATTACATTAATTGTAGTGGTAATGTCGGAGCCAATTTAGTGTGTGTATATAATACATATTTATTTATTTAATCTGGACACTAGGTGGTGATAATTGATCGATGGGTTAATTGTTCAGGTGGTACAGTTTAATTCTGTTTGCCTGAGTGGGAGTGGCTAAAAAATGTCACTCAGAAAGTTTGTATGATCAATTATTATAAACCTGTTTTTATTCTTATCATTCGATAGTTCTGTCTCTCGAAGGGTTGGTGATGTTTTCTTGGTTGTTTTTCTGTCAGGGACTTCTTAGGTAAGGTGCACAGATTTGATTTTCTCTGATCATTGGAGTTCGTTGGAGTTATTGATGTAGATCAGCCTGTGCTCTCCCTGAAGTCTGAGTTATGGTGTGTATTGTTAAAAACAAACAAATGTGTTTGAGAGGGTCATTGTGTTTGGTTTCCACTTGGCGGGATGTAACAACTACTACCATCTTATGTAATATGTGTACATCCTTGGGCCTTTCCTGCGTTTTTCTTTCGATCAATGACGGCACAGCCCAGAAGAAAACAACAGGGATAGAGGTGAGGGCTGGATTTGAACCCTTGATGTCAGACTGCATGGCCCATCATGCCTCTATCATGATGTATACAACCATTAATATCACTTGAGGAAGTTCTTATTTTCATCTTGTGTACAAAACAACAAGAAGGGGGGAGTCCGTTCTTCTGAATTTTAGAGGAAAGAACCTAGTAGCTCTTCTGGGATTGAGGTTATGACCATTCATTATCAGCGCGTGCAGACATGTTCAAAGCCTGAGAAAAGTGAAGTCACGAGGAAGTCAGGGCACTCCCTTAATTTATAAATCAATATGAGTGTTGATGTTTCATTTCCTCAGGAATGCATGAGCCATACTGTATATAGTGCACCTTTCAACCGCAGATGTCAAATGTGGGATTTAGCGTCACATCACAAAAAGGAGTTGAAGCTATTTCTTTTTTATACATCTATTACTTTAGACTTTGATCTGTCCTTTTGTTTTCATTTCCTAACTATTCTTTACCTGAGGAAAGTACCTGCGCAACCAGCAGTGTAATTGGAATCTAGCGTGCAAAGTGAAAAACATAGCTTGTAGCGTGGCTTCTGTTTTATTGATGATTGAGGGGGAAAAATAAGTATCACCTATTTGTGGCATAAAAGCCCCTTCTCGGATTTTGAAACACTATCTATAGAGAGTCACAGATAGAAGGACACTGTATTAATCCCTGGGGAAGGTTCCCTCGGGAACATTAACAAGGAAAGGAAGGTGTGCACGCTTGTTGTGTCCTCTCTTTTGTCCAGTTCAGTGTGTCGTCCCTTGTGATGCCTCTTCCTCGCGCTTCTTCTTCTTGTGTCTTAGGCTGCCTTTTTGCCCTGTCTTTGCCTTTCCCCTCAGATTTTTTTTCCGCTTTTTGGATTTTTGTGTATAATGGCTTTTTGTTACCCCCCCCCCGGAGGCTGCAATTCAATCCTTTTTTTAAAGTGTACATCCAGCAGAAATAAACAAGTTCACATCCTGGTTCATGTCTTTAGCAGCACACACTGAACTAGTTCAAATACAAATTCTTGTATGACATATTGTTTTGATTTAAGGAGAATAAGAGTCATTCATAATAAGGTAAGGATGTAGATTTGACTTCAAACACAAAGTTATGCTGGTGCTCATTTTTTATTATCTATTTATAACTGAGTTGTTTTTCTGTTGATCGCAATCTGGGCACGACATGTGACTATGACATGGGGGAATACTTAAGTGGTTTGAAATGATTTAATTACCTCTTATTATTCAAGCACAGTAACAGAAACGGAAAGAAACATGTCCTTTGTGTTAATGTGGATTAATACTATCGCTACATCTTCTGTCATTTATAACACAAACATCCTTCTCTTCTTCAGGTTCTTGACGTTTTGATCCCCGGGAAGCATCGCAAGCTTTTTTATAGGTGACGCCTGCATTTTAGAAGAGCTGACTCGTTTCCCTGAAATCTCCCTGACTAAAGCTGACTTAATCTATTCTCTTTGTGTCGAGTGAACACAGAAGATTTACCTCATTCTTAGAAAGAAAAGAAGAGGACAACACCTAAAAAATGAGCAGTGGTTTCATTGTTACAAGTTTATTAAACACATCAGTCAACTACAAACCTAACGTTACACATTTAAACAACGAATAACAGGAACAGTAAAAAAAAAGGTGCTACATCTGATTTCAGTCAGACTATCACACATGTATGCACATCAATCATACACAAACCGGCCGAGGCATTCTGCGCATGCTCCAAAATTCCATCGCCGGGCTTTGACCCTGACGTTAAAGCAGCATAAATGTGTAGCATAGCATAGCATAGCATAGCATAGCATAGCAGTCGACTGGAAGAAGGTCCAAAAGTTACGTGCTGAAATGGTGCACATCGACACCTACAGCACTGAATTAAATACACTATATAGTCTTTCCCATCTTTGCTGCGCACTAATTATTTTTTTGGCCTGGTTGTTGTTAAGAGTGAAACCAAAACTGATGAGCAGATTGAATGAAAAAATAGGGATTTATGAGAGAGTTAAACAGTGCCACCATGTGGACAGTGACACATACTGCACATACTGTACTTCCATTGGGAAAATGGACAGCTGTTTATATTAACTCTATGACTCATGCTGATTAATCCACAGCGATTTTAACGAGTGTGCATTGGAATAGAGATGAAGACAAGAATTATAAATTTACAACAACTTCCCTGCATGCTTTTCCTCTCTTGTAAACGTCTTTGAATTGTTCGTGTTTGAGTTACAGCCGTGCAAGTGGACGACTGAATACAGCCCCACGTCTTTCTGTATGAAGGTGCTGTAAGGTTCAATGTCATGAGGCTCCTTCAAAAAGACACAATTAAAAAAAACAATTACGTTGAATAAATTGCAAACATCATTAGAAAAATCTATTATAAAATGTGTTAACAGTACCAGGATTTGCAGAGTGCTCTGTGGTTCTCTTGGTTTTCTGCAAGGTGAAACAACAAAACATCTGTAATAAATCTTCACAATGCTTTTTAAAATCCATTTTTCAGAAAATAAATAAACAAACACTGTCTGCTGTGTGTCACTTTAACCCATGATCTTACAATGTATTTGATTGAAAATGACATTATGCTGTTTTTGTTTATTTCCGTTTAATATATTTATTCATTTCTATTTAGGAGTTTGATGGTGGCACCTGTGGTGGCCAATTAGATTTCCCCATCCCACCCCTGACTACCCATCAGGCCATGCCCCTGGGTGGGGGAGTTAAGCTTCATTAAAACAAGTTTCTTAGATAACTGTAGTCTCTTACCTGTGGCGCATGCGTCTGTAGATAAACCCAAGGATTATTCCAGTTATAATCACGACTGCAGAAACAACCGTCAAAGGAAACATTGGAATTGGTAGGTAGCTGCTCGCACCTTTCACCTCTAAAAGATTAAAAACAAAAGAATAACGTGACACGAAAGTTTTGTCCTTGTGAGGTAATATAAATAGTCTAATGCATGATGTGTAAAGTCACACGAAAAATGGTATGACGAGAATTGACAAATCAAAGTGTGAAAAATTAAAGGTCACTTATGCAAAATACAACACAAACACTAATATGTGTCTTTTCTCGTCATGACATCACAAAGGGCAGTAACCCCTCCCCCCAGGTGGGTGACACTCCCACAGGTAGGTGTTTGTTCTGCCCTCTGAGTCTGCCTTTTCAATGTTAACAATACGACATGGAGTGAGAAAAGCCCGAGCTGCATTTCCTTCCAGAGAGGGGGCGTGGTCAGACATGGCTCATTTACATATTTAAAGCTACAGACACAGAAACAGCCTGTTCTGAGCAGGGCTGAAATAGAGAGGTTTATAGTAATGATCAAATACAGGATCAGAGTGGATTTAAAACCCAGTAACTTCATAGAAACTTGTTTGGGAGACCTGAGACTATTTACAATTGTTGAAAAAGAGAATAACATGTGACTTTTAAGAACAAGCAGGATAATTCAGGAGTTTTACAATGATGATAAACGAAGGAGCTTGTATTAAGCTAAAGTATGAGAGGAAATGTAAATTACCTTCCACAGTGACATTCAGATGGATAATGTTAGATCCCCCCAAACATGAACACTCACAGGTGTAGTTCCCACCGTCCTCTGGTGTTAAACTGTTAAACTGAAGAAACATCATCTGATTCTCCGTCATAAGTGTGACTCTGGAGTCACATTTGTTCTCAAAGCCAGGTCCGACTCGATAAGACAGAATGCATTTTTCTCCCCTTCTCTTTGTGCTGATCTTACAAACGATCAGAAAGATGACGTTCAGTGTGTCGTTAAAGCATAGTGGTGTAACATCTGTTTGTCTCCGGATGGTTTTCACCAGAGTCACTGCAAACATAGAAACAAATCTGGAATAACTAATTCTATTTAGGTTAGCATATTTACTTTAAGCTACAGTGAGTCTTCAGATCTGTCAAACTGGCTCATAAAGAATAAATACTCCTGTACAGTAATCCTACCTTCAGCGTCTGATTGACTGAGTTTTCCTCCACAGGTGTCATTATTCGCTGCAGACAATATGAGGAAATGATTATTTATGATTACACATTTATATAAATAAATAAAAATATTTGGAAGAATCATTGACATGACAATATGAAACGTAGTCAAACACTTTTGCTGTATTTTTGCAACGTTGCTTTCTATAAACCAAAAGCTGAACAACATGAAGAAATAAAAAAAGTTTGTGTACATTACCTGTGCTGCCAAAACACAATATTAGAGGCATCAGCAGAGCAAAGCACAATGTCAAGTTGTCCATACTGGGCAGCTGGTCGAGCACAAACTATTCTAAGACTGGACGTTAAAAACACTTGTTGCACTGTTTAGTTACTGACTCTCACAAAGGTAGTGAGAGCTCTTCTATAAAGGAAGTCCTGCATGACGCTTCTTCTTTTACATGACAGGACTCATAACTTTAACACCTTTCTTGTAACCTGCAAGTCAAGTTCTCACACTCCAATTTGAGCTGCATCCACCAAAGGTCTGACCAACATTAAGCGTTGTGTGCAGTGGTCTTTCAATGTGAATCTTACATAAGAGACAGAGTGTCACAAGACTCGCTTAAACTGAGATGTTCGCTTTTGTGGCCATGACATATTTATAGGACTGTGCATCAGCAGGACATAGAAAGCTCTGTGGTTTCTGCAGCTCAGTAACATAAAATGTCCCTCACAAGGAAACCAGTGTGTCATCACCACATCGCACTCTTATAACTCTACAACAGCATATGGAGACCACCTGTATCAGGCAGCCACAGGTATCTTCTCTCATCAGGTTACATTGTTTGTTGTATTAGTTGATCTGTATACCGCCATTCTTTTCATGATGCATTTTTTATTTTAGAAGAAAAACAAACATGGAGGACAATCAACGTCAGGATGAAGAAAAAAGATAAAAAAGAGTTTGGATGAAATGTTGGCTGAAGATGGAGGTGAGATATTAAAATATGCAACATCCTGCTGGTGCGATTCCCGGTCTGCCTGCTCTCTTTGGCTACTGCAGGTACTAAACCTTTAATTCACACATGCCACAAAAACAATCAACAGAATTTCTTCACATTTTGCTGATAAATTGAAACATTAAAAATGACCTCATGCAAAGTAGCTGTGAAAAAAACAAAATCAGAGGTTGTTTAATATCTTTGATTATTGCCTCTGGTAAAATTGTTGAATAAAAGCCGTTTGTGCTGTTTGACTGAACATCATCACGTCTGGACCAATCACAGCCGTGGTGATGTTCAGCGTCACAGTGCGCCCTCTTGTGAGATATTGGTTCATTTACACTGTGAGCTCACTTTTATTCCTCATTCAATAACATGAATTGTTTTCACATCAGAGAACAATTTCCACATGTTCGGCTCCTGAGCTGACCGCCATAAAGCATAAACAGAGACGTGACACGCAGCAAGCTTTCATAAAGGGAAGCTCAGTTGGAGGAAAATGAAGCTGCAGGTTTTCCAGTTTCATGCAGGAGTTGATGTGTTGTTGTGTCTGCTACAGATACATCCTCCTTTCACCTTACATTTTATTCATTGAATTCAAAAGTTTTCATCGACTTCCCATCTCTGCTCAATCTCTGTATCGTCTGTTTCCTGATGTGCAGCCGTCGCTCTTGGCGTCTTGTGGATGATGCTCATAGGTGACGGTGTCATAGAGGTCACGTGATGGGTGTTGAAGGACTTCATAGGGGTTATCTGGTTCACCTTGGTCCTATATAGAAACATGAAATATCACATTATCATGTTTTAAAAAGTCTGACTGAAGATCAAATCCAGACTTTTAAAATCCTCTCCCATCCTGTCACCGTTAAAGGACTTCATCAGGTCTCAACAGAATATTGATAATGTGAAGCGTCGTGAAGTTGGACGAATATTTTAGAGCATTTTACCGTAAGTGGTGGACTTGCTGGTCGCTCCTGTCGTCTCCTGTTTCTTAAAGGACAAAGAAAGATCAGTATTGATGGAACTCTTGGAGCTTCTTCTCAGTTCTTCCACATTAGTTTCTTACCCATGATGCATCACTCTGTAGATAAATCCAAGGATAATGCCGATGATTATGATCAATATGATCACACCGATCACAAGCAGCTGTGTGAAAGACTTTTCAGGAACGCTGATTGATGCTTCTAAAACGTGAAGAATAAAATCAACATCAGGGAGGTTATCACTCGAGTTTTCACCGTCTTTGAAGAAACATTAAAGTTTAACAACAAATATCGGTGGTTATGTTCACTATATTTTAATGTATCATATATATGACTGTGTGCATGTGTGTGTGTGTGTGTGTGTGTGACCTTTCAGAACAAGCAGGATAATTCAGTTTTACAGTTATGATAAACGAAGGAGCTTGTATTAAGCTAAAGTATGAGAGGAAATGTAAATTACCTTCCACAGTGACATTCAGATGGATAATGTTAGATCCCCCCAAACATGAACACTCACAGGTGTAGTTCCCATCGTCCTCTGGTGTTAAACTGTTCAGCTGTAGAAAGAACATCTGATTCTCCGTCATAAGTGTGACTCTGGAGTCACATTTGTTCTCAAAGCCAGGTCCGACTCGATAAGACAGCAGACATTTTTCTCCCCTTCTCTTTGTGCTGATCTTACAAACGATCAGAAAGATGACATTCAGTGTGTCGTTAAAGCATAGTGGTGTAACATCTGTTTGTCTCCGGATGGTTTTCACCAGAGTCACTGCAAACATAGAAACAAATCTGGAATAACTAATTCTATTTAGGTTAGCATATTTACTTTAAGCTACAGTGAGTCTTCAGATCTGTCAAACTGGCTCATAAAGAATAAATGCTCCTGTACAGTAGTCATACCTGTAGCGTCTGATTGACTGAGTTTTCCTCCACAGGTGTCATTATTCACTGCAGACAATATGAGGAAATGATTATTTGCTTCATGAACAATATGAAACGCAGTCAAACGCTTTTGCTGCATGTTTGCAATGCTGTGTCGTTGCTTTCTATAAACCAACAGCAGAACAACATGAAGAAATAAAAAAAGTTTGTGTACATTACCTGTGCTGCCAAAACACAATATTAGAGGCATCAGCAGAGCAAAGCACAGTGTCAAGTTGTCCATACTGGGCAGCTGGTCGAGCACAAACTATTCTAAGACTGGACGGTAAAAACACTTGTTGCACTGTTTAGTTACTGACTCTCACAAAGGTCGTGAGAGCTCTTCTATAAAGGAAGTCCTGCATGACGCTTCTTCTGTTACATGACAGGACTCATAACTTTAACACCTTTCTTGTAACCTGCAGTCAAGTTCTCACACCAACATTAAGCGTTGTGTGCAGTGGTCTTTCAATGTGAATCTTACATGAGCGACAGTGTGTCACAAGACTCGCTTAAACTGAGATGTTCGCTTTTGTGGCCACGACATATTTATAGGACTGTGCATCAGCAGTACATAGAAAGCTCTGTGGTCTCTGCAGCTCAGTAACATAAAATGTCCCCAACAAGGAAACCAGTGTGTCATCACCACATCGCACTCTTATAACTCTACAACAGCATATGGAGACCACCTGTATCAGGCAGCCACAGGTATCTTCTCTCATCCCGTCACATTGTTTGTTGTATTAGTTGATCTGTATACTGCCATTCTTTTCATGATGCATTTTTTATTTCAGAAGAAAAACAAACATGGAGGACGATCAACGTCAGGATGAAGAAAAAAAAAAAGAATAAGGATGAAATGTTGGCTGAAGATGGAGGTGAGATATTAAAATATGCAACATCCTGCTGGTGCGATTCCCGGTCTGCCTGCTCTCTTTGGCTACTGCAGGTACTGAACCTTTAATTCACACATGCCACCAAAACAATCAACAGAATTTCTTCACGTTTTGCTGATAAATTGAAACATTAAAAATGACCTCATGCAAAGCAGCTGTTAAAAAACTAAATCAGAGGTTGTTTAATATCTTTGATTATTGCCTCTTGTAAAATTGTTGAATAAAAGCCGTTTGTGCTGTTTGACTGAACGTCATCACATCTGAACCAATCACAGCCGTGGTGATGTTCAGCGTCACAGTGCGCCCTCTTGTGAGATATTGGTTCATTTACACTGTGAGCTCACTTTTATTCCTCATTCAATAACATGAATTGTTTTCATATCAGAGTACAATTTCCACATGTTCGGCTCCTGAGCTGACCGCCATAAAGCATAAACAGAGACGTGACACGCAGCAAGCTTTCATAAAGGGAAGCTCAGCTGGAGGAAAATGAAGCTGCAGGTTTTCCAGTTTCATGCAGGAGTTGATGTGTTGTTAAAGTCTGCTACAGATACATCCTCCTTTGACCTTACATTTTATTCATTGACTTCAAAAGTTTTCATCGACTTCCCATCTCTGCTCAATCTCTGTATCGTCTATTTCCTGATGTGCAGTCGTCGCTCTTGGCGTCTTGTGGATGATGCTCATAGGTGATGGTGTCATAGAGGTCACGTGATGGGTGTTGAAGGACTTCATAGGGGTTATCTGGTTCACCTTGGTCCTATATAGAAACATGAAATATCACATTATCATGTTTTAAAAAGTCTGACTGAAGATCAAATCCAGACTCTTAAAATCCTCTCCTATCCTGTCACCGTTAAAGGACTTCATCAGGTCTCAACAGAATATTGATAATGTGAAGCGTCGTGAAGTTGGACGAATATTTTAGAGCATTTTACCGTTAGTGGTGAACTTGCTGGTCGCTCCTGTCGTCTCCTGTTTCTTAAAGGACAAAGAAAGATCAGTATTGATGGAACTCTTGGAGCTTCTTCTCAGTTCTTCCACATTAGTTTCTTACCCATGATGCATCACTCCTAGGATAATGCCGATGATTATGATCGATATGATCACACCGATCACAAGCAGCTGTGTGAAAGACTTTTCAGGAACGCTGCTTGATGCTTCTAAAACGTGAAGAATGAAATCAACATCAGGTTGAAAACTTGTGTTTTAACCGTCTTTGAAGAAACATTTAGATGAAATGAGATGATGGCATTTTATGTCATCTGTGTTTTATGTAATGTGTGCGTACTTATGTTTTATTGTACTGTATCTTAAGATAAATACATTTTTGGAAAATAACCAGAGACATGAAGTTAAAAACATAAATAGAGATTTTACCTTTCACAGTGATGTTGAGATGGATGAACTTTGTTCCTGTAGATGTTGCGCATTGACAGGTGTAGTTCCCACTATCCACTGGTGTTAAACTGGTTAAATCCAGAACTACTGTCTGATTCTCTTCCTTGAGTCGGACTCTGGGGTCACATTTATTCTCAAGATAACGTTGAAGTCGATACAACAGAGAACACTCTTCTCCAGGACTCGCCTCCGTGCGGACCTTACAAATGATCAGTATGGTGTCATTCAGACTTGAGTTACTGCATATCGGTGTGACATTTGGTTCTCTGCCCATGGTTTTCTCAAGATCTATGACAGACTCTGAAATCCCAAATACAATGAGCATTTCATTACATTTAGCTTAAATTGATTAATGCTTTTAACATGCAAAATTATTTTAGCAAATTACAGAATTCTTTCAAAAATGTAAAATGAATTCAGACGTGTTAGTTGTATTTAACTGACTTGTATAAGTACCTTTGCTGTCGACGTAAAGCGCGAGCATCAGAGGCAGAACAAACAGTTTCCATCGAACCATTCTGGACAGACGTCTGAACAGTTTGGCTGCTGCTGTGGGTGTACAGTGAGCTGAAGTGTAGGAAGGAGGGCCGACCTACCCACGTCTTTACTTCTTCCTCTGGCTACAGTAAACCTCACACCCTCAACAGGTTGGTGTAAAGTGTTTTTAAAAGGAAGTGCAAGACCACACTGCTTCTGCTTCAATGTTAAAACCCCCCCCCCCCTTATCTCAGGCCTTTAAGCTGGTACTCAGAGGGTTCAAGGAATACGAATCAGCCACCATCACCCAAGAGGAGAGGAGAAACCATGTGACCAGCGAGGACACCACAAACAAACACAATTAACGAATCAAAAGGAACCCTGACAATGTAAGAACCACTGACTGGAAATATCAGTTAAACCAGACGTAGAGGCGTCTGCTGGTTATCTCTCTGTGAGGCCGCCTGTGTGCAGATACCCGAGCGAAGGAAGCATGAAGGAGGTGAAGGGGCGTCCGCAACGTGATGGAGGCGGCTTAAAGAAAGCCGCAAGGTAGTTTTTGGTAAAGACAGGAAGTTCATGATGGAAAATAAAAATGTAAATGTCAGGTCAACAACAGTTCTCGCTTAACTGTTTAAAGATGTTCATCAAATCAAATTTAACCCCTCGTCCCCCCCCGTTCTTTCAGGCTCGTTAGACTTTATAGAGATGATGAACTTCTTTTTGAATAACACTAAATTAGCTCACGTTGTTATGATCCTGCAGATCACCACATTTTACAGAGGGACTGTAGAGAGCATCCTGAGCAGCTCTACCACTTCCTGGTTCAGAAACTGGTCCGCCTGAGACCAGAACCAGAGACAGTGAGAGCTGTTGAAAAGATCACACAGTCGTACGGGTTTGCCCGTTTAGTAATTTAGCTATTTAAACCACCTTCTTGTCTTTGCGTTTACTCTCATTATACGTAGCGTCACAGTTCTCGTGTCACTGAGGACTTTGTATTGAAATGACAAAGAAAACTTGACTTGGCTTCAAAGCGAATTATTACACTTTATGGACCCAATATCTTGTTTCACTTGTTTTGCAATGGGATCAGCATGCATCATATTAGAATCGATGTCGTACAGTTCAAAGTATTTAAAAGTCTTCGTAAATCTGTGTCATCCCGGTTGATTGATTCCTTTTGGTTTTACGACTGGGCATTTTGAGGACAGAGTAAAGGCTGTTCTCTCTCTGCATGAAGGTGCTGTACGGCTCGATGTCTTCTATGTGCTCCTGCAAAAAAAACCACAATCTTTTTACCAGAATATGGACGATGTCAAGCATCGGGAAATACGACTATTTTAGAGCATTTTACCGTAAGTGGTGGACTTGCTGGTCGCTCCGGTCGTCTCCTGTTTCTTAAATGACAAAGAAAGATTGCAGGAAGCGATCAGTAACTCTGGAAGCTTTTTCTCAGTTCATTTATTATATTTCAGTTTCTTACCCATGATGCATTACTATGTAGATAAATCCAAGGATAATGCCAATGATTATGATCAATATAACCACACCGATTAGAAGCAGCTTTGTGAAAGACTTGTCAGGGACGCTGCTTGATGCTTCATCCTCTAAAACATAAAGAATAAACCAACATCACTCGTGTTAACACTCGAAACGTTAGAGACATTTTATGTTGGAGGTGTTTTATGATCGGTGCAGAGGTGGAAACTATCCAAAGACATTTACTTGCATTACTATAATTGAGTGTTTTTTTTTTGTGAACTTGTACTTTTAAAGTAGCTTTTAAAATCGGTAACTTTACTTTTATTTACATAGGTTTTAAATATAAATAATTTAACTGAAATAAACTCAGTAAAAAAAAAAAGAGGCCTTAATCAGGCCTCCCGAAGGGTTTGAAATGTCTCAGCGTCGACATGTTTTATTTCATTATTGGACGTTAATTTATAAAGATTTTCTTTTAAGTTAAAACAATTTTAACATTGACATCCTTGTGTGCACAGGAGAGATCAAAAGGAAAACTTTTACTTTAAGTGCATTTTTAACAAGATACTTTTGACTTTTCCTCGAGCCCTTTTTTTGAAGCTGGAGATTTGACTTGTACTTTGGTAAAATCTCATCAAAGTAAGAGCACCTTTACTTGAGTATAATACTGCAGTCCTCTTTCCTCTTCTGGTTATGTGCACTTTAACAGCCCTTACCTATCGGTTATTTTACATTATATTTTAAACTATCTTCACATGTACAAAGTGTTTGACGGTGATCACCACCATGGAAAATAACCAGAGACATGAAGTTAAAAACATAAATAGAGATTTTACCTTTCACAGTGATGTTGAGATGGAGGAAATGTGTTCCTGTAGTTGTTGAGCATTCACAGGTGTAGTTCCCACTATCCACTGGTGTTAAACTGGTTAAATCCAGAACTACTGTCTGATTCTCTTTCTTGAGTCGGACTCTGGGGTCACATTCGTTCTCAAAATCAAGTCGATAAAACAGAGAACACTCTTCTCCAGGACTCGCCTCCGTGCGGACCTTACAAACGATCAGTTGGGTGATATTCAGGCTGCATATCGGTGTGACATTTGGTTCTCTGCCCATGGTTTTCTCAAGATCTATGACAGACACTGAAATCCCAAATACAATGAGCATTTCGTTAAATTAATGTTTTTAATGTGCAAAAAAATATACAAATTCACAGTATTATATGAACAAATTAAAAGGAAATGAGACGTGTTAGTTGTATTAAACACACTTGTATAAGTACCTTTGCTGTCGACGTAAAGCGCGAGCATCAGAGGCAGAACAAACAGTTTCCATCGAACCATTCTGGACAGACGTCTCAACAGTTTGGCTGCTGCTGTGGGTGTACAGTGAGCTGAAGTGTAGGAAGGAGGGCCGACCTACCTGCGTCTTTACTTCTTCCTCTGGCTACAGTAAACCTCACACCCTCAACAGGTTGGTGTAAAGTGTCTTAAAAGGAAGTGCAAGACCACACTGCTTCTGCTTCAATGTTAAAACACACTTCACAATAAGCAAGTCAGAAAACAATGCCAACAATGCACGTCAATCACTCCATCTATCTCAGACCTTTGATCTGATGGTTCAAGGATTATGATGCAGCCACGAGAAGAAGAGGAACCCTTGTGACATGCAAGGATACAGTAAATGTACAACGGCAACCACAGACATAAATGCACTGAACCAAAGAGACTTCAAGCTGAGGAAGGCCCACGCACTTGCAGGCCTCAGATTGAGGTCAGAAACAACCAAACAAGGTGTGCAGGATTTTTTTTTTTTTTAATTTTTTTTTTTGAAGAAAATAATACGGCGAGGGTTTTAAGCAAAGATCAAGAAATGAGGAAACAACGCCAGGAAGTGCAAGCAAACAGCTTTAAGTCCGACTGGACACACAGGTACTGACTGGGAATGCAAAACACAACATCGCACACAACACAAGTATTGTTTTGGAAATGTATTTTTCTCTATAAAAATATGCATTTTAGGCAATAAAGATGTGTTTTTCCAAACGTGTTGAATACAACACCCATCACTTATTCTCTAAAAGTTTCATAGATCATGTCAACTGGGTTTGTCTCAGCATCACGTTCGGGGAGATAAGAGGAGAAAGTCTGGTGGATGTCACAGGCTGTCTGATCGAGGCCTGCGTAGGATTCATCTTGGTCCTAGGGAGGAGACACCAAAATCTTAGAAAACATTTATCTCATCAAAATATGCATAAAATATAAATAATATCAGATGTCATAACTCCAGCCTCGTTACCAAACAATTTAGAGAAGTGTATCTGCTCTCAAAACCCTCGGGAGTTTCACATCTGCTTAATTCAAAGGTGACAGGTCTTGTGACTTCTCTGTAAGAAGAAATAAATGTCCCAGTTAGTCGTCAACCTGTCGCCTCTCAAGAATAAAATAAAAGGAAACGCACGCTTTTGTAAGATTAGCTAAAAACAACTAAAGTCAATCATTTTAAAATATGCAGGTGGATGGGGGTGCACGTCGCCTAGTGGTTAGTGTGTGCTCCCCATGTACAGAGACTACAGTCCTCCAAGTGGGCAGCCTGGGTTTGACTCTCACTCTCTCCCTGATTTCCATCCGCTGTCCTATCTCTAAATAAAGGTCTAAAAACCTTCAGCACAAACATCTAAAGAGTCGGTTTATATCTTACATTTACATGAGCCACACATGTTTACTCTCTGCCTGTAAAGTGCTCTCATGGTGTCATCACTGTTTGAGGAATAAGCAGGAGTGTCTCACCTGTTACGCTTTCTTCGGCAGTAAAGAGCGCAGATTATTCCAGCTGTAAGGGTTAATGTCGAGGCGACAGCTAGGGGGATCACGAGTGTAGCAATCAACTCCTTCTCCTCTTCTTCTGCTATACATTTAAAAAAAAGAAAAGAAAAAAAAGTCAACATCCATATGAAATCAATCTGACCTGAATGCACCATCTAAAAAGTGTTTCACTGCATATTTCCTCTGTAACAACTTTCTTACCTTCCACGGTTATTTCAAGCTGGATGACTTGTGTTCCTCCTTCGTACGAGCACTCACAGGTGTAACTCCCACTGTCCCCTCTTTTTAAACCAGTGAGGCCGAGGTAAACCATCTGATTCCTGTTTACCAGACTGAACCTGGAGTCAAATTCACAGTCGGACTTCGTCTCCGGTATCAGACGACACTCTTCGTTGTGGTGTCTCCCTGTACTGATTCGACAGCTCACAAATATAATCGGCCCCATGTTTGTCCTGGTGCAGACCGGTTGGGCGTTCACCTCTTGCACAATTTTTTTCTCAACTGTCACTGCAACCCCAAAAGTAAAAAATACAAAAATATCAGCGACTCTCGGGTCACGGCTGCAGAGCGAAGACGACACTGATCAAATGAGGAGGATAAAGACGGCTTACCTTCAATGAGAGCGCACAGTGACACATGAAGAGCGAAAATAAGAAATGCATGTTTTAATCCGCACATACTGACCAGAAGATCTAAAAGGGACGTCTGGCCGACTGCAGAGGACTCTGAAAGCTCTCTGAATTATAACACTGCAACCTCAAACTCTTATATCTCAATGAAGAGGCTGATGTGAAACAGAAGTGAACTTTGCTGCTTCTACTTTCAATTTACGGCCACATCAGCTTCTTTTGGAGCCACTGAAAAAGAATTGTGCCTTCGGGGTTTTTCTTGTTGTGTTTTTGTTTGAGGGTTCAGAGCATCCAGCTTGTCAACAGGCATGACAGGAAACCGCTTTGGGCCCCAGACCAACAGGCGGCCCCTGACTTAAACCAAAGCAGGGGCCCAAAATGTGGACATTTTGCAATGACAGTAGGAAGCCTCCCTCTCTTGTTGCCGTGCCAAGCGTTGCGTGCAAAGTTTATCGATGAAGAAAAATGAAGAGGAATGATCCGTCTGTAACATTTTGGATGCATCACATCTGAACAGGATGTGTTACGTCTCATAGTCATTATGTGATAAAGAGTTTTAGTGCACATATCAGAGCTTGAGATGGAGTGTGATGAGTTGCAACGAAGTAGAGGTACACAAACCTCTGCAGACGTCCCCATAACAGTGATGTGGATCCCCCCCATAAAAAAAGATTATAAGCCTATTTGAAGTCCTCAGAGTCAGACCCCACAGAGCGCTCAGACAAGTTCAGAGGACAATTAAAACCTTCCGGGTCCAAAGAGACAGATTCCACGCTCACATTCACTCTTTGAAAGTGTTTGTTGCACACTTACATGCACACAGGACGGCGGTGATTTCCACAGAGCTGCAGGCCGGCCCGGCTGCTGCAGAACGCGTCCTCTGTGGAGTCACTAAAACATACACACAAACTTAAGGAGTCTGTTGAGTCCACACAGACAAGTCAAATGTGCTCAAACAGACTTTGTAACTGGGACACTGAAGTGTAAGATTAGACCGGTGTTTTGTCCCTCTCCTTGACGATCGAATCAAGCGGGTACACTCACCATACACGTGTGGTGAGAGAAGAGACGAGTATCAGAATGAATTTAACTCACACTCAATCCAGTTAACAACTTTTTCTTGTGATACATTGTGAACTTTTCAGAATCACCAGGGCTGACTGGAGTTTTAATGTGAGCTTCCAGCACGTTCCCTAATACAAGAGGCGCTTGAACACTGAACACTTGGAATCAGGAGATGTTAAAAGTTTGCAGGACATCGTTTGCTTCGCTCCTCTCTCAGGCCCAAGCTTTGTTTGTTTGGGCTGGAAAGGAAACAGCTTTACGCTAACTAAAAACCACAACAGTGACGAGTAAGCAGGCAGACTTATTCATGCAGACACACCACCAACAGCAGCTTATGAAACCAGGTATAGAAGAACATGAAGAACATCAAACATGGAGGCCAACACTTGAAGTTGTTTGTGTTGCAGACAGCCACCGATGTGTGTATGTGGTTAAAATGCTGCGAACCGGTCTGAGTGAGGAAACTAAGCTACAGTCATAAGACAGGCGTGAAAAAGATGTGCGTAAAGGAGTTTAATCCATTATTGACGGCCTTCTTCATAGATTTCAAAGCTGCAACAAAAGGTATATTTTAGAAAGACTATGATCTGGAAAAGAGGAGATGCTTTATTTTTAGATGTGTTCCTTTGTCAAATCCAGCATAGGAGGGTACGTGTTGGGAAAAGGCACATCTGTCTTTTTGCATTTTCTCTGAAAGCTTTGAAGCCTGAAGCCAAAGCATGACCCAGATTGAGAGTCAAATATGTCTCTCAGCACTCGAACACTCAGACGTACTCCGCTGTACACCACCGGCCAAAAATACCACAGTGCAATGTCATTGAACATTTTGAGTTTTGTCTCATCAAACACCTAACATACACATTGGGTGATGTTTTTGTGGATCTGTCTCCATGCAACAAACCATTGTATGATTTTTTCTTTTTTCTGTAATAACAAGCACATTTCGGTTGTTTTCTAGAGATATCGACTTATTTATCACATTTTCTTTGGTTATTGGATGAGTGACAGTGCAGTGCATGTTATGTAAATGCATTAAAAGTACTTCATTATAGACTTATACACACTTGTTGCGATGGTTTTGACCACATGGTGGAGTTGAAGACGACATATAAGTGTAATAGAAATATAAAGGAAGCTGTCTTTTTCTGTGCAGTGAGCTGTTGCAAGAAGAGAAAACATCCTTTTAGGTCACATCTATTCTAATTGAAGTATGTGATGCATTCAGGTACACAAGTGAGTTTTGTCTGACATAATCACCTGTGGTCTGCATGTTTTTAGAAGATGTCAATGGAACCAAATCGGTAATTTAACTGTGCATGACATGTTAAAACTAAATTGTCCACCAGGTGGCGCTTTTTCTTCAACGACAAAGGTGCAGGCAGACATAAAGCTCACCTGGGAGGCGGGACTTCCGGTGCGTTTCAGGGCCAGCGGGGGACTCGTCTGTTTTGATTCATGGTCTGGATAAAAAGATGCAGAGAAACTACAGTTGATTTAGTCAGACAAGTACAAGTACAAATTTGGACAATACCAATATTCACAAATAACACAGTACTATAGCTGTCTTACATTAAATCATTATTTAACGTTTCTTATGTTTTACATGCACAAGACTGAAACAAAGACTGTGGTGATCATTTCACATAGAGAGCTTTCTGAAAGTTGAACTAGAGAACCACACTTGGATAAAAATCAAAAAATCAAAAGGATGAGATATACTGTATATTTTAATATAAAAAAGATAACCTCGATAAGCCTCACTCGAGATAATTTAATGTACTTCTATTCAAACAGATTTTTTGGGCCCTTTTTTGCCAGCCTATAAACATGCCGCAAAGATATGTTTTGTCTTTTTTTTTTTTTATAGTTTTGCTTATTTCCAGAGTGAAATCCAGCTCACTAAATCGAAACAAGCTGCATGCTCGCGCTGTGTCCACTGGGTGGCGCCACGTGCACAAGTTGGTCGAATTCGGCGATGGCTCAAAGGCTGCTGGGAAATTTCCTCTGAGGAAGTACCATGAGCCGCAAAACCAGATAGCACAACAGAGGTAAATATGAACTTAAAGAGAGGCGTCTTTATTCTATCTGTACGTTTCATTTAATCCCGTTTGTGAGCAACATGATTGTGTTTAAAGGTGTTAAAGTCTGCAGCTCATGATGTTCAGTGTTTGAAGTTTTTACTTTTACATGAAGCACATGTTGTTGACATCGTAATAGTCAGCTCTTGTGAACTGTCCTCATCAGTTATTGTGTCTTTCTGAATTAGGAGGTTTTCAGCAGGAAGACTGCAGCTTCTTCAGACATGGTGAGTAAACAGAAGATGATGAATGTAACACAGAGGTGGATATTCATCACTTCTGGTTTTTTTTCTCTCAGTCAGATTCAACAGGAGCACAGTTTATTGTCTTTAGGAGTCCAAACTAATAAGTTTTCCAAACAGTCACCTGATGGGATTGGATACCCGACATTAATATTTTAATCAGATCAGATCTTTTTCCACGACATGTTTGGATTTCTTCAGATATAAATCTTTGCAGCATGGCCAACATGAGTGTGTCATGAGCTACTGAGTTCAAACCCACTGCACGTTGGTGGAAAACAAAGTGAACAGTGTACATTAAAAAAAAGAATCAAAAACAAGATAATTTGAGATAAAGCAATAACTGGAGATGTTTGATTGAACGATCTGAGGCACAAATGCTTCTCATTGGCAGGAGGACGTGAGCACTGTGATGTCCTGGTTTTCCAGCCCAGTGTACAGCCGCTACTGGCAGCACTACCAGCAGGCGATGGCCTGGCACCAGAGGCACCGGCGTGCCTACAGAAAGGCCTTAATGGCCGCCTACGGCCCTGGATACTGCCAGGAGGAGCCCGCCAGCGGCCAGCAGCGTTATGCAGACTGGCACGAGGGAGACCGTGGCTCTGAAGAGGAGGAGGAGGAGGAGGAGGAGGGGAGCAGCTCGGACAGCGAGATCGAGTGTGACGTCAGCAACATGGAGATCAGCGAGGAGCTTCGGCAGTACTTCGCCCAGACGGAGAAACACAGAGAGGAGCTGAGTGAGTGCGCGACACGTGGATGTTGAGGAAACGCCCACGAGGTCGAGGTACTGCGCCTAAGAATAACCTGTCGTCCCGTCCTTGCAGAGAAGCAGCAGGAGATGGAAGCGGAGCAGCACGGCGGCTACGTGCCGGCAGACCAGGACCTGCACGGCGTCTCGTGGCGAAGCAGCGCGGCTCCTCCCCTTGAGCGACCCGGCGAGAGACGAGGGGCGGAGATGAGGAAGCTGTACGGCGAGGACTCGGCAAAGATCCTGGCCATGGAGGCGGCGATGCAGCTCAATTTCAACAGAAACTGCGACCGCAAACAGCCCAAGTACTGGCCCGTCATTCCACTGAAACTGTGACGGTGGAGAACTCCCGCTTGGTTATCTTGTTTCCTATTGGCTGCTACAACATGTTTGATTGTGTGTCGCTTTACATATTTACTGAAGCTTCTCTCTTATTTGAGGGCACAGCAGTAAACCGCTCTGAAGTCAGCTGAGGGTCAGAGGTACAGTCGAGCCGCCGCAGGTGATTTAAATATATTCAAACATGTACCTGCCTGTGTCCTCCTCATCTGCTCCCGTTTACCCTCCAGCTCCGCCATGTTGCACGCCGCTCCTCTTATGCCCGTCAACTCAGTTTAGCCACGAGAAGAGCGTTTGCGATCCTCCTCCTGTACTCAAATGTAGAAAAGTGTTCCCGCATGGCTGCCTCTGATATTCCCCCTGAACCACGAACACAAACGCTGATTTGTTGTTGTTGTTGTTTCTAAGCCGTGCCTCTCTGATTCTGACATCGTGTTCAAAGCTGTTTGTGGCGTTTCCCAGGAGGGGCGCTGATTATTCTTTTATCTTCAGCAACCTTTTTTTTTCTTCTTTTTAACAGACTGATGTTTTTTTAATATAAATTCTGTTTATAATAAAGTGTTTGGAATAAAAAAAATTAAAAAAAAGCTTCACCAGTAGTCCTTCCTGGTACTTCTCTGTTATTATAGGACAGCTTTAAAGCTCTTGGGCACACTTTAGCAAAGCAGACTTTTTTAAATTTAATTAAACATGTTCCACTCGGTGCCCAAAATATAAAAGTTTCAGTCTGACAGTCTGCATATTACGTAAGAGAGACATCTCCATTAGTTTAAAAGATGTTTGCCCATCCTGCTTGCTCAGGAAGTGGCACAAAGTCTAAATCCTGCACACTACCTGTGCAGTCTTACCTGTAAAGCTTCTGATGTGTTCAGAGTACCACACGAAAACCAGTCTGCACTGTTTTCTTAATAATACGGATAAATAAAGTCTGAGCCATTTCTAGCCGGACTATGACGTCATCCCATCTACCCCCACCTCCCTCTGATTCCCAAACGGGACGTCCAGTTTGTTTCGCTGCCCCCTTCCAACAACCTGTGGACATTATCTGGGGACTTCAGTCACTTCTTGTCTCAGGGGCAATTTGCACGACAGTTGGATAAAATGGGTAAGCGGACTTTTTTTTATTCGTCTATTTTTTCCTACTTTCGTTTTAATATTTTAAGAAGCAATGAGGCCAGTTTTTTTTTGTTGCTGCTGCTGCAGAGATTTGTTTTCATCTCCTGCTGGTCGCGTGTGAGCTGCGCGCGATGCACTGTCGTATTTGTACGTCCTCTAATCAGTTTAAAGGCTCAAACTAAGTGTGTAACCCACTTCTGCATGTTTACTTTCACCGGAGGAGCACCAGTTTGTTTGTTTGTTTGTTTGTTTGTTTGATAAAGGCAACGTTCACATTTAGTTGGGTTTTTTTTCAACGTCACCGGGTCTGCGTCATCAGGATTGAGCGGGTGTGCGCGCGCGCTCGGGTGCACGATTATCTGCAGCTCTAATTTTGAAGGTTAGCATCACTCACTGCTGTCAACTTCTTGGTATCTTAATGATTTAATGGTAAACTGAAACAGAAAAATCATATTAAAAAAATGCATGGAGTTTGGTGCAGAGTGGTGAATTCTGTAAGGGGGTCTCTGGATAGCTGTAAAGATTTTTACAATGCAATCATTTAAATTCAGAACATTACTTTCTTGTCCCCTCTTTTTGTCTTTACCAGTTCAAATTTTTGAAAAATCTAAAAATTCAGCCTAACATTGGAGCTTCAAGGAAACTCAATTTGGTTATCTTCAGGGGAATGCTTCCTCCTGTGGGTCTAATTGTAAATGTTGGTGCAAACAATTGTCTTGTCCTCACGTCAACTCCTCATGAGAGAGTTGATGTTGATTGGATTAAAAGGGAGTGATCCGCTGGCTCACTGCAGATTAAACAGGATGGACGAGGTTGAGACACGGGAGACAATTGATGTTTTGCACAGGCAGCAAGCACATGGGGTTTGCACATCTATTTGTGAAGCGCACACAAATAAAAGTTTGATACTCAGATCTCCCCCCCCCCCACCCGACTCCATCCACTGCCCTGTCTCTACCACAGGTAGAGGTTTTGGTGTCGGCTAAATATGCAAGTTTAGTTTTTGGACTTGTACCAGGAAGGAGCTGGATGCTACAACAGAAGAACTACTTCCTTTTTCCATCAGTTTCGTCCTCACAGCAATGTGGCTTGGACCTGGGTGTCACTTTATGACATCTTGAAACAAAAAAGCAGTCCTTTCCAAACAAACAGCTTGGAGTTAATGAGCCAGAAAAAACTGTGATATTGATATTTGCAATCAATACATGGACGCACACATTGATGTTGACAATGATAACAGCGGGCCATCGTGCACGAAAAGCAGAACAAACGAAACTTAAAGGAAACTTAAAAGCGTGCGCCCTTTCTTTTTGAACTAGAATTTTCAGAAAGAGGAAGACGTTTTTTATTCTCGCTCTTGAAACGGACGTTTGGCTTCTTCCTGCCATGTTTTGAGATGACAAAAAAAAAAAAAAAAGATTGTGGATGTGACCGATGTTGGTTTCCAATTTGTTTTGTAGGAAGTAATCCGACCAGAATGTGTGGCCAGATAGTCAGCGTTGTGTTCGCTTCTGTTTCACTGCAGGCTGACCTGAAACCAGTAGCACTCAGATGGATCTCATTATGGGACCCAGAGAAACACACTCTCTCTCTCTCTTTTCTACGTCTGTGTCTCCTTCGACCTCTCGCAACATCTGTTTCCAATCAGGCAGCTGGCCTGTTTATCGCCTTCAGGCCGGTGAGAAGTTGAGAACAGACAGGATGTAGCCGAGTGACATGATTTACTGCGATGGGGAACGAGTGCGACGTCTCAGCGGGACGAAACAGTAAACTTCTCCTCTTTCAGCTCCTTCGTCTTCGACCAAATCAGCTCCTTTCGTCTCATCATCATCATCAGCTTCATCATCGTCTTTCATCCTCATCTGCTCCTCTCATTGTCTTCATCATTATTCTTTTCCATTCCCCCTCCTCCCCTTTTTGTGCCCTCCTTCTTGAATTGACTCTTTGTGCTCTCCTTTTCTCTGCTGCACTTCGTCTCCTCTCGGCTCCATGTGGAAACTCATATCCTCCTCACGTCCTCTCCTGTGGATCCGTAGAACAGATACCCAGTGAAGAGGCTGTCGAGCCGCCGGACTTCAAAGGCCGCAGATTTTTTAAAGGATCGTTTTTATTCTGAAGGAGTGAACGATCGCTGGGGAAAAAGTGGAACGATCCACTGGCCTGATTAGAAAAACAGAAAACCAAGACAAACAGCAGAGAGAGTGTCATAAAGGCGAAAATCACTGCCTTGTAAAAAATCTATAATCAAGTATTTGTTAGCTTAGATCTGATTCTCGAAGCACATCTTAGTTAAATCTGAAATTTAACTCAGCAATTAAACATGTCCAAGGTGGACGTTATGCTGCACAGCCGTGATTAAAAAGACCTCGTTTAAAGAGTAAATGTCGAGTCAAAAATCAATCCTTCATCGTGGATTACACATCACATTTTCACGGATGACGTTACCGTGTTGATGATGAGATGTTGACGAGTGTTGACGTGACTCTAGGGCAGCGTCTCGACACTTTCTCAAAGTGAAAGCGTGAGGATCGTCATCGTCACAGGCGTCACCGTTCATCTTCATCCTCAACTTTGCGGAGTCAAATTAATAATGCGTTTGCCTTAAGTGTGCTAAGAGGAGAGACAGTGGTGGTGTTCTGCAAAAGGAAAGACTTGATGTGGAGCTGATGCCTCCTGTCAATCCGACCAAACTCTTTAATATGAGAAACTCTGATTCTTTATAAATCTAAACATGTGCGTTATACGAGATTCATGATGGGCTATGACCAAACATCAGGCCATACAAACTGCTGGTATGATGATGAGCCTGGTCCGGGGTTTGAAAACAGCCGGACCTTAAAAAAAGTAAATGAGCTGATTATATGTCAGCCATTCAATGAAATTAAAGGAAGGGGCTTAATTCAAAGCTGAAGACAGAGACAAACTTCCACCCGCACAGATAACGACTCTTTGCTGATTCATCGTTTGTTGCTGCTGGCCCAGTTTACAGCGTTGTTCAGCCTTTGCTTTCACAGTTTGAGAATATTTCAAACGTTAATCACTCCCCTTTTGTGATGAAGAAAATGCCACCCCTGCTTCCGCGCTGTTGTACTTCAGAGCGCATCGTTCGTTGTTCCTCTGCATGAGTCACAATGTGTTTTTTTTTGTCTCATTTTCTAACTGCACCAGAGGTTGCATCTGCGGTTATTTTTCTATTTTTCAGCTTCTCCGAGATTTGATTTTGTGGTTTCATTGATGACTTTTAGGGCACGATTGATCCAGTGTGAAACAAGATCAGTAAAAATCTCCAGGTTGAGTTTTAAAATGTTCCATTCAAGACTCGAGCTTCTTCTATGTTTGCACGTCTTTACCTCATAACGCCTTCTTCCATCGTCTTATTGATTTCCTACTTCTTTATGAATGTTTTAAAAGATGTTTTCTGTGACTGCAGGCTTAAGGAGAAGCAAAACATAATTTCTTTTAAATTATTTCCTAACTGCACCAACATCCTCGGCATAACCGACTTCCAACGCCCCATATTCGCCCTCTTATTTGGGCTGCAGCGTCGTCTTTTTTTCTCCCTACATCCCATCCCTTTTTTTTTTTTTTTTTTTTTTTTTTTAAGCTCAGCCACCGACGGCTACTCTGATGTGTCAGAATCGGTCGCCGTCGAGAGGACCTGTTGCCATGGCGACGGGCCGACGCACGAGGCTCCGAGGCGGCCGGTTGTACCAAATCCTGGCACATGCGAATGACTGCCCATCTTATCAGAGGAGCCCCCGCTGAAAACTGGGCAGAGCACAGACATTCACAAATACATGACATAAAGACGACAGGAAATTGCCCGTCACGCCCTGGAGCGTGGATGATGACGACGACGATGATGATGATGCAGATGAGCCCACCCTGCCATGCATGTCTTCCACACAGTGACTCATGTTTTGCTTGAATACTGTCGAGGGGAGCAGCTCTCCCACATGGCTGCTGGCCTGTGCTGCAGTTCAGTACAGTAGGTCACAGGTGCTACACGCAGGAAGGCAGCTAGAGGGCCTGCAGTGGAGGGGTGTGGCTGGGGCTGTATTTGGATATATGTGTGTGTGTGTGTGTGTGTGTGTGAAAGTGTTTGGGATTGGCGCGGGGTGTGTGTGCAGTTGTTTGGATGACAACAAGCATCATGTGGAGCAGACTGTGGGCCAAATCTGGGCCAGCGGGATTAGCGGCTCGGAGGATAAATTGTTGGACAGAGGGGTGGGGGTGGGGTGGGGGGGGGGGGATGGGTGTGTATGCATACGTATGTGTGTGTGTGTGTGTGAGTGTGAGGTTAGGTACGTGTAGATTAAGCCATCCGTACTGACAGGAGTCGGATATTGTACGTACATCAAGATATTTCAGAGATGCTTCCTCATGTTGAGGTTATTTCTGTTTTGTGGTTGCAGAGGGCGAAGTGTGTGGATTATGCGTGTGCATGTATGCGTGTGTGTGTGTGTGTGTGTGTGTGTGTGTGCACGTGAACGAGAGCGAATAGATGCCAAAAAAAAAAAAAAAAAAGGCATAGTTGTGCTAAATCTTATCTTAAATCATCTCACAGCAAAGCGAAACTGCAACCATTACATGCAAATCCAGAACAGGAGTGCAGGTGTTTCGGGCAACGCGCATGATGACGAAGCACGATGGGATTAGTTTGCATGAATTTGCATTGAAGTTGCCCGCTTCCTGTTTCATCTGAAGGGAAAAACAAGAGGACAGACGGAGAGAAGGAAAGACAAACTACTCGGCTAAAAGACAAATCCCATCCGCGTTTGTTTGTCACATTCCTTTGAAACTCCAAAGCACAAATGGGATTGACCTGAATTTACAATAAAAGTGTTTTTATTGGTGCTGATGTCATTATGATGAGTTTACAGTCTACGGGTGTGTACGTGTATGTGCGATGGAGTAACCTTTGCCAGCATCCATTCAGCGACCGCAGGGATGAGAGGGAAGCGTCTCCTTGGCGACAGTCAGCAGAGGGTGGGGTCACAGGCGGTGTATGGGGGGGGGGGGGGGGGGTTGAAAGTGGGTCATCATCACTACCACAGATTAAGGGCCCGGATCTGGATGCACATATGCAGAGAGAGGGAAATGCTCTTTGACGCACAGAAAGCAGGAGCACACACACACCCAGACGAACACGGGATATTTGCAGGGTAAAAAAAAGATGGACTTCCAGGTGAGAGACAATGCAAAGTGTGTTGTTTCGAGATCACTCTCCGCCAAAGGTTTCCCTTTTCGAGGCAGCCAGAAGCCCATTAAAATGGCAAAGGATTAGACCGAAGCAACAGCGGGAGGCTTGTAAAGCCAGCGCTGAGACACCGTGTGTGTGTGTGTGTGTGTGTGTTTGTTTGCGAGTCTTTGTCTGCGTTTGCTCAACTGATGGCCTGTTTCCAGCGATACTGATAAAACACTTGTATTTGATGAAAGCAGTCGGATAAATCAAGAGGCAAACAGATAAAAAAAGACAAAAAACAGACGTGCTGAGAGAAGCATGTTGCTGAAAGATGGGATCAGACAGAAACTTAAACGCTCGCATGCAGAGGAAATGTGGACTCAGATGAGATAATGTAAAAGCTAACCACAAAACCAAATTATAGAACAGAATCAATAAGAAGGCATCGATCTAAAACACTGGGGAAAAGAACTACAAAATAAAACAGGAAACCCTAAAGACAAACTAAGAGCTCAGAATATGGTGAAATAAAACAGATCAATTTGCTTTGAAGAGAAACATCAACAGACTGGTTCGGCTAAACAACATTTGAATTGATCCTTTCGACCACTCTGAAGTGTCCTTTTATTTGTGACTCAGCACCCGCACAGACAGAAGTAGCTCTCAGCACTCAGCAGTGATTTACCGAGGCGGAGGACAACAGAAAGCAGAGGTCTTGGTGAGGTCAACCTCTGGGATCAGAGATCAGTGCCGGATCGTCAGCGTCAGACCTCAACAAGGCAGACGCTTGATAGTGTTGAGCAGCTTGACAGGAAGACATTAAAAAGGTCAGAGTGCCGCCTGTAGTGAGGCTGAGCAACACCCAGACAAGAAGAGAGAGACGGCCGAGACACTGAGCAGAATCTTTACAGCGTCAGTGCTCCTTGATACATCCGTGTTCAACCACTGATTTAATCACTTTTATTGTTCGGACTGTCTATCCAGGATAAACTACACTGGACACTGACCTCTTCAGCAACACACTGTAGATCCAAAATCCAAAAATGACATCAGCCATAACATGTCAGCCCCTCTTGGGAGTTATTTTGGCTTCACATGAGTCCAGTGGACAGAAGGTGGAGACGAGGCATCCATCTTTATACAGACCGACCGACAGCCAACCAATCCACCGAGCTAAAAACTGCCCATCCTCGAGAGTCCACTTGACGGCTGGCAGTCAAAAGCCGAGGAGTCTCCATCGAGCCCTGTGTTAAAACGCCTGGGGGGGGGGCCATCACGGGGGACCACGTGGGAGTAGCTGTTTGCTCCTGTAGGAGCTGTGGCTCCACCTGATCGAACGTTTGGTTGAGGATTCCTTTCTAACACGGCGCGACCTCCGTCTATGGCTTTTCAAATCGCAGCGACAGGAACCAAAAGAAGACAGAATTGAAACTACATCTTTTTTGGGGGTTTTTTTGTTAATACCGTCTGGGATCGGGACTTGGTGCTGCACCAACAAATTATTTTTTTAACTCACAAGACACGATGCATTCTGTTGACTATCGCTCCTCTTCATAGGGGGACGACTGCATTTACTTATTTACAGTCCACTCCAACTTTCCACCAGATCATTCTTCCTCTGATGCTTGCAGGCAGCAGCACAGAAAAGCTTTAACACACTGGCTGCATGTCAGCAGCTCCCGCCTTCAGCTGAGCTGCTCGTAGGAGTACAAATCATTCTTCTGATGCTACACTGACACAAATACTCTCAGCCAGTCCCTCTGCACGGCTTTATGATAAATTTGGTTTTTTTTTGGGGGGGGGGGGTTTGGCTCAAAGCTGTTACGAGGCAGTATGGGAAGTTTTGTAGGAAGTGATAGCGTCGCTGAGAGATCTGAATCAGTGCAGCCTCGAGGCCTCGTCACACGGACGAGCTCGTATCACTCTGATGTTCACGAGAGGCTCGTCCTTATAATTGCAAGATGAAACCGTTTTGAAGCCGTTTTGAAGCCAGTTATGAGTTTGTTGACAGAGGTGTCCGGGGAACACTGCGTCCTTTTTTTTCTCCTCCCTCTCTTCTGGTAGCTCCACATCTTATGACGGGATAAAGCTGCGATGTCCTGATTACTTTTGGACGACCCCATTTGGGGTTCTACTTTCTCTTCTTTGTTTCGCTGTAATGAGAGAAGACAGCCAGTCGATGGGCACTCGCCGCTTTCTCTTTAATGCACGCAGAAAGAGTTTTGAATGCAGATGAGAGAAATTGCTCTCTTTGAAGGCCCAAAATTGGCCGAGATTGCCGAAGATGATCCGTGATTGAGCAAAGTCAGAGGGTCAATTCGAGGCGTAACACAGCGTCTGAGGTTTCTCGAACAAACTCGCTGTTTTATGGTTTAAACTACAGGCTGCATGCATGGATTTGTCCCTTTCATTGTTCAACTCTAAATCTCTCTTTATTGTCTTTCATATGGCTGAAGAGGATTAAATGTGAATCCTGAATCCTACCTCCAAACCCCCCCCCCCCCCTCATATTACCGCACACGTCCTGCCCAAAAGCCAAATCATTTTCTCTGTCACAAATCTCGCAATTCAAACAACAAATATGAAGGAATGCAGAGTTTTGTGGATCAGGGGGATTGCAGCGTGGCTCATTCAACAGCTCGAGTCCACGCTGACTGATCTCAACAACGGCTGGATTGGATTCATGATCCCAAGATGACAATTTCCCACGGCTTTGGTTTTTGCCTCCACAACAATTGAACTAACTGATATGAAGTGTAACACAAATATTCATGTCCCCAAGAGGATCAATCTGTCATACTTTGGTGGTGTGGGGGGGGGGGGGGGGGGAGAAAAAAGACTAAACAAAAACGCCAAAATACAACCAGTCGACAAAAGAAGACGAGAGAAGAAATCCAAACCAAAAAGAAGCGATCCCATAATTCACACGAGGGGTTAAAAGTTTGGACGACACGCTGACACAGAGTGGAAACGTAACACTCAGGGTCTTCAAACACAGGTGAGATCTTTGAACACAGGCGAAAACAATCCGTGTGGCGGTGACACACAGGGAGAAACAAGGACAACATGAAACACGCGAGACTGTTTCCTGCTGTCGTAAAAAAATACAGAGAGAGAAAGAGAGATAGAGAGAGAAGGGAAGAGGAAGACTAAATTAACAGAGAAAAAATAACAATCCAAAAATATATTCTTAATATAACTAAACAAGAAGTTATGACTAGTGCGAGACCAAACCTGTGCTTTTTCTGGACCAACCTACAACTGTTGTTTTTTAAACTTCAAGAGAAGTCGGGACGTTACCTGGATTTTATACTGGCTTATCAAAATGCTGTAAACGGGGCCAAAAGTGTCGGTTTTAAATGCGCAGAATGTCGGACGTATGTCAATGTCGAGGATAGGTTTTCACGCCAAGTAATGTGAAGTAATTGCATCCTGGGAAAAACCGGCTTAAGAAATCCAACTCCGATTTCCAATTGGAGGAGGCAAAGGAACTATGAGATTTCCGACTTTCTGACGTCTCTGGAACGCAACTTGAGTTAGAGGTTTGGGCCCGAGTCCACTGTGTGTGTGTGTGTGTGTGTGTGTGTGTGTGTGTGTGTGTGTGTGTGTGTGTGTGTGTGTGTGTGTGTGTGTGTGTGTGTGTGTGTGTGTGTGTGTGTGTGTGTGTGTGTGTGTGTGTGTGTGTGTGTGTGTGTGTGTGTGTGTGTGTGTGTGTGTGTGTGCTGACAGAGAAGAGTGCCAACTAGCACTGTATCTCATCTTCTGGACAAGTCCTTAATCTGTGTGACCCAGCAAAGGATTATGGGGGTTCTGTGGGAGGAAGGGGGGGGGCCTTGAAATTCACCCCTAAAACCTAATAACAGGGTGTTTGTGTGTTTTTGTCTCTGTTTCTGTTTTGTGTTCATTTATTGTCTGAATCCCGACATGAAACAGGAAGTCATCCGCTTCAAAGGGAAACTACTTAAGCAGTAATAAACATCTTCTCGCCTCATTTGATCGAAGTTGCATGTTCAGTTTCTTCCCATTTCTTATGTCCCTCTGTATGAATAAACATCTATCAGGCTGAACAGATGAAATGAGACAGAGTTCATGGTCAAAAATGCAGATTGAAGCTGAACAACTTGTCCGCTAATATAGTTGTTTAGCTAGCAGCACTATTACAGTTTTAAATAATGTTGACCTTCAAGCAAGAAATACAAAATATTCCCTGGTTCAAGCTTCTGAACCCAAATCTGCCAAATCTACGCTGTAACTCTGAAGCTTAGGGAAGCCTGATGTGCATCTGCTCAAAAATGAAACGTATCGTATCCTTAGCGCCTCTGTGATTGGGCCGCTAAGTAGCATCTCATTTCCTGCTCTCACAACATTATTGGCATCGCCGTCGTTTTCAGATTTGTGTAGAAGGAAGAAAGCCGCGAGTCATTTTGATCAACAGTCGCCCGATTATGATCATCACTTTCCAACGCCAACATCCAACGCTCGGGCTCAGTCGTCATTGGGCCCAATGGCGAACAGAAGTGTAACCAGGTCAACGTTCATCTCCAGATGAGGAAACACAATGCAAACGTCGTTTATCGAAGCGGTGGGTCAGGTTTCCTCGTGGCTCAATATCAGAGAGCCATTCAAGTGTCAAAAAGTCAGAGTGATAGGCGACCCCTTTGAATCAGCAGCATATGGTGCAGAGCGGGTGTTAATTTCAGCCCTTGGGGTAAATGGACCTGCTAAATGTCGTGTTTGTCATGTTAGTCGTTCTGGTGTCTGATGCTTTATTGTGGGGGGGGGGGGGGGGGGGGGGCATCAGGGTCTGGTGGGCTCACCTCTGTCTGTGAAGAGACAGAGCAGTGTGTGTGTTTGTTGGGGTGGGGGGTGGGGGGTTCCTGGACTGAGAGCTTTGTCTGAATCAGGGCCACGTGGGCTTGAATTAAAATCTTTTTTAAGAGGATTCTGGACAGATGGCGTCCCTTTGTTTCTGGACGTGTTTATTATTAGAAAACGAGGTGAACGATGGAAACAGTAACCCTCCACCCCTTTCCTCGATAAACACACCACTCCCACTTTTCGGAATATTCCAGGGATTTGGGGACTCACCTTGCTTGATTTCCCCATTGGATTGTGCGATTTTACACACAGCCAATCAGCACCCTCAGAGCTAAACAAAGGCTCCCCTCTTAACTAAAGCCAGGCACATGGCTGTTTAGCAGTTAAGAAGCTTTGATTGGTTAAAAAGAGATCCAATCAAAGCTCAGATCAATTTGAGCGGGAGTAAACGTGAGTTTAATTTACTATAAATGGACACATTATACAACACACGTGCTATAATAGGAAACCCAGCATCCTCCTTCTGTGTGTGTTTGTCGTTTCTCTTTCTAACGGGAATTATCTTGACAGCATTAGAATTGAGTGCTTCAACACGCCCACTGGCTTAAACATCATCCTACACAGCCTCCACTTGTCTGCTGAGTGCTGATTGGATGCTTAAAATATCTTAACCTGTTAAATTAAAAATGGCGAGTGTTTAATTTTGCATTTTGATGAGAGGCAACTAAGAATTCAATTCAAAAATCTTTCCCCCGAATCCCGCTCAGATTCTCACTTTTCTCTTACACTCTTTCATTTTTTTCCTTTTTTCTGCCTCATCCTCTCCTTCCATCCTTCCCTCCCTCACTTTCAACTCACCAGATGGAGAGGGGGCGGTGAATGTGTGGTTTGGTGTGTGTGTGTGTGTGTGTGTGCTAGTGTGTGTGTTCATGCATGCATGGTTACCCATGAGTTTGCATATTTACATCTCCTGCACATTTTGTCCTTATATCCTCCTCTGCTCCACTGAGGCAAATAAAAAAAAGAAAAGAAATAAAAATGTTGGTTTTATTTGCGTATCAGGGGACGTGGCACATTATTAAAAATGCTTTGAAAGAGTTTCAATAACAATGACAGCTTAAAGGACAATCATGCATCACCAGGAGAGATGCTTAAAATAATTATAAACCATGTGCATTATCATTTCCTCACTTAATGGGTAATAATGCATGATGTGCATAATGGGGGGGACGGGGGGGGGGGGGGGGGGGGCTTATCCCCAACTGCTAATAGACCCAATCTAATAGCACCTTTGCATTTTGAGCTTTTTCAAAGATCATGTAAAACTGTGGATATATTGATATATGGATTATCAACTTCAAACATAATGTTCTTTAAAGTCTGGCACAATTTGAGGGGGCTAATGAGCCATATAATAATAATGATAAAGTTTAAGTATAATAAAAATAAAGTGACAGTTTTATACCCGAGAATGAGGTTCGTTAATCATGAGCGTCAAAGAGTGGATTTAAGAGGGAAAATATGGGAATGGGTATATTTTGAAGATATTCTGATTGTTTAAAAAAAAAAATCCTGAGAGGCATGTACAGCCAGGTATATCAGCTTGGAGCACTGTGACTTCACACTTTGGGGAGAGGTCTTTAAAATGGCAAACTAAATGAAGTCAGACAGGGTCTAAGCTTTTTGAGACCTCATAAAAATTAAACCAGTCGTCCACTTTAAGAGGGGTTTAGGGGGGGAAATACTGTGTTGCATAATTGGGGGCTCAAAATAACTACAATATAACGATGCCTTTACATTTCCATTGTAGACAAAAAGGTATAACAGGAAAGTATTTCAGAAGTGAAACTCTGAATATCATTTGATCTTCTATCATGGAGGTTTTAAGGGGGCAAAATGATTTATCCAGCATCACTTTGGGGGCTGGTATGTCTGTGCAATTGAACCCAATCTCACAGAACCTTTTCTATCTTGAGACTACGAGGATTTTTTTTAGAGGCATTTTAAACTATAAACACAATTTCCTTCTCTGTCAAGAAGAATTTAGGGGGCAAAATACGTTATCTGGCATCATTTGGGGGCTAATCCGAGAGGGCGAAGTAAATCCAATCTGACAGCGCCTTTGCATCTTGAAACTGGATTGTTATTTTACATAAAGAGACAGAGCTAAGCTTTAACAGGAGGAACGAGAGAGAGAGAGAGAGAGAGAGAGAGAGAGAGAGAGAGAGAGAGAGAGAGAGAGAGAGGAGGGGGAGGGAGGGTGTGTACGAGGCGCGAGCGAGAGACAGACAGAGAGAGAGCATCAAGGCACCATCAGAGCAGGCTCCACCATCCACAGACTGCGAGGTACAAGTGCCACAAGGAGACTATATTCCGCGATAATAATGGATGGGACAAAGCCGGCTATGGAGTCCAACGCAGAGGAGACTCAGGACGAGGGGCAGGAGAGCAAAGGTACGCACGAGCAGCAGCTGACATTTGCGCGTTTTTGTGTTTTCTTTGGAGACGTTCACGCGCTAGGTTGAGCGGTTAACCTACTTGCAATGGCTTCTCGCTTGCGCGACACAATAGCGTTGATGTATTTGATCATCCTGGGCTCTCACCTTTGTAAACGCAAAACTAAAGACGATTCGTCCGTCTGCTCCAGATGACAGAGATTATTCCCACGATCACTGGCGTATTTTGTTCTGTGTGTGATTTTGCTCCTTCAAAGGGGATTTGAAGCCCGATAGGGGAGAATTAGAGGGTGGGCGGGTGGATGAATTGTAGAGCGTGCACGGTCTAGTTTTACGGTGCGTACATTAATGCCAATTTGCTTTAGCATTGCTGCACCATCATGGGCTTATTTCTGCTTCGATGAGCGGCTGACGAGGAGGCGCGGCGCGCTCTGCACGGTGCATTGTTTCAGGTGTGCAGCAGCCGCAGCCCTACTTCGATTGTTATCGGCGAACCAACCCCCCCACCCCTCCCTCAACACAGGCTCGGTGTCTGATCTGACAGGAGCGTCATTAGTCGACGCCACTGCAACATATGAAGCCCGTGTGTTATTTTTTTTCCTGTGTGTGTGTGTGTGTGTGTGTGTGTGTGTGTGTGTGTGTGTGTGTGTGTGTGTGTGTGTGTGTCTGTGTGTGCGGCAGGAGGATGCAAAAGGAGCGATCGACGGTGCGCTTGGCGCAAATGATGCCGGGGTCCATCAGTTAGCACCCTGCCGCTCAGACATGTTAATGCAGCCAGCGTAGGCTGCACACGTTCAATTCATGCTGTATAAACAATCACTTGAGTCATATTATAACGTCATCGTCATTTTTGGGTCACACATTCAGTTTCTGCTCTGTACACAACGATTAATATATTAAAAAAAAGTGTTTGATGTGCACGCCGAATTCCACCCTGAAATTAGACAATTTTATCCATTCAAACTGTTGCTATGTCTGTACTGTTCCTAATCTGTGCAGGGATGGTGGACGGTGTGCATTGGAGAACTCGTCGCCCCTCCAGAGAGGGAGACTGATGTGTTTGTCATAGTGTCTTTGGTAGTATGATCACATCCTTCACTTTGGGCACAGCAGTGTTTAAAGTGAAGCAGCTCTGACACCAGATCTGGTGTAGCTGATGTGGAATAAGGGTGTACAAATGAAGGAATTTAAAAATCAGTGCAGCAGTGGTGGTGCAACTCACGCTTGACGCCTGGTTTGCTCTGTTAGCTGTGAGTGAGCAGGTTGGTGGACACCAAGTCAGAGGACACAGAGCATCAGTCACTGTTCTCCTGACTGCCGTCAGCTGCACTTTAATGCATGCACACCTGTTACAATATAAGGCTTGTTTTTGAAATGCTCGATTGAAGGTGGTTTGAGCTGCAGCTTGTAAACATGAGAGAGGAAATTACTTTTTTTTAAATTTTTTTTATCACATTTAGGGATTTCTCAGCTGCATTTTTAAAAAGTTGCAGGGTTAAAGTGAGTATGGGAACAAATGCTCAGATTTTTTTGATCAAGCTTTCTAAAAATCTAACCTGGATATCCTAATTCTGCATCTGATTTTTGGGACCCTATTGAGCCAAAACACTTCCTGCAAGATAATTTGCCGCTTCTTCATGACTTTTTGGCCCCTGCCACAGTAATATCACAATCTGTGTGTGACGTACAGTGCGGGCAGAAGAGTGGGGTGTCCCTCAGCAGCGATGTTTTAAAAAAGACATTACATCATCCTCTCCCGAGGCATGCTGCTACACACAGGCTGATGTCCAATGAGAGGCCTCATTGTGCATCTTCAATTTACAGAGTGAGCGAGTGAGTTGAAAGAAGCCAGAGGATAAAGGAGCAGGAGGGTGGCCATGTTTGTACTTTACACTTAACTCTCTGGATTCCTTAATCACCATTTAATGTCGAAGCAGCAAAAACTACAGCAGCGCTCCAGGTGTGATGTTATGCAATTGGACTGCCCACACCAAGAGGGACCGAAATAGACCAGATTGGAGGAGGGCCTATTTGTTGCTGTAATCATTTGTGTGCGCCTTTGACATCTGGAATTTGACCATCAGCTTATAGCATCCGTTAAGAAGCTGAAGATTTACAGTGGGGGCAAGAAGGCAGGCGCTGTCATGTAAGGAGATTGTGTTGGCGTTTGCCAGCGCTAACTCTTCTGCTTCGCTACACAACACGTTTCCGGTTAAGAATAAAGACGCGAGAAGTTTTGGAATTAACAAAACTAAACGACAACTGCCTGACGACATGACTATGCGAATGTATCATATCGTATTTCCTGCAAACAAAGTATCAGACAAATCTGTTCTTGATCCTGAGTGTTCAAAACTCTGGATGCACGGGGCTACATCAAGCTAGCATGTTGACTTGTATGTGACTCAGACACGTTGAAAGCTACAGGAACAGAGCCCTCTGAGCCGCGTGTGTGATTTTTATCCTGACGTCCTGCGTTACCACCAGATGCCACGTTCACAGTTTTGCTGCAAAGAGCGCGCTGATTACATTAGCTCCTTAATGGCTCTAAATTGCCCGTGTTCTTGATTGCACCACAGTTGTGTCTCGTTGCAGCGACTCTGCACGACATGGGGAGTAATTACAAAACGGGACAGATGAACACAGATCAGAGACATGGATTATAATCCTGTTGGTGGTATTTGTGAGTATGGATTGATCTTTTTTGCTTGATTGTGTCCTGTAATCTGTAACGTGTACATGTCAGTGGAGGTGGCAGCCTGCTCGGGATAACATGACATCAACGATGCTCTCTGAGGCGCGACTACATTTGATTTCATTTATAAGAGACGGTCTGATTTTGAGGGAAGCACCTCCCACATGACATTTTTATTTTTACCCTTTAAAGCGGCTCTGAGGGCATCGCACGTCACTCTGAAACAAAAACGGTTGGTCTGGTCACACACACCTTCTATCTTGTGTGTGTGTGTGTGTGTGTGTGTGTGTGTGTGTGTGTGTGTGTGTGTGTGTGTGTGTGTGTGTGTGTGTGTGTGTGTGTGTGTGTGTAATGGCCCGCTCTTACATAACGCTGGCTCGCCTGCCTTTGGTAATGATGTTCAGATCTGAACCGTAGGAGATTACATCATCGTCTGGAGGGGGACAGGTTTTGTCGAATTTTCTGCATGGCAGGGCAGAGCTCGCTGCAGCGTCTGAAGCACAAAAGGAAGTCTCTCTCTTAAATCAGGCTTTGAAGGTTTTTTTTTTTGAAGTAAGATCTGTGAAGTTTGACCTGAGCTGAAGAGGATGTAAAAAAAAAAACGGTTTTGCGTGAGAGGTTACAGAAGACGACGGATTTAAAAAGGTGCTAAAGCTCGAAACCAAGTGGAGGTGACTAATGTTTATGAAACACACTTATTCGCTCTCCTGCCAAGAATAGCATGAGACAGTTGGAAACAGTTGCTAGGCAACCAGCTGTAACTACAATAAGTTACTTGGAAAAGGGAAATATGGATCAAATAAAGAGTAGGATGGACGGATTAAATCAGAAAAGGTCAAATCTGTGACGTACGTTTTTCCAGGAGCCAATCAGAGTTTTTGACATGACAGTGGTGTTTATCTACTAATCGAACACTTGTACGAGACAGCTAACATGTGTTTTCTCCAACATGTCAAACTACTTCTTTTATTCCCAAGGCGTCCATTTACCTGTGGCATCATGTTCACAGAGCTCAAAGCTTGCTCTGATGTCTTTTTACAAGTTATTTTTTTGCTACTAAAAGTCACACAGACAGTAATCTGTCCTATGAACGTACATGTATCTTTTAATTTTTCTCCGTTTTCTTTTCATGTTATTTAAGCTTTTTTTAAACTCAGATCACCAATGTGTGGCGACGCTGTTACACGAGTAGGAATAGGCACACTCCTGAATTTGCCCAGAGGCTGCGTATTGTTTGGAACAACAGAGACCACTTTGGGAAAAATCTTGGGAAAAAGGTTGAGGCCTCAAATCTAAAGGCCAAGGAGCTGGACTCCTCTCCTGCTGGTGCTGACATTTATAAACCGTGTTTCTCATAAATATTGGACGCGTTCCCTATTCTTCTTCCTTGGCCTTGCAGTAGATCAAGCACAACTTGTTATTATGTTGCACGACAAACATCTCAACTCTTCATGGATCATTGTTGCTGTTGTGAAAGCACACATGAATATCAGAGGGCGGCTCGACGTGACCCGTTTTCCTTTTTGGGTGAATAAACGTATGTCCCGTGTTTCGGTGTTGTTACGCCATGTACGCCACCTGCACTTTGCAGGTCATCGCTAATGCCACACAAACACACACAAGCACACACACACACACACAAATCCTAAGAAGCTTCATCGCCACAAAAATGGATGTTCAATTCACACATTAAATTGGTCAGGGTGTTACTGGTGGTTATCCAGGATCCACACATTTTACTACTGGAGCATCTGACCATGATAGTATCTGAAGTTAAGCACGCGGAGCTATCGATGTTCAGCTGCTCTCCTCTCACACACCCACACACACACACACACACACTCTAAAAGGTGTAGACCTACTACAGCTGTCTACTTGACTCAGGTACATATAACTCTTTCTCTCTGAGGCTGAAACGTGATAGTGTGGTTATGTCAAGCTACAAAACCCCCCTGCATGTTAGATTTAGAAGTCTTTAAATCAAGCTTCAACATTGCAGGAACATATTTTACTGTTTGCAAAAAACGACTAAATTAAAGCCGACAATCAGGTCAAAATTTAATTGCCAAAACTAAACACTGCTTCATTTTCTTGCTTTGATTTCATTCACTTTTCTTTAAAAAAAAAAAAAGAAAAAGAAAAAAATTCCCATCTTCAAATCCACTTCAGCAGATCAACAGCTTTTTACTTTGCTTCATGCACATTAACTTCAAGAACGCATCTCTTTCTTCCTCCCATTTCAAAGTCTTTTCTTCTTCATCTTTACCGAGTCTCCTCTTTAGCTCCGTTTCACACACTCACGCACACTCGTGCACACGCACACACCCATAGCCAATTCTCCTCTCGCCCTGGAGGTGTGTGAGGCTGTGGGAGCATGTGAAAGCCGTCACACAGGGAGAGAGGCTCATGTGTTCCTCATTTCAAGCCATTTGCCCAAAGCATGCTGTCAGCCTCCATCTGGATATATGCGTGCGTGCTTGTGTGAAAGTGTGTGTCGGGGTCAGTGTGTGCGCTTGTATTTGTTTACGTGTCAATGACCAGGAGTGGTTCAGGGGAATGTCTGTGTCGGTGCAGAAGCTCTATTTGTGCACACGTGGGAGAGACTGTGTGGTTCGCCGTGCTCTTCCTATCCAGCCCTCTCGCTCCCCACACTGCGGCCGCAACCTATTTAAACATCCTGCATTTGCTTGCATGTTCATAATAAACCATCAAGTATTTAATGTGTTGTTTTCTGCAGAGTTAGCATACAGAAGACACCAAATCTAAACTGCTAAGATCCCCTCACAGCTGCAAACGTTCAGGCTGTTGCAAGCAAAGTTGTTCATTTCATTTGATTTGAAAATGAACATTGACTTGTCAGGACAGAATGCTAATATACGTCCTGGTAGATGACACAAACAAATGCACAAGCTCCAAAACAACTCAGTGCACCACCGCCTGCCAATGCATCTATGTTTGGACCCCAGTCTGCAGTGGGTATATGAATTGCAGCAAGTGGCAGGTTGGCGCAGCATGCCTTGTTCCTGAGTGGTGCCAACCTCCTCTGGCATTCCTCCATCACCCACTGATGCCCAATCTGCTCCTCTCATCTATAGCCCATAAAGAGCCTGATGCCCATTAGCACTCGTCATCGTTAGCCGCAGCTGACATCGCTAAATGGCTGGGCCTCTTGTCATGTGTAGGTCAGTCTGTGTCTCAGCTGCAGGCCGGGGTTTGTTTAGTCCTGCTTTGATTTAAGATTTTTTTTTTTTTTTTTTTTTGGGGGGGGGGTGTCAAAGTGACCCTATTTTACAGTCCAGCGATAAAAACCTATATTTGTAGTTCTTCTTGAGTCCTGAACATTTGCTAAACTAGCAGTAGCCGATGTCATTCTTCACAGAGAGTGTAACTGTATTACAGTGAATGAGAGGCTCTCTGCAGTTACTCATATTGCAAAGTACACGCTCAGATAGGCTCTTGTGCCAACCTCGCACACACACTCACAAATAGTGTTCATCGAGCCCCTGAGGCTGAAGGAAAGTGAATCTCCATAATCACATCACAAGGGGGGGGGGGGGTCGAAGGGGCCAGGGGAGGGCCACCGACTTCTTTCACATCTCAGGGAAAGTGACGTTTGCCAAGTTGGTTGCGTAACCAACCGCTGAGCCGTTTAGTTAGATGGCACGGCACTTCTGGCCAGAAGGGCCATTTTATATTTCGTTGGGACAGAACTCAAACTAATGGCTTTTACTGCGCTTCTGCTGAGCCAGCAGACGGCAGCTCAGGACAGGTGATACGACCTCCGACAAGAAGAAGACAAGAGCTCCGAGTGTTCACACTGTAGGTGTTCAGGTTTAAGTTTAAAAAAAAAGGTCATCCTGCTTTACTATAACACTTCACTCATTAAGAGTCTTTACTTAAAAACATTTAAACAAAGTTCACTTTTGCAGCACTCTGTTCATCACCTCCCTGCCAGCAGGATCCAACATTACACGTCTATAAGGAAAAAGTCCGTTTTTCTCTCGTGGTCTTATTTGCCTTTCAAGGCTTCTGTCGGTTTCATAACCAGCTAAAAACCTCCTCACAGGAGCTTTCACTTTTAAAGCCAACTTATATCTAAAGCTTTGATTGCTATCGTATAATTCTTCACAGCTTCCTTCTTCTCACTTTTAGCTCTCCTCACTTACGTGGCGTTTGAATCGTGTGCTATTTCCTTTCTTCCCGACAAATCAGAAACGAAACGATGATCTGTGAAACTGACACGCAAAACAGGTGAGATCTGAAACCTTCAGTGTTTGTGGTCAAGCCTATGATGCTATCCTTTTAGAAACAGAAATACAGCATGGGCCAACACTCCCTCAAGTCAACACAGAAGACAGAAGTCTGTTTCTATAACCTCTCCCTTAGCTACTTTTTTTATTGGTTTATGACTACTTGAGTTTCCAAATGATTGTTTTTGTGCGTACACAGGATGGACGTGACAGTGCTGAACATGGTGGATCACATGCAGACAAGCTGATTGTAAATGGAAGTAGATGAGCGGTGTGTGCGTTTTCGCCACATCTCTGAGAAGCCAGTGTCATGTTCCCACCACCTGTGCATGACTGTCTCCATGTGGACTTTTTTTTTTTTTTTTTTTTTTTGCACATGAATCATGTTTGCTGTGTGTGTGTCTTGGGAGTCGAGTCTCTAACCCAGCTGTGAAAAAGACAGAGAGAGAGAGAGAGAGAGAGAACATCCAGCAGATCAGCAGGATAAAAGTATTGATCATCCAGTAGTGGGCCAAAACAGGATTGGAGCACCACACAGCCACATCATGCTCAATTACGCCGGGCCAGATGCTGACCCTGTGGCATTCAGAAAGCTGAAAAAACTCCAGCTGAGATTAGGGTCATTTATGAGCAGTGAGGGGGGGGGGGGGGGGGGGGGGGGGGGGGGGTTTAGTTCAGACTCGTGATAGCAAAAGGCGTCATCCTCTTACCTGACTCAAAAGCATATTGAGTCCTCTTCATCAAGCCGATTAGTGAGAAACCTTAGCTGTGACGATGTGTTCGTCTTTAGACGTGTGCGTTCAGAGCAGGAAGGAGCGATTGGATAGATTTTTGTTCTCACAGGAAATGAAACAAAGTAAATCCACATCTTTGTGCCAACGACCTGCGATGTCTTTAAACAGGATCACTCTAGTCTACTGTGATGTGGTTTCATGTTTCCCTTTCAACATCACTACAGCCAGGCTGGCCGACTGTCAAGCAGACTTTGACCAGAATTTACTCTTTAAAAACAAAAACAAAAACCTCCTCAGATTAGCTCTGCTGTTTGAACTTATGCTCACACACAGTGACTAAGTCGCACAATCTTCCCTCAAGAAGTTCAGCCCTTTCCCTTAGCGTGTGTTTTGCTGGCTTAACTTTTTGCGACACTGCTCGATACTGGCCCCCTCAGTTGTCCCGTGGTATTGCAACAATTGGTCTGTAATATTTTTTGGGGGGCGAGATTTTGTGACTGAGTTTTTTTTGTGTTTTGGTTCAAACTCGATTCTTCCCAGATTCAATCCATTACTTTTAAAATGTGTTGCATCTCAGAAACAATGGGTGAAACTGCAAAACAAGACCCGAGTGGTCCAATAAAAGAATAATCACTTTAGGAAACACGGCTTTGTTCAGGAGGTGCTCGTGAAATCTCAGAGGAGCGTTCCATCCCGCAACTCAACTGGAAAGACGGAGATCTGCCAAGCTGAAGTCATGAGGTTACACGTGTGTGTGTGTGTGTGTGTGTGTGTGTGTGTGTGTTGTTGTTGAGGCTCAAGTCTGCTGCTTTCACACAGATGTGGCCTCTGCACCCCCCCCCCTCCCCTCCACAGTTTCTGCTCCCTCACGTTCTCCTCGAGCGGGGACTCTAACCACGACGCTCAGCGAGTAGATTGCCCCGTAATGAATTCAGAACATCTCAATTGGAATCGAGCCGCAGGCAGGGACCAGACCGGCCGCTGAAATATTCACAAGGCTTTATTAACGGCGTTATTCCTGGCAGACGCACTGCTCGCACAAGCAGTTGGTGATAATGACGCTGTGCCACTCAGCTATACGACTTATCAGAATCGGTTTTTATTGCCAAGTACATTTACCCATATAAGGAATTGGTCTTGGTGTATTGGTGAAAAAAACAAAAAAAAAAACAGTTGACGTGCAAAATAAGGCTAAATAGGAAGTAATTAAATAAAATAAAAAAGGATATAAGAATGGAAAATTATGACCTATCAGGACCGCTGGTGATCTTTCTCTCTCTACAGTAGAACTCCAGTATACTTTACAGGCATGGCAGCAGGGAAATCAATGCTGCAATAGAAATATAAATACGAGATGACGATATGAAAGCTAAAGGAGAGTAGTGATCTTATTCTGCTTCTTCAATCATCTTCACCTTCTTTATCTGCAGCACAGATGCTGGCTTTTCTGTTTTGTCTTGTTCAGATCAGATCTTCCACGACGTCCTTTTGGACACGCTGGACTTGGTGGCTGTTGAACGTTTTCTTAAAGGTCATGAAGCAGGTTTAGGTTAAAGTGACATTTTAGATTCTGCTCCTCAATCTGCTGCTTCTTCTTTCTTTAAGAGCTACAAGAAAAAAAGAATCGTCCCTCTCTTCCATATTTCTTTTTTTTATGTAAAACAATACATTATCTGTTTGACCCAATTCCTAAAATGTGCCCAGGAGAAAATAGTTGTGGGTTTCTTTCCCCTCCTCCCGTCCACTCGTCCCGTCCTCACCTCCTCTCATCTCGTACCGCGTTTGTTATTTTTTGGCACGACTGTCTCACCGTTAAGCACCCATCTCCAGGTTTTTGAATCGAGGTTAAATCACTCTACATCATGTGTATGTGTGAGTGTGTGCGCAGGACTACGCCACCGCTGAACTGGGTCGTGGGTAACACGTTGCTATGGCAACTGCTGTTCACCGGCCCTGGGGCCTGTAACAGCTTTTTTCGCTTACACTTTCTGTCTCTGTTCTTCTCTCTTCCTCTTCTTCTTCACCTCCTTCTTTTTTTTTTTGCCTCTTTGCTTTGTTCCACTCCGGGCGCTCTTTCGATCCCTCGCTCCGGCTTTCATTTTTCCATTCACCGCTTCTTCCTTTTTGCTCTCTAAGTCATCTCTTCTACCCTCCTTTCTCCGGTCTCTTCATTTCTCTCTCAGCCCTCCCTTTTGTCTTTGTAATAAAAAAAAAACACAGAACGAGCAGGACGCTATTATCATGCTTTCACTTAACCGTCACCCTCAGTCACAAATTGAAATTCTAATTTAAGCAGTGGGACATTTTCTTGTTCTTGGAAGCGTTTCTGAAAGGAGAACAAGCTCAAGCAGCGGGGGATTTAATCCTAATTGCAGCTCTTGTCCATCAAATTATTTGCTTTTTCTGTCGCTTGAGAAAAATGACCAGATTCCCAAATCTTTAGTTCTGTCGTGTTTCGGCAGTCTGACTCGAGCGCCTTCTTCCTCGACAGCCGGCGAAAACGTTTCCCGCCACCTGATGCACGCTCCTCGGCCTGAGATTTGCCGAGATGATCTATGATACAGCATTGTAACGGGAGCGGAGCATATTGCCTCGGCGATTAACTCCAGCTGCCTCTGCTCCAAGTACAGCAGTGGGCCCGCGCTCGTATTTCAACAGAGCGAGCAGAGAAGAAGAGACGAGACACAGCGAGGTATAAAACCAGAGCCAGGCCTCACCTAAATCCTACTCTAATGAATAGTCCATTGATTTCCATTAGGGGCCGGCTGGAGCCGACCACTCCGGCCTGTCCGTTTCCCATTAGGGGGCTTTAAAACTGAGGCTGACAAACAGCGGTAGCCACAGGCGGAGCAGATAATGGGCCCGTTCAGTGTTTCAAACAGACCTGTGAAGTCATCCATGAAGCAGCACAGCGGCGGGGGGAAAGAAAGAGTTAAGAGCAGGAACATTTCAAGCCTGTGCACTTTCGGGATACAACTTAAATTTAAGCTTAAAGCGGCGACATGTGGCTTCTTTAATCACCTTAGAAAGAGCTGGAGCAAAAGTTTAAGACTATCAAGATGAAGCTGCCTGGAAATGTATGATCTATGTTTAAAAAGCTGGATTATAACGTCACTCGGCAGGCATTTTTACCTCCTCTTAATAAAACAGCCGGGCAGATTTACAGACTTAATTACATGTTTAGATTGAGCCTTATATCAGGATGGAGCAGCTTATAAACAGCTTCCTGCTCTTCATTGTATTGACCTGTCCATTTCCAACCCCTCCATCCTCGGGGGTCTGGCCTGTTTCTCAGCTCCGGATTTTAGAGCCATCCAGCCTCATCAGCTGCACCTCTCCATCAGCCCGCTTCCTTCATTAACATTAATAGGATTTGGATCTATTATGCAACGAGCCTCCACAAGGTTACGCAACCCAGAGTCTTCAGCGGGAGCGGCAGCACGCTTTGCAGCGCAGCATCTCAGATTATTATCGGGAGGTTTTTTTTTTTACCACCCTGACACGGAGAGGAGAGGTAGTGTTCGCACATGACCCCACGCGCTGACCCCGAGACAGACCACAACGCACGTCATGAACGAACGCTGCAGAGACGTTTGTTCCCACTTTAGCCGAAATGAACTTTATGACACCTGTTATCAGTTAAAGAAATACCTCTAAAGTGTTTGTGCTCAATTTGGACAGTTTTTCATGTTTTTTTTTTTAGACTTTCGACTTCAGTCAGCAAATCTGAAATTAAAAGTTTCTTTAAATGTCTTGAAATAGTCACTGACAGGACTGTGTCTATGTTCCCTCAGTAATACTGCAGCTATGAATACAAGGTCACACGACTCACAGCGAAGGCTAACGCTCAGTGGGTTTGTGGGAGTTTGGTCAGAAAATGAAGGCGATGAAGGTCAAAGTGCGATTTAACTTATCATTACAAACATTAATACATCATCTAATGTTGATGTCAATCCATTTACTATCATTCCAGATGTTTTAATCTGGAGCAAAATGTTGAGCTTACAGACATCCACCAGCAGTAATAATATTGATGATTCTTTAACTACCCAGCTGGCTGAAATCAATCGACTCTTTTAGACTGGTCAATAACAACCGTCTGTGATGGTGAAACGCCGCCCGGCCTTCAAAAGAAGAAGGGAGCAGCTTTTCGGACTGCAGCTTCGACATGTGCTGCACAAGTCAGTCATGCAGACAAGGCTTTACAAATACTCGTGCAGATTCAACAAACTCTTTGTACAAAAAAAAAAGAAGAAAAAAGGATGCTCTAGAGTTCCCAATTGGAGCATGTTGCCATGGAAACAGCAAAGTGGCACAGAGAAGACCGTTCATTTTTTTCCCTTTTATTGCAGAGTTACTTCCTGCTTTTGCTGGAGGATCTATTTTTAACGGGCGTTACATAAGATGCAACTCTTGTGCTCAATACAAAGCGTTATTTTCCTCCTTTTCTCCCCTCTTTGTGCTCCTGACTGCGACGGGAGCTGAATGCACCGCGCCGCCCCGTGTAGCTCCTAATGCAACGCAGCCACCGCTAATTGAAAACAAACAAACTTATTTGAAAATCATAATTCAGTCCAAGTTGCTCGAGCACGAGGGATCATTTGAAACCGCTATCATTCTTGTGTTGTGAAAAATGAGAACTATGAAAATGAATGCAAGGTGTGCAGGCCAATTTATGCTAATTTGCATGAAATTTTCACTCCCCTGAAATATCCCTCAGCAGTTTTATTTTTTTTGTTTTGTTGGAGGTATGACTCAAAACAAGTGCAAATTAAATGTCATTGCCTCATGACCTAGAAAATAGCTGGATCTGGTCATGCATTATTCATCCTATCTGGTCATAAAAAGGAAAACTTGAAATGCTCCTCCAAACACAAAAGGGAGAAAGAGCTTTTTTAGCGGCGCAGGATGTGAGCATGTAGCACAGCTTGCATGTAATATTCAGCACTCCCAGCTGAGCTCAAAGCCGACGCACACTCACTGTGAATGATGCCATGATTAGCCGCCCGACATGCCTGACAGGGAGAAGTGCGGCTCCTTCTCTTAGAAGACTCAGAGAGACAAGGGTGACACAACCGGCACACACACACACACACACGCCTGAATCACCCCCCAGCAGTAAGATCATCGACGCAGGTTCAGTTTGAGTAAGAACCAAACAGCAGTGGACTAAAAGCCGGCGAGTGTTGCAAGCGAGTGTCATCACCAGAGAACATCGAGATGCTTTGTGTGCGAGCATGTTGCAACGATTTGCATCGCAAACTCCGACACAGCTTGATGAAAACATTTTGGTTTTTCTGTATGACCTACATAGCTTGTTCTTTTATTCCTTATTTGCACGCTGACCTCAAGGTGGGACATTTCTAATACTGCAGACAAATCCTCCAGGCTGTGGTCCGGCTTGGCAAGTCATATGAGATGAGTTTTTTTTTATTAAGTTTACTGCTTCTGGTTTGATCCACAACTAAGAGAGAGTACACTGAAAATCTGAAGGGACATAAAGCCCATGAGCAAGTGTAGGGACGTTAGACACAACCGGCGCTGTAGCTAAAAGAAGCTATCACATGTGAGGTTTTTTTTTTTAATTCTTTGAATCATAACTGAAGCTTTAGGAGGTAGTTTTGATTTTCAATCGCTAAATTAACAAGATCTCGACGTCTCTCCCTTTTAGGATGCTTCGAGTGCTGTATCAAGTGTCTGGGCGGGGTCCCCTACGCCTCCCTGGTGGCCACCATCCTCTGCTTCTCAGGCGTGGCTCTGTTCTGCGGCTGCGGCCACGTGGCGCTGACCGGCACCCTGACCATGCTGGAGAACCACTTCTCCCAAATCACAACCGACCACGCCACTCTCGCCATGGTGTAAGTTCTCCGGTTCGATTCGACGTCAACATTTTCAAAGTAGACTGAGAAAGCCTTTAAGGGTTCGTCTCGTCTGTTTTGTCTGTTTCAGGATCCAGATCTTTCAGTACATCATCTACGGCATTGCCTCGTTCTTCTTCGTGTACGCCATCCTCCTGCTCGCCGAGGGCTTTTACACCACCAGCGCCATCAAGAAGGAGCTGCAGAGCGACTTCAAGACCACCGTTTGCGGACGCTGCATCACTGCCTTCGTACGTCAACGCCGAGCCGAGGCTTTAAAAACTGCCGCACCCCAATGACCCAGTTGCACTCGTGAAAAGGAGGTTTTGTAACTCGCATGCTTTGAAGCAGGAGCGCATAACGGGGGGGGGGGGGGGCCTACCGAGCAAAGGTCACGGTGAACGTGTTGGAGAGGCACAGTCTCACACCTCCACTTCACGTCTTATCGACTCACACGAACACAAAGGAAAAGACACAAGCACTTGTGCGCTGACACACAAACGCACAGTATCCTACTCGAGGCCTTGAGGGCAGCGCTGGCACAGTTTGTCCTTTCGAGCCTGATTACTCTAATTGCTGCAGATGTCCAGTAACGTTAGCTGTAACACTTTAACTCTCACTGTGTCTTTGTGTGCCGACGTCAAAGAATAACGTTAACTGTTCCAACACGAAACTTCAGGTTTTCAGCAACTGATGCGAACATTGTCTCCTCTCTTTCCGCTCCTCTTCTACTCACCTCAGTTCATGTTCCTGACGTACATCCTCTTCCTGGCCTTCCTCGCCATCTTCGGCTTCACGGCCATACCCGTGTTCCTCTTCTTCAACATGTGGAATACCTGCGCCGCCATGAGGTCCCCTGACTCCAACATCACCGCGCCCGACTCCATCTGCGTGGACGTAAGACAGTATGGTGAGTTCTCCCACCTTAACCCCCCGTCTGAAGTAATGCGTTCTCTTTATTAATCTGGGGTCTCAGTGTTTCTATGTAGGCCCACCTTACTCATCTATTTGTGAAGCTCTGCTGCTGTAAGAAGAATCTTCCCTTGATGACGCTCACTATTTTATTCCATCAAGACCGAAAGCTCTTGAGAGATCGTCCTCCCCGCTTGTCAAGGCCGCCCTGTCCTCTGTGGTTCTGGTCCTGCTCTGCTCCTGCACACCTGACCTAATTAAGGGCGACACGTTTCTCACGTGAGCAGAATTGGATCAGGTGTGCAGGAGCCGAGCTTTAAGACAGGTGGGCTTTGAAAACCGGGTTCACAGCGGCGCATTTTGACATCAAAAATATTCCTTTAATGAACCAGCATGGTCTTCAGGTCAGCTTGGATAACAACTGATCAGCTGTGGAAACTATTTTAACTTTGACTCACGCCAGAAAGATGAACATTATTCAGGCACTTTGGGAGCACTCAGTTTAAAGTTGTCGTCCTCTTACTTATCGGCTTGCTTATATTTGACCTGAAACATGTCACGTCTGTTAGCAGGTAAAACAAATAGTTTTAAATTCAGTACTTCCCTTACTGTCAGTTGGAAAATGTGTCCATTAAGCAGTTAGTTTAGTTTCAGTTTGTTTCATGGACAATCTCCTTTTACATTAAAAGGAGCAGCTTTAGCCTTTGCGGCTAATTTCCAGCTGTAGTCCCCGGCCAGTTGTGAATCAACAACCTGAAGTGCATAATTAAAAATACAAGAGATAGAGATATGAAAGACGGCACAGAGGAAACATGAGGACGATCATAGGAGGCCACATCAGCACTGTACAGAATGATCCAGGAGTCCGTACTCTGATGATAGTCCATTAATAGTCTGAACATTGACGACGGCTCAGATTTGCTTTAAATGTCATGTTTTCCCTTTAAAGAGGTCAAACAGACAGAGAGCCTGATTTGACCTTTATGGAAATCTGCCTTCCTACAGTCGTGATTGCATATCTGTTTGAAGGCCTAATGTACAGTATGTGACCCACATTTGAAGGACAGCTGGCCCGCTCACAAAGTAGGATGAGGATCACATATGCTTCTTTGGCAGTCATACTGTCCTCCACTGTATGAAATATTAACCCCAATTACTGGCAGTCATCACGTTACTATCAGCAGAGATCTGCAGTTAAGGAGTGGAAGGTTTTGTGACTCTGTTAAGCGCGGAGCATTTTCTTTTCTTTGCAATTTGAAGTAAGCCAATGCAATCCAGTGTTTAAGAATCTTTTCACAGTCAAGATTGAAATCCAAATAATGACCCATATTTTTCCTGTAGGAGGGGCTCAAAGGCCCGCACAGCCACAGCCCTGTTTCCTTTAATCTTTATCCGAGCCTGATTCGTAATGCCGTCAATCACGCAGTCTCGAGGGAGGAAAAAAAGCTTCTTGTCTCAGATGAGGACGCAGCAGCCCTCTGATGTTTCATCTCTCTGATCCTGTAGGTATAATTCCCTGGAACGCCACACCGGGAAAAGCTTGTGGAGCCACACTGGGAGACATCTGCAACACCAGCGAGGTGAGAGGACACTGACCTGACCTCTCTTTAATCCCCCCCCCCCCCCCCCGCTCCCTCTCTTACTCTCTCTTTTCATCCACAGTTCTACCTCTCCTACCACCTCTACATCGTTGCGTTTGCCGGCGCCGGTGCCACCGTCATCGCATTGGTAAGCCGCTCGTGATCCCTCTGAAAAATATGCACGTTGCCATGGCTTGCTTATCTGTTTCCATAGCAACCCCGCCTCCCACGTTTGCCAGTATGTCATGCAAATGGGTCGAAATCCAACCCTCCAGCCTGCCTCTGCTGAGCGAGCGTGTGTAGACGGGGGGGGGGGGGGTCAGTGTTTTACTCTGCTGTGCAGGCGGATCGTTTTGTTTCACGTCCAGAGAAATGAAGGCGATAAAAAAAAGAAAAGAAATGCAAACCTCTCCTGGGGGTGTGTGTGGTCCGATGTTTAAAAGCTCATTTATTTAGAAAGAGATACAGAACAGTGTTCGAGCGACATCTTCTGTTTCTTTCAAAGTGTGCGCGGTGTTAACCTCTCAGACGAAGTGCTCGGTCAGAAAGGCTTATTTATTACATCAAATTAAAAAGCCATATTATGAGCCTTTAAGCCCTCTCTCTTTTTCAATTTGAAAAGCAGATTGTTTATACGTCGGGGCAGCTCTGAGGTCAACCCACGCTGCAGGTTAATTCGCTGATAAATAAGCAGGCAAATCACCGCAAAGCTCTGATTTGAGTTCATTGTGGTATTTAACCTGCAGAGTACCTGGAAAACCTGATATACAGTATAATAACAAGAAAACAGATCATTCTTTTTTACATAGGTATCACAAAATGCAATTCAAAGTGATACAGGTACAGCTATAAACTGAATTAAAGTCTTAAGTTTATTACATAAAGTGCAGAATATGTTTCTCATTGCAGTGAGTCTCACTGGGAGGAGATTAATACAGGCCTTTTCATTACATACATTCGCTCTTTTTCTACCCGTTTGTTTAACAGAAAGTAAACCGGTTGAATGTAGAATCCACTGAGGTAGTCCGTGTGGGCGACTCGGGTTCGACCTGCGCCTCTCCTGTCCTGCACCCTTTTCCTATCGAGACAAAGCTAAAAGCCCAAAATCTAATCTTTAAAAAAAAGCAGTGTGGAGATTAAGATTGGGACTGTGGCATATTTTAAAAGCAGTTCATCTCAAGTGCGCTTGTATAGTTTGAAGTCTGGATAAGGACGTGTACTAAACCTTAGCTGTACATGATTACCATTCATAAAATACATACATGTGTTGCCTCTTTAGATCCACTACCTGATGATTTTGGGGGCAAACTGGGCCTACCTGAAGAGTGCTGTCTCCACGCACGAGTACCAGGACATCAAGACTAAGGATGACCAGGATCTGGAGGCTGAGGCGCGCTCCAAGGAGGGCCAGAACTCCTCCTCCTACTCATAAGGACAAGGGATCCTCTACTGCCACTGACCCATCTCCTCTCCACACCTCAAACCCCCCCCCCCCACAACCCTGCAACACCCAGCGCCCACCCCTCCCTCAGTTAAAACAAAACCACCTCGGTCATGTTTGATAGTCCCCCCACCCCCCCCCCCCCCCCACCCCCCACACACACACACACCCCCCCAAACTGCCTGATCCTCCATCCTCTTCCCCTCTGCGATGTTTATTCAGAGTTGTGAGCTCACAGGGGAGGGGAAGAGGATGGAGGACCAGGAGAAGCATCAGGCCCAGGTGGAGGCAGATGCTGCAGAACGGGAGAGCTCGCCCGGCCGTCCGGGTGGAGCTCGGGTACGGTACATCTGTTCAGAAGTGTCTCCTCCCCCATGCTTTTGGACGGCGGCTCGTGAACGAGGCCCGGCTGTGATGGCCTCGCGCCCTGAGCCAGCACAGCCTCTTGACACATATTCCTAACAGCCTAAAAAAACATTGTTCGCTGTCTGCTTCAGCCACAGAGAAGCCAGGCAGCGACCAACTTCATCTGTTTTTTGGTGTTTTATATGCATATATATATGAATATGAATTTATTGTGAGAATGTGTATGAATGTTTTTTTTGTTTTTAATACTCTTGGAAAAGTATGCCTGGTACTATTGATCTTCTTCTTCTTCTTCTTCTTCTGTTTTTGCGCTCATGGGTTTTTCTCCTTTACTTTCTTCTCCATCTTAAGACTTTTTATTACGATTAATCTATACGTTGTTGCACTATTTCAAAAACAATTATAATAAGGGAACATAAAAATCTTTAAAAAAAAACAAAAAAAAAACAACCTTAAGCACCCTTGTCCCTCGCTCTTATACAAAACATTTTCTAAAAAGAAACTCGAATCATGTTGTATCTCAAGGATTTTTTTTACACTTACAGTACATGAGCAGAGTTTATTTATCCACCAGGTTTTTTTTTTAACATTAATTTCAGACCAGAGGTGTAGCAAACCTTTAAGAAATAAAGAAAGTTTTGGTATATTCACTTGCACGTACTCTTGTCAAGGGCTAGATGTGAAGACAGATGCCACTCTCATGTTGCTAGCTTGAATTTGGAAGCTAATTTGACCAAACTGGTTCAAATGTGCTCACAAAATTAAGTGGTATCAATCCTCTTATCTAACTCTCAGTAAGGAAAGGAAAATGGGCATTTCCCAGTGTTTGAAACTAGTTTCCTTTAAGATCTTTAAAGTTTTTGCTACACTTAACACCAGCGGCCACAGAAATCAATGATAGTCTAGATCTGTCTGGGTTTTTTTTTTTTTACCACGAAAAAGACGCACACCTCAGGAATCAAACCAAATCTGATTTTAGCCAGTTGTGTTCTTTCCTAAAGCTTCACCATGTGACCACTTACCCTTATCAGACTGGAACGACATTTAAACAGAATAATAAAAGGTTAACAATCATTCCCTAAAATCGATCCTTAATGAGTAAAATTCACCTGTAAATAGCTGAATCACCCTAAAAAAATCTCAATTAACACCTCTCCCAAAATGAGGAGAACACAATCAGTGTTTTGCCATGCTCTTCTCTTATTATTTTTTTCCACAGATGTATGTAAATGTACCCTTTGAGATATGTGTTTAGCACTCAAATACTAGTTCTGCATTTGATATAATAATTGTATTGTAACATCTTAAAAGATATGTCGTGAGAGGGATGCAGTGCAGTCATGATATGATGGATTGAGGTGCTTGTGACGTATACATTTTAAAGAGTGAACAAAAAAAAAATGAAATTAATTTGTAATGTTTTATCAGTTTTAGGCAGCTGAGTTCTTCTTGTGATTCAGTAAATTAGATTTTATGGATCTTATTTGTGCTTCTTTTTTTTTTTGGTTCAATAGCCAGCCAAATAAGTGACTCATCAACATGTGAGTTGAGTAAAAAAAAGTCACTTTTTTTTTTTAAATTTAATTTTTTACGTCATGCCTCTCATATGAGCCACAGAGACTGTTTTGGATGTTTACACTCTGAATAAAAACAAGTCAGGAATTTTCATACATTAATTTTATAATCAGACATTGTTTAATGATCATGAACTATATTCTACATCGGTCATCACTGGTTAGTTTACCCTTAAAAAAAGAATAACACTGAAGAAGACACATTTTTAAACTTTAATGAGATGAAGCATGTCAGTATCGTCCATGTGTGCAGCTGTCTATTCTGTATAAAAAAGGACTATATTGCCATGTGTGTTATGTTTGATAAATATACGTGCTTTGCCGCCAGGTTGATGTAAAGGCAAACTTCAATTTCCTCTAAGACGATGCGTGTCAGGGTGTTGTTGTTTCCTCGTTATTTGCATGAAGGAGACATGACTGTGTCTTTGCAGTTTTTTCAGGTGATGTGTAGTCAATCGTACTGACAACTATGGTAGGCGGTGTTTGACCCCCTCCTCCACAACCCCTCCCCAACCCTCTCCACCCACTCTTTTCTAAAGAAAACTCCATTGTACTTTGATGGCATTGTAGTCCCTGTAGGTGTTTCATTATGGTTTTATTTTTTAAGTTGGAAATAGTTCTATGACTCCTATATAGTGATGATTTTTGTAACCTTCTCTAGTAAAACCGATATTTTTTATTATCGTGACACCGTTGTCTACTGTCTCGTTCTTGTGTGCAGGTCTCTGAATTCAGTTTGTTTCCTTTTAATTACGAATTACGCACATCTTTCTGCTTATCCAGCAGTTCATAAACTCGGAATATTTACATTTTAAACACGGACAAGAAAATGCCACGCCTCTTTAAATACAAGACTCAGAGCTATGACACGTGTGCTTCAGAGAAGACTCAGAAACAGACAGTCATTGATTCACTTGTCAACCTTGAGGACGGTTCACTGAGCGTGTCTTTCATCTCCTAAAAGCAAATATCAATTTCACTTAACCTCATGAACTGATGCTTCAAGTTTAACTAGTAGATCCACTTTTTAATTATTTCAGTAATTGGAAAATTATTTTTCTGGTTTAATCCCATAAAAGTTTGTAATGAAAAGCCAGCGTGTGCTCTTTAAATACTCACAGTTGTACTCTGGCTCTCTACACAGGTGATTCCACTCAGTCAGCTCTGAACTGTGCAGGCCAGCCTGCGTTTGATTTATCAATCCCTCCCTCTCTTGCTCAGGCATTTCATATGAGGGGGCCCTCTTGTGGATACAGATGGCACTGCCCTTTAAATAAACACAATTCTACGGTACACAAAAGTCAGATTTCACTCCAGCGTCGTTGTTGGCAGCTGTTTTAATTCCAGTTTGATGAATGGTGGGAGACATAGCAAGCATTTAAAGATAAAATGAGCCTCAGAATCATTTGAATTTTACAGCAGTTTCAGCTTTGCACTTCACTTGGTACAGCTTGTGAGGGCAGTCTGAGGGATTTGATAAGTACTGAATTAAATTAACTCCAACAAGTTCAATATCTGTCTAGTTACATAAAAAACATCAATGGGGCACCTTGTTTCATTCAAAGCAGAATACTCAATGTAATCACTGCATCTCTGGTTTGAACAATTTTTTATTGATTTGCTCATTTTTTAAAATCACTTGCTTGGCACTACAAGTCCAATACGAGAGAAAACATCCTTTATCTGAAATATAGAAACACTTTTAGATCCCTCTGATCATGTGACTACCTCTATCATCTGTACCACATGAATCAATCTCATTCATTTACTGTTAACAGAGTGTCGATCATTATTTGACCACATTAGAATAAGTCATGAGATCGACTTCAAGATAATGACCTTGTTGTTTTTTCTGAAGCAATCACTGATGCAAATACACATTTCAATGAACTCAGATTTTTGTTGTAGTCGTAGTCACAGGGGTGTCGGAGAAAAGCCACCACACGTAGGCTGTAAACTTGGAGATCCACATCAGCAGAAAAATAACCCCAGGACTTCTCTTTTCGTGGGCGACGACTAAATATCACAGCTTCTCCAGCGACGACAAATCTTTGGCAGTTTTCAACGCAATTAGAAAATCTAATTTTTTAAACGGTCGCGAAATTCAACGAAAGACACCCGCAAAGACTTAATCTGCTAGTTTTACACGAGTGTCCAGTCGTGCTTAGTGTCAATCAAGAACTCCTCAGGTGTGAATGCAGTCTGGATCAGAGCTGTTGAACGGACAGTTTTGGCCCCTGATGAGGCAAAAAGACTGAACATTTGTCTGAATTATTCTCAGAGTTGTCTAAAGTAGGAACTTATTTCCTCAATCTAAATTCTGATCCTGGTTAAAAAATAAAAATAAAAATTTTGTCTGAGGATACGACGGAGCGACCGCTTCCTCTTTTGGCAGAGACTCTAACGGCATCACATGAGCACCCGCTGATGTCTGGCTCAGCAGCAGGTGGGGTCAGGTGGACTCTTCCTCTGCAGGTCGACTGTGTCTGTGTGGATAAGATGATCAGCTCTGTCATCCAGCGCCAGGATGCGACGCACCGCCTCCTCAAAGGCTGATGCTACGTTGGTAGCGTCCTTAGCGCTCGTCTCAAAGTACGGGTGTCCGCCGTTCTCACGGCACCATCTCCGCGCGTCCTCTCCTGAAACCTGCCTCTCAGGCACGTCCAGTTTGTTGCCGAGCACCACGAAGGGGAAGTTGTCGGGGTCCTTCACGTCGGCGTAGTACGTGAACTCCTTTTTCCAGTTGTTCAGGTTTTGAAAGCTCTGCCCGTCGTCCACGCTGAAGGTGAGCAGGCAGCAGTCCGAGCCGCGGTAGAACGGCGTGCGCAGGCTGCGAAAACGCTCCTGACCCGCCGTGTCCCAGATCTGCAGCGTGACGTGGTGGCCGTCCACCTCCAGCTCCTTGTTGAGGAACTCCACGCCGATGGTGTGGAAGAGGTGCGAGTCAAACTTGTTGGTGACGTAGCGGTTCATGAGCGACGATTTGCCCACGCCGCCGTCTCCCAGGAGGATCACCTTCAGAAGGGCTGACTTGGTCGTCATGGCTGCAGCGAGGCGGACCCAGACAGTTCTGGTCTTACCGGACTGCACGCGAGGACTGGAGACAGCAACACTAGAAGTAATAAAGACTTTGACTTAGAAATGAAAAAGAGGGAGAGCGAGCGGCTTGTTTATCAGCCTGAACTACTTTGTGACCTTTGACCTCCCAGATAAGATCCAAACAGATTCTCCATCAACTTTCTTCTCTTCACACACTTCCTGTGAGCGGCCATGTTTACATGTTCCCTCACGCGCTGACAGTGAAGGAGGGCTGATTAAAGTCAGTCGACTTGCTAATCCTATTATTTAAAAAAAAAAATAAAAAAAAAAGGCCCGCCTGTTCGCCTTTGTAACTGATGAGTGTTGATTTTACACTTTCACCGAGCGGCGACAGAGTTCACCCACTCCCCGGGCTTCACTGAGAAGTAAAGTGAGGATTTAAGCGCTAATTTAATCGCATACCACACACTCTGCATACTTAGCGTACCAGGTTAAGACCAAGTAAGCAGCGAATCATCCCACCCACATACCAGAACTAATCTGTGAGGGGAAAGTGAGGAAATCCAACCAGGAGCTGGTTTTAATGGCAGACCAGGAGGAGGAGGAGGAGAGCTCCTCCATGATGGAATCCAAACACTTGTTTTAACATGAGAATGTCATGTAAAAAAACAAACATGTTTCTGACTCCCATAACTCCAGTCACTCATGTTGGAACAGCAGCTGGAGAAGTAAACGTCGTCTCACTTCATGTCGTACAGGAGAGATAAGGGTGTAGCTGTTAGTCGTCGTTCCAGTCGAGTCGCCTGCACTAGTTCTGACTCGCAGCATTTCTAGTGTGTATCATCCATATTGACTTGAAATGACCTGGGACAAGAATGAGGATGAGGAGTTATTCATGTAATCTAATCGTGTAATTAAAGCACAATATCTCCTCACGTCTGCTGCTAAATGGGCCAAATCTGCAGCTTGCTTGGAGAAGCAGGGCGACTTTAAACTACCGGAGTTTAGTAAGCGCTGCACTGTCATGTGAACCGGCACAACTGTAGGACTATAAAGTTCCTTAAATGATTTCTTTGTGCTGAGACCTTTAAACAGTGAATCACTGCAAGGCTCCTCCTGCCTCACATGTCTTCTTCTTCTTCTTCTTCTTCTTTTTAATAAGGAGTAGTGCAATGAAGCTGGAATGAATGAACATTCACACACTGTGTCACACACACACACACACACACTGTGTCACACACACACACACACACACTGTGTCACACACACACACACACACACTGTGTCACACACACACACACACACACTGTGTCACACACACACACACACACACACACACACACACACTGTGTCACACACACACACACACACACACACTGTGTCACACACACACACACACACACACTCTCACTCACACTCACACACACACACACACACACACACAGGAGTCATGTGCTTCATTCAGCAGAAAGCTACTGACTGAAAAGAAACCAGCTGTTTGGGTTATATCCAATAAATAAAATAATCAATATTTTCTACAAAACCACATTTAAGTAACAACCTTTAATATCAGGTAGCCTATATAAGTCTATAAACTAAATAATCATGATGAGATGATGGTGTCTATCAGCAGACAGGAAAGACAGACAGTCTGCTGTTACCTTAGCAACAAGCCGTCATGTTTTAGTCATTTGGTTGTCTCACTGTACAGTAGACTTTCAATAACATTCACAATATTTAGCAGAAAGACAGAAGCTGATTGACAAACATAACATACCTATTAAAAAACTGAATTTATCTTATCAAAGCGAGCATAAGTTTCAATATTGAATCCTGCTGTTGTATGTCAAGTTGTCAAAATAAAAAAGTTGGAAAAAAGTAGCTGAGAAATTCAGGGTTTGTGCTATCACTTCTGTCCGATAATGGGCGCACGCTAACACTCTCAACTTCAGCAAGCGATAAAAGACAAATCACAGACAGTGAGGATTTTTGTGTCTAAAAAAACGTCAGTGTCCTCATCTCTGAAGCTTTACCTGTCCAACAGCTCAGCTCATGCGGTTAGAGTCCCCCTCGTTCATCCCGGTAATGATCAGCTCTAAGCCAGTGGAATGGCGCTCCGGGTCCCCGCTGCTCTCTGGCCCCGAGAGCCGATGATGACGCTCACATGACCGGGGAGTGTCTCCGCCTCCGCCCCGCCTCATCATGCGCCCTGCTGGATGCATCAAACAGCTTTCTTATTTCACTCTTTTCCTTTCTTCTTTTTCACAAAACATGCAGGACGGAAACCCCCCATGGGATGGATAATAAGGGGTCCAACAATAAACATAAACATTAATGGAAGAAGTTATATATTACTGTAACTAACATGAAGGCCTTTTTTAAGTAAAAGGGACATTTTTACTATTTCCAGCTCCCAAATGGTGACAAAAGTTCAAAATAAAACATTGTGGGAAACACTGACGGCCTTTTGCAAACTGGAAAATTCACCCTCCTGCACTGTCTCGACATAAAGCTGCTAAATGATTCAAAATCCTTGCATTTTTGCAGGTTTTAATTTACCAGCCTTGAATAAGTTGCACAGTGACTCCAACTGTTTTATCTCTGTGGTGTGTTTTCTGTTCGTATCAGTTTGTATGTCCTGGAATAAGAGAGAAGATAAACAGCTACAGCATTGATTCGACAGGCCGCCGTGACTGAAAGGCTGAAACACGACCCTCAGGAGACAGAGAGCATCTGAGAGGAGACACAACACAGAGAAAAAGCCACCGAGACTTCATTCACACTCCTCCTGCTGTCTGACTGACAAGATACAGCAGCTCCATATCTGACAAGCATGAGATAACAGTTAACAGGGGATTTTTTTTTTTTTTCGTGGACATCCCCGATCCTTCCTTTTAAAAACAGAGCTGAGGCTAGAGCAATAGAAAAACACGTCCTGTAAATTTTTTTTTTTTTCCAGTACTTTCTTTTAGAAAAATGTCGACTTATATTGACAGTAAAGGACTGAGGTGAGTGTTACATGAAGACAGAACTTCTTTCATAATGGAGGGTAAATCTGCAGATGTTTCACAGCATCTATTTTGGTTTCACAGACACAAAGAAAAGCAACATAAGCAGCCGATAAAACACATTTAATCATCTTTATTATACTGGACCAACAAAAGTATTAAATATACATCAATGTATAACATCAGAGACACGGAGGTATTAACGCAGAAGAGACAAAGAAGTGATATTAATGGTTATTCAGTTCATTGTCTCTGTAGGTTAAGGCCCAATCAACGTGATGTCACAATGACGTGAAAATGACTCACTGTGCCACGTCCACTTACTGAAGCATCATGGGATATCTGGGCCTGAGGCCGCTCAGGAGGGCAGATTACTGACTCACATGCTCGCCCGTTTTCTACACAGTCACATGTCTCACGGAGCCACGTTTGCTGCCTGTGAACGGGGGGAGGAGGCATGAGGTCTTCTTGCGTTTAGTACGATGAGAAGTGCAACACAATACACTTTCTTTTCATCGATAGCGAGATGATCGCGCCTTAGCCAGGCGGGAAATCAAGGCTGTAATGGTTTGGATTCCTACTCGGAGCAGAAACTCGGCATATAAGATGGACAATAAAAGGAGCTAATTGAGTTTCTGTAAGTGCAGATGAAGCGGACGAGAGGAAATGACTCAGTGGGATGAAGATGACGATAGCAACTTCTCGAGAAGTCGTGGTTTCAGTCTGCAACTGTAATGGACAATGACTAGGCCTTTTAAGGCGGTATAGGAAAACAGCACTCTGCTTCAAAGTATAAACTGATGTTGTATTTTAAAGATACAACCAGTTCCTTTCTGTTTCCCTGCTGCAGGGAAGTCTTGTCTCGTGGTAAAGATCTGCCATTAAACAAACACATCTGCTCTTTCTCACTTCACAAAGGACAAATCCTTATAAAGACCGAAGCCATCATTGGTGAACCTTTGAAGACGTTTCTTAAACACTTCTCACTCATGTTGTGATGTCTTGATGTTGTTCTGGATTTAGAGGCACACCCAGCCGCTGTGGTACCACTGCTGTCCACACTTACCGCAGGTCACAAAAGTCATTGCGTCCTCGTCAGGGCCGCCCCTCCGAACCCAGGCGGGCAGAAAGAGGGCCCCTCTGGACACCTGCGTCACATCGCAGTCTGTCCCCCCACATTTCTTACACCTGATCTTCTGCGTTTTTGTCCCTTCTATTCCTCGAGGAAGCTGCCTCTCACTAACGCCGCGCGATGAATACGCCTCCCTGAGCTGCCGGAGCTCCGGGCTCGCCATTTCCTCTGACGACATGCGGGCGAAGGCCTCGGGAGAGAGAGTGCCGTTCGACAGTCCCTCCTGCAAATGGATGTTGTTAGGGTTCCTCAGGTTTGCAACCTTGCTTCTCACACAGGCTTTGTATTTGACTGGGCTGGATTTGTGAAGCTCCTGGATGTGCTTCTCGATGTTTTCGGCCAAGTCGACAGCTTTTTCGCGATTTGGAAGTTCTCGGGAAAGGGCTGCAAGGAGGAGCTGGGTACATTTAGACCTTAAAGAGGAGATGGAAGAGGATGCAGAGGTGCATTCTGAAGTAAAAGAAAGAAGACTCCCGCCCCTAATGTTTGGCTCGATAGATGGTTCTTCTTGCTTGGATACTTCTCTATCCACCGTTCTGTCAGCAGAAGAATCCCTACAAGACTGTTTAGAAGCCTTACACTCATCTGTACACGTCACACCTCTTCCATAGTGTCTCTTCCACTTCGCCAACACGCCCTTCACTGTCTTCTTTATGTTGGCATCAGGGCAGCTTTTCAGGAGCCTGTAGAGAACTTTAACGATGTCTGTGGTCTCCAGCTGCTCTGCTGTGATGTGCATCTTATCGAGGTCAGCGAGGACGGCCAAGATGTTCCCAAAGTTTCTGTCTTCACTGGATTTCTCAATCTGGAGGGCAAAGTGGACTATTTCTTTTGCAGCCATTGTACCTGCATGAAGAATTACAAGCAAAGTAATATCATAACAAATGCGCCACACAAAGAGCTTCGACCTGAACCACAAAGACATGATTCACAGACTGCTTTGTCCTGATGTGCAACTCAGCAAAATGCATAATTCAGCAACTAAAATGCCTGATTTTCATGGGCTTACCTGCAATCACGCGTGTTTTGCATCTCCACGGAGCACTTTTCACAACGTCAACACGAAAGTAGCCATCTTTGATCCGCTTTAAAAAAAAAAAAGCACAAGAGGTTGTCAAAAGCCGCCACTAGATGGTGCTGTTGCCCAATTGACTCAGTCCACATGAAGGAGAGTTTGTTAGACGTTCATTTGTAAGGAGCTGCACGTACTTGACAATAAAAACCTGTAGACCATTTTACATTTATTTTTTATGTAGACATAAAAAAAATTTATACGAAAGACATGTTTCATTTTTTAAAATCTGATCCAGAGTAAAAGGAGAGTCCTGGATCCTACAACCATCTCTGCAGAACTTTGTGTTGTTTTACGTGTTCTTGTTGCACATTAATGGTGCCTTACAATAGTGCTTTTATACCCAGATTTGTCCAGAGGATTAGCTCTGTCTGTATCAATGTGGTGCAGGTGTATGCATTCAGCTTTGCAGGTTGTTGGCAGAAAAAGAAACCTGGTTTTATTTCAGTTTGTTTTCACAGCTCTCAAAGACAAAGGTGGATTAACATCTGCATCAAAGCAATGGAAGAGCTACAGGGCGTAGTCTAAAATCCGAGGGATTAAAGTAACGGATAGATAGATTATTTCAGGAATGATTATGGATTAACCTGCATGATTATGAATGTGCTTTCCCTTTTTTGAGAATCAAGCTGACACTAATGGAGGATTTGAACAAGATATGGAAGTCAGGATGTTTAGATGTGGCGTGCAGAAACATTCAGACCTTACATACAGGAATGCAGGGCAGTAAGGTATCTCACAACAAGATGAGGCAGGCCTTTTAGCTGTTACGTAATAATATGTTGTGAAGGAGGAGGATAAGTGACTGTTTTGGTTAATTCTGGGTTGTGGAGCAAAGACAAGAACTGTTTCCGTGCTTTAAAACCACTGCAGACTGGAGTAGTCTGCAGGTCCTGGAGCTGTAATTATGTCCTCAGAGCCAATGAGACAGGTTGATATAATCACAAAGTTGAGAGTGATGCATGTGAACGAAAGTTAAAGTCTGGGTGGAGTTGAAAAACTACAAATGTATGAATTAAAAATGTGTTGAATAGAGCATCTGACTGAATATGACAGCATAAATTTAGCTTAGTTAGGGACCGTGTGAAAAAAGGTTGAAATGGGGACCAGTGGACAGCAACAACAGAGGCCTTCCTTTTGGTTCATACTACCTCACCCTTTGACTTATTTAACCAGCGTTGCCCGAACAATTAAAAAAAAAAGTCCATGCTAAAAAAAGTGGCTAAACTTGATTTTTTTTCTTTTCTTTTCTTTTTTTAAATCTGTAGAGATGTGGTACTTTAAGTTAGTTTCCACTGACTGTGAATGAAAATAGTGGTGGCTTTTTTGATCATAAATTAAACATAAACTTGAATAATTTAGGACTTTCCATAGAAATCATCTTATTATTCAGTGGAGATGATTTAACAGCAGTCCCAAAACTTTAAGTACCCTCCCCTTCAAATGTTGTATCCTGTTATTCACACATAAATACCTCTGAGCTGTGTAAAGATGAGCAGGGTGCCATTACGTAATCTGAGGTACGACATCCTCCTCCTAATCATATATTAAAGATTTGCTTTTAAGATTCATGCAGCTGAGGCCAATGGCTGTGAAAGTCCGGAGGTCTTTTTGCATAATAGTATGTGGCTCTCAAGTCTTCAGCTTTTAAAAGCTCAAATGGAAGCCTCGAGGCTTTTAGCAGCGTTAATGTTTAACTTTTCTTTTAAAGAGTGCTGGCTTCAGGCGTCTTCTTCTGTGCAACTTTGGACTTTCAGGTTGTTTGCTTTTTTTTCCTGTTGTTTTTAAAGTGGATTTTGTAGACCCCTGCCTCTCAATGTGTGTTACATCTATGGATGTGTGTGTGTGTGTGTGTGTGTGTGTGTGTGTGTGTGTGTGTGTGTGTGTGAAAATGGGTGGGGTCCAGTTTGGCCTTCAGTGAATACATAAAATAAAAGAATCCTCATTTCAAACCTGCACAGCTCCTCGGCTTTTTTCTCTCTCACATGACTTGAGTTTGAAAAAAAAAGAAGCACATAATAAGGCTCCTTGGGATCTTATGAAATAATAATGACTGTGGCCTGTCTGCAGTTGAATGGTCCTTATCTGTGTGAATGGAATTTTACCAGCATGCCCTTGTTATGAAGAGAACTCATCAAGAGGTGGCGCTCTCTGCAGCGTGTGGAGTGGAGGAAGTGGAGCCCTGCTGTAGCACATCCTGCTTTTGTTTCGTCTCCGCCTCTTTGTGCAGACCACGCCACACTGGATGGAATGTACGCATGAGCACACACACACACGCGCACGCACATGCACACACACACACCCCCTCACCCTGAGTCTAAGAAATCCTGAAGAGGGAGGGAGGGAGGGAGGGAGGAGGTCTTGTTAAAGTGATCATTTTCTTCTTGGGCAAACATTTATGACAACATGTTAAGTCCCCGCCTTACCTCCACATGAAACCATCCACAACGCTCTGTGCTGTGCGTGTTATGATGAATGAATGTGTGTGTGTGTGGACAAACAACACAAAGAAACAAAAGCTGTTCACAAGACCTTTAATCCATAAACACATCAGACTTGTGTTTCAGCTTGGTTCATAAAATGTATCCACATGATGGTTGTATCGTGCACAGCAGGGAATCTCAGCTGCAAAATGCTAACCCAAGCTAATTTGCATCATTAACGATCCAAAACACGAACACTAAAGAAATTAGTTAGAGTTAGTTATTTAAGCATCATCTAAAACATAAATAAAATAATCAAACCTTACATTAAGACTATTGTATCTCCTTTACTCCCTAAACAAACTCATAAACAATAACAATGTGTACAGAAGTTTACCTCTGCTTTCAGTGTTTATGCTAAGCTAGGCTAATTAGCTTCTGGTTCCTGCTTTGTATTTATAGCACACATCAGGATGGTTTTAAAGTTCTCTTCTTAAATCTTGACCACAACACAAAAAAACTGTATTTGTGTTTTGTTAATAGTTCTCCAGTGAAGCTGTGAAGAATATTTAGTTTCTCTTTTAACACATTAGAGCTTCAGGAAGTCACAGCTGCTACATAACCACACACACGTGGGAGCCTGTCAGAGGCTGCGAGCCAAATCAACCTACATTTCATATCTGTGCCTAATGCTCTTGACAGGATGTGCGTGCGTGTGTGTGAGTGTGTGTGTGTGTGTGTGTGTGGGGGCAATCATGACCTTGAGGTTTATCACAGATGAGTGAATTAGACGTTTTCTTTTTTTTCTTTGTGTTTGTCTTCTCTTTGTTTCAGCCACGGGGGGTTTTCTGTCTGTTTTGACTGACACTCTGAAAGGTCTCTCTGTTTCTTTAGTTTCTATTTCAGGGTGTTTTGTTTTGGGTTTTTTTAACAACGACAAAGTGTCACAGTGTTTGGTTTGTATTTATTAACAGTCTTGCACCACCGCCAGGCAGGAAATGACTCCTCAAATATGCAACCGCAAAAACAAGCTGCTATTATGTCTGCTCCGGTCGTCGACAACTTCGCCCTTTCATGATAAAAAAATATCTCATAAAAGTCCAAAACAATAAGGAAGTACAAGTGATAACACCTTGAATTGGAGTCGTGTTATAAAAGAAAGGAGGAAAACAAAAGACGCTGTTGCACATTAAATTGATTCCTGGGTAAGGATTGTGGTTTATGTTGCTCTCATGCTGTAAGAAATGTAATTTTGCAACGCCTGTAGTGCTGTGATGCAACGTTTCTTCTTGTAATAGCCTTCGAGCAACGTGCATCCTTCGACTGTGAGCTTTGAAATAGTTTTAATTAAACCCTTAGCTTTGAACTAACGAGCCCTGTTAACGAGTTGTGACAAAGGCAGTGACCTAAAACTTAAAAGGAAAGAATGAGTATGGATTTGAATGCACATGTTTCCCTGTGGTGCAGAACAATCCACATTGATTCCCCCTATTTGTTTTCCCATGAAAGCCCCCTCCGCTCTCTCTTACTCAGAAACACCAACTGGACACAAGCTCAGCCTAAAGGGAAAATCCACAGTGCTCACAGTTGTTCAGCATCTTTGGTGATGGAGGAAAAGTTTGTAACGTGATCCCAGCAGAGAGGTGAGGCTTTTTGTTCAGCTGTGTCTGAGAGCAACTGGGACAAAGTGGTACGAATTTACTCCTTAGTTGTTATCATTTTAAGGCTGGGTTTGGTCCACATTGCTTCATCTCTATCCTGAGTGACAGATGCACTGATTGCATAACAGAAAGCTCACATTAATCTTTATTACGATTAAAACCATTAGTGAGGTATCATTTTCAAGTCCTTGTAACAACCAGTTCAGCTCACATAAAATCCACACTTTATTAAAAGTTGAACCCGCACACACACAGTTAAAGATCTACCTATATGGTGGGGTTTAAAAAGGTGTGATCAATTCTCACAAAGATAAGAACTGAATGTGCTTTTGTCTGGATGGGCACTCCCCGTGTGTGAAAGAACAAGCTTTGTGACCTGCTTTAGGAGATGTTCTTGTCGTATACTAAGATAAGAAGCAGCAAAAAAAATTTCTGCATTTCTTTTGCTTTAGCTTTTACAGTGTTTATCCCTCCTGGAATGGGACAAATGAAGCATTGTACTTTTAAGTTTAAGTAAAACAATTGGGGCGTGTACCAGGGCATTTGTGCACGTTTTTTCTCCCAAACCGGAAAAGATAGAAGCAGCATGTACTGTCCTTCTGACATTTTTAGCCTGCGATCTCCTCCCTTCTCTCCCCCTACTTCTCTGGTAATTTCCGTTGGGTGATTGAGTTTGAATTCCAGATATCCCACAGTTGGGATTCATGGGCCTGCAGTGCGTGTGAACAGGGCACTACTTCCAGCGTCGCTTCTTTTTTTTTTCTCTTTCCAACATCTATTTCTCTCTTCTTCCTGTTCTTTACCTTCACCTCCTCTTTGTCTTCTCCTCCAAGTCAAAACTTTTCTTGCCTCCTTCTCCAAACGCATTCCTCCCTTCCCCTCCGACATCCTCCATTCCTCCTCTCCTCTGGGCGCCTGATCTCTGATGCACGTCAGCCAAATCTGTTCGCCGCAGATCTGTCTGAAAAGAAGAGCTTATGGGTTTAAAAAAAAAAAAAAGAAAAAAGGTGAGAAAAGGTGTGGGACGAGCTGTGTTTTCAAACTATGATCAGGCACAAGCCGTGGAAATGCACACACACGCGTTAACAGTATGCATGTGTTCCCTAACACACGCTCCCACAAATTCCTGCTTGGTCATGTGGCAAAAATATTAGCAGCCAACTGAGAGCAGGAGTCACCACCTCTCTCTCGTCCACTCTTTAAGTGATCAATAACTCACATACACAGGCACTCTCTGTTTGGTTCAGACTGTGAGATGAGCGAAAGCTGTGAATAGATTAGGTGTCAAAACAGGGTGCAATAACACCTACAGTTTCCTGGTCTGAACAAAAATATACACACAGTGCTCATCTTTGCATTAGCAACCTGTTAGCTTCAAAGAGCAATGTAGGCTTCAAATGAAGAATGCATTACTGAGAAAGAAAAAGAAAAAGAACTTTATGGATAAGAATTAAGCTGAAACACTGACAAACCTTCATTTATTTGTCTATCTTATCAAATGATGAGCCTTCATTCTAAAGAAATGTCACCTTATAGAGATGATATTTCTACATTTTAATTTTGCTTTCTTTCTATGTTATTTGTAACTTCAAATTTAAAAAAAGAAGAAGTGCTGAGTCACTTTGAAGAAAAGCCAGAAGAAGTCGAGTTTCAGCCATGTTACTTTAGCCAAGACGAAATCCACCCTGACTTTTCGGAAGTCGAACACAAAGGGTCAGCTTTAGTTGCTGCAGTTCAGATCTGCTGTTTGGGAAAAGTTAATCACCTGGTTTTCATCAAACCAAATTAAAGGATTAAAGGCTGCATAGGAAATATCCCCAAAACAATCTCAGGACAAACACACCTCAAAGTCAGTGATTGTTTATGTGTGGACATCACACAGGTTTGATGGTTTGGCCGTCTGGAGGCTTCAGTTGTGTTACTTCTGCAAAATAGTAAATCTCTACACTGTCGAACATGCGGCATCTGTGATTTGGTACACGCACACGCCGAGGGGATTTTCTGGCCTCTGTTGCTCAAATTGCGTTCAGAGGATGACGACGGTTGGAGTCTGGAGTGATGAAACCCGTGCAGCCTCTCAGTGGGGCCATAATGACTGAGTGCAGGTCGTGCTCTTTTCATCGCCCTCGGCTTTGAACTGATGCACTTTGTTTCTCGGTTGATGTGAGGTAAACCACAACGCTGTGTCTCACTTCCTAGCTTTCAGACGACACTTCTCTCATTCAAAAAGGGGAACTTTAAAGCAAAAAAACACACACACACACGCACACACACACACACACACACACAATGTGCTGATTCTCAGCTTAGAGGAAGTAAGACATTGCAGGAAATAGGTGGGCAGTCGTGCAGTCTGGCCACAAGGCTTAATTACTGTTTGTTTTTTTATCATTGCCTTGAATTCAGATCTGTTTTATTAAATTACATTTAAACATGATTCAATCAAATGTACAAATGTAAATATGATGCTGAAAGCTTTACTTTCTGCAGCATGGCCAGTGGTCCAACTAATCAAAATATGACATTGTAATGTAAAGCTGTCCTCTTTTTAATTAGTTTGATGTGATATTATAGACGGGAACAAATTGGTGGTATAATAATTACATCAGCTGCAGAGCAAAGTAAATAACCATTTAAGGTCATTTCATGGTTTCATCCCAACATACCAGTAGTCATGCGGAGATTTTGGGTTAATTATGTGTACTTTGATACGGACAGTTGGTGAAACGGAGCAGCTGTGGTGGAAAAAGGGTAAATGTGTTCTCCAAGCGGTGCAAAGGTTCACAAACTCGCCCTGGCTGCCTCGACGCAGTTACATAACAGTGAACATGTGAAGGGGAAAAAAACCCGGCAGAAAACAGACGGGTAAAAGATAGAAGAGAGAGAGAGAGAGAGAGAGAGAGAGAGAGAGAGGACGGGGGGAGGAGGGGGGAGAGACCAGATGATGTCATACATTTCATACTACGAGAATGGGTTCAAGTCAGCAGGGTAAACACTCTCGTTTTTTCTTTTTTCTTTTTTCTTCTTGCTCTCCTTCTTTTTCGCCGGAGCGAGATGCCGAAGAGCTGAATGCAAAACCTCAGGTTTCAGCAGATGTGGCAACTGGCCTTATTTGGAGTCAAAGGAAAGAAAAAGGAAGGAAGGAGGTGGCTGAAATTCCACATCAGGTTTTTATCAAACCAAGACTGATGTGGAGTCAGCAGCATCAGCCTTTAAACTTCGGCCTCTCCTCCCACAAACGCTGAATAGCAATATGTGGAGGCTTCCAAGTCGGCCATGTTGAGGCCTGAAGTCTCTCTTTTATTTAAAGAGATTTGTTTCCGATAGCAGGATTTTTAAGCTCAATTTTATTTTGATTGCAGATGTGGAGAACACCTGCGTGATAAAAACTGCAAAAACATACATCCAAATTCCTCTCGGAGCTCATGTAGAGGTTCCTTTGTTCGTCTCCGGGTCGTTGTGGCGACCTCAAAGCACAAACAGTTCATTTTGACACATAAAGACACATTCAGCCGCTCACATCTGACAAAACAACCAACAGGAAGGCGAACAGACACCTCCTTGTCTGCTCCCCGCGCGCCGTTTTTCAGAAATAGCCGCCCCCGCTGTTATCAAGCCTGGGTCACACTTCCTGCCTTTCTGCAGCAAGGGATTCTGGGTAGAAATTGAGGTGCGAAAGCTCCGCCTACATCTGCTTGTAGCAGGAAGTCAAAGTGGTCCCACTTCCCCCGTCGGTGAGGCCGAATGCAGAAGTGGAGTTCATTAGTTTCACTGACCGGTTTCTCTCAGTTCTCTTTCTGAGCCTCTTCGTCGCCGTCTTCCTCCTTCTTATCTGAGTGCATCAGTAATTAACTGATAAATCCATCATAACGGTGGAACATCTACAAACGTCTGCATGTGAATCTGAAATGCGTTGCAGATGGCACGATTGCAAATAAGTGATTCAAGGCGGCTCCTTGAATCACGTTGCCTTCCCGGCCATCGAGTCGTGGCAGATGGCGTGTCACCTTGACTCGGGCTCGGCCTCTTCAAAAGTTATTTCTGATAATCTGACTGTTATATCTTTTCATCCCTCACATGAAATAACACTATATGACAAGTTACCTCATGCCTTTGCTTCATGAAGAAATGTCCACTGACAGCATCCTTAGAAAAATGTCCTCAGCGTTAAAGAGCAGCAGGCGGTATAATATTACACCTGCCTGAGTTATACAGTGGCGACAGTTTGTTTGGCCTTGGCGTTCGTCCCTTAAGCTACCCTGCAAAACACAGCAGCACTGAAACAGTCGGGATTGTTACTTCGCCTACACACTGACAACAAAACAAGGTGACACATAACTGTGAAAACAGCCCTCTTTGTAGGAGTAGTTCTACCCTTTTCTTAGCGTTTTGCATCATTTATTAGAAAGTAGAAAACACAAGAGGCGACGATCAAGTGAAAAGGACGAGATATTATTTGAAAAACAAGGAAACAAAGAGAGGATATGCTTTTCTATGCTGGTTTTAGCAGTGGATTCAGTTGAGCGCTGCCTTTCTTTGGTGGGTTTTACTCTTCACACATTTCTAAGCTGCTGGGTAACTTTTCACTCTGTCCTCAGCTGAATAACCTTAACATTCCTCCCACATTCCTGAAACAATGACCGCTCTCTGTACCAAAAACAGCCGTTCTTCAGCTCAGGGACGTGTGATGGAGTAGGAAAAAAAAAAAAACTCCCTCTTGATGTGGTTACATATTGTCCCTGTATTGGGGAGGCAATCTGACTGGTTTCAGTGTGAGAGAGGAAGGGACGGCCCACATTCTTTGGAGCTGACCTCATGCTTTGAGTCCATTTTACCTGCACTGAAAACGGTTATGTTTGGTTTTTTTTTTAATTTGGTTCATTCTTTGGACCTGATAACATAAAAGGTCAGGTGATTAAAGTCATGACATGTGAAAAATGTGCAAAAGATAAACGAGATTCTGCATTGACAGCAAAAATCTTCGACGTCTTGAAAACATTTTGAGAGAATCAATTCTGTCTTCATTTATTCCTATTGCTGTCTTCTATTTTGTGTTATCGCTGCTTCCATTACCAGAGATAAGGGGCCAGGTTGGGGAAATTCCTGCACGCAAAACAGGAACATTTGTGTCCAAATAAGGCTGCATGCTGCCACTTGGCATGAAACGAAAAAAAAGAGGTAAGAGCGACAGATTTGAGCTTGTGTGTTTGTTCCACATCCCTAAAGGAAAAGACACATTTTTCGACGCCCACGCTGTGAAAACATGTAGCTTGACCTTTGACCCCCAGGTAAAGACTGAAGCGACACTCCTTAAACTGATAGATAGGTATGTGCTTTGTGCACTTGCTGTATACAAAGCACAACGCTTTTTCTCAGCCCCCACACATTTTCATGCTGTCCGGGGCGTCTCATACATATTCATTTCCTTTCTCTTACTATACCTGTCACGGTCAATTCATCACCCAGACATGTTCGCACACACACATGCACAAAAAAAAAAAAAATCAAACAACAAAGCCTGCTAATGAGCAGGAATGCCCACAGATCAGTGAAACAGCACGACAGCTGTCGCAGCAGGGGAGCCCTCTTATTGGGCGGCTGTTGTCCGCGGCTCATGGTGCCCCCCCCAATCAGACAATAGCACGCATGGCTTTTCCCGCCATGGGTATGTAGATACTGTACAGTGAGAGACAGAAAAAAGGAACAACAGGCAGAAAGGAGCAGAACGAGTTGCGGGTGGGGGTTTGTTTGTTTGTCACTTAAGCTTCTACAAAATAAAAAAAACTTTACTTGATCCTTTTCTGTTAAAAGATAACACGTGGAGAGACGGTAGGAAGCAGTATCAGTTGGAGGCAGGAGTACCGAACTTCTCCTCTCAAGATTGCAGATATAAAAGGCTACTTCCTGTTTATGTTCCATTAACAATGTCTCCCTTGAACTTGAATCTAACTTGATTTCACAAATGTCTTAGCATGAAGCTTAAAAAAAAAAACATTCATCCAGTAATACTGTCCCAAACTTTTCAATAATTCCTCTCTGCTGGAGCGGCATATTTAAAAGAGCAGCAGAAGAGTAAGGTAACAACAGAAGGAGGGCAGGAAACAGGAAGACTACACACCACTTAGTGTCGGAAACAGAGCATTAAAAGGCTGCTTTTCATTTCTTCTCCTCTTGACAGACAGGGAGTCTGGTGACGCTGACTGAATCACATTTATGGCTCATAGTTAGACTCACAGTTAATCTGTGTTTTAGTTCAGATAACCATTCAGACTTAAATCTCAATCATGGATAGTGGCATTTTCTGCTGTTGTTGACCAGGCTTGATAATGCCAATACGACCAGGAGCTCAGCTCAGCGTCCGCTTTATCTAATTTTTTGTTCTAAATTTAGCTTCATTGGATAGCCACACCCAAGCTGAAACATAAAAAAAACTAGCATTGAGCTAAAAGCAGTTTTCCCCTCAACCGTTTAGCCAGCTAACATTTGCAAGAAAAGATGGCTCTTAGTTTTTTGGGGGGGGGGGAAATTGGAAGAGATGAATGACAAATGAAGCTGAAAGTGTAAATTTCATAAAGCGATCAAAAATGTCCCTTTGATGTTTAATCAACCTACGACCAAATCCATGACATCGACTGAAACAGCTCGGCTCTCCCTGACGATGACGGGATAAAACTGCTCCATAACTCGGTTTAACGTTTTTCTGGGCGGGTCAGTAATGGTATTTTATTTAAGCACCATAGGAGCAGTTGTGTAACCTTCTCAAAGAGACACACGTGTGTCACAGGTGCGCTCTGAAACAAATGACACTACACCTGCGGTATACTGCCAGAAAAAGAAAAAAAATGAACCTAAGTGTGGTGCTACAAGTATGGAAAAATATTCACAGACAGATGCAGGAAAATGAGCTCCACATTCATATTAAACAGCTTTACAATCTCAATGCCCTCCTGGATATTAAATGGAAGTGTTTCTTTCCACATATAAATCCTTTTTTGGAGTGCAAATAAAACACAATCATCATGTATAACATCCCCTACAGGCACGGATTAATGCGTCACTTTTTCTTTTTAATTCACACAAGAAGTGTGATGTTACACGTGGAGCCGAAGCGGTTACAGTAATTCCCAATCTGCTGCAGCGGCTCAATCTAATGTCTGAGGAATGCAGAAGAGGAGACGTTGGCTCTGGGCGGAGGAATGCTTCGCCTGGTTCAGAGTGTGTGTAGCAGGACTGAAAAAGCTGTGGGACAAAAGAGGAGAAAAATGTGACTGGAGGGATAATGAGGAAGAGTCTGGTGCCCGATTGCTTCAAAGATAAAATGATTGGAGAGTATATATACAGTGTGTGTGTGTGTGTGTGTGTGTGTGTGTGCGTGCACGCTCCCACACACTCACTGCTCCTCCACAGTGTGTCTGCCTTCACTGTGCAGCTATGGATGCAGCGATTACATAAGGGGAAGGTCCGATTGGCTGCTCCAAAGTATGACAGCGAGACTGCTCAGCACACACGCACACTGGTGGATTATGGGTAATATTGAAAAGTTACATCAAAGACAGACCGCCAATCTGTCTGCCTGAGTGTTTTCTCTGTGCACTCTGATGATATTAAAATTCGTATTCATGCAGTGGATGCAGTGTGAGAGGAAAACAATGGGAAACACACGGACAGTGACTCATTATTTGTGCAGAAGAATCCCAAGGTGTTGAAGGGGGAAATAATAAACACAGTAAAGATCCTGTCATTTTTCAAGCCTTTTAACCGTAGCGCTCCAGATCACTCACATTCTTTGCATGTCTGTGCACCGGTGACTTGCTGAGACCAGAAGACGACTTCAGATAACAAACACTCGCACTAATAGGGGTACAGGCGCGTGCATGTTTGTCCCACTATACAGAGACACACACTCGGCAAAGGAACACAAGCAGGGAGCACGTCCAAACGCTCTCCCTCTGGGTCTGAAGCAAATCAGCGGATCAGCTCGTTTGAGTCTCCGCCATTGATTTCTCGGGCCATCTGCTCACTTTTGGCCCCAACAAACATTTCCATGACGACTGAGTGTTGATAAACGGAGCCTTATTTAAGTCTGCAATCTGCTTATGCCGTGAAGTTAAATCTCCGCTGCTTTCTTTGTGTGTTTATTAGAAATGACTGCCAGTGGCCGCTGATATGGCACGACTGAGATGAGCTGTAATCCTGGATCAACGTTTTCATAACGGAGGGGAACACACTGCTGTTGAGAACAAAAACACATATTTCTATTGGTTCTGACCTCCAGAAATGAAAAACAACTTCTAAATGTACCCAGTTGTATTCAAGATTTCAAAAGCTTGAAACTCCCAAAATACTCATCTCAAGAAACACAATTAAATGGTTTCGATTTCGACCCCCCCCCCCCCCCCCCTTTCAGTTTTGATTCTGTTTTATTGTAAACCACATCACAGGATCATTCGAGATCTAGAGGAAGTTTGCACACTGGTTTTGACAACGCACCGCAGGCACAGCAAACAAAACACCACATCCCCGCTGCTACTCCAGTTCCCATGAAAACAGGTTGCTCTCCCTTTGTCAGCTGGGAGATCCGCTTTCCTCTGACCTTTTCTCTTGAGCTCTAATCACGAGTTTTCTGTTCCTCTGGGCTCCAACCCATGTGTGTGGCTCCTTTATTTACAAATGACAACCTCGAGTCGGATCTAAAAGTGCTGAAACCTGCCCAGTGAGATGCTGTAAAACTGTCACAATAAAAGGATTTGCAAGGTGTTACATCACCATACACAATGCAGCACATACTGTACCATGAATTAGAACATATGTGACTGCTTTTACATCGGTCTGAGAATTAAAAAAAAAACCTGTGCAACAGATCAGAGCCACAGAGTGAAGTTAAAAGCTTGCCTCATGAGTCAACATGATGTGCCATTAAAGGACTTTAATGTGATGTTAATGGCAGACTGTAATGCAGAGACCAGGAGATATAAATACAGTCACTCCTGAAAGGATCTGCCTATAAACTTCTTGATCAGCTGTTGAGACTTGCAGAGATTTACCGCTGGACTTGAAGACCTCGGCAGAAAGGAATTAAATCAGAGCTTTGAGGCGCGTGTCAGTAATTTTATTTCAACTTGCAGCGCTGCAGATTGAAGAAGCTTCTTATTCAACAGTCGAAGTCATTTCAATTAGCAATGGGGATGAAAACAGCAAGAAGCAGCCAACCCGTCTCTTTTCATCTTCGTTGTTTTTCGGTACATTTTTGTGAACCCGACGAAGCGTCGTGAAGCTTAACGTTGGCGAATGGATTATTTGGAAATGCAGTCTCAACCTAACTTGGTATCTAAAAAAACAAAGGAAAGGTGGCGCGCACGCAGCCTTTAAAACCTTCTTATCAATTCACTCAACCTCTAAATATGCAACTGTGTGAACAACAGACACGTTTGAAAACGTGCACCCCTGTGCTACAAGTACCAATAAGGAAAGAGCTACTGGTGCCAATGGGTGTTTTAATACGAGGCCTAATGTGGATTCCATCGTTTTTACAGCCAGCTTCATGTGCACGTTGCAGTTTGGGTTTTTTTGCATTTCCACATGCGCAATATTTTTTAAGACAAAACAGCTGCAAAGTCAGTGACCGTTCCCGTGTTAGTGCAGACTCACTTCTTGCACTACACCTTCTGCCCTCGCTGATAAACCTGCCCGCAAGGCAAGGATTCATTTTGATGAGTGACAACGTGTGATGAATGTTTAAAATGTGGGTAAGTTATGTCAAACTTGAGAGGTTAGATAGTATGTCTCCAGGGTACAGAAAACTCAATCTATGTGACATGCCTGTCTCTCTGTCTGTCATGAGTTATATAAGATCCAGCCTGAGGACTCTCGCTGTCTCACACACACACACACACACACGCACACACACACACACACACACACACACACACACACACACACACACGCACACGCACACGCACTGTGTGAGCCTGACAGGACCTGCACATCTATCTGAAGAATCTGGCATCACTCTGCTCTGTCTGATCAGCATCTTGTCGGTGCGGATTAGTGTGTGTGTGTGTGTGTGTGTGTGTGTGTTTGAATGTTTGTGTTTTCTTTGACAGTCTCGTGGGTGGTGGGGAAAGTCAATGCCAATTAAGACACATGCATATTCTTGATTTGCTTCAGTTAGCAGCCAGCATGCACCAGGTAGTGCTTTTCAAACTTTAAGTAAGTCGAGCTGAGCTTCCAATGAGTCGGTTTACTTTAAGATGTTTTGCTCCAAAGCTGACGGTGAAAATCTTCTTAAAGCCTCCTAAGCGTCTGCTGTTGGCGACATGCATCAACATGTCCCCTCCATTGGAAGAAAAAAAAAAAAAGTAAGCCGTGGCCGTGCAGAAAGCTTCCCCACCATGCCCCCCTTACTGTCGCTACAAGCACCAGTTGTCCTATTTGTTCGGTCCTGCAATCCAACGAAAGCATTTCGCTCCCTTTGGCGACGCATTTCTTCCGCGTGCCGAGGCCCTGAAGTGACACCGACGTGCAAAAGAGAGAAACCACTTAGCCCAGCGCTGTTCCCGTCACAGTGAAAAATCGATCAGCTTTTAAAGTCTTCAGGCCGCCTTGCAGGGCGATACGTCTGCTGGATGAAGGAATGTTCGAGGCTGCCAGACCCTTACATTAGCCTATTGTTTCCACATCAGATGCTGAGAGGCTCATAGAGGCTGCATTGTCGGGACACTTGACCACTATTGAATCTCATCACCCTGTTGTTGGCTTCGGTGGAATGTAGATGTGATGTAAATCAGTCAAAATGGTCGTAGATCAGTCCAAGCCAGCTGTTTTACCTTTTTTTTTTTTGACTTGGTCCACTTTAGCTCGAGGCTGTTGAACACCGCTCTCCCATTTGTCTCCTGTTCCCAGGACAATGTCAACACACTTCTCGCTGTTTATCATTGGTCTTTCAGAAAAGCAGCACTTCAAAGACAGCGTACTCTCTGGATCGCTTAGTCATTGTTTCCATGCGTGGTCGTACTAATACATCCACTTTGTTTGGTTTAAGTCGGATCATTTGAACTACTTAAAGCAGCATGGCGGGTGATAACTTGAAGAAGCTTTAGAGCGGCTTTAAATTAGCTCGAGAGTTCAAACAAACAGAACTACGCCAGCCGATATCACACTGCGCAGACAGAGGGTTGAAAGTGTGTGCACACACGGAGAAGAACAATCCAGAGCACGAGCAGGCGCACGTGTTCAGTCTCAATAAAACAAGCGATGAGCTGATGACTGCGAGATATGAAGACTTCACACAAACTGAGAAATCCTATCAGGACGAGCGCAGACGTAAATGTGCTGCGTGTCATACAGGTGTTAGTACAGGTCAGGCCTTGAAAAACAATCAAGTAGTTCCAGTCTGAGTAGCACAGTAGATCCTTGACTTGGAAGGATTTACAGATAATGAGACTATCACAACACACTGGCTGTTGTTGTGATCGTAAAAGCTTGCTTGAAATTTAATGTGAAAGAAATCTGACATCAAGTGTTGTTGGAGAAACGCGGACGCCGCGATGAAACTCATCCAGCTCCATCGGGCTCAAAGTTAGAGCTCCTCGGGCTGAGAGGGCATTGCTCTCGTGTTTGGGAAGATTTGTTGTGGAAAGAGAGCGACGGAGGGTGGGCCCGTTTCTTGGAAGTAACCCCGCGCTGACCTCGAAGACGCAGAGGGAGGGAGGATGAGGAGGAGGAGGAAGATTCTCTGGGATCCTCTGCTTCTGCACGCCTCCTCTCCGCCCACGTTTCGCCCCTCTGTTTTTCCTGTTCAATCGCTGCTTTTAGGGGTCGAGTTCCTCGTCCGTACTGAGGGCGAGCTCATGCTCATAACAAACCGCAGCATAACAGTTCTTCTTCATCAAATCAAACAAAGCAAGAATGGGGGAGTCTCAAGTTACACACGCTCACAACACTTCATGCTTACTCCGTTCGTTCTTTCTACCTGCACAGTAGGCCGGTAAATTAGCCTTTCTGGATTTACCAACATCAAGTGTTGATTGATTTTTTTTTTTTTTGCGGGATGGCTAACGTTCCCTCCTCTCCCACATCAGTTATTTCCGCCTACATGCATCGACGTCCGGACTGCATCGGAATCTGTTGGGTAACAGATCCAAACGTTTACATTCAGAGAAGCACGTCGACACGTGAGGCCTGTCGCCTGTCTGCTGGTTTTTTTGGGCTTCCTCTCTGATGAGGTGGAATCCTTTTTATTGAACACACACACAACTTCTCGATCCAGACGCGCCTGAAGAAAAACAACATGGGCTCTGAAGTGTCGTCCCGAGGCGGTGAAAGGTGTCGCAGGTGTGACAAGGTGGAGGAGGGGGGAGATTGACGTACCAGACGTGTGGTTTCAAAAGATAACTGGGGCTTGTTCAAACAAATTCCCTTGGTGCCTGGTTGACCACATTCTTTTGGACATGTCTCTGCATGAATCCAACAGGACGAAGATAAAAAAAGATGTAAACATCTGGCCCTTTCGCATGCCATGTTTTAGGGTGCAAAACAAGAATTAATGATGGATTTTTTTGCGGGTGTTGATGTGTTTCAATCATGATGAATTCCACCGTGCTGAGTCGATCTTAACGTCCCAAAGTGTGCCCAACAAGGCTCTCCAATGAAGCGGTTCCTCCCAACAAACAAGCACTGACGCCATCATTGTTGTCTTGCCCGTCTTGGCGGCCTGCCTACGCTGAGGCGCGGGGACTTTTTTTTAGGGGGCAAAGCAGGGGCGAAGGGAACAATAGGGGCGTGGGTGGCAATTGGAGCTTGGCCCACCGTGCCCGTCGCCAGAGCAGGTCACGTGCCAGATCTGCAGACAAAGCGAGTGAGTCGGTGCTCATCTGGGCCAGATTCCAGTTCGAAGTTGGATTGGGTGATTTGAAGTCGGGGGGGGGGGGGAGAATGCAGGCACACGTCTAACTAAAGCCTTTTTTGTAAGGCGGGGGCCTCAACGGACAAAAAGACACAGGGACCGGCTGTTTCTCTTTGCAAAGACGGATGGGCTCTCCGGCATCTGGGATTCTATTCACCCCAGCAACGGCTCAAAACTTTAGAGCCAGCGTTTTCAGGAATCACGTCAGCTTGCGGGAAGTCCTATTTACGGATTTTCAGAAAAAGCAGCATTACCCTGAGTGACTCAAACACCGGCATGTGTCAGCATCCTCATTAGTCTCCTTCTTCACGGCCTTATCTTACATCTTCAGCTTCAGCTTGTTTTCACGAGAATCATCCACCGCTGTGAACTTTCATTTTGCCAAGCTGAACCCTGACCTCAACACTACACAGATTCACCCTTTGATACTCGGTAGGACGTTGCTTGGCAGAAAGGAGAAACACTCGCATCGAAAAACAGGAAGAGCAATCAGCTTCGTGGCTTCCTCACGCAGATGCAGGAGGCAGAAGTGTCCAGCAGCTCCTGTTTACAGGCGGCTCAGACGTCGTCTTGTTTTGCAGACACGTACGCACAGACATTTTTTATCTCCAGCTTTGATTACAGTTGGAGACTCTAAGTTTTATGATTGAGGTAAGGATGAACAAAGTAAATCAGGTCTTGTTATCTTTATTGATAAGGTATCGACCTGAATTGCACACTCACTATCAGTGAGTCACTGTCTATGAGGTTTTTCTGCATCAACAATAAGAGATTGTAGCCTGTAACAGCTTAGTTTTCCCTTTTTGTATTGATAAGTCACCAAATAGCTGACCTCAGACACGCACTATAGCGCACACATGGTATGTCCAAAACTTTCCAGGTAGTAAGCATGCGCTCAGTACGAGAAAAAGGCTGCACAGTTTGTATAGAAAGTGGTCATCAAACATGTTGTTGTACCTGCCACGGCCTTCAAAATGAGTTTCTCCTTCAACACACTGAGCACCAAAACACTGTTTGGACTCATTTAATTCACTCACAGGGTCTGAATGCAGCCCATTTTGTTTTCCTATTCCAAACATCCTGCTTTCTATCAGTTGAAATATCTATTGCACGCTCATAATGATGTCTTTCTCTCACATTTCAAAAAGGTAGGGCTTTTTTTTTTATATCATGCAAACCGACGCTGAAACTCGGCCACCGAAAACAACAAGCACTGTACTGTTGTTGAGACAGTCTAAGAGGAAGTAAGGAGCAGCCAAACTTCCCTTTTTTCAGACACACAACAGGCCTTTTTTTTTATTGGAAAACTCAAAGCTGGAAAGGCGTGCTGGGACATTCATGCAGCAGAAAGAATCTGAGTAGATCTTTGCTGTGATCAGGGCTCACTCTTCCACATGGGGGTGAAAAAACAACGACAGCCGACCCTGACTTGGATTAAAGGAAGAATTTATGTGAAACTTTAGAGGGTTTGGTTTCAACTTCTGACCTCTGGCAGCATCAAACTGGACAGATGACAAATCACTGTTGAGATTATGTGCGGGTTTGGCTGCTGAGATGGAAGAGACTGACTCCAAATCAATTTATACAAACTACTGGGATGATAGCAAATCTAAGAGTCGGTTGAGAAATTGGATTCTCTTGCTGCCAACCACAGCAAGGTCTAAGGTCGGTCTAAAGGAGATTCAACAACGAGGCCCTTTAAAGCCCCTTTCACACATGCTTGCCTGACAATTTGTTGAAAAAAAAAGGACATCATGAGGCACGACATGACGTAAAAAGCACGGAGTAGAAGTCAAGTTGAGATGTAGACAACACGTCCGAGATGACAGCAACAGATCGCTCTCCTTTGTCTTTTTCTTTTCTTCCTTTTAAAATGTAATTTTTTATTTGCCTTTTCCCATCATGGCCAGGGGACTACAGATGAAAACTAGCCTTCTGGCTAATTCTGGCTTTTTTTAACCATAATCTTGTGTTTTATGAAATTGCACTGTCCTCTTTTAAATAAAGAAATACTAATGACATTTTCTGCAATCCTCTTCCAGGAGGCTTGCAGCAGAGTTCAGAGGAGGGTGAAAAAACAAAAAATCGGGACTTTTTTGGGGAGTGCAGTGCATGTGTGAAAGGGGCCAAACTACTCTTACAACATGTATGCCTTTGAGCAAACAGTCGAGGTACAAAAACATTAAAAAAGCTGGGGGTTTTCCACATTTATAAAACTAACAACTCCCTCAAGTCATTTTATAATATCTACTTTCATTTGGGAGGAAGGGGACAATGGGTCATAACTCCACATCCCTTCTCATTGTGATAACGTTTGTGTTTGTCACAATAAGAGATTTTCAATGAGAGGATTCACTTCCTGTAGACAAAACAACATGTGGTCAGGAATTCCTTGGATGCCGGGAAAGTCTGGCATATTCGAGTTTCATGTCATGTCCTTGAATCTGCTGAATGTTTGAGCGCACAGGCAGCGAGCGAGCGAGCGACCTCGGAGGTTGACAAAAAAGTCAACCAGGAGTTTAAATAGCTTTTTCGACAACTAACGGAGTGGAACTGATCATTCAATAAACACTGATTTAGCGTTGCTTTCATCTGGATTGTAAGGAGACAATGAGGTGAAAAAAGAGGGCTGTATCATGCCATCAGCTGTGCCCAGGTTTAAAAAAATTGTGAAATAATCCATCGTATTGATGACCCAAATATAGATTCCTCTGAAAGTCAAAGACTTCTTCTGAATAAACAAGCAGATTAATTCTTAAGCATCCAACTTGCTGCCGTAGCAGAGAGAAAATGAGCCTGGAGATCAATGACATCATCATATTTGTAGGCATACACCCTCAGCACCCAGTGCTCAGACGTGAAAGCTTTAATAAATCTCTGGATGAGGCGGAACTTTCCACTAATGAGGGCTAAATCTGCCGATTCCTACTTAAAAAAAAAAAAAAAGTCTTGGCATTCACTACAGAGTGTGTTTTGGGTCTGTGGGCGTTAATATGTGTAAGCATGAGGCCCATTTAATGTTTAACACAGCAGAAAACAGTCGGGGTATTTAACGTCCCTGCATGTTGGGCTGTTCACAATGTGTCCCAAATGTGCTGCGTTCAGTTCATCTTTGAACACAAATATCTGTAACCTGGACCGCATGATGGTAAACAGAGACGTTCTCTCTTCTAAAGCATTCACGCTAGCTTTAAGAAAAATAAATAAAAAACTGAGCTTCATGAAATGTGCTTATTCGATACAAGCCCTGTGATTGGACCGCTGGGTAACATCTCATTTCCTGCTTTCAGATCGTTTAACATTTATCGGTTTCATCGACTTCTGCTCATTATTCATCAGCTCCAAGTCAAACAGAATGTGCTGGGGGTTCAGTTGCCATGGTTTCCTGCATGCAAAAAAAGTAGAAAAAAAATGAGCGTAGACACAACAGGAGCGCCGGTATCCCAGCGGTTGTGTTGCACGCCCGATGTTCAGGGGCGAGAGTCCTCCTTTGAATCTGACCGTGACTCTTTGCTGCACGTCATCGGACCGCCAAAGAGAGAGAGGAAAAGTTGGGAGGAGAGAGTGGGGGTCGACACGCAGCAAGGGACCAAGGAATATACGTGTAGGAATATATTGTGACTTATAAAGTGGATGTGAGGAAAACAAAATAGTAAAGCAGGCCAACATATCCACTGTCAAGGATAATGTTGACAACTGCAGGGACTAATGATTTGACCTGTGACCTCTCAGCCTCTTGTATGATGGCAGGAGTCCAGCATCCTGGTCGTCCTACCTTTCATTGGAAGCGTGCTGCTCTGCTGTTGTTGACGCAGCTTGGAGCTGACCTCGGCTCGCTGTGACTCACTGCCATGCCAGCCCGAGTTATCGCCACCGCGCTGACCTCAGCAACGGGGAATAAAAAATAAACAACATGTGAAACGGCTCCGAGATACGAGGGTTAAGTGGATTATGGGTGTGGACCGAAACCCTTGGGATTCAATAAGAGCTGTGATCACGCTGATAAAGAAATAATAAATACAACTGTTTTTGATACCGTGTCTGAATGTGCTGCTCCCTCCGCTTACACATGATTCATTAACGCTTATCATTTCAGCATCTCAGATCCCACGGAGGTGTTGCACAACGAGGCCTTTAAGCAACACTGTTTGAGCAACAGTCTCATGTCACATAAACCGCATGATGACACACCATGAGGACTCTTATTAAAGCCCTGAAGAGAAAACAGAGAGGAGCTGCAGCAGCAGGCGAGCCGGTCTTCGGTGCTTTCTCGAGCAGGATGAGCGCGTCATTAACCCCGGGGGCCCCAAAACAAAGATAATGAGCTTATAGATGGCAAAAAGCACATTTTACATTCCTTTCTGTTACTCGTTTTTTTTTTTTTAATATAAACCTTCCTCTAGGCCATGACAGGAGAGGCAGTGTTATGTAATTACAAGAGTCACTATCTATTATTATTATCTAATGTAGCCTGATAATAGAGACAATAGCTGACTAATGTTTCAGACACAGTCAGGTCTGATTTAAAAACAGCAGCATAAAGCGCAAAGTTTAAAAAACAAAACAGCAACTTCTGTTAAATGCAGCAGGAAAAGTACGACTGTCAGAAACAGGCACGTCAGCATGAAAAGCTCGGGCGGCTTTCCAAAACTGACTCATCAATCAGCCTCGTGCAACACAGGTGTCCTTGGGCTTCTCACCTGCAGAGCTGAAGCATCGGGAACATTATGGAAAAAGAACAAGAGCATGAATGAAGTCTGATACATAGACTGTCAAAATGTCTGATACAGCTACTCAAAGAACCTATAGATCTCGTCCTCAAATGCATGCAGTAATCCATCCATGCATGGGCCTTTTCCAATGTTTTAAGAGCTTTACTAGGTCGAGACAAAGCAGCAACCTCCGGTGTTGAAAACTGAAGCCATCGCTTAAGTGCAAAATAAACTGCAGTTCCTCAAGCGTCCACTTGAGGCTGGCTGCAGAAGCACAGGAAGTCACATGCACACCTTGTTCATGTCTTTATCTGCACACATTGGACGAGGGATGATGGGTTTTTTTCTACCTCGTCCGGTTTGACTTCATGAAGGATTGACTACAGAGCGCTTGGCGCTGACTAAGCGGCGTGTGTGCGGCGTATAGCTGTCTGTCAGAGGGCGTGAAACCCTCCTCCGCTCCAGCTCTTTAGCCGAAAGTTCAAGGTGAGACAGCATCCTGCGCATAGCCACGCCATCGACAAGCTTCGAGAAGCCCCTTCAGTAACCGATAGGTGACGTCACTCGGCGGCTTCATCCATGTTTCACGACAGTCTAGTGTCGACACAAGGCAGCAGATCAGACGTTCTCCAGGATCGAAATAACAAAGTTGAAGCTATCTACTGTTGACATGAAACGTCTGGCTGATGTCCAGGATGAACCTGTCAAAGCTTTGCTCTAATGCTGTTTAAACCAAATCAGGCCTTGACATGGCGTAGCTTGTTATTAGCATGGGGGCAGTAATTAGGCAGCTCTCCTGACACAGACAGGGTAATTAACTCTCATGATAAACATTAATCCAGCCGGCAGCTCCCTGAGCTCCACAAAATCTTCTATTTTTAGAACAATAACAAAGAAATGTAATCCGTAGGGTTTCTTTTTTACTCACATATTGTTTACACAAATGACAGTTAAATTACAATCAATAATAGGCAACACAACGTGATGACAGGTGCTTTCCTGTGTGTTGCTAATATAGATATGAACTAAAAAAAACTTTTAATGACAGATCCAGCTTTGCAGCTATAAGGGCATGTTGGTCTTTTTATAAGGGAGAATGATTTTGCACATTTTTAAGTATTTTAAAATGGAAAACGCATCAGTTCTATCAGTATGGTTTTTTTCCCTGGTTTCGTTGAGTGTGAGGCCTCTGCAGCATCGTCTGAGGGGAGGAAGAGGACCTTCATGTGGCCCAGATGTATGCCTGCCTGCAGCGAGGGAGGGGGAGGGGGCGTCTCGTCTACAGCGAGGCAGCCGCAGCCTCTCCTCCCGGGGCAAATGTCACGGCTGTCGCTCCGTTTCACCCTCAGGAGAGCAGCCGCTGAGAGCCTCTCTGTGTTTACACCTCACGGATTCACCGAGGAGAATCCAGCTAGCTCGCTGGGGCGGATCTCGTGATCCATGCAGACACGCGCGCATGAGGAGATATTTTTCAGGAGCACCTCATCACGTCACAAAAGAGTGGATGTGACTCTCTGTATGCTCTGCTGTCTTTACTGCAGCATTGATTCTTTGCAACTCTTCGGCTAATGCATTTAAAAGCAATGGAGAACTTCAACACCATTTCGACGCTATCGATCCAGGACCCATCTGGGGCCGGAATAATGGAGCATGTCTGGATAATCAACACAATGTATAGACAAGCAGCTCAGCCGTCTGCAGGAGTCATTTAGGAACACACGCTTTATGCACTACTGATTCTTAAGCGGTGTGTTTATGCATCAGTGTGAAGGTGTAACTAGCAACGAGTGTGATCTTTTCCTCTGTTTCAAACAGCTCAGTGTCTTTGTTCAGCCATAAACAGTCAGTTCCTGCTTCCCTTCTAATCCGGACACAGAGCTGCACTTATCTGTAAACACCTTGCATGAAGAGGACGTGACTGGAACAACTGTTTTGGACAATTTTTGATGCATGTATCGTCTACTTAATTTAAAAAAAAAAAAAGTCTGCAGGATCCGCATCGCCCCACTCCTGTAATCCAACACATGAATGTAAACAGCTAAAAAGACTTTTAAATGACGATTAAACAACTTCTGCCAACTAATAGTCCAAGTTGATTTGTTTATGTTCTTCATTATTTCGCTCTAACATTCCTGAGGTTCAAATTTCGCAAACAGAAAAAAAAAGTGTTTTTCTGAGACATCATAATCAGATTTTTAAGGAGAAAAAAAATATCATCATTAACCCTTAATTTATGCCCAATTTATATATATATATGAAAGAATCCTTGAGATATCACATTTACAGTTACGGTGATGACAACACATATTAGAATCTGCCTGTAATAAAAACAGAAGAAGTGAGTGAATCTAACATCGTCTGTCGTGCTGTTTTCATAGAAGTATTAAGTTACCCTCTGAATCACATCTAAGGAGCTAACATACTCATGGTCCTTCAGACTCATACCTCATGTGCTCGTCATCACCATATGTCAGAAAAAAAGCAGCAGTTGTGAGTATCAAATGACCTCGAACACAGCAGAGGGGGAACACATGTTACATATGTGAAGGGTAGCTTAAGTCTTCTTTGTGGTTTTATCATCGTAGCTGACAGCTGAGATAGCAAACAGTCAACAAAGACACCACAGACAGTCAGTAGAGAGATACGCTTTGGACAGGAAACTGGACAAATAACACCAAACAAACGTGCTTTCCTGTTCCAACGCTCTCTCTCATGTCTGTCTCCTGCGGCCACAGACACATCTCTGGGCTTGTTAGAGCTAATGGTCAGGTGTTAACTTGTGGTCGATGGCAGCCACGTCTCGCCTCAGGACCGTTGCCAAGTATGGCTCCTGGGTGGGTAGTTGCCATGGTAATCACAGAGCAGATCCTGTGTTTGCCTGTGCTGGTGAGTGATAAAAAAGATAATTGACTTAGTCGGCTCTCTTGGAGGAAAACCGAGCAGCGACTGAACATCATATTTAACACAGCTACCAAAGAGACACACGGGCAGTGAGCTTCTTTTTCTTTGTGACAAAGGAGTGAGTCACTGAACAGTCTGCAGCTATGCTAGTGTCACTGTGAGGCTAAATGCTAACATACTAACATTAGCAGATGTGATGCTTACCCTAAGTAAAGGGAAAGCTAAGATTAGATTCACCTGTAGGACCGCCTCTAACCGTTAATCAATCAGTCTAGTCGATCCAGTTTCTAAGATGTGTTAGTCAAGACTAGAGGCCTCCAAGGATAGCCAATCAAATGTGTTTAAATACACAACAGAGCAGAATGTGCTACTTAATCTCCGGAGTATTCGAAACACGCCAACAGGAGGACAGCTTTAATGTGGGTGCTTAAGGGAGGAACAGTCTCCGCAAGGATAACAAGTATCCGACCGCCCAACACTAGGGAGTGACTCAGCAGCAGCTGTTGCCATGGGATACCAGGCAAGGCTGCATCTGACCCCCCCCTCCCCTCCCTCCTCCTCCCCCACCCGTCTGCTGCTGCTGCTCCACCTTAAATCCTCCGTCACTTTCCCGGGGAAGGTCTGTCCCAGCATGCAGAGGGAGAAACTGGGAGATGGTAGGTGTTAATCCAATCTGAGGGAGGTACTGCGAGGCTTTGGCCGAGTCGCTCCGCGCGCTAGCCCACTGACCTCCACATCCCTTATTGGTGCAGATTAATGCCTTATTAAGAGCAACTGACTTAGCAACAATCCACTTACGCTGACTGTAAGATTTGCAGAGTATTGCGATGCCTCAAACAATCTCAGCGCTGGCCTGGGGAAGAAAAAAAGCTGAGAGACCTCAAAGATGCTTTTCCCCACTTTTGAACGTTTTTGTTATTGCACTACAGGAAGCAGTGCCACGAGATACAAGCTAAATACTGCAACACAAATACAGCCGACTTGTTGAAAAGTGTCAACTAATGTCTCAAAATGCATCACCACTACATCCTCCAAAAGCCTCAGCCACAGCAGCAATTAAATAAAAGCAACTACCATAACATAAAGATCTTCCATTGCATGCTGTTTACAGACATTAGCAATGTCATGCTAATGACATTAAGGCTTTGTAGGCGGTGGCTAATTTAGGACGAAGGCAGTTGAGTAAAGAAGGGCCGAGTAAATCTCCTGTGAGGCTACACCTTGTTCTCTGGGTCAGGGCACACTAACCCACATGCTCCCCAGTGCATCAGAGCAGAAACAAGAGAGATCTTTACTGACACTCTATTGTCCACTCCTTCCTTATTAATCCTCTGAAGAAGAGGTTTCAGGTCAGAAATGTGCAACCTGGATCCAAACATGCAGCAACAATCACAGTTCCTCAAAAGAGCGCGTCTACTTGTTGGGTTCTTGGACGATTTCCAGCACGTCTTGAGCTTCTCGGCAATAATCACCAGCTTTGAAGCTTTTTTTTTCTTCTGCTGAGAGCAGTCAAGTAAAAATGTGCATGACAGGTGGTCTGACAAGTTGCTTTCATTTCCAGCGTCCTTCTTTCTTTCTCTGCACGCACGCACACACACATATACATCATCTCCTGTGTCGGTAAATCCCTGCCATGCCTTCTGCAGACATTTAAGCCTTTCAATAGTGCACAGCCTCAGCCCTTAAGTAACACTGACGGATTGTTTTGAGGTGTGGAAGTGGGTTACAGTTAAGACAGGGAGGCTCATTTTAAGCTACAATATTACATGGAGGTTAAATTGGGGATTTTGTTTGCATGTGTATCTGTGTGTCAAAGTGAGGATGAATGTCGAGAAAAAGAAGTTTGCAGATGAGCTGTGTTTTTTTTTTTTAAAGAAATCTTTTTTATTACAACATTTCACGGTTTTCCATTTCTGGTAATGGTTTGTGGCAGAGTTACATGACTGCTGAACTCCAAACAACTTTGATCTACGGTTGAAAGCAAACACATGGAATCGATTTCCGGTATACAGAATTTAAAATTTGTCCTCATTAGAGACAATTCAGAGACAGATTGCAACACAAAGGCTATCTCGAATCACTCTTACAAAATTAACCGTAAATAAGGTCCATTTGAGCGTCTCCCACGTCTCGATGGAATCCGTTGCACTCATTTGTTATCATTGTGAACATACAAAAGAAAAAAAAATATTGTGATGGACAACAGTATCAATTTTTTGGGGCATTTACATTTTGGCCAGCGTACAAATAAAGTTGTGCATTTCCCAAAAATTAGAAGACAATAAAAACAACAAGTAAAAAGCTTGACGCCTTAGCTACAGCGCAAAAGCAGCCACACTAGAAGTCGGGTGTTGGCGGTGAGATGAGGAGAAGCATCTTGGGGTGTGGGCCACGCCCCGTCCCTCAGGCCTCTCAACTGCGTGTGGGTGATGCCATTTGTTAGGGTGCACCTTCTGCCATCCCCCCCAACCTCCTCCGCCTCAGACAGGTCTTCCTTATCGTCACGTAAAGACGGGCGTGTCGATGGTAAAGGGAGTCGTTAAGGGGGCGAGGCCGACAGCCCGGACAAAGGCTTCATCCGACCACTGGCTGTGCAGCTCGGTTATTGTTGTCGTTTCATAATTTCGGTTACAAAGTTATACAGCTAAAAGAAGTGACTGAAAACAAGGCAATGCGGGAGGAGGGGTGTACAGTGCATGACAGGAGGGAGGGGCTTCACTACGAGTCCTGCTTCTCCTGTTCGATGGCTGTGGATGGGAAAAGATGGAACAAAAATAAGACACCCACCAGGAGAAAGACCAAAATGTGCCGAACTCCATGATAAAAATGAAGGTTTGAAGAGCTGGTCTTTGAGACTTACTTTCTTTTGTAGGCAGGGGATTCTTCTCCTGCGTCTCTGTCTTCTTCAGCTTGGATTTGTCAAATTTGGTGACTTCTGAGATGTCTGGTTTGTCTGACATTTTTTCAGGTGGTCTGAAAGATCAGGATGTAAACAAACATTTCATCATACTGCAGATAACAAAACCTCCTTTTGATTGCATTTACAAGAAACAGCCTGACCAGATTATTATAAATATCTCAAATATGTCTAATGTATATAAATCATGCAGTTAAATCCACCCAAGCACGTGCTGCACCGTTTTTCTATCAGAAGAAGGGCGTTGCCTAAATCTCAGTAACCGGACTACTTTTTCCTAAAATATGCGTCCGCCTTCTTTTGTTCGCCTGCACTCTGCCCGCCGTGATTTGACTGCCTTCCATCCCGTTATTCAACACAAAAAACCCCGGGGATGGTTCACACTGCGCACACATAGACACACAATGACTCACACACACACACACACACAGGGGACGAGCTGCTCCAGACAATGAAGCCAGCCCACAACGCCTTCAAACCTGACATTTACATAACAATAGCAGTTCCCATGCTGGGCAGAGCGAGGAAAATATAGAAATAAAAACTGAGCAAACTGCGCAATGGTTTGAAACTGTTCTCAAAAAACGAACAGAAAAAGTAAAAAAAATGTTTTTATTCTAGATATTAAATATTGGTTTGTGAGTGTCCAAGCAGGGGCTTTCCACATGGAAGCTGTAGAACATCCCGCAAATTCACTTGTCACGTACTTCTTCTCCCTCTTGGGGGTGCAACGTGAAGGAACCACCGCCCAGATTTACATGTCTGCACATTCCCTAATATCGAAGTTCAATGCAAAAAAAAAAACCCACAAGAAACACACGCTCACAGTCAGAATAAAGCGCACTCAACGCGTCTTTTTAATAAAGGAACCAGGCGCGTGCGTCTCGAGCATACAAGGCAACAAAGGAAACAGGGTGTTATGCAAGACTGTATGCGGTTATGACAAAGACAGAGCATAAAGGTCATCGCTGCTGTCACAACAAACCCTCATGAGAGGTTATAATACACAAAAAGAAGTTGCGTTCACGTTAAATCCGAATTATCTTTCCCCCTCCCTAGTTATCCATTTGGCACATTTCCCCAAACGCCTCTACCTTAATCCTCGCTTCTATCTTCTATTTTGTAGATGCATCTAATGAGGCTGAAAGAACAGAGAAGAAACGTTGAATTGATCTTACCAGTGTGCTCTGGTGGCTGGATGTCTCTGGTCAGTGTTGGTGCAGCAGTAGTGGCGCGTCTTAGCGCAAGCATTAGTTATAGTCAGAAATATGCTAATGACATCTGACATCACCAGCTCCCATCTGCCGAGGCCCTCTGCTGGTGAGGCTCGGACCTCCATCCTCATGCTGAAACTCAACACTGTAAAACGTCTTAAGAGGAGTCTCACATCACCAAAACCCAGAAGGGGAAATAAATACATGGAGTTATTGTGTTTCTGTGGAGATCTGAACACAAAAAAAAAGATGCTTTGTGTCAATAAGGCCTCCCAAACATTTAACGTTTATTATTCATTTCCACACGTGTTGAACTACAAAAGTCCTTGTCGTTAATGGATTTCATCCGAAAAAAGACTAAAAGAAATGTAGATTCAATGGCTGCTTATGTCTCCCACACTTTTATCTTTCTCCAGCTGCACGCTCCTGTAGAATGACGCCCCCTGGTGGATATTCAGCCTCTCCTTCATGAGTGGTTGAGCAGCAGACACATTTAATTCAGTGACTTCTAGGAGCACAAATATGATTAAGAACAAGGTTGAGTAGACGTGGAGTTCAAATTAGTTCATTAATGCCACCAGTTGTATTATTACAGCGTTGTGAGTATATTTTCTTTTCTTTCTGTTCTGGTGCGCACGACTGATGAAGAGTCGGCTCATGCCACCTTGTGGGCACTGCTGAGGGGGGGTCATCATGATGACGTCATCAGGTTTACTTAGTCTTGGTTCGGATACTGCAAACTTAAAACAAAAGATATAATGAAAATAAGTTTAACTATAAATTAATATTAATCGATATTGTAATTTAAAAAACAATGACGTCATCAGTGTGATCTAAGTTCATGCTTAGAGATGACACACTTTGAGACAAACTGAAAGCTTTTAATGATTAACCATGCAGGTACTTGCAAAGAGATGCATCTGTGTTGCATTATGGGAAATCTAGGCTGCAACAAGACATCATATAAAGGGATTCAATACAATTTTAAAATTGAAAGGAAAAATCTCTAAACCCCAAACTTTAAATCACCTGAAACATGTCCTTTTAGAATTACTAACTTAAAGTGAAGACAAGCAGAACAGTTTCTGTCAGCCATTGTCAAAGCTTTATTGTCAACAAAACAGCTCCAAGTGTTACATATAAAAAAAAAATTTAAATCATGCTTCTTTTTTTTAACCTACCAACAGGCAGACAGTGAAAGCTGCCTCGTCTGAACTAAAGTGACCCGTTACAGCCGTGATTACAAGGTTCTGTTTAAAGACGTGGTGAAATATTAAACGCTATCCTCAAGCTTTGGGCTCCCTCCGTTTTCGTGACCTTTTTTTGAAACATGGGTGACGCACCCATAGCACCTCGTATCACACGCTTCTCTCTAATCGATAACAGACCTGTTGGAGAAGTTCAACTCTCACTGACTTATGCAGACATAAAGGAGGAAGGTTGGAAGCAGCGCAGATAAGAAGAAATTACAATTCAGAGGTGAGACAAAGTTTGAAATTAACTCCTGTATGAAGCCAAAATATTACAATCTTTATAGCGCTAAGAGTTAAGCTTAATTCAAATCATTTAGCAGCTGTTAAGGTAAACACTTCGGGGAGGAAAGGTGCACATTTTCACATTTTGAGCTATTTTATTATTCTCTGGAGCTTAAAAAGCCAAAATATTTCTACTCGTATGGCTCGGTGGAATGGTTGTTTTTGAAGTGAGGTACAAATAAGACATTGTGTTACATCGTGGACCCTTTGGTTAAAGTGAAGGCCAGGCCTCTGGTGTTTTTAAGGTCGGACAAAGTGAAACAAGAGAAGAAGAATCATAAATACAACTTGAGAGATGAAATGATATTTGTCCCGTGGTGAAGAAGTCAAAGACAGCGATCATGTGAGCGTGACCTTTTAATAGACACGTGGGGCGGCAGGGCGTGGGGGATGAAAAACCAGCAGGGTCGTTTTTTTGTTTTTTGTTTCCCTGAACCTTTCTGGAGGATATGTGGCAGACGAGTGCCGGCCGAGCGGCTCGAATTGGAAGGAGGACGAGAAAACGCTCGCACTCTTTTTCCTTTACAAAGGTACGTGGCTGAAGAGGTAGGACACGGACTCGCCGTTGTGGGTTCTCCTGATCGCCTCCGCCAGGATCATGGAGATGTCGATGACCTGGAGGAAAACAGAGTCCAACACATGAGTTAAAAAAAAAATAAATAAATAAAAAATTTCACCTCTATACTTCTGTAAATATTTTCTGAAAGGGGAAAAAGAAAAACCGAGTCATGTGATCTGAGGCGGGATAGAAAGCACACGCGTGTGTGTGTGTGTGTGTACCTGTATTTTGGGGCACGCCTTCATCTTCTCCTCTTGTGGAATGGTGTTGGTCACCACCACGGCCTCGAACGGGGCGCTGTTGATGCGAGAGATGGCCGGCCCGGAGAAGATGCCGTGCGTGAGGATGGCGTAGACCTTTACGGCTCCGGCATCGATCAGCCTGAGAGGAGAATTCATCATTTGAATCTAAAACCGCCGACATGTGACACCTTATCAGTTTGATATTAATAAACGGCACGTATCACCTTTTAATGTGTAACCCTTCACTATCTGATCCGAATCTAACCCAGATAAGGCTGCCTGCCCTTTGCTTCTACAGCTCTGAATACGTGCGCCTCCGACTCACTTGTCTGCGGCGTGGCAGATGGTGCCGCAGGTGTCGGCCATGTCGTCCACCATGATGGCGACGCGGTCCTTAACGTCGCCGACCAGCACCATGCGGTCCACCTCGTTGGCCTTCTTCCTCTCTTTGTGGATCAGGGCGAAGTCCACGTTGAGGCGGTCGGCGATGGACGTCACTCTGGACAGGAAGGACGCACGTTCATTTAAAATCACGCCACTTCATCCCAGCTCTCCTTTAAACTCTTATCGACGCCGTTGTGCCGTTAAAGTGACGTTTCATTTCTTGAGTGCCTATGAGCCACTGTCAGCTCTCACCGGTCCCGGACTCTTACCGTTTCGCTCCACCGGCGTCCGGAGAAACGATTATGCAGTTCTTCCACTCAGGGATATTTTCACGTATCCACTGGAGCACCGCCGGCTCTGCGTAAAGGTTGTCCACGGCGATGTCGAAAAAGCCCTAAAAAGGACAAACATCACAAAGTCACTTTTTATTCTTGCATTTCATTTTAATCATCGCTCAGCACGCTGCACAGGAACGACAAAAAAATGTGACGTTTTCTATCCTCACGCGTCCTCTTCGACCTCCCCAACATTAAACACACCTCGTTTCCTTGTTAGCTTGAATTTCAGAGTTTATAAACTCAACGTCAGAGCAGAAGAAGAAGAAATCTAAACTATGACGTCAGTAGTTCACACGTTTTAACTGAGTTTTAGCAGCTGAGGCTAAGCTAACAGTTTAGCAGCTTCCTTCACATACTGACCTGGATCTGTGAGGCGTGGAGGTCCATGGTGATGATGTGGTCCGCTCCCGCCACGGACAACATGTTCGCCACCAGCTTCGCCGAGATGGGCGCACGACTCTGACAAGCATCGAGAAACAAAAAAAATGGCTTCAGAACACTTCCCATAACGCTAACAGCGTCCCGTCCTTTGTCTCCGTTTGGCACGAGTCGAATCATTTCAAGGTCGCTCGTTTCAAACTTTTTATTTTTATTTTAAGCCCCCGACGGATCGACGGATTTAAGGCTGCCGAGCTGCAGCGTTGGTCAAGGAAACACTCGAGGCGTCACGGCACTCAAACACCGGGGGGGGGGGGGGGGGGGGGGGGGGGGGGGGAAGGATCTTTGAGCGTGCGTTTCCCCTCTCACCCGAAGAACGGCCACATCTTTAACGAGGTCAAGGAAAGGTCATCGACCTGCACGCGGCACACGTTGAGGGAAGCATCAACATCAGCAGCGGGGCTTTGACTGAGTGCGGCGTGACGAGACGGGAGCGTCTGAGGCAACAGCAGATAATGATTGACGGGAGAGGAAGGTTGCGTGAACCAGCTTGTGCGCCTGCTAGAGGACGTGACGGATCCGTTTGTTGACTTGTCAATATCACGTCACTGCAGAGTCTGTCAGTGTGTCGACAGGTTATTTGCCCCCCCCCCCCCCAAGAATGTCAAGGAGAGCGAAGCAGAGTGTAAACACAGGGATGAATGTTCCTCCTGAATATATAAAACATTCAGAACAAAAACTTCTCCGCAGTTAGATCAAAGCGCTTCGTGTCCACGAGGGTCTCTACCTTGTCTTTTTTGTCCTGCCGGGCGTACGGGAAGCAGGGGATGACGGCGGTGACTCGGGACGACGAGGCGATCTTGCAGGCGTTGATCATGATGAGCAGCTCCATGAGGTTGTCGTTGATCTCGCCGCAGCCGCTCTGCACGATGTAGACGTCCTCGCCGCGGACGCTCTCCCCGATTTCCACGCTGTTCGGAGAGGGGAGAGAGAGAGAAGAAGACATGTCAGACCCTGAGGTTTGAAAGTGAAGAGGGTGCGAGGGTGTTAACCTCGGGGCTGATCACACCGGGGTGAGAAGAGTTTAAGTATATGAGCACAAAGCAAAGTGACGTGACTCAGACTAAACCTGAATAAAGTTTGACATGACTTCGCTCTCTTGAATTCTAAAATACAAGTTCAGGCGTGGAGGGAGAAACTGCTCTGCCAGGCACACACTCATTCACACACACACACACACACCAAGTCGAGCCACAGCTGACGTGGAAGCACGCAGCATGCCAGTGTGTGAAACATTCCTGAGTGGGACATGTCCAGGTCCCCCTCAGCCTCAGGTCATGTGACCGGCGGACATATGCAGCAATGAAAGAGTGGAGAGAGGGACTGTCTGTGCGGTCACAAGGTTTTCATAAGAGAGGCCGGCGTGAACACAGGAGCCAAACAACACGTCTGTAAAGGTGGACGGGGAGGAAAAAAAAAAAGGGCTGACACTCACATTGTTTTATTTTGTGTTGCAGCGCGCTTGTTCTGAACAAAAAGGGAAAAAAACAGGACAACGAAACGCAAAATACAACAACCAAGGATCGCTCGGAGAGGAACGTACAGAGAGCTCCGAAAAGAAAGTTTAAACAGGCGGACAATCTGACCCCCCCCCCCCAAAAAAAAGAAAAAAAGATTGTCCTCTGAACGCTCGCTTCTCACACAAATTCAGAGGATTCAGTAAAACACATTATAATCAGATAAAAAGGCTTGAAGGGCGGCTTGATGTGGTCGGATTGTAAAACACCGAGCTCTCGTGCACGATGTGAGCGCCTAACAAACCCGAGAAAGACGTTCGACATGAGAGCAGAAGATCCGTGAAAAGAGCAGGATGTGATCGCCGGAGAGGACGACTACTACTTTACTTTGAAAGGAGCCTGTTGAGGAAGTTCGGGCATCTGATTAGGATTAAAAAGAATAAAATGCCTTTATTGTGTATAATTGTACAACAAAATTATTTGGCTTCACCTTAAAGTGCAGACAGCTAAAAAGAAAAACAACAGAAGAAGAATATAAAAGATTAACTCTAATAAAAGTTTAAGGTAGGCTACATGTGGTGGGACTTCTTTACAGGTTGTTGCATAATAAATTAACAATGGATATTAAATGCATATTTGCACAGTATGACATGTAAATTATTGCAGAAAAATAAAAGTGTAAATATTGCACAGGCCTACATTTGGAGGTTTTCTAGGTACACCCAACTCCGAGGTCAGACCCTGATCATGCAGAGGGGCTATATGTTAAACCTGGACTGGGAAAAGCCAGAAATCACCCAGAAGGAGTTGCAAAACGTTGCCGAGGAGAGGAAAGTCTGAGTTTACTTGCTTCAATGCAGAGAGTCGACCTCGGATAAGAGGAATCAAGGGGACTGAATTTCCTTCAACACTTAAAAAAAAAGTTAAATGGCATAAAAATAACCTGGATTTTATTGACATGGCTGAACAGTGTGCACTTCTTTTCTTTTCATGTTTATTTTTTTGCATGTGCAGGTTTCGCAGTTACAGACAACCAAAAGCAGGAACCACCTTGCTGGGGTGTTACGTCTAGTTCTGCTCACCAGTTTACATGATCCCCCCCCCCCCCCCTTCGTAAAAACAATAAATGCACCTCTCTGTCTGAAGAACACCACAACACCAGCTGCACCTCCTCCACTTTATATAATGAATACTCGGAGTTACAACGAAGAAGGAGGCCTTTTGGGGAATACTTTAGAGAAACACTTGGCCCAACACTTTTTTTCCCCGTCTCCTCCTCGTTAGCTTAGTTAGCATGGTTGGTACGCAGCACGCTACTCCAACACTGCGTGATTACAAAGTTGTTATGTGGCTGTCAGTCTGATTTAAGAGGAACATGTTTTAGTTATCGTTTTAAAAAACCCAACGAAAGTGTAATATAAAGGGCGAAGAAGTTAGCTTGTTAGCCTGCCATGTTTACATGTGGCTAACGAGTCACGTGTAGCGCTCCAGCGCAGCCCGCTGAATAGTAAACTATTGTTAGCTTCAAGCTAACCCTTCCACATGGGACACGAGAGACCAGCCACTTCATTAACACAAATAAATACATGACACAATGACAGGGAGGGAGAGAGCAGTCAGTGTCCGTGTGAGTGCTCACCATGTCTCCTGGTTGCTGAATTTCTTCGTGATCACTTTCCCCAGCTCCAGTCCCAATCGATCGGCTACTTTCTGGGACAGGTCGTGGTGGGAGCTCCCGCTGAAAAGTACGATGTTAGGCATGTCCGACAAAAAAAAACGCCCTGCGGCTCAGTTAAGAATAAAAAAAAGAAAGAATACGAAAATATGACAGGTCTCCCCACTAAAGGGTCGTGAAAAGGGGGAAAATAAGCGTGCTAATGTTGCAGCTTTAGCATTGCAGTGGTGTGGACTGTGCAGAGAGGAAACGTCAGGTCAGCGCGTGCACGGTGAAGGGAAGTGCTCTCCTCTGATTGGACAGACGAGCTGTGCGCTCATATCATGATGTGCGGCTGTTGTGTTTGTTAAAAACGAAGATGTTTACGTTTTCTCTTCTAAAACTCAACTCTTATCTTCATTGACCTGATGATGCTGTAAGGTTGTACTAGTTTGCTGATTGCTTTGCAAGACTTTCTTGAACCTTTATCCTCAAAAGATCACTGAGGGGTGTCAACCTTTATTTACAATTACACACAGTCATTACAGAAGACATTTGAAGAACCAGAAGGCCACTAAAATCCACAAACAGGAGAAGAAGCTAAAACCATTAAAAGGAATAAGACAACACGAGAAAAGCCTACATTCAAAAAAATTATTCAGTAGGTTCAGTGAGTATAGTACACAAAAAGATAGACAGGCAGACAGATAGGAATAGATATTTTATTGATCCTGTTGGAAATTCAAGATGCAATCAAACAAACTCATGTAAAATTACAGTTACAAATTGTGATTTATATCTACATCCTAAAATCATAAAAACCCCACACGTAACAATTTGAATATGCCTATTGATGAAATATTTATTAAAATTTTCCTTTTTCAATTCATAGGTTCAAGTATAGTAAGTCATAGTATTTTATTTATATTTTTGGTTTAATCTTCTCACTCCTCCCACCTTTCAGAAATAATAATGGAATTTATTTTATTGGGACATTTCAAGCTTCAGTTTAAGGAGCAAAGTGAAAGGTCAATTAATTGCTGCTGCTCTGGACTTTGAGATATTGGATCATGTTATTAGATTTTCCACTCAGCTTGGAGTCAGCTGAGATGTCATGCCTCTCGGTGCGTCTCCTCAAACCAGCGACACGTCGTCCTCATTATCAGCCCTTTTCTCTGTCATGCGCTGAGTGAGCTTCATTCGAGTTCTTTAGTTTTTTCTGAACACAGCCAGTGATAAGAATGACCTGTCCTGACTTTGTGGACACACTGAAGGCATTTAATACTGACAAATATTGATTATTGACTCTATGGCTGAACTAAAATGGACTTTGAGTGTCTGTTTTGACATGATGAAAAGCAAAACACTGATAATTCATCCCTTAATATTGATTGAAAAATTCCTGAAAGTAGAATAAAAGACAGAACACAGGGGAGTATTTTTCAGAAATATATTTTATAGATGATGTCAGAGATGAAATGTCCAAAGCGTAGGTCCCAAAGAAAGATAACATATTTCATAGAGACAAAACAACAAACAAAAAATAACTTTTTTTATCCATTTACATGTAAACCGAGAATTGCTCTTGAGCCACAGTGGTTATATATATATAGAGAGAGAACTGGCCAAGGTGGGAGTGACAATCAGATCGGCGATGCCCTTTTTTTTCTCCAAACGTTTTTTCCCTGTAACAGCGCACGTCACAAATCTGTGAAAGAGGAACATTCTTTGGGAGTCTCTTTTTTTTTCTTCTTTTTTTTGATGGTGTGGATGAAGCAGAGGTTTGGCAGAGCGTGTTTCTCTTTAGCACAGTCCGTACATGTGCACAAGTGCTGTTAAAATCACTCGTCGGAAACAATAAGAACAATATCAAAGGTTCCTCGTTGGAGTCATTCGGACAAAGTCTTGAATTCTTGCACACCAACGAGGAAGAAAAAAACCCTCCTGTTTGGTGCTCTTGGGAGTCGCCCCCATGGAAGGTTCTCAAGTGTGTGTGTGTGTGTGTGTTTTGTCTTAAAGTCCTCCAGTGTTCTTCTTCTATTGTGCAAATACATTTTTGTTACATAGACAAGCAGGCATGCTGACTCACAAACCATGCAAAGAGTTAAAGTTGGCGCGAGCAGACGGCGGAAAAGAAAGAGCAGTAATCAAGTTTCTACAAAAAACAAACTAAAACCAGGAAACAAAAAGAAGCCAAATGAAAGGAATAAGAAGTGGAATGTTTCGTTAGACGTGAACAATATTTTCAATAGAATGATATTCAAATAAACACGAGAGTCGCCTGGAGTAAGCTGGTGAACGAAGCAGTTTACAGACATGATTAATCGAGTGTTGAGCAGATGATTGGAGCAGAAAAAGTCAGTAAAGTGGAACATGATGGTGCAACACACACTCAGAAAGAGATTTCAAAGTTGTCTGCTGAGTGTTTCATTTCAAATGTCAAGCGCCCCCCCCCCCCCCCCCCAAAAAAATAAAATAATAATAATAATCCACTTTTCTGTCATTGTTGCCTCGAACCACAAATAAGAACTCAGCCAGCTACATGAGACTTCCTTTCAACCTCTTTGTGGATGTGTTGTCACAGTTTAAAGGTAAGTGGTACGGGCAAAAATGCATCAATCAGGCAACAAAGTGATCCAATGTTTTCGCTTAGGGAAAGCCAATTGCAGTGCCGTGTGATGACTTCACTCGAGGGTCGAGAAAACAGTGCAGTCGATGATGAGTTAAATACGCTGCTGCTTTTTAAGTCCATGGTAGTAATATCTTACACCATACTGTTTGTCGCTCACAATATCATAGCTGTCATTAGTTAGAGTACATTTATAAACTTTTCCATATACAAATCTGCTATAAACAGTACATGTTATAAATACACGGTCGATGAAAATGCAAAAAAATAGGCAGAGAGCCTGAGAGAGAAAGAAAGAGAAAAAGAAAAAGGAGGTGTTGCTCCTTGTTTTTGATAAATACAAGAAAGAAAGTTCTGGATCAAGAGGTGAAAAAAAGTACTTGGTGTGAATGGTAGCCCTATAACTATCCAGAAAATGGATAAAAACACAGAACACAAAAAATCTATGGATGAAAAAAGTTAGAAAAATAATCTTGTACAATAAAAAATAAAAAGTGGACACGCTTATCAGACACGTTTTTTTTGTTGTTTTTTTCCTTCCCCCACCCCTTTTTTTGATATCGACAACTCGGATGTGGAAATCATACACGTAGATACGAACAGGCGATTACTGCCCCTTTAAAATATATTCAATTCAATATACATGACCATCTCGCACGAGCAACCGAGCCAGCTGCCGACCGGCCGACGTCTGGAGGGCCGATCAGGACTGAAAACGCCCACTTGATCCGTGGAAGGTTAAATTAGTAAACATTGAACTGGGTACCGGGATCCTTCTCTTAAAGGGCCAGTACGAGAAAAGTCTGCCAGCTAAGTGAAGTGAAAGTACTATTGTAAATGCAAAACTCATGCTTTGGCTTTTCTTGCTTGGCTTTCTCTTTTGGATATCGTTCAGAACTCTTTCTGCGTAAACGGCATGCTTCATGTGTTTACAAAGCGATGACTTCTGTTAAAGGGAGGCTACATCATAGGCTTGCTCTTTTTTTTCCGAGACTCTAATTTTGTTTGGAAGTTTTCATGTTCGCACCGTTTTTTCTACTGAAGCTGGCATCTACCGTTGCAAAGCGCTTCCTCGTCTTTTTTTTTTGTTTGTTTGTTTGTTTTTTTTACAGAAAAATAGATCCATCCAAAAGTAAAGTAACTCTTCTTCTTTAAGAGAGAGAGAGAGAGGCTGAAGAGACGTAAACTTTGTCTTCGTCACGTTCCAAGTAAACATGCTGAACGATTGTTTTATTTTTTAGTCGTCCTCCAAGAAAAGGAGCGGAAACTCTTCCTCCCTCGTTTGACTTAAGGCAATCTTTTCCTGAAAACAATCCTGAAATCCAGCAGGGGGGGGGGACCCTCCCTCACCAAGGCACTCCTCTCACTCGCCAACCTTCAACGACAGGCTGTGGTGAGGCCACAGTCTTGTCTTCAAATCTTTGCGAAAGCCGACTCAAACCTTCGGCTCGACTCGTGTCCACAGTGAACGCATCTTGTAAAATGTGATCTGGGGTTGCTGCGATGCCCTTTTAGTTTCACAGCAAAAATAGTCGATAGAAGAGAAAAGTAACTCCCGAGCTAGCGGCTGGGAGAGTCTGCTGTCTCTGGTGTCCATACTGTATGTGGTCAGAAGGCAGCTGTGTAAAGCACCGTATGTTCCTGTCGTGAAATCACACCTTTCTACGGCGAGACCGAACCTCGCCCCAAACTCCAAACACAACCACCTTGCTGCCTCGGTCACACGGTTAGCCGCTGTGGGCTAACATGAGAGGGCGGAGACTGACAGAAAAAAAAAAAAACAGTCTCTTTAAAAATGTTTTCCCCCTAATGCAGTCCTCTGTCTCCTGATTGGCTCCCTACTCTGAGGCTGAGCCCACCCCCTCCCCCTCGGCCGAGGGGCCGCCAATCAAGGTGACTGACGTGGTGAGTGGGGTTAAGGGGGGGTAAATGAAGGGGTCAGTCGAAGACTCTTCGCAGCTCAAAGAGTTGTCTCCGGAGAGGTCAATGGTAAACGGTGCGACACCCTCGCGTTTCCCTCGGTTACAGCGGCTCCTCCTCCTCCATGGGCTCCTCCTCGGGCCTGCACGACACAAACAAACAAATCCCACTGACGACGACTTCACCCTGAGAGTTGCACACTTTCCAACACAAGACGTCATAAAAAAAAACAAAAAACTGATTTGACAGGATTTTTTGCATCTCCCTTTTTTTCTTCTTTTTTTCGCTGCATCATTGTACAGACAGCAACAGCATCAACAGGCTGCAATTCAAAGAGTTTGAAAACAGCTCTCTTCCTTCTCAAGGTTTTTTACACTGAAGTGAATAAACCGAAGAGGTGGCTGACTCACTGAAACAACCTCATCTGGTGATTAAAACACTGAACAAAGCCATTCCTTTTTCCAAACCTGTGCTTTTCTCAGCCTCTTCTCGAACACCGAGAGGACTTATGTGCTCAGATTCCTTCAGAGTTCATGTTCAGAGTTCAAAGAGCCTGTGGCCGAATTAAAAGCAGAGTTCTTCTCCTCTTCAACAGGTTGTTTTAGAGGACTTCATGTTAAAAAGGTGGGTGCTCTTTGGTGGTTTAGCGATTAGCTTCACTGGTGCAGTCAAAATGTACACTCACATGACTTTGCATACCAGGAAGTAATCAGCTGTAAATGTTTAAGTGTTCCAAATGTAAATAGATTTCAGCCTGAACTCACAGGCCATCAATCTTACAGATAAAAGGTTTCACTGTGAGGCTTCGGACTCTCTTTACCTGTGATCCATGGCGTTTGTGTTAGCCACGGAGAGCGAGGCCATGGCGCTGACGGCCTCGGCCTCCTCCGAGTCTCCTCGCTTGGCCTCCAGGAGGGAAAGTCCGAGCAGCGGCGAGGAGCGGTGCACTGAGCGCCAGTACTTACCTGAGAGGAGGGGAGAGATTTAAAAAAAAAAAAAAAAAAACAGACATAAGAGAAAGGAGAGATTTGAACTGAAGCCCGCCGTGATTCGTCTGCCTGTCTCAGGTGCGTGCGATGTGGTGTGTGTGACTTTCACATCCATGATTTGAAGAGCCCAGCCTGCAGACAGTTTGACAGTGTTGCAGAGTCTTATCAGTGTTTGTGCAAACTCACTGTGAGTCTCTAAAACTTTCTCCAGAGAGCGCACGGCGTTGGGGTTGGGCCTCTGCTCGAGGACGGCCTTGGGCAGAGGGTCCAGCTGCACAAGGGCAAAAACACAAACACACACGTGTAAACACAAGTATGGAAAAGACGGTGGTTATGTCTTTTTGTTGAACAGCAGGTCGGCTGGGAAAAGAATTCCCGATGCAACACCAGTCCACTGACAATCCAGACTCCAGTGTGTTATTTCAAACCATGGCTCTGCTTCTACACGTTTTACTTTGGCTAAAGCAGAGATCAGGAGGATCCTTTACAGGTGACCCAGTTACAAACTTACTGATCATGTAAAAAAAAAAAAAAGACAGAATATCCCTTTAATCAGTGAAACAGGAGGTGATATTTCTGTGTCCTTCAGGGCGACTGTCGTACCTCCTGTCCGAGCAGGGCGGCCACACAGGCCTCAGAGGCGTCACAGATGGCGGTGAGGTCATGACCCCCCTCCAGAGCCAGAACCACCCTGCCTCCAGCCAGAGTCATCAACTGCCGGGTCAGGTAGCCAAAACCTGAGCAGACGGGTTGAATTGATATCAGTGATGCATGTATGACACTTCATTTGTCAGCAGCCAGCCGACGCGCACATGTCGGCCTGAGATAAGAAGCGAACGTCAGATTGTCTCACATTTGGACGTTAAAGTGTAGCCGCCCAAAGGTGGAGGGTGTCCCTCGACGGCGTCGAAGCCAGACGAGACCAGCACGATGTCCGGAGCGAACTCGTTGGCGATGGGCATCACCACCGACCTGCGAGCGTGAAGATTAAACTGCATGACAACACGGCGGCACACTCCAACCGCTCCCTTTGACTTTGAAGACTTTTTTTTTAATGAGATGAAATCTGAAGGTGTACCTGAAGGCAGCCAGGTACTCTACATCGCTCATCGGGGGGTCCAGACCTCCGGTGAAAGCCACGTTTACGTTGAAGCCGACTCCAGGCCCACTGCCCACCTGTAGAGGGCAGCAAACATGTTGGCTCTTTAATGCTCCTCTGTTTACTGCAGCAGGTGAAATGTGGCCATGAAATTAAACATCATTTCAAATACAAATGCAAGCCGCTGCACATGATACGCTGCACATGATATTTTTTTTCAAAATGAAAGTAAAATAAGCACGTTTCCCATGATGCATCGGTGACAGTTATTAAGGTTCTAGACTCACCTCGTCAGGTGCTCCGCTTCCAGGGAAGAAGTTGCCGTCGTCGTAGCGATGAATGGACAGGTAAAGGACGTTGGGGTCGTCGTAGAAGGCTTGCTGGGTGCCGTTCCCATGGTGGACGTCCTGAGATGAGACAGCACACGTACGGGTAAGTTACGCAGCTTTTCGATGCACATTACCTCACAGGTGCGGGGGGGGGGGGGTCGTCCTCCAGAACTGACCCAGTCCACGATGAGGATCCGGTTGACGTTGAGTCTCTGCTGCAGCAGTTTGGCAGCGATGGCCACGGAGTTGAAGTAGCAGAAGCCCCTGAAACACCAACACAGAGGAGACGGTCATGAGAGTACCAAACCGTACCGATCCGTACCGGACTGCTGTGTGGAAACGGGGGCTTTAGTGTAATCTGGCTGTGGCCTTACATGGGAGTGCTCTCCTCTGCGTGGTGTCCAGGAGGGCGGACCACAGCGAAACCATTCTGCAGAGACAAACAGGAAGTGACAAGTGTTAGCACTAAAGTGGCTCTGAACAACGTAAAAAAAAAAAATGACGGGGATTTTTGACAAATTGTAACATTTCCAAAAACACCGAACGCATCTTTGAGCTCCGATAACTTGAAGCTCTGGTTGGAACAATAAAGTGCCCCCTCTCTTTTCCAAGCTCTTTGTGAATGACAATGGAGCAAAGGTCACCTTCAGCTCTCCTGTAGCCACTTTGAAAACAAGCTCCACCACCGAGCCGACGGCGAGGCGAGCGGCGCTGGACGAGTGCACCTCGTTCCAAATGGTGTCGCTGTCCACCTGGGAAAAAAAAAAAAAACGGTCAGAACTCGACGAAGCTGAGGTCAAAGGTTATGTGAGTTTTTGTTTCCTCCCCGTCATGTGAGTGTTTCTTACCCCGACCCCTCCACACGGCAGCCGTACAAACATGGGAGTGATTGAACCTGGTGGTGAGAGAGGAAACGTTACATCAGGGACGGCGGGCGGATGGGTACGAGATTGCGCTTGTTTGCGAGTGTGTGTCTCACAATCGAGTTTCTGTCGGAGCGGGTTGGTCCCGTACAGCAGGACGTGGGCTTCAGAGTGGACCGTCTGCAGCTCTTCCAGAGTGGCCTTCCTCCCACGGATACACTACACACACACACACACACAGAATGACACACCTCTCATACTGCGCGTGACGTTCACCGCCGAGTCGCTTCCACTTTTCGGTCACGTACCTCACACTGCGATCTGAGGCCCGTCTCCTGCAGACGAGACCAGATGCTCTGAATCCTGCCTGCGTGTTCGGGGTGGCTGTTAGTGTTTCCACACATACACTGATGCTTCTGCATGAGGGAGTCGTACACCAGACCTGAGGAGGCGCGCGCACACACACACACACACACACGCGTTTATTCTCAGCTGTATTTTCAAGAATCCCGTCGAACTGTTCGGGGGGTTTCATTCATGAGTTAGCGGGAGTGCAAGCTAATTCTGACTGATCTCAATTCAGAACTGATGATTTTTAAAGTTCAAAGCTCCGATGTTTCCGATCAACGTTTGCTGCCTGTGCTTTAAATTCAACGCCGACTTTGGCTCACCGACTGATGAGGTAGAAAGCAGACGATTCTTCCTGATCTTATTTCCCAGATTGGTGCTGAAGCTGAAAATGTCTTTCTCCTTCCTAAATGCTCCGTGCAGTTTGGAAGTGAGTGGGAGTAAAGTAGGCCAAACTGTTTTATAAATATCTCCCAACTCTTGTGATAACACACAGAGAAGCAGCTCCTCGGTGCTGATAGCTACGTTCCTTCTTTCAGACAGATTTTTCTCCTCCGCTCCCTTCAATCGTCATGTTTTGATGTCTGAGAGGGAGACAAAGTTGGGGGAGAAACGTTTTTCTTTTTGGCAGGATTTATTTCTGCTCGCAGATGGAGGCCGGATCAGTTTCGCCGTCCTTCGGCCAATTCAACGTTTGAATTGAACCAATAAACACCAGAGGCAGACCTCAAGAACTCGGGACATGAAAAAGTCTGGCACTCAGTTTAACCGGAATGAAGGAGGACAGACAGACCTGTGGTGAAGCGAGGTTTGACGGGAGGGTCCGAGGCCGGGACGCTGATCGGGAAGGAGGAGGCCGAGGCCGGAGACGACTGGGCCCGGGACAGAGGGCGGTGTCCGGGGAAGGAGATGGACAGGCCGGCTGCTTCCATGGAGGCCTGGTAGTTTCTGAGCTGATGGATTCTCTGCTGCTCCAGCAACAGGGCCTGCTGCTCACAGGCAGAAATCAAGAATCAGGCATCAAGTGTGATCCAATCTACAGCAAGTATGGGATGTTTCAGAAAGCAACAGAACATCTTTGACGTTTTTCATTATATCCTTACAGAATTATAAGGATCTTATAGTCTGACCTTAAAGATGAAATGTGGAAACATTGCTGCAGCTGCAATTTATGGCCAACAGGGGGCAGCCACAATAAATAAAAAAAAGTTCTGATTTTTTTTTTAATTTTTTTTTTTTAGCATTTGTTTGGAGATTAAAGACAAGGAGCTGATTTTTTTTCCCCAGGTCAACATCTTCATCACTCAGCACCAAGAAGGAGACTTCACATGCTCCTCTACCTGTCTGAAGAGCAGCTCCTGCTCCGCCTGTCGCTCCCTGTGCTGCTGTATGGCCTCCTCCTGCAGCTCCTGCGGGTCGGGCGGCTCCTGCTTGATGGTGACCCCCGGCGGCAGGGCCCCCCCTCCCCCGTCCTGGTGCTCCCTCAGCTCCTCCTCCGTCTCCTCTGGGTGGCTCTGGTGCTGGCGACCCACGGGCGACTCGCTGGGCTTGGCCATCATCTGCAGAAGGGAGGGAGTTTATTTCACAATAAAACAGCAGGATGTGACAAATCCCCTCAGACGTGTGAGGCTGCATTCAGACAAATCAAATTCCTGGCATATCGCTCCTTTCTCTCCAGCATTCTTCTTTTAACGAGCTTAATTTGGATTACTCAGTCAGATTGGTGTCTTGCTCGTTTCAAACCTACCCGCGGTAATTGAATGTGAGTGGCCGCTCTGCTGACTGTACTCCGGGGCGAAATGTGTCTCGTCGAAAAAAGAAAAAAAAAAAAAAGAGAGAGAGACATTCCGCGCTCCCCGCCGCGCCGCTTTTCATCGCTTCACTCTGGGGAGCTTTGCCGCTTAAGTGATTCGGGCGCCGGCTGACGCGAACCATTCGACATTCACTTTCAAGGCTGCAGAGAGCTTGATGCCGTACAGCATAGACGAGAACTTGTTTGTAGGAAGTCTCAAGAGTGCTCCAACTACAGGTGTGTGTGTGTGTGTTTGTGTGTGTGTGTGTGTGTGTGTGTGTGTGTGCGTGCCCCTGGGCTTCTGGGTCCCCTGGCACAGCGCCGACGCAGCATTGACGTCAGAGCCCCCCCCCCCCTTCTGTCCCCATCTCTACTGTTCTTTTCTACTTTGCATCCAAACAACCCCCCCCCCCGTGCTCTACTTTCCCAGAAACATCCTCTTCATGTTTAGTTAATCAGTTTATTATATGACAAGCCGGAGTGGGGCATTCGCTGGAGTCTCCTTTTGAAAAGTAACTCAAGTGACGCGTCGATGTTTTTTTTTCCCAAAGTTGTAGCTGCTTGATTTCAACCGGCCGACAGACTCATCTGAGTGGGCATTCAACTCCTAAATCAATCTTCAAACTGTCCCATCATCTTTCGCTTCTTTCTTGGAGAAGCAAGTTCATCTTCAACACCGCAAAAAGAAGGAGAACAAAAACAGAACAAAAACAGTAGGGTGTTTTTTTTTTCCTTTTTGCCGGAGGCTGTAAGAGAGAGTTTTGCCACTGGAGAGCTCCGAAACATATGAAGGATAGAAAGATAGAAAGAGGGAGAGAGAGAGAGGGGCAGAGCCAGAGGGGAGGAGGAGGAGGAGGAGGGGGAGGAGGAGGAAGGAGCAGGAGGAGGGGGGGAGGAAGAGGAAGGAGGAGGGGGTAAGGAGGAAGAAGAGGAGGAGGGGGAGGAGGGAAGGAGTAGGGGGTGAGGGTAAGGAGGAGAGGGGAGAAGGTAGGAGGAGGAGGGAAGGAGTAGGGGGTGAGGGTAAGGAGGAGAGGGGAGAAGGTAGGAGGAGGAGGGAAGGAGGTGGAGGAGGAGGAGGAGGGGGGAGAGGAAATCCCTAGTTTCATCCACCCACTTCTCCTCCAGCAGGCACTCTGCTTGAATAGGTAAACGGCAGCTCCTCGCTTCCTCTCTGACCATATAAGGCAGGAGGCTTCCGCTCTGTTGCTATGGCAGCGTGCGGTTACCTCAACCACGGTAACCAAAGATTCTCTCTCTCACACACACACACACACACACTGTGCTATACGTGTTAACCCATACCTGCCTCCGCCTACTTATGAAACAAAAATACTACAAGATGTCCACACACACTCACAGCTCTCACGGTGCCACACACACACACACACACACACACACACACACACACACACACACACACACTACAGCAGCTCCCGTGGCGGCCCACGCTGGCTTCCTGTCCTCAATAATAAATCAGTGGATTTGAAGGCGATGTCAGATCTGTGTCCTCTTCTGTCACCTGCAGTCACGTGACGGCCGTCTTAACACCAGGAAGTGCGGCTGGTGAGCGAACCCTCGAGGACCAATCGAGACCTGAATCGTGCCTGTGGTGAGACGCGGCGATCCTGCACGATCGAGGCGAGGCCAGGCGATCCCTCTGCAGTCGCGAGGAATGTGGCACGCAGGCAGTCCGTCATGTTTAATGATAACGCTGCACAGCATTAACAGAGGCGCTCCTGTGTATATTTACTGCAGCCCCTCTTTTATGATCACTCGCTCTGCTGCGAGTCTGCATCATTCGACGGCTTTATAGGCTAACGAAGTTAATTAAAGCTATGAAATGAAGAGGAAGTGAGATCCAATCACAAGCGCTCAGGTCTGGAGATGAATTTCGAGATGCATGTTAACAGGATCGTCCTCTATTATTTGGCTCACCAGGTCTAGTCAGGGCCACGCCTGTGCTCCTCACCTTGTTGATGTGGAGCTGCTGCTGCTGGAACTGCTGCTTGTGCTTTTCCAGGAACTGCTGGTGCTGCTGCTGCACCACCAGCTGCTGCAGGGCCAGCGCCTGGGCGTGAGCCTGGGCGGTGCTCCCCTGGGGCAGAGGGGCCGACTGGGTGCGTCCCAGAGGCCTGTGCTGCCGCTGCAGCTTGGCCATGGAGGCGGCCGGAGACATGGACAGGCCGCTCACACCTGAGGGAGAGGGACGAGGGAGGCAGAGTGTAAAGTGAGACGCACGAGGAGGAGGAGAACAGAGAGGGCATTGTTTGAGACTCAACCAATTAACCGTTAACCTCTGAGACACTGATTCAATTCACTGTCATGGAAACAATCTGAATATTAAATCATGCAGCGGAGTAATGCATTCCCTTCCATGTGTGTTGTTCTGAGCTCTGTGTTCACACTTCCTTCACATAAAAAAAAAAAAAAAAAAAGGCAGAGCGCGCCGGCCGCCGCCGCCTGCTGCAGACGCTCTCGACTACTCATCGAAAAACGACAGGACAAACGAAGACGAAGTCAACATTTTTGAAGCAGCTGACGAACACGGTTGACGAGCGCGACTTCCAATCCAGCATCGAAAGACGCTGGAGACGCCGCGGTGCAGCGCGAGCCGAGAAGAAATATTCTGCTCGCACTCTTACGGGTGTTGGGCCTTAAAATTAGCAAACAGATGTATTTGTGAACCCGAAAAAAAAACGGCCATCTGCGCTGCCATACCGCCGTCCTTTCATTGTGACGATAAGAGGCGAGAAAAGCGAGCAGTTGGGTCCGTTTACAGAGAGAAACAGACTGGGTCGAGGCTGGGAGATGATCTGAGAAGCTTGATTGAAAATATCAGAGAAAATGACATGATTACTTGAGTGTTTTGTTCAATTGTTTCTCTGACGAAGGAAGAGCGCGGCGCCCCTCTGGGTATGAAGAGGCTCTTTCAGACGGTTAAATACACGCCTGTTCATTGTGCGAGCTCAGAAACATCTTCCCCTGTGCTCCGAGCGGGCACGCGCTCGTCCTCGGCCCAACTCTCCACCGCTTGTTTTGTTACACACGGACATGCGGCTCCGTGCGTCATGGCCCATTCACTGCCGATGCCCCCGCGCAATGGTAGTCAATGAAAGAGCCGATGGGAAAAGGGTGCACAATGCTAGCATGTCACACTTTCTCTGCGTACGCTATATGAAAGGAGCTCATTAGTATGAGCAAATGAATGGACATCTGTCAGTGAGGGGGCAAACAGGGGACAGCCGCACGAAGCGAAACTCATTCACATTTTCCCCCCACTGTGTTTTTCTCGCTAATCATAAATTAGAGCGCTAAATGCGTTCGTCATGTTGAAGTGGACGTGACTGAAGAAAAATAGATCACAGCTGACCAAATGTACCATCACCATATAAAACAAAGATCCCCTGTACCAAGAGGACCTGGTGAGGTGTTAATATTTCAGTGTGCAGTGATTTTGATTCACAGCTGCTTCATCTTTTCTCCATTTAATTTTTTTTTTTTTTTTGGAAGGTTTCAGTCCTTTCTGATTTTTTTCTGCGGTTTTCTCCCAAATGTTCAGACTCACACTCTGCATATTGTGTCTCTCATTGGATTAAAGGAGCAGGAGTGAGTAGAGAAGGGGGTCTTTTTCAAACCATCCACTACACCCTACCCCTCCGTTTGCGTGTCCACGTGGAGAGCCCGCCACATTAAGCCCGTCCCAAAACCAATTAGCGGGGAGCGGTGGTGGGTTATAAAACCCTCCACCAGCGAGAGCTTTCATTGAAGGCAACCTGTTGTTTAAAAATGACAATAAATAAATATTAAATTATAAATTACAGTAAAGGTCGTGGGCTCCATCTGATCGTTTTGCCAAGTCTACACTAAAAATAAAAATAATCTACATAAAGACTTTGACTGAATGTATTAGGTACATTAATAATAAACCGTTTCCTCAGGATGCCGCTGAGAAACCATGGTAACACACACTTCCTGTTTCCGCCTGAGAGAGGGAAGTTTGTCTACCCTACACCTGGATGGAGGGTGTGAGTGTGTCGGGGTCCAGAGGGTTAATTACGAGTGTCTTCAGTCAGACTTCTCCTACCTGTCACCAGGGGGCTCTGTGCTGGACTCTGCTCCATCAGAACCATGTGTTGGAGGAGTGGGCTGTGTGCACCGTGCCCGCCTGTTCCAGCTCCAGCCTCAGCTAGGTAGGGGGTCAAGTGGCCGCCGGAGAGAAAGGGGGGGCTGAGTGAGAGAGCCGGCTGCAGACCTCCATCCTGCTGGGCTGAAGTCACCTGGAGGGGGAAGCAGAGGTGGAGTCATCCGCTAAAAGTTCACAGCATAAATAAAAGAATGGGATCTGTTAGTGATTTGGCAAGAGGCGACTCCTTACATTGGAAGCAGCCGTGGCGGTGGCGGTGGCGGGCAGCCCCAGGGTGATGTTTGGTAAGGACGGTGAAGTGTAGAGGGACAGCTGGTTAACGGAGCCGCGCTCGGCACCGCTGCACAGCCGCTGGGCCAGAGACGCCTGGGAAGCACATTTTAAATGATTCATTCGGAGGGTTTGCGGCGAGAAGGAGGAACAGCGCCGCGGCGGTAGATGTCCACACATGAGGAGGGAGCTAGTGGCGATGTGAAATCGTCACGGCGACAAGCCTCCTCCACACCGCCTGAGTGCTCCTAATGGATGCCGCAAATAGCTTCTTGGCTGTCTCCCTCCTCTGCACGCCATCATGTCCCTCTCTGTAGGTGCTACAGGCTGCCATGTTCATACGCTAATCAAGCTGCAGCATTTGTTTATAATTTCGCCTTAAGTAGACTCTCTCTCTCTGCAGGTGCTGCAAAGTCTGCCTTTGTGCCGACCGAATGAGTGCTCATCCTATACTAAGGCTTTTGAGCTGAGGCTGTCTCGCTGATGTTTTGTGCCATAATGCATAAATTAACTCATGATTTCAAGGTTTTTCTGCCTTGAAAAAGAAAAAAAAAAGCTTTAACATCCACTCTCTTTCCTGCAGGGGAGACATTCATCAGAATTATGGAAAAAGGAATTGATGTGTTAAGTTTTTGCACAAGCAAAAGGCCTAAAAAAAAAAACCATCCCTGATTTTGACTTTAAATGTGGAAGTTAAGGCTCACGTGACGAGTTAGGGAGTAAATCACTGAAGGAATTGATCGTATTCTTCCTAGTCTGTGTTGCACTTGAGTTACCTCTGTGTTGTTGCAGACCGACACAGTGATGCCGTTCTCATTGGGGATGTTGTTGGAGCTGTTATTCGGGGAGCTCGGGCCTGAGCCTGGGGCGCTGCTGCACGCAGAGTCTGAAACAACACGCGCACTCGCATCAAGCTCCTTTTTTGTTGTTTGTAAACCACACTCACAAAGTCTGCGCCGGTCTCCCTCACCTGCCATGTCGAGTGAGCGCTTCTTGGCGGTGGTGATGGGGCTGTCTCGGCGGCGCAGCAGCGGACTGCTCCTCCGCTCGCTCACCTTCTGCTTCAGCCTGGAGCGAAGCTTCAGGTTTGGCTCCGAGGCTGAAAGAAAGATGAGAGTGTCAGACACGATGATCGAGTGATTTATTCACGCCCAGTGAGAAAGCTGATCAGCGACAGAATTTGGTGGAATAAACAGAAGAAAAAAAAACACTTTTCAACTTATTACGGCAACATTTGTTTTATAGTAAAGCAAATCCAAAACTGATCGTGAGCCTTCCTTGTTGTATGCGAGTTCTGCTTTGCAAATATTTTGCGCCTGATCGCACACGTCTGCTGGATAAAGCTTCCTTTCCTGACCAACTTAAAAACTGTGCGAAGGTTTGAGCACTTCACCCGAGTCAAACCGTCTGGAGTCTGGGGCTCGATCGTGCTTCGGATCACCTGGAGGCGAGGACGCTCTTTGTGCTTTCAGAGGGTTGACGGTCTGTCGTCACACTACATGTAGAGTTAATAAGGCACACGTGGATCTGATCATCTTTTGTTCTGTGCAGCTTTGAAAAAGATCAAAAGCGACAAGCGGAGAAATGAAATGACAGCAGATCAAACCTTTTTACGTTTCATGACTCTTGTTTCGTCTACGACAACCTTCTTCAAGCCTCGTTGATGGTGAACAGATAAAGCTGACGTGAGCTGCAGAGGTCCACGCACTGGTCGGTCACGGAGCGCCGCCTTCCACGCATCTCCTCGGTTATAAAACCTGCACGACTCCTCCCTCTCGCTCACCTGCCAAAATCTGATCCACTTTCCCCAACAAGGCCGAGGCTCAAAAGCAATCAGCTCAAATCTGTTAGCCATGTCTGAATGGCTAAAGGCCTCTGGGACTTTTGTGTGCACTGTGACCGACTTGTGAATGGAGAGAAGAGAACGGCATGTCACCTTGGCTCCGGCCATGAGGCTAACGCTTTGTTTACTTTGCCCTGCCAATCAAGTGGCGGAGGATAATTCCACTATTCATTATCCAATTTTTAATTACCAAAAGAGGCCCGACTACACAGTGGTGCACCACTAACCCTGATTGTGACACAACCAGATTAATCTGCGACTGGGTGCTCTTGCTTTAAACGGACGCCACCGACGCTGACTAAATCCCTCGAACCAAAACTTCAGAGGAAAATCCTTTTATGAAACATTTCATCCGAATATGAAGATGTTCCTCTTTCCGCCTTTCCGATCATGGCAGATTAAAATAAACGTGCAAAAAAAAAGAAGAAGAAGAAGTGTGAAGATTCAATGAAGGGCCAGTGGGAGCCAAACCAATTGACGTGGGTGGAAGTCTGTGGAGCCAATTATCAACAAAACGAGATTGTGTTCAGGTTCATTAACCTCGCTCTTAATTATTTTAAACAAAAACCACGACAGTTTTCACCAGGGGGAAATTTGAATCGCTTTGTAAATCTAGACTAAATAAAACTTCTAAGAAAGTAAAAAAGAAGCTGTCCATAGGTCCAAATACTGAGTACTGGCTGTTATCTGAATAAGATCTTTATTATTTCCTCTTTTCAGATGAGCTGAGAAAATAAGACTTCATGCTTCACAGCCTTTACATACTGTAGGACATGAGGGCTATTATGGGAGCATGAGCGCATACAATCACACATGATATCAGTGCACAGATGGTGCATTGTCACCCTGTTAAAACAGGCCTGTATTCACATGTCGGCATGTTGCTGTGTATAAAGGCGGAGCTGCTCAGTCCGGTCTCCTGTCGCCATTGTGTCCATGTGAAGGCCTGGCTGCCCCAGTTAGGTTGTGTAAAATGCCCACATGTACTCATCAGTGAAAAGAGGGAATATAGGGTCAGAGTGCGTTACAACTTTCCCAGCCCATCTGCAGCTTTCTGGTGCATTCATGTGAATGTGAGTATGCACTCCACACAGGGAAGATCGTAAGATCATGAGATACTTTTTATTGCCTGTGTACTAAGAGCTAAAGATGTGAGAAGATCCCGTTTGGATCAGGTTTTCATCAAACACTATTATCTCCTCTACTCTCACAATAATCACAGCAAGGGAAGCAGTAAAGTTATGATGATGAAACGACATCAAACCCTACTTTGATATCATCTATAAAGGTAGCCATTAGATCGATCTATATTGCCTCCATATTCCCTCATTTACATTGTTAGTGGCAAAGTCCATCATTCTGTGTGTGCAGAGTGCCTCGCCTAGCGGGTAAGGTCGAGCCCCACGTGCGGAGGTCATGCTCCTCCGACGGATGTGGCTCCTTTTCTCCTCGATCCACACTGCTCTAAATAAAGCTCATCGGTGCAGCATCAGCAGTAATGTTGTTTCTGCTCCAGACCACAGCGATGTGAGACGTAGCTCACCTGGAGAGTGGCTCTTCATTCCAGTCCATCGACATTTGAACCATCAGGTTTGTCTTGAAGAGACAGATCCAGGAGGAGCGCCACTTCTCATTCAATTCAAGCGGCGCTGGTTCAGTCGTCTGCTCGGGATGACTTCCCCATGCCGCCGCTTCAGATTCAGATTCTGACGACTTTATTTATCAGGACGCCGAATGTCTTCGCGTTTTATACGGTTATATTGGCCGCACTAGTATATAGGGTGAAAATGAATAAAATAACAAAATTGAACAAAATTATTTTGCGCCCAATTTTACGCAATAGATCTTAAGCGACTTTAAGTTTGATCTCTTGTCCTACTGATCTGAATCTGCTTTTAGTAGGAGTCTACATCTGCACAGAACTTCTTTCATGTCAAAGGTCGGGATTAAGGATGCACAAAAGAGCGCTGTTTGACCATTGCTGGGAACCCTGGTTGCCAGTCCTCCTGTTTTATGGCCAGGCGGTGAAATAAAAGAGCCTCTAACCTCCCCAGAGCTGGCATTACCATAAGTAAACCCCGCAAAGCACGTCATCGCTGTGGGCAAATATCAGGGTGGCACAGGTTCTCCCCTCTCTTGCAGCCGAGCACAGTCATAAGCTTTGTAGAAATCGAGGGACAAACTGACAGTCCAGAGTCGATCTGGTCAATTCTCGTGTCTTTCTTCCCATATATGAAGCTCGCTTTTTGGACTGAGGCATCATGGTGCCTTCTTCTCTTGCTGTCTTTGGAAAAAAAAGAAAAAAAACTTCAATTTTTCAGCCTCAAACATTTTCCGTTCCAAGAAAAAAAAAAAAAAAGTCTTGAGCTCTTTCAGATGGTCGATGAAGTCACAAAATGCTCATCTTCCACTCTCCAATCTTTTTGATCATCACTCCTCATTTTCACTCTTTTTTTTTTTTTTCCTCCATCTCTCCTCTTCCTCCTCTCTCAGGGTGGACCGTGGCTGTGTGTATCCAACAGCCCAGAGGCTCAGAGTCGACGGGGCTGCAGCGCTGGCTGTCGCCTCCTGCCGCCGTGCTAAGTGAATAATTGCACTGGAAGAGACGACCGCCGCTTCACGCCGCCGCCACCGCCACCGTACACATACAAAGCTGATTTGACTCGGAAAAGGCGTCTTTAGTCGGCGCGAAGAAGCCTAGATAAAGGATTTGCAAAAAAAAAATCCACCTTTTTCTAATGTTGCAGCTCCGATGACTATTGACCAGACCTGTCACTCATTTTAAAGAGAATCCAAGCACACTGCAAAGATACAGCTCATAATAAAAGCAGCACCTTCACTGGGCTCAGAGGGACTCTATAAATATAATGCAACGGCACAGCTTCCTTTAAAGATAAAGAACCAGAAGAGACGAGTGAAAGGGAGAGTAAACAGAAGGGAGTCCCCATGTGTTTACTGTGTGTGTGTGTGTGTGTGTGTGTGTGTGTGTGTGTGTGTATCATAAGCTTAACAGAAAGAAGACACATTGCTGCTGTGAATTACCAGACCCAGAGCTATCAAGCAGATTGAAAACAATAAAGGACCAAGAATAGAGCCCTGGGGAACCCCAAAAGTAATTGTTGCATTACTAGAAGAGATGATGAAGCCCTTGATTCAAAGCCGTCAGAGGAAGTTTGTTTTAATATGCAATAACCAAACAAATGAAGGGCAGACAAAATACTACAGCAAAACGTGTAAAAAAAATCTCTGCCGATTTTAATTAAAATCTGTAATTATGAACGCTGTGAGGGTCAAGATCCTGACTGTTCTGAAGGATAGGTAATCAAAAACAAACCCCCGAGATGAAGAATTCTTCAAACAACAACAAACGTCATGTCTTCAAATGGTACAAACCTCTCTCACTCTGTTGAACTCGTGAACCACCTACGCTTCCACTCTCTCAAAGACTCTCCTGTGGAGGATGCTGGGAGGAAACTGACAGCCTAATGTGGTTGTGACTAACACAGCCGAGCCCTGATGCCTCGTCTAAATAACGCCGGAGGTGAGTTTGCAAAGAAGCTACCGGACGTTAGGATCTCTCGTACGAACAAATGTGCCAGCGTGCATTTACCGGTTTTACGCAGAGGGAAGTCATCGCGCGGGTTGTAGACACCCAGCACAGGGTGGTTGTAGGTGGAGACACCAGTCTGTGGAGGCGAGCTCTGGTCCAGAGAGCTGTGCTGGGTTTTGCTGTAGAACAAAAACACAAATACCAAGTTTTTAAAGACACTACCAGGAAATCATAAATATGTTTCCAAGGGCAAAAAAACCCCCACAGGACATAATGCCTAAAAGAGTAATCCTCCCAATGTAACTAACTTCATGGCTGTCAAAGATCTGTATGATTAACGCATCATGCAAATCCCTTGGCAAGGCCTGCAGACATGTGCTGCCATCTGCTCAGAATAAGGTGGTGTTTGTAGGAAAAGTTAAGCCGAGTTGGCTCCGGACCAAATGCATGTTCCCGACGAGTGGACGTACACTCTGCTGTCCCAAAACGAGGGGGGGGGACAAAGACGAGAATGTTTACCTCACAGTGGGCTGTTCAAAGTCCTGTGGGTGTTTTTATTACACATTAAGAGCATGTAACATTATGTATTTGCATTTTGTGGCGTGTTTTTATAGTGGAATATAAAATGCAAATAATTCACAGTGTTTGAATATTTTAAACTCCTCACGGAACTTTTTTTGGTAACTATTTGTGCAGCATGAAGCCTCGGTGCTTTTCGTTCTCAATGAGGGACTCGCTGACTTTGATCGTCATTGTTCCAAATATGAAAGATCTTTGTTGCTTGTGTTCCAGTCCGCCTCGTAATCCTCGTTTGCTCTCTTCAGCCTGCCTTTGAATTTTTTATTTTATTTTAGTTTATTTTTTTATCTCGTCTGAGCCAAATTTCTTTGAACGTTTTGAAGGATCTGTGGGAATCAGATTAAAAAGTGTTTCATCCAGGTTACGTCCATCTTTCGCTCTGCACAAGCAGACAACGTCGATATACAAACTGATGACTTGGAGAGCTTGACGATCAGATTCTTTACACACGCTCGATTTGTCACGCAAAAAGTGTCACCGAGAGACGACAAGAGCATGTGATGGGCGACTTGAACAAAGAGAAGCCGCACACCTGCAGAAGGGCCTTCAGAGACGCAACAATAAACATTCAAGGCCGAGCCTGTGGACGTAAGAAGCCCCTATCATCAGGTTGTAATATCCTGCTGTCACGTGCGTGTGCATGTGCAATTGGTGAGCGTGCATGTGTCTTTGTTTTATGACCCTGCTGCATCCGTCGCTCAGTCGGGCTCACACAGTGTGGCAGGTGAGAGAGAGACAGGAAGCTCTGTGACACATTAAGACACAAACTAATACATTATTCATCGGCTGTCAGAGAGGGAGAATTACCATCCAAACTTTTAAGGATCTCCGACTGTATCCCACCGCTGACAATCATGAGTAAGAATGGAGATGGAAACACATGCAACAAAGTCTTTCCTTTACTCTCTGATGCAAACCATCATCTGTGAGTGCAAAGCACCATCTAAATGCATCGATACACCTTCTGTTCCTTATTATTCAGAAAGTGATCCTTCCTCACCGGTACCAATACGGAGCGTCATTGGGGAGGCCTCCTTGGTTGAGGCTGCGCTGGGCGAGAGCCTTCTTCTTGTTCAGGACAAACTCCTGGAGCCGCATCTTCACCTCGGTGCTCGCCACGGCGCCTGGAGGAGCGAGACGGAGAAGAAAGTGAGGAAAAAGCTCCACGAACACCCTTCAGAAAGTGTCTGAGGAGGAGCTCTTCAATCCGGACCGACCAGATGTTCAGCTTGATCTGGAGCATTCATTCATTAGCTCCTTCTTAAAGCCAGCAGGATGTCCAGATGTGCTAGGGTATGACATCATCTCTCATAAAGAGACAACAAATGAAAACCCAGGGCGATCCTGGTTCTTCCTCTCACACACACACACACTAGACACACACTCGCACGGATGCAGCCTCGCTCTGTGGCCACTTTCATACAGTGCGTAAACTGCTCTCAAGGACTCCTGTCCGCTGCCTTTCAATGAACTGTTGAGAGACATCCAGCAGCGCGGCTCGGCTTAGCCCCCGCGCCAAGGCCACCGGCTAATAAAGCTCGTTTACCGCTGTAAATACACTACACCTCCAAGTCAAACGGAAAACACACACACACACACGCGTGCTGACATTTGAATCCACAAACGCACACACTGTGAACACTGACCCCAACACTTGCGCTTTGACTGTTTGAATGAAAAGTCCCCTGTAAAAATATTGCGATGTCGAGAGTTCACATTAAGGCTGAAGACGTGTCGTCGTTTTTCTAAAAATCGAGCTTTCAAGTCGACGCGCTGCATCTCAGTCGGTGACTTACTCTCCTGTCCCCGCTCCTTGTTCTTCAGCAGCTGCAGCTTCTGCTCCCTCTGCTGCTTCTCCAGCTCCTGCTCCAGACGGTGGTTCTCCATCTTCCTCTGGTGCTCCAGCAGCTCCTGCTGGTGCTTCAGCGCCAGGAGCTCCTGCTGCTGCTGCACGAGGAAACAACAAATAACATGTCAGCAACAAAAAAAAAAAATACGTCACTCTTCGTTTGTCCGTTTGGGACAGAAGCTGTTTGGTCAAATGCAACTAAATGTTTCCCCCTGACTTTATCCAGACTCCATGTTAAGAGTTCATTATGGAGTCCGGGCGAGCAGATGTGTGGGGGTAAAAGTGAAATAATTCATCGGTAAGTTAGACTATGACTATGCCATCTTTGTGCTTGTAATACAGCAACGACTGCAGGATCACAACACTCCCTCCAGCTAGCTTCGTGGTGATTCTTCCTGAATATCTGCTGCTGCGTTCTCACGTCTAAATGTGTGAACCCGAACGCCAGGTTTGTAACACACCTAAATGCCCATTTTAGAATCACAGCAGCATCTGTTTCTAACTTTGACTAAAGCAGTCGTAGGCAACTTCTTCACTGACTTTAATTCATTATTACTTCTATTTGCGTTCCACTTCCATTCTGCTGAAGTTTCCATCTGATATCATGAATAAAGACATCTGTTTAAAGCAATAAAATAAAAACCTTTGCAATCTTTTAAAACCTCAGGCCACAAGCGTAAGCCTTCAGATAATCATAAACAGTTTAACTGCGGCTGAGTCTTCTGAAAGACACACAATGCAATCTGCTCTCTTCCTCGTCGCTCCAGAAAGAAGACAGAAGAGCATCTGTTAAACGCTCTGGATGTTTCAACTGTGTCTTCACAGTTTGTTCTGCAACAAAAAAAGTCCAAAAAATAATTTCCTCATTAAATCCAGAATGTTCTTTCTCGGCGATCATTGAAGCGTCCTTGAACGCTTCAACTCGCAGTGAGTCACCGCGGATAAAAGCGTCAATTAAACGCTCGAAATTCACACAGAAATCTTTAAAATCCATTTCCTCCACCCAAAAACTCTAAACTTTCTTTTAAAGGCGAATCGCAGGTTAGTGCATGAGTGAGAGAGCAAAGGTGAGAGGAAGGGGACGCCTTCTGTTTGCAGATCCTCCATCTTTGTTTTTTTTGCTCTTTCAATCATCATTGGGGATCGAGGACTGAGTGGGTGGGAAGGCCTAAACTAACCACCTCTGACACACACACACACACACACACACACACACACACACACACACACACACACACACACACACACACACACACACACACACACACACACACACACACACACACACACACACACACACACACACACACACACACACACACACACGTTTTAAAGTTTTAGATGAATGTTGCAAAGTGTTTTGGGATCGCTCTCACTTGATGCCAGTTTCCTTTTGTCAACATGTTTAAAATGTGTGTTTGCAGACATTTAAGTGTGTATATGCGTGTGTGTGTGTGTGTGTGTGTGTGCGCGCGCGCAGCGGTGTGTTGCTGGAGGAAAAATGAATAAGCGTGTGTGTGTGTGTGTGTGTGTGTGTGTGTGTGTGTGTGTGTGTGTGTGTGTGTGTGTGTGTGTGTGTGTGTGCGCGCGCAGTGGTGTGTTGCTGGAGGAAAAATGAATAAGTGTGTGTGTGTGTTTGCTGACATTTGAGAGGATGTGTAGGTTTTAATGCCTGTTAGCGGAGTGTGTGTGCGTGTGTGTGTGTGTACACAGAAGCTGTGAATGGGGCTGATTGAAGCCGGGCCTCCCTGCTCAGGTTGTGCGTCACAGGTCTCCACCTGAGTGGTCCTACAGCCCCCCCCCCCCTTTACAAGCCGCGAACAGCATCATTCACCGCTCAGCATCACAACACAAAGCGAGCAGAGGCCATTTCATCTGTTCAGATGTTGAACAGCACGCTCGGAAAAAGACTGAAAACAAACTTCAACAGGAAAAAAAATGAACGGAAGGGGGGGATGAAGGAAAGGAAGAAAAAAAGATAATGGACAAAAAAAGAAGACAGAAAGGGAGGAAGGAGAGGAACATATTAGAAAAACAAGAAGGAAGGAGGAGAGGAAAAAGGGAATTCAAAGGGAGGATGAGAGGAAAAAAAGCTGAAGACAGATGAAGAGAAATGGGGACAACGAGAAAGAAAGGAAGGAAAAAGAAGGAAGGAAGGAAGGAAGGAAGGAAGAAAGAAAGAAAAAGTCAATAGGAGAGTAAAGAAGGAGGAGATGGAGAAGTAAAAAGAAAGGAATAATAAAAAACAAAAGAGTTACACGTGAGGAACTCAAATCCTTACATTCAAACTAACGTAATCCTGCACGCTGCGCTCTAATCTCCGGCCCCCACAATCCATTTTTAGACTTTTTATTCTAAGTCCTGGACAAAAACATGATCAAGTAGTTCAGCTGCATGTGCTCGTACTACAAGTCACATTACAGCTTCAATAATAATAATAATAAAAACAGTGGAATATTTGTGTGTGACATCTCAGTCTGACGGGGGCTGTACGGTGCGTTCAGGGACCCTGAGGTATTAAAACTAAAGAGTGTGGGCGTGTTGATCTAGATCATGAATGTGTAATCCTACCTCGATCTGATATGTGTCATATTCTCAGCGACCCCTGATTCTCTTCTTGTTTCAGCTGTGTTGGTTATTTTACAGGCTGACATTGGGAGTGAGGCTACAACAGGACTTGGAGTTTGACGGCTCACAAGCCAGCGCCGCGAACGTCCCGCCTGGATCCGAGCACGTCGGCGCCATCGCTGTGAAGCGTCCCTGATGTTGAAGCTAATGAAGCCGGAGTGCCTGCTTGCTCTCGACTCGCAGCAGAGAGTGCTTAAAAGCTGCTGCAGAGAGGAGTCTGTTAATGAAGAAGAAGGGCGGCACACCAAATGAAGAGCTGCCTCCGCTTCGTTTGCAAGTTTTATTAAACAGGTTTGGGCGACGAGCCTGGCTGCTTTGATTTTGGACTGTTGCCTCGTGGATTAAGTCAAAAGGAACTCTTTGTGCAGCTTTAACTGTTTGTTTGTTTGCATTGCTGGCCGGCAGCTTTAATTATTGATGATGCTATTTTTCATTGTGAATAAAAGCAAGAGATACTCGATATGCTCCGTCTTTGAGAACGCTTACAGACTGGATATATGAAAGTGTACTTTTTAGTTTGCTCGAGAGAAAATAAACACAAGAAATCTTTGGCCCTGAATCTAATCTTAGATCTTGCTTATGTAGACAGTACGATATGTATCTGCTGCACAGTCTTCCCCTAATTAAAAAGGACTCATGTGGGTTAGCTTGTTGTTAAAGCGGACCTTGATGTGTTCCTGGAGCTGGGCCTCGTGCTGTCGGGACAGCTGCTCATGCTGCCGCTGAAACTCCGCGATGAGGATCTGCCTCTGGATCTGCTGCTTCTGTTTCAGCGTCAGCAGCTCCTGCTGCAGCTGCTGCTCGCGCATGGAGGAGCCCGCCACGCCCCCGCCGCCCGCTCCAGATCCTCCCAGAGAGCCCTGGCCGGGCGACTGCTGGCCGGGCGGGGAGAGCGATGAGACCTGCTGCTGCTGCTGCTGGTGGTGGTGGTGATGGTCCACGCGCAGGTCCATGGGGATGGCTGCTGGGGGGAGACGCAGGGGCAGCGCCGAGTTGATGTCCACTGGAAGACAAGAAGGAGGACAGAGACGTGATGAAACAGATGTGAACACATGCATGTGCAGCAATTTGCAGGCTTACTCTTTTGGACACATTGCGATGCATGGATCGATGGAGGTGATCAAAGAAGATTTCACAACATCCGCATCACATGCATTTATCCCGACAAAACGTGTCGCGCCGTTGAGTGCTTCAGTTTCAGTGAGTCAGGGGTGCACGGGGACAGATTGTTGCAGCTGAATGAGGAGCACATCCAACTGAAGCGAAATGTCATCTCATGCGTCCACCTGCTCGAGGACGCAGAATGAACGCTGGCACCAAACAGCAGCGATCACTGCTGGCACCCGTGTCCGTTTGAATTCAGAGGCACGAAAGGGCTGATTGCAGAGCGGTTCAAAGTTTGAGGAGTAGTCTTTTGTTTTCGGCTCGTCTGTCGCTTCAGGGACATTATTATTGTTTGAAATTAAGCCAGTGAGGGGACGATCAAAGCCCTGATAGTGACTTGCAATTGAGGAGTATTGATTGTGATTGGAGCAGCAATCCCAACACGAACGACCTAAATATTTAAAATCTGTCAAAAGTAATCATCTCTCACGTTGACATCATCAATTAGATGGTTCTTCCACTCTGACCTCTGTCCTTTTAGTGGAATAATCTCCTGATGGGATCAATAAAGGGAATCACAGAAGCCCTGCTGCACACACACCAACTACAACTGTAGCTGCAGTTCTACATGAAGCCCGACACCCGACAAAGGCTGCATTGACCCGGCTCGAGGTCTGCAGCCACCCACAAATCACCGCACAGGAAGCTTCCCAATCACGCCGCTTCCTCACTGTTAAATCTGAATAAATAGGAGGCGATTAGCCGATTATTTACCTACATGTTTGCAGAGAGCGCGGCGACAGCCAGAGATACTCGCCTGGAACTTTGTGCTAATAGAGAGGCAAACACGCCGACGCCGGTGCAGCTAACAGCCGGAGCCAAACAAACGCACGGAAGCACTTGAGACGTGCAAAAAATTTAAAAAAAGGGTGAAACCTACAGAGATTTGTCAGGATTATTTTTAGGATGTCACACTTTACACTCAATCCAAGTGTGAATAAATACAAACTGTGAGAGGAGTAGGCTATAGAACAAGAAAGGACATCTGTGCGTTTAAACCCAGAATTTTCTCAGAAAAAGTGTCGGCCGTCTAATGTGAGGCAAAAAAAAAAAAAAACTGCTCATAGAAGAAGCCAGGCTTAATGGATCCAGGGTGTCATGATATTTTAAAGTGCTTTTCACAGATATAAGGGGAAACTGTCTTTTTAAACACAAACGTCAAAGATTTAAAAAAAAAAATGTAGGTTGACGTCTGAGCCCACAGTTCAAAGTTCGCCAAAGTAAAGAGACAACATCGTAATCAAGACGTATCGAACGTTTCCGTGCGCACGCGATGCGAACGTGTCCGTGCAGCTGAGACGTGCTGCCGGTGAAACGTTGACAAGCAAACATGCGTCACTTTAAAAAGACACACTTGGCTCCATCAGAGAATTTGAAAACTATCTCCGACTTTTGCTGTTGGTTGTGTTTATTCGTTATTCAGGCAAACATTGTTTGAAGTTGTTGCTGTTGAATTCTCCCTCTCTTCCTTTTTTTGCCCCCTCGTACGCGTCTGTGTTTTTCTCACGCACGTTTTGATGCTTTGTTTGTTTTCGTTCACGCTTTACAAAGCTTTACAACGTTGTGGCGACTCCTGCTGCTTCCTCGTCTCTGTTTTTGCGGCGAAGGTTAGGCGCACCCAGGTGGCTTGAGTCATCCATGCTATAGTGGGAGAACACGGCAACAACATGCATCAGGTCCTCAGGGAGGCCGCCTTCATGTGGGGGATGACAACAACACATGAGTCAGATTTGCCTCTGCGGGAATCGGACTAACAAGGTGCTTCGTATTTAGTCAAGAAGCAACAACAGTTGAAGTTTGGCAGACGATGAAACCAGACACGAAGCAGACAAACTCCTACAATGGTGACTCACTCTGTGGAGAAAGCAGAACATTAAATAAGACTGAAAACTTCTCTTTTTTAAAAAAAAAAACTGACAATTGGGCTCACTTCTCCAAAACAGCTCCTTGCTCTGATGTCACTACGAATGCACCTGGCACTTTGCAGATTCAGATCCGGACTCAACATCTCCCTGGCTGTTTAAGAAGTCTGTGATGTGGGCTGACAGTAGCAGGGACTCCATCACAGATAAACAGGTGTTCTGTTTGTCTGGTCTTAAAGGAGGGGTTTGTAACAGGTCATGAAACAGACTGAAATGAGCACTGATGCCTCTCTATGAACCACAACAGGAAATAAATCTGATCACTTAAAGCCGCATCGGACCAATCAATTAACAGCCTTTGTTGACATTTTCTCCTGCAAAGATTTAGTGTGTCAAAGTTAACAGAGGGGTGTTTTTTTTTCAACATGCAGAAGGAGAAAATAAATAATAATAAATAACCCATGTGTCCAGATGGGGGCGCCACGATGTGTGCGAACAGTAGCTTTAAAGTAGTTTGAGCGACAGCAGAAGAAAGCGTGTTAGATCGTCCAAAAGAAAGGAAACGACCAAACTCCACACTTACTGCTCCAATTGTCGCCAATGCAAATACACACACACACACACACACACACACACTCCTCGTACACGATGATACTCAGCTTTATTGATGGTGATGCACGCGAACGCATCTCGTATGGCGCCTCTGTCACAGCACCAGCACTAATTACTTCAGGTGCAAAGGAGGGAGACACAGAAAGACGTACCCATCAGTGCTCTCCTCCTCTTCCTCCTCTCTCTCTTCCTCTTCTCTCGGTCCGTATCACTGCGCCTTCTCCTCCTGGTTCAGTTTATCACATCAGATGACAGCCGATCCCTTTCCTCCCTCTTCCATCTGACTTCTTCTCTTTGCTCCTCATCCCCGCTCCTGTTAAAACCTGATGGGCGTCTACTATCTCTCTCTCTCTCTCTCTCTCCTCCTCCCCTCGTCCCTCGCGAGCCCAGTGGTGACATCACAGGGCAGTCTCAGGCATGCAGGCTGTTTATTCTGCAGCCCTCTGCTTTTCCAGGAACTAACGTCACACACACACACAGTACTCTCTCTCCTCACCCTCGCTCGACCTGCTGTCCTTGCTTCTAAAGGCCAAGGAAAACCCTCCACGCTGGTTGTAGTGCATCAAATATCTCTGCGTCCTCTCACATGCAGCCTCACCCCCCCTACTTATAATAATCTCTCTCTCTCTCTCTCTCTCTCTCTCTCTCTCTCTCTCTCTCTCTCTCTCTGGTGAGGTTTTAATACCGTGCGCTCAAATTCCTGGCCTGGAATTTGCCTGCATTTCCCAAACAAATAAAAACCACAAAATGGTTTCAGGTGACGCCTGAGTGAGGACTTCCCCCCCCCGCATGAAGGCTCCCAACACATCCACACGCCACTGCGGTCCCTCCGTTCTCTCAAACATCCACAGGGAGAGAGGCGCTGGACCGCTGACATGAACACGACTCACACAGTTTTTTCTTGAGGTGACTCCAGACGTGCAGAAAACACAAACACAGAAGCGGTCTGTCAGGTCGTACAAATCTTTGGCCCGCCGAGAAGCCGATTCCACGTACTTGGCTTCCACTCGTCAAAAGATCGACGCTGATATCGGCACGTCTTCGCACACGAGGAGTGACGTCAATCAGCTTTACTGATGCGCGCTGATAGGAGACAGCATGGGGGCGATCTGAGAGATCCAAAACTAAGAGAATCGTGCCGTCTCGGGGCTTCGAGGAATCTTGCACAACTTTACGTGGCTCAACAAGAACAGGGACTTGCAGCTCAATTTCACGTCGTCAAAATGAAAAAAGTCGCCGCTAAAGATCTCGAGCCTGAAGGAACACCTTGCAGTCGTCTCTCTCTTGTGGATGTGGAACATTTGAGATGCATCAGAGAGATCTCAACTGCTGCAATTATCCCACTTCTTCTTTTATTTACAGGATTTTAGTTTTTTTAGTTTTTGTTCTCCTCTCTATCCTGAGTTCCTCTGATCCTGCTCTGCATCCTTCCCTTCCCTACCTCCGTCTCCTCGCAACAAATCACAGTCTGTTTACAAGCCTCCTCAACTCTTATTGCAGGTCTATTTATACCAGACAAAGCAGGAGGAGGTGGGGGGGGGGGGGGGGGGGGGGGGGGCATCTCAGATTTAAGGCTCGGTTCCTCCGACTGCCCGGGCTCCACACTCGTTAGGCTTAATAGATGTCATACTGAGCCGAGCAGAGCCGCCTCGGAGAAATGTGATCTCGCCTTTTAAAGCGTGCAGGAGGATGACAAAGAAGAGGAGATGTTCAGCGCAGGGGTTTCACTGCGAATTTAGCAAGCGGGGCGAAGATGAGAGGCAACAAGTCGCAGCAACTGTTGACGGCGGGGAAACCGCTGCTTCCTGATCGGCCCTCTGCGGGGTTTGGCTTGGAAAGCATCAGCGCTAACTTAGAGCTACTACTTCCCCTCTGATTGTGGCTTCTGAGAAACCCGATTGGGATCTCCTGGCCGTGTCAGAGGAAAAAAAAAAGAGAGAGAGAGAGAGGGAACGTGGAGGGCGTGACGGAGGGACGTGTGGAGGTGCAGCGAGTCTTGTTCTGCAAACGTGCACGCTCGGACTTGTCACCGTCTCGGCGACGTCATACAGGCAGCGTGCAGCGCCAGAGCTGAGAGGGAGTCGGAGACATAACACGCGGGGCTGGAAGGTGGACGACGTGTGGAGGTCGTGTACGTGCAGTACGTGTTTGTTCAGAATGAGAGTGGACACCAACAAACCCAAAAAAAAACTCCTCCTGAAACAACACTTTCATATCAATCTGTTGATTCATTCATCACCTAAGGATCTAACTATGTCCTTGTTCCAGCTTTCGTGGTCGTCCTTTCCTGTCCACACATTAAAATGCAGGATTTTCTTTGACTTGCGTTCGAGGACAAAAGGAGCCAATGAAGACTTCCTGTCCTTGGCGAGAGATCAAGTTCACGGCCCAATAAATCAGAAGGAAAGTTCGAGGTGTCGAAAAAAGTAGCATCAACTTCGTGACGCTCCCTCCACCTCTGCTGTTACCAGAACACAGTGCAGCATGTGGAGTGCATCCACACACCCCCCCCCCCCCCCCCCCCCCCTCCCCTCCCCTCCCCTCCCCCCCCCCTCCCGGACGCTTTGTATTCAGGACAGCAGCTTTTAAGAATATCTGATCAAGTCACCCCGGTGGACTTCAATATTTTAGCAGTGTAGCGTAGCTGGGGGGGGGGGGCGCGTGGAAAATAACCCCGTCGCCGACTTGAGCACACGTGTAAGGCTTCAGGAAGCTCGGGGACGAGAGGGAGACGCCTCAGGTCGAAGTGAAGAAGAAGATGAAGTTGCTCCAGAGCAACAGGCTGGCTGAACTCTAAAGAGTGGAAACTGTTTGAGAGCGTCCATCATGAAATCAGACTCATTTCTCCTTCAGCGTGACCATCTGTGCCCCTTTTCATTTCATTCACCGCTTCGCCCTCTTCCCCTCGTGTCATTTTGGAGCTGCATGTGGAGAAAGCGTTGGTGATGTGTTTGGATGCACGTGTTCGGGATGTTCCGACCTTTGAACTCGTCTCGGGAACTTGCAGCCAAAAAAAAAAAGAAAAAAAAAAACCCAGCTCCGAAGTGCTTCCGGTGTTGCTGTGTTGACTCAATCGTCACGAGACGTCCCGACAACAGTTTCATACAAGCTCCCAAACAGACTGCTGACATTCAGGGGGCTGCGTTTTCATTCAACAACACGGCACTGTGAGATAACTGTAAAACAACGACGGAGCGAGCATGGAATTTTTTTTTGTCAACGGTAAATGAAAATATGAGTCATAGGGCTGCACGTGTGTGAGGACACTTAAACAGCCGGACGGTCGCCCGTGCATGCAAAGTGACACAGGATGTGGTTCATAGTAAAATCATGTAAGTGCACATGAACACAGACTTTGCTTTCACATGCACACACTGTAAACACACACACACACACACAGAGAGAGAGAGAGAGAGAGAGAGAGAGAGAGAGTCCAACCTGTTGGGATGTGGTTGAGCGCCGACGTCTTCAGCACCTCCAGCTGCTGCTCCTTCCCCAGGATCCCCTCTGTGGGAGAGATAGCACACTCCGCTTCAAATATTG